>NC_134119.1:17542500-18792500 GCF_040939455.1 Microcebus murinus
ATATATTCTATGTAGTAGCTAATTTGTAAATAAACTATTTGCCTACAAAATATCTCTATAAAATATTCAAGCTCCTTTGGGCTTTTGTTAAGCTTCCTATTAATGTATCATAATTGTATTAGCTATTAAAACATAAAAGAATGCATTTTACATGCTGCTCTCTGTGAACAGCAGAATAAACACCAACATCCAAACCCAAGTTAAGCTTGAGTCACATTTACTGATTACTTAAGGTCTGTGAGAAGATTGTAATTAGGCTGTAAGCCCTGAGTTCCAAGCTGCTCTCAAAAATCACTCCAGAAACTATTCATCTACTAGCCATTTTATTTACCCCCAACAGAAATGCAATCCTCCAATCACCATGCTACACACATATGCACACACAAACACATACACACACCCAAAGAAATTATTTAGCGATTGTTTATATTATGTTGCTATATCTTTCAAAGTAAAGAATTATATACATAAAAAAGTTAAAATGTCCAATATTTGTTAATTTTTTGTTTGGACGATCTATCCAATGCTGAAACGAGAGCTTGGGGTCTCCAGTGATCATTGTATTGAGGTCTGTATCTCTCTTTAGCTCTGATAATATTTGCTTTATATGTCTGGGTGCTCGAGTGTTGGGTGTATATATATTTAGCATTATTAAACCCTCTTGCTGAATTGACCCCTTTATCATTATAATGACCTTTTTTTCTTTTTCTTTAATAGTTTTTGTCTTGAAATCTGTTTTATCTGGTAAAAGTATAGCCATTCCTGCTCTTTTTGGGTTTCCATTCGCATGGAATATGTTTTTCCATCCCTTTATTTTCAATTTGTGTGTGTCTTTATAGCTGAAGTATGTTTCTTCCAGACAACATATGGTTGGTTCTTGTTTTATCCATTCAGCCACTCTATGTCTTTTGATTGAAGAGTTTAGTCCATTCAAATTCAATGTTATTATGGATAGGTAGGAACGTACTTTTGCCATGTTATTTGATTTCTGGTTGTTTTGTGGCCCTCTCTTCCTTCCTTCCTATCTTGCTTTGTTAAAAGTGATTTTCTCTGGTAGTGTTTTAATTTATTGCTTTTCATTTCTGTTGTAGGTTTTTTGATTTGAGGTTGCCATGAGGCTTGTAAGAAAACATTTTTTTTATTAAGAAAACATTTTATAACCAAGTATTTTAAACATATGACAACTCCACTTACAAACAAATAAGCAAAGACAACTCTAACAGAAATTCTACCCTTTAACTCCAGCCACTCCCTGCTTTTTTTACTTTTTGTTGTTTCCATCCATATCTTTTTATACTATCTTTCTCTCAAAAAGTTGTTGTAGTTATTTTTGATGGGTTTGTATTTTAGTTTTCCTACTCAAGATATAAATGGCTTATATGCTACAATTATAGCAATAGAGTATTCTGTATTTGTGTACATACTGTTACCAGTGCGTTGTCTACTCTCAGATGGTTTCCTTTTGCTCATAAGCATCCTTTTCTTTCAGATTGAAAAAGTCCTTTTAGCATTTCTTATAGGATAGGATAGGTCTGCTGTCGATGAAATTCCTCAGCTTTTGTTTCTTAAGGAAAGTCTTTATTTCTCCTTCATGTTTGAAGGATATTTTTTCTGGATGTTATTTTCCAGGGTTCAGGTTCTTTTCCTTCAGCACTTTGCAGATGCCATGCTCCTCTCTCCCAGCCTATAAGGTTTTCCCTGAGAAGTCTGCTACCAGATGTTTCAGAGCTCCTTTATAGTTTCTTTCTTTCTTTCTTTTTTCTTTTATTTTCCATCTTTCCTTTCCTCCTCTCCTCTTTTTTCTTTCTTTCTCTTTCCTTAGGAGCTTTTTAAAATCTTGTTTAGGTTAAATATGCTTGGTGTTCTATGACTTTCTTTTATCTGAATATTGATATCTTTCTCTAGGTTTGGAAATTTCTGTTATTATTTCCTTGAATAAACTTTCTACCCCAATCTCTCTCTCTACCTCCTTATTAAAGCCAATAACTCTTCAATTTGCCCTTTTGATGCTATTTTCTAGATCTCATAGGTGTGCTTCATTCTTTTTGTTCCTTTTGTCTTTTATCTCTACTTACTGTGTATTTTCAAATAGCCTGTCTTCAGGCTCACTAATCCTTTTTTTTTTTTTTTTGCTTGGTCAATTCTGCTGTTGAGAGATTCTGATGCACTTCTCACTTTGCCAATTGAATTTTTAAGCTCCAGAATTTCTGCTTGATTTTTTTAAAATTATTTCAACTTCTTTATCAAATTTCTCTGATAGGCTTCTTCAAAATTCCATCTCTGTGCTGTCTTGAAGTTTACTAAGCTTCTTCAGGACAGCTATTTTGAATTCTTTGTCTGAGAGGTCACATATCTCCATCACCCCAGAACTGGTCACTGGTACCTTATTTAGTTCATTTGGTAAGTCATGTTTTCCTGGATGTACCTAATGCTTGTGGATGTTTGTTGATGTCTGGGAATTGATCTTCACAGTCTGGGCATGATTGAACCTGTCCTTCTTGAGAAGGCTTCCCAGATATTCAAAGAGAATTGAGTGTTGTGATGTAAGTCTTTGTTGACCTCAGCTGTATTAGCAAGCCCAGTAATGCTGTGACTCTTGCAGACTCCTGGTGGCAATGCCTTTGTGGACTTGGGTAAGATAGAGAAGAATTCCCTGTTTTACCAGGCAAAGGCTCTCACTCTCTTCCCTCACTCTCTGTGCTGGGCTGCTAGAGTTGGGGGAGGAGTGACAAGGGCACTCCCTCCTGGCTGCCAGTGCCAGGTCACACCTAAATTCAGCCCACTTTCACCCAAAAGCCCACAATGACTACTGCCGAGCTACCTGTGATGTTTATTCAAAACCCAAGGGCTCTTTAGTCAGCAGGAGGTGAATCTTGACAGAACTAGATCCTTCCTTTCAGGGTAGCATGTTTCTTTCTGGCCCAGGGTAGGTCCAGAAATGCCATCCGGGAACTAAGGCCTGGACTCAGGGGCATCAGGAGTCTGCTTGGTATTTTATTTTACTGTGACTTAGCTGGTACCCAAATTGCATAACAAATTCCTCTGAATTCTTCCCTTTCCTTTCCTCAAGTGAAAGAAGACTGTCCCTGAGCTGCACTACTTGGATTTAGGGAAGGGGTGACACCGGCACTGGCTTGGCTGCCATAGCTCGTATGTCACTGGGTCACATGCACCCCAAGTCCACTGGCTATGAGCCAGCACAGACACAGGAATTGCCCAAGGACTGCAGTCTTGGCAGCTCAACTGCCTTACAAATTTAGCCCAGGCTCCAGGCTGCTTTTTGGTAGCCAGTGGTGGCACTAGCCGGAACTTAGGTTTGGGGGCAGAGGATTTCCCTCTGGGAAGTCTGGTCTAAATGCTTCTTCCTTGGGCACTGGCAGAATTCTTTCCTGTGCTGTGTTCCCCTCTGCCAGGGCTGCCCTCAGTTTCAATGCAAAGTTCCACAATCACTTTACTCTCCCTCCCCCAGGTACACAGATTCTCTCTCCACTTGGCCTGTTGGCCCAGCACTGCCAGGGGCTGGGGGAGGGGTGGTGTTGAGAATGCAAGATTGTTTTTCCTTCTTTCTTCAGTGCCTCTTTCATTGATATAATGTTAAAACCAGGTAGTCTGATCACTCACCTGATTTTTGGTTTCTCTGAAGGTGCTTGTTTGTGTGGATGGTTGTTGAATTTGGTGTTTTTCCGGAGGGATGATCGCTAGAGGTTTCTATTTGGCCATATGATACACTTTTAAAAGAGGTTAAATACAAGTTGGAAGAATGGGCAAGCAAGTGCATAATGCTCCTCTTGGTGATCCTTATGCTCCACTGGATTACTGCAGTGATCTCCTTGCTGAACCATCACACATCTGCCAAAATGCTGCTTTAAAAAACCCTGAATGGCTTCCCATTGCAGTTAGAATAAAATGTAAACTCTTAATAGTGGCCTAGTGGACCCCCTGCACACTAGGATGCAGCTACAGTGGTTTGATCATTCTTCCATGAGGCTAAGTATCTTCCTCTTCCTGAAATAGATCGTTTTCTTGCCCCAGAGCCTCACATGGCTAACTCCCTCTCATCATGAAGGTCTCAACTGAACTGCTATCTCTTCAAAGGATCTCTGATCACACTTAGTAAAATATGGTACCCACAACCCTATCCCAACTCACTCTCTATCTCACTTTTTCCTTCTATGTTCTTCATAGGATTTATTTCTATCTAAAATTTGGTTATCTATGTATTTACTTGTTTACATGTTTGTTAGCTATTTCGCGCACTATATTAATACTCATTGATGGCAGAGATTTTTTTCCCATATTGTTCACTGTTGTATCTCTAGTACCCAGAATAGTATGTGGTATGCAGTAGGGGCTCAATATAATTTTTTGGATAAATGATTGAATATTTATGTTTTAGTTTGTATAGTTCTACTGTGTTAATGTATATTCTCCCATTTAAACTTGACCACTGGGCTGTGATCTGTCTCACTTCTTCATTTTCTGAGCTTCCTGAGAGTAGAGGCCATACTGTACCTATCCCTGCATTCCTACTGCCTAGCCTAGTGCCTGGTACATAGTAGGTATTCAGTAATTACTTAGTGAAACATCCGATGAATAAATCTATGGATAGATGAATGGATGAATGAGAGTTTAGGGGTTTTTTTTTCACCTGATCTGGTAAAGCCTTGAGAATGGATCCTGCTACGGCAGTTTACAAATACAGCTGAGGGCATTACATGGAAAGGAAAGTGCAGTAGTGACTGCTGGTGCCCTGCTCAAACTTCCTTTACCCAGGGTTTCTCATCTTGGCACTACTGACAATGTGAATTGGATAATTCTTTATAGAAGGGCTACTCTGCATATTGTAGAATATGTTTAGTAGCATCCCTGGCCTCTACCCATTGGATGCCAGTAGCACCACCACCACCATCCCTCCCTTTGAGCCATGTTAATAATAATAATAAAAAAAAAAATCTTCAGACATTGTCAAATGTCTCCCAGGGATAAAATCATCCCCAGTTGAAAACCACTACCCATTTCCCATAGTGCACCCTCTCCTAGCTACATGAGCATTGGCTGCTAAAAGCTGTACCTTTCTCCTGAGAATTGTCCTCAGCCTTTCGGGAATTGCCTCTGGGAAAAGTCTAGGAGGGTATGCTCTTCCTCTGAGGATAGCTTTAGGCAATGAATGAATGATGAAAGGGAAGAATAAAAGAAGCCTGTAAGTGGGAAAACTTTTAGGTGCTATTCATGCTTCAGAATTCCCAGTGGAATCTGATGAAGACTAAACTAGGTTTTGCCTAGATTTGTTGCCTGTCCTATCTTACTTCCTTCACTCTCTTACAGGATTCTCTTGAGAGCACTCCTTCAGTAAACATCTTGCATAAAAATTGCTATCTCAGGGTCCATTTCTGGGGACCCAATCTAAAACGTATAATAAAATAGGTAAGGAGAAAATAAATAAAATAATCCTTAGACAATTGTTAAAAATACACCCCCAAAATTTGAGACAGATTTTATTCAGGATGTTAAATGTATCTTTCTGCAGAAACAAGGCAATACTTATTCAGAACTTATGTGCAGAATGTTAACAGGGTAGGGATGGCTATCAATGTATATACGGGTAGCAGCTCACTCCTACTACTACTTTATGCCCTTCAAGATTTTTAACATGTTTATCATGAAAACACAAGCCTTAGCTTTCCCTCTTTTATGGTGAATACCTAATACTTACCAGGCTGGACATGGTAGTTCCGACCTGTAATCCCAGCACTTTGGGAGGCTATGGCAATAGGATTGCTTGAGGCCAGGAGTTCAGGACCAGCCTGGGCAACATAGCAAGACCCCATCTCTACAAAATATTTAAAAATTAGCCAAGCATGGTGATGTGAGCCTGTAGTCCTAGGTACTCAGCAGGCCGAGGCAGGAGGATTGCCTGAGCCTAGGAGTTCAAGGCCACAGTGAGCTATGATTTTATCACTATACTCTAGCCTGGGCAGCAGAACAAGACCCTGTCTCAAAAAAAATTTTCAAATTTGCAAAACATATGACTGTCATTTACCACATATCTTGCACTTGAGGCAAAACAAAGAGCGTACCTTTCTCAGTTTGTAAGTCACAGAGTACTTACCATGAAGCTTTTGTGAACACTGTATCTTCTGTCTGGAATACCTCTTACCATATATCAAAATACTCAAATTTTCCCCACATTTTAAGTCTAAATTTTAAGCTCAAAACGTTTCATAAAGGATCCTCAAATTCTTGAGTCTATAAGTAATCACTCCCTGCTCTGGCACTTTTCCTTGCATTATATTAATTTGTATTTAATTTGTATAATTGCTACTAACATATCCTATGGCTAGATGAATGTCCTGTTTTAATTTGTATCATTCCTTGACTCTAGCTTTATCTAATGTTTGTCAAAGGACAAATGAATGAATGAATGAGAAAAGGTTATTTCTGTGGACTCTTATTTGTTTTCCTTTTTGGTAAAACTTATACAAATAACTGACTCCAAAGAATCTTAAGAAGAAATTAACAGAATAGCAAATCATGTACAAATCCATGTTTTTAAGGAATACGACAAATATAACAACTAATACAAATATGACCTTTCATATGATTTTTTAAAAGATTTTCAATATTGAAGTACGTTCCCAAACTAATTTTCAAGCAGCTGTGCTAATAACAAGGCACAACTTCTGCCTTAGAAACTTCTAAATGCCAGTCCTTAGAAAGAATTACCTAAATAGCTTGTTAAAATTATAGCTACCCTTGCCTACTCCTGAGATTCTGTCTCATTATATCTGAAGTGGGCTGACTGGCTGTTCAGACAAGTCTGTGGACAGTTGCTCTGTTTCATGCCAAGAGATTCTCAAGGCAAACCCAATTATTTCTGTCCTCCCCTATCCAGTTTAAGGCCTACATTAAGACCCCCTTACCTTTAAGAAACTTCTTTGACTATTTCAAATCTTTGCCTTCTCTTTTCTACATAGAGCACGGCTGGTGGCAGAAAGCTTTATTGGTAACTGACCAACCAAAAGCTGATTAGTACTTTCTTCTCCATTATTCTTAGTGAATGATTCATACCTTCTTCTTTACTATTTTGCATATTTAAACCTTTCACCCCCTACCTTAGATGTAAGTTCCTATTGGGGAAAAACTAATGAATCTTCACTTTTGTTCTATCTCCAGAGTGTTGGGTAATAAATATTATTTACTTTAGATTTAATACATTATTCTTTGTTTAGGCCAAAGATATTTTAAAACCTTGTAATTATTGAAATATAGACTATGGGAACCATTGAATAAGTTGTTAGTTTTTAAAAGTACAGATTTTTATCAAAGTAAGGGTAAAAGGAGTAAGTATAAGAACATCAAAGGGCAGAAGACTTTGTGAAAAAACAAGCATATATTCTAAATATAGAGGCCACACCTTTGTATTGTTCAATTCATTACAGTGAGCAAAAGTAACTTTTGTTAATTTTTAAAAGTAAAATAATCAATTCAATACCACTTTTCCCACAGAAAAATACTATAAATATGGAGATTGAGACACATTTTAGGAAGAATCTGCTACTACTTGAATGTGATGAATCACTCTAACATTCCAATATCCTGTAACATCTGCATGAATTCACAAGCACTGGAATACCAACTCTTACCACTCACAAGATAGTCTTTGAGATCTATACTGAATAGAATGCCCCAACTCCACTTGAGTCAGCCATGACTGTCACAATCAGGGAGACAGAGCAATTCTCTCAGAGTCCTCCTTTCTATGCTATTTCCAGCCTCAGGGATGACATGCAAACTTCCTCTAGACCACTCCCTAAATATTGGTCAATATAATGAAGTAGTTCACTTTGTTTATATATCCCATAAACTATCTCTGTCGAGCAACAGGCTCAAAAGTCAGGTAAAGTCTGTTTCTTCTTAGGACAGAATCAGGGCTGGAATGGAAAATATGGTTACTCAGATTTATTGCTACAGAACAGGTATTGCCGTAATTTCTCAGTAAAAGTTTTAAGATTCACTGTGATTAGACTGGCATATGTCATACTCCCAACCTTGACAGCAGGAAAGAGAATGCTCTGATTAATTCAACCTACACCTAGGGGTGATTTCAAGTTCTTTGACAAACATGCATATTACAAAATGAAAATGAAGGGCTGTTGGAAAGAAGAAAGAGGAGAATAGATGATTAAAAAAAAAAGAACAAAGTTAAGATTGTGCTCAAGAGGTGTTAAGAAGAAAACTTCTCCTGGTGGAGATGTTGGGTCGAAGAGGCCAGCTCCTGCCTCACAGGGTGATCACTTGTGGGTTTGAGTACGGTAAAATATACTGAATGGGCCTGGCCATCAAATGAGGTGCTCAAGGGGGGGTTCTGCTAGGGACAGCCAAAATTAACAATGGCTTAAACAAAATAAAAGTTTATTTTTTCACTCACATTAAAGAAGTAATAGGAATAGAGAATAGGAAGAAAGTAAAAGGAATAGAGAATTTTTAAAGACTGACAGGGTAACTTCACAAAATCCTCAGAATTCCAGATGCTTTCATCTTACTCCTCTGCCATACTTGGTCACATGGCCATACTAGCTACAAGGGAAGCTAGGGAATGAAATCTTTATTCTAGGTGACCATATATCCAACTAAGAATTAGGCATTTTATTTCTTAGGTGGAAAAAGGAAGGATAGATATTGGGAGACAAATAGCAATCGCTGCCTGTAGTGTACAAACTCCCAAGGTGACGCCTATTAATCCTACCTCTTTGTGTTCACACCCTTCTGTAATCATCTCCTCTTAAATATGGGCAGGATCTATGACCTATTTCTAAGCAATAAAATATGGACAAGATGATGGAATGCAGATGATTAGTATAAATATGTATGTTACATAAGATTGCAGCATCTGTCTTTCAGGAGTCTTTCTCTCTCCCACGAGTAGCTAGGAGGAAACAGGCAGCCATGTTGCAAAACACCACATGGCAAGGAACTAAGGTGGCCTCTGGAAGCTAAAGGTAGCCTCTGACCAATAGTCAGCACAAAATAAAGCTCTCAGTCCAACAATCACATGGAACTGGATGCTGCCATTAATCACAAGAGCAAAAAGCAGTTCCTTTCCAAGTTGAGCCTACAGATGGGAATCTAGCCCTGACTACAGCCTTGTGAGACCCTAAGCTGAAGATTCAGCTAAGCTATGCCTAGACTTTTGACCCACAGACACTAAGATAATGAATGTGAGTTGTATTAAGCTCCTCAGTTTATGGTACTTTATCAATGAATAATAGAACACTAATACGTTAACACTTAAGGCAACCAGCAGATGCTCACAATATGGCATAAAAGGCTTAACTCAGTGCCTAATATATAATAAATGCCTAATATATAATAAATATTTTGACAAATATAGGCTGTAATGACCTTCATCATCACCACCACCACTACTACCACCACCATCATCATCATCACAATCATCATAATTTCCTAATCCTAGAGTCCTCCAATTTTGTTATCACCTCCCCTACCAATTTGGTAGCAAGAGACAAAATCCCAATAGGACAAACAACTCTATTCATATAACTTCTAGACATTTTGAAATCAACCAACTTTAAAATCTAATTGGAGCTGAATTTCCATTATGACTGCACTGGTGATTCTTGTACATCCCTCTGCCACTTCATTCTAGGAACTTATCTCTCAAGGATATAACAATCTCTTGGTCATGCCTCATTGGGGAAGAATTGAAGAGAATAAGATAGGGCACAGTACTCTAAGGGTTCAGTTAAGAATTGCAGGAAAGCCTACAGAAAATAGACTAAGTGGAGTCAGGCTGAGGAGAAAGGAAGTAATTAGCTAGAGGTTAAGTAGCAAAACAGCTGCTAGAAGACTTAGGTAAAAATACCATGGAGTAGGGATAAAATACTGGAAGAATAATGTCAAAGTGAAAGTTATCATTTGCTCTGAAATCTGACTCCTATACATTTTAATATTATCTAGTAGAGCCAATCTGAGCATCTGCTTAATATCCTGGTATGTGACAAGAATACTAGGAAAAATTTTACAAACAATTATTTTTAAATGGGAGAATAAAAATAAAGCACCTTTCAGGACATTTCAAGATAAAGCTTTTACAAGACTGTACAAAACCTGAGTTATTTTAGATGGTGATGTGTTTGAGCAAATTACCATCCCCTATATCAAGCAAAGATTTCAAAGCAAAGCTATTATATATAATGGAGTGAGACAGAAAAACAAAATCTACTCTATGAAGTACATAAAATAAACAGAAGTTGCTGTTATGAGACACCATAAAATAGTCAATAATTCAAAAGATGATTAAAAATAAACAACATATTAGTAATAAAAACCTGGCAGGGGGAACATTCTAATAATGGATTTTGGTTTTTGGCTTATAGCAACTCAAGAATCTTAGAGAGAATATGAGGGGAATAGCTATTATACCAAAAACCTATTGTAGTTTTTGCTTATGTTTATTTTTATAGGAAAAAATCATGTAAAACAGCATATTTTATAAGGAGGAAAAAGTAGTTGAAAATAATGAAAAACTAAAGCACTGAGATACTAAAAACAGTATACTTCTGGGAGAAGAAAACGATTTCTCCCAGAAGTACAGAGGCATTAATTGCTAGAAGACATCAAAGTAGTTATGTAATTTTTTTTCTTTTTTTTTACTTCAGCATATTATGGGGGTAACAAATGTTAAGGTTACATATATTGCCCAAGCCTCCCTTCTCCCTTTGAGTCAGAGCTTCAAGTGTGACCATCCCCCAAATGTTGCACATCTCACTCATTATGTTTGTATATACCCATCCCCCCTCCCCCCTCCCACCTGCCCAATACCCTATAAATGTTATTCCTATATGTCCACTTAGGTGTTA
Source organism: Microcebus murinus (assembly GCF_040939455.1). Lineage (NCBI taxonomy): Eukaryota > Metazoa > Chordata > Mammalia > Primates > Cheirogaleidae > Microcebus > Microcebus murinus. The sequence goes on from NC_134119.1 coordinate 17,553,381, forward strand.
ATCCATCAATACCAATTTGCTGGTGAGTACATGTGGTGCTTGTTTTTCCATTCTTGGGATACTTCACTTAGTAGAATGGGTTCCAGCTCTATCCAGGAAAATACAAGGGGTGCTATATCACCATTGTTTCTTACAGCTGAATAGTACTCCATGGTATACATATACCACATTTTATTAATGCACTCATGTATTGATGGGCACTTGGGTTGTTTCCACAGCTTTGCAATTGTGAACTGTGCTGCTATAAACATTTGAGTGCAGATGTCTTTTTTTATAAAGTGACTTTTGATCTTTTGGGTAGATGCCCAGTAGTGGAATTGCTGGATCAAATGGTAGATCTACTTGTAACGCTTTAAGGTATCTCCATATTGCTTTCCACAGAGGTTGAACTAGTTTGCAGTCCCACCAGCAGTGCAGGAGTGTTCCTATCTCTCCGCATCCACGCCAGCATTTATTGTTTGGGGACTTTTTGATAAAGGCCATTCTTACTGGAGATAAGTGATATCTCATTGTAGTTTTGATTTGCATTTCCCTGATGATTAGAGATGTTGAGCATTTTTTCATGTTTGTTGGCCATTATTCTGTCTTCTTTTGAAAATTTCTGTTCATGTCCTTTGCCCACTTTTTGATAGGGTTGTTTGATTTTTTCTTGCTGATTTTTCTGAATTCTAAATAAATTCTAGTCATCAGCCCTTTATCGGATGTGTAGCTTGCGAAAATTTTCTCCCATTCTGTGGGTTGTCTGTTTGCTCTCTTGACAATTTCTTTGGCTGTGCAGAAGCTTTTTAATTTGATCAGGTCCCATTTATTTATTTTTGTTGCCCTGTGATTGCCTTTGGGGTCTTGTTCATAAATTCTTTGCCTACACCAATGTCTAGAAGAGTATTTCCAACATGTTCCTCTAGAATTCTAATAGTTTCACACCTAAGATTCAAGTCTGTTACCCAGTGTGAGTTAGAACAGGGTAGATCAAACAGAAGAAAAAATCTCAGAGATTGAAGATAACACCTTCCAATTAAATAAGTCAGTCACAGAGATAGAGCAGAGAAACAAGAGAAAACAGAAAAGCCTACAGGAGATGTGGGATTATATGAAGAAACCTAATGTGAGGGTTATAGGGTTACCAGAAGGGGAAGAAGAAAACACTCAAGGGTTGGATAAGCTATTTGAAGATATAATAGAGGAAAATTTCCCAGGCCTTGCTAAAAATCTAGATATACAAGTTCAAGAAGCTCAAAGGACCCCTGGGAGATTCAATGCAGACAGGAAGATGTCATGACATGCAGTCATCAGACTGAACAAAATATCAACTAAAGAAGCCCTTCTATGTACTGTAAGACAAAAGCAGTAAGTAATTTTTAGCTACTATGATGTCAACAGTGATTTTTAAATTCTTGGAATCATGTAGGGTTTTTTTTCTCCCTATGTGGTTCATACTCCTATTCTATAAACATGATAGATTAATTCCCAAAATGGTAGTGAGCATATAAGGAAAACCTTTTAACATTGTTCCTGTGTAGAAAATTACATTTCTACAGAGTTGTATTTCACTTTTTTTCCTACAGAATCTGTTCCTATTTCTAACATTAGTGACAGTATAACAACAAGGCCACTATCCCAAAGTTCCATCCCACTGTAAGGTCAGCTCTGTACAAAAAAATACATAACTGTAGCAAGATTGTAGGAACCACTAAACCCCATCAATAAGTGTCACTGTTGTGTGAGAGGGGCTGAAGGAGAATATATAATTGTTAGTGGTCTCAAAAGACTCTATCATGATTCCAGTACATATTCTATCAATGGTGGATTCATAATGTCATCTATAACCAAAAGCCATGATAATATACTCCCGTAAAATAAAGGATTATGGAAGGAGAAAGGGAGGAAAAAAAGTCCTCAAGATTTTTTCTTCTAGATTTAGTTTTTTATTTGTTTTTTTCACTTTCCATTTAAGAAGCTGCTCATGTTCAAATCAAAAATTTTTCTAATAGACTGAACTATGAGCCAACTGAGGGGACATATCAACTAAATAGTGAACAAATACAAGATAACTGAATATGGTTCTTTTTTTAATATATAACTTGAGTAGCCCTAATCTGAAAATCTAAAATTTGAAATGCTTCAACATCTGAAACTTTTTCTTGTGACTTAAATGATGTCACAAGTGGAAAATTCCACACCTGACACCCTTTCTGATAGTTTAGTATATACAAACTTTGCTTCATGGGTAAAATTATTTAAAATACTGTATAAAATTACCTTCAGACTATATTTATGAGTTATATATTAAGAATAAAGGAATTTCATATTTACATTTGGATTCTATCCCCAAGATATATCATTAAGCAAATATTCCAAAATCTGAAAAAATTCAAAATACAAAACACTTCTGGTCACAATAATGATTATTACTCATTAATCTTAACCTAAACTAGAATTGATCGGAAATCCTCAAAACTCAATGTACTCTTCCTCACTCTTATGCTTTTCTAAATTAGTTATGCTTTTCTTATGCTTTTCTAATTTATGCTTCTATGCATCTAACTTATGCTTTTCTAATTTAGTTTTCTAAATTAGTTCATTCTACCATGAATGCTATCCTCCATCATCTTTTTCACCTTGCGAAATTCTATCAATCTATCCTTTAATGCCCAGTGAAATGTTCACTTTCCATGATCTCTTCATCTTGATCACCATACCAGAAGTGATCCTTTTTATGAGATAGAATCTAATTGGGGAAATAATATTAATGAATTCCAATGACACTACTTCATACATAGTGCCTTATATTATGAATATTTCTTCTTTATGTGCCTCAATTTGAGGGTAAAGATCAAATACAACTTAATTTCCATGATAAGAACAAGGACAGTACCTTAAAAATTACATTGAGAAACATGATAAATGATTATTGGATAAGAGAATCAAAAATGAATGAAAGAGTGGATAAAAGAATGCAGCAATTAGAGAAAAGGTATTATAATTACTCAACTGTATTCTATTAACCCTAACTGCAGTAGGAATGCAAAGAAGAGAGAGATGACTAAAAGTTAAAGTAGTTTGGCAGGGAATCCTGGAATATGAGCTGAGGGTTGAATATCTCAAGGAGTGATTTAAGACTATTTTAGGTATTAGCATAAAGGTGAGGCACTAAAACAAGGCCAGAAAAACCAATACAAAGTGAGGAATCTAGTGTGTCTTCTAAGATGTGATCTTTCCCCAACTCCACCATACAATCATAATAAAGTTATTTCTATACAAGAAAACTCAAGAGACTTTCACTGAAACTCTCCAAAAGTGCAAACTCTCCAAAATGGACTACAAAGCAAAACTAATCACAAAAACAAATCACCTAGGCCAAAATAGAGCCAAAGGAAATAGGGTGCACTCACAGAATATAAGAAATGCACCAGATTGCTACAGGCATTTAGAAAATATTATGCAATTTAGAACAGTCTGTGAATCACCAGGGCTGTACCTCTTTGTACTCAGTAGGGTATGTACAAGGGCGTGGCAGCTACACCCTGACTCAGATCTAATCTGGAAATTTATCTTTTTATAAAAAATTATTTTATTTTTTTTTAATTGACAAAAATTGTACATATTCATGGGGTACAGAGTGATGTTTTGATACATTAGGGCATGGTGATCAGATCATTTATCATTTCCTTGCATTGAGAATATTCAGTATCCTCCTTCTAGCTATCTGAATGTAAATGTTATCAGCTATAGTCATTCTACAGTGGTATAGAACACTAGAACTTCCTTCTATTTAGCTGTAATTTTGTATCTTTTAACATATCTCTCTCTATACCTCCCTTTCCACCCTTCCCAGTCTCTTGTATACTCTGCTCTACTTTTTACTTCTATGAGCTCAACTTTTTTTTAGCTTCCACATTTGGGTGATTAAGTGGTGTTTAACTTTCTGATCCTGGCTTATTTCATTTAACATAATGTCCTCCAGTTCCATCCATGCTGCTGTAAATGAAAAGATTTCATTCTTTTTATGGCTGAGTAGTATTCGATGGTTTGTATACACATTTTCTTTATTGATTCATGTGTTGTTAGACACCCAGGTTGATTCCGTATTTGGCAAATGTGAACAGTGCTGCAATAAACACGGGGTGCAGATGTCTCTTGCATATAATTTCCTTTCCTTTGGATAAATTCTTAGTAGTGGGATTGTTGGATCTTACAGTAGTTCTATTTGTAGTTTCTTGAGAGACCGCTATACTGTTCTTCATAGTGGCTACACTAGTTTACATTCCTACCAACAGTGTATGAGAATTCCCTTTTCTTCACATCCTTGCCAGCATTTGTTGTTTTTTGTCTTTTTGGTAGTAGCCACTCTAACAAGGGTGAGATGATATCTCATTATGGTTTTGATTTGCATTTTTCTGATGATCTGTGAAGTTGGACATTTTTAATAAATATATTTGTTGGCCATTAGTATGTCTTCTATTGGAAACTTATCTTAATGAGAGCTTCGTTACAGGTAAAAATTTAGCTAAAATTATGCCTCAAAATTCTACATCTTACTCTCAAGAATACTTAAATCCACATCCTGAGTTTTAAGATATAACTAAAATACCTGTTATACCATAGTAAGGTAATTTGGTGTTTCAAATGGTAATAGTGACCAGTTATACTTTGATACTACAAATACTTAGGGTTGACAGTAACACTATGGGGAAATTTTGCATAGTGGATTCCACTTTTATAATGTCTTTCTACCAAATACTTTGAAACAAATTTAGCATTAAGATTTCGCTACGCTAGGCTATCAATCAAGCTTTAGTTTTCTAATATTGGTCTTTTAAGAAAACATAGTGCATTACTTACCCTGATCAGTAACTGCAGACATGTCCAACCTAACACCTCTACCAATAATCTACCCTTTGCCATTTTGCAACAGAGGAAAAAGCTTACTTTTCTTTACAGCATAAATAAGCCTTTCAGAAAGCAATTTCAAAGCAGATTTCCAGAAGCAACTTCTAAAGGCAGCTGAAAGAATGATGCTTTTAGCATGCTTTGGTAACTATCAAAATTCCCAAATTACATAAACGCTTAATAACAAGTAAGCATTTCTAACCTGGGCCTGCTTAGATATTACCTTTCCTGGAGAAACTAAGAGAAAGCACGAAAGGCATTCCAACAGCACAATAAGTTTAGGACATGTGAAATGTACTTTGAAAACTGTAGCCAGTGAAAAGAATTTTTTTTGCTTACACTTTTTTCAGCTCCATATTAAGAAACAAATTTTTATTTAATGCTTTGTGAGTTTAATTTTTTCCAAAGAAGATTATAATTAAGTAACTGCATGAATTAGGCCCTGGTGTATCTTCTTATAACAACTGCTGATAGATAACCCTTAAGGGCAAAACCAAGGCACTCTTGCAGAATAAACATTGACAGGAAGTAGAGGTAATTCATTCTAGAAAGAACATGCTGAGACTGTTGCAGACACTGAATAGTCTGTCTATATTATACATTTTATATCATATTGAAAAAAATTGTTCTTAAGTATTTGGATATCAACAACAAAACTGAACAGTAGTGTCACAAATTTAAAAGATTGGGCAGACAATAAAAATTAAAAAAATGGCTCTCACTGTGTTAAGTTTATTGTGTTTGGCAATAAATATTAAATAATAATTCAAACAAAATAATCAATTAAGATGATGTTAATTTCAAAGTAGACTTTGCAACAGTATAAAAATAATACCTATTCATAGCATATATCAATCTCTCACACATCCATGGCATTCGAAATGTCAGAAAAGGTTGTAGAGTACAACATAGATAACTGCAAACTCTTTGTCACTCTTCTCATCAAGAAGTAGAGTCTATTTCTACTGTCCTCGCATATGGGCCTGCCCTACAATTTTGTCCAACAGAATGTGGAGAAAGCGACACTGTAACTGCTGAGGTTGGGCCTTAAAACATAGACATCTTCAACTTTCCACTAGGAATATTTCCTTTTGGAACCCAGCCAACATTCTAAGAGAAGCCCAGGTTAGATGGAAAGGTCATACCAAGGAAGACTAAGGCACTTGGGTCAGCTGAGCATCCAGTGGACAGCCAGCTCCACTGTCAACCATGTGAGTGAGCCATCTTCAACTTTCCAGCCCAGTCTAGCATATGAATAACTACAGACAAGTCAACATCACTTGGATATTTGAGATTCTACACTGCAACTAACCTTTCAGAATCACCACATGTCAAATTGTAATATAATATGAAAGAAAAACATCCACAATTATCTGAATAAAACATTATAATATTCCTCCCTTTTCCAACTAGATATCTGTAAAAGGTCAGATATATATGTTCAGGGTCTTATATACTTCAACCAAAACATATATTGCAATAGATTGAATGCACAAGCAAACATAAAAATCCAATTATTCTCATTCAGCCAAACATCAAAAAGATTTGCAGAAAATGTAAAACAATGCCACTCATTAATATTTTTGTACAGTTATTTTTCACAAAAATACATCATTTATTTAAAAAATAAAATGTTTACCATATTTTATTGAGATATAACTCATTATAAAATTCATCTTTATAAAGTATACAATTCAGTGGTTTAAAGCATATTTATAAAGTTGTGCAAATATTACCAACATATAATTCCAGATATTTCATCATTAGGATAATTTCATAATCTTAAAAAGAAACCTATAGCTAATAACAGTCACCCCCCACTTCCCCATCTTCCCATTCCTTAGCAACAGCTGACCTACATTCTGTCTCTATTTGCCTATTCTAGACATTTCATTTAAATAAAATCATACAATCTGTGGCCTTTTGTGTTTGGCTTCTTTTACTTAGCATGATATTTTCAAGGTTTATCCATATTATAGCAATCCATACTGCATTGTATATCAGTACTTAATTCCTTTTTATGGACAAGAAAATCCCACTGTATGGATATATGCATTTTGTTTATCCATTCATGGGCCTTTGGGTCATTTACACATTTTGGCTACTACGAAAAATTATGAACATTTGTGTACAAGTTTTTGTGTGAATTATCTTTCCAATTTTGGGGGGTATGAATAGTATTTTTAATGAATTAATAAATATTTTAAACATTCTGAACTATAAATATCAATTATAAAATCCATATAAATTAAAGCACTTTGGGACACTCAATAATTTTTTAAACTATGGAAGATTACTGAAAGTTATAACTTGAGAATTGTGGCTCTACACAAAATTTTTTCCTACTATGTCTTTTCAAGGAAATATAAAAATTAATTTTCTTATATTTCCTTTAAATTATTGATTCAGAAGAATTCAGAATAACATTTAGCTTTTCAAAAACATGCCATCTTTACAGCTTTATTTCCTAGGTTGTATTTAAGGAAAAATAATGATCAACCAATGCAACAAAGTCATCCAGAAAAGGGTAAGTATCATGGCAGCATATGCAATTTTTTTTCCTATAAAGATGCTAAAAATGATGAATGTTTTATTACTTTTTATAAACTGCTAGAGTTTTCTAAAAATGTTGAACTTCATTTTAGATACATAAACTTCAAACTCATGACCAGAATAGGCTGCAGGCACCTGTGTCAATCCTCAGAAGTTTAGGATAATTCCTTGGCTCCTTTATATTTGGGGAAGAGATCCCTGGTCTTAGTCTCCCCAGATGACTGTCAATCTAGTTTCTAACAAAGTTCTGATAGTTGGCATTTCTCTACCATGTATTCATTTTTCACAGAATACTTTTTTATTAGGCATTTCATAAGCATAATTCTTGAACCAATATTTTATATTCAATCTTAAGAAAACTTTAAAATTCCCTATTAAGAAACACATTTAGCACATATATAATATCTTCCAAATGATGCTAAGCTCATAAACTTCTATAGTATTTCTTTGGTATCTTTAAGTGATTATGTATGTGGTTAAACTGTTGTATTTTTTGACTCACAATTATATATGTACTTCATGCTTTCTAAATTTCTCCAAATTTTAAAAACTCATTTATGTAGTAAACCAGATTCTTGAAGGCTTAGATCATGTTTTTCTGCATACAATAACCTAAAGTTCTAAACAGACATTATAAATAAAAATGATATCATAGAATATTTAGTATCCTTCCATTATTAAAAGGACTATATTCACTAATAAGCATATGTTCATGGACAATAATTTGCCATTCTTTATTGAGAGTTGAAAGTGAAATACATCCTCTCTCATGGAAGATTATTCTATAGATGAGATAGAATTTTTCCTCTCACAGCTAATCTTAATTTTCTCAAAGGTCATCCAATTATTCCTGATTGAATCCTCATGTGCCACACTAATTTAGAAATGTTTTCTCATTAGTGCCAACATCTCCCAAGTACATGTAGTGAACTTCACATTCACTTAAAATGTGGATTCAGAAAGAGAAAAAAACTATGCCTTCAGATCGTTTGTATATAATTTTGTATTACCTATGTGTATCCTATAAAAGAAAATATATGTTACCATTAAACCTCTCATTAGAGTAGCATGAAAAGTCAAATGCTTTGGAGTTCAAATCCTGCCTCCATCTCTTATCAACTGAGGAACCACAAGGAAGTTATTGAGCTTTCCTGAGACCCTTCATCTACAAAAATAGAAACAACATCTTTGCAGACTAATTATCAAAAAGCAAGTATATTATCTGATAAAATATAAGTGATTTGTAAATTGCTTTTATTAAAGTTGTTATTACTATTATCATAGTAAAAATCAACGTAAGATAACATAGATCTACAAAAAAATTTGTAGATCTACTAAGAAATTCACTGCAATTCAGAGCATAAGAAGGACTATTACCTAACTGCATCAAGAGTCAATATAATGGTAATGGAAACAAAGGTACGATTGCCCTGAATGTAGGTTGGTCAATATAATATCACACTGTTTTTTCAGGAAGAAGAGAAGAAAAGGCACCCTGTGAGAAGGGAACCATTTTCTTCTTCCACTATAAAGAACTGAAAGGGGAAATTAGTTTCGCTGTAACTCCAAATTTTCTCTCTTGCTTAGTGCCCCCACCTTTGGCACCTGCTATCTGCATACCACAAGCATCAATCAGAATTGTTTTCCTCAAACATTGTCTTGTTCTCCTCTGTCCTGCCCTGAAGTGTACAAAGGTCCACAATGGGCTCCAATATCCAACATAGACCCTTTCTCAAAGTCCTACCAAACCCCCACACACACTCACAAACATTGCATCACAACAACTCTGTATTATAGCAGTAAAGACTCAATTTAAGAATACATTCTGCTTAAATTGCAGAATATTTAAAACAATGTGTAACAATAAGTAATTCTCATTTAAAACATACCAATTATTTTTTCTGATGTACTCACAAGGCAGAATACAATTCATGTATTCTAAAACCTTGCTAAATATGATAGCAATTTATTCAAAATAACAATACTTTAAAGTACCGATGTCCTGTAATATAATTATTGGCTGACCTAAACACAATTAATGTGAAGTAAATTCCATTTATTTTCTTAAGATATAATTTTAGATCAAATATATACTATGCAAACATTTATTTATACTGACACTAACCATACATTTTTTCAAAACCTACTGGATTAAGAGAGGAGAAAGAATACTGCTGAAAGGGAGATGGTTGGAACTTATAGCAAATATTATTGTTCTTAAACAAGTATTCAAATAGTGTTGTTTCAGTTATAGTCTAAATAGTCACATCAATTAATTTACAGTCCTTTTAGAATTAAATTATTTTTGCTTGTCCACTAGTGGATAACCTGTCCCCTCTCCACTGCCCAGTTACTTCTAAATAAAAGGCCAACTGGCAGCAAAGTGGGTAGAGACTGTGTAGTGAATGTATGTTTGCCTATGAATAATGCCCATGCTTGCACGTGAATACCTTTGAAATAAACAATACCTACTTTAGCAAAAGTATTAACTCTTTGGAAACTGCCGAACATTAAGCAAAGCTAATAATTAAAATCAACCCAAGAACAAATTTTAAACAATTAGCTATGAAGATTCATTCACTGTTCATTGACTGTTATAAACATTTTCTAAACATTTTCTTACACACTACCTCTGATTGAATGTTCTTATACCCCATCTCACTTATCTTAGCCTGAAACTGGAAGCGCTTTCCAAATATTTATTCCCTCTTCAGGAAAACTCAGCATCAAGGTGTTTCTCTCTAAGAGGAGTTGTCTTCTTTCAGTTGCCTTCTTGTTTTTCTACTTGATGCTGAATGCCGAAATAATTCTGCAAATTTTAATTCATCCCATCAGCACTCTGTTTTGCTTCCTCCCATATGGAAGAATTAGAGTGAGAAAAACATTTGCAGAAGAAAAACCATGTTAACCCTCTATGCCTTCTCCCCCACCTCAGATTATATTAGATTCTCGGCCTTTTTTTTCTTTTTCTTTTTAAGAGTACAATGCCTGGCACTAAAGTGAAGCCAAATAAATATTTGATTGATGAATGAATAAGTGGGAGTGAAACAACAGTCTCCACCCTTTTCTTTGGGGTAATATCTTCCAGCCCACAATGTTTAGTTAGTTAACCATCAGACTCTCAAGGTATTCAAATACTACTTACTCTGCCAAAATTTTTAACCCATCAGGTAAACTAGAACTTTGGAAACCATTTCTGAGTTTATATATCTTAAACTGAATATTTTGAACATAGTCATTCAATAAATTCTTTTTGAGCACCTATTCTGTCTACTTAAAGTTTATATAAAGATTTAACATGGTTGTATTAAATATATTTCTAACTGCACTCCAAATCCATATCTGATTCTATACTGCTGATCCCTTCTATTCAAAATTGTTATTATATTATAGGTTGGTTCTATCTTAAAAGGCTGTAAGGGAGCTTCTTCAGAGCAAAACAGCAACAAGGTTTAGAATTCCTTGAATGGCATACAGAGCTAAGCACAATGCCTTGCTCATAATAATGTCTCAAATATTTATTGACTATGAGATTTTCTCTCATATTAAAGTATTATTAGATTAATTTTGGAAAGAGTTCCCAGAAATAAGACAGGTAAAGAAAGTTTCTATTTTCAATTTAGCACTTACTAATTATCAAAAAAAATGCAGAGAATTCCTACATAAGAATCAGCTACAAAGTAAAAAGGAACCTATATCCATTATATCTCTTCCCAATTAGACTCTAATAGGGAGCCAAATGATTCTCTGTCAAAACTGTCTCTCTGTTTGGCATTAAATGATGTTTAGAGATGAAGCTTGACAGATATCAGAATACACTCAATTGTCTTTATATTTTTAACTATCTTGGAAAAATATGCCTCTGTAATGACATTTTATATAGATTAATCACATGTATAATAACTAAACAAATAAAAGTAAGAACAGTATGAAGAGAAGTGTAAAAGCCTTTACCATTTTTCTTTGGTCATATATGACATTACCTAGCTTCAAGTACAAATGTACAAATAAACTTATCACTGCATTTCCTCATACGTTTCATAGTAATGGGATAAAGAAAAAAAATTTAAAAGTCTATATTAGAAGATTTGTTTAAACTTAAGGTCAGCAAGATGAACAGGAAATATTGATCCTGATTCCCAGGATGAACACATTTTCCACAACATAGCAAAAATAGTAACTATTGTTTTAAATTCAAGATTATTTAGAGTTCTCTCCATTCTTTGCCTGACAGAAATTAGTTAGATTTTATCATGGACAAGTTTTGAAAAGAGTATGGGTTTAGGAGTTATCTAGCAAGTGGTTGATAGTATAGATTTTTCTACGTACAAACTCAATAGCAAGATGAAAATATATATTTAGCAAATGCTTCCTGTATGCCAGGTAGGTACTCTGCTAACAGCTGTGCATATGTTATCTCATGTGACATTCTCACCTATGTTATCCATGCTTTAGAAATGCAGAAATTAAAGTTCAGAGAATCTCAATATTTTACTCAAGGCCTCACTACTTACATTTCAGAACGCAAATCTTTTTGAAAGACCCAAAAGTGAAAAAGAGGAAAGGAAGAGATTTTTGACCAGTATAAATTATAACTCTTCCAATATGTGTATATAATGCTGGGGATTAAAATTAATGTTTTGTATGATAGAACATATTAGAAATATCTCTTGGAGCTTTAATTAACCACATATAAATGTGGAAGACATGGTCTGACAGTATTTTTCATTTAAAAAATACAATGGAAAAAACATAAAGATTAATTGTAAGTATTCTGTGGTTTTGCAACTAAAAAATATCTCATGCATTAGGCTGCATAATGGAAAAACCAACAGCACAACATTCAGATTTCAGGAAATAATAATCTTAATGCTCTAAGTAGACCACCCCTGGGTAGTATGTTAGGTTTTCAGTTTCATAACAACATTGTCAAGATGCAGTAATTTAAAGGAGTTTGAATACAATTATGAAGTATCTTGAAATGATGACATAGAAAAAAAGAGTTGATAAAATGGGAAAGCTTTGGTCTTAAAAAAAGAGGTTGAAAGGAGACATGGTATTTGTCTTCATATAGAAAAGCTGCCATGTAAAAAGAAAAAAATAGGTGTAGATGCATTCAACATTATGTCAGAGAATAGAACACTAAGTGGATACCCTATAGAAGAGGATTCTGGTTCAGTTTAGAGGATAAATTATAATAATTAGATCCAGCTTGCATTGGAATCACTCCTTTTATATATTTGTATACATAGATGTGTGTATACATGTATGTGCATAAACATAGATATCTTTATATGTTGCTTTTGAGAGAAATTCATATGTATATACACATACACATTTGTTATAGCTTTATGAGCCTTACAAGTTTTTACTTTTATTCTGTTTCCCTCTCTAAAAACAGAAAATACGAAATAAATTATTTTTTGTATTACAGCTGCTAAATGCCCTGCCCTATAATTTGTTTATAGAATATAATACATATTAATGCTCATTTTATGCAGATTTCTTTGACTAGTAGATTAAAATGCTTATATAATATCCCTAAGGAATGAGAGTATCCACCAACAGGAATTTTTCCCAGGGTTAGAATTAGAAATGGCAAGCAGGAGGTTTTCAACACAATAAACTATAAATAAAGAGAGATACAAATCCAAAAACACTCTTTCAAAACCAACATGATAAAAAACACAAGTTTGTCTAAGATGCTGAAGAAAATCTGACTTCTAAATTCCAGTAGGTTTAAAGAATGGCTTCAGTTTCACAGAAATCCTTCAAAGTTTAGCCAGTAAACCATTCATTATTTTTCCTTTTTAAATATCTATTTGTATAATTAAACCCATAGGAATTGTATAAAAAATAGATCTTTTCACATTATTTTCCAGAAAAATTAATATAATAAGAGACACAAAAATTTTTAACTTCTAATATGCTCTTTGCCCCAATAACACTTCTTATTTATGTTGCTAAGAATAAGATCTATTTTGTCAATACTATCTTGAAAGAGAATAAAGATGAAAATAAGCCAGCTTAATAATTTATTTTAGCCAAAGACTCATCCATTCCTGATAGTATCCTTGTCTTTAGCCATGCAAATCAAACCTTAACAAATCAAAACATTTCAGTTCCAAGATGACAGATACCAACACATTTTTCAGACAAGCCCCAATTAAATTGGATATATCCTTACATTTTCATTTCCAAATTAAAAGTCACTACATAATATGCTCTTTTCCCAGTGATTTGCCATATGCTTTATTTGGCTAGTTCAATCTCCTGTTGGTTGATCTGTATATTATCTAAGCCAATTTATGAAGGTCAGCACTAATTTCCACACACACAATAAGGCACTGCAAAATTCACAACAAGTCCTAACAAAGCAGCTCATATCACCAAATCTTGATTATATACTGCTGAAAAAGCCCTCTGAGGCATTTTAATATGTTTAGAGACTAGCTTGCTACCCTCAATGGCTATTAGCAATGTGCTCAAGTCCCTGTGTGTTATTACTCCAACACACAAATTGTAGGATAAGTGCTGGCACTGTGCTTTGGTATTTCAACCATGATGTTGATATTTATCTATCTTGGTAAAGGCTGCTATGGGAACTGATAGCTTGTTTTTAAAAGGATGGGATAAAGGAAACTAGAAAAGGGAGGGGATAGGAATAAAAGTACATGTTCAGTGTCCTAATTTAAATGAATATTACAGGGATACATATTTGACACTGTCATTTTTTATAAATATTCCATATTAGTTGTTGGTATTTTGATGTCCAAAAGAACTTTGGGGTAGACCACAGACATTTTAGCAGGGCGAGGGAGAAGAATTAATCCTGGTGTTTCTTTTGGTCAAAAGATTATAATTTCTGATTATTAATAATTTCTAAAATAAAATATCACAGTTTTATATACCATCATATGTGAAATATACAGCATCATCTGTGAAAATGTTCCTGGAAAAAGGAAAATAAACTTGACCTGAATCTAATAAAATCTAACAACTCAATCCTTGTTTACATGATATACTAGAGACTGAGAATCAAGTCATGTAATACCACAGCGAAGCAAACACACAAATCTGTAATATGAAACAACTGGCCCACTTTGTTTCTAAAAGCAGAAAGGGGCATGGCATTGGAGAGACTGTAAAAAATGAAATGTAATGTATGATATTTGTTTGGATACAAATTAAAGTAAATCCAATAACAAAACATTTTTGCCATAATTGATAAAATTTGAATATGAACAGAGTATTAGATGATACCAAAGAATCAGTGTTAATTCTGTTAGTTGTGATAACGATGTTGTGGTAAAGTAAGAAAATGTCAACTTTTTTTTTAGAGATGTCTATTGAAGTATATAAGGGAGAAATAACATGGAATCTGAGATTTGTTTAAAATGCTTCAGCAACAGCCACAGATAAAAAAGGGATAAGCAAAACAAGTATGGACAATATTAATAATTCTTGAGTTCAGGTGATAAGAGTTCTATGGGATTTTATTATAATGGTTTCCCTATTTTTATATATTTTAATTACTTATAATAAAGAATGTTAATTGTTGTATGTTATGGTTCATTAAAATGGCTTAGAGAAGATAGCTCTTTTGCTAGGAAAAAAACTCAATAGCCTATTTTTTCCTCTAGATTTGAGCTGAGATTATTGTCCATGAATGGTTTTCAGAGGCCTATGAATCCCCTGATACTTCATTTTTAATTCATTTCTATTGGAAAGAGTCCACGTCATCATCATCACATTTTCCAAGACATCAGTGCCCTTCCAAAAGGCTAGGAATCAATAAATTTGAAGCTTAGTGAAAAAGGTTTTTGTATATTTCTCTTCAGTTGCCATGTTAGCTAGTTCATTTCTAAATGTTATTAGCAAATAATCAGAAATAAAGTAGACACATGGTAGACCCTAACTGGAGCAACTTTGTATCCCTGATTGGCAGGGAATAGGCCTAGTTTATACTTGTTGCCCTGGTTTGAATGATGAATTACATGGCCATCCTATCTCTAAGCTACTCTTAAAATTTAAAGTAGAGGATAACTGGAATGTAAATAGATACTTGAAAAAGATTAGTTCTAGCTATCTTTTTTGTATTTGTTTCACTTTAATTTACCAAACTAATTCTCTAATAACTATATATGTCATTGGTTAAGTCACTGCTTCCCTACCAAGCATCCTGAATGTGCTAGATAATTAACTCTACATTTTGTTCTACGTTATACCTCTACTATTAAATTCTTCCCCCAAATGGACTATATATACTTGCTTATAGCACTCTTGTAGTCTTAGTCTCTCTCATTAAGGGATTTTTGGGATATGAATATCTACCAAACTACGGGTTATTTAAAGTAATTTCCCTAGGAATTCCTAAGGAACTATTAGCTTCTTTCAAAGCTAGTTTTCTCATATATGGGGCTATTAATGTACACTTCTCTTGGATCATTTATCCTCTCTAGTGATAATCTAATGTAGTATCTACTCTGTAATTAAGACCTGACAATAGCATTACTTTTCTCTGAAAAAAATCAATAGATGTTGTAGCTAGCCCCAAAGCAATCACTTGGCAAATAAAAGGAACTTGGTGTTCAACTATTTTCACTTGCAACTGAGTTTATTTTCCAAGATTTATCATTGCTGAAAAATGCTGATTATGATATATACTAATTCCATTGCAATTCTAACAGGTAACATAACAATCCCCACCTTCTGGATGACCTGAAATTAACTGACTTCTAGTTATTTTATTTTATGGTATACTTGAAACACACATACACACACACATACACACATACATATAGTAATCCACAGCAAATAGTCTTGTCTAAACTTTAAATTATCAGACTATATCTGCAGTTTATGCCAGAAACAAAAGAAGACAATGACTCTCAGGAGAGAATTACATATCCAAATTATTTATTATAAAATGTATTGAATCTTTGAACCATATTTGAAGAGGTGGACATATATTATTTTTTACCTAGATCTATGTAAGTGAAGATGATCATGCTAGATATCTATGCTCAGACATGAAACTTCAGCCCACAGTGGCTTGGCAACAACAAAAGTCAGAGAATGCATAGGTTTAAGGGATGAGTCTGAGAAGAGAAGCAGAATTCTCTATACCATGCTCTTTTGCCTTCACTCCTCTCAAAGACTGCTAAAGAGTAGGAATTTATTGGTCCTCTAACAGTCAAGGAACCAAAACTTTCAAAACAGAAAGACACCTCTGACATCATTAAGCTCAATCTTCTCATATTACACACGAGGAAACTATGGCCCAAAGAGATTGAATGACTTGTCCAAAGGCCACATGTACTTAACAAGAGCCTGGCCTGGAAGACTTTTATTACATGCTATCTTCCTAAAGCTAAGGTTTTACAGGAAAAACAATATTCTGTAGACCACAAGCCAGAAGAAAAATAAAGTCGGAATAAAAGGTATGAGGGAAACAGGTTGAAAATTGAATATTGAGTAGTGTTCAAGAAATTAAATAAGTATATAGAAAATAAGAGAGTTTTTACATGTAAGACATACTGGGGGTATATGAGAATGAAAACAAGGACATACCAGATTTTCTAAATCTAAGATGGTGTTTTATAGGCAAACACAAACGAAAAAATATAACCAACTCTGACTGTAATGTCATTAACATATCACAAATATTAAAATGTGAAAAAAGTACCTTCTAGAATCAATTAGACTAGGTGTATAGATAAGAGTATATTTTAAGTAAGCCACATGGTGGTATTAGTAACTTCATTAATTTATTACCCCATTTGTCTCCCTCCTCATTCTCCTCCCCAATCTTCTGACCAAGATCATCATCAGTAACTTTACTGAATACTTCCTCTGTGAAAATTAGAGGAAATAATAACAGCCCTAACTAGGACTCGTTCTCAGACCTGGGGTGGGGAGAGGCTCTTTTGTATGCTATTGCAGAAACATTCTTCTGTTCACTGTGAAACTTGGAAACACATCTATAGTGAATAACAATAACTCAGTGTAAACATTAAAACTTCCAAAAACTGGACTCTAAAGTTATGCTGGAAGGAAGAAACATTAACTGCTTTCCAAGTGTAGTATATTTGAAGAGGAGAGGGAGGAAAGGAAGCAACAATACGGAACATCTGAGCACTGAGCAAAGCCTGCTAAACACAGAGGCTTCCAAGACCTACTAGGACCTCAGCCTACCTAGCTAGGAATTTTGAAGCCAGTTGGTCCAACCAATCATTCATTCTGGTTATTCTTTGGCACTCAACAAAATTCAGTCTCGTCTGTCATTGCCTAAATAATGTTCTTCCCCAAACTGCTGTATTCCCTTCCCACAGTTCTAGCCCTGGCCATTACTTATTTTGCTCTCATTTTGTTGTAACTACCTTCCAACTTTGACCTAATTCCAGAACGTTGTCTAAACTTTCTTTCTTCAACTTGATTCTAACCTTCTCATAAAGAAATTCCTCATTCTCTCCCCCACATAACACAGGGTCATCAGTAGCACTCTGTTAATTACCATATTTATGCATTACTTTCCCAACCTCATCTCTACCTCTAGTGACATCTCTACCAGAGGTTGTTTCCTTCAAAGCCTTACAAACAGGACTGCCATGGTTCTAGCTTCCACCTCTAGTAACACTTCCTCTTTGTGTCCCTCCAGGTCATTGGCTTAATGCTCTTGTTAATTTCTAGGTTGGTTCACAATTCTCTATTTAGCTTTCCAATTCCTCTATGACCTTATAACCAATTCTTCCCATTAAATTTTCTCTCTTTAAAAAACTTTGAGTGGCTTCTTTTGGGGGTGGTTATACCTTGACTGATATGCCTATCTATATCCATATGAATCCTTCCTTTCCTCTAGTATTAAAATAAGATGCATCTGTAACCATCTGTAACCGAAAGTAATCCCTCCATGTGGTTCCTTGATTCTGTATTCTCCAGAACTTCACTGATGTTTCACTTTCTCCATCTCCTTTATTTTCAACCTGTGCCTCTCCACTGGTCACTTCTTTAAAATCTATTTAAGTGGTTTTCCATCTTATCAACCAAACCAAACCAAACTTCCTCAAATATCCTCTTAATTGCAAAATCCAGTAGGTTATTTTCAGTAATGCTATTTGAATTCTCTACTACAGCAGATTATTGAGCATGGCCTTCTCATTAAACTTTTTCTTTCCTTAGCTTCCAAGACACCACTTCCTCCTTTACCCTTCCCTGTCAGTCTCCCCATTCATGGTCCTCTACTTCTTATACCACTTAAATTTTCAAACTCCCCATAGTTCTGTCCCCACCTCTCTTCTCTTCTAGAACTACTTGCTTATTATAAGTAATCACATTCACTTCATAGTTTCCACTACCATTTCTGTTGAATAGCTACCAAATGGGGATGCTCTTCTAAGAACCCTCTCCTAAACTTCAAGATACATAAACAGCTCACTATAAGAAATCCAGGTAAATCTTCCAAATGAACTTCAAATTCATTATTCCTAAAACAATAGTAATTTTCTTTTCTCCTGGACCTTTTTTTGAATTTCTTATCCTTTTAAATAATAACATGATGTACTCACACACTCAAATCAGTAACCTTGAAGCCAACCTAGATTTCATCTGCACTCTCACTGCCCATTAGGTCACTTATCACACCTTGTAGACTCTATCTCCTTACTTATTGCCAGACTATTTTTAAAGTACTTCAATGGATCCTTAGTGCTTATAGGATTACAATATCCTCCTTTGCTTAGCCTCTGCCTAACTTTCCCTCCATTCCTTCAACCCTCCTGAACATCTTACAATTCATTTAAAACATCATAGCTTTGTTTGTGGTGTTCCCACTACCTGGTAAAGCCATCTCTCTTGCCTCTCTAGAATCAAAGAAACACTTTGTCTTATCTCCATCTTTCGGTTTTGATCTCTTTTATATTGACTTCATTTTCTGGAACACACTCTCTATGTTCTAAGAGATGGTCATGAGTATATTTAGGCTTATCATTTCTTTTCAGCACAAATTCAAAAGGAAAAAAGAACATGTTTCCCCAAGGCTCCCACAAAAATCCCCACAAAGACTTTGATTACATGGCTTAAGTCACATGCCCTTTGGTGAGTTAGTCTCCTACTGTATGTGAGGCATCTTGTGGGCAAGGTCTATGACTTACTCACCTTTGTATTTCCAGTACCTGATACATAGAAGATGTTCAATGAATTGAATAAATGGATAAGGGAAGAAGGGAAGGAAGGAAGGGAGGGAGGGAGGAAATTATTTGCATTTATAAAGTTCTTGTTCAGTAAACACACACATTATGGATGAGATGGGCCATGGCTAGACTATACGTTTCCAGATTCCTAATTTTATGTTTTTTTCTGATTTTACCCACACACACTCATATAAACACAGTCATCATGATAATGAGACTAACATTCTTATTTTTCACCTACTCTGAACTATAAATATTAAAACAAAAGAGAGAATATAAAGTATATTTCAGTGACTTCTAAAGAAATATAGAAAAAAAGTCATATTAAATGAAAAAATAGAAAAATGATATATTTTTAGTTAAGAGTACAAACATTACAACAGAAGGGATTTTTTTCATTTTTCAGAATGCTCCCTCATTTCTACAATGAAATTAAAATACCCCAGTTCCTGATGTTCCAAAGTGACTATCTCTATTTTACTTGATAACAGCTTCCTCTCTTCTCTTTGCTTTCTCATCAGCTAAACATCTCAGTATTTTCTGATCACTTAAAACACTTGGCAACACTCCAGACAATTTCTCAGGAATTACACTTGTTTTCACCACTTCTCTTAATTTTCTTTTAACGTCAAGTACATGCTGGACACATAATATGGACCTACTAATTTGCATGCAATTTGCATCTTATTATGATAGTGCTCTGTAGTTCTCCCTAAATCCTATCCCAAGTACTTTTTTTTTTTTTTTTGGTCCCAAGTACTCTTAAGCCATAGAAAGAAAAGGAGAGCCAAGAAAGAATATCTATAAGCTGTCTACATAGTATAACAATTCTCAGTATGGAATATACTTCCAGGTTAGAGAAAACAAAAACTACACTGTAAGACTAAAATTAAATGTTTTAATGGTAAAAAATATAGTTCATTATATAATGGAGTATACAGAACATTTTCTAATTGCAGGAGCTCAACTTCAAGTTTCTTTAAGTATCTTTAGCAAATGTTTTCCAAGAGAAAAAAGAAGATATGCAATTAGAGAGCAGAGAAAAAAGCATGCTGCACAGTACAATAAGACAGATGGTTCAGTCCCTGAGTCTATTTTTTAGTGTATGGCAGCTATGAAGCTTTGTTGTAATCTGGTAGTACATAGGTCTTCAAACACATTTGAATTCATCTGTCACTTAATTTCATGAATCTAGAAGTGCCAGCAATGAAAGTATGGGTACCTTTCAAAATCTGTATAAAATGTTATCAAACTATTATAAAAATGTTATTTTCCAATTAAGTAATAAATAGCAATTTTAATCATTGCATTTACTGACAATCAGTTAGAACCTTTTTGTTCCATGAGAAGCAAACAAACAAAAAAACCTCTGTACAGCCATACAATTACTGGCTTAAAATCAGATCACTTTATATAGTCATACTTTCAGCTATATTTATTATTATATTTTTTCAATTTCAAATACCTCTGCCAAAAAGGTTGACATTATTATTATTATTACCATTATTGTTACTATCATTTTATTATTACAACAAGCTAGGTACTCTATGGAAATAAATTACATATACTAATGCCAAAATGATATATTATTTGAAAAGGTTATAAGATAACAAATTATTTAGGTAAAAGAAAATAAGGGAACCAGACAATTCCTCATCCATCTACAATTCCCCAATCAAGAATCTGCCAGATGAACTGACATTTTCTAAAGGATATGATGGCCCAAGCAGGACACTAATGAGTGCCTTTATTAAAAGGATTTGCTCTGTAAAATTTGGATTCAGTCAAAAGGACGCACTCAAAGATCCAAAAGGCCATATGTGGCCCCACGGCCAAAGGTCCCCCCAGCCCTGAAAGATACTCTGCTCAACAGTCTGGCTTAAAGGGCATATTCCAATCCATTTTTCAGAAGTAGTAATGTAGAGGAGGTGGTAAGTATTCATTATTTCTAGAAAATGAAAGCCAAAGGAAATTAATAATGGTAATCACCTATTTCACTGATGATTTCTATTTTTCAAAGTAGAACTACAAGAAATGTAAGTGAGGAGACTGGGACTAAGGTAGGAGGAAATCTATTTACAATACAACACAGACATGCCATTCCTTAAATTTGGCAACTGAACAAATATTTATATAGTCCCTTTATTCTGCCCTTAATATCAGAAGGGTGGGACAGTAAATTCCCTCACCAGTGCCCAGATACAGCCCAGAGGAAGTCCAATCAGTTATCTATTTCAGTATGAAACCACCAATATACATAGTCAATCTTAGTTGAAAAAACAGTAAGCTCTTTCATCTTTTTCAGCAATCCCTATCCAATCCTCATAGGCAGGCCAGGCTTTGCAGTTGTTACCTCTATACACTTCATTAAATTATTCTCCTGTATCCACCCCACCCCTCCCATGAGTTCCTGAGCTATTACACACCTGCTCCAAAGTCCTGCTTCTTCTTCTTTTAGAGTTTGACTTCAATTGATAAATATTTTATTCAGTTTTTTCCCCTTGTATGCACGTAGCTGTGGAGTACTCCCAATTATCCAATTTCTGTATCATCAGTTGTATTACATATAACATGTCACTTTATGTTTTCTATCTTAGTATGTTGTATGGCCCCAGAAAGATGAGAAGACATACATTTGTCACATTTATAGCTCAAAATCACTCTGCAGTTAAAAAAAAAAAACTTCATAAGATATGATAAAACTTGATAATAAATTTTGCTATAAAATCAAATTCGATACAACAACAATCAGGATCCTGTAGATCTCATGGGGAAACTTCAAAAAAGGTAGAATCCCAAAGCCCTGAATGATGTCTTAGGGCCCTCGCTAATTTTGATACACGGTTCTGTATATCAGACATACACATAGTCTGATACAGAGAGACATAGTTCTGTGACCCTCTGTGGTTCCTTTCTAGACCTCAGTGCTGCAGCTATGTGAGCAGAATCAGGACAAAGGCTATCTCTTGGGAATACATCCTTTTTTCTCCAACCTACCACCTGCCCCTTGGTTTTATCCCTTCCCATGACTTGTCAAAATACATGTGATTGAGCTTCATGCTTCTAGTCTTGCCTTGCCACTTCATCTGATCACCTTTTTTCATGTGCCCCTTGATGCTATTTTTTCCATTATCATCCTGTTCTTGCCATTCTGGGTACTGGAGTGATAATCTTGCCTCTTCTGCTTCTTTCTTGGCTCTCCCTCAAAATCTCAGCTTGGACCTGCAATACTGGCCCTGCTACTTCTTGCCACTGCAGGACAGATCCCTTTACCCAACTAACCCTTTAGCACTCCTGCTTGAGCTGGCCCTCTGGTCAAACCTACCTACTCCTTCAGTTCCCAGAAAGGATGTGTCTGGTCATTTTTGTATTCAGGAAAATAATTCAGATTCCATTGCATAGTACATATAATGAAACATCTGTGTTTCTGTTTGCCCAGCATTCACCCCCATTTCTTCAACTAATAGTACCCTGATATTCCTTAGAAGTTTGTAACACTAACAATGAAACTGTGTCAGTCAGACCCTGACTCATGGTATATCCATTTTTGCTAAGAGGCAGAAAGGTAACACAAACTTGTCAATAAGATGCCCTCTCCCTAGAATTCAATTCTAGAGCAGAGTGACACAAGACTGCTTGAACTCGAGCTTGAGGAATTTTAATGGTATTCTAATGAGGCTGTTCATTAGAGCCTGATACCTTGATTTGCAAAAAAGCCTGCCCTCTGCTACTTCTTAAGCTGGTTCCTCAAATGTTCCTTCAATTCTAGAGTCTGTGAGCAACCACTTAGTCTTCCAGTAAAGTCCCTTTGCACACATTAGCAGAGTTGGCTTCTGTTGCTTGCAACCAAAGAATTCTATCTTTCATAGTCTAAAGACAAATCATCATGACCTGAACTCTGTATGTTTCTCTCATGTTACCCACAAATGTAGAACCTCTGATGCATCCTTCAATGCCTGTCCCTAATCCCCACCATTACCACAATGCTGTCCTGCCCTGAATTTATAAATGCCACAGCTTCTACCAGGAAAGCTTTTCTCTCATTTCCATTTCCAATGTTATGATAACAGCTATGCCTTACCCTTGTTCTGTGCCCCTTACTTGAACTCATGCTACCATTTTATAATTCTTTGTTTACTAGTTTATTTTCTCTGAGTGAAAGAATTGTATCTTTCATTGTCAAATCTCCAGCACAGTCCCTAAATTCTTATTGAATAATGAATGAAGAACAAAAACCCTGAGACACAATGTGTAGCACACACTGTTGGTGCCCTATTCAAATCCATTGACTGGCTAGTGCCCCCATTCCCCACCTTCTGTTAAGTGTTCACTGCTACTGGCTCCCAGCTGCCCACTTCTCTAGATAACTGATCTCTACTGCAACCAATGACTAAACCACAGGAGTACAAAAGGCCAGCCCCTTGCCTGATTGTAAAACCAACTTTGTGGTACAATTCACAGATGCACATAGCAACTGGCTGAAGCTGGACTATAACTGAGACCACATCCTTGCTCAGCTCCTTCCCTGCCTTGTCCTGCTTCCCTCACTTCTGTTTCTAGAGAGCTGTCCCTCAATACATCATGTACACCCAAGTCCCTTCTCAGATTCTGCTTATAGGAAAACCAAACTCTGGAGATAATTCTGAAACAATATTTTTAATGTATTTGCTGCTACAATTAAGACTATTGGAATAAATTCAGGGACTGTATCAGAGCAAATTTCAGGGGCAAACTACAATATTTTATTTATTTTTTAAATTTTTTATTTCAGCATATTGCAGGGATACAAATGTTTAGATTACATATATTGTCGTTGCCCCATCTGGGTCAGAGCTTCAAGTGTGTTCATCCCCCATACAGTGTGTACCTCATCCATTAGGTGTGAATATACCCATCCCCTTCTCTACCCTCCCACCTTCCCAACACTCGATGAATATTACTACTACATGTGCACATATGTCTTGATCAGTTAATACCAATATGATGGTGAGTACATGTGGTGCTTGTTTTTCCATTCTTAGAATACTTCACTTAGTAGAATGGGCTGCAGCTCTATCCAGGATAATACAAGAGGTACTAAATCACCATTGTTTTTTGTGGCTGAGTAGAACTCCATGGTATACATATAGCACATTTTATTAATTGACTCATGTATCGATGGGCACTTGGGTTGTTTCCTCTTCTTTGCAATTGCGAATTGTGCTGCTATAAACATTCTAATGCAGATGTCTTTTTTATAAAATGTCTTTTGTTCTTTTGGGTAGATGCCTAGTAATGGGATTGCAGGATCAAATGGTAATTCTACTTGAAGCTCTTTGAGATATTTCCACATTACTTTCCACAGAGGTTGTACTAGTTTCAGTCCCACCAGCAGTGTAGGAATGTTCCTATCTCTCCACATCCATGACAACACTTATTGTTTTGGGACTTTTTGATAAAGGCCATTCTCACTGGAGTTAAGTGATATCTCACTGTGGTTTTGATTCGCATTTCCCCGATGATTAGAGATGTTGAGCATTTTTTCATGTTTTTTGGCCATTAGTCTATCTTCTTTTGAAAAGTTTCTGTTCATGTCTTTTGCCCACTTTTTGATAGGGTTGTTTGATTTTTTCCTGATGATTTTCTTGAGTTCTATATAGATTCTATTTATCAGCCCTTTATCAGATGTATAGCAAGTGAATGTTTTCTCCCATTCTATAGGTTGTCTATTTGCTCTTGTGAGAGTTTCCTTGGCTATGCAGAAGAATTTTAATTTGATCAGGACCCATGTATTTATTTTTGTTGTTGCTGTGACTGCCTTCTTCATAAATTCTTTCCCTAAGCCAATGTCTGTAAGAGTTTTTCCAATATTTTCTTCTAGAATTCTTATAGTATCATGCCTTGTTTAAGGTTGTTATTCACTGTGAGTTGATTTTTGTGAGAGGTGAGAGGTGCAGATCCTGTTTTAGTCTTCTACATGTGGCTATACAATTTTCCCAGCATCATTTACTGAATAAGGATTCTTTTCCCCAGAGTATGTTTTTGTCTGCTCTGTCAAAGATTAGATGGCTATATGAGGATGGTTTTACTTCTGGGTTCTCAGTTCAGTTCCATTGGTCTGTCTCTGTTCTTATGCCAGTACCATGCTGTTTTAGAAAATATACTGGAAAAAACTGAGAAGTTACTGTGTTGTCTACAAAAAGCCTTTGAAATAATAAAAAGAAGACCCTAAGCAGAACAAATAAGCCACAAAGGGCAACTCTTCAATTCTTTCTGACAAGACCTTGCCCCTAGAAAACTTCCATCTGTATTAAATCAGACTAATATAATGGTAATTAAAAATGGTCATTCAGTTAATTAGTGCCATTTAAATTGACACAGAATATAAAGTCTATTGCTTCCTAAATAACTAATAAAATTAAAGAGTATGCATTTCAAAAATCTAATCTCATTTCCAAAAATGGTGTTACTTATTTCATTGAATATATTATGGAGAAATTTTATATAAAAATATTCTATGCCAATATAGGTTGAATATCCCTTATTCAAAATGGTTAGGACCAAAAGTGTTTCCAATTTTTTATTTTTTCAGATTTGGGAATGTTTGCATATATATAATGAGATTTCTTGGTGGAGATGGGTCTTAAGCCTAAACATGAAATTTATTTACGTTTTATATATACCTTCCACACATAGCCTGAAGGTAATCTTATAAAATATTTTTAATAATTTTGTTCCTGAAACAAAGTCTGTATACACTGAATCATCAAAAAGCAAAGGCATTACTACCTTGGCCACTCATGTGGATAATCTAGGGTTGTTTGACATCACCATCATTCCAGACTCTGAATTTATACACTACTGATAAGCAATCGTTTTCTTACACTTATTCACACATAAGTACTTCGTAGTAAAAACTATGATATACCATTAATACAGTGAAAAAAGAATGTGTTCGAGGTAACTAAGTAGCACAGTAGCATCACCTGAATACCTGTACCAACGGTTAAACAACAGCAACAACAAACAACAGCAGACTTTTACTCTCCACCTATGATGCTGTGATTGGTTAAAAGATCACTGTACATCATATTTTATTTTTTTTAGTTGAGAAGAAATATCAGAAGCAGTTGAGGAACCAGGAAATGGGTCCTTTAGGGATGAGGAGACATTCTGCTGAATGGCTTTTTAAAATGTTTTCTCCACAGTCATCTGCCACCTTAACAACAATTTTTGTCTTAGAAGTCTCTCTTTTATTTTATAAATTGACAGAATTTCTTGTTCTTTTATAAATGCATGATGTTCTAGTCCTTTAATAAATCCATCGCATATTTTTCACCATGTTATCTATAGGTACTTTTTTGCAGTGTTAACATCATCTTCATCATCCCCTTGAGGCATTATGTTGATGCTCAACAAGTTTCAGTTTTGGATTTCAGATTTTCATATTAGGTATGCTCAACCTATACTTTCTAATGACATTCTTCAAAAGTATTTTTAAAACTCTACCTTCAAGCAAAATTGACTAGACTGAATAAAATAAAGGAAATGACTTCAAATGTTACACCCAACTTTGAGTCATTTCTTACATTTAATCTGATTCTTACTCTTTGGTATATTCTGAGGATAAGCACTGCAAAAGTCCACATAATCTCAATAATCACTGAGATAATGACAATGACACTGTACAACATGTTTTTGTTAACTCTGGCATGGGAAGGCATCTTTCTACCCTTCCATTTATTAGTGGAAGGAGTCTTATACTGGAAGTCCTGAAGACCAGGTCCAAGTTTGGATCTGTCTATCCTTGATGCTGAATCTATGTACATTACTCCCAGCCTCTAGATTTGTTTCCCTATTCTTAATAATTTATGTATTATTTATACACAATTCTTTTTAAAAGTATCAAAATATCCTAGAGGCTAAAGTTAGTGATTTTAGGGATGAACACACAGATCCAGGAAACCTTATAGTTTGACAGAGAAAACTGGGAGCATCAGCCAGGGGAACTGTAGGACATTTTGCATTTTTTTAGCTACAGAATTGAGAAGAGGCAAAAGGCATTTTGGTATTTGACAGAATTAAGCTTTCGGTAAAGGCAAAATTTCACTCCTGGTTGCCTTGGAAATGAGGCTTCTAACTTTTGATAATTATATTACAATGTGAAATAACAAATATGAATGAAATACTTTGTAACTGCAAGTTGAGCTTGACCTTGGAGGAAGGCTAAATAAGAGTTTGGAAGAAGTTTGTATAGCAAAATAAAGAGGAGAATAATCATGAAGTGTTACAGATGGGTGTTCTGGGATCTTGGAGGAAATATTAATAAGCCCCAAACAGATAAAGCTGTACTCTCAACCTTAGGTAGAAGCAAAAACTTACTTTCCAGAAAATTTTATGTAAAAGATTAATGTCATCTGGCCTTATGGTAGATGGTAGTTAGGAAAAGTTACAAGCTTAAATGTATACTTAAGAAATTGACATTCATAAGCCATACATGGCTTACATGTTCAGCCAAAATGGCTGAACACATCTTTAAACGGATAGGTTAGCCTGAGAGAAAACATAATAATACTTGCAACAGTACTACACGCACTTTCTAAGATGTACAGAACCCGAGATTACGGCATCTGGGATTTGGAGAGGCATGGCGAGCTTGCTTGGATCTAAGCCAGAGCAGTTTGGAAGGAAAAGAGGAACAGAATGGTGTTTGTGAACTTTTAACTCTGAGGATGAAGTGTATCTGTATGCCTAGGGGGTAGAAGTAATAGCAGTGGGAGCAGGAAAAGGATCTCACTTTTTTAGTGTTGGTATCAGTTGTACCAATAAGTACTGCAGGCCAGTTCTCTAATGAACTTGGAATATCCCTTTGCTGTTCAAAAAGAAGCTAGTATTCTTGAATTTTACTTTTCAAAATGTTAAAGTTATCTATTTCATAATACTTGAGGATGAAATAACAAAAACAATGGATTGAGAGTTCCTCAGACCTAGGTTCTGATTCCAGATTTAATGCTTACTAACTATGCAACTTTGTGCAAGTTACACAACCTCTCTGGGGTTTGCTTTCCACCACTGAAAAATGGGGATGAATATACTTTAATTTCTATGGTTGTTGTGAGGATTAAATGTTATAATTCTAGCAAGGGCATTTGAAATTATTAGCTTCTCTAGCCCTTGGTTTCAGTCTCTTTTCCCTCAAAAAGCAGGTGCAATTTACCCAAGAAGGAAGGATATATGAAGTTTAAATTTCTTTATAGCCGAAAGCAGAAAAATTAGGCTCAAAAACCAAAATGTTTACTGAACAATAACTATGTGCTTGGTGTTTTATTTAGCACTACAAGAATATTACATTAGCACTTATCACTGATAACTAGGTTAATCTTTTTTTAGGAGGTTGGGGTTATTTCATATTGTCTGAGGACCCACAAAGAGCCAAATAATATCAGAGCATATACAAGGTTCCAAGTATTCTGGGTGTAAGATTAACAAAGAGTAATTTATCTGCAAAAAATGTGATGGCCCTAAGGCTCATATTAGCTGCTGTCACTTGCACCTGCTTTGAAGAACACACCTGCCAACTTTAGATGCCCATATCAGAAGTTGTTTTAAAAGGAGGCCAGAAAAAGGACAAACCTGTTTTGGGGTTAAGGCTTTTGCTCTTCTTATCCATGTAGATCCATCCACGTGCTCACTGAGGATCGTTGTGCAAGGTTCCAGATACATTCACAACTTGCAGCCTTCGTATTATAATGTCACACCTCCCTCCTGGAGTGGGCCATCTATTTATTACATATTGACATCCCAACCAACCATTCTTCGTGACACTTCCTCTGCCCGCTACTAGTTGTAGTGTTTTGAACAACACCCCCAGTATGTTATGTGCTCTTGGATTTTGAAGTTTCTTTTTTAAGTCTTCCCATTTGACCTAACATACCAGGCTCTGACCTCACCCACAGCCTGAAAAGCAACAAAACACAACAATTAAGGAATGCCCTGGGCCAGGCTACCTACATTCAAATCCTGGCTGTCATTCTTCTGTATTACTTTAAGAAAGCTTCTTAACTTCTCCCTGCCTCAGTTTCCCCAGCTCCAAAATGAGAACAATATCAGTATCACAAATAGCTGTGAAAAGCATATAGAAAGGAGTCTAGACATAGCAAAATTCAGTAAATGTCAATGATGATTATTGTTATATGTTCTAGTAAGGATACACTGCCTCCTTAATGTCTAATTTGGTCCCTCCATAAGATGTGTATCCAGTGAAATGTCTAGGTAGGTATAGTTTTTGTCCTGGCCCTGTACAGTATATTCTATCATGGAACTGATCACCATAGACTTGATAAGACATGCTATATGAAATGTTCACAGAGTTTCTGTAAGCTTTCAAATGCTTGCTATATTTCCTAATGCATAGAGAAAGGAAACAGAGCATGTAATTTATTGTCAGGTGCCAAATGGTGGAATACATGTTGTCACTTTCTATCATACGTTGTTCAAAACAGCCTTAATTTCCCATGAAGGCAGTGAATTGGGACAAGCTACCCACTAAAGAGTTAAGTTCTTCACTACTCTTGAGTTAACAGTTTTGTCTCCTATATCTATAATTTTCCCAATGTCAGAAATCCCCAAGGGGCTGTTAGCCAAAGTGAACAACTGAGCTGTGTTTTCCTTACAGGCAATACCAGGATATATATTATGAATCTTAATCTGAGCTCATGAGGAAGGGAGAATAATGGCATGTATTATAATGTATATTTGGAATTATGGTGTCTAGCCAAAAAGGGAAAAAAAAATGCTTTCCTAACATAGTTTAAGCACATGTTTTCAATCACATTAACCATCTGATATATTCTTTATAGTGAACTTGTAAATGAAAAAGCAAAAGACAGAAGAGAAACAACTAAATGGTCAGCTAAAAAGACATAAAGCAAGGAAACTATTAATAATAAACTACATTTAATTTCACTGTTTCAAACTAAATGTGTATGAATATGGAGATTAGGATCCATCCTATGCAAAAGAGCATGAAAGCTGACAAATTTTATCTCAATAGATTCAGTATACAGTTCATAATCTGTATATAAAATTCAGTTAGCATAATGAACTAAAAAGCTGACTCTGTAGATATTAATGCTAAAGAGGAGTCCTCAAGCATATCTCCAAAGAGGGCCCACTGATGAACCAAAACATATATAAGTATGTGCGAAGGCCAATGTACTTTATTTGGGATCATGAATAGTTTCTTCAATTTAAGAAGGCATTATCTTGTAAAAAGTAGTTAGTGAAAAAGAGATGGGAGGAGGTTACTTTAACTTGATGGTATCTATTTAATCTGAGAAGTTAATAAAATAATTTAGAATAATGGATAAAAATTCTTCTTTGAAAAGAAAGGCTCTGAACATTAAGGATGATAATGAAAACTATAGGAGCTCATGTCTCTTGAATTTAAAGGAATTTTTACATTGCTTTAATATGTTTGCAATAAGAATGGTATATATTAATAATTTGGCTTTCTCTATTTAGGAATTATATAAAGTTAAAATTGGTAGCACATGAGAATAAAGAAATAGACCCATTTTCTATTTTTTCACAGAAATTACAAACATAGACCATTTTTAAAAAAATTTGGACGATTAACATCTGAGTGCTATCTGCCACTTAATAGAGCAATTTTAAAATTCAAATAAATAAAACAACCTCAATGTAAGAATTTCTTTATGTTATAAATATATGTGGGCCAGAGTCTCTTTTTGACCTATGATCAATATCTCTAAAGTAGATATGCATACTTCTGCTGGCATATGGATATTCTATATGTAAATATCAGTTTGACCCAGTATTACTTAAATTCAGGGTCATAAGCATTTTCAAATACTGTATGTGAAGGAAATGACAAGAACAATCCTCAAAATGTAAATTCTAAATTCATGTATTTCTGTGCGTTTTTAGAATGTTTACACATTAACATGAAGTCTGTGATTTCTTCTGAGTACTGTTATCAGATAGGAAGGCTAATACAAAAATTTAAAATTAGACAACTGATGAATGAAATTACATGTCACTTTGAAGAACCTGAATCTAAACTAAAAATAGCAGAGAAGAACATCCAAATTTTTTGTCAACACTCAGGAAAAACTTTGAATTAAATAACCTTTAATCTGATTTCTAATGCTAAACTGTGTGTCTTCTAACTTTAACATAAATGGCTGAGGTTACTTGGATATATTTTTAAGCAGTTGTAATGTTCAAATTCATACTAAAGTTTATGACACCGACTACAGGTCCCTAACATAAATTAACATACATTTTCTGGAGGAACCAAAGGGGTTGTCTCCATTAAGCTTACTTGTAAAAGAAGAGTATTAGATAATGGTATTAGCACAACTATTGGTAAAATTTAAAATTAAATTCTAAGTGCAAAGACAGATTTTTTTCATCTGCTTTTTCTCCTGCCACAAATCTTCTCCTTGGAATGGTATTTCCACTCATGAGCCAGCTCCAACACTTCATCCCACAGGTTGATGTTCAAGTATCAGTTATCCCGGAAAGCTTTCCCTAACCTTCCTAAGTAATTCCCTATTATAAGCATTCATATCACCATTCACCTTTACTAAAGGCAATAGTCATAGCTACAACTTTACTTATTTATATATAATTTGATAAATGTTTACTTATCCTTCACACTATCTGTGCTCCTGTGTCTGCAATGTGTCTATAGTTATTATCCATTGAATTTCCAGCACTGGCTCATATTAAGAGAACATAAAGAAAGTTTTCTACCAAAAAATTCACATACCAATCTGAAAGAAAATCACATTGATTTTGTAAACTTTCTACAGATAAACTAAATAAATTTTCAGTTCTTATGACAACTTAACATTTATTTTTGGCACAGATATGTCCACTTAGCAAGCTGATATTTTCCTTTATAAAACTCTCAGATTATACAAGTTATTAATAATATGCATCACATAGCTATTAACATTCTAAGCTCTGAATAAAAAATATGCTTTAGCAAATACTTCTTTATTTGAATTCTTCAAATACAAAATAAATTGTTTAAAACTAAAAGGAAATTCTAATAAAAAAGAGGGTAAATAAAAACCTTGAGTCTAATCCCAGTAGAAAATATTGAGGCCAAATTTAAGTCCAAATAGAAATTGTGAGAAATTAAAATCCTCACTATATGTATTTAATTTACTAAAGAACTAGAATATAATACCTAGCATGTCATAAACCAGAGAAAAAGTAATGCTAGGCCATTAATGATGCATATGGGGTGGGAGGGAATTGGAAGTGTAGGTGACAGAGGAGTTAGATGATTTATGCTTATTACATAATATTTATAAAACCAGAAAATATATTCATATTAAAAACCAAGTAGTGACATGAATGTAAATGCTTCTTTAAAAGCCTCCTCACCATTGCATTTGAATATTAACTAATTTCCAGTGTTCCAGAATTTCCAAAGTACTTAGTAGAGTGTTAATTTTATTCCCCCAAAGGAAGGCTGTCATGCATGCTTCAATAAAAATATCCTTAGCATAAAAGTGCTTTCTCAAAACATCTGAATTCTTCTAATCTATAATTTGGACTCTCTAAGGGACAATAAAGAGTTAAAGGCAAGTTGAGAAGAGGAAAAATATACAAAGTTTTAATTCAGAAAAGGCAGTGCCTACCAGAGCATTTTTCTCCTTTAGAGGAACTCTGTTATATAGGAAATTTAGAGAAAAAATAACAAGCTGTAAATATAGGTTAAATAAAATTAACAAGTATTTATCCCAAGTACTAAAGGCAAGGAAAATATAAAAGAAGAAAACTAAACAAGGTAGTAGGATAGACTAAGACTCCCGTCACACCAACACTGAAAGTCACACCTAACTGATTAATACCTACATCCTAAAATAGGAATTCAACTTTAATAAACAATATAGATTTTTTAAATTTTTACCAATTACATTAAATATGTCAGAGACTTCACAAACAAGAAATAATATGCCTAAATTCAAGGATATTTTGGATATAAAATTTCTAAGAATAAACAGATTTAACATGAAATAAACAGAAAGTCATCATGGCAGAATTACTCACTTTTTTCTGTCTTAAGTATCTGGTGCCAGAGTGCTGCCTTCCTTAGAGATTATTTTATTATTATTACTTTCAATTATGGACAATTTTTTAAAATATATAGTATAAAATTAAAATAGAAACATTCAGGAAAGTTTAGAAAATAATGAACGAGATATCTCCAAAATTTTTGTTTCCTTTTCTTAATATTGTTATAATTGGATAATATTCATTTTATTTTTATAATTTTTCTTTTTATTTAAAATAAGAATATGATTTATATGTATACTTTTAATTTATCATTTCATGAATCATTTTTAAAATGCTTGGCATCCAACCATGATAAAATTTTTTGTGGCTTCTCTTCAATATCATTTCTACAAGCATATATAGGTTTTATCTCTACCTTAGGTGATATAGATTATATAGGTTATAATCACTACTATTAACATTTTGTTAACAGTTTGTTTTCTTCATTTACTGTTCCAGATTGTATTTTTTTAATGGCAGCAGTAGTATCACTTATCCCATGTAACCTTTTTACACTGTGACTTTGATCCATGGAGAGGTGGAGTCCATATTCCTATTCCTTGAATCTTGGCCAATTTGTGATTATGGTGGAAGTCATGCTATGACTTCCTAGGCTAAAAATGTGACATAGCTTCTGCCTGGTTCATTTGGGATACTGGCTCTTGGGTACTCCTACTGATAGCTCACCAGCATTGATCAGTATTATTTTTTAAAGTATTTATTTGCTAACTTGTTTTGGGTAAAATGGCACGTCTTGCTGTTGTAATTAACATCAAGACTAAATATCCGTAAGTTTTACATTATATTTGTTTTCATTTTTGAATAAATTATCTGTTCATATCCTTTGCCCAGTTATCTAATGATATATTGATGGTTTCATTAAAAATATCTCAGAGTTCTTTATATAAGAAAAATATTAGCCATATGTCTTTCATAGCTGTTACAAATATTTTTCTCATGTTTCTTTTTTGCTATTATTAAGCACAGTATTTTTAATTTTTATGTAGTCAAATGTAAGGTTTTTTACCTTGGGGTTTTTGTCACTGTTTCTCTATAATTTATTACTCTTCAGATATTTGATAGTCAATTTTACATTCTTCTATTAGGGTTGTGGTTTCATTTATTTTCACTTTTCTGTTAAATTAATTATAAAACAATTATTGTAACCCCTGCTATTGAAGAATCTTTCCACTGATGTTCTTAGCATATCATGAGATCTTTAATCATGAATTTCTTTGTCTCAAAAATGTATACTCTATAAATAACACATTGGAATGCAGGTTTATACTCACTGAATTATACTTAGAAGAAGTCAGTGAAATCTGTAAATATTTAGGACATAAAAAATAGCTAATGCTGAAAAGATCACAGAAAATATAGGCTTTAATATCTCAGCAATTGTCTAAAATAAAATATATGAGCATCTGCTATAACTGTAGTAGGAATCATTTCAGAACTAAAGATTGGCTTTCATGACTTAAAATTGCATGGGTTCTACCTTTAAATGCATGCTACTTTAATTTTGTAAAATAATTACATTCTACTACAATATATTCTATTGATACATAAAAAACTAAGTTCCTAAAAAATACAGTGACTATTTTTAAGCTATTTTATGTTAATTTCTGACCCTAATATTTCTAAATCATAATAAATGTGAAATGGAAATAAAAATTCACCTGACAAAATTGAGAACAGTAGGTTCAAATGCCATTCCATGATCTAGTACCATGATGGCATCCTCAGATTCTAAAGAGTTTGCTTAATGGTACAAATTCTTGGTCCTTTCCCTCTACTCACCCAGTTCTGAATGAATTCTCATTTGGTAGCTCCAAAAGATTTGGGCATTTGGTTGTGTCATTTTATCTCACACTCCCTTCTAAGACTCTCCTCCTCAAAGAACTGACTCACCTCTTTTCTACCATTGATTTCACCACCTGGGCACTCAATCCTGTGTGTTCTCACTCCAAGGACTCTCTGCTCCCATTCTCATCTCCCCCATCTCAGTAAGTTTATGGTTTTGGTTTTTTAACTTTACTTTCTCATACTCTATTAGTTCCTTCAAATGTTCACACATCTACCATATTAAAAACAAATACGTAATGTGCACCATCTGGGGGATGGACACACTTGAAACTCTGACTGGGGGTGGGGGAGGGGTCAAGGGCAATATACATAACCTTAACATTTTTACCCCCATAATATAATATGCTGAAAAAAAAAATACTCTTTTGCTTCAATTCCTTTTCTAGATATTATTTTATTTCCTATATTACTTACTCTTACCCATTTTTTTCAAATAAATGATCTAAATTGCCCACTTTGATTTCCTTGATGTCTTGCAGTCTGGCTTCTTTCCTAACTCCTTCATGCCAAATCCCCTCTTTTTGACTCTCCTTTACTCTTCTGCTATAGTTTCTCTTTCCTTCTTCAAACTTTGTTTGCCTGCCTTCTATAGCATCCTATCATCCTGGCTCTCTTCTTAACCTTTTGGATACCTCTTTTCTGCCATAGTCTCCTAATAATGCTTCTTCCTCCATAAAGAGGCCCTTAAATATACCAACCAGAGAGGGCTTTTCCTCCACTGACCATTCTCTGAGATCATCCATTCTCCTAACTTCTAGTTGATATGACTCATGATTCCTTATCTCCAATTCTAATTTATTCCTGATATTTTACTGATGTCATTAACTATTAATAGACATTTATTCTTAAATTTCCCAATACCAGAATAAAAATGCTAAAAAATTACAATGTTATCTTCTTTAGCAACTAGTTGTCCCTACACAAGCTATGGAAACCCTTGAGTTATTCTATTATCATTTATAATCTACCTAGAGTGATATTCGAGGCATTTTTAAAATAAAAAGTACATCAAATCTGAAAAATGCATAAAACAAACCTAGTTGATGTCATAAAGAGGAAAGGTAAGTATAACAGAAATAACTTTTGTTAACCAATCTTCAAAAATGCTCTTTGAAAATGAAAAAATATTTTGAAACATCTACTAAAGCATACATGAAAACACTTTACAAATATTGAAAAAATAAATTTATTTCCATGATTTTCAGCAACTCTTGAAACTTTGAATGACATTTTCCTATATCACTCGTTTTTCACATATTCTGAATATCAAGATACGTAAAATAAAGTAAAATTGGAACCATGTAGTTTTTTTAACAGAAAAAAACTTCAAAATCACTTCAGCTAAATTCACATTTTGTAGATTTTAATATGTTAAAATGTAAATTTTGATTGAGACACAAAATATATTAAATATTGCATTCCAAAGTCAGGTACCAGCCCAAGATAAAATTTTCAAAGGAAGTATCTATAAACCATATGACTCTTAAACCCTAACAGCATATCTACATTAATGACATAAGAGGCAATATTTAGAGATTTACATAATAAAAATTGAAAACAGACTTTTGAGAGAGGCTCTGAGCATTGTGAACCTCCAATCCCCAATAATAGAAAGAGATATGTGGGTTTCTGCTCCTTACCTATCAGTTTCATATATGGTCCCCAAAGTTTCAGAATGATATGGTACAATGTTGTCTTTTACCTAGAAAATCTAAAAAAATGAGAGAGTGGCTATATAGTTGCTCTAAGGGAGATAGCTATATGACAGAATCAGCCTATACTGCCAGAGTTTCTTTAATAAAAGAATGTGTGTTTGCCATGGTCACATGTGGGCCATATTTGAAAGAATGCTGGTGTAGGGTCATCTTAAGTCTGGCCCAAAAGAGCCACCTGGAGAGGAAATAAGACAGCAGAAGAAATTGTGTCACCAGATGCATATATTACTAGACTAAAGAAGGAATAAGTGGCTTGTTAGAACCAAGATGGTTTTCTCTTAATTAAAGGAACAGACGGTGAGAAATTTAAGAGGATGGGAGGAGAAAGTGTCCACAAGATAAAGAATGAGTTTTAAATATGAGTCCAATTTAAAACACTACTAGTCCAGGGCAAATTGGGCCTATTGAAGCACACACTGAGTACACACCACAAACTCTGTCTATCTTCACAGGAAGGCTATACACTCACACATGTATATACATATATAACATAAAATGCATATTAAAACTCCATTGTGGTGTTATTTCTTCAAATTTTATTTAATATATTTTTGTATTTCAAAGTTTGGTTAAGATACATCATAAAAATATAATACATCACAATTTCAAAGAAATTCTAAACCTCAAAAATTTTGTTTTTAAAATATGGGAATTTGTAAAAAGATTCTCTATTAAGTGTCAACTGCTCCTTTATTAGAAACAAAAAGAAATTAAATTTGGGATTCAATGGATAAATTATATTGATTGATGAAATGCATAAACTCAAATTATATTTTAAAATAATATTTGTGAAAGTTAGCCTGGAAAATAAGCAAAACTAAGGAATACTTTTTTTAAGAAAACTAAATATAATTTATGCAAGCAGTGCAACAAAGGTATGTATTTAAAAGATATTATAAAAAATCAGATTTGTTCTTGCTTTTAAGAAATCTCAGGTCCTGCATCCATGCAAAGATATCTGCTTTCCTATCCATCTCAGCAAAATGATTTATAATCCTATCACAAGGCCAAATTTCCTTTTAGTCTGTGGTATGCACTGCAATAGACTATGGAAACAATTCATTAGACAGGCTTACAGTAGAGCTTGTGTGTATTACCTATACTTTATAAGAAAGAATTTAGAAGAGAGTCAAAATGTTAAATAAAAAGGCAAATCATGGCCAACTGAGAGTTAACCATTCAAAACATCAAAGGCTGTATACTTTGTAATACACGTACTTGCAATTTTATCAATAATTACATGAATTAGAAAAAGAAAATTTTCAATACTACATTTTAAACACCAAATAATCCCACTCTGCCAATTTATTTTTGTGACAACTCTTCAGAGAAGAGTTTTGCTGTCCAATTATAACTTTCATGCATGCAACAATTTTTTGGTAGCCAATCCTTTCCTTTTATGTTGAACAAGTTTCAGGGGTGGGGAACCTAAGGTCTTCTGATTTCAAGATCATTCTTTTTTAAATACCAAAGGAGACAAAAAAAAGTTTCATCTTTCTCTGCTACACCCCTTTTAATGAAAGGATTTGTTATGTAAAATTGGGATTCCATCAAAAGGCCACACTTAAAGACCAGGAAGGCCACAAGGTCCCTTAAGGCTGCAGGTTCCCCACATCCGCATGATGGTGTTTTCATTCCCCTATGCAAATTTCTCAATGAACAGGAACAATATCATATTCATATTTGTAACCCTCACCACTCATAGCTCGATTGCTTTGCACATATTATATTCCAAAAGCATATCTGATGACTTCCTCTAAGATGAGAGGTCCTTTCTTAGCCTGAACCACAGTTCTTAAGGCTGGCTCTCCACAGCCAGTCCAGCTTTTCCACTGCTTATATTCCTACCTCTACTTCTGAACATTGCCAGCAGCCAGGTCCTGATGATGCCACCTTCTACATCCTTGCCAAAATGATTGCCAATGGGCTTTCCTATGGATAATAGTCACTTATCTAGACTTTCACCAGACTTCTTGAAGGTGAGTCTCCCTTCCAATCATCTACTCTGGAACTTTCCTATGAACCCAGCAGACTGTTCCCCAAATCCTTGGTCTGAATCATCCCATTCCAAACCCAAGCATGCCTATCAAAAAGGCATTCTGCATTATGCAACCAATGAAGGCTCTATCTCAGCCTCATATCCTAAATATTTGTTTTATGATTCAAGCTAATGTATTCATCATTATACAGTATTTATACATTTAAATGTTAATTATAGGAGATTTACAACATCAAATGTGAGTAGAAAATTAACTCCTCCTATAGCTCCATTGTATTTTATGACAGTTTTTCTATCCATGTCAAGAAAAAAAATGATTTTAGCTTCTCAGCAACAATTGACTTATATGGAATATGTGGTCAGAACAAATTTTTAAAAAATCCAAACTATATTTTAAAACAGATGCAGCAATTTCTGCCTATTATTTTATATTTTGAAAGTATCAACTTGAATTGGATTTGAAAAGAAGTTATAGTCCCTAGCCCATAAAAGTTTGTGTGTATATCAATATCTTATTATAATTATCTTATTTTTAAAACTTCTAATCTAAAAGATTTTTCAAGTAAGAACTTGTTTCCTTCTAAAAATTTTCTAGTATTTCTCATATTTTCACTTATCTATTCATACCAAACTCCAGCTCAAGAATCTAAAACTCTAACACCAAATGGCTCATTCAATAAGCTGCATAGCCTTAACACTGTTAGATGACTACCACCTCATTTAAAAAGATAACACAAAATTTCCTGATCTCTACACATTTCAAGAATATTACAATGAAAATACAGGTAGTTCACTTTTAAAGTACAAATTTCATCAAGAAAATTTTCTTATTTCTCCTGGCCATTTAAGTTCAATGTAGCTTTTCTATTTCAAAGTTTAATTAAGCTGCCAACATGTTTATAATTCCATTGTTGACACTCTATGTTCCAAAACCCATTCCTACATGTCTTTTGGTAAGAGTTCACTTTCCTAATGGAAGTACCTCAAATTGAAAAATATTCATCAGAACAAAAAATATTTTAGAAGATTTACTATTGGAGCCTCTAGAGCTACATATAATCCAAATTGCTTCCTAAATATTTGGTTATAGGCTGAGCTAATTATATTTCTATATTAACTTGAACATTTTCATTTGGCATTACTATAGTAAATTTGCAGATGGAAACTGTATGAGTTATAACCTTTTACAGAAAGTTATACAGAGACTACACTCTCAATAGTTTAACAGAAAATATGTTTGAATACTTTAATACTACTGGTCTTAAGAGCCATGTGTTCAGGATTTACAACATATCAAGTATTATACTGAGCATTTCCTAGCTATAGCATCACTCGATTCTCACAGAAACTCATTGGTATAGGCGTTATTAATTCCATTTTACAAATGAAGGAACTAAATCTTAGATAGTAAACCAGAGTAAGATCACAGAGCCAAGTAAACGATAAGAAAAAGTGGATTCAAACCCATGCCAGTCTGATGCCAAAGTCTTCTCTCTCTCTTTTTTAATATCAAAATATTAAGGGGGTACAAATTCTTTGTTACATGAATATCTTTTATTAACATATTGCTTAAGTCAGGGCTTTCAGTGTGCCCAACACACCAATAGCATTCATTATACCCGATAGGTAAGTCTTTATCCTTCCCCTCTCCCTTTTAGCCCCCCTCTTGATTTCCAGTCACCTCTATATATCTTTGTGCCTGTGTGCCCTAAGATTAGCTCCCAATTATGAGAGAGTACATGTGGTGTCTGTTTTTCCACTTTTATTTCAATTTAGTACCATTTGTTCATTTTTGTTGTTGTTGTATTTGCCTTTGGATTCTTAGTCATAAATTTTTGCCTAGGCCAATATCTAAAAGAAGTTTTCCTATGTTTTCTTCCAGAATTTTTATGATTTCATGCCTTACATTCAATAAGTCTTTTAACTATCTTGAATTAATTTTTCTATGTGGCAAGAGACAGGCTCCTGTTTCACTCTTCTTCACATGGTTATCAATTTTCCCAGTACCATTTATTGAACAGGGCTTCTTTTCCCCAGTCCAATATTGAAATCACTGCTTTGTTATCTGCTTTATTGAAATTTAGTTGGTGTAAATGGTTTTCTTTCTGGGTTCTGTATTCTATTCCATTGGTATATGTCTCTACTTTTATACCAATACCATGCTGTTTTGGTTATTATAGCCTTGAAGTATCATTTGAAGTCTGATAATGTGATGCCTCTAGATTTGTTCTTTTTGCTTAAGATAACTTTGGCTATTCAGGCTCTTTTGGGTTTCAAATGAAGTATAGAATTATTTTTTCTAGATCTGTGAAATATGATGGGGATTGTATTGAATCTGTAAATCACTTTGGGCAGTACAGACATTTTAACAATGTTGATTCTAACAAGAACTGGTACCTATCCTACAGAAATTATTCCATAACTCAAGAAGGAGGGAAATCTACCTACCTCATTTTATGAAGCAAATATCACCTTGATACCAAAGTCAGGAAAGGATACAACAAAAAAGAAAACTACAGACCAATTTTCCTTATGAATACAGATGCAAAAATCATCAACAAAATACTAGCTAACAGAATTCAACAATACATCAAAAAATGGGTTTGGGTTTCATCCCAGGGATTCAAGAATGATTCAATATATGGAAATCAATAAACATGATTCACTAAACAGAAGCAAAAACAAAGGTCATATGATCCTCTCAATACACACAGAAAAAGCATTTGATAAAATCTAGTACACTTTCATGATAAAAACCCTCAACAAACTAGGCATAGAAGGAATATACTTCAAAATTATAAAAGTTATATATGACAAACCCACAACCAACATCATAAAGAATGGGTAAAAATTGAAAGTTTTCCCCCTAAGAATTGGAACAAGACAAGGGTGCCCACTGTCACCACCTCTATTCAACGTAGTACTGGAAGTCCTAGCCAGTGCAATCATGATCTCGTATCTAGAAAATCCTAAAGACTTCACCAAAAGACTACTAGAATTGATAAATTCAACAAAGTCTCAGGTTACAAAATCAATGCATACAAATCAGTAGTATTTCTATATATTATTAATAATAACAATCAAGCTGAGAGTCAAAGACTCAATGCCATTCCAATAGCTACAAAGAAAGTAAAATACTTAAGAATATACTTAACCAAAGAAGTTAAAGATCTCTCTACAAGGAGAACCACAAAATACTGATGAAAGAAATCTCAGCTAATGCAATGTCTTCTCTCTTGATCCCTAAAATACATTGTTTCCCTAAATCTACCTAATCCACAGTTGTTTTAAACAAAGTCATTGTGTTTACAACTATAATATATCAATTAAAAATATAAAAAAGAGAAGTCATTGTAGAAATTTTAAAAACTTTTCAAGTTTATAATATTGAACTGCTTCAACATTTCTCTGCATCAATAACTGTTTTCTTGGCTCCTTTCAAGTGCAGCACCTTAAAATATTGGCCCAAGATGACCAGCCATTCACTAGAGAAGAAGTAGGGCATCTTAATTATCACCATCACAGTGGAACACAGAATTACAGAAAGGAAGACTGCAGGGAGCAGGGCTTAAAAATGCCTAGGCTTTTGCCAAAATGGATTATATGCTTATTTATTTTAAGAAAGAAAAGTGATGTAGCATAAAACCAGAAAGCAATGAGATCTGAGTTGACAAATAGACTAGTGAAATTAAAGTAACTATCTTGAGCCCTCTAAGTGGTCATCCATTATGTCTAATAAAACTTGGCTGAAAAATGGGATAAAACAGAAAGCATAATAAATTTAGATATATAAATGGCCCAGATATAGATATATTAGATAATAGTATACCGTATATTATTAAGTAGTGATATTCTTTATAAAAGAAATTTTGGAAGTGTGACTGTAAAACAGAAAATGTGAGCTGTCCATTCTAGGAAACTTCTGATCCAGAATGTAAAGAAGTTCTCTTTGTCAGAGCACGAATGCACTTGAAGAACTACCCAGTGCTTTGCATTTTGATTCTAGATGGTTGCAAATTCCCTGCTGAACCACCTCCTCAGCCAATTTAAGTTTTCTTCTCTTGTTCTCACTTCCTTCATGCTTTATTGTAGAGGCAGTGACAGATGGTTTTACCCTCACCTGTCAGGGAAAGAAGATCTTTCACATCTGCTTTAAATAACCCTATCTGCAACAAGCCCACCA
Source organism: Microcebus murinus (assembly GCF_040939455.1). Lineage (NCBI taxonomy): Eukaryota > Metazoa > Chordata > Mammalia > Primates > Cheirogaleidae > Microcebus > Microcebus murinus. The sequence goes on from NC_134119.1 coordinate 17,596,854, forward strand.
GTCATATAGAGACTGGTAATATCAGTCCATTTACCTATGATAAGAGTGCTGGTATTTTAAAATAAGACAAAAGGCTGGTTTATAAATAAGACAGTAGAAAAGGTGAACCTACAGTCTGCAAAACAAGACAGAACTTCGACCATGTTTTACTACCTACTATCTTTCATTCCATCATTCACCTGGTAGTGCAAGGGAAAACACAAATTCTTCCTGTGATATATTCTTGTGTTTGCAAAGTCTTAGCTCTAGGATACAGTAGGAAAAACAGGAACATAATACCTGTAAGCATTATTAAAGTATTCTGCCTGATAAAACATATATACCAGAGTTAATATGAGTCTTCAAAGTTTTGAGTTGGATTAAATTCCCCTTTTTCAGTCTGTTTTCCAATAAAACTTTATTTATAATAACAAGTCCTTTCTGAGCAAGAGTCTTAGTTACAGAAAGAATAAGTAACTCATTCAATGGGCTACAATGTTAGCAGTGAGGTTGGAATCAGAAAGTACGCTGTTAGTGATTTCACATTTGATTTAACTTTGTCTTACAATATGGCTAGCAATTATTGGTAAGTTCACAAGAACAAAAATGTAGTATTAATGTGTAGCAAGTAGATGGAAGGTTCTTGAGTTTAAGAAACCTATATTCACAGAGGCAAATCCAAATAGTGAGCGATTCTGCTAAGATTTAGTCAAAAGAGGTACTGAGGACCAGTATATTTTTTCATCCATACTTCGACCACTAGTACCATCTCTTTCAACTGTCAATATATTTTTTTAAAAAAATAAATTTCACACAACTCTGGTAGTGTTTAATGGGAGCACATAAAATAAACCTATGGGAAATATGTATTCTTCTCCTAAATTATAAAAATGGATGTACATATAAAATCAACTGTTTCCAATTCCCAGAAATACAACAACAAAGAAATGTGTCTGGTTTAGAAATACATTTGGCCTATTCTTGGGTCATTTGGTGGCTGATGATCCAATCTGTTGGATATATTTTGGGCTCCTTGCTTCTCTTTGTTTTCTCTCTAGCTGTTCATCATTTTCCTTCAGTATTCTTTACAAGAAGGTAGAAGGGGAAATATTTGTGAAATTCAAATCAGCCAGTTTTACCTCTGAGAGGCTATTACAAATGGTAAAATGATAAACAAAGAAAGGATTTTGTTATTTTCTTATTATTTGTAAAATTATATTATCTGTATTTTATATCACTACCACTGTCCATTGATGATGGCATTTTTATACTATCTACCTACTGGCATTTTTTTTGTCTACCTCATCAGTTGTATTTTTGATGTGATCATTCTAAATTGGACATTACAGCACAGAAACACGATACTTCACAATGCAAATATAATTAGTTTCATCATTTGCTTTTAGCTTTAACAAATGTATTCAAAGAAAAGGCTATAAGTATAGTAAGACAAAAACAATTTGATTAAAAGTCAAATAAAAAGAAGGGCAATTGCAAAACTGGAGATAAAGAAAAGGAAAGTTAATACATAGAACAAGAAACACTGTGAGGAAGATGACAAGGTGAAGGGAAGAGTTTTAAAAAAAGAAGCAGCAGACAGTTATTAAAAAACAAAAAACACACACCCTAAGATCTTAAAAGAGTTCAGCAATTCAGTCACATTCATAATACAATCATGGCACCAGTCTTCACAACACAGAGGAAATGTGGATTTCATGGGGAGCAACACACTATCAGTAATTTACCTGGTTGAAGTCTAAAGAAGCCAGCTGGTAATGACTGCTTAGAGTTGCAATACTTCCCAACTCAGAATGATAAGAAACCAATAAAACTATATAGATTTTCAATTAAAATGTCTTTTTAACATTCCAGTGCAAACTTTCTGTGACTTCATTGGGTATTCTAAGTGATTTTTTTTTCCTTTTACACATAAAGAGAACTGAAACTTCAAATCAGCCAATTTACCATTAAAACTTAATTGTCAAACCTACTCTTCATTAACAACCTTGAAAATAGGAAAAAAATATTTTAAAATATCATCTGTTCTAATATGTGTCTCAAGCAACACAAAATTTTAAAAACTTGGTATCATAAATGGCAATCTCCTTTAAAGACAGAGTTACTGAATTACAAAATGAGCTAATGATGTAAGCCATCTGTGGTTGTGGAGGGTAAAGGTGGTGGGAGTGGGTGATGAGGTAATAAGAAATTAAGCCAAACCATTAATTATAGTTATATCTGAGAAAGAAACTGTGAATTAAATTTTAAAGTAGTTGATGATTCAAAATAATCTCTTTTCATAATACGATAAATTATTAAACTTTATAAAACTATCATACTACTTTTTAAATGCATGTATCAGGTTTCTGGTTCAAAAGGCTTCACATTCCTCTAAAACACACACACACATTAACATAAAAGTCTAAATTCTTATGAATTTGTCTGCATTAGAATAAAGCAAAGTATGAAAGAGAGCCCATCAAGGAATTAAACCTGGTTACATCAGAAAGAATGGGAATTAAGGGGATGGTAAGAACAGAGGGAAAATAGTCAACTTTTTATATTTACATATTTTAAGAAATGTATTATAAATGCATATGTCACTTTCATAACAAAACAATGATACTTTTAAAGGAAAAAAATGAAACCATAAAAGTTCTAGAGGAATACATGGGACATATTTATTTATACTTTTTAAGTAGAAAAGGCAATACATAAAACCAAGAAGTCACAAGTGAAAAAAATAAGTATAATGATCTAAAAATATTAATTCCACTGCATTAAAAGTGCCATAAAAAGTAAAAAACAAATAGGCATAAACTAGGGAAATATTTGCACTGAATATAATAAAAGACTCATTTCTGCAATTCACGTAGTATGTAAAACTCAAGAAAAATGTCACATAGACCAATCAAAAAATAGGAAAGACTATGAACAAGAAAGTCATGGCAAACGAAACACAAATAGCAAGGAAATATGAAATATGATTGATCATCCTCATTCCCAACAAAAGAAATGCAAATCAAAAAGCCAGGTGTTAGACATTATATAAAAAAAGACATCTGCACTCGAATGTTTATAGCAGTACAATTCACAATTGCAAGAACGTGGAAACAACAAGTATCCATCAATGTATGAGTGGATTAATAAAATGTGGCATATGTCTATCATGGAGTACTACTCAGCCACAAGAACAATGGTGATCTAGCACCTCTCGTATTAACCAGGATAGAGCTGGGGCCCATTCACTGAAGTGAAGCATCACAAGAATGGAAAAACAAGCACCACATATACTCACCATCAAATTGGTACTAACTGATCAACACTTACGTGCACATACAGAAGTAACATTCATCAGATGTCAGGCAGGTATAGGGCGGGGAGAAAGAATTAGGTATATTCACCTAATGCATGAGGTGTGTGCTGGGAGGTGGGCATGGGTGTAGCTCTGACTTGGGCAATGCAAAGGCAATATATGTAACCTAAATGTTTATACCCCATAATATTCTGAAATATATATATATAGATAGATAGATATAGATATATATAAAAATAAAAGATTCACTTGAAAGGTGGGGGGAAAAGCCAGCTGTGGTGGCTCACACCTATAATCCTAGCACTTTGGGAGGCTAAGGCAGGAGGATCACTTGAGGCCAAGAGTTGGAAACTAGGCTGAGCAACATAGCAAGATCCCATCTCTATAAAATATAGAAAAATTAGCCAGGCATGGTGGTGTGCACCTGTAGTCCCAGCTACTCAGGAGGCTGAGGTATGAGGATTCCTTGAGCCCAGGAATTTGAGGTTTCAGTGAGATATGATGACACCACTATACTCTAGCTTGGGAAACAGAGACCCTGTCTTTAAAAAAAAACAAAGAAAAAAAAAAGCCAAGATATACCAGATAGATATATGGACAATGGAATAGAATGGAGAGTCTAGAAATAAGCCCAAACATTTATAGTCTATTGACTTATGAAAAGAGTGTCAAAACTGTTTAATAGGAAAAGAATAGTCTCTTCAATACATGGTGCTAGGACAATTGAATATCTACATGCAAAAGAATAAAATTAAGCACCTGTCTCTCAATATACACAAGAATTAACTCAAAGTGGATCAAAGATATAAATATAAGAACATAAACTACAAAACTCTTAGAAGAAATCATAGGAGAAAATCTTCATACCTTTGGACTTGGCAACAGATTTTTAGATAAGACTCCAAAAGCATGAACAAAAAAAAAAAAAATAGAGAAAGCTGGACTTCACAAAAATTAAAAATGTTTGTATATCAAAGGGCACTATCAAGAAAGTGAAAAGACAACATATAGAATGTGAAAAAATACTTGCATATTATATATCTGATAAGGGTCTAGTATCTAGAACATGTAAAGAATTCTTAGAAATCAACAACAAAAAGACAAACAACTCATTTAAGTTTAAATAGATATTACTCTAAAAACAATATACTTCCATTTAGTGAACAAGCAAATGAAAAGATTCCCAATATTCATTTGGGAAATGCAAGTCAAAACTACAATGAGATACAATTTCACATACAGTGGGATGGCTATGAAAAAAATAATAACAAGCAAACAAACAAAAAACAAATATTTGTGAGGATGTAGAGAAACTGAACCCTTGTATATTGCGGGTAGGGATATAACATGGTGCAGCTGGTGTAGAAAACAGTTTGTCCCTAAAAAGGTTAAACATAAAATTACCACATGACCCATGAATTTTGCTCCTAGGTACATATCCAAAAAAATTGAAAACAGGTACTCAAACAAATACTTGCACACAAATGTCTATAGCAGCACTATGCACAACAGTCAAAAGGTGGAAATAGTGCAAATGTCCATCAATGGATGAATGAATAAACAAAATGTAATATATCCACACAATAGAATATTAGCCATAAAAAGGAATGAAGTACTGATACATTTTACTATGTGGATAAACCTCAAAAATATCATGCTAAGTCAAAAAAGCCAGACACAAAAGGATAAATATTATGAGTCCTCCTATATGAAATATCTAGAATAGGTAAATCCATAGAAATAGAAAAAAGATTAGTGGTTTTCAGGGAATAGAGAGGAGGGAATAATGGGGAGTGACTGCTGATGATTGCACAACATTGTGAATGTACTAAATGTCATTGAATTGTATACTTTGTAATAGTGAATTTTATGTTATGTGAATCTCACCTCTCTCTCTCTATATATATATATATATGTATATATGGTTTTCACGTAGGTTGGAATATAGTAAAAATTTTATAATAGCCATAATAGTAAGGATGATAAGAAATAAGAATTTTCACATTTCATTGTTGTGACTATAAATTGATGCAACTATTTCTCAATTTGATACTATCCACCACTCCACTGATAGGAATTTGAAGAACTACAAATACCCTAAAATTTCCATGATTTAATAAATTATAATATAACCATATGTTAGAACTTCTAAAAGAATGTTTTATATCTGTATACATTGCTATATAATCAAATATTTCGAAGATATTATGTTAAAAAAGCAAGATGCAACAAAATATGTCTATTATAATCCCATTTATTGTGTTCTCATTTATTATGTGCATGTTGGGGATACGCATGTAAATCCTCAAATATGTATAGAAAAAGAGAGAAAAGAAATCTTTTACTTTATAATTTTTCTGATTGTATATATAGATTTTATTTCTAATGTCAAATAATTTTTTTGTTATCCACTCCAATGTCTGGCAATAGACTTATGAATAATTTTTATTTACTTTCATTATTATTATTATTTTTAGAGGGTGAAAGTAAATCAGTGAATACTTCTCTTCATTAAAAATAATAAATGTTATATAGTTTCATACTGGTATTTCAAAATGAATATAAAAATTGAATGTATCTATTAATCCATCAATATATATTTTTAAAAACCACTTTAATTTCTCTCTCATTTGAATAATGATATCATTCTTTTCAATTAAATTACCACCACTTCCCTGAGAACTCTAATGAGGGCACAGACCCTCAATTTCCAAATTCCTCCTGGGACAAAGAATAAATACTTGACAGATATACTTAGTTTAATCTTTGAAACCTCTTAGCCATTTGGAAGGCTTGTCTTGCTAACTGGGAATATATGTAGGTTGTTGCTGTTAATTCAGTCCCTCTGATAAGAATATAGGCTAAAAATTAATCTCCCAAAAGATTTTCAAGAGAACCACTAAAGGAATAACTACTATATTTGAGGAAATGCAGGGCACCAGAACTATTTTGTTTTTTACCTATAATAAGTATATCAACACCAGAATTTTTTACACAAATGAGGATACCCTTCCCTTCTTGGGAGAATAGAACTTTATTCCATTGCTAGGATCACTGATGAAATCTATTGTATATACCTTTCTTCTGAGCCTGCATCATTTATTCTGTACAATATCAATGATGGAAAGTAGTGCTCTTTTGAGGGTGGGTTTGATATTTTTCTCCAAAGTTTAAATGATATTATAAAAGAAGAGCTACCAAAACCTGAAGCATAACTAGAACAACCAATTATAAGTAATGTCAGTATTTTTCATGAGTGGCTTACAATATAGTTTTGAAAACAATTTTGAAGTTAGAGTCACAAAAATGGCTTACTATGGACTTATCAATTCTGACATGTCTTTTTAAAAATTCTCATTATTTTGGAATCATAGACACATATTCTGAAGCCAAAAGACTATGTTACATGGGAAATCATCCTCCCAAATCCTTATTTGTAAAATGAGTTAAATAATTTGTAAGACATCCATATGCTCTATGATGCTAGATTTACCATGAGAGAGAGAATAAGGAAGTTATCATTGACTTCCAATTGGCTTCCGTGTCACCAACTGCAATTCTCCCACTTCTCATTCTATATCTTCTCCAATCTATGAGAAACATTTGATGAGTTGATCACTTCCGTAGTTTCTTTCTTCTTTTCTTTTCTTTTCTTTTCTTTTCTTTTCTTTTCTTTTCTTTTCTTTTCTTTTCTTTTCTTTTCTTTTCTTTTCTTTTCTTTTCTTTTCTTTTCTTTTCTTTGATACAAAGTCTCATTCTGTCACCCAGGCTGGAGTACGGTTGCATGCAGCAAGGCACAATCATAGCTCACTGCAGCCTCGAATTTCTGGGCTCAAGTGATCCTGTCTCAGCTGTCTGAGTAGCTAGGACTACGAGTACATGCCAACACAACTGGTTATTTTTTTTTAGTTTTTATAGAGATGGGGTCTCACCTTGTTGCCTAGGGTGGTCTTAAACTCCTGACCTCAAGTGATCCTCCTAACTTAGCTTCCCAAAGTGCTAGGATTACAGGTGTGAGCCAGCCCACTTGGCCTCCCCTAGTTTCTCATATCATTTTTTTTACATCTTCAGTGAGTCCATTAGTTCACTTCTTTCTTAGTTCTCTTCCTGCCTCACCGGGCTATTCTTCCTCAGTATCCATTTCTGGACATTCTCCACTGGCCTGAGATCTAGACAGATCGTAGAACCCAGGGCTCAGGTTTCTTCTCTTTTCTTTCTACACTCATTTCTTAGCTGATTTTGTCTAATGTCATGCCTTTAGTTACTGTTGTTATGCTGATAACTCCCAAAATTATATCACCGAGCCCAATTCTCTACTCATCATCTTGGATATTTAATAGTAATCTCAAATTTCACATATCCAAACCATGCTCTTAATTTCCATATTCACATCTGTTCTTTCTAAAAATTATCCCATCTCATTGAATACCAACACTACTTTTCCAATTGCTGAACCCTAAAACCTCATGACCATCCTCACTCCTTCTTTCTCATTTCTCTACATTCCTTGAACAAATGCTTCTGTCTTCACCTTGAAACACACATAGGATCCAACCACTCTCACAACCTCCGCCTTGACCACCCTGGTCCAAACCACCCTCATCTGTAGCCTGGATGACTGAAACATCAGTCTAATTCATGCTCATGCTTTCACTGTTGTCTCTCTAGACTCGATGTTTTCACAAAGCAAGCAGAGTCAATGCTTTCTTTAGACTGGTCATGTTATTCCTTTACTTAAAATCTTCTAGACTTTCCATCTCCCTCAAAGTCAAAGTTAACTTACATGTGCTAGCCCCTGTGCCATTTATCTAACCTTACCTACCATACTCTCACCTCACTCCACTCCATGCATTCTAAGGGCAGGTCGAGTATGATCCTGTGGAACCTGCTGCCTGTAATGATTTTGCACAGACATACACATGGATCACAATTTCATTTGTGGAAGGAAGGGAGGGTCTCTGCTCACGTCACTTCATTAGACAGCTCATCCCTAACTACTATATGTAAAATAATACCATTTGCTCATACTCTATATCCATTACTCTATATTATTCTTCTTCATTATACTTATAAAAGCCTGAAACCTACTACATTCATTGATTTATGTATTAACTGATTTGCTCCCCTTCTCCCACATACATCATCAAAATATTCCTTAATTAAAGCAAATATTGTATAGTGCTATATCCCCAGTGCTTAAAATAGTATCTGGCAAAAAGTAAAAATTGATAAATATTTGTTAAATGAACAAATGAGAATATAACTCCTATTTTATCACGTATAACAGAAGTCAACAAAACAATATAAGGGAAAATATTTTGAGAATATATGGATGTGCTAGGTACAACATGAGACAAAGGTATCAAGTTGCAGTAGAGCCTATTTTAATACTTTTTTTTCCATATTCGTCTCCTCCTACTGTCCTACTAACTGATTGATTCAGCCCATCAAACCATCCAGAAATTGAGGGTAGGGTTATAAAATGCACCCTCCTTGATTGGTTGTTAATGTGTCAAAGAGGGGACCAACAGAAAATAGAAAATTATCTCTCAAGGCTATTTTTGAATGTCAGAAACTGAATATTAATTTTTTTCCATTCCATATATGAGATTAATATTTGCCATGATGGTAAATATATTACAATAGATAAAATAAAACCTATTATAAAAATATATAATCAAGCTTAAAATTGAGATAGGTGAATCCCTAGGTGATATAAGTGAAACTCATATTTTAGAATGGTATGCAAGCCTAAAACTAAAATGTCTCACTGGGAACCAGGTTTAGTAGCTTGGAACTGAAACATTAAAATACCCAAACAAGGAGGGTAGTTTTGTTCACAAGCTCCATGTGTATAGGGAAATGGAAACAGTTGCCTGCATAAAGCCATCTCTGACACTTGATTTAGAAACACTTACTCTACTGTTTCAGGAAATCAGCAAGAAAGCTGACCAGGGTCATGAGTGGAAAAGAATCACCCACAGGAAATTAGAATGCCAGTTTTGGCTACAGAATAAGTGTGAGGTCTAAAGTCTCATTACATACAAGGTATAAGAACTCTAAGTAAAAAAATAACTTAAAAATTTGTCTAGAATCAGGGATATCCCTAGAGTTCTTACAAAACCAAATATAAAACTATCTTGTAGAATACTTCTACAGTTCCCAACACAAAAGACTGCAATAGAAAACAATCTATATTGCTGGTGAGCACAATAAGAAAAAAATTAGAAGCTACACAAAGAGACAAAGTTAATTGCTACTGAATAGAAGAACTTACACCCTAGGAAATAAAGGCAAAACAATCCAACAATTAAATAAGCATCTTTAAAATGTTTTTTAAAGGGCATATAAATTAAGAGCAAGAATAAGAGGTGAACTTCAAAAAGAACTTAAAAAAGCTATAAATAAAAAATATCAATAAAAGAGTAGAACTATAGGCCAGGCGCGGTGGCACATACCTGTAATCCTAGCACTTTGGGAGGCCAAGGAGGGCAGATCACTCAAGGTCAGGAGTTTGAAACCAGCCTGAGCAAGAGCAAGACCCCATCTCTACTAAAAAAAAATAGGAAGAAATTAATTGGTCAATTAAAATAGAAAAAAGTTAGCCGAGCATGGTGATGCATGCCTGTAGTCCCAGCTACTGGGGAGGTGGAGGCAGAAGGATTGCTTGAGCCCAGGAGCTTGAGGTTGCTGTGAGCTAGGCTGATGCCACGGCACTCTAGCCCAGGCAACAGAAGCGAGAATCTGTCTCAAAAAAAATAAATAAAAAAAAAATAAAAAATAAAGAGTAGAACTATAAATTAGACTCAACTAAAGAGAGATATGAGGCAGACACACAGTTTGGAAAGAAAAAAAATGAAAAATATTAAAGAGAAATTAAGTGATTTGAGGTACAAATATGAAAGGATACCATTATTTGTCTCATGGGAGTCCCACTGTGTGAGAAAAAAAGAGAATATGTAGAGACAACATTTATAGAGAATATGACTGAAAATTCTCTAAAATTAAAAACAAATCCTCAGATTGAAGAAAGGAAGATTGTATTTATGTTTACACACGTTACTTGTATGTAAATCCACATCTAGATAAATTGTGATGAAATTGCATAATACCAAAGACAAAAAGCTTTAAAGCTATCAGAGAGAAATGAGAAATTGTAATATAGGTAACAGGTAGACTGATAGCAGATTTCTCATCAGCAACAACAAATGCTACCAGATTATAAAATGTTACCTTCTGATTGATGAAGAAAATTAACCATGCACCTGGAATTCTATACCCAGGATCAATATTAGAAATATAAATTATTGAAGAGTCAAGGTGAAATAAAGAAATTTTCAGACATACAAAGCTTGAGAGTTTATTATTTAGATTCTCAATAAAAATAAGTATTAGCAATAAGGAAGGAATTAAATGAAATAAAAAATAATAATCATAAAAATTAATAAACACTAATTTAAAAAAATAATATCAATATTTTGATTGGAAATAGGTTAAAATAAGGTGGATCTAAATAACTGAACATTATGATGGCTGATGCAAGAAGGTAGATTAAATGTAAAGCATTAAAGACGTGTCTACTTCAGGCTTTATTAATGATTTAAGGACAGAAACTCCCAAACAAGCAGAGGCAATGGACAAAAGTATGAACTAGATGAATACACACCAAATTCATAAATGTAATGGCCTATGGAAAAAGTGGGAGGTTGATGAGACTGAGGAAGTAACATAAAGGACTTCAACCTTATCTTTGATGTCACATTTTTAATTTTAAAAAATCTTGAGCACAAATATGAAAATACTTATTCTTTGTGTTGAGTAAACAAATATTCATTAGTTTTCTTCTATTATTTTAGTACTTTAAAATGTTAAATGCAAGATTGCTACTGTAGATTTTATTTATTTTATTTTATTTTTTAGAGTAAGAAAAACTACTACAACGTCTGAAGATAGAATATAAAAGTGTTTTGGTTTGCTTAGTCTTCTAAGCAATACTATTACAGGGTCTCAAGCAAAGTGCAGAAATGTTTTGATTCTAAAATTTATAAAGCTTCTAGAATTGTATGAACTGGAAGAATTCCAATCTCCAGTTGATTACTCACTTAATCTAAAATGAATATGAAATCAAACTGTTTTTCATTTTGGAATGACTAGTACAATTTTACACCTTCACTTTGAAATTGTAGGACATGAACACATGCAAATCAAAGCAGTATGGATTTGATTTCAAAAATACACGTGAATGTCCTGTTCAGAGACAAAAAAAAGTATAAAATGAATATTTCCAAATGAGTATGAAGGTGTTCTTAGGAAATTTGGTCAGATATGATAAGTATCTCAGTTCTTACCTTAAAGCCTCTCAGATTAGAACATTTACATATCAGTGGGTTAACTGACAACCAGTCCATAAGCAGTATGTCAGCTATAATAAAAACAGTAGCACTATAAATATGTTTTTTCCATATGTTTTTTCCAAATTATTTTCCTTTCAGAAAAAAAAGTTAAACTTATAAAGGATGGAGTAATTCCAAATGTTGTTCATGCACTTGTAAATGAGGTCTACAGCTTTTAAAACCAAAATAGAGTGTGAATGTCCCAGTAAATCTGCATTAGATGTGCTTCAGGTTGAAAGGAAATGATACCAAATTCAAGTAGTTAAATGAATCGTGAAAAAAGTGTAATCTACACAGATAGACCATGTTATGCAACTGCTCTACTTGTAGAAGTCTATGTATAGAGCAAAACAACTCCCTTATCATTTCCAAAAATAAATGTAGTTGGTTGTTCCTCTGCAGCTGGATGAGGTATTTCTTCATATCTTTCAAGGCATTTTAAGGGAGAAAAATGAGTCATGTTAGTTTAGCAGTTTAGAGCAGGTGCTCAGGAGTCCTACTGCCTAGCATTTGAATCACGACCTCCCCAACTAGCTATGTAAGCTTATGCAAGTTTCTTAACCACTGTGTTCCTCTGTTTTATATTCTACAAAATGGGAACATGTGTGTATGTGTATACACATATGTGTGAAAAATATATGTTATTATGCAAAATATTTCAAAGTACAATCAATATATCCCTTCCATATTTTAAGAAATACAATTGAAATATTTCCTGGTACAATTTTACTTTACTAAGTTAAATCTACAGCTGTTCATAAAATAAATTTTATCCCTTTCACATGTGAAAATACTTATCTGGAGATGTGGCTTTATGTAGGCTTACATAACTACATACCTTTTTTAATCTGCCTAGAGCAATATGACTCCTCCGTTTAGACTGTCCTTTACCAAGTTCCAATTACTAACTATAAATAGACAGATACAGAGTGGGCTTTTTTTTTCTACATTTAAAAAAACTGAAAAGTAAAACTTGGTTAAAAAAACAATTACTTTGACCCATATTTGACTTTCATAACATAATAACCAGTTCATTCTGATGCATTAAAACAGCAAATATTTAAGTGCTCTGCATATCCAAAACACTGAGCAAAGAGGTGAAGAAAGAATATTTTAGGTGATGAGTAATGCTGATATCCCAAAGGAAGAGAAAGGCAGCTGCATCACTCTGAGTGTGCTAGGCCTTTTGATAAGAATGCAGCTTCAACGGCAAGGTCCAAAAGTCTGTATGTGTGTATCTCTGTTTGTGAACAGTGTGTGCGTGTGTGTGTGTGTGTGTGTGTGTGTGTGTGTGTGTGTGTGTGTGTGTATACAGAGAAAGGTATGAAGTGTGATATTGGTAAAAGACAGAAAAAAAATAGAAAAACAGAAGCCATTAAATCTGCAAAGAAACAAAGGATATAATAATAGAGCACATGGAGCACAAAACATACTAAAAACATGCTGAGAACTTAATCCATCGAAAACAATTTAAATAGTTTAAATAAAATAATGTTTAATATAAGATAGCTTTCTAATTTTGTTTGAAGTATGACCATATACCTTCAGGAAATATGTACTTACAAGTAAATAAGAGATGAAACAAAAATAACTAATGTATACCCAAGAGCAATTCCTCAAAGTATTATTCAAAGACTTTATTCTGGGACTCAGGTCAGTCTTCAGTAAGAGCTTTAATAACGTAGCCACAAGATACCTCTTGCTCACTGACAAATAGGGTTCCAGAGCTAACACCATCATAGTGCACTGTGCCATTCTTTTCAGCCTTTAGCAACATTTCATAGTAAAAACATCAAATCAGTATCATCAAGAATATTTATTGAATACTTACTATGTGCCAGACACTACCCTAAGTATTTCCAGTGAATTAATTTATGTAATTCTCCCAATAATCATATGAGGAAGGTACTATTATAATACCCATTTTATTAATGAGGTAAATGAGACATGGTAAGTTGAATAATATGCCTGAGACCATATGGCTAGGAAAGGATGCAATCAGGATTTCAACTCAGGCACCCTGGCTCTGGAATCCAGGCTTTTAGCCATAACACATACACGATAGGAAAAGAATCACAGAGAAAAGGCAAGAAGAGTAACCTAAACCAAGTGACCACCGTCTGTTGTCTGGAGAAATGAAACAGCCCCCTAATTGGTTTTTCAGTTTCTGCCCTTACCTCCTACTTCCATTTGTTGACCACACAGCAATCAGAAAGACCTTTTTAAAATGTAAATCATATATTAAACCTTTGATCAAAAATTTACAATTACTTCTCTTCACACTTAGAATAAATTCCAAATTTTTTACCATAACAGATAAAACCCCATAGTGACATGATCTTGCCTCTGCTTCATTAAGAAGAAACTTCATCTCTTAAAACTTTTCCCCAAAGCTAGGTCCATCCCAGGTACAATGGCCTTCCTGATATTCCTCACACATGCCAAACATACTCATGCCACAGGGCCTTTGTACTTACTGTTCCCTCTACCTAGAACACTCTTCTACCATATATTTCCATGTCTTGTTCCCTTGAACTTTCATTCAAGTCAAATGGCACCTCCTCAGAGAACCCATCCCTCACTATCCTATTTAAAATACTACTCTCACTCTCAATTCTCTCTATCCCTTTACCCTATTTCATATTTCTTGTGGTACTTAAAACGAATTAAAATTATATTGCATATGTATATTTAACCTGCTTATTTTTTTATCTGCCAACAGAATATAAGCTCCATGAAGATAAATTACATCTTAATTTACCACTATATACCCACTATCTAGGATAGGTTGCTGGTAAAATTTATTAAATAAAAGAATAAATAATATACATATATGTTACTTTGATAATAAAGTTAGCTTAATCTTTAGTAATCTTCTTTTCCTAAATTTCCTATACCTAACAGTATGTGAGAAGACATGAGATAAAAACAACAATGAAATGTGAAATAACCGAAATCGTTAACCATGGAAAAAATAAAGATGACTCATTGGTAATCATTAAATACAAGAAGAGTTATTATGGGAAAGATGAAAACCATTTTTCTTTAAAATATGCTGAAAGCCAAACCAAAGAAAACGAAATTATTACATCATGTGTGCTTTCTTAAGATACTAACGAAGACATTTTGATACATACAGGATTTTCAAAATGAATTGATAAAACCAAATATATTTAAGATGCCTTTCAAGTCTCATTATTTAAGAAATACATTTCATAAGGCTATAGCTGCCATAGATAGTGACTCCAAACCTTTTGGAAAGGATTCACCATTCTATATGCCATTAAGAAAATCCATTATTCATAGGAGAGGTGAAAAATACCAACATAAATAGGAGTTTGGAAGAAGTTGATTCTAACCTTCATGAATGACTTTGAGGGGTTCAAAACTCCAGTGGAGAAAGCCATTGCAGATGTGGTGGAAATAGCGAGGGAACTAGAACTAGAAATGCAACCTTAAGATATGACTAAATTACTGCTATCTCATGGTAAAACTTGAATGACTGAGGAGTTGCCTCCTATGGATGGGCAAAGAAAATGGTTTCTTGAGATGTAATCTACTCCTGGTGAAGATGCTGTGAACATTGTTGAAATAACAACAAAGGGTTTAGAATATTACATACACTTAGTTGATAAAACAGTGGCAGGGTTTGAGAGGATTGACTCCAATTTTAAAAGAAGGTCTACCATGCATAAAATGCTACAGAGAAATCCTTCATGAAAGGAAAAATCAATTGATGTGGCAAACTTCATTGTTGTCTTATTTTAAGAAATTACCACAGCCACCCCAACCTTCAGCAACCACCCATTCTGATCAGTCAGCAGCCATCAACATCAAGCCAAGACCCTCTATCTACTAAAAGATTAGGACTAGCTGAAGGCTTAGATGTTCATTAGTAGTTTTTAGCAATAAAGTATTTTTTTTTTTTGAGATAGGGTCTCTGTCACCCACACTGGAATGCAGTGATGCAATCATAGCATACTGCAGCCTCATACTCCTAGGCTCAAGTGATTCTTCCACATCAGCCTCCTAAGTAGCTAGGACTATAGGCACGTGCCACCACACCTGGCTAATATAATTTTTTTTCAAAGAGATGGGGTCTCACTATGTTGACCAAGCTGGTATAGATCTTCTGGCCTCAAATGATCCTGCTGCCTTGGCCTCCCAAAGCTCTGGAATTACAGGCATGGTAATTAATTATAGGTCACCATGCCTGACCTATAAAGGTTTGTGTTTTTTTTAATTAAGGTATGTACATTATTTTTTACAAATAATGCTATTGAACTCTATTTTAATAGACTATAGCAGGGGTCCTCAAACTACGGCCCGCGGGCCACATGCAACCCACCGAGGACATTTATCCAGCTCTCTGGGTGTTTTTGCTGCCGCTGCCTGTCCTGCTTAGCAGCTGACTCATCTCGGGCTCACAGTGCGCATGTGTGGAATGTGCACCGCACTCTCCAATGGCCCTCCAACAGTCTGAGGGACAGTGAACTGGCCCCCTGTTTAAAAAGTTTGAGGACCCCTAGACTATAGTATAGTATACATATAATTTATATGTACTAAGAAACCAAAAAAAAAAAAAAGTGTGACTCACTTTACTGCAATATTCACATTATTGCAGTGGTCTAGAACCAAACCTGTAATATCTCCAAGGTGTGACTGTATCCCATTATATTGATGTACCATACACATGCGCACATGCATGCACACACACAGTACTATATACTGTAGTACTATATGTATAGTGATTTTTGAAGTAAATTGCAGATATTGTGCTCTCTTTTCCCTAATAAACACTTTAGTGTTTATTTCCTAAAAACAAGGCCAGTTTTTATATGATCACAATATAATTATCAAAATCAGAAAATTTACATTGACATAACACTATTATCTTGCTCAATTTTTCTACAAACCTAAAACTACTCTTCATAATAAATTCTATTAATAAAAAACATATTAATGTAATGAAAGACAAAGAAAGACTGAAGAACTGTTATAAAGAAACCTAAAATGATATGACAACTAGATTAGGCCCTGGATCATATTTTTTATGTTTGCTTTAAGGATTTTATTGGGACAATGGGCCAAATACAAATATGGTCTGTAAATTAATTTCTAAAAGCAAAGAAAAATTTAAAAGTCCTGGACCAACAGATCCTAAAAAATGTAAAGTTGGCACCTAAATCCCAGTAAACATTAAATCCTTATAAACCCTCAGTTGCAAAGATCCTATATATACAAATAGCTACAATCATCAAGACCTCTGCCAGGAGCTGTACCCTCACTGCTCCATCATTGACCCGATAGAACCACTGAAGTCCCCTATTAAAGAGAGGGGCACCATTCCTGCTGTTACTAAAATCCTAGAAGCCATAAATTTCCTCTATGCATTCCTTAATGCTTAGCAATTCTCCAATCTATGAAGCTTCTATATCAAAACCGCACCTAACTGATAAGCAACTATTTTTCTCACTTCTACCATAACCACACACATACACAACCTATCCACCCCTGCCAAATTTCCCACTCACACTCAAATGCGAGAGAAACACAAAGAAAATCAAGTCTTAGAGTGATTTCAGAGGATTAAGAAATCACAGCCACATTATTAGGACACTATTTTCAGCTATACTATGGTTTGAGTAGGCCTTAATGGGTGGGCCTGGGATCCTGCCACTTATAACACTAGCTCTTTAGAAAAAGAATTATAAGTTTCAAACATTACAAACATTATTTTGGATAACCTAAGTTTGAGACTACTTGCTCTTTATATTAATGCAGAAAATTTAAATCAATACCCATATAGGATCTCATTATAAAAGTCTCTACTTTGAAATATTGATTGATTAGTCTGTTATAATTGTACTGAATTCAAGAAGTTTCTACATTAGCAAACTATACTTACAATTTGATTGACATAAATAAGACTGCATTAAAGGTTTAAAGGGTCATACTGGATCTGAAAATTTCAAGTACTATATTTCAAACTGAAACTGTTTCAATAATCATTTTTTACAATACACAGGAGGCTGTGGGAATCATAATTGAAGAGCTAAGTATACTTTAAAAAATGAATATACTTCAAAGAGAATAACTACATGATCTATCATAGTTAAAAAATAAAAATAAATGTCAGGGCCAGCTACTAGATGAATCAGATTTTATTGTTTCCATAATATTACTCATATGTGTTTTTAAAAAGTAACTTTGTTTACAGACTAAAAGCCTCCTGATTTAAGTTTCCCCTTTCAAAGCAGAAGAAAATATGTACTTCTTTTCTGTAATATTCCAAGCTACTGAAATATAACCAATGAAATCATTTAATATAGTTTTTAACTTAGAATTATTTGTTTACACCCTGCAATTATTTTGAAGAGAAAAACAAAATATTCTGCCATTAGAAAAAAGTGTCAACAAGTGGACACCTAAGAAATAAGATCTGAAAATGTTGGTGAACACACATCTGACCTACAACCTGAATGAAACTTCCCCCAAATAGGCAGATGGCAAATTGCAAAATAACATCTGGAATTTAATCCCAGGAAATCAGATCCAATCTGAAATGCTGAGTAGCAAGCACAGCCCTCACTGGAATACGGTATCAGGTAGGATGGCTAGTTTATAGGCTCTAAGCACCACGGTAACAATTCTACAGACAGCTATTCAAAACGGTGGCATTTGAAAGCCATAGGCCCCTGAGAATAAAAGTCATAATGGAGCAAATAAGAGCACTGGCCTGCAGGTCATAAATACCACACACATTCAATTATTAAAAGAGTGGAAGTATATTTAATAATTCCTCCTCCCTACAAAACACTGCAACTAGAGAGAGAACCAAAAAAGCAGGAGCAGCCTTACAATAAATTATCTATAACTAAAGCAGAAAAGAAATACGCCAAATCAGAAACAATGTTCTGTGAAAACTGTTAGCAAAGACTGGCAAGATCTGAAAATTGTGATAAAAATTCCTGGAGGTCAAATAACTTCTATATAGTATACAAAGCTAAGGGGAAGAGATTACATTTATAGGACACTAATGGCCCCCTAAGAACTATGCATATCCTGCCTCAGATCAGGAATCTGTAGGCCAAATAGACTGTGCAGAAGACTGCAGTAGGCTAGGATCAAGCTGGAGCATGGGGTTATAAAAAAAGACCAGATAGAGGTCTGTAAAGGTCACAAATGTTGGCAAGACTAAGGCTAACAGTATAGTCACATGGGCACAAGGCCTCAGCAGTATCACCCATCAAAGTACGCTTGAAGTACGCCATGAACAAAGTTGGAAAAGAAGTAAGCAATGAACACTTGAAGGCCTAGGGTTGCAGCACCATATGAGATTGAATTTGCTATGGGGTCCAAGGCAAACTCCAACAACAAGCTCCTGTGATGGTTAGTTTTATGTGTCAACTGGCTAGGCCATGGTACTCAGATATTTGGTCAAGCATTGTTTTTGTAGAGGTATATTGTAGATGAGATTGATATTATATCAGTTGACATTGAGTAAAACAGATTACCCTCCATACTGTGAGTAGGCCTCATCCAATCAACTGAAAGCCTTAATAGAAAATGGCTTACTTCCCTCAAAGAAAAGGGAATTCTGGCAACAGATCCCCATAACTACAACCCTTCTCCAGGTCTCCAGCCTGCTGGCCTACCCTGCAGATTTTGGATTTGTCAATCCTACACAGTCATGTGAACCAATTCCTTAAAATAAACCTTTCTTTCTCTGTATATATCAATATACATCCTATTGGCTCTGTTTCTCTGAAGAATTCTGCCTAATGCAGTCCTAACACCAAGAATTTGGAGCAACTGCTTCCCTATTCCACATAGCCCTGCTCCCCAAGAGAGCTTTCCTAGAGCTATCACTCAATTTCCTGAGAGCCTCAAAGAAAACGAACCTTGCCTTCTTCATCTTCATCTTTGTCACCCAGGCATTGTCTAGATAGGGCCATACAGCAGACAATCAATAATCCCTCTTAGACATACTCAAGATTAAGATTCAGGTACTTTCTGGCCCATGTGATTCTGAAAAACTATATACATTGCTGATATACGTTCTATCCATTTCTAATGTGAGCAAGCAAAACCTATACACGTATCTGAGCACCTAAAATAATATCATTTGTCCTTCTCTATTCTTTGCAGTGGCTAATTTTAAAAGCTGAATTTAATTTTGTTCCCAATCATTACACAGGCTTAATTTGATTATTCAAAATAAACTCCAATCTGTTCTGCAAAATGCTTCTCAATTTCTTTCAGAAACCCAAAGGTTGAATTATAGATAAAAAAAATCAAGTTCCCCAATCTAAAGACTGGTAATAGTCAAGAAGAAGCATCTAACAATAATACCTACCTTTTATAGGGCATTTATTGTTTACTAAACATTTTTGATAGCCACTTTAACATGAATTATTGCAACACAGCACAATAACGTAGATAGAGAGTATTACCCTCTTTTATAAATGAGGAAACTCAAGCTGGGAAAATTTTAAAGTTTACACAGCAGAGTGGATTAAAATCAAGACTCTCTCATTCCAAAGCCAATTCATACCCCAAGATAAGTAAATTCATAACAAAAAATGGTTTAATTCCCATCAAAACACGCAAACAATGAAAAAAGTAGTGTTGTTTGGCAGCTAAAACAAAACTCATCTTAAAACAACAATGTTAACAGCATGTAAATGAATTGGAATGGTTATCAAAATGTTGCTGGATAACTTCTTAGGCAGAAACAGTTAAGATTAAAAATTAAATGTCCTCATTTCAAAATCCTTAAAGAGATTAGGCAGAAAGATGATTGTGCCCAGTTCTAGTATGGACAACAATACATAACAACTATAAACTCTAAAGAAAACCTAAAAAATGACTACCTGAAAGCTCTGGAGAATTTACACAAGTAGAGAGAAACTGAGCTACATTTGACACTTGGAAGAAGGGGATGATACTAGGTAGTCTCCCTGCTCTGTTTGGTTTTCATTTTTTATGCTGTTTAGCCTGAAGGCAGTCCTCATAGTCCCCATGCAGAGTGGCTAAAACTACAATAGAGATATGATCATGATTTACCAATTTCTCAAATTGTGGGACATTCTTTCTAAAAGTTACAAAGACTTTAATAAGTATATTTTTATAGTCAACTAACTCACATACTTCAATTATTAACTATTTATTTATGCCTCAGCTTTGGTCTACTTTAAATAATAAATGCATGTATTAATTTTTTATATTTCCCCTAAAGCCAAAACCAACTTAAGATAAGCAAGGCAAGTAGGTGCACAAAATAGCAATTAGTAGGAGGCACAATGAAATTTTCTTTGAATTACATGATAATCATATTCCCATTAAGTGTATTTCCTTTTATTAATGACTTCTTTTAATCTTCTCCTTTCAGACTTCTCAGATGGAATATTAATTTGAGGAAAAGAATGATGGTAAAAAACATACAGAAAACTTTTAATTTAATTTGGAAATAACATTTTATCTTAATAATCATGATCATAGATTCCAATTAATTTTAAATGCAATTTTATTTTGACTGCCAAAGAAAAACTTTTTAAGCTATAATATTCCTGAGCTCTCCCAATCCACAGAGTTGATCACTAATTTTTATAATAAATAAAAAAATAGCAAAAAGACAATTATTTCTTATCATTCCATCATTACTTGAAGCTATATCCCAGTAAGATATATCAACTTTCACAGAACTTTTTGGTTCAGTAAGGCTGCTTGCTATGCTTAGATTTAAATTTACTACTGAAGCCTATGATTCTATTCAAAGTGACTTGTGTAAATTCTCAACGTAGTATGCCACTTTATGAGGCCTTCAGAAGAAATTATTCTCAGGTCTTGGTACCAGAAAGCAACTAAAAACTCTAGAAATCTTGTACTGGGCTTTTTTTCTTTAACCACTAGAAGCTCAAACTCAACTATATGGACTAGCAACCATGTATAGTTATAGCATGGAATTCTTCATCCCAATATTACCATTTACTTAAAATGATTAGGGAATTTCATTAGGAAAGATCAAAACTTACTATAGTGAGATATGAAAATATCATGTCTGCCTTTATGTTTTTATGGATTTAAAATGTTGATTCATATTTATTAGCACCAATATTAAATATTAAAGTACTAAATATAATACTTATGAATTAATGGAAGCATAAACTAAATGTGTAGTTACAAACAGTTACAAAATAAGAAAATACTCATTCTGTTCAGCACCTTGCTTTTCTGGTGAAATTGACACATACCAACCCACACTCATTCTGTTGTTGTGACGATGTACACTGACAACAGCCACTTATCAGCCATGGTTTCCACATGTAGAATCTGGAGGTTCTAGGCAGCCTATGAAGAGTTTAAATGCCACAGCAGCACTCACATAGCTGCAGTCACTGCTAAGCCCCAGGAAGGCACCATCCTCTTTTGAACAACTGTGTTGACAAACTGATTCAAGTTGAGAAACACTTGGGCTTTTACTATGAGCTCAGCTCCATATTAGATAATTTATAGTTATTCTATTTAATCTTCATGATGCTGGTGAGTATGTGCTTTTACCCTCATGTTAGAGATGAAGACAATAGAAATCAAGTTACAAGATCAAACTGACTTAGGTGCTATAACAGAGCTAAGACCTAAGCTTGACTCCAAATTTTATGTTCTTTCCAGCACCCAACAACTAACTAGAAAATGTATATGAATAGTAATACACAAGTAAAAATTCAAAAGATAAATTTATTCTTGTTGAAGCATTGAGTGAAGGTGAAATATTTCGGATAAAGTTATGTAAATGCTACTTGCTGGGCACCTCTTCTTAAGACATCTTGGAATGTCATGAGAAGTTTTGTTGATGAAAAAGCAATCAAGTAGAATTTAGGTATAATATGCTCCATCTATTTTCCTCTTAAGAAGTAACAAACGCAAGTGCATTATAATCGTGAAACTGTTTTCCAAGTACTATACCTACTTTGGGGGATTTATTTAAATTGGTAGCCCAAGGATAATGTTTACATGTTTAGAACTGAGGTATTGGTGGTGTTATCTATAGACCATTTAAATGCTCTGTGTTTAACTGAACGTCATAGGAATTTTTGAACAGTAATAATTTATAAAATACAGTAAAACTCCTATGATAACACCTAGATTACAGATCTACAATTCTTTATCCAAAACTCTTGGAAGAAGATATGTTTTAAAATTTAGAATGTATATATCTGTGTATGTATGTATATTTAGAAAGTCAATAAATGTTGCATAAATTATATAGCATTCTGTAACTTTCAGGGCCCTAGCAGGAGCTGGTTACATGTTCAAATTAGGATAATTTGAGAAAAATTTAATAAAGGCACTATTTCCTAAGGAGTGAGCAAGGTGTAGAAGAACTACAAAAGATAGCTCAGTAACCTGAATCTAGTATTGTGGTGACTATTAACCACCTCTAGGCCAGCAAGAGTAAAGGAATGGAGCTGTTACTGAAAGCTGGAGACTAAGAGACTTGCCGGGATTAGTAACTTTGAGATACTAAGACCCCTCGTGAAGGTATTTTGCTAGTTACTTCCACTGGCCAAACCTAAATGAGGAAACAAACAGCAGGGAGCCTATAAATACAGATTGTATATTTACAATCCATACTGTCAGACTCCTGGGCACATAGCTAGATAGAGAAGTGTGGAGAGTGAATTTGGAGGGATAAATGAAAGCTACCTAGCATTCACTCTAAGCAGAATCTGGGGCAGCATATATTAATCAAATATATTAATATTTCTGCCACAAAATGTATAAAAATACACATTAAATGAAAAAAAGATAAGTCCAAATCAGGTTTTGCTGCCAAATTAGTTACTAAAAAGCAACAACAACAAAAATAAAACTTTTGATTTTCAGAGCCTTTGGATATGGTGGTCATCTCTATTTTACAGATGAGAACAGAGGTTTATAAAGGTAAAATAACTTGTCCAAGGTCACAAAGCTAGTACTAATAAATTAAAGACTCAGAATTTGAGCCTAGTTCTGACTTTGGAAGCTAAGTTGCTTACTACTCTACCTCATTACTTTCCTTATAATGCAAGTATTATAAAGGATTCCATAATTTGTACATGTTTACCTTTTTTGCTGTGAAATTCATCTTATAAAACCGTACAAAATTGGTATGAATTTAAAGCATATTCTTAGCATCAATAAATCTTGAAATAAAAGTATTATGCTTATATTAATAGTTTTGAAACGTCATTGCACAAGGTCTTGGCTACCCATGTAACCACAAGCGTTTCCCTCCCATTATAAGATGCACTGTCCTTGGTGTTCTCACAGTTGATGTGCTCCCATAGTTGCAAAGAATCACCAATCTGCCAATCATCTGGAAAATATTTTTATATTTTATAGATCATAAGCAGCACCAAAGCTTAGAACTTCTTTTCCTTTGACTGAGTTCCATTCTTACTGGGCACACATTATGTTTGAATTGCATTTTGCACACCTGAAAATTTAATCACATGCCAATTTCAATCATCACAGTGGATACAAAATAAAATAAACCTGAATGTGAGTATTTTCTTGTATTCTTCTGATATTACCAACTTTGTAACATAGTAATTCAAATCTAAAAGCAACCAGGAGAACTATCTGCTAATCTTGAATTAGTATGAAAATTCTTCTCAGTACTGCTATGTAAGAGTTCCATCCCTTCAAACTTGCTTCTAGGCAGGAGAACTTATTTACCCACTGTCTTCTCTAGGCTATCCACATCATGGGCTTGACTGCTGCCCAGCAGGAAGTGTGTTAAAAGTCTCTATGAATAAGGCATACAGCCTACAACAGAACATTCTTTCTCCTTTGGTACCTACCTACTCTCAGCTCCACATTTGAATTCTACTCCCGACATTACCCTAGCTGCTAGCTTCCTTTCCTACCATTTGACTCACTTTAGTACTTATTCCCAATTTGCAAATCCCAGGTTGACTTATCTTTCCTGGTCCTAGGATTATTTTGTGAAGAATAATTATTTGTTAGCTTAGAATTCTATACCTTAATACCAAGGCCTGTATATGAAAAATGTGTTTAGTTATTCTGAGTACATGTGGCAAAAGTGAAACGTAAATAATTTAGCTGATTAAAATCTATTACTTTTCCTTCCTCACCAGGAGCTTTATTTTTAAGTCATGGGACTTATAGAAACTATGAAGAGAGGCATGTTCACTAACTTTCTTTTTTTTTTTCAAAGTACAGTAAATTTGTATTTATCAAAATCTCTGGAGAGTAAAGTCTGGATAAGAGGGAGTAGGGACAGGAGGAACAACTGTTAGCTGATCATCCAAATGCAATATATACTCTATTATTCTTGGGCACAAAGTAGACTAGATTCCCAGCCTCTCTTGAAGTTAGGTGCTCTGGGACTGAATTCTAGCCAATTGAAAGTTAACAGAAGTTCCACTATGGCCAAAACTTCCATGCTCTTTTCCCCTTCTGTCTGGCAGGGATGGAGACAGTGCCTAGAATGACCTAGGAGGCCACATACTGCTGATGGTAAGCCTCCCTATCTGACTCCCTAAAAGACCCACATGGACAAGGGCCACCTAGTGAACTATTTACCTTTCCAGTAGTGTTACATGAGCAGGAAATAAATTATCATTTTCAAGCCATTTTATATTCTGGAGTCTGTTTTACAGCTAGAATTACCCTAATTTATATCACACCTTATATCTGGTAAAAGCATATCTTTTTTTTTTTTCTGGCATCACTGATATTTGTTGGAGGAGGGGGCCTTGATATTTGTTGGCAAAATTATGGAAAAATTTGCATAACTCCTAGACCTTCTGAGAGGGAAGACATAGAGACCTTGAAACTCTTCTCCCTAAAAGTCAAAGTCATTGAAACCTCTCTAACTAAAGAAGTTAGGATGAGCAGCAGGGAAGAGAACATGACCCCAGAGAGAATGGCAGCTCTGGTGACTCTACCCTGGGGAAGTGGTTATTCAAGTGAGCTATAATTTGGGGAACCCAGGCCAATTATGGCTTACAGAATTCTTTACTGGGTTTGTAATGAGAAGGGATCATTCTCCCCCACTTATTTATTTCCATATTCAACAAATATTTACTAAACATCTACTATATATCCCCTTCTCTATTCCTGTAGGAATCCTAAGTCTCCTTTGGAACCCCTTTTGAGGTTCATACCATCTATTTATATGACCAGCTTAAGACTTGGTAAGAAACAGAAAAACGACTCTAATCATCATAAATAGGAAAATGTATTGATAGAACACTGGGCAGTCCCAGTGGAAATGAAGAAAGAGGTCAACAACTACTTTTTTGGAAAAACAGAAACAAAATCATTCAGGGGAAACTCTACAGTGGAATTTGGGAACCTAATCATCGTAGCAATACTAACAATATGACACAGTCCTACTGACCAGATTTCAAATTTCATATTTCCAAAAGGGAGAATCTGAGTATACAAGCTTTAATCAGCTGTAAACTCTTGGGTTCTTTAGTTGTAGCAACAGAGTCATAGCTACATGGCACCAACATGGCCAACAGAACTCTCACCCTGGGTTTTGGGGCAAAGTCCCAGAGAAAGAAAATGGCTATGCATTAAACACTACCCCAAAAAGGTACAAACCTCTGGCCTTGCAGCACACATGAATATTTGCTATTTTCTATATATCCAAAGATGCCATAATTAAACTATCAAGCCACAAAGACAATACAAGTACTCCCCACAGGGATATGATTCAATATACCCCAAAATCCTGTAATGTAACTATTCCACTACAACTACAATATAATCACTCCCCTCCCCAAAGGAAGCTGACCCAAAGTCACCTTCAACAACTATATCCAGGATTAATATTATGAATCCACTCTTCTTCAAGTCCAGAATCTCCATGAAGTACCCAGAATTCCCCTAGTTAAGCTATAACCACATACTAACATACCAATTTCCAACATGGAAATTGTTTTCATTTCAATTCTAACTCCTACTTTAAAAATGAAAGAGAAGATAATTATTGTTCTCTATCAGCAACAAACAAATACAAATAGAATGAAAGGCTTTATTTCTACCTTAGCTGGTATCCACCCTCCAGTACTCATTACAAGTACCTTGCATTCAGTACATGGAATGTACCTTGCATTTGCATTCAAAAAAGACTTGCTAGTAGGTTCTTTGTGGAGAGGGGTAATGCAAACCTCAGTCTGGTAGGAGTCTCAGTCTTTAATACTCCTGTTGTAAGACTTCAATAAAATTTCCATTAACCTTACTACTGGGCATGGTGGTAGAAGGAAGCACCCCAAGGAATCCCATAGGTTTTACTATATTCCTCCCAGTGTCTATTTAGAGAAAAACAACTCAATTCCCCTCTTATAGATAGAATCAATCATCCCAGCTAACACATGATCTCATTTTTTGCCTAGTCCCCTGATGGCATGAAGAGGCCAAAATGGCCATCATGCCTGGCCTCTCTACAACATTTTCTATAATTTCTACTTCTTGAAGAAATTCCTCCCTCTAATCCACAATTATGTGGAGGCCAGCGTGGTGGCTCACGCTTATAATCCTAGCACTCTGGGAGGCTGAGACGGGAAGATCACTCTAGATCAGGAGTTTAAAACCAGGATTATGTGGAATACTAGGTCCTATTGTCATTTTCTATACCTTATAAGAGTCTATAGTTCCTTAAAAAAAATAATTGAGGTGGGGCTTCAAGATGACTGATTAGAGATACCAGGAACTCGTCTCCTCCACAAAGGACCAAAACAGCAAGTACTTAACCACATGTAAAATATAGCTTCTAGGAGACAACACTGGAATTCAGCTGAGAAATGATAGGGAACTTCTGTGGCATGGAAGAAAAGGGAAGCAAAGCAGCTGGCCTGGCTGGCATTGGCTCAAAGCCAGAAGAAATTCCTATTGCTGGAGAAAAGGTAAGCAGGAGACACCAACTGGTCTACATTCCCACCATAGATTCCTGCAATACTAACCATGGGAAAGACCCTTGGCTCTCATGGGCCTTGAGACAAGTACAGGGAGCTGCCTGGAGCCCACATGATGGCACTGTTCCAGAGTTTGCACTGGGTCCCACACAGCCCCTTAGACCCATGAAGCTGTATCATGATGCCATTTGTGAGCCCAGCCAGATTACACCCTGCCCTCTATCTCCACATCCATGGAGCCCCAGTGACATCCCCCGATGTCTACCCAAAGGGTTGTAGCATGGCAATGCTGACTTGACACAGTGGTACAGCTGGGTCCCTAGCACTCTAGCCCACAGAGTATCCTATTAAATTCTAGGGAGCAGGCAGTGCAGCATATCAGGGAGGCTGCCCCTGGAAAAAGGGGAGCTGAGGTGTGTGTTCCCCAGAGCCTTAGAGCCACTTGCCCAGGGCCACTGTCACTGATAGCAAACTCACCCCCTCCAGTGGCAGGTCTGCCATGAACCTGCATGCACCTTCAGGAAGCCTGGAGACCAGTCTGCCTATGCACCATCTCAAGGCCTAAGTACAGTCCTGCTACTGCTGACACCTATGTACACCACTCAAGGGCCCAAAGGTTGGCATGCCACCACTATTGCCACTGCTGATGAAACACACACTGCCCAAGGGCCCAAGGATTCATCTGCCCAGTGCCCTCTGCCACCACTAGCACCCAAGCATATCACCCAAGCATGTCACCTGGAGGCCCCAAGGACTGGCCCACTTGGACTTGCTACCACTAGCACTCATAAACACCACCCAGGGGCTTGAGGACTAAAATACCCAGCCCCACAACCACCACTAGTGCCTGAGGACTGGCCCACCTGGTGTTCCTGTCCCTAGCAAAGCCTGGCCATAGTCTCTACTAACAACCACAGCCTAAGCCACTGAGGAACTCATAGGTACTACTGACTGATAACAGCTGAAGAAATTATACAAAGACTACACTACTGCACCCAACCAGAATCAAAGCTGAAGTGCCCTACTTAACCAACACTATACCTATAGCTATAGGAAAAAGTCTTTCTACGTGAAAGCCAATCCATAAAACTAAAAGAAGTGACTATTACATCAGATACACAAATATTAAGGGAAGGACACAATATATATGAAAAAACAAGGAAACATGACATGTCCAAAGGAATACAACAATTCTCCAGCAACAGAGTCCAAAGAAAAGGAAATACATGAAATGCCTAAAAAAGAATTCAAAATAATATTAAAGAAGTTCAGTGAGAAACAAGCAAATACAGATAAATAATAAAAAGAAAACAGACAATTCATGATCTGCATAAGAAATTCAATGCAGAGATAGATATAAAAAAGAATCAAATAGAAATCCTGGAACTGAATTATTCAATGAATGAAACAAAAAATATAATTTAGAACTTCAACAATAGACCAGATTATGCAGAGAATGAATTTGTAAATTTGAAGACAGATCTTTTGATATAATCAAGTCAGACAAAAAAAAGAGAGAAAAAAAGGAGGAGGAGGAAGAAGGAAGAAGAAAGGAAGAAGAAGGAAAATGAGAAAGAAGACGAAAGAAAAGAAGAAGAGGAAGAGGAAGAAGAAAAAGAAAAGAAAAAAATAACACAAAAATGAATTTGTTAGAGGGACTACCTTCGCTTTAAGAGAGTTCTAACAAATATCCAGGTACAAATATCTGTTTCATATCTCCTTAACAAGACTCCATTGCTCTATCTAACTAGGTAGTCTGTAGAATATTTAATTATTATAGTAGTTCTATTATTTTGTTTTATTTTATTTTAGTCTCCTTTTATTCTTGTTTACATGTTCTCTACCAGCCTTTTGACCTTCCAATTTAGAGGTTCCGCCTCCATTGTAAATAGTACGTTCTTTTGAACGATAAAAAACAAGCAAAAGTAAGTTACAAAAGAAGCATAATTATGGAGATTCATTCAGTAATTATGTTGTCTTCAATGTACTGAAGACTACTGGAATGTGGCTACAATTATTTTTTTAATGAAAAATTCTCATAGAGTAAAAGTAACCAAAGTAGGAAGAAAATGAGGTATAAAACAAAAGTCTCTCTTATAATCTAATAAAATTTTGAAGTTCCTGTATTTCAAGAAACACTGAACAAATTAGGTGTGTATCTGATTTTAAATAAACAGTCTTTTTTTATTATTTTAGCATATTATGGGGGTAGCAAATGTTGAAGTTATGTATATTGCCCATATTTCCCTCCCCCCTCGAGTTAGGGCTTCAAGTATGACCATCCCCTAAACATTGCACCTCTCACTCATTATGTTTGTATATACCCATCCCCTCCTCCCCCCACCTGCCTGACCCAATAAATTTTATTCCTTTATGTCCACTTAGGTGTTGATCCATTAATACCAATTTGCTGGTGAGTACATTGGTGCTTGTTTTTCCATTCTTGAGATACTTCACTTAGTAGAATGGGTTACAACTCTATCCAGAAAAATACAAGAGGTGCTATATCACCATTGTTTCTTAAAGCCGAATAGTACTCCATGGTATACATATACCACATTTTATTAATCCACTCATGTATTGATGGGCAACTGGGTTGTTTCCACAACTTCGCAATTGTGAATTGCGCTGCTATAAACATTTGAGTGCAGGTGTCTTTTTTGTAGAGTGTCATTTGATCTTTTGGGCATATGCCCAGCAGTGGAATTGCTGGATCAAATCGTAGATCTACTTATATCACTTGAAGGTATCTCCATATTGTTTTCCACAGAGGCTGAACTAGTTTGCAGTCCCACCAGCAGTGTAGGAGTGTTCCTATCTCTCTGCATCCATGCCAACATTAAATAAACAGTCTTAACACAAATGAATCTAGGTAATAAACAAATCTCAAAGGTAAATCACTGAATTTGGGTTACCAAGCATTTTAAATACAAACCTTCTGGGTAAAGAAAAGGAAAAAGTGACACTGCCAAATCACTGTATTTATATTAATTCGTCCCTGATTTTAATGTGCAGCTAAACTACAAATAAGGTTTATCAAATAATTAATAGCAATATGATGAACAGAAAAATTATTCCAAGAGATAAAACATTCCCATTTGCATCATTTTGGAATAGTAATAACATATTATTTGGGAGTCTCAGTACTATAGTGAAATATTTTGATAAACATTTTTATAAGGTCAAGCTCTTTTTAAACATTAAATCACATATGTTAACAGTATATATGCAGGCATATACTGTTATATGTAACATGTATATATATTTATCCTCCTATTAGATATTGATATTTCTTCCTAACACATAATGATTTTCTAATGACAACATGGTCATCTTTACTGACTCTATTTCTATCTGATTGTTCAATACCATTTCTTCTCATGCTGGAAATTGTAAATATAAGAGTTGTAAAAACATACCCCTAACATCTAAGAATACTGTTTGCTTTCCATCAGAACACACTTTATATCTATCAGAAGACCTTATGGAAGTTCTCAATTTTAAATGACAATATAAGTATCAGAAGTCTAAAGCTAATATACTATCCTCAATGAGGCACAGAAAATCCCAAAGAATAAGGAAGGTTAGACAGCTAGTTTCCTTTTGTAAGATTTGTTTATAAAAGTAAAAGACAAAATATTATAAACAGAGTTTTAAAAACACAAAAATGTGCAGGGGTTTGAACCTAACTATAATTTATTAATAAAAACATAATAATTCAATTCTCAATTTCTACTTTGCAAAGAGAAAATAACCTTTAAAATAATATTTGTGAATTTGATGGTGTAGTTTATGGATTATCCAAGGCTTTTCTTCCAAATTTTAATCAATTCATTGAAAGAGAAGAATGAAACTCAAATTATTTTTCTACTAGTTTATAATTCTGATACATAGCTGATGCCATAACAAAAATGAGTTCCATATTGATTAAAAATAAAATATAAAAGGAAAACATTTTTAGAACAAGTAGTGTAAAAGATAATTTAACATTTATCTTAGATATGGAAGGCCTTTCTAAATAGAAGCAATAACAAAACAGGTAAAGTTATGTTGAAAA
The DNA here is from genome assembly GCF_040939455.1 of Microcebus murinus. Lineage (NCBI taxonomy): Eukaryota > Metazoa > Chordata > Mammalia > Primates > Cheirogaleidae > Microcebus > Microcebus murinus. The sequence goes on from NC_134119.1 coordinate 17,628,534, forward strand.
AACATAAAAATACCCTTTTTAGGTAGAAAGAAATAATCAAAAATAAAATAAAATGGCTAGAAAAAATATTTCCAGCAAATACAACAAATAATATCCTGGTTAAAGAACTTATACAAAGATATAAAAATAAAACTAGAACTTAAAGAGAAAAACAGGCAAATGGGCATGAATAATTAATTTACAGAAGAAGAAATTCAAATACAAAGAAATAAGCAAATTAAAACAAATGAAAAGAATTTATGTTAAATTAGCAAAGATTTAAAAATACAAAATGAAGTAATGGCAATGATTTACTCAACTATGCACCCATAAATTATTATAGAAATCTAATCAACCATTAGGAAAGCTATTAAGGTAATACGTATCAATAGCCTTAAAATTTTTTAAACATTGATTCAGTAATTCTATTTTTGGGAATTATCTAAGTAAAAACCCTTAAATATGGGGGGAAACACTTTCTATATAACATCTAAGAATAGGTAGATAAGAAGGGAATGGGTAATCAAACCACAGCAAATTCAGTGCTCTACCATGTATTGGCACCAGGACCTTGAACAGCCCACTTACCTTCTCTGTATCTCAGTTTTTGCTTTTCACTTTTAAATGAAGATAATAATAGTACCTACCTCGAAGAGCTATTGTAAGGATTAAATTAATATATGTAAAATAATTCATCTGTTACATCATTATTACTCTAAAATTATATGTAGTCATTCAAAACTAAGAACATGAGAAGGCTTATAATAGAATGTTGCATGAAAAAGTAAAACACTGTAACGTGGTGTACAGCAACAGACCAATCAACCAGCAAAAAGAGCTCCACCAAAATGTTAACAATGAAAACAACAAACAAACAGATTTTGCTAAAGAATTGGGTGGCATAAATTAAGAGTTTACTGTGCATTTTAGCTATGCAAGCTATCTTCTCTGGCACAAAGCTAGAAGTTGGTTTAATTGACTAAAGCTAATTATTAGTTCTCTGGAGCTAATTAACTGTTAACCATGCAACTGTCTAAACTGAAAGCTTTTCTTCCTGAAATACTTTTTACAGATTTCAACTTCTTAAAAGTCTATTACAGAGTTCTCAGCTGGCTGCCCTCCAAGTTTTCTAGCAAAAGCTGTAAGTGCAGAAACCTTGTCAACCCCCCACCTCAATACAGCACAGACAATATCTATTTTAGTTAGATTTGCAATATTAGCAGACTGGAATCAATAGTTCCTGAAAAGAACCAGCTATTTTATGGATGCAAAAGTTATTTGTATTCTATTTATGGTAACTAATTTTCAAAGTCACATTCTCCTACAGATAAGCTTCAGTACCAACCAAGGGTCAAACATTGCTGTGATTTTTTAAGAAAGAAAGAGGGGAGAGAAAGGAAGAAAGAAAGGAAGAAAGAAAGGGAGAAGGGAGAAAGGGAAAAGAAGAAAAAAAGGGAGGGAGGAACAAATAAAAGAGTTAAAAATAAAGAAATAAAAAGAGAGAAATAAAGCAAGAAAGCAAGAGAGAAATCCAAATTGCATTATGATGATATAAAAGAACCTCTTTTAGCTTCAAGATGTATATATAGTACCAATTATATTTGATATCAGCAGTTTCCATCACTGCAGATAAATCTTCATTTAGGTCACTTACAAAGGTATATAAAGGGCACTTTGGCTTCATGAATTCTCACAGATAAGCATGTTTTAAGGAGAAAGGAACAGACAAAGAAGGAAGGGAGGAGGAGGATGAGAGAGTAGAAACGAAAAAGGAGAAAAGAGGAAGAGAGGTTGATTGTTGTTTCTTGCCAAACCAGAAACAGAAATAACATACATTCTACCAGAGGACTACATAATACATACAAACAAAGATTGATGGGCTGGGTTTATTAACACAGAGTAGGGAAAAGGTCCATTTCTTTTGACATTTTGTGTCCATTCAATGGATATCCAGAGTTTTAGATTCTAAAGAATAAAATCAAGTTTCTAACTGAATAAGAAACCCAGGGATTGATAAGTAAATAATAACAGATTGGCTCTTGACTCATATGATTGCTCCATTAAGTTAATATCTAGCTTAGGAGGCTCATAGATTCAAATTAGAAGTAGTGTTTGGTTATGTAATCCACCCCACATCATTCCCCACTGTTTGCTCCTATAAGATGTATAAACAAAGGGCAGAGAATCAATAAACTTATTATTAATAGATATCAAATTACCAGAGTCTCCTCCCTAATAACTAAGTCAGAGTATTCTTTCTCTCTCTCTCTCTCTCTCTCTCTCTCTCTCTCGCTCTCGCTCTCGCTCTCTCGCTCTCTCGCTCTCTCGCTCTCTCGCTCTCTTACAGACACACACACATGTAGCCCCCAATAAAGTTGCTATAAAGTAGGCAGAATATTGGACCTATGGCCAGGGATTGCCACTCACCATTCCTCACTCTGTAAAGCACAAAAGGGAGAAATAATTAAGATCATTTTATTAATATTTACCTATCTATTTTTGTACTGCAATGTGTTACTTCTAAAATCATACCCATTTGACTTACATCTAGGATCAACCTTCAGTGCACATAAGCTACACACATACACAAAATTTTAGTGCTTTACACATGATGTTTTTAAAAAGGCTATCTAGCTAGCTTTATACTCATCTACTTATCTGGTGTAAGTGGCAAACATGCCAGCTTTTTATTTTAATGTCAGTCATCCCCTGAGAGAAGTAGAGTAAGCTGGTAAGAAAATTTCAGCTGAAAGCAGCATTTAAAAATTCATTTGCAACATGTTAGTAATACTTTTTAGAAGACTAAAAATACTTTCAGTCAGAAACACTTCTACTTTATTAATTAACCACAGCATACTTTTTCTCCCAAGTTAACCTTTTTATTATTTAGGCTATCTTTCCCACTTGATGCTCCTGTCAGTTTATGCTTAAGAATGCATCTTAATGCTAGCCAATAGAAAACATAATGAAAAGGGCAAATCTCCCATAACAGTAATGGTATTTTTCATTTCTAATACCAAAATAAAGTTTATTTAACTCTTTGGAGCACATGTCTTCATTATCATTCCATTCATAAATATACATGGCCTGGAGTTGACTATATGTTCTGGCAAGCAGAGCCCTCAAAATGTAATTATCCCATAGTAGACTAATATGTTGAGTATACAACATGTACTAATTTGCCTGGTTACATGAACTACTCACCCCCTTCCATCTGATTACAATGGGAGCAGCTGGCAGAGGGAGGGCACTGGCCCAAACTGGGACATTTCCTAGAATCCACAATCTTTGAAAGCAGGAAAGTCAAATCAGAATCTTTAGTCTTTCTCTTACTGGCAAAGTTTTATTATGTAAAATTAAGAGCTGTCAGCAACCATATTTCTGAATGAGAAAGCCATTCTGCAGAGAAATAGAAGTAGGAGTCCCAAACAGATGAAGAAGCCAAAATAAAAGATGGCCAAAGTCCCAAGAGCATTTGAGCTTCTATTCCCAAAGCCCAGCTGTATGCTTGCCTTCATCATGCCTTAGTCATGCTGAAACATTCACCAAGACAGTTCTAAGTTCTCCCTTTTATTTAGGCTATTTGGAGCTGAGTTTCCTCTGCTTACAATCATGAATTCAAACTAATATACAAGATCAGACTATTTTTGGAACATTCCAGAGGAATGCTATCAAGCTATTTGATAGTGAGTGGAAGACACAAAGCATAGAAATACTCTACTTCACTATAACAAACATAATTTTAATGTAATTCTGGTTATATAAATACCCACTCTTTTACTGGTTCATTCTCTCAAATGGCTGATAGCCTAATGCAGAAGACAGATCAGAAAGCCATGTCAAGACAGTTTGATAAGAGCATCATAGCATAGATTGTATACCACAAATCTCTCTGGGATGGCCCTGGAGTGAGGAGGATGTTAGAAGGTATGGGAGCCAAACTGCCTAAAATCTTGAAGTACAACAAAGAATTGGTCTGGGGAGATGGGAGGGGCATTCCAAGCAACTAAGGAGAGAACAGCCAATGCAAATGAAAGGGAAAAGCAGGCAACAAGAAGAGTTTCCTGGACAGATGGCTGTGGGGTTTGGTATGTTATCCTCTATCTTTAACCATTTTTGACAGCTTTCTTTTTATATCCTTTATTGCAACTGGTTTATCCTAACCACATTGCCCAACTAGTCCTAAATACAGCTTGTTTTAATAATAAAATGCATCTTTCCCATTAGTAGACCAATCCTTCATTTTAAAAAGGCTAAATAGGAAGTTTCTTCTAAAAAAAGTTCCAGTTAAATTTAGGCTCAATCCCACAAAATAGAATAAAAAGATCTTCTAAGTCTATTACATTTCTCCTTCATCACAGACTAGATATATTTTCATTCACTTTTATGTTCTCATTACACAAGGATTGATAAGCAGGTTAGATTTGGTAATATTTTCTGACCTGAATTGCAGGTTTAATAATACAAGATAAAAACTGTCTCAAACTTATTCATACATTTACACTGCTTGATAATGTAATTAATAATGACCTTTTTTTTCATTTCAGCATATTATGGGGGTACAAATTTTAAGGTTTCAAATAATGCCCGTGCTCCCCCCTGCCTCTACAATTCTGAATAATGACCTTTTTAAAACATCATGCAACTCTCTCCAGGCATCAAACTAAGCTTTCTTTTCCACTACTAAAGAGTCCTGCCCTTGTTCTGCTTTAAATCATTTTAGTCTCAGCCACCAGTTTTATTGCTCAGCCATGGCCCAGTCTGGTTTCCAACTCTGCATCAGGCACTCATATCTGCTCCATCTGACCCAAGGGAAACTGTCACTTTCCCTGTCTTCCAATGGAGTTGAATCTGTGCCACTTGTTTACTACATCACTACTAGCCACAACTTGAGCTTCCTGATATATTCTAAGTTATTTTTAATCCCTGGTCACAGTGTCACTTAGGTATTTGTCTAAGCAGTTGGAGACAGTGATTACTCCCTAACCCCATAGAATGGCTTCTAGATGAAGACTGGTAGGATGAATCTCATTCATTTCACCCTAGTCAGCTATTTGAGATGAAATTTCATCAGAGTTTTCAAGTCAGGCTTGAGCAGGAAGTGATCCCAACCTGGGCAGGACAGGAATATAAACAAAAACAACTGACTTCAGAGCAGCTACATGGTATAGTAATGATTTCTGCCTTGATAAGCAAAATTGTGTCATTTGTTCTGTTCCTGTCATGAGCCAGTTACCCACCAACAGACCTTCTGAGTTCCATGTCTTCAGGAGCAGCCACACCTCAGTTCCCAGGCAAATTCTGACCTGGAGCACTAAGAGTGAGGAGGTACCTATTCCCAACCAAAAGGAGGAGTTACAACCAAATCATTCTCTCCAGTAGACTGACCTGGAACTCAGTACCCCTTTAATAATCACTGGACTCCTTCATTATGTTCCTTGCGGAAGATCAGCACCCCTAAACTTGGACCTTATTCTGATAATAAAATTCTGTCCCCTAAATTTATATCCCTAACCTACCTTCCTTATCAATATAGTTACTGTACTGAGATTCTGATCTGTTTGCTGGTTTTCTCCATTTGATCCTGACCAAGATCCATATTCTGCCCTACTATGTGTCCCAGGAGGCTGACCCCTAATGAGTGCATCATATAGGTTCCATTTCTGGCTTACAGTTGAGCCCATGTGTACTACCAGCAGGACATGAGAGGATGAAAGGAAAAAAGAGTCAAGATATTTTTTCCCTTTTCCCCCCCTGCTTCAATATTCCATCTCTGACTGTACCTATATTCCTCCACAATTACAGTTGTAGCTCCTCCTCCAGGACTGAAGTTCTTACTTGGCTCAGATAACATATTTCCTCCTATTGATCCCTTATTCCTAGGAGTAGGAAAACCTTCCTGCTAATATTGGTCTCTAAGAGCCTCACTGGCCATTGTTTTGTAACTTTAATCCTGCTCACGCCTCTATAAGGAGTCCCTTTACTAAAGTCTCCCCTTTTGAACCATCTAAGATGAATTGTTCTGTATCTGGGGCTCTGACAACATAATCCCTGTAGTAGACATCTACTGATTTGGTGGTCCCAAATCTATACGCCACTCCACATGTTGCTTAATAAAAGCAGCTAATTTTCATTTAGGTTTCTACTCCCACCCTACTGAGCCCATATGTTTTGGGGTAATTTACCCCATACCTGGCTCAATGGATTAGGCAAGAAGATCAAGCCTGTCTTCATCAGTGGAATCCTAGCTCATTAGAAATGAATGATTAGGGATGGGCACACAATTTAAGATGATCCAATTAGACTGATGCTCAGAGTTTCTGTTTGATGGCCAAGAAAGACAGGTTACCTTCTACCAGAAAAAACTGTATTGAGAATATAGTATTTGGAATGCTTCAAGCTAAAGGTGCCAGGGGCTCACTGTGTGAATGACGAGGATCCTGAGAAATACAGAACAGAGAGAATTACAAAGAATCCAGGTCCTCAGTGACATCATTTGAGCAGCTGGATCACACTTGTTTGATAATAGTCCTCATGAAGTTTTCAATCAGATGAGTGAACAATGATCATTTTTTCTTCAGCTCCTTTGAGCTGGGTATTCAGCCAGCTACAGAAGGAAAACTCCTAGCCATCCCAAACTGCTAGTTCAGTAATTTGCCAACTACCTCAATCCTCCTGTGAAGGCTACAAACTTGCTACACACAGATAAATCCCCCAGAGATCAACCAGCCCATCTATACATCTAAGTGCCTCCTATTAGGAGACTCCTTTGCCTGCATCATCCACCTCTTGGGGCACCTCACTAAGTCACCTCAGACCCCAGCTACATATCTTCATAAAACACAAATAAAGATGGCCCTAGACTGCACGTGTCCTGGCATCTCTCACATGTAGTGTCAGGACCAGTGCCTGTTCCCACATCTATCCTACTTTCCAAAAATAAACCACTAGTCCTTGCTAACATATCCTAAGATCCATCAACTGTATGTCCCCTGAAGTGTTAGTTCCCTATCCTCCCACACTTGCTAACCTCCTCTTGGATGCGACTGCTCTTCACACCCTCAATCTGCTACTTATATAACCCCATCCCAAGATAGGATGCAAGGTATTTCCTGCCATTTTTCTCATATACCTCACATCAGATTGCATGGGGCAGACTTTGGCCCTATACCTATACCTCCACAAAACTCCACAGCTTACCATAGCTCCCTCACTCTCTCCAAACCTTCTCACCAATATCCCAGCATTAAGCTTTGCTATAAATTTTTCCAAAAACTATGTGGGAATATTCACAAATATATTCATTCTATCTAAATATTTTATATAATAATTATATACAGTATCTTATACTGGATTCGATGAGATCTATAAAGACAAATATAATTGAGTTTCAAGAAGTTGCCCTCAAGAAATATTTAGGCTAGTAGGAGAAATAAGAAAAATATACAAATAACTCTTAGTTAAAAAATGATGTATGCCATAATAAATAATGTCAAAGAAGAATATATAACTTCTGCCGGGGCATAACCGGAAAGGGAAGTGAGAAGGAAAGCACTAGCATTTATAGAATGCCTACTACTGGTTGGATACTCTGAGAGACTCTGTAACATGTCTGGCTCTCACCTTGTCTGTTGCAATAGCTTATTCAATATTTACATTTCCCCTCCACCCACAAACTATACAGAAGTCAGACAGTACCTTAAAAGGCAAGTCAGATCATGGGATTCCTTTCCTCAAAACCCTCCAGTGGTTCTCCACTTCTTTCAGAGATAATATTCTTACTAAAATTGACCCAAAAGACCCTACATTAAATAACTTTGTTCTTTCTGCCTCATTTCACTCTGCACAAGCCAATTGACCTATTTGTTGTTCTTGGAACACACCAAGCACACACTTACCTCAGAGACTTTGCACTTGTTGTTCCCTCTGCTTGAAATGCTCTTTTTTTTTTCAAATATTCCAAGGCTCATCTAGGTCCCCTCAAAGGACATCTTCTCAGTAAGCCTTTTTCAGACCATCCTATTTAAAACCTCACTATTCCTCCACTTTCTGCATTCTCTACTATCCCTCCCCTCTACCCTGCTATCACCATGCTCATACTATGGATTTCAGTTTTTATTTATTTACCTGTTTATCTCTACCAGAATATAAGTTCTATGAGGGAAGAGTATTTTGTTTGTTTTGTTTACTGATATATGACATCACTTTATTTATTGAATAACTGAATTATATACCATTTAAAAGTCAAAACAATTGTGAGATTTGGGTATTTTTTCTATTTTGTAGATGAGGATACTGAGGGTCAAACTGTGGTTATTTTCTCAGGATCAGAGAAAGATAGTAAATTATAACATCAGAATCTGGTTTCAATCTGTTAGACAATAAAGCTCCTGCACTTAGGGAAAATATTGAGAACCAGGGCACTAGGCTTTACAAGATAAGTAGAATTTAGTGTATTTGAGGGCAACAGTAGCAAAAAAAAAAAAAGAAAAAAATGGCAGGAAGAGCACAAGTAAAGGTATGGAGGCACAAAAGCTTGGGGCATGTATATGAAACAACATGTACACAGATGGAAAGCAGATGTGGACGTTATGGGTGTGAATGTAATGTGCCTCACATAGAAAAGAAAAGAAAAGAAGAGAAGAGAAGAGAAGAGAAGAGAAGAGAAGAGAAGAGAAGAGAAGAGAAGAGAAGAGAAGAGAAGAGAAGAGAAGAGAAGAGAAGAGAAGAGAAGAGAAGAGAAGAGAAGAAGAAATGAAAGAAAACCACGATAAAATGAGGTTCATTCCTATGGTTTAATAAGGAATCTTCTTTTTCTCCTAAGCAAAGTGGGGCAGTAGATAAAATAAAGCTACACAAAGATGCTAAAGGCATTTTTCTGTCCAGGCTGAAGATGAAACTCAAACCAGTATTTTTCAGCAGCTCTATTCAAATACTCATTACAAAGGAAGATAAATTTGCAGATAAAATGAGTGAAGACTTCATACACATTTCAATTATACATGTTATCCCACATTAGCATGGATAACCAAAAGCTGGCTATACTTACAAAAGCTATTTTCTATAAGTCTTCTGAATACCAATTAGGAAATTCAGCCCAAATATTGCATCTTCAAAAATAATTCTGAAAACCATGTTAAGAAGGCATGGAAATGTGATGAACATAATCTATCATTTAAAAGTTATGTGTCTGGGCTTCTCAAGAGTAAATAAAAGAATCACAAAAATCACAGAGTTATAGAGTTAATAGTACCCATAGAGGCCACCATCAATCTTTTGATTATGCAGATGAAGAATTAGAACCTAAAAAAGCTAAGTGGCATATCCAGGTCCACAGAGGTCATGAGTGCCAGAGTTTGAAACAGAACTCAGTCTCCTGGTTCCCAGTTCACTGCCCTTTTTGCTACATCAAGAGTCTGCCTCTTAAAGAAGTTTTAGAGATAAAGATACATTTCTGTGTATGAAATCCTTAATGCTGCTTAATGGAGTCTCCCTGAGTGAATCTTTATGTAAATATCAGGAAACCAACAGTCACTGGTTGAATTTCCAGATAATATAGAGACTTTATTCATTGAACATTAACTGAAATGGTTTTTATGCTAATAGAGTTTGTTTTACCACAGATTTTCATAAAAGCATCATCAGGCAGTTTAAAACACATGAAGCATTCTTTCACTGTAAGAATCCCTAAACCCAATGTAGAAAGAATATCTGACATTCCTCATGACATCTGTACAATTCTGGAGTCCCATATTTCACTCTCTTCATAGAAGTTGCCTTCTCAAGGAAGTACCTTGTCTTTGAGACTCTCCTGTAATGTCTGCATTCCAACTTGGGCTTGACCTCAGCCAGCCTCATGCTATCCTTTGAAATTTTGTACTACTGTTTCTTCCTTTAATTGTGCTGATTTTGTACATGTACATGAAATTTTAAACCTCTATAACCTCAAATACTCTAATTTTAACCTCATCTGAGAGGTAGTAAATAAACATAATTAAAAGAAAGCTAAAAGCTCATCTAATTCAGCAATCTCAAACATTCACAAAAAGCCTTTGTTTAAAGGAACTGTTTAAAAAAATAGAAAAATGCAAATAGATAATAAAAATTTTAAAAAGCAATGGTTTTGGAAAGGCATTGGATATCTTTGTTGAAATAAGCACTTTTAAGATTTAGTGCCTTAAGTTCAATTATCTCTAAGATCAATTTATCTTCTCAGAAATTTGGGTGTTTTTAACATTATTTTTTTTCTTTACTTTCACATTTTAGGAATTCTAATGAAATAACCAAAGCATAAAATAACCATAAACAATCTTGTGTGATAATCTACCATGAAATTTCAATGGAATTACTGCAAATAAAAAAATAAATATGTCAATGTAGCAGCATAGCATTAACCAGCACATGTAAGCATTAGTAAAAAAAAAAAAAAAAAAAAAAAAGACACATTCATTCAATTGAGTTACTGCCACTCCTGCACTGAATGAAACAGAGCAAAAGATGAATGCACAGAACAATCTACTGCATTAAGTGTAATAGAATGAGAAACACTTTAATTGGATAAAATATAAGAGCTGAATTACAAATGCCACATAAATAAATAGCTCTAAATAATGTGTTTTTCCAGTTAAATAATGACTTTAATAAAACAGATGAAAATGTAGGCTGTGTTGTTTTTTCTGCCTGTCAGAATCTCATTAGCATTCCAATTTAAATTCTACAAGTGCACTCAAATCTCTCATTTGTACATCTGGTATAACTCAAAACACTGCCTTATTTGTTAAAAAAAAAAATTAAGGCAAATGAGCTGATTCACAATATCTTGCAGTGGTATTTTAATGGGTGAAAACAATGTTGTTATTTCAATGTTGCATAACAGCAGGGGTTTCCGTAAGAAGAAACTGAAAGGATTTAGATAACACTTTCGAAGAAAATTTGTTTTTATAAGAAAATCCTCAAAGCATGAATTAAGTGCTAATGCTGTCTTTAAACTGTTTCATATAGGAATTAACATATAAACATATTTATTTATCTTTAGAATAAGCTTTTGAATGATATCTAAAGAAACAATTAATGAAGCTAGAATGCCAGGTACATATAACATTACTTCTAAGTTTTTTGTTTTTTTTTTTTTGTGAAAAAGGTTTCCTATTATACCATCATAAAACACCTAAAAATAAAAAATAAAATGCAGGGGAAATTTCTTCAAAATATCCACATTTAGCAATAACTCTAAAACTATAATGTACATAAGAATCACATAAAGATATCTCCAAACTGTATATTCCCAGGATTTAGCCTCATAGTCCTGATTCACAGATGGGGACCAGAAATTAGAGTTTTTAACATATATCACAAGGGATTTTTACGCAGGTAGTCTGTGGACCACAGTTTGAAAAACACTAACTTGAAGGATAAAGTTCATACCTTTTAGACTAATAATTAAAGTCTTTCATAATCAGGTTTATTCTACCTTTTAATCTTATTCCATAGGATGAACTACCCAATTCAGTCAACTGGATCTCATTACCATCATCTTAGCTTAGTGCTGAGTACCAAGGTCTGGATTCGAACCGCCTAAATCCTTTCTATCACAATTTGGGTACAATCCAGCTGAAGACCAGATCAGTATAGACCAATGGATCATGGGATATGGAAAATAGATAACAGGTATTGACCTTAATACAGACCTCAGAATCAGAGTAATCCAAAGTGAAGTGTCCCAACAGGTAGGTAGAGCAAGGGCAAATAAGGAATAGGTAGCACAGAGAGACTAGTTTGTCTAAAACTAATTGGTCCCTACAAAGTTAACTCAATTCACTTACTTAAGGATTTAATCTTAAAAAGGAACTTGGAAAAGTATGAAAGTAGCTGTTTTTATATCACATCTAACAAAATTTTAGTTGTAATCATAACTCTATCTTAATTTGGGGGTCAAAGAATAAAACTAACTATATGCCTCTGCTGATTTTTCTGAAATTATTTCAAGATAGTGTGCTACAATATCTGTCAATTCACATTTAACACCTAGAAGACAATAATGAATATCATATAACAGGAATATTCAAGGGCTTCATCAGTTATACAAAGGGTTTCTTTTAATCCTTTGCTCTTCCAATCAGTCTATTCTGAAGAATCATCTTATCATTACCCTTGTCAATTTTCTCTGCTTCAACTGTAAACTGTCAAATCCTCTTTTGTCAGCGGTTTTACATGTGATTCAATAAATTCTCTATTGTCATGTATACCAACTTCATGAAGTCCATATTTTTCTTAAAGTTTTCTACTTGTTACAATCAATTTACTTTATATTCCTTAAGGTTTGTAATAATCAACTAGATACCTTTACCACATTTCTTAACCACCAAGTGAATAACAACAACAACAACAAAGGTATGATAGGCAAAGATAGAAGTTGTATTAATTTGAGTGAAGACTAATTTTACTTATGACTACTTTATTAGAGAATGTTTTCATGGTATGCCTACTTTAGTTCCCTATAGAATCAAGGGATATGTAGATTATAAATACTCTGATAATTACCCACTATGGAAATCCAGGAAAGCAGTGAGCATTGAAAACATCTGTCAGAAGCTAGCTAGCAAGCTCCACTAGGCTGGGCATCAAAAAGAACAGGGATAGAGCTATATACCCTGGGGGAGAAAGGCTGCTAAGAGGATAACACATTGCTGTGTACTAAGTGTGCCAGTGAGGTAAGACACACATGGACAGGTAGTCGGCCAAGTCAAATAATTATGAAAAAAGTCTGGAAAAATACACTTGCAGTTTTGAAATTCTGATATTTATATGTTATGGTATAATGAGCACTTGATATATATATGCTAAGCAATTTTATATGTATTTTCTCATTTAATCTTCATAAAATAGGCAATATTATTGTCATCATTTACCAAAGAGATAACTGAAGCTTAAAAAGACTGGCCCATATAATCCCTTAGAGCTAGCAATTAACTGAGTTGGAATTTGAATCCAGTAACTCTGACCTTAAAATTGAACCTCTGAATTACTTTACTGCAGAACTTTGCATTTTATATTGTTTTATTTTGTATTTTTACTATTTTAAATATTAAAGAAATGTATAACTTTGCTTTAGTGATATACCATTTATTTTTCTATCCATCCAACAGTGCTTTAAATACAGGGAACATTCAATAAATATTGCTTGAATTAAATTGTTGGTCTTCTTTATAATTAAATTAATGTCACATCCATCTTGGAACAAATGTACAACAACCATTCTTTTGGGGTTCAGTTTGCCTTTATGATTTCCAAGTACAGATTGAAGAGAAATGCACCACTCCCTACTTACAGAAAGCCTTTCTGAGAAATATAAAAAGTGGGAGTTTTAATATCTCAGAATGAGTCCGAACATACAAAAACTTTACAAGAATGAAGCATTCATTTCTTTTCCAGATTAACACATCTAGTTTAACTGATGGTTTTATGGTTTCTAGATGTTAAAGTCATGACTTCAAGAAGTCTCTATCATAAAGAAAAAGGGGTGACATGCTACATCCCATCTCTGTACTACAATGCACTGAATTCACTCAACAAACTATTATGGAGCATCTACTATGTTTCAGGCACAGTTCTAAGTACTGGGTATATATACAAGATGTCTATATTCATGGAGCTTATATTCTAGTGAGATGTGACGAATAGTAAACAAGTAAACAAAATCACTAGATATATTTAGCTGTGAAGAATTAAACTAGGTAGGGTGTGAAAGAGGTGGCTGGTTTAGCTAAAAACGTTAGAGAAGAACAGTCTACAGTGTAAATGATGAGAAGGAGCCAGTCAAGCAAAATGTCTGGAGAAGTACTAAGGGTAAAAGGCAGAACACACACCAAGTCCAGAGTCTTTCTATTTAATCTAAGGGAAGAGGAGGAAATGTCCTAGGAGAAAAGAAGTGCCCCCAACTGTAAGCACTTTCTCATCTCACTCTTAAGAGTGGATCCTTACCTTATACCACATATGAAATTTAACTCAAGATGGATCATAGACCTAAATGTAAGAGCTCAAATTATAAATCTCTAAGAAGAAAACATAGAGCTAAATATTTACAACCATGGATTAGGCAGTAGTTTCTTATATATAACAACAAAGGTACAAGCAACCTAATTAAAAAATAGATAAATTGGACTTCAAAAACAACTCACAGAATGTGAAAAAATATTTGCAAATCATATATCCAATAAAGGTCCAATATCCAACATATAATAGAACTTAACAATTCAACAATAAAAGACCAAATAACCAGACAAAAAAGATGGGAAAAGAATTTTAATGGACATTTCTCCAGATATACAAAACCAAAACCACAGTGTGATATCACTTCACTAGGATGGCTGTAAGTTTTATTTTTTTAAGTGAAAAGTTTTCTTTTTTTTTTTTTTTGAGACAGAGTCTCGCTTGTTGCCCAGGCTAGAGTGAGTGCCATGGCGTCAGCCTAGCTCACAGCAACCTCAAACTCCTGGGCTCAAGCAATCCTGCTGCCTCAGCCTCCCGAGTAGCTGGGACTACAGGCATGGGCCACCATGCCCGGCTAATTTTATATATATATTAGTTGGCCAATTAATTTCTTTCTATTTATAGTAGAGACGGGGTCTCGCTCTTGCTCAGGCTGGTTTCGAACTCCTGACCTCGAGCAATCCGCCCGCCTCAGCCTCCCAGAGTGCTAGGATTACAGGCGTGAGCCACCGCGCCCGGCTAAGTGAAAAGTTTTAAGTGTTAATGAGGATGAGGAGAAATTGGAACCCTCCCACATGGCTGGTAGAAATGTAATATGGTGTAGCCTCTGTGGAAATAGTTTGGTAGTTCCTCAAAAAGTTAAATGTAGAGTTAGCATATGATTCAGCAGTTCCACTCATAGGTATATAACCAAGAGAAATTAAAACATATCCACACAGAAACCTATAAGCAAGTGATCATAGTAGAATTATTCATAATAGCAAAAAAGTGGAAACAACCCAAATACTTATCAACTGATAGATGGATAAACAAATTTGGGTATATCCATACAATAGAACAGCATGTGGCCATAAAAAGGAATGAAGTATTGATACACGCTACAATGTGGATGAATCTTTAAAGCATTATGCTAAGTAAAAGAGGCCGCATGAAAGGCCACAGATTATATAATTCTATTTATATGAAATTCCAGAATAGGCAAATCCATAGAGACAGAAAAGCAGAGATAAGTGATTGCTAGAAGCTAAAGGAGGGGAAAATGAGACATACAGTTAAGGGGTAGAAGATTTCTTTTTGGGTGAAAAATGTGTACTGTAATTACATAGTGGTGATGACCACACAAATTTGTGACTATATTAAAAGCCACTCAAATGTACACTTTATTTTGTGGCATGTAATCATATCTCAATTTCTTAAAACTCTGAAGAATATAAAATAGGCAGTAATTAGCAAAAGGTTCCAAATCATTTTCTTCACTCTCCTTTGATAACACAGTCAAGAAATGACAATATTACAAATTTACTAACAAAATAAATTAACTGAAATTACAGAAACCAAAGAAAAAGATAATCTTTCTATAAATTTAGAGATAGTAAATACATGTTTCTTCCAATTCAAAATGATTAACATACATATAAATACTAAATTACTAGTATATTTTACAATACATTTTTATAAAAAATAATTTTAAAATATCAAACATAAAGCAATTGATTTATATCATAATTTCTCTATATAATATCTAATATTTAAACAATTTACAATTACTGTTCTTCTAAGATATTACAGGAATTAAACAAAGTGGTACTTTTACTCTGCTATTGATCTCTATACTCATATATAAACCAGTATGATTTTAAACAAACATAAACAGGGAAATAAATAAAAGAAAATAATGAAATATTAATTATTTCAATTTTCACTTTTCTATGGCAGGTTTATTGCTTCATAATTATTCTTTTCTTTTTTTTTTTTTTTGAGAGAGAGTCTCGTTTTGTTGCCCAGGCTAGAGTGAGTGCGATGGCGTCAGCCTAACTCACAGCAACCTCAAACTCCTGGGCTCAAGCAATCACTCTGCCTCAGACTCCCAAGTAGCTGGGACTACAGGCATGTGCCACCATGCCCGGCTACTTTTTCCTATATATATATATTAGTTGGCCAATTAATTTCTTTCTATTTATAGTAGAGACGGGGTCTCGGTCTTGGACAGGCTGGTTTCAAACTCCGGACCTCGAGCAATCCACCCGCCTCAGCCTCCCAAAGTGCTAGGTTACAGGCGTGAGCCACTGTGCCCGGCCCATAATTATTCTTATACTGAAAAGAGAGACAACCTAAAAGCCTGAACACCACCCTAGGCAATTTTAATAACTTGTGTGTATATGTGTGTGTGTGTATGTATGTGTGTGTGTGTATGTATAATTTTTTTAAAAGAAAGCTGCAAAAGAATAAAAAATGAAAATATCAGCAATTGTATTCTTTATCACACCATTGAATAATATATAATTCTAGTTTAGACTACCAAGCAAAAGTAAATGTGGAATGTATCCAAAAATATTTACATAATTAACCAAAAATTTATCTTCCAAAACATGTTCTCTGCATCAAACCTGTGTTTATCATATGTTTCAATTCAAGTAACAAGAATTCAGTTATAAAAAGCAACCAACTCTGTATCTTTTCTTTTTCTTACTAGGACTGCTACTTATCTGCTCTGTAATACCCAATGAGGGTCTAGAAAATAGACAATAAAAATATCAAATTTGAGGTCTGATAAAATTTGGCTATGAAACCATCTGGTCCAAAGCTTTTTTAATTATTGGAAGATTTTTATTGCTGCTTCAATCTCATTGCTTATTGGTGGTCTTTTTAGGAGTTACATTTCTTTCTGATTGAGTCTTAGGAGGTTGTGTGTTTCCAGGGATTTGTCCATTTCCTCTATGTTTTCCAGTTTATGTATACAGAGATTTTCAGAGTATTCACAAATGATATTTCATATATCTGTAGTATCAGTTGTAATATCTCCTTTTTCATTTGTGTGAGCTTATTTGGGTCTTTTCTCTTAATCTTCCAAGAGGTTTGTCAATTTTGTTTATCTTTTCAAAGAACCAACTTTTTGTTTCATTGCTCTTATGTATTATTTTCTTGTTTTCAATTTCATTTAGTTCTGCTCTCACCTTAGTCATTTCTTTTCTTCTGCTAGGTTTGAGATTGGTTTGCTCTTCCTTTTCTAGTTCCTTGGGATGTGCCATTAGGTTGTTAATTTGTGATCTTTCTGTCTTTTCATGTAGGAATTCATAGCGCAGAAATTATTCCATAACATGGAAAAGAAGGGAATCCTCCCTAACACATTCTATGAAGCCAGTATCACCTTGACACCAAAGCCAGGAAAGGACACAACAAAAAAAGAAAACTACAGACCAATATCCCTCATGGATATAGATGAAAAAAATCCTCAGTAAAACACTAGCAAACTTAATTCAACAGCACATCAAAATAATAATCCACCCTAACCACGTGGGCATCCCAGGGATGCAAGGATGGTTCAACATACATAAATCAATAAATGTGATTCACCATAAACAGAAGCAAAACCAAAGATCACATGATCATCTCAAAAGACACATAAAAAGCACTTGACAAAATTCAGCACCCTAGCCAGCATGATACTGAATAGAAAAAAGATGGAAGCATTCCCACTAAGAACTGAAACAGGACAAGGATGCCCATTGTCACCACTTCTATTCATCATAGCCCTGGAAGTCCTAGCCAGAGCAATCAGGCAAGAGAAAGAAATTAAGGATAATCAAATCAGGAAAGGGGAAATCAAACTATCATTTTTTGTTGATGATATGATGTTATATCTAGAAAACCCCAAAGATTCCACCAAGAGACTCCTGTAATTGGAAAATAAATTCAGAAAAGTTCAGATTACAAAATCAATGTACACAAATCAGTAGTATATCTATACACCAATAACAGTCAAGCTGAGAGTCAAATCAAAGACTTAACACCTTTCATGATAGTTACAAAGAAAATGAAATACTTATGAGTAAATTTAACCAAGGATATGAAAGATCTCTATAAAAAGAACTATGAAACACTGTGGAAAGAAATCACTGATGATATAAACAAATTGAAAAACATATAATACTCATGGATCAGTAAAATCAACATTGTTAAAATACCCATACTTCCCAAAGTTATTTACAGATTCAACGCAATCCCCATCAAAATAATTATACACTTCATTTGCAACCAGAAAAGAGCTCAAATAGTCAAAGCGATCTTAAGCAAAGGGAATACAACTGGAGGCATCACCTTACCAGACATCAAACTATACTACAAGGCTATAGTAACCAAGCAGCATGATATTGACACAAAAAGAGAAACATACACTAGTGGAACAGAACAGAAAACCCAGAAATAAAACCATCCGCATACAGTCAACTGATCTTTGACAAAGCAAACAACAATATACACTGGGAAAGGAAGCCCTATTCATTAAATGGTGCTGGGAAAATTGGATAGTCAAATGCAGAAAAATAAAACAGGATCCCTATCTCTCACCACTCACAAAAATTAATTCAAGATGGATAAAAGACTTAAACATAAGCCATGAAACCATAAGAATGCCAGAAGAAAGTGTTCAAAAACCTCTTCTAGATATTGGCATAGGCAAAGAATTTATGAAGAAAAATGCAATGGCAATCATAGCCACAACAAAAATAAATAAGTGTGACTTGATTAAATTTTAAAAAGCTTTGGCACAGCTAAGGAAATAATCAACAGAGCAAACAGACAACCTACAGAATAGGAGAAAATATTCACAAGCTATACATATAATAAACGGCTAATAACAGGGATCTACTAAGAACTCAAGCATATCAGCAAGAAAAAAAAACCAAACAACCCCATTAAAAAGTGGGTAAAAGACATGAAAAGAAGCTCTTCAAAAAAAGGTAGACGAATGGCCAATAATCATATGAAAAATGCTCAACATCACTAATCATCAGGGAAATGTAAATTAAAACCACAATGAGATATCACCTTAACCCAGTTAGAATGGCTTTTATTAAAAAGTCCAAAAACAATAGATGCTAGCATGGATGCAGAGAGAAAGGAATGCACATACACTGTTGGTGGGACTGCAAATTACTCCAACCTCTATGTAAAACAGTATGGAGATTCCTCAAAGAACTAAAAGTAGACCTACCATTTGATCCAGCAATCCCACTACTGGGTATTTACCCAAAGGAAAAGAAGTCACCTTATTAAAAAGACACCTGCACTTGAATGTTTATTTCAGCACAATTCATAATTGCAACAATGTGGAATCAACCCAAGTATTAATCCATTCATGAGTGGATTAACAAAATGTGGTATATATACCATGGAATACTACTCAGCCATGAAGAAGATGACTTAATGCCTTTTGCAACAATATGGATGGAACTGGAGCCCATTGTCCTAACTGAAGTATCTAAAGACTGGAAAAATAAATACCACATGTACTCACTATTAAATTAGAACTAACCGATGAGCACACATGCACAGAGAGAAGTAAAACTCAGTGGAAATCAAGCCAGGGATAGGGGAGGTAATGGGCAAAACTCTACCTAACGGGTACAATGAACACTATCTGGGTGAAGGGCACACTTATAACTCTGACTCGAGCATTACATTTTGTAACCAAATGTTTACCCTGTAATACTTTGAAATAAAAAATAAATAAATAAAAGTGACCACATACATAAACATTAAAAAAATATTTAATTCATAGAGAAGGAAAATATAACAATGGTACCAGGGGCTGGGGAAGGAGTATTGGATAGTTATTGTTTAATGCGTACAGACTTTCAGTTTGAGATGGTGACAAAGTTCTAGAGATGGATAGTGATGATGGTTGTCAACAATGTGAATAAGCTTAATGTCACTGAATTATACACTTAAAATGCCTTAAATGGTAAATTTTGTCTCATGTATATTTTACCATGATTTTTTTTTTTTTTTTTTTTTTGAGACAGAGTCTCGCTTTCTTGCCCAGGCTAGAGTGAGTGCCGTGGCGTCAGCCTCGCTCACAGCAACCTCAGACTCCTGGGCTCAAGCAATCCTCCTGCCTCAGCCTCCCGAGTAGCTGGGACTACAGGCACGAGCCACCATGCCTGGCTGATTTTATATTATATATATTAGTTGGCCAATTAATTTCTTTCTATTTTTATGGTAGAGACGGGGTCTTGCTCAGGCTGGTTTTGAACTCCTGACCTTGAGCAATCCGCCCGCCTCGGCCTCCCAGAGTGCTAGGATTACAGGCGTGAGCCACCGCGCCCGGCCTACCATGATTTTTTTAATGTAAAAAAATTCTAACTTAACACTAATATTCTAGCCACATTGGTCTTGTCTGAGCATCCTCAACATGTCAGACATACCCTCAGACCTCTGAGCCAAGGCCTAGGCTATTCAGTCTGCTTAAAATGCTCAATTATACATCTATCACTTAGAGAACAATGGATCCTTCAAAATCTGGCACAAATATCACATCTTTGGTAAGTCCTCCTCAAACAAGTCTATTTCTAATTCCCTCAGATCATGTGTATATTGTGCTTGAATTACTCTTTCTCCTTGGTTAGACTGTTTATTCTTGATGCAAGAATATCTTATTCATCTTTGTATTTATAGTTTAATCAAACAAATATTTGTTAAATGAATGAATGAATCAATGGCAAATTGGAGAATGGCCAGAAGTAAATAGCCAGAATAGGAAATTTATCTGTAAATAATGAAAATGAGGAATAGTTGAAAAATATGAAGATTAAACATAGAAAATTTAGCAAGGGCACAAGAATCTTCAACACTATGATGAGCTGCCACATAAGACGACTTTTTATGCACTCTGAACCTTACAGTGCATAGTTGTAATACTGGCTACCTATCTAATTTCAGTTAGGAAAATAATCTCAGAAATAGTAAAATAATCTCTTTACAATTAGGAAGATTATTTCACAAGTAGTCAATAATCTAATGTTTTCCCAGTTATTTTCAAGAAAAACACAAAATTCTATGAAAGATTGTGATCATGAGTTAAGATATACTGTTATGAAATTTTATGATTATTAGACAATAAAAGTGTTTTATTATGGGAAGCAAAGTATGATAATGTCCTACAGTGTTTGGTCTGTCTATCATTTATCTCAAGCACATTTTCCACATACACTCTGAATACTTCTTAAACATCCTGTGCTATTTGGCCAAATTTAAGTGTTTTAAGACTGCAGTCCCCACCCCGGGGCCATAGACCAGTACGGGTCAGGCCGGTGGCCTGTTAGGAGCAGAGCCACACAGCAGGAGGTGAGCAGCAGCAAGCAAGGGAAGCATCATCTGTATTTACAGGTGCTCCCCATCATTCACATCACCATATAAGCTCTACCTCCCATCAGATCAGTGGCAGCATTAGATTCTCATAGGAGCACAAACCATACTGTAAACTGTACATTCAAGAGATCTAGGTTGCTGCCTTATGAGAATCTAACACCTAATGATCTAAGGTGGAACTGAGGCAGTGATGCTAGCACTGGGAAGTAGCTGCAAATACAGATTATCATTAGCAGAGAGGTTTGACTGCATAATAAATGTAATGTGCTTGAATCATCCCAACCATCCCTCCCACCGATCCCCATCCCCCAGGTCCATAAAAAAACTGTCTTCCATGAAACCAGTCCCTGATGCCAAAAAGGTTGGGGACCACTGCCACAAGGAACATATTAGAAGCTGTGGACTAGGGAGCTAAGAAAAATAAAGTGTGAAAAAAAACAAGGCTTGCATGATAAAACATGACATTTGAGATTGTCTGTGAAAAAGGGATTTTTCAGGTCATGCATGCCTGATGATGCTTCTTTTATTCAAGGAGGAAAAGGAAATAGGTATGAAAGTGGGGGTAATCATTAAAACAATTTACCAAAAGGTATGAAGACATCTTCTGTTTGGGTTGATGAAAAGGTTTTGAAAATAGTAATGATGGTTGTACAACTCTGTGAATATAATTAATGCTATTAAATTATACACTTAAAATGGTTAAGATGGCAAATTTTATTCTATACATACCATTAAAAAAAAAATAATAATTTGAAGACATCGTTGAACTCAGGAATAGAAACCAATCAGTAATCCTAAGCAGGCAAATTATAGTGGACAGAACTCAGATCCTATAGCCAAACAGCATGATATAGCATCCATGTTATGCCTCTCAGCTGCTCTATGACCAAGGGCAAGGTCTCTATTTCTCAATTTCCTCATATGAAAATAGAAATAATAATGCCTGACTTTGCCATCACCAGAATTATATTAAAGCACTTAAAACAGTGCCTGACATACAGTAAGTGCTATAGAAGTATTCACTATTAATTCCATAAGAGAAAAATAAAGATTTGTGCCAGGTCAAATATATGTCAAACTAGACATTGTGTTTTGGAAGTATGGAGGAAAAGTGAACAACTGCTTTACTAAGAATAGAACAAACAAAATTAAATAAAAGTTTGAATCTGATAATTTTACATAAAAGAAAAGAAAAATCATCCTTAATTTAAAGATTGTTAATTGTTGTATGCTATCCAAGAAGACCATTTTTCACAAAGGTGTTTAAAGAGATAGGTGCAATCTTGCCTAAAGGAAAAAGTTGAATTTTAGAGAACTTTTGTGGTATGTCAAGTATTAAAAACCATAGACAAGACAGAAAATCTTTACGTAATTTAAAGGGATTTTTCCCCCAATTTTTTTCTCTCTCCCAAAATACTACTGTGTAGCCCAACTGTTAAGCATCTCTTGAACTTCTTTCCCTTTGTGAGTCAATTTACACTTTCCTCATCCACCATCAGGCTGTATCAGAACTTCATGAGCCATAATCTGACATCAGTTAATGATCTCTGTGGGAACCCAGAAAGGGTTGGAAGGCTACAGAAGGAGTAAGAGCTAATCTCCAAAGATGGACACTAGCAATTTCTTCCTTCCTGTATGCACTAGCCACTCTCTCATCAAGAGGTAGAAGTCATCCTCCATGCCTTTGTTTTTTGACTAGCCTATGACTCCTTTGACAATAGAATATGGAGGAAATGATGTTTTAGGATTCCTGGGCCTAGACAATAGGAATATTTTGTAGCTTCTGCTCTTATACTCTTGGAGTCTGGAACCACACTTTAAGAAGCACAGGTTACCTAGCTGGAGAGAGACAGGGAGAAGTCACTGGAGAGGCCCTGAAACTACATAAAGAAGAGAGGCCAAGTTATCTCTACACCCAAGTCAAGCCTCTAGATGACTCCAGCCACAGAAGTCATCTAACTACAATCACCAAAAAAAAAAAGAAAGAAAGAAAGAAAGAAAAAGAAAAAGAAGAGAAAGCCCATTTTGGTCCAAACAACCACAGAAGGAGAAAAGGGTTTTGTTGGGTTTAAATTTTTTTTTTAATTTGGAAATATTTTAGACTTATAGAAAGTTACAAAAACAAGAGTTCATGTATCCTCTTCACCCAGCTTCCCCTAATGTTAACAACTTACATAACCATAGTACAATTATCAAAGCCAGGAAATTAACATTGGTACAATACTATTAATTAAACTACAGACCTTATTAAAATAGCAACAGTTTTTCCCCTAATGTTCTTTTTCTATTCCAGGATTCAATACAGGTTCCCATGCTGCATTTAGTTATTGTATCTCTTTAGTTTCCTTCAAACTGCGATAATTTCACAGCCTTTGTCTGTCATGACCTTGACACATTTTATGATAACTGGTCATGTATTTTGTAGACTGTCTTTTCATTTGGGTTTGTTGATGTTTTTTATAAATAGATAAGGGTTATATATTTTTGGTGAGATTATCATAGAAGTGATGCTGTGTCCTTCTCAGTGCCTCATAGCAGGGGATACACGATGTCTTTCTTGCTGTCAGGTGATTAAGGTGGTGTTGGCTGAGTTACTCCACAGTAATGTTACTATTTTCCCCTTTATGATTGATAAACGTCTTGGGGGAGATACTTTGAGTATACAAATATCTTGTTTATCCTCAAATTTTTGCCCATTGATTTTACCCACTCATTCTTTGTTTGATCTTGCTTGCAACAATTATTACTGTGGTGTTGACCTAATAGTGATTTTATATTTCCCATTGGTCAGCTCTACTCATTTGTTTCACGAGTGTTTAAATATTTTCCTATTATAAGTTTTGCACATCTCTTACTAAATTTATTTTTTTCCACTTATTTTTTCATTGATACATAGTAAATGTACATATTTTCAGGGTACATGTGATAATTTGATACATTCATATAATCAAATCAAGGTAATTGAGATATCCATCACATTAAATATTTATCTTTTCCTTATGCTAGAAATATTCTAATTGCTCTCTTCTAGTTATTTTGAGGTGTACAATAGATTAAAATTAACAATAGTTACCCTACTGATCTATCGAACATCAGTTCAATGGGTAATTTATTCTTAAGGATTTGATCTTCCTTGTTACAATTGAAATGGCTATTGATTTAAGCCCCTAAATTTGGGAATGGTTTGTCACACAGTGATAAATAATCAAAACAGATGAATTATCACAAATCCACTATCATCCACAGCAAATCAAGCCAGAACTATGACTGCATTATTTTGAAGTAAAGGGAATACATGATGGATGAGAAGTGGCTTAAGTTCCTCAGAAACAAGATAATAATAATAAAGACCATAACATTTCTGCTTATATTCAAAGAGATTTTTCTTTGAAAAAAGAAAATTTCTAAATCACATTGCTTTTAAGGTTTAAGAGAGAAAACTGAATGGTATAGAAAACAACACTAACTGCCAATTAATTCGGTCAGGCCATTTTGGTGGAGCAAAGGAATAAATATTAGAGAGAGAGAAAAAAAAAAACTCCAGATGATGGGAGTTAGTTATTTAATATTACAATAGTAAATGTATAAATAAAGCTAATGCTTTATTTTCCATGATATATATGAAAAGTCCTTTCAAAAAAGGACTTTCTAAAATTGTCAGATTGTGTCAACTCCAGAGAGCATACTTCACTTTATATATCTGTAAAAGTTATCAAAAAGGTCACCACCTTAACTGCACAAACATATTATTATGTAAAACTAAGTAGTAAAAAGTCACACACATTTAGCTCAAACCCTTCCGCCATCTGTTGCATGTATTTTATGCATTTTAATTATTTTGGAGACTTGCAGAAGCTCTACATTTTGAAAACTGCCTTCTGCCACCACAGGCAATCACACAATCCTATGATTCATAGTAATCACTCAGACAAACATCTCTAAAAAACCAGTGAGAAAAACAGGTTTGAGTTTGATTCATTCAGGATTCCATATTTTAGGTGCTTGCATTAGGAAATCCATGATCAATCTAAACATAGAAATATGGTTAAGAATTGTTAGTGATACTTACAGGAGACACACCTCTGGGTTCTCTACTGATCCTGGAAGATACTTCTATTTGTTTGGACCTTAGTGTTAATAAGTAATTCATCAAAAATTAAGACAAAAGGATAAAATATCATTTGCCTCCTCCACCAAATGCCCACACTCTAAAAGGCATCTAACAAATATCTAAAATGTTGTGTAATTAAGTTTACACACATAATTCCAAGGATGGTTTTAAGCTCTCATCCAATACTTATTTGCCTTTATTTCAGGCACAATTTCAAATTGCTATAGGTTTCCCAGCAGATATTAATAATAAAAGTCAAACTCAAAAGAAATTAGTTTGCCAGAGACTAATCCACTTGGGATTTATCAGAGCCTAACTGACACAGGGGAAGAAAAATAGATCTAACTCTAGCCCACTGTGCCTTTGCCATGGGGGAAGTGAAATGCCCAGCTTTAACTATTTCTAGACTTCCTGTCTCACCTAGCTAGGGAGAGGGCAGAAGCACTTGTAAAGGTCACAGCCCAGGGAAACAGGCTCAAATAAAAAATGAAACTGAATCACAGAGTAGTAGAATATTTCCCCTCCCCTTACACTTTACTATCAAATCAATCAGTCTCCTGTATTAATATAATAATAGTGGGTTATAGCTGGGAGAACTGCAAGTCACAGACCTTATTAAGAAGAGTTGTTAGGGAAACCCAAAGACAATAGAGAAGACAAAAACAAAGACAGTAAAGAAAATTATAGCTTCAAATACCTATACCTACAGCAAACTGTAAACCCAGCCCAACTCCAAGCCAGATAAATAGAAAACCTCACATTAAAGGCCTATTTACTTCAGTTCCCTTTACTGGATATGTCATGTATAGGTTTCAACAAAAAAATTACAAGATATGCTTAGGCAAAAAACCACAGTCTGAAGGGACAAATGAAGTATCAGAACCAAATTCAGATATGGCAGAGATTTTAAAATTATCAGAGTAGAAATTTAAAATAGATATTTAAAATAATATGATTAATATGCTAAGGGCTCTAATGATAAAAGTGGACAACATGCAAGAATACATAGGTAAGGTAAGCAGAGAGATATAAATTCTAGGAAAGAATCAAAAAAAATATACTAGAGATTAAAAACACTGTACCACAGATTTTAAAAATGCCTATTATGAGGTCATCAATACACTAGAGATACCCAAGGAAAGAATTAGTGAGGTAGAAGATATGTCAATAGAAACTTCCCAAACTGAAAAGCAAAGAGTAAAAGAATTTTTTTAAAACAGAACAGAGTATTAAAGAACTGTCAAAAAATTACAAAGGTACATTATATTCAAAGCAGAAATACCAAAAAGGAGGAAAGAAGGAAGGGGGGAAGGAGGGAGGGAGGGAGAGAGGAAGGGAGAGAGGGAAGGAAGGAACGAGGAAAAGGAAAAATACTTGAGGTAATAACAGCTGATAATTGTTCATAATTAATAACAGACACCAAATCACATATCCAGGAAGCTAGGAGAACATCAAGCAGGATATGTAGCAAAAACCTACACTCATGGATATTATATTCAAACTGCAGAAAAAGAAAGATAAACTATTAAAATAATCTGGAAGGGAAAAAATACCTTACTTATGAAGTAACAATGATAAAAATTACATCAGACTTCTCTTTAGAAACTATGCAACCAAGAAGAGAATGTAGACAAAAATTGCCAACCTAGAATTTGGTATGTAACAAAATCTTTTTTCAAAAGTGAAGAATAAATAAAAGAATTCCCAGACAAACAAAAATGAGGGAATTTGCCAACAGTAAACTTGCCTTACAAGAAATATTAACAGAAGTTCTTCAGAAAGAACAATAGCCTACATTAGAAACTTGGATTCACATAAAGAAAAGGATAGCATTAAAGATGGAATAAATGAAGCTAAAATAGAATATTTTATAGTTCTTATACTTAATTGATCGAATAGACAACAGGGTGTTCAAAATAATAATAGCAACAACGTATTTAGTGCCTATAGCTCATGAATCAGTGAAATGAATGACAACAATGTTATAAGGGTTGAGAGGTAGGAATTGGGAATACTTGTACTACATATAAAGCAATCTAGCATTATTAGAAAGTAGATTTAGATTAGTATTATAGAAATATATATTTCAAACTCTAGAGCACAACTAAATTCTTTTAAAGAAGTAAAACTGATATGCTAATAGAGGAGAAAAATGGAATTATATAAACTACTCAATTAAAACCAAAGAAGGGGGGCCTGGGCACGGTGGCTCATGCCTGTAATCCTAGCACTTTGGGAGGCCGAGGTGGGTGGATTGCTCGAGGTCAGGAGTTCGAAACCAGCCTGAACAAGAGCGAGACCCCGCCTCTACTATAAATAGAAAGAAATTAATTGGCTAACTAATATATATAGAAAAAATTAGCCGGGCATGGTGGCGCATGCTTGTAGTCCCAGCTACTCGGGAGGCTGAGGCAGCAGGATTGCTTGAGCCGAGGAGTTTGAGGTTGCTGTGAGCTAGGCTGACGCCATGGCACTCACTCTAGCCTGGGCAACAAAGCAAGACTCTGTCTCAAAAAAAAAAAAAAAAAGAAAGAAAAACAAAAGAAGGTAGAAAAAGAGTGGAAGGAAAAAACACAGAACAAGAACAAAAAATAGAAAACAGGTACAAACATGTATCTATTAAACCAACTATGCTGGTTTATAATCACTGTGAATATAATTGGTATAAATACACCTATTACAAGACAGGCTTTCATGAGGGTGAAAAAATAAAGACCCAAGAAATCTACTTTAAATATAGATATACAGATAGATTAAAAGTAAAGAGACAGAGAAAGATATATCCAGGTTCTCTGTTCTGTTCCACTGGTCTATGTCTCTATTTTTGTGCAGACAAAAAGACAACCCAGATATAAAACCATCCACATACAACCAACTGATCTTTGACAAAGCAGACAATATATTAATACACTGAAGAAAAGAAGTCCTATTCAATAAATGGTGCTGGGAAAGTTGGATAGCCACATGAAAATAATGAAACAAGATCCCTATCTCTCACCACTAACAAAAATTAATTTAAAACAGATAAAATACTTACATGTGAGGCATGAAACCATAAGAATACTAGAAGAAAATGTTGAAAAACTCTTCTATATATCGGCATAGGCAAAGAATTTATGAAGAAAAATGCAATGGCAATCACACCCATACAAAAATAAATAAATGGGACCTGATTAAATTTTAAAAAGTTTCAGAACAGCTAAGGAAATAATCAACAGAGCAAATAGACAACCTACAGAATGGGAGAAAATATTCACAACTATACATACAATAAAGGGCTAATAACAGGAATCTACTAAGAACTCAAGCAAATCAGCAAAAATAAAATACAACCCCATTAAAAAGTGGGCAAAAGACATGAAAAGAAGCTTTTCTAAAAAAGGTACACGAATGGCCAATAAACATATGAAAATGCTCAACATCACTCATCATCAGGAAAATATAAATTAAAACCACAATGAGATATCACCTTAACCCAGTTAGAATGGCTTTTATTAAAAAGTCCAAAAACAATAGATGGTTGCAGAGAGAAAGGAATGCCTATACACTCTTGGGACTGCAAATTAGTCCGACCTCTATAGAAAACAGTATGGAGATTCTTCAAAGAACTAAAAGTAGACCTACCATTTGATCCAGCAATCCCACTACTGGGTATTTACCCAAAGGAAAAGAAGTCACCTTATCAAAAAGACACCTGCACTTGAATGTTTATTTCAGCACAATTCATGATTGTAACAATGTGGAATCAACCCAAGTATTAATCCATTCATGAGTGGATTAACAAAATGTGGTATATATACCATGGAATACTACTCAGCCATGAAGAAGGATGACTTAATACCTTTTACAAAAATATGGATGCAACTGGAGCCCACTGTCCTAAGTGAAGTATCTAAAGAATGGAAAAACAAACACCACATGCACACACTATTAAACTGGAACTAACTAATGAGCACACAAGTGCATACAAGGAAGTAAAACTCATTGGAAATCAATCAGGAGGGAGCGGGAAGGATAGAATGGGCAAAACCATACCTAATGAGTACAATGAACACTATCTAGGTCATGGGCACGCTTACAACCTTGACTCAAGCATTAGAAAAGTGATCCATGTAATCAAAAATATTTGCATTCCCATAATATATTAAAATAATAATAACAAAAAAGAAGGATCTGCTATGCTAACACTAGTTAAAAGAAAGCTTGTATGGAAGCCCCAGTTAATGCAATAAGACAAGAAGAAAATTAAAAGTATACAGATCAAAATGAAAGAAATAAAATTGTCTTTGTTCACAGATAACAACACTGTATATGTAAAAAATCCCAAAGAATTAACAACAAAAAATTCCTGGAATAAACAATGATACACAATATAAAGTTAATATGCAAAAGTCAATTGTTTTCCTAAATATCAGCAATAAACAACTGAAATTTGATACTAAAAACACAGTATCATTTATATTAGCACCACGAAAATGAAATATTTAAGTATAAATCTAACAAAATATGTACACACTTATATGATGAAAACTATAAAACTCTGATGAAATAAATCAAAGAATTAAATAATTGGAGAGATAGTTCATGTTCATGGATAGGAAGACTCAATATTGTCAAGATGTTAGTTCTTCCAAACTTTATCAATAAATTCAATGCAATCCCAATCAAAATCCCAGCAAGTTATTTTTTGTGTATATCTATGAACTGATTCTAAAGTTGTGTGGAGAGGAAAAAGACTCATAATAGTCAATATAATATTGAAAGAAAAACCAAAGTTGAAAGGATGACATTATCCAACTTCAAGATTTAGTTCAAAGCTATAGTAATCGAGACAGTATGGTATTGATCTATTTGTCTACTGAACAGACAAATATCTTCTACTGAATAGACAAATAGGTAAGTAGAATAGAATGGGTTCATAAGTAGATACTCTTAAATATAGTCCACTGATCTTGGACAAAAGAGCAAAAGCAATCCCGTAGAGAAAGTGTAGTATTTTCAATAAGTGGTACTAGATCAACTGCCCATTGACCCTTCAGAAAAACTAACTTAAAATGGATCATACACCTAAATGTAAAATGCAGAACTATAAAAGGAGATAACATAGTAGAAAATCTATGGATTTGGCAATGACTTTTGTCAGATAAAACACCAAAAACATGACCCTGCACTTTAAAAAAATGGTAAGTTTTACTTCATTAAAATCCCAAAACTTCTGCTCTGCAAAAGACAGTGTTAAGATAATGAAAAGAAAAGCCACAAACTTGGAGAAAATATGTGCAAAATACATATCTGATAAAGCATAGGTATCCAAAATACACAAAGAACTCTTAAAACTCAACAATACGGAAAGAAAACCTTGACTTTACCCACTGAAAATCAAGACAGAAAAGTCTCCAAAGAAAATATTCAGGTGGCAATAAGCATACAAAAAGATGCCCAACATAAATATCATTAAGGAATTGCAAATTATATTAAAACAACAAGGAGCTATCACCATATGTATAATACAATGGCTAAAACCCAAAACAACGTGAATGTGGGTAAGGATGCGGAGGAAAAGGACTTTT
Organism: Microcebus murinus; assembly: GCF_040939455.1. Taxonomy (NCBI): domain Eukaryota; kingdom Metazoa; phylum Chordata; class Mammalia; order Primates; family Cheirogaleidae; genus Microcebus; species Microcebus murinus. The sequence goes on from NC_134119.1 coordinate 17,659,551, forward strand.
CATTCACTGTTGGTGGGAATGCAAAATAATTTAGGTACTTTGGAAGACAGTTTGGTAGTTTTTTATAAAATTAAACATACAATTGTGTCTTACCATGCAATTCAGCAATTGTGAAAACTGGGTAACTTTATTTACCCAAATAAGTTTAAAAATTATGTTCAAACAAAAACCCTGCATACAACCCAAAGCTAGAAAACTCTTAGAAGAAAATATAGGAGTAAAGCTTCATGACATTGGATTTGGCAGGGATTTCTTAGATATAACACCAAAAGCCCAGGCAATAAAAGTAAATAGACAAATTGGATGACATCAAAATTAAAAAGTTCTCTGTATCAAAGAACACAATCAAAGAGTGATTGTTGGAATGAAAGGGAAAAAGGCAACCTACAGAATGGACAAAAATATTTACAAACTATATAAAGGAGTTAATATCCAGAACATATAAAGAATTCTTATACCTCAATGACAAAACAAAAGCTCTATTTAAAAAATCATCTTTTTCTCCAGAGATGATTTATAAATAGCCAACAATCATATGAAAACATCCTCAACATCTTTGATCACTATGGGAAATGAAAACTACAATGAAATATCACCCTACATTAAGATGACAAATATCAAACAATAGAAAATAAAAAGTTTCAGTTTTGTAAGATGAAAAAGTTCTGGAGATTGGTTTGACAACAATGTGAATATACTTAACATTATTGGGTTGTATACTTAGAAATGGTTAAGATAGTAAATTTTATGTAATGCATCTTTTACCGCAATAAAAATAATTTTAAACCTGCATAAAAATGTATATAACAGCTTTATTTATAATTGCCAAAAGGTAGAAGCAACCAAGATGTCCTTCAAATAGGTGAAGGGATAAACAACCTGTGGTACATCTATAAAAAGAAATATTACTATGGAATTCAATACCAATATGAAGATATGAGCTAGCGAGTCACAAAACAATATGGAGGAACCTTATATGCATACTGCTAAATGAAAGAAGCACATCTGAAAAGGCTACATACCATCTGATTCCAATCACATGACATTCTAAAAAAGGAAAAACTACAAAGACAGTAAAAAGATAAGTAATTGTTAGGGAGGGGAAGGATGAAGGATAAGTAGATGAAGCTAAGGGGATTTTTAGGACAGTGAAAAACTATTCTCTATAATACCGTATATATGTAGATATATAACATTATGCATTTTATGTACCTGGCAAAACCCATAGAACTGTACAAAGAAAGAGCTCTGATGTAAACTATAGACTTTAGTTAATAATAATGCATCAATTTGGTTCATCAATTGTAACAAATATACCCCTATAAGGCAACATGTTAATAATATAGAAAACTGTATAGCAGTATATAGGAGGAATCTGGAAACTCTGAACTTCCAGCTCAATTTTTATGTAAACTTAAAACTGCTCTAAAAAATAAAGTCTATTAATTTTTTTAAAAGATGCTTATCATTTTCTCTTGTTATAATGCTGCAATAACTTAAAAGGTATCTTTGAATTGATCATATGTTTTTGGCTGGCTCACTTATTCTCTAATTCATTTATTCATTCATTCAATGCTTAAATATGTATATGTTTACAAATTACCCACTTATAAAATATATAACTTTATGTCATTTTCTTCTGTTTTGGAATTTTTTATTATACTATTTTCATATTTAGAGACCATGAATCATCTGTTATATAAGCTTACTATCTTAATAAATTAATGACTGGAGCCTCTCTCGTGGAGGCTCCTACAGTTATTTTTATAGATTACTGTGAGAACAAATCAGTCACCAGGACATGTACAAATTTGACCCACCCAATTTTAATTCAATATTTCTTTTGACTGGTAAGTTATTCAAAGAATTTACTTTATCAACTAATATTGCTAATTATTAAACTACATATAGTACTATACTAATGTTAGGTAGATAGTGTCTCTAGCTCCTAAGATCTGTTCATAGAACACTGGAGAATCTTAATAAGGTTTTCAATGATTTTGAATTAATATTTTTAGATACTGGAAAATATTACAAAAAGTTTAATTCACTAAAAGCTTAATTATAAATAAGAAAGTATAGGACTTTTAAGGCTTTATCTTTGTAATATAAAAATGTTTTAAAATACTATTTAAATTAAATAGTCTCTGCTTTTAAGATTCTCTTAAGGACTTTATATTAGTTTGTGAGGAAACATATACAATCATGAGAAAAATAAGGAAACTGAAAATAATTCCGTACAAAAATATAGACAATGTCACAACATTGTCAATGATTAATTGATAATAGCTTAAATAAGTGCTATTGGAATTTTGAGAAGGGAAAAACAAAACAAAACCTTGTGGGCTGGAATGGGCTAGCTTCATAAAAGAAAAATGAGATCTTGAAGAGGCATAAGCAAAAAATCAAAACATGTTGAAGAGTACATGTGCTGACCTCTTTAGCCAGGGTGATGGATTCAGAAGATAAAGGATTGGAGCCAAATCCAGAAATGCAGGGTAGGTGGAATAAAATTAAGGAAATCTTTAATTCCAGGCTAATTAATTTAGATATTAGCTATGGACAATATAAGGCATTAAAAGTTTTTTAGGGGAAAGCAATATGCTGATGTAAACAGTTTTATACAGTTCTTGTTTGATGAGGGAGGGAAGTAAATCAGAACAGTTAAATAGCTATGAGAACATTTATTATGGGGTGATGAGATAAGTAACTGAATTGAGAGGGGGAAAATTAGAATGGAAAAGATAAAAAAAAAGCCACCCCCTTGAAAAAGAAAAGAAAGAATTGGAGAGAGACAAGGTACGTGGGGTCAAAGGTGAGTCGAAGTTTCTGAAGCTAGAGAAGAATGATGAAAATAAGAAAATTTGTCTCAGACACGTTAAGCTTTGACTGTCTGGAAGACTTCAAGTAAAAATGTATATTAGATAATTTGATAATACTGGAACTGGAGCTCAGCTATGAGATTAAATCTAAAGAGAATATTCTAGAATTAGCTTCAAAGAAGTACTATTTGAAACCCTGAAAATAGATGCTATTCTCCAAAAGAGAAACTGTCTATAGAGAGATAAGAATAGAAGGCTAACTGAAAATTTGAGAACCAATTTTCAGGGCACAGAAGAAGAAATAGATACCAGTATAACACACATACAAACACACACACACACACACACACACACACACATATGGAATAGTCAAAGAAGAAAGTAAAGAACCAACATAGAAATGGAAGAAAATTTTATTACCTCTCCTATATTAACATGAAAATCTTTCCTATAATCTATATCCCCCTCTAATAACTTCAGAATCCTGTGAATGTCACAAAACATTTATTTTAAAAACATCTCTTTCCTTTATATAAAAGATATTAGGCCTCAAGGGACAATGTCAATTGTATTTTACCATTCATTTATGATAAATCATTCACTATTGATACAATATTCAGTTATAAACCAAAATGAAAATAATGATGCCTTGAACCAGAAGTCATACTGTGTTAATTCTATTAAAGTCTATGCAAGAGCACTTAGTATTTATTAAAAATGAGAGGAAGTTAATTACTTTCTGAAAATCATGGTGACAATAACATCAGAGATTATAGTCCAGAGCTTAATGTCATAGTGAGGAATTACCTAGTAGAGAGATGTTGCCTACAGGGCCAAACAGGCAGGATAACACAGCCTCATAATTTAGAATTTCCACACTGATAACTGAGGACTTTCACTCATCTATGCATTCACTCATTTGTTCATTAAATTACTGAGTAGCCACTATGTGTCAGGCATTAAGAAGACAAATATTAATAAGTCACATCCCTGCTCTATAAGGCATCATGGTCCTTAACCAAAACACATTTAAAAATTAGGAAAGATAAAGTAGAAATATCTTATTACTCTAAAAACATATAGTTTGCCAGTCAGTCAAAATGGAAGGTGGCATTCATGAAAGAATTCAAGTCTACTAAACCTTTCTAAGGAGTCTACAAAAAGACTCCTTTTTCATGTCTTCTAATCCATCCTTGGTAGTTTAATTGGGCCCAATCTGAGAGTCATCACCCTAATTTCTTCTAAGTACCAATTTCTTTCACTAACTGGAGCATAAAGAAAGCATAAATTAATACTCTCTTAAACTTAAAGAGAAATGGATGTCATTTGATATCCATGTCTTAACAGCTTTGATAGTGAACTCCTGGTAATGTGCAAAATATCAAATTGTGTAGAATTCAAGATTTAAAATTCCTCAGGATGGAGAATCATCTGTTCATGATGACCCTTACAGCAAAATTATATTGACTATTGCAAAGTAGTTTCATTTCTCCCAGTCAGAAACTGTGGGAGACAGTAACTCTCAAAGCTGGCAATCAGCAACTTCAGCAATCATACAATAACCAATCTTCAAAAGAAAATTTCTGCTTCAGGAAAGCAGAAATTATGCAAAGGTTAATTTCAATGTGGATGGAAATTACATGGCTGACTCACAAAAAAAGCAATCTAAAATAAAAAGACAAATAGCATAAATACAATGGATATAAAATGTAACTTTTAAAAATTTGCAACCTAAGCGTTTTGAATGATTATATTAAGACTATAAATTAATTTAGCTTGACACTGATGATGAAAACAATGGGAACTCAAAACTGGATTAACAGGTTATATAGGCAGAAAATATCACCTTAGGTACTACAAGAATCAATTTTTGTTCAGATTATTAAGCTAATAACCTGGAGAAAATACAGATAGTAGGTTATAAATTTTAGCATTCTATAGTTAAACAATACTTCAAATAAAAATAGCTCCTTAAAATGACAGAATAAGAAAGCCAACAAAGCAATGCATTTCTTAAGATATTGTTTCTCCCTTTTGGGGGGGGCGGGGAAATGGAGCCAAAAGATGCAATGAAAGAGCTGTAACAAAGATTATGATTCACACCTGCATAGCAAATTGCCCCACAGCATACCCATAGGGAAAATTTCAAGAAAATTTAGAGAATTCCTGACAATATGTGAAAAAAGATAACTTACTAAATAAAGATATTTTTTAAAAAACACAGATGATTGTAACTGTGATTCTAAATTAAAAACTGATATTTATATGAAAATGTTGAAATATTAAAATAATAATCCTATATTAACAATAGAAACTAATTCTGCTTGTTTTCAAAAAAGGGTATTGTGAATGTTAAAAGCTTTCTAAAATGAGTTTTAACCACAACAGAAAAAAATATTTCAAAATGTGGTAAAACAGATGCCAAAACAGGCTATGGAATCTTCCATTTTAAGATTAATAAAGTTAGGGACACATTTATCTTGCCTTGTTTAAATGAAGCCAGATTGAAGGCTTAAAGTTGAATTAGGTGAAAGCTGATAATCCCCACTCATCAGTCATGTCTGTGGATTCTCTAATCAAAGACTCCAAAAAGGCAAGAAAGTACAGCCTGAAAAATTTATAACATTCCTTATACCACAGATAATCAATCTATATGTGAAAGGTATCTATAATAACATTTAATTATGCAGAAAAAATAAAACATACATAAAAAGATAAGACATATAAAAGGCAGAAACCTCAGAAGAAATTTTAAACTGATTTTTGAGTCAGTTGATCCAATTATCTTTAATTTGAATATTATAGAAATATTTATGATTATAATTTCATATATTATATATTATATATATTTCATATATTCTGTACTTCATATTTCATATATATTTGAAATATATATCTCTATATAAATGGGTATATATATCTCTATATAAATATATCTCTATATATCTCTATATAAATATATCTCTATATATCTCTATATAAATATAAATCTCTATATAAATATATATCTCTATATATAAATTTTATTTTTTTATTTCATTTTTTTTTAGCCAGTCAAATTTAGCAGTGGGGGTATATATAAATTTTAAATACATATCAGTTTTTTGATTAAAGAATGAATCTCACTACAACTTTCAAATCAAAACAATGTACTCTTATTCTAAATAAACAGAGATTTCAACTGCGAAACATACAGTCAAGGGGCTTCCCCAAGGAGCCCTTCTTTCCACCCAGTATTGGGTGCTAGGGGGATGCAAAGAAAAAGTATTTAGTTCTAATCCTTATAGAGCTCCCATTCTAGCAGGGGTGAGTGTTGTCTAAACAAGTAATTATGACATATGTGATAAATGCTAAAATATAGGTTTGTGCATAGTGTTTCCAAATATCAGACTGAAATGAGTTATTATATAGGCTGTGGCCAGGGTAAGATGAACAGCTATAGGCATAGCCAAAAGAATGTGAGGACAGATTCTCCCAAGGAAAGCTACAGCAGAGCTCTCTGATAAAATTTAAAAGGGAATTACTAAATTACACACTGAACCTACCCTGGCAGGTTCTATTTTCAATGTCCATGGAATTTCCATTTATTACTGGTATTCTCATCATATACAAAATTTTTATCCTGTACCAAAAGCTGGCCAGTACACTTGTCAGGCATAATAAGAACAGGACCCATGTAATGTTTCAAGTCAATACTGATGACATCAGCCCAAAATCAGACACAACCAAGTCATCAGCACCATGGGGAATAAAAAAGAGCCATTTATCTTTAAAAGCCTTTTAAATATTCAGTAGATCTAACGCTATTAAGAAATAAGGTAGCATTAGTTCAAAGTCTTGGGAAACAGGACTGCCCTTTCCTTTCAATACTTGTGCATTTAAAATGTTCCTATCGCATTTAGTGCTCTTCACAGAGCAGCTGACAAATCATTTCTCCAAACTGCCAAAGGGTGTCGAAATTAGAATTTAAAACAAGAGTCAGCAGGAAAAATAAAGGGGAGGGGCATCTTCTTCCTTTTTGATACTACATAAATATATTATTAGAATATTTGTATTTTTGTTATGTGAATCAGACTTAGAAATAACTAATATACAACAGAACTGAAATTTATGAAATTTTTTAAATGGCATAGTAAATGTCTTTTTATCAAGGACTTATTTTTTTGTCACCTTAATACATTTATTTTAGCTTTTACAAATTACAGAACATATATACCACATCTTTTCTGAAAAAAATTCCTTGATCATTTTCCAGTTAATTATTTTCAGTTGTACACATTCAGAAACCACTTGCTGAGGCTTTTATATTGTTTCCTTGAGGATCCGCGTAATAAAGTTTATATGGTCTGGTCTCATTAATATCTGCACATTGATTATGTCTGACAAAAATCTTAATATGCTCTTAGAACTAGACAGCCACTACCCCCACACTGCCACCAGGATCACAAAACCACTTTGGGCATCCTACCCTCTCACCATGTCCAGATGGACATTTCTTTCCCTTCTTTAAATTTTGAATACTTCTAATTTGTTTAATTATGCTAAAGCAACTAGAGTCACCTGTTATCCACTAGTAAGGTTTTCCATTGGCTTTTTCTGTCCAAAGACCATGTGTTCCTGACCCTGTTTTTACTTCTCACTCAAAAAGATTGTTTTCCTATCCAGTAATCACACCTTAATACTAATGAGAGATTTGCTAAATTCATCACTCTTCCTCTTGCTATTCTTAGAGCTTTCTTCTCAAACACTATGCTGACACCGAGAAAGACTCTGTATGTTATTTGTTTTTCCTAATTACAACCTTAGCAGTCCATTTCAATTAGATCAGAAAACGAAGAGTTGATTATTGACATGTATCTATAATTATATTTTTATCTACATTTACCCATTTATCCTAATTTTAATTTATAATCAAGGTAAATTTAGTTCTTTGGTTAACATGAAAGGATTGTCAATGTGGAATAGAAAATTAAGGTAAGCATGCAATGATGAAAAACTGATTAATGGTAAATATAAATGATCACATTATAATAGAACCATGAAAATGCTTTACCAACAGAAACACAAGAGTTGCCAAGATTATACATCAACAAGCCATAATACATGCACCAGTACCTGGACTAATTGAAAATAAACAAAACTAAAATAAACTTGAGGAGGACAAAAGGAACAGAATTTTAAAAAATACTCAAAAAATTCAAATATTATGACTGATTTATTCAAAGAAATAGAAAAACATCTATTATCAAATGCAATAGAACTGATTGTGTTAACAGAATAAATTCTGCTTAAGAGATCAGATATTTTCAGTTGACTGATTTTTTCAAAAAAGGAAAGAAAACCATGAGACTTTTAAAAAATACATAATATTAAGCCAAAACATCTCTGAAACATGGAGAAGCATATATTAAGTATGTAGCTTAGTGAATGTTAAGGTCCTAGAAAGGAAAGCCAATTACCAGCTCAATTACCAAAGTGATTCTAAAGCTACTATTCATGATAGTTAAATTTTTTATCCTGGAATCAGATTTGAAGATAATAGATTTGGATAACTGCTATACAACTAGACCATGTTTTTAAGTTTTTCTTTCAAGAATAATTATATAATTGTTTAAAATTTTGGTCAAAAACATGAGACTCCAAATCAAAATACAACACTTGGAGAACATTCTTTACAAGAAACAGCTGAGATCAGAGGTGCAAGGCACAGTTTCATGGCTAAGTCTATGAAAACAAGGTAGGCTTTATTCTATTTCCTGCCTAGCACTTCTTTTTTTGTTTAATATTTGAATGTGTTATTTATTCAGAAATATTAAACAGAAAAAAATTAAAATCAATTTGAGACTAAATAATAAATAGGATAATTGATTTTAAAGAATACTCCAATAAAGCAAAACTTACAAAAATGGTCAAATTATTTAAAACAGAAACAAATACTGCCTAAAACTAAAAGTTATAAAAGTTATTTATATCTAAAATTTGTGATTAGATATGGGATTAGAAGTCCATTTTAGCAATTTCAATAATGAATGTGCAATAAAGATCTTCATAATACATTTGTGAGCATGTTAACTGAATGAGAATTTTAAAGCTGGTAAAATAGGAGAAAAGAACTGTAGGATTCAAGAATATATGAAGCCAATACTATAATCTGCATCTTTTCTGAAATGGCAAAAAAAGAAAGAAAAAAAAAAAAAAAAAAAACAAACAACCTAGTCTCCCAGATAAGATTCTAGTAATTTTAGAAAGTACCCTGAGAATGTTCATCTGTTTGTGATAAGCAGTGTTGAAAAAAATGAGGCCTGTCTTTCAGGTCTCGGTGTGATCTTATATCCTCAAACCTTCCATGCCACAACCACTACCTTTCCTACATCTCCCCCACATAGCTCCAAATGTAACAGGACAAATTCTGGTAAAATATCTGCCAAAAGTATCCCATTCTTGAATTCTGTCCCCTCTCAGACTCTCAGAGATTCATTCAGTGTGTTCGTATAGGCCATACTTTTGGTCTGAGACTTCAGAGTTTATATCCCAGCCCAGATCACACACTTTTACTCAGAGTGAACAGTTAACTCACCCTTGTGGACCAAGGAGAGCACTCAAGCTTTCAAGCTGAAACCACAGAGTAAATCTCATGTATGACCCCCACTTCACAACTGGATAACCAAGACCAGAAATTACTTAAAACCACTCATGGTCACCAGTGTATCTAACTGCACTGCCTATAAACCAAATATCCTTACTGGAGAAGACAACCATAAATGTGCACCCTTAAAGGAATTGACGGAAGGGAAAAAAAAAAAAAAAAAAAATGTGCACCCAGACATTGCTTCTCCAGGTAGGTTCACCATATAACTCACTTTCAGAGAAAGAATACCACCCTAAATCCAGGATGAATATCACAGCATATCAATATGTGATTAGCTGACGATAATTGATTTTATGTGGGCTTGGAACTGGAGAATTCAGGATCACAAACATCAAGCACAAGCTTTCAGTTTGTGCTGACCCACTTTGCTCACTCATTTTTTCTTTTATATACTTTTTCTATTCCTTTGGGAAGAAACCTACCTGTAATTTTTGGTGCTGAATGATAAAGACCTTCTGCTTTAGAGAATATCATTCAACAGAATTCCACTAAGTTAGTAATGTGAAAAGTTGACTTGAGTACTATATACATAAAATACACTCCCAACATAGCAGCTAACACTATTGTATCAATCTTGTTCTTTCCACCCACAAGACTGTTTCACCAACCATAAGAATAACCCACAAAAATAACTGCAATCAGCTCGACACAAGACTGTTGTGTAGGTATCCTTACAAGTTATAAAATCAAGATCCTAATTCCTAATAAAAGGACATACAGACAGCCATAATGAAACCTATAGGGCTACAGACCAGGCCATTTATAACCATACACTGATGAAAGAATTGGTAACAGCCATTCTAGTCCACTTGGCACTGTGTATCAAGAGCCTTAAAAATGCCTACCCGTTGGCTCTGCATACTCCTTTATAAGAATTTATCCTAAGGTAATAATTATGAATGATATAAAGATATATGAAAATTTTTCTTAACAGCACAATTTAAAATAACAAGATATTTTATTAAGATGTTTAAATGTTCAGCAATAGAGGATTGAGCAGTTATCATATGGCATATCAACATAAATTATTGAAAACTATGTTTTAGAAGATATTTTATGATGTGGAAAGTTATTATGTGTTGTGAAGTAGGGAGAAAAAAGAGGCTACCGAACACTAAGCAGAGTATGATCCCATTTTTGAAAAATTAAATATAAATTTATGTGTAGAAATGACCCTGAAAGAATATACATCAAAATATAACTGCACTTAATCCCTTAGGTGGTGGGATTAGAGATATTTTTAATTTTATTCTTTTTGCTTCTCTGTGTTTTCTCTTTAATAATCAGTATGTATTACATCTATAGAAAAAATTAATTTCTTTCAGTTATATAATTTAACAAGAATGGCACATAAAATTCCTATAAAGGATAAGTTTCTTTGAGAAAGAAAATTTGGAGACTCTACTACATAATACAAATAAGGAAACTTCTGTTGTGGTGAGTCATGTTATATGATTTGTTAGTTGCAGAAGCACAACTGACAAATCAGGAGTTGGGGGTCATGTAACCCCAATCCCTGCCTGCTCTTCTGAAATAGAAAATGTGCTATCACCATGGTATTTTCCTCTATGTCATCCTCACTTCTCCTTTTCTGGAGAAGTTCAATTCATAATTGACTGGATCTCTCCTCATTTTTCTTATTTCTCCTTTTTTCTACTTTCCTTTTTTATTACTAAAAATTTTTTCTTACTGATAAAAAACTACTTCCTTAAAATATACTTTATTATCTGAATTGATTCAAACAAAAAGTCTTCCTCCCAAAGAAGAAAGGAAGAAATATCAGAAAGAACAAAGAAAAATGAAATTGCATATCTGCACTGATCAGAAATAAGAGAGAGAGAGAGAGAGAGAGAGGGAAGGAGGGAGAAACAATACCTTCCTCTCAATATTTTTGTGCCATCTTTAGTTACTTATATTAAAAAGTCTGCTAAGGAAAAAAAATACTAACTATATTTAGGAGAAAGATAATTCCAAAAGCAAATGACTAAAACTGACTTGCTACTGTATAACACTCAGAGAAGGAAATGGTTAACTTTGATTACTGGATAAGATTGTTAAGTCATAGGTTGTCTTTTATGGGTTCTAAAACTAGATTTGATAGAAATACAGCAAACCCTACATGCTCAAAGACTCATTTTTGAATGGTCTGAAGATCCACAGCAGGTAGCAAGCATAAGTTTTCTGAAGCATAAACTTGAATTTGTACTAATGCAAGGCTTGTGTATGGGATGTCTGTCCCTTAGCCTAGGCATGAGCCCAACCACAGGCTCCATCTCTGCATTTCAGCATATCTTGATTTTCTACCTCACTTTCCTCACATATTTTATGGTGGACGCCCAGAAGAAATAACGTATTATTTTTAACCATGGGGTCTTCCCACTATTCTTAAACTACTTGAAGACAAGTAATGTCATTTCATCTTTGTATCCCTATCCCCTAACAGCATAACTGTCCCACAGGAGGAACTACAACAATAATGATGATGATGATGACTGTTAACATCAAGAGCTTACTGTAGAAAGACCTGGCACTGCTTTATGTGTTTTGCCTATACTGTTTAATTTTCACAACTCAATGAGTTACTATTATCAATCTCATTTTACAGATGAGAAAACGGAGGCTCAACTTTCATTGCTGAAGGAATGAATGGCATGGAAAAAACATGATCTTTAGATTCAAACAGAATTGATGGCATTAAAAACCTGGTTTTTATACACTATGGCACCTTAGGACATCTATTTACCTATTCTGAACTTCAGCTCGATCGTCTGTAAAATGAAGGCAATATCTACCTCACTGTGCTGCTGTGACAATTCAATGTGATAATACCTGAAAGCGCCTACCTCATTACTTGGCACATAAGAGGCCCTCAAATATTAGTCCTTCTCCTCCCACCTTACCTTCTACCTCTTCCCCTTTACCACTCACCATGCTAGTGGAAAAGCACACTGGAGATGTCTTTTAACCTCACCCCCCGAGGTCAAACTTTGGTTGGTATTAGAATCACCTAGGGAACTTACACAAAAGCCCTGAGCTATTCCTAGAAGCCTGTGCCTTTGTGTTTCTATTAGAACTCCAGGTGACTGTGATAGACAGCAGGTTTGAGAAGCACTGCTCTATAGGCCTCCTCTCCCTAGCTACTAGACCCTCTACCTCCCATCCAGGGGGGAACTTTAACCTTTTGATGTTTGAAAAAACTTGGCTGAGCCTTTCTTCATACTATCAGTACCAATCTAGAAGGCTTCTAGTGATTTCCCTGATTTCTCTATCAGCAAAGAGAAGAGTGAGTGATAAAGGTGTTAAAGTAGGAGTCTGTAATTTCCAGAAGGTAAAACATCAATCAGTGGATTCCACAGTGGCATATATCAGCAACTGGGTTGTATGTCCTCTTTTCTTGCTCCTCCCTTTTCCCCAATTAACTGTTAAATTCTACCCAAGCCTACAGCTAAGTACAATAGCAGGAAACCTGAGTCAGCCCAAGCAGCAACAAGCGGGGAAGGGGCAAAAATAGGAAAATATTTAGTTTTCACTCAGCTTATCAATACCAACAACTAAATTGGAGAGCAACCCAATCTTTAATGGGGATAAAACTATAATCAGTCTTACAAAAAAGAAATGGTTCAGTAGAATATTGGTTTACATAAAACAATAATCTCCCAGATAATGATTAAACAGGCTTCCAATAAGGTAATATGCAGAAAACAATTATGTTAATGTTATGTTAATATTAATTCTAATTAACTGTTCAAATTTCAGAAGAATTAATTGCTTTTTTATTTTGTAAAATTTGAACATTTACCCAAATCTGTAGGAAGCCAAACTCTCTCCATAAGGATTCTAATAGAGAACTTAATTGTGAGGAAGAAGTGGTACAGCAATATTACGTGTGTTTTTCAAATTAATTAACTATTTTGTAAATATTATTTAACTATTGGAGCAAATAGTTTTGAGAAAATGAAAAAAAATTAAAATTAGCTTTAGATTTCTGGAGATTCATTTTACTGAAGCTCTATTGCCTAGGGCTTTGCCAATAAGAAAACACTAAAAACTGGTATTTCTGATATATCTTCAACCTAGTGGCCACTACCCATAATTGTGAAAGAAGTCTAATGATTTCAAGCATAATGATCACAGATAGAAGAGTAGGTCTTTTCTCAAATTTTTATTACCTTAGCAATCTATAAAAAATAAACACAAATTAATTGAACCGATATTTTTTGAACTCCAGCTCAGCTGGGATATATACAAAAAATAATCACGATATAAACTAAAATTTACTTACACCTACCACAAACACTAGATTATAAATTCTTTGAGAAAAGAGGTGAGATGAAATAAATATATTCATCTTTGTTCTAAATTTGCTTTAAGCCTAACACAGAGAGATGCAACACAGACACACACAGTGCTTTTATGTAGAGATATACTAATTAATTTAATTAATAATTAATGTATCTTTACTAGGGGGAGGGAGATACTGGTTGCAGAGAAGATGTAGTAGGAAAACCTGGAAGAAAATATCCAGAGGACATCTTCTCAACCAAGGATTAAGGCAAAGCCCTGGGACAAAACCATAATCATTTTTTAACAAAAAGCAAGGAGTGGAAATGGAAATGCAAGCTGAGATACAGAGTGGCTGAACATGATGAGCCCTAAGAGAAACCTGCAGAAGTGAGAAATATTCTGGAGCTAAAAAACTTCAGATAATACAGTGGGCAATGCCCCCATACTTATGGGCCACTAAAGCTGTGCTTACACAAATAATATAACAGTGTTGCTTCAACCCACCCTCAACCATCCCCATAACAAAAATATGTAGGCTGCTTCCAAGGGTCACTGAACAAATACGCAATTTCATCTTGTGTGAAGATGTAAAAATATGACTGCTTAAGAATATTACAGAACTTAAAATTATAATTAACTACTAATTCAATTATCTGTTTTTTCTCTCCCCTGGCTAAACCATAAGCACTATGAGGATAGACATTAGGACTACAGATTCTGTGCCCAATATCTTATCCTAGTTGTGAACCAGGCAAATACATGGAGGTAATGAATATTAGGTGAATGAATAAAAAGTGAATTAATCCAAATGTAAGAGGTAAGAGATAAATAAATGAACAGAAACATTAAGTGGAAGGTCAAACCAAAGAAATAAGGAAACCTGGAAGGTCAGACCATCCTAAATATATCCCAATAAAAAAATAAAAAACTAACATGTACTTTTACCAAAAATGTAATTTATGATTGACAAATCCAGGTTTACAATAAGGAAATGTAAATAAGTGTATAATGTATTTTTTGAAATATCTGTATTTCCACTCAGTAATAATTTCAAAGTTTTTGCTTTTCATCAGAATAGAAAAAAAATCTGTCTTTACATGCTTTATAATGCATTCCAATAATTCAAGACACTCTTATAAATTTCCAAGAGTACAAGTAAAGAACATGAAAAAACTGGCTAATGGCATTCCTAGGTGTATGCTCATCCACATCTATCCAGACACTAGGTTTTTATCCCTTTGCACAGTGTGAGACCTGATTACCTTAATTATTTTAACTTTGAAAGGAACCTAAATACAGAATTGAACTTTGCCCAGTCTTTCATCTAGACAATCTTTTTAAATGACAGACACTATGTTGTTCATAAGATAGTTTCTCCTATGTTAATTTCTTCAAAAATGTTTCATTTGCTAACTTTTCCAGAAAAACTGCAATTTAGACATATAGTTCAAAAATCATAAGTCTCTTATTCACTTTAGTGTGAAACAAGATTAATGTAGGCTGCTCATTCCAAAATAGGCTGAACATAGACTTTACATTTCAAAGTGTATGTATGAACAAATATATTATTCAGTGATTCAATTAAAGAAAATGACCAGAAATGTCTTTACAAGAAAACGTCTTGCATAGGTTTTCTTCCTCCAAGTAAATGATCAGCAAACCGGAATTCCACATATATTAGATGCTGTAACCATTTCCACATTAAACAAAATTATCACATTGCTAAAAAATGCTGATCCCACTTAAGGATCCTGCTGGTCAGTGATTTCACAATTTTATCAAGCATGTGAAGGCTGTTATCTTCTAGCTGAATGTTGCTACAAGGTGGTTCCACAAACAGTTTGCTTAAACACAACATTATCTGGAGAAAGAAGTTTCTTTGCCAAAGCAATGTAAATCATTTCCCAAGATATCTCACAAAATAGCCCAGACTTCTGACAAACCCCCCCCCCCGTAAGAGAGTAGAAACAAGTACCCTTTCAAGGAAAACTGCAGAATAATTAATACATATGCTGAAAACAATGCACAAAACCAACTTCTAAAGACAGGATCACATTGCCATGCTAATAACTTCATTTTGGTGAGTTAGTTGTTTAAGCTTCCCACTAATCAAATTTTCTAGGATAATTACCATTGAGAGATGAATTCAATTAAAAAAAAAACAATGATTAAAGATGAGAAAAGTTTTCTTAATTTATTATACAATGCTAGGTTGGTCTGCCAGAGACACTGCCACATTATACTTCTTTTGTGTGTGTGTGTGCATACCCACCCTAGGACTTCAAATCAATCTATACTCTTTTTATAATTCCTACTACATGCTAAGTATCTCTTTTAGCCCACAAGTGAAGAGCAATCCTTTGTAATCAGAATCTCAATTTTTATTCATAATGATAGAGTATTGGTTATAGTAACTATTAATATTCTATAGAAAATATTTTATAGGGGTTTACCTATCAAACTTATGGGCATTTTTAATGCAGCCCTAATTAATTCCAAATTCATCAGGAACCTAGCAGATGGCACAAAAGAAGCAAGTCCTAAAAGCAGTAGCAAAATTTAACAAAATGCTATTGACACCAAATTTTAAAAAGTTATCAATTTGGCAACCTCATTTTTATTTAGCAAAATAATGAGTATGGTGGCAGCATCATAATGCTTGACAACATACAGCTCTTCTGGGGCATCTAGGCACTATGCTAACAAGCCAGAGGCACAAGCTCCTTCAATTACATGAAGACAAGTGAGCAGAGAAGGATGGCACAAAACAAAAAGAAAATGACTTGGGAACTCAGGTAGTTGCCCAGGCGATGGTAAAGCACCAAGCTGAAAAACCTGTGGTCGCTAAGCAGCAGCAAAGACAGTAAGAGATTCCCATCCAGCTTAACAGCAGCTGCAGTAATTTCAGATTGGTGGAATCACAGCACACCCTGGTGACAAAAATGAGCTACCTCTGGCTGGCCCGATCGAAGTCACTAAAACACCCTCAAAGTAAGGAGTAGACCATCTAATTTTTCTTCAAATCTTTCTGAGAATAACCAAAACATAGTGAGTAAACTTGCACTTTAGTAAGAAAAAAAGGAAAACAAAAATAGATTTTCTATAATACAAATGCTAATACTATTTTTAAAGCATCTGGCTTATTGGCTTACTATCGATGTGTCCTTGGGCAACTTTTTAGATTATTTGTGCCTCAATCTCACATTGGGAATTTTTTTAAAAAGTTCTCACATGGTAGCCACAAGAATCAAATAGACACACTATTTGAAGCATGCTTAGAACAGGACCTGGCACACCAAAAAACTATATGTATTCATTACATAAATAAACAAATGAAACCAATTGAAGACAAGATTTTTTAAGCTAATAAGGAACAGTATTAAAAGCTAGAATGTATTGAATGCTTGCCATGTGCCCTCCACTGTGCTCTTCGCATACATTATTGCCTTTAATCTTTATAACAAATATGTATAGTAGGTATTATTATCTTCTTTTACAGATGAAGAAAGGTAAACAAACATTAAGCAGAAAACACAAACTAACTGGCAGAGCCAGGATTCAAATGCAGGTATTCCAAAATTATGCTTTAACCTTACTGAAACATAGAGAAAGGTAATTTTAATCATCTGTTCCTATTTTATGGAAGAGGAAACTGAAGTGTCTTAGATAAAGCCCACAGATAGCTAGTGGATAAATGAGGAATTAAGGTATCTTAGCCTATCACAAATAGATACCCTTTGCTCTAAATGACTAAATAGGTACAAAATTCCATTTCCACTGAAAATAGTCTCTTAAATCACCCAGGATTATAGTTGGTCTAAGGCTATCTACCCTACTGCCACAACACACCCAAGTATATGCTATAGTAAATTAGAGAGCAGAAGAAATTTTTTCTCCTTGGATGTGGATGGCAGGAAAGTCAGGTATTCTGAATGACTCTGTAATATGATCAACTGCCAAGTCTAGTGCTAAAACATGTGGTAAATTTCAACTTTGTTTTTCTAATGTAGAAAGACAGACCTATAAGGAAAGCTAGATAAGGTACAGAAGCCCACTAGCTGCCTCTGTTGGCCAACACCACTAATCATCATTTCAAAAGTAGAGATCTGTGACGGATGCATTTTTCCTGAGTATGCCCAGGTTTTACAATAGAAGAGAAAACAGCCAAATCCACACCAGAAGAGAAAACAGCCAAATCCACACCCATAGGTGTTGTCTAGATGTGATCTGGCAGCAGCTGGAGCTGACATGCACATAAGCTCTGCAACAAAAACATTGATATTTTAACATTAACAATGAAAAAATGTAGGTAAACAATATTGAAAATACAGGCACATCTGCAAGATGTGCAATCATTACAGCCCAGAACTCTCACCCTGTATAAAAATTAATTAACCCCTTCTTAGTTGTATGAATCAAACTAAATCAAATGCTGTGCTCAGCATCAAGTGAAAAATATTAATTTGGGAACTTTCTTATAAGTATATCTTTAGGCATTTGTTTATATAACCAATAGAAAAAATAACTCTTTAAATTAAAAAGTTAATCATTTACATGTCTTTTATAAATGTCATAATGGAAATAATCTTTCTTTCTTTAAAACAGTAAATGCAAATTCATATTCTGGACAGATACTTTGAAAAAAAGCCAGAGTTTACCTTATAATGATCAAAATCCTAGTAAATGACAATCCATTTTTCTTGAATCATTTCTCAGTATTGGTATTTTATTAAGTCACACCAAACTTATTATTTTATCAACTATAGGCAACTTCTTTAGTACAGGTTGAGTATTGCTTGGGACCTAGAAGCATTTTGGAACCAGAAGTGTTTTGGATTTTTTCAGATTTTGGCCTTTTGTAAAAAATATAACTATAGTAGGTATATTGTACATTAGGTCTCCAGAATTTATTCCTCTTATAACTGAAAGTTTTTACCCTTTGACCAACATCTCTCCATTTTCCCCACTATCCAACCCCCACCCCAGCCACTGGCAACCACCATTCTACTCTTTGCTTCTATGAAATCAATGTTTTTAGATTCCACATATATGTGAAATCATGCAGTAGTTGTCTTTCTGTGCCTGAATTATTTCACTTAACCTAATGTCCTCCAGGTTCATCACTGTTTTTGCAAATGGCAGAAACACCTTCTTTTTTAAAGGTGAATGGTATTCTATTGTATTTATGTATACTACATTCTCTATTTACACTCATCCATCAATGAACATTTAGGTTGTTTCCCTATTTTGGCTATTATGAATAGTACTGCAATGAACATGGGAGTACAGATATATTATTGACATGCTGACTTCATTTCCACTGGATATGTACCCAGAAGTGGAATTGTTGGATCATATGGTAGTTCTATTTTTAATTTCTTAAGTAACCTCCATGCTGTTTTTTCCCATGATTGTGCCAATTTACATTCCCATCAACAATGTATAAGGGTTCCCTTTTCTCCTCATCCTTACAATGCTTTTCTTTTGTGTCTTTGATAATAGCTCATGAGGTGATAGCTAATGTAGTTTTGATTTGCATTTCCCTGATGATTAGTGATAACCGAGCACCTTTTCATGCACCTGTTGGCCATCTGTATGTCTCCTTTGGGAAAATGTCTATTCAGATCCTTTGCCCATTTTTTGGTGATTCTTTTTTGTACAAGTTCGTTAGATATTTTGTATTTGGAAATTAACTCTTTATCAGATATATGATTTTAAAATATTTTCTCCCATTTCATAGGTTGTCTTTTCATTCTGCTGTTTCTGTTGCTTTGCAGAAACTTTCTAGTTTGGTGTAGTTGCATTTGTTTATTTTTGCTTTTGTTGCCTGTGTGTGCCTTTAGTGTCATATCCTAAAAATCACTGCCAAAACCAATGTTATGGAGCTTTCCCCCTATGTTTGTTTCTAGGAGTTTTATGATTTTAGATCTTATTCTTAAAATTTTAATCTATTTTGAATTGATAATTGTAGGTATAGGATAAGAATCCAATTTCATTTATTTGTACATGGATGTCCAGTTTTCCCAACACCATTTTTGAAAAAACCATCTCTTCTCCATTCATGGTGCCTTAGTCAAAGTTTAGTTGAACATGGGCTTATTTCTAGGTTTTATATTCTGTTCTATTGGTCTTTGTGTCTGTTTTTATGCCAGTAGTATATGATTGTGATTGCTATAGCTTTGTCATATAATTTGAAATCAAGAATTGTGATGCCTCCAGCTTTGATCCTCTTTCTCAAAGTCTTGAGATCTTGTGTGGTTCCACATAAATGTTAGGATTGTCTTTTCTATTTCTCTGAAAAATGCCATAAGAATTTTGATAGGGATTGCATTGAATCTGTGGATAGCATTGAGCAATATGGGCATTTTGAAAATATTGATTCTTCTGGTCCATGAACATGAGTTATCTTTCCATTTATCAATGTCTTCTTGAGTTACTTGCATCAGTGTTTTCTAATTTTCAGTGTACAAATCTTTCATTTCCTTGGTTAAATTCATTCCTATGCATTTTATTCTTTTTGATGCTATTGTAAACATGATTATTTTCTTAATTTTTTTTTAGATAGCTCACTGTTAGTATATAAAATGCAACATTTTATGTCACAAGTTATATCTTTTTATATGGTGTATCCATTAACAAATTGTATATTTACCTTTACCAGAAAATTTTATACATGTTACTAATCAGCACCCTTTCATATTAGCTTGAAGAATTCCCCGTAACATTTTTCTGTAAAGCAAGTCTAGTGGTGATCAACTCCCTAAACTTTTATTTGCCCAAGAAAGTCTTTATCTCACCTTCATTTCTGAAGGACCATTTTGCCAGGTAAAGTATTCTTGGTTGGCAGGGTTTTTTTTTTCTTTTCAGTACTTTTAACACTTTTGATATATCATCCCACTCTCTCCAGGCCTGAAAGATTTCTGATAAAAATTCCACTAATAGTCTTATGGAGATTCCCTTACTTGTATATGAGAGCTTTTCTCTTGATGCTTTCCAAATTCTCTTTTTATCTTTGATTTTTGACAGTTTGATTATAATGTCTTGATAAAGACTCCCTCGGGTAAAATTTGATTGGATATCTTTGAGCTTCATGCACCTGGATACCCATCTCTCTCCCCAGATTTAGAAATTCTACAGCCATTATTTCTTTAAATAAGCTTTCTCTCTCTCTCTCTCACTCCCTCCCTCTCTCCCTCCCTCCAACTTTTAGAAATCCCATAATGTGAAAGTTGGCTCTCTTAATGGTATCCCATAAATCCTCTCTTTATTGAACATCTCATTTTGTTCATATATTGTGTTTCTAATTTCATTGAGTTTTCTATCTGGGTTCTCTTATGGTGTGCTGAGCTTTTTTAAAACAATTATTTTGAATTCTTGTCAGGAAATTCAAAGATCTCCATTTCTTTGGGGTCAGTTAATGGAATATTATTGTGTTCCTTTGGTGATGTCACATTTCTTGCTTTTTTCATGTTCCTTGAAGTCTTGTGCATTGTTGTCTTCACATTTGAAGAAGCAGTCACCTCCTCCAGCCTTTATTGATTGGCTTCAGGAGAGAAGCCTGCCTAGGGAGTCTGAGGCTCTCAAAGACCTTTTCTACGAAAGTGCCCTTTTGTTCCCTCTTTGTATAGAAAGGATCTTAAGATTATATGCCTTCTCTCAATCCCTCAAAGCCAGGTCAGATACTGAGAACCTCCCATTTGTTTTCCCTAGGGCAGTGCCCTGAAATGCTCACATTTGTGTGCCTTCTCCCAGTCCCACAGCCAATTGTCTGCCTAAAATGTTTACACTTATCATCCACAGGGGCATGCTCAGGGAGCCAGCCTCAGGAGAACAGTGAGGCACACAGAGCATTTGGAGTGCCTAAAGGCCAATTGGTGGGGATGGTCTACAAGCAAGGTGTCCACCTCAGTACTCTAGATGCGGCAAGAAATAAGTAGGCTTATTGGTCAGCATCCTGCATGGCTAGGGAAACCAAACAGTCATTCGCTACAGTCTCACTTTTTACCATGGGAGAAATCATGAGGCAAGGGATTCTCTCTAGACATTAAGATGTGCCATCTTGGAGACAAGGCAGCATAAGTAAAGGGAAACTGGTTTTCTTACCCTCTTCAGTGCATCTATTCTCTGATTTTTTGCTTCACTAGTGTGCTAGAACTTCTCTGTTAGACTCCTGGTCTCCTATAAAGGTTCTCTCATCCATGCGTATTTGTCAAAATGAATGTTTGTGTGGGGGGAGGGGATAGCAATAGAAAACTCCTATTATATTATCTTGCTGACATCACTCCCAGAAAAATTAACTATGGTATGGGAAGAATATTGTCTATTATCCCTGTTCTATGTTTAAACAGTGGCTCTCCCTTTAGTATTTATCAGCTCTTCTCATAGAAAACATGGCTCATTAATCTGTTTTCTCCTAGTGCTAAATAGCTAGGAGGTGTTCATTACTTGTTTAGTAAGAAGTAAAGTGTTAAGCTTTATTTGAAGAAGAAAAATATCTTCCATTGCTTAAATGTCTATGCCTCTTGGAAGGTCTGCCTCATGAGGCCTGTGCTGAAGAGGACCTGTGCTTAGTTTAATGCTTTGCTGTTGCCACCCTGAAATTCCTAATAATTTTTAAACAAGAAATCTCATATTTTTATTTTGCATTGAGCCCACCAATTATGCTACTTGTCCTGTATGTTCACATTACTTAAAGTGAACCTTCAAGATTAATCCATGTGAACTGGGGGATGGGGATGGACATGCTTGAAGCTCTGACTCGAGGGGCAGGGGGGCAAGGGCACTATACATAACCTTAACATTTCTACCCCCATTATATGCTGAAATAAATAAATAAATATTTTTAAAAATTAATCCATGTGGAGACATGGCTGTTTCAGCTCCTTCCAAAAATAATAAGGTCTGAACTCAATACTTATTTGCCTCTAAATTGTTTAATAAATAAGTATTTAAGCTCCAAAATAACTCCATGTAATGGAAATAAACACCAATACTTTCCAATTTATGTAGTTTTTAACATGATGAAAAGATTCATGTGAAGTAGCTATAAAACTATTCTCATCTATGTTTCCCTTTCATCTCCTTCTTCATACCTTTTAGAATACAGTGATTCCATAATTATACTATATCTTAAAGAATAAATAATAACATCCTACTTTATTGAGCATTTATTATGAACGTGGCCTGGACATTTTACATATATTATTTCATTTAACTAAATAGTGGTACTATTATTAATGGTTTTTTATAGGTGAGTCAAGAGAAAGTAATGCAGTTAGGATTTGAACTCAGGTAGTATTGTTATT
Organism: Microcebus murinus; assembly: GCF_040939455.1. NCBI lineage: Eukaryota > Metazoa > Chordata > Mammalia > Primates > Cheirogaleidae > Microcebus > Microcebus murinus. The sequence goes on from NC_134119.1 coordinate 17,682,611, forward strand.
GTTGTTGTTGTTAAACAAGTAGATTGTTACTTTTTACAGGTGAGCATTTTGTGTGGTACAACTGATTTTAATTGTGCCCTTTACCTTATTTACATTAAAAAATGTTAAGTGAAAAACATTAAATTTCTAAGTTATATGCCTATGTTGTCTCCATTTTTATGTGCTTTACTGAGGTATAATTTAATTAACTCCATATTTTATAATGTACACTTTCACAAGTTTTGTCATATATTTTTGTCCATGAAATCATCACCACAATCAAGATAATTTCAAAAAATTTTTTGTGCCCCGATTGATAATCCCTCTCATCTCTCAAGTAATCTTATTCTAGATCTGAGCTTTTAACTACTAACATGATACTGCAGTACAATGTATAAATCACAATTTTATAAAGCTAAGTAGGTTATCTTTCACAAATGAACAGTGTAACTCTAGACCAATACTGTTCAACAGAAATATAATATGAGTCACATATGTAATTTTAAATTTCTAATAGCTATGTTAAAAAGTTAAAAACAAGTGAAATTAATTTTAACATTTTATTAACTTAGATTTGAAAAATTATCATTTCAACATGTAATCAATATAAAAATATACAGTTGGCTCTTGAGCAATACAGGTTTCAACTGCACAGGTCAACTTACATGCAGATTTTCTTCTGCTTCTACCACTCCTACAACAGCAAAACCAACCCCTCTTCTTCCTTCTCTTTTTCAATCTACTGAACATGAAGATGACAAGAATGAAGATCCTTACAATAGTCTGCTTCCACTTAATAGTAAATATATTTCCTCTTCCTTATGACTTTCTTAATAACATTTTCTTTTCTCTAGCTTACTGTATTGTAAGAATATAGACATAGACATATAACATACAAAATATGTGTTAATTGACCAGACAATCAGTAAGACTTCCAGTCAACAAAAAGCTAAAACTAGGCCAGGCCTGGTGGCTCAAGCCTGTAATCCTAGTACTCTGGGAAGCCGAGGCAGGTGGACTGTTTGAGCGCAGGAGTTTGAGACCAGCCTGAGCAAGAATGAGACCCTGTCTCTACAAAAAATAGAAAGAAATTATCTGGACAACTAAAAATATATAGAAAAAATTAGCCAGGCATGGTGGCACATACCTGTAGTCCCAGCTACTCAGGAGGCTGAGGCAGAAGGATTGCTTGAGCCCTGGAGTTTGAGGTTGCTGTGAGCTAAGCTTACGCCATGGGACTCTACCCCAGGCAACAGAGTAAGACTCTGTGACAAAGGGAAAGGGAAGGGAAAAGGGAAAACGGAAAAGGGAAAAGGGAAAGGGAAAGAAAGGAGGAGAGGAGAGGAGAGGAGAGGAGAGGAGAGGAGAGGAGAGGAGAGGAGAGGAGAGGAGAGGAGAGGAGAGGAGAGGAGAGGAGAGGAGAGGAGAGGAGAGAGGAAGAAAGAATACCAAAGGTTGTAACTTAGCCTAGGTTCCTGGTAAGAAACATAAAATATACAACTAAGAACTTTAAGGTAAATCATTGTGATGGTTAATTTTATGTGTCAACTTGACTGGGCCACAAAGTGCCCAGCTATTTGGTCAAACATTATTCTGGGTAATGTTTCTGTGAGGGTGTTTTTGCATGAGTTTAACATGTAAATTGATAGACTGCATAAAGAAGATTGCCTTCCCTAATGTGTGTACACCTCATCCAATCAGGTGAATGCTTGAATAGAACAAAAAAGCTGACCCTCCCCTAAGAAAGAGAGAATTCCTACTGCCTGATGGTCTTTGAGCTGGAACATCAACTTTATCTTGCCTTCAAATTCAAACTGACACATTGGCTCTCCCTGGGCCTTGGGCCTGTAAGCCTTCAGACTAGAACTTATACCATCAGTTCTACACAATCTTTTCTTCTGATTCTAAGGCCTTCAGATTCATATCAGAACTACACTATTGGCTCTCCCAGGTCTCCTGCTTGCTAACTTATCCTGCAGACCTTGGGCCTTCTTAGTCTCCATACTCATATGAGCCAACTCCTTATAATAGATCTCTTTATATGCGTATATACCGCCTATTGATTCTGTTTCTCTGGAGGACCCTGACTAATACTGATGTTTAAAGCAACCACCATTTAACTTCTCATAATTCTGTAAGTCAGGCATATGGACAGGATGCAGTACAGATACTCTGCAACATGGGTGGACCTCATACAATCAGTTGAAGACTTGAATAAAACAAAAAGGCTTACCTTCTCTGGCTTACCAACGGCAGATCTTAGAACTTGTCAGCCTCCATGATTATGTGAGCCAATTCCTTATAATGGATCTTTTTTTATATATCACCTATTAGTTCTGTTTCTCTGTAGAACCCTAATAGTCATCTTGTTTAAAAGAAATAAATTTCTAACTATGAAAGTAAAATATAAATAGAACCATAAGTAATGAATGTGAATTTTATTATTCTCTGCAAAGAACATTAACATTCAGTTAAATTTTATCTGTCAAATATGTTGCTTTTTATATGTATATTTGAGGGGGAAAAGGGCATTGTAAAGGGCTCTGTCTCTTAAGAGAAGGAAATTTAAACATCTAAAGAAAGAAGTATCAAGTCTCCTATATATTCCAGTCAACTAAATACATTTCAATATTTACTTTAAATTCAAAGGCTGTCAGTAAAGTCAAAGAATATGAAACAAACCCTTATCCAAATGTCATGCCAAAATATCTTGAAATGCCAAAAAGTAATTTTTGGATTAAAGGCCTCTTAGGAGTCTACATGCCTATGCTCTCCATCACTGTGAATAATAAAAAACTAACTGGATTCCAAGTGGAAAATTTAAATTGACATCTTCTGACGTTATTTCATCCAAATTATTTTGAGAGACAAAAATGTTGCAGACAATTGTACCACTTCTTGCAAAGCTGCATTTCAATGACTCCTCATAAGCAAACGCCTATTTGACTCACATGAAAATGCATACAAACTAATCTAGTTTGCTTTGGGTGAATGTAAATGGTTTTGCTATTTGATTGATAGTTAATATATGAAGGCTATAAAGTGTGTTTGTTTTAAACAAGAGAAAAGAAAAAGAATAATATTTCATTTGAAAAGTGTTTCCACTTAGATTTTAAAAGCCAAACCTATTATTCAGAAAATAACCCCTTATTCCCTGCCCAAATGAATAGTATACATTTTAAGAAAGTCATGAATATTATCCAATATGGAAATATTTTTTTTAAAAAATTGCCACAGTTTTTTCAAAGTTTCTGTATTCACAGAAGATAAAATTTAAACAAAACTTGGTCCTTGAAATTCTCCATTAAGAAGATTTCACTCACCTAAACTTTTCATAATTTATCTCAAAAAACCTGACAAATTGGCCGGGCGCGGTGGCTCACACCTGTAATCCTAACACTCTGGGAGGCCGAGGCGGGTGGATTGCTCGAGGTCAGAAGTTCGAAACCAGCCTGAGCAAGAGCGAGACCCCGTCTCTACTATAAATAGAAAGAAATTAATTGGCTAACTAACATATATATAGGAAAAAATTAGCCAGGCATGGTAGCGCATGCCTGTAGTCCCAGCTACTCAGGGAGGCTGAGGCAGAAGGATCGCTTGAGCCCAGGAGTTTGAGGTTGCTGTGAGCTAGGCTGACGCCATGGCACTCACTCTAGCCTGGGCAACAAAGTGAGACTCTATCTCAAAATAAAATAAAATAAAAAATAAAAAAATAAAAATAAACCTGATAAATTTATCCCAAATTGTTTCTATTTGAAAGGAGTGTCTCTATTTAGCTCCAAAGAAAAAGTAGAACTTGAACCTTTATGCTTCCCATAAGATAGTGATCAATAATCCCTGATCATGGATTAATTATGAACTATTAAAATCATGTTATTTCACTTTAGGCCACTTAAATGGTAGGAGTATACTGCTTTAATGAATTTTCCTATGCTAAATGTAGATATTTGGTTTAGGGCAAAAAAAAAACAAATCTAAATATTTTTCCTATAGTTCTTGCCACTTACACTTTTTATGATGTTCTTCTCTCCTAATTAAAGCCATCCCTAAAAATGTAATAAAATCTACCTCTTGTGTGACCCAGTTTAATTAAGTCTAAACAATAAGATTCCTGTATACACAATGACACTGTCATTTTCAGCTTGGGATAAGTAATGGACAGAATTGCAGGCATATCTCAGAGATACTGCAGATTCCAGACCATCATAATAAAGCTAATAGTGCAATAAACTGAGTCACACCAATTCTGTGGTTTCCCACTGCATATCAAATTATCTTTACACTATACTGTAGTCTATTAAGTGTGCAACAGCATTTTGTCCAAAGAAAACAATGTACATACCTTGATTAAAAATATTTTATTGCTAATAAATATTAATGATCTTCTGAGTCTTCAGCAAGTCATAATATTTTTGCTGGTAGAGGGTCTTCGCTGCTGACTGATCAGGTTGGTAATTGCTGAAGGTTTGGGTGGCTTTCTTAAAATAAGACAAACAAGAATGAAGTTTACCACATCAGTTGACTTTTCCATTCAAGAAAGACTTCTCTGTAGAATGCAGTGTTGTTTAATAACATTTTACCAACAGCAGAACTTCTTTCAAAATTGGAGTCAGTCCTCTCAACCCCTGACACTGCTTTGTCATTAAGTTTATATATTATGAAATTTTTTGTTGTCATTTCAACAATGTTCACAGCATCTTCACAAAGAACAGATTCCATCTCAAGAAACCACTTTCTTTGGTCAGCCATCTGAAGCAGCTCTTCATCATTCAAGTTTTATCACAACATTGCACCAATTTAGTCACATCTTCAGACTCTACTTCCACCTGTAGTTCTCCTGCTATTTCCACCACATCTGCAGTGACTTCTTCCACTGAAGTCTAGAATCCCTCAAAGTCCCCCATGAGGACTGGAATCAACTTTCAAACTCCTGTTCATATTGTTACTTTGACCTCCTTCTATGCATCACAAATATTCTAACTGACATGTAGAATAATGATCCCTTTCCCTAGAAGGTTTTCAATTGACTTTGCCCAGATCCATCAGAGGGATCACCATGGTAGCTATGGCCTTATAATATGTATTTCTTAAATAAGAAGACTTGAAAGTCAAAATTATTCCTTGGTCTATGGGCTACAGAATGAATATTGGATGTTCACAGATATGAAAACAATCTCTTTATACATCTCTATCAGAACTATTGTGTGACTAGATGCATTGTAAAGGAGCAGTAATATTTTGAAAGGAATAATTCTTTCTGAGCAGTAGGTCTCAGCAGTGGGCTTAAAATATTCATTAAACGAGGCTGTAAACAGAGGCACTGTCATCCCAGCTTTGTTATTCCATTTATAGAACACAGAGAGAGTAAATCTAGCATGTTTCTTCAGGGCTCTAGAATTTTCAGAATGATCAATGAGCATTGGCTTCAAATTAAAGTTACCAGTTGCATTAGACCCTAACAAGAGAGTCAGCCTACCCTTCGATGCTTTGAAGCCAGGTACTAACTTCTCTTCTCTAACTATGAAAGCCCTAGATGGCATCATCTTCCAATTGAAGGCTGTTTTGCCTGCACTGAAAATCTCTTGTTTAGTGTAGCCACCTTCATCAGTTTTCTTAGCTAGATCTTCTAGATTACTTGCTGCTTCAGCTTGTACTTCTTTGTTATGAAGATGGCTTCTTTTCTTAAACCTCATGAACTAACCTCTGCTAGCTTCAAACTTTTCTTCTGTAGCTTCCTCACTTCTCAGCCTTCACAGAATTGAAGAAATTTAGGGTCTTGCTCTAGATGAGGCTTTGGCTTAAGGAATGTTATGGCTGGTTTGATCTTCTATCCAGACCGCTCACGCTTTCTCCACATCAGCAATATAGCTTTTTTGCTTCCTTATACTTTGTGTGCATTCACAACTTGGCTAACTGATGCAAGAGGCCTAGCTTTCAGCCTATCTAGGCTTTCAACACATGCCTTCTTTAGTAAGTTTAATCATTTCTAGCTTTTGATTTAAAGTGAGAGACTTGTGATTCTTCACTTGAATACTCAGAGGTCATGTAGAGTTACTAATTGCCTAATTTCAGTATTGCTGACTCTCAGGGAATGAGAGGTTTCAGGGGAGGGAGAAAGATGGGGAATTGGCCACTTGATAGAGCAGTCAGAACACACACAACATTTATTAAGTTCATCATCTTAGTATGGGCATGGTTTCTGGTGCCCCAAAACAATTATAATGGTAACATCAAAGATCACTGATTATAGATCATCATAAGAGATATAATAATAATGAAAAAGTTTGAAATATTATGAGAATTACCAAAATTTGACACAAAAACATGAAGTGGTCACATGCTGTTGGAAAAATGACACAGATAGACTTGCTTGACACAGGGTTGCCACAAACCTTCGATTTGTAAAAAAAAAAAAAAAATACAGTACCTGTGAAGCACAATAAAGCAAAGTACAATAAAACAGGGTATGCCTATGTATGTACCCCCAAAATTCAAATGTTGAAGAAGTACCAATCCCTATTACCTTAGAATATGGCTGTATTTGGAGATCAGGCCTTGAAAGAGGCAATTAAGTTTAAATGAGGATGTTAGGGTGAGCCCTGATCCAATTTGATTGGTGCCTTTATAAAAATTAGAGATTAGAAAACAGAGAGACACCAGGGATTCACATGCATAGAGAGAAGACCATGTGATGCTACAATAAGGCAGCCATCTACAAGGTAAGGAGAAAGATCTCAAGAGAAACCAAACCTACTGAGTTGATCTTAGACCTCTACTCTTCAGAATTGTGAGAAAATAAATTTTTGTTGTTTAAGCCATCTATCTAGTCTGTGGTACTTTGTTATGGCAGCTTTAACAAATTAAAACAGAATATGTTGGCACATTTGCTTTATGTAGCACTCAGGCTTATACGATCTTGAAATCTTGAGGGGAAAAAAAGGGGACAAGTCACCACCTAACTTTAGCTAAGAGAGGATAACAATAAAACAAATGCTAAATATTTCAGAAGTTCTACATTGGTTTCTAGAAGATATGCTGATTTAATTTAATCTAATCCAGTCCACCCAATCCAATAAAGTAGCCATTTCCTTTGAGCAGATTCAGGATTTTAAAGACAAATGAACCATGATCTTTGTATTATTTTTCTGCTAGTTAAAAAAATTTTAAGAGTTATATAGCATATTCATGAAACTATAGAAAATGGACCAAATTATTATCTAATGCATCATTAAATGATAAAAGTATGCTATAAATATTATGTTCAAAATGATCCTATTTCATAAATATGCACACGCATGCATAGCGTATGTATACATATATCACACACTGGAAACACTGTACAGTAAATGCATATACAAAAATGTTAACAGTTACTTATATCATTATGGTAATTTTAATTTTCTTGTTTATCTTTAGTGAATACATTATTTTTGTATTGAAAAAATTATCAAACATTACGAAGTTAAAAAGCTATGTTATCTAACAAAGGTCCCTGAACCCTCTAATTATACAAGATTTACCAAAATAAACAAAAAACTCTAAGGGCCTAAAGGGACCAAATCACTGTCAATATTTAAGAATTTCACACTAAATTGTGAGCCTGGTTATTATTTTATTAAAGTAAAAGTCATATAATATAAAATTAACACTTTCAAAGTGTGACAATTTATTGGCATTTAGTACATTCACAATGTTGTGCACTCACCACTTCTATCTAGTTTCAAAACATTTCATCGCCCCAAACGAAAATCCCATATCTATTAAATAATTGCTCCCTCTCCTTAACTCCTTGCATCCCATGGCTACTACCATTCTGCTTTCCATTTCTGTTACCTAGTCTATATATTTCATATAAATGAAGTCATACAATATGTGACCTTTTGTATCCAGATTCTTTCACTTGGAATAATGTTTTGGAGCTTCATCTGTCTTAGTATTTCGTTATCTTGTATGGTCCAATAATATTCCATTGTATGGATAAACCACATTTTGTTTATCCATTCATCAGTTGTGAACATTTGGGTTGTTCTACTCTTTGGCTATTATAAATAATGCTGCTATGAACATTCATGCACAACCTTTTATGTAGACATAATGCCAATTCTCTTAGGCATATACCTAGGCATAGAATTACTGGTCATTCCATGGTTAATTTCACATTTAACTTTTTGAGGAATCACCAAAATGTCTTCTATAGTGGTTTCACCATTTCATTAATACATTCCCACCAGAATATAGAAGGGTTCCAGTTTCTCTACATCCTCTCTAATACTTATTATTCTACCATCCTAGTCGGTGTGATGTAGTATCTCATTACTGTTGTTATGTTGTAATCATAACCTACACACATTTGACATTTCAATTGTAGGAATCATGTAAGAAGTTCCTAACAATTATACCAAGTCATCTGATGAACTTTTTAAATATAAGAACATGTCCACAAGAAACAAGGATAAGACTAGGGTTATTTTAATTAGTCAATTTAGCTAATGCTAAAATTTAGGACATAGGAGGTGAAAAAAGAATACATTAACCCATCAAGTCCCTAACGGAACCTGGTCTTAATGGATAAGTAATTGAACAAGAAGTAGCTCATATGATAAATTCCTTCTAAAGGTGGCCTAAGTCATGGGATAAAATAATGAAACTTCAACTCAATTAGACATCCAAAAAGAAATGAAATGAAAAATAGCTTAACATCAATTTCAAAAAATATTCAGTAAAATGTTATATATTGCTCACATTTCCTCTAGGAGAATTATATGCATGTAATAAGAATCAGATGTGGCTTATACTCAATTTACAAATAGTAGAAACAAATTTTCCTTTGTAGACTATTATTTGCCTTTTGGAGCAAAAAATATATGGTTTGAGAGAAAAAATGGAAAAAATACCACTGGTATTACCACATATCTCTTATTCTTTTCAAAAATTAAATATGCATAAATGAAACAAAGAGCTAAAACTCTTTGATGGAGTGGGGAGATATATTTTAAATACTACTAGAGAAGGGTAAGCATCCTCAGGCAACTACTAAGGTATCTCAACAAAATTGAGGGGAATTTTACCACTGCTAATGACAGACATATTTTCATTTTCCTACCCTTTACTTATTCTTTTCACCTCTTCCCATTCTTCCTCAATTCCTCCCTTCCCTTTCCTGCCTAACCATTAAATCTTTCAGAAAAAACCCACTGACATTTATCAGCCTTTACATTATACTCGGAGGCCAGAAATGTTACCATTCTTGAACAGTGATTACCTCTACCTTCAGATTTTAGATTTGGTTTCAAAAAGTCCACTACTTTAGAAGGCTTCTTTAGGTAGGCTGGTATTTGGGGAGGCAGGACTTCATATTTTCTTCTCTAAGAAAGACTACTAACAGTGAAAGCTGGAAAATTTTTTGGAAAGGCCTAGGTGACCAGGTGAAGCATGTAGCTGGAGTCATGGTCTTCCTCCTCACATCTTTACCATGGATGATGCAGTGCTGGCAAAGGTGAGGCTCCTTTAAACAAGAAAAGCTTCAGTAGAAGAGAAAACTTATGACCAATGCCACATGGCAGCTGAAAAACAGTTTGTTGATATGTCCAAGATGTACATTGAAAAGAAAACTGGAGGTCCCATATGATAATATCAGGGACAAAAACAGAAGCTTTAGATAACCAGTGTTAAAGTGACTTTATTTGTACTGATCATTTGAAGTTTTGTGATATTCAGACTATGTTTGGTTATAATAAGGCACATAGGTTAAGAACTGAATACTTTCTAGCAAAGTCAGCAGATAACCCTAATGGCTACACTTCAAATACTGAAAATATATACCTATTGTCTGTATTTGTTCACAAGACAAGCTAATTTCTTTGTGGTATCACACTACAGAAATAGCCTCATTCTCTTGCCTAATGGCAACCTCATCAAAACACACTAGTTTGGTGCCAGGCCTGAGTTAAACTACAATTTGGAAATAGATATCATCATCTCTAATGCTGAATAACTGAGGTATTCCTCGCACAATGGAAAGAAGTTTTACAGGCCAGATAGACACAGGCTGCCAGTGGAGGGCATCTGAGTGCCTCAGGAGTCTAGGATGGGAAAGTCAAGGTGACAAAAGTGAAAAATGAACAGATGGAAGCATTATATAGTTGTACAGAATTTCTGCACAAGATACTGTTTGTCTATTTATTGTCTTCTATCCAAATATATACTATTTCCAGGAGCAGAGAGTTTTCCAGAAGGTAATTTTCAAACATTTGTTCTGACAGCCCTTGAACAGGAACTGTTGATCTTACCATAGGTGAAAATAGATATCCTTTAATAGGATCATCTTTGGGAACCTTCTTATAGTCCTCTCCTAAAGAAAGAATCCCACGTCTTTTGTATAAGGAGAAAAGACTTACAGATTAATTAATAAAGAAGGTAAAGTGGATGAATTAGATACTGAGTAACAGAAATAACATTTAATGTTTCAGAATACTGTTCTACGTTTTTACCAGAGATACAGTATTTTTACAGCTACTATTTATGAACACTGACAATGTGCCAGGAATGATCTGTTTTACTTAATCTGTACACTGACTCTAAAACACTTATTTTATCTCCATTTTAAAGATGAGGTAGCAGAGAGTTAGAGAGGTGTTAAGTGACCTTTCCTGGCTAGTAAGTAAGAGAGACAAAATTCAAATCCAAGCTGCCTGGATTGCATATGTACTGGAATAGTTGCAAGCACGAATATAATTATGTTATTTTACAAAGCAATTTCTGAAAGTAGTCAAGACCAACTCGGTTAGAAAATTCACCAATGACAGAGGACAGGATTAACCCAAGAAGACCTAAATAATATTATTGATAGCCTAGAAAAATAAAGAAAATCTGTCTTTTATACAGAATAAAGGAATTAAAGAGCAAAAAGGATTCATTTATGTCTCTAAAAGGAAAGTCAACTTTATAACAAGTAGTGACTGAAGTAACTCTTAAGATAATTATAGATTTTCAGTATAAAAGAAGTAAAGAAATAGAAGCATATTTCTGAGACATAAAATTAATAAAGCAATTTAACCACCAAGCTTTTTTCATACAAATTAAAGTTCAATACTTTTGTCAAAACACATAATAATGCTTCTTTTAGTTTTATCATTTCAAGTAAAAAGGATTGTCTCCTTTCTCAAACCAACAAACAAACCCAAAATACCCAGCAACAGTACAATTATAAAAATGTTAAGAAGTTCAATCAGGCCAAACTATAATGCTGCAGTCAGAGGTTTCAGTCACTATCCATATTTCATTCAACCAAATATTTCAAAAGATAGAAGGTTGATTGAATATTTTAATCTAAACCATATTGTTTCAATACTACAGAAAAGACAATGAGCCCTAAAAACCCTCCAGACTCCAACCTACAATATCAATTTAATATCATGAAGTATATGTCAAGTTTCTACTGAATTATTAAATATGATAAGTAGCACAAGGACGTGCATCAAGGCAAAGAACAGAAGTGATTATCAGGAGATCTGGGTCCTACTCATGGTTCTGCCACATATGGCCTGCATGTTCTCGAGGGCTCAGCTTTCCTATCTATAACATGAAGCATCTGGCCTGGATTATCTTTCAGTTCTTTTCATACTTTAAAATTATATGACACTGTATGACAAGATCACTTTCTAACCTTCTGATCTCTACATAATGACTATGTGCCCCTGACAGGATCATAATTAGAGTTTTCTCATTTCCATGCTTTTAATTTTTATCTCAATGTTTAAATTAACCCAATAGAAATAATATCAGATTTGAACAAATTATCACACATTCATTATAAAAACCAAAATACTGTCTTAAATTTAGAATACCTACTAGCTTTTGCCTATATAAAACCCAAGCTTTCCTGTTGTCAGGTAAGAAAAATAAATATATGTACTTTCCTTTCTAGCATTAAAGATTTTCTTAGCACAGGCTATTTGACACATAAATGTCAAATGGAAAAGGCAAAAAATAACAAGATCTGCAGAGCCAGCACATAGTAAGTCCTTAATATTTATAAGCTGAAAGAACAAATGCATCCATAATAGTAAAGATTTCCTCATTTAAGATGTTTTTTAACATCAATCCAGGAACATTACAGAAATGCCTGAAGCATCAACAAAGACTAATAATACTGATAGGTATTAAAAATCACAGTCATCAAGTTGTTATTTATAACCATGCTTTGAGTTTGATACTGGACTCATGGAAGAAAACCAAAAATTCATCCCTTCTTAGCCACTTATAGAAGGGCATTCGAGATCAGAATAACACTAATAATAACAGGCAGTAGGCTAGATCTAAACCATCCAAAGAATTTGGAAGAATGGCCAAATAAAAATGGAAAGTATGGATAAGTTTTTCCTTGCCAAGAATTATGGTGAAAGGGAAGGCTAATCTCTACAAGGGAGCTGCCCTCCATTGTTAGATGCCCATTAGTGTTGAAATATTAGATTTAAAAGTTCTATTCAAACATCAAAAGGAATGCTTTGGTAAATCTGAAATCCCCAAACTTTTGCAAGAGAGAATTTCTTTCTTTTTTTCCTTAGCTAAGAAGCAGTGGACAGTTGGTGTTCAGGTTGAAAGGTTATAAATTATTATGCAGAAAGGATGCCAGTGATAGAGTCCATCAAATTCATGATTTGACACTCAGACTCAAATCCTCTGACAGTCTTACCCTCACCACCCTAATGCTTTCTAAAATACTAGGCATCATTCAGAAAAAGTTCAGTAGATTCAATTATATAAAAAAGCAAAACTTTTTGTACAAGCAAAAAAACCTTTGTATAAGAAAAACTCACTTCTTGTACAAGCAAAATAGCTTTTGTACAACCAAAACTCACAACAAAATAAACTAGAAAATATACACATAACAAGTATCACAAGTGATTAATATTGTATTCATTTGCTATTGCTGCATAACAGATTTCCACAAACTTGGTAGCTTTAAATATCACCCATTTATTAGCTCACATTTCTGTAGACCATAAGTACAAAGAAAACTGTACTCTCAAAAGACTAATGTGGTCATAACTATTAACATAGGTTCAAACCCGTCATGATAATCTTCCTTTCTTAAAGTGTGCCATAATATAACCCAATCATGGGAGTAAAACCCACCAAATTTATAGTCCCAATGATTACTTAGGACCTATATAGGGAATCTTGAGGAACATCTTAGAATTCTGCCTGTCACAATTATATAAGGAGATTATATAATTTATTGAAAAATATATTTCAAAATACCAAATATAAATTAGAAAATGACATAGGCAAGCAAGGCATGAGAGAAACAAGACATGAAGAGACAAAATCTTTTGGAAAATAATTTAATAAGAAAAATCAAGAGCCATAAAAATGTTAGAACTCCTCATACCATTAGGGGGAAAAAAATCCTAAAAAGAAAAAGCTACTGCATGGGTATATTAGCCTCCTCTGAGTTTTCCTAGCACCATGTATATAACACTAGAAGAGCAATTTGTACATTATGTCCACCTTTTTGTCTGCCACTATACTTGGAGCATTAAATACAGAAACTTGTATTTTATTCATCCTTCTATTCTGAGACCTTACATAGGTATCTGCAAATATTTATTGAGTGCCAACTACATGACCATTAGTAAATTAGGCATCAGGACACAGAGCTGTATAATTCATCCTTTGATGTACTTCATTTCTCATAATTATCATTAAAAGAAAAAATTTGTAATATCACAAGTTCTACAGTCAATGTATGTGTAAAGTACTAAGGCCATAAAAATCAACAGAAATTAGGAGACTGTTGGAAAGTTAAGTGGGACCTTGAAAACTAAGTGGGGATATTGGGTACTTGGGGAATACAAAGTTAAGAATATACTATGTAGCCATTTAAAATTATAATTATGAATTGTATAAAACTATGGAAATTATTTATGTTAAGTAGAAAACTCAGTATACCAAACTAGATCTGGGTTCCAGTCATAAAAACGCCCCCCAAAATGTGCAGATGCATAGGGACAAATTGTAAAAAATCACAGTTTGCTGGAAGATGGAGTAACTAGTAATTTATTTTTTCTTACTTTATTTATATCATTATCTTTATATCATTTGTGCTTCCAAAGAAAGTTTAAATGAAAAGAAAGAAAAACATTGCATTAAAAAATAAATAAACCCTCCAGTTGGGGGAACTTTGCTAATTGATTAAAGTAGAAAATCCTCTATGTTTAAGTCAACTTACCGCCATTCTAAGTAAAAGTCTTGATTACAGGAAACAACTTACTCAACCATATGTTAATTCCACAAACACGTCCTGAGCACTAACAGTGGGCCAGACATGATAGGAGGCATCAGACATATATCATAGTCTCCCTTACCTTAGAAAGCTCTTGACAAAGATCTGACAAATCACCATAGTAAGATGAACATGTCATTTGGTAATTACACTTTAACAATAGATTATAAAATCCTAAATAATAGTTTGCTTTATGAGTGGAGGCCTCAGTTTGACAGAATGACTAGAAGAGCTCCCTACTTCAAGTCTACCCACTAAAACAGGGACAAAAATCTGTCATTGCTGTCAAGCAACTATCTTCCCAAGATTCACCTGATTCTCCAATTACATCAGTTCTATCACAATTCAAGGCAATCTAGTCAGTGCCTGCACATATGATTCAATATATCCACAAATCTAATATATTGGATCACTAACAGGGTGGCCTGTTTTATGCTTGAAGAATAATGTTTGAATGCCTAGTAATCAAGATTACTACAATCTGTGTATGCCTATGTTTTATTTTATTTTGCTCCCTTTTAAATCTTCTTATTCTCAGTTTTTACCATGAGTAGCTACATGTATGTAGCACTGAAGAAAAAAATACATAAATCTCAATTTCCCTCTTAAACTCCTCGAACTATTGGAAGCAGAATTAAAAGCAATATGAACTTCTAATTGGTGAATACATTATTTCTCCAATGAGATTGCCTCTGTCAGCTACCAAAATCGTTTTTAGATTAAAATGGGTTTCCTCTGAGCTGCAAGCTATTTGAAGAACCAAAAGTTAAAACAAAGGAAAAGTAACAAAAGCCTCACTCAAGAAGAAAAAATCTCTTACTGTCCTCCTGATGGAACTTAAGTTCACCTTGAGGATTTTTTTGTTACAGGATCCTCATATTTCACTAAATGGCATCTTAGTGGGGGTTTTACTATCTTCTATTTGCATAGCATGTTGGACACTTTACCAATTACTCAGAAGTAATAGAGTCGGTAGTTTATTAAATGAGAAATGTTATAAAGCACAATGAGTCTATTTGGGATTTTCTCCCTTTTATTTTATTTTATTTTTTCCTATTACCATTATTCTCATCAGCACAATGACAGTAATGGTAATAGGAAGGGTAATAATAATAATAATACAAAAAATATAAAACAAAAGGGGGAAACCTCAAATGGATTCATTGTGCTTCATCAGCAGCAGCAGCAGCTTCTGGGTGATTCTGATACCCACTAAAGTTTGACACAACCATCGCTCTTGTAGGAAAGAAGGAGAAAATCAAACAATGCCCTGCAGATTTTTTTTCTTTTGGCTTGATTCCCAAGGGCTAGTACTGGACTCAATGACCATTTTCCTTTAAAGGTAAAAATGGAAGGACAGTTTCTAAAATGACAAGGTTGCAGGCCTGCAATATGTTCCAGGGAAAAATGCCAAAGACTCATAACGGGGATTTGGGAAGGATTCCAGGATGATTCAACATTGAGGCCCTCTAGATTATGAAGATATTACTTTAATAAGCCTGGTCATAAGAATGATAGCCACAATTTGCCTGACATATCCAATCAATGACAGCGTTATGCCAGTTTGTGGTTTTTCTGTCATCTCGATTGCTTTTCACTGACTTAAATTCTTTTTGAAGATGCTTCAGAGTTTGAGAAATTATAAGAAATTCCCTGGTGTCCTTTCCTGGAGTTATATCGTAGATCTTATTGATCTTGTACCCCATTCCTCGTTTCTCAAATTCCTTCTTAGAAATGATTTGTTATCAACCTTCCTCAATCTTCTTATAAAATGTAACAGTTCATGTCAAGGTGCAACTAATCTCCTCTAACACTTCATCCCTGTCACCCTTTGAGAGCTACAGATGCCTACAGAAAATGACATATAAGGGGGAGGCTCCTATCACTAGGCTTTGGACAATCAATCATTCTATAATCTTCTTTTGTGTTCTTTTGTTCTGTCTTTTTTTTACAGGACACATTTGCTTTTCAAGGATCAATATTCAATTTAACTTTCTATGCACTATAAATAAGTCTTTAAAAAGTGAAGAAAATGTGTTTCTGGTTTTCAAGTTATTTTAAACCACACCCAGGTTCTAAGCCAAGCCCATTTAATGAGGCTTATCCTTGTGAATTCCAAAGTCAGAGTGTGAGCTATGAGAGACAGGGTGCATTTCTTCCTTACCGTCAAAGAAATTGCTTTAGTCGATATTTCTAAGCAAAATAATGAGCTGTAAATCAGCCTAATTAGAAAATTTGTAAGTACTCAGAAGATGTAAAGTTGTGAGCTTTAAAGAAATAATTTCTTCTGTTCATTATTTGTTGCTATGGATGCTATAAGACATGTTCAAGATCAGTAATTTTCTATATGTAAAGCCAGAATTATATTCACAAGATTATGTAACATATTTTAGTAGTTATTTCACCAATGAATTAAAATTAACAAGTTATTTAGAAGTTAAAATTAACAAGTAATTTAGAAGTCTTCTTACACAAATAAACCTTAAATTCACTACCATGATTATACCATCAAATGCTAGCAGCATCCAAACATTTTAAGAAAGAATTGGATAAACACAAATGGAATTATAAGAGAAACCTGGTTTATGCATTTAAAATAACTTATTTCTAAATGTCCTCACAAAGCTTAAGCAGGTCTCTTCAACCCACTGGTATTGGCCATGTTTCTGAATTAATTTCCACCTGGAAACCCATGGGATGAAAATTCTAACTGTGTGATAAATTAAGTTGCCAAACGAACTGGATTAGCAATCAGTGAAATTGCCTGATAAGCTGTCAGATCCATTTTGAATTGGGATTCATCCTCTTTCTCCACCTGTTCATTAAGCTCCAAGTTCATGGCAACTCCAGTGACTGATTGCTCAGTAACAAGCTATTTATGTGGGGAGGTGTAGCCTAAACCCATACATTCCTATACTTATACATTCATTTAAATATAGTTCTCTGATAATTTATTCTGTTCATAATCTCAGTGTGGAAAAATACACTTCTACCCTGAAGTTTAATTTTGGACATGACAGAGATGTGACATGTCATAAAATTAAAATTTGACAAAGCAAATCAGATTGGACCTCAAGGTCAAAAGAAGCCGAGAAAATCTGATGCCATAAATTTGCTTCTTCAAAGTTCCAAAAATGAAACAAGTAGTGAAAGAGCTGCTGCCTTTGCACTAACAGTATGTCAAAATAAAATATTTATTTCTGTCCTTATTCTAAAGCAAATATTGTGTGCTTCTATATCTAGAAAGCTAAACTAGAGAAGAATCTTGAAAAATAATTCTCAACCTTTCTTTCTTATCAAAATGGCCAAATCTTCCTATATATAACACCAAGTTTAATAAACTACTATCATTCAAAAAGCACCAAATTAGGGTTATAAATAACAATATTGCTCTAAATCAAGTAGCAAGCATTGACTCCTTCCTTTTTATATGGAATTCACATCATAAGGGGCTATTCACCAAACACACAGTAAATAACAATCAGTGAGTTCCTCTGAAACTCCTAAATTTGTATGGATTTATATTTCATGAAAATATAAGGATGTCTCCTCTCCACTGATAAGCTATTTTTCTTCACTACTATTTGTGGTAAAGAAATGTACTAATTTTTATGTGATTTAAAGAGTAGAATTCAAAAATCAATGTCAGTTTTCCCTTTCCCTACACACATAAACCAGGGCCTTAACTGTAGAAAAAATTAAGTCAGCAAATGGCCAAATGAGTACAGTTATATTCATCCAATAGAAAAGAATGACTATCATCCAGTTGTTTTTAAGTCCACAAAAGTAGCAGCTCTCCGAAGTCATAAATAAAGAAGAAAAAAAACTAACGTTTAGAAATTAAGTTGACCTGTCTATGTAAGCAAATAACATATACATTTATTTTAGCTAAAATTATAATAATGTATACGAAAAAAATTTTAATTTTACTATATAATTTAAAAAATAAAATGTTTAAAAAGTAAAAGAGCAAGGAGTATTCCAAATAAGGTTGCACATGAGCATTAGACAGCCCCTAGGCCTCGTGAAATATCAGCATCTTTATGAAGTTGTTTTTGTTCAGATTTAACTATAATCGACTTCTGACAAGCCGTGCAATTACAAGAACTGAATTATAGCAAAGAGTATTTATATTCATTAGTGGCCAATAATGACTTAGAATCCACTTCCCCATTACCTTCATCCTAATATAAACACAACTGTTTACACTCCCAGAGACTGGTTTCCTTTTCTACAGTCTCAGTCGAATTGGCTCAGTCCACATGGAAAGTAGCTTGTGAAGACTTAGTCCACTTTCTGAAGCTGGAGATGCAAAGGCAGAGGTGCTCTGGCTTATACGCACCTATGGATGTCCATCTATTAGTGCCAAGTGCTGTGCGAGGTGCTAGGGACTACTCTAAAAGTGAAATAAATAGTTCCTCTCTCATTCTGAGGAACTTTTATAACCATCTGTGTTCCCACCATATTAAATTTCAGGAGGAGAAACAGTACCATTGAACTTGAGCCATTTGGTTTTCTCACTTAAGACACATTCAGCACTGGTTGTTCCTCAGGCCCCAATCAATGCCAACCCCACCACCAAATTATTTGTACCTTAATGGTGCCAATAAAATTTTATAGGTAGGCCGGGCGCTGTGGCTCACGCCTGTAATCCTAGCTCTTGGGAGGCCGAGGCGGGCGGATTGCTCAAGGTCAGGAGTTCAAAACCAGCCTGAGCAAGAGCGAGACCCCGTCTCTACTATAAATAGAAAGAGATTAATTGGCCAACTGATATATATATAAAAAATTAGCTGGGCATGGTGGCGCATGCCTGTAGTCCCAGCTACTCGGGAGGCTGAGGCAGAAGGATCACTCAAGCCCAGGAGTTTGAGGTTGCTGTGAGCTAGGCTGACGCCACGGCACTCACTCTAGCCTGGACAACAAAGTGAGACTCTGTCGCAAAAAAAAAAAAAAAAAAATTTTATAGGTAAAATCCTGCTTTCTATTCCAGAAGGTAATACCAAAAGCTATCTTCCTTGTCTTCAAAGAAATGGAAATTAAAACACCACCAAAGTACAGTGCAAAGGCAAAGGTTAAAATAAATTCATCAAACTTAATATTGATGAAGTTTGGAAAAATACATACCCTTCTACCTTGAAATACAAATTCATTTCACCTTCCCATTGAGCAATTTGGTTACATATATCAAAAAACTTACATACCTCCATAAGTTTAAAACTTATATACCTCCATAATTTCACTTCAAGGAATTTATTAATAGGGAATAATCAAAGATTTTTACAAAGATTTATCCACTAGGATGTTTCTCTCAGCCTGTTTATAACAGAAAAAAACTTAAAACAATCTGAATTTCCAACAATGATGAAACAGTTAAATAAATTAGCATTCACATATATGATTAAAAATCATACAGCTATTAAAAATTGCATATAAGAATAATCATTGTATTCACAAACAAAAGATTAAGTAGTCATTAGATTTTAAAAAAGTTCTATTACAATACTTTCGTAAAAAATCAAATATATCTATGCAAAGAAAATAACCTAAAGCATAAACATGGAACTTTAACAACCATATGTATGTTTAGAAACCTTAGAGATGATGTTTTGTTATTTCTATTTTATATTTTCCTGATTTTAAGTATTAACATGCATTCCTTTTGTAATCATACCCAAAAAACTGTTATCTTTTAAAAAAAATCCAGTTGACCAATATGTGTAATAAACTAAATATAAGTTTCTCTAAGTACACTGAAGAATTCTTAAAGGAAGAAGAAAACCTCTAACACATGGAACAAATGCCCAACCAGCTGCTGCCACTTTCCCTTGCATTTTTTTTTCTTTTAGTCTCTTTCAAAGACTAAAAGAAAGCCCCTTGAGGACTACGTTACTATTTAACTACAGAGGATATACCCTTAAAAGTTGAGACAGCAGGTGTCAAAAATATTATAGAAGAAGAAAACTCAGAGGGTAATTTCTTGGCAGCTATCCATCCCCCTTGGCAATTATTTTCTCTTGAGAATTATCTTCTAATTACTTGGAGGATTTAATGTTTAGTTTGATTACACATATTCCTTCAGAAATAATTGTGGATCAGAAAAACTAAGAAGTAGGCCAGGTGGCACAGTGACTTACACTAGCACTTTGGGAGGCCCAGGCAAGAGGATTGCTTAAGGCCAGGAGGTCGAGACCAGCCTGAGCAAGAGTGAGACCCTATCTCTACAAATCATAGAAAAAAAATTAGCCAGGGTGGTGGCACATGACTTAAGTCCCAGCTACTTGGGAGGCTGAAGCAGGAGGATAGCTTGAGCCCAGAAAGTTTGAGGTTGCAGTGAGCTATGATGATACCACTGCACTCTAGCCTAGACAAAGAGGGAGAGCCTGTCTCAGGGGAAAAAAGGGGAGGGGGGAGGGAAGGGAGGGAAGGAGAAGGGAAGGAGAGGGCTGGGGAGGGGAAGGGAGAGAAAGAAGTAAAAAGTCAGAGAGCAAGAAAATATGTTGGGATAGAGAACTAAATAAGAAAAAATGATGATTTACCACATCACAAAGGCTCATGTTCATTTATTCTTTCACTCTATCCTCATAGAAACCTTATTTTCTATCTATCTTCACACTAGATAAAAGGAAGACACTGAGATCCTAATAGTTAGAAGCTCAAACTTGAAGCTGTAGCCAGTGCTAAGAATCCACCTTTTAAAAAAAAATAGTTCTTGGCCAGGGCAGTGGCTCATGCTGGTAACCCTAGAACTTTGGGAGGTTGAGGCAGGAGGATTACTTCAGGCCAGGAGTTAAAGACCAGACTGAGCAAATAGCAAGAACCCTGCCTCCACAAAAAATAGAAAAATTAGCTGGGCATGGTGGTGACAGGAATTTGAGGTTGCAGTGAGCTATGATGATGTCACTGCACTCTAGCCTGAGCAACAGAGTAAGAGTTTGTCTCAAAAAAAAAAAATTCTTCCCCATCCTATATGCATCTACTCAAACATATCCACAGACTGACCAAATGACAGCTATTCACAGTGGTATTTTTTCAACCTTTCAGCAGGTTCTGGCATATCACAGAAGGGAAAGCAAAAGGAGAAAATGAAGTACAGTAATTCCTTCCCCTTTTGTCTGATTTAGTTTGAATGGACACTAGGCTGGATCTGCAAAAAGGGAGGTAGGAGATGGTTTCTGAACATTACTGGCTTTATACTAAAAACTAATGCTCCCCCAAACTTCAATGTATCATCCTATAACTAGTTACTAATTGTTTAATATATGGTTATCCCAAATTGAGAAGTTTGAAATTTCAGTAAGTTTATAATCAACTTTATATTTAAGTTTCAATATTGCCACACTCGACAGTCTTATAGGTCCCACTAAGTATTTCAGAAACAATGAAAAGTACTAAATTATGGAGAAACTATTTTAAAAGAAAAAAAAGCAATATGAAGAAGCATGAAGTGCTCAACCAACAAGAATAAAATAATGCAAAATGCTCAAAGAAATAATGGAGAGAGATGGATATTTACTTTAAAACTTAAAATTAAAAAAATAACTGTTTAATTATGGTTAATATTATACTTTACTTCATTTCAATTTTCCTCATAGGTAAACTCTCTAATAAGAACCTAAATGTTTTTTAGTTGGAAACTCAGGCATCCTTACAATTAGCAAAACTTAAATAGAAATTTACAACAAAAGCCTCAATCTTGTCAACTCCAAACTTACATACTGGTAATTTTATATTTATTTAGAAAAGTGTTTAATCACTAGGTTGTAAATTCAAGGGCTTAAATTATATCTGTTTTTCTTACCATTTTACACCTCATACTTAACATAGTGCTTATCACATAACAGGTACTTAAATAAACATGTATTGAATGAATTATGAAATAACAGACTATAGGCATTCCCATTAAATCAGGAATAATCAAGAATGTCTCAACATAACTAACTTAATACTATTACCATGTGACAGCTAATACAATAAAAAGTACAGAAAACTAGTACATGGCTAGAAAACCCAAGGGAATCAACTGAAAAGCTATTAAAATTAACTTCAGCAAAGTAGTCAATTATTAAATTAATAGCTTTTCTACATTATGAAACTAAATAGATACCATTCATAATAGCAAAAAAATTAAACTTTCTAGGATAAAACAATAACTGTGTGAGTCTTATATGAAGAAAACTATAACACTTTAGTGAGGAATATTAGGGAAAAAAGATTTAAATAAATCTAACACCAGCCCTAGTCATAGACGGGAAGTATGATAAAGATGTCAAAACTCCCTAAATAACTTAAATTTCTAATAAAAAAAAAATCCATGGATATTTCTGGGCTTTTGTGGTGGTGGTGGTGATGTTTTTGTTTTATGTTTTGATATTGAACTTGATAAAATTATTCTAAAATTTATCTGGTAGAATAAAAGGACTAGAATAGACAAGAAATGTTTAAAAAGGCAGACAAATAACAGAGGTTTGGGGAGGAGTCATACCATCCCAAATTAAAATACATATGTGAAAACCACAATAAATTAAAAATTAACATTCTACCTCACAATTTTCATGAGCAAAAATTCTAGATGACATTTAATATAATCAAGGAAACCATCAAAAATTAGAGGAAAATATAAGGCACTATTTACCTAACCTTTGCATGAAGTGGCAGCTCTTTGAAGGAGGAAGTATAAATAAGGGAAAACTCTACAGGAAAAAGGGCAGAAGACAAGAATTTCAGTCCGCAAACAGGTGTTTGAGAATAACTCTTTTCTTATAATTCAACTTAATTTCCATTTGAGCCTCCAATTTTGTCAATTTAAGGGGTGGGGGGGTTGTACTATGGTGATGGACCTCCTGGTCTTCAACCATTAGCACAAGCAGGTCACCTCTAAGAAGTTCCTGGTATGCATCTACCTAGGCCCTTCAGTTCTGGCTGTTCATTCTCTTACTTCCCTGCCACTTTTTGGTAAGTGTAAATTATTGCACTCTTTGCATTACATGTTAGAGCATGAAAATCTCCTTAGAGCTATATCTGCCTAGATAATCCATGAAGCTACTCTTCTCTCTGAGATTTCAGTGTCTCCTCAGGGTACCTCATGAGAAATGAGGCACAGTTCCCATCTGCTTCTCAGATCCCATAAACCTTTCTGAGCAATGTATCTGCTCTATGGAGCTTGGTCCAGAAAGCAGAATGGAAGAAACTTCTTTTGAGACTTATCAGTATGTTGGCTCTCAACACCAACCTTCCAATTCTCCTTCCTCCCTTTTACATGGGGAATATTTTTTCAAGTATGTGTGTGTTTGTGGAGGGTAAGGGAAATATGAGACTCTTGCTCTGGTTCACTGTATTTTATCCCTTCTCCTAAATCTGTTGTTTATGTTATAACTCTGATTTCTAATACCACATCTCTTTCTTAATATAATCAACAATGGAACAGCCTAGTATCTACTTGACTGGGAATTGGGGGAAGTGGGTAAAGAAAAAGTAAATACTGAATAGATGCATAGATAGATAAAGATTAATTATCATTTCAAAAATATCATTTTTTCACAAAGATTGAGCAATTATCTGGAGGGAAGAGAAGTAAAGAAAGCTATGAAATACCTTTTTATTAATTTTCCTAATATTTCACCTTCTTCCAAAAAGATTTTCAATCAGTTTATAAGTAAGATAAGACAAACTTAATGAATTAAGATAACAGGAAAGTAGAAATAAGAATGCAAATCATATACATTAGCCAGAGGTGAGCAATAAGTTTGGCTTTAAGCCTCTTACATAATCTTTTGATACTGAGAAATGTTTTGATTAGACTCTAAACTCACTAAAATTAGATTATAGACAACTTCTGGTTTCATTTCAACAAGGAGCTCAGCGCACAAACTCTAGATCTAGACTGCCTGAATTCAGATCCTGACTCTGCCACTTACTGGCTGTATAACCTTAGGTGAATCTTTAAGCCCTATGTTTCTTCATCTGTTACACCTACCCTGTAAATTGTTGTAACAATTTTGCACACTTTAGCTCTCAATACCTCCTACCATTCACACTAATAAAATAAATATGTTCACATAATCTATATGTTTAATTCCTGTTTCTCACTTAAGTCCCACATTTCCTATCATCTATAGCTGTATTTCTCACACTAGCATCTGAGGATCATGAGGATTTTCAAGTTTCCCATGATATTTTTTTTATTATTTTACGATTTCATTTTGGTGATAATCTTATAAACCCTTTATAACCAAATATAGCCAAGCCATTTCAGTACTTGCATTAGCACTTACAACCACATCTGCAGTAAGTGAAGGTCAAATGATATCAGATGATATGCAATGCTAGTAGAAATATATGCAGCTATGGAACCCATAGTACTGACACCTGTTCAGGATTGGGAAGCTGAAGGAGAGGATAATCCAAGCTTCCAAGAGGGGATGAAACCTCATCTGACATGCTGAAGGACTGAGGCAGGAACTTCTAGGAAGGGAAACTCTACAGAGAAGTAATATTTCAGATAGAGAGAGCAGTTTGTGCAAAGGCCAGAAAAAGAGAAGGGACAGTAGGTAGGAGGGAGAAAGAAGGAAAGGAGTAGGGGAGAAAATGAATTGCAGGTCAATGGCAAGAGATCAGTGGGCTGGAGATTGGCATGGCAGGAATATTGAGGCAAGCCTTGTTAGACACATTGATGAGTTTGCCCTTGATCTTATGGGCAGTGGGGAGCCACTAAAGATGGCTGAACAGAGAAGTACCATAAGAACAATCATTTTGTCTACATTTGGAGAGCAGGTGAGGTTGCAGGTAAAGTACTCAGGAGTCTATTACAATGGTCTAAGTAATAAATTATTTAACTTAAATGAAGATTATGACTGTGGAACTAAAGAAAGGAGACTTCTAAGTCTGTCAGTGAAGCTAAAAGAAAATTAACATTCAAGGATAAAGTGTCCAACACTATTATGTGTTACAGAGAGATCCTGGAAAACAAAGACTGAAAAAGGGTTTCAGGAAGAGGTTATGGTGACATTGGTGAGACAGTTTTAGTGGAAACAGTTTAGTGAAAGCCAGATTAGCAGTGTCTTCAAATGTCTTATGTACAAGTTAGGAATTCAAAAAATGTTGAAAGAACAAATACAATTTGATTCCATTTTTTTTGATCTAGTCACACTAGACTCAGGCTCTCTGAGGTTACTCTGAATCAAAGTGGACTCAAATCAGAAAAATGCAAGAATCATCCCACAGTTAAGAGAGCAAAAACAGAAGAAACAATAGCTACAGTTATGAGCTAGGAGGAGAAAAATTGGAGTTATTTTAACAGAAGTACTCGGTACAAAGTTATATAGTTTTATCTCTGCTTCTAGTCTCCTCAAATTTATCCTTTCCCAATTTATCTTTCACACTGCTGCCAGAGGGATCTTTCTGCCATATCTGATCTCATTGTTCCTCTCTGAAAAAAATACTTTAAAAATTTCCCATCTTCTTTAATTAAAAAAATATATATATCTAATTCCCTGAAGGTAAAATACAAATACTTTATACAAATACAAATACAAATACTTTACCTGAAGATAAAATACAATACTTCATGATCTGGCCTGTGACCTATATTTGCTCCAAGCAAACTCAGCCACATGTGCTTCCCTAGGTGCACCATGCACCCACCTGTTTCCCTGGATTATTTGCTTTTCTCTGTTTACTCATGGCACCTTGGACATGGCTCTAATAAAGCATTTCATCATGTTATATAGCAACTGTTTACTTACTTGTTTTTACCTCCACTGCTCAGCCCAGTTCTTGACTAATAACAAGCACTCAATAAATCTTTGCTGATTTTTTTTTCTGTCAAGTTTCTTACTCTTCTATTTAGGTAGTATTTGAAAACTCTGTTGTTTAACCCTAAAGATCAAAGCATGTGTAACCAAATGTTTTCTAGCATCCCCATGACATAACATTTAAAAGTGTAAATTTTTTTCCTAGAAAAATAGTGCTTTGTTATACAAATAGAATTTGAATGTCACACACAGACAATCCAATTTTGAAAACACCTCTCTGTTGTAGTACAAACAGTTGTACTTTAATTAAAGTCAGAATTAAAACAGGGTCAAACTCAAAGCACATATAGATCAGTGTCAAATACACATTAGTAATTACAAAAACTCATATTAAAATATGTGGTGTTTTGAAAAAACTGCTCATGAAGAAAGCAGTTACGCTACCTTGAGCATCAGTGTTTTTAAGGGGAAAATTGGCTATGCATAAAAGAAAATCAGAATGCTAATAAACATGGCAGATAGTCTCCATCTCCTCTGCTCATCTGAGTTTTCTAAGAGAAGAAAGCCATAGTATGAAGTCCATTCAGTAACTATATATTTGATTGCTAAAATATACCAAGTACACATTTTATGCCAGAACTGTACTACATACTTTTCACACATTATTCACAAAATTCCTCTGATCTTAATTACTAGTATTATCCCTACTTTATAGATGAAAAAACTGAGGATTGAAGGGTTGAATAATTTGTCCAATCAAGCTGATGTCAGCAGGGACAATTTATAATTAGCACTATGGGCACAGTGCCAATAAGCTTTTTAAGAGCCTAGAAAAAAATAATTTGGATTTCCAAGATATGAAAATTACAAAATTAAAATTAACATTTACCTAAATATCTGCAAAACATGCTGGTATGTCAACTAACCGTCTCCCAACTCTTAAGTAATTATGTTTAATGCAGGCTGTAGCATATTTTAATATATTGCAGATATGATTTAGGGTGTGGCTTTAAAAAGGAAGAATGCCCAAACTTCACAAAGATCTTAAAATGTTACTGAGACCAAAAAAAAAGAAAGAAACCAAACGTTACTGAGATCCATTACAAAATGGCAAAAGACATGAACAGATGTTTCACCAAAGAAGAGATACAGGTGGCAAATAAGCATATAGAAAGTCATTCAACATCATTAACCTTTAGAGAAATGCAAATTAAAACCATGATGAGATATCACCATATACTATTAGAATAGCTAAAATAAAAAATTATTATAACACCAAATGCTGGCAAGGATGTGGAGAAACTGGATCTCTCATACATTATTGGTAGGAATGTAAAATGGTAAAGTCACTATGGAAGACAGGTTAGCACTTTCTTACAAAACTAAACATGTGCTTACCATATAATCTAGCAATCACACTCTTGGGTATTTATCCCAAAGAAATAAAACTTATGGTCATGTAAAAAGCTGTACATTAATGCTCATAGCAGCTTTATTGGTAATAGCAAAATATTCAAGAGAACCCAAATGTCCTTTAATAGGTGAATGGTTGAACAAACTCTAAACCACTCTCAGCAATAAAACAAGAATGAACTAGTATTGATATATGTAACAATCTGAATGGACCTTAAAGGTATTATATTTAGTGAAAAAAATCAACCTCAAAAGATTACATGCTGTGTGATTCCACTATTTATTATTAATACGTTTTAATTAACAAATCATAATTGTATACACTGATGGGGTAAAATGTGATGTTTTGATACATGTATACAATTATGATTGATTAAATCAAGCTAATTAATATATCCATCACCTCACTTACCTATACCATTTTTTATGATGAGACATTTGAAATTTACTCTTAGCTATTTTGAAACAGATAATACATTATCATTGACTATACTCACCCTACTACGCAACAGATATCAAAACCTATTCTTCCAGTCTATCTGAATCTTTGGAACCTTTGATCAACAACTTCTCATTTCCTCTCTCCCACCTGCCCTCTACCCTCTAAGAACCATCATTATATTCTCTACGGTATTTCCCCAAAAATAAGACCTACCCATAAAATAAGCCCTAGCACGATTTCTAAGTCTTTGCGCAATATAAGCCCTACCCTGAAAATAAAACCTAGTGATGGGCGTGGCTATGCAGCATATCTGCACAACCCACACATTTAGTTGTGGAGTAGTAAAGAAGATGGGCAGCCCTTCTCATCAGCCCCAGAAGAGCGCTATTGCTCAACATGAGAGATTGGGGCCAATAGTTCTAAAGGAAATAGAGTCGCAAGAAATTCAGAATAGAATTCGGGGTTTGGAGAGTTATGATGATGTTCCAGAAGAAGACGACTTAACTATATTTGAATAAATATAGATTGTTGTACCGTACTTAAAAAAAATAACATATCCCCTGAAAATAAGCCCTAGCTAGGTTGTCTTTTTGAGGAAAAATAAATATAAGACCCTGTCTTATTTGCGGGGAAACACGGTACTTCTATGAGTTCAACTTTTGAGGCAATGAAAGCAAAAATAGATAAATAGGATGGCCTCAAACTAAAATGCTTCAGCATAACAAAGGAAACAATTAACAAAGTGAAAAGACAACCTTAAAAATGAGAGAAAATATTAGCAAACTATACATCTGATTAGGGGTTAATATTCAAAATATATAAGAAACTCAATAGCAAGAAAATAAATAGCCTGTTTTAAAAAAAGTGGGCAAAGGACCTGAACAGACACTTCTCAAAAGAAAACATACAAATGGCCAACAGGTACACGAAAAAATGTTTAGCATCACTAATCATTAGGGAAATGCAAATTAAAACCACAATGAGATATCACCTCACACTTCGTATAATGTCTTTTATCAAACATTGAAAGATAACAAGTGATAGGATGCAGAGAAAAGGTAACTCTTGTGCAATGTTGGGAACATAAATTAGTATAGCTATCATGGAAAACAGTATGGAAGTTTCTTAAAAAATAAAAACAGAACTGCCATATGATCCATTGATTCCAGAAACTGAAATCAATATTTTGAAGGAAATCTGCACTCCAATGTTTATTGCAGCACTATATAACCTTCTTAAAATGATGACACTATAAAGATGGAGGACAGAGTTGGAAGGTATGTGGATGTGAATACAAGGGTAGTAGCATGACAGAGTTCTTTCATGATAATTGAATCGTTTTGTATCTGGATTGTGGTGGTAGTCATATCTATACATGGGATAAAACTATATAGTACTAAACACACATACACACACATACACAGAGGTTAAAAAATGGTAAAAATTGAATAGTTTGTAGTCTATATAATAGTACCAATGTTAGTTTTCTAGTTTTGATACTGTAGCGTAGCTATATATGATGTCACCATTAGGGAAGATTACACAGAATAGGTGAAGAGTGCACAGTACTTTTTGTATTATTTTTGCAATTTCCTATAATTATTTCAAAATAAAAAGTTTAAACAAAAAAAAATGGCCCTGGGTAAGATAACCTGAATTTGAAACTAAACTTGTGCTATTGCCCTGTGAGCTATAATGCTTACAAAACCTATTTTATTAAAATATACCAAATATGCATAATTTCCTAGAGAGAAAAATATAAGATATAGGATGTTCATCCTGGGTCACATTTAAGGAAATTTACGGACGTTCAAAAGCCACTTTATTAGGAAGTTTAAAATATCAAATCATTTCATTAATAGCAACTAGAACCAGGTGTTACAATGTTCAATAGTATGGTCATGGAAACAGAACTTTAGAAGTCTAATAGAAAGTGAAGGCTGGGCTGCTTTGGCACCTCGACTAGAGCCATTGCCTCTCACTTCCCTCTCACTAGAGGCAGCTCTGTAGTTTCCTGCATCTCACTAGAGGCAACTCTGTAGTTACCTTGTTCACCGCAAAGGTTAACAGCTGTTCCATTCCTTGCATACTAGGCAAGCAAACTGCACAGTAGAAAGCTGTAAATAGAGCCATTACATTATACATTCATTTGAACTTCCTGATGAGGCTGTCCTCATGAGATGCAAAACATGGCCAAATTACAATTGTCATAAGCACAGAGGTGAGCTAAAGGTACCTAATGGTTTTTGGGAATGAGCAAAAGTTGCTGCCTGTCTTCATATTAATTAATCATACCCTTGTACATTACGTGGCACCTATGAAACAATTACACATACAGGCAAGGGAAAGGTAACAATATGAAAGAATCAAAATAGTAGTGAGATAATGATGTTTTTCTATTTACTGCTATTTTATTTTATTTCAATAAAAATTACCCAAAAATATTTTTTATTGATTGATTAAATAAATAACTTTTAAAACCAGAGCCAAATTGATTCACTATGCCAAGTCCCCAATACTGAATGTGGTATTGGTCAGAGGTGCTACAAATTCTTTTGCATGTAGTTCAATGTAACAAATATATAGTATCAAATATTTTTTAAGAACATAAGGAGAAGACATTGCTTTGGGAGTTGACACAAAAAGGTAAAAGGTGGTCTGTGGCTTCATGGGGGAGAAAAATAGTTATGCAGTTAACAAAACCCAAGAAAGACCATTACTGTTGCTATTAAGCATGCTAATGTGGTATTAATAACAAGAAAGAGAAAACTCATGAAAGTGGTCTTCAAATATTTAAAAAGGAAGTAGATGTTATCATGTCATCAATTGTACTTCTCAGGACAGAACTAGGATTAATGGCTAGAAATTATTAATACAAGAACATACAGGAAGCCTGCTGGTATATATATGAGACCTTTTAATTTTTTTAATTAAAGCTTGTATGTTTATGTAATTTACAGCATAATAAATTGTTGTCAACTTACTAACTATAGTGACAACCGATTAAAACTCTATACTGGAGAGGATTTCATGGGACCCTTTCTAAGAGCCTGTGTTCTTCAGAGGCCTGAGCCCTGATTATGGCAAAGCAGCTACAGTACAAAGCAAGTGATACCCAGTTCTGAAAGAACAAGCTAACTAGGCTTCCAGACTTCCTGCTAGGTTGCCAGAACAGTGCTATATCCTAGAACAATGCTCCGGTTCTCCATGAGACCTATCTGTTCACCTACCAATGCATTTTCCTACTATACCATGTGAATTTACTCATCACCAGAGGGAACCTTGACACAATGTTGAACTTCATTTGAACTCTACTCCTGGAAAACAGCCACATCAGGAATTATCCCCACCTGTTAGTGTTCTATGGAAATGGCTACTGCAAAGAACCTCTCTTCACCATATGACTTAGATAAAACTCACAGATGACTGTCTTGTAACCTCTGACAAGGCCAGACACAGACCCTCCAAATTTCTATTCTCTTTCTCATACATGATTAGTTGAACTGTTTATCCCTATTTACCATTCTGGTTGGTCAATGCCCACAAACTGGACCTGACCAAACTTTAGTCAGTCTTTTTTTCTCCCTCCAAACCCCTGAACTTTGACCTACCCTTGAGCAATGGAAGATGAACCACCTCTCCTTAACGGCCACTCCTCAAATCAGCGAACCTCAGGGGAAAAACATTCCCTGAACAACTGTCTAATCGTGCCACCCCCTTATCCCATTCCCACACATAGGTTTTTCTCTGACCTTGTTTGCTCCTTCCTGTGAAGAAAAAGCCCTTTTCTGCTTGACCCTTGAGACACTTATAGATATCATAGCCAAAGCAGTTCTCCCTATTAAAATATTCTTCCTCTCCCTATTGCAATTGTCCTCCTCCCCTTATTGTAATAGTCTTTTTCGGATAAATCCTTTCCTTACCTAAGTCCAGATTTGTTTTTATTTGACATTTTCAGCCTGCAAAGAGCCTAACTTTACAAAACACAAATTAAAACCATTAAATACCCTCCCGTTTACAATTTTTATAGAATCACAACTGTTATGTCTTTCTTGATTTCTAGCCATGTAATAAAATACATAAGTATATAGTACATACAGGCTACCATAAATAACATCTATCATATCTTTCCCAATGTTCAAATAGAAAAATTAATTAAACAATTAATCATTAAAATTAAAATACACCTGTTAAAATGAAGCATTTCGTAATGAAAGTGAAAACCTGGAACCAAACAATTGAGGTTTTGAAATCACAGAAATAATTTATGTTTTACTTTTGTCTGGTATAGTTCAATCATCTCTTTACAACCTACACAAAAGGAAAAAGGTTGATTAACTTGCATTTATGTTCACCGATTATTAACTCAAGCATGAAATTAACAATAATATATTATATCTGCTAAAGTTCTTTTTGAAGAACATTCTGCAACAATGTGTCACTTCTCCAGTGGTCCAGTGCCCTGATCTCAATGCAGCACCTTTCACTCTAGAGGGCACTGTAGAAAGCACATTACTTACAGCACATACATAAAATAAATTCTCCACGTTTTTAATCAAGAAGGGAAATATATAAGACATTTCTATACCAGGAAGCATATTTTTTTCTAGAATACTTGAATTCCTGTTTAAGAAAAAATGTTTTTAAATAATACTCATAACAAATATATCACAGCAAAATCAACTACTCACCCGCATTGACTATAGCATCTACTTCTAGCACTGTGATGTCACCTCTATAGAGAGAAACTTTTTCACTCAAAGTTTTCTTCACCTCTGACATTTCCTGAGTATTTTCCTCTGTAATAAAAAGGAATACATATTAATAGTAATATTTTTAATTATGACAATGTTTTAGTAAAGAAAACTACAATAATCAATATGAACCACACTCTACTACAAAAGACAAGTGGAAATATGAGTGTAAGTACCAGGTGTGTGGTCTATTCTCTATTTATTTTATATTCCTCAACACAAACACGCTATCATATACATAATGGGCATCCAAAAAATTGGGGCAGGTTATATTGGTTAGCAAAAAAATTCAACATTAGTAATTTTATTATGAAAATATCCATTTTAAAATAACATTGTACACCACTACATTTCAAAAGGAGAAAAAAGATGTGCAACTACTAAGACAAAATTTTCACAGTTCTTTGAAGAAGCTTATTTCTCTCTTGTTTTACCCAAAGGCATCATTGAAAAGAATATTTACTTGAGCACAAAAACATTTGGGTTCAGCTCTTTACTCCTTGTAAGTAACATCCCTCAGGATGGGACATTTCAAGAATATTTGAATTTGTGAAACTGCTTCTTTCTTATCAAATTGTATTTGACCATTCACTCTAGAGGGCGCTGCTAGATCTGAAAGAGAAAAATAGCTCTACCCATACACACAACTGCCAGCAAGACAGTGTATTTAAAACAAGCTGAAAACATTATGTTCTAAAACCTGATATATTTTTTACTGCTTTAGATAAAGCAGTATATATTTTTCTTAAATATACTTTTAAGAAAACGTATTTATAAACTCATACTTTTAAATGTATTTATGATTTGTGAAAATCTTCTATGGGAGAAGATAATGTTATTCATTCACTAAGACACTCAGATGAGCATGCAATTTTGAGATATCTGAGGGATTAGAGGTGATAGGTTATGAGTCACCTAAATTGTCTTCAGACCCCAATAGCCAAAGAAAAAAGTTGGCCAAGACTAAGGAAATAATCTGTGGCCATAAAGGTGATCCCTCCTCTCTCTGTCTACAAAGCATCCCCTTCTTAGCAGCCACTTCTCTCCTTAAAGGATTCTAATCAAATATCACTGGTAGTGATAATGAGGAGGAGAATGTTGTAGGAAAATTGTATGTTAAAAGAGTAGAGAAAGATTTTAGGAGGCCTCAAAATATAAAACACTTAATAGTTGAGCTGACCTCCTAAAGACTCCTAGAGTACTATTTTCCTCTGTCAGGTAATGACCAAGAGCAGAATTTACTGCCACAACTCTATTGAAATCCTAGTTCTGCCAATTAACAGCTGGGTGAGTTTGATAAGTTATTTATTCTCTCCATGACTCAGTCAGTAAAATACTGGCTTCTTCACAGGTAATGTGAGTTCATTACACTTAGAATAATGTTTGCCCATAGTAAGCTATCAACAAATATGACTTTTTTTTTCTATGAAGATGACAAAGACTATTTCAGCATCCATGGACCACAATAGTTAAGCTATTTTTTCAAAATACATTATTTTTAATAAAATACTGATATATTTATTGTTATTGCCTACCAGTGGAAGACACTGTATTTTGTTTGTGCTCTTGCCCAGTTGTCAACACTTGGCCTAATGACAAAGACTTTGAGCTACAAGTCCTTGAGTTCCACATCCAACCAGTTTCTATTCTTACTGCATTAACTACATTTGAAATTCCTGATTCCCAGTTAAGGATTGTTGGATGACAATAAATATGTGGTGGCTTTGTCAGATAATCCTGGATATTTAGACTATTGTGAACCTAGAACTTATAAAAGACTCCTCGCTGAATGTGAGTTTTATTAATAGAACTACATCAGGCATTAAATTAGCAAGCATATAACAAACGAAAGCAGAAAAATTGACTATTTCAACTTGGGAGACAGAGTACATAGATTTCCAATCCATTTTCTAACTGCTTTTAGCTCTATAAAGTATTTCCTCATTTTCTCATGAAGTATTATGTAATACTACATGTATAGTGATATGATTTTTAAACATATGTGACAATAAATCACGTTTCTTTCTCCAAAAGTAAGTATTAAAGAAAGGTATTGGAAAGCATCAAAGTTTAAAACACTGATACCACACAGTTCAGTATCGTTAAAAGAAATCCTAATTGCTTATTCGCAAATTTTAAAAATGGGTATTTCGAGTCTAAAGTGAAGGTTCAAGCAATTCAACATATTGAATATACTGTTGTGACACGTCACTCAAGTAAATTACTCAAAATGGTCTTTACTAGAATTATCAGCATCATGAAGAAATATTTTCATCTCCTCCTGTCTTGTTTTAAAAACATGAGCATCTTTTTTTCCTCAATAGTCAGACTTATACTTACAGCCCAATTCCTTGTACAGCATGCCAAAAAGTCATATACATACTTAAAGGCTATAATTTGATACTACTAATAATTAACAGTATTTCCTTCAACAATAAATCAAAACCTAATGACATATTTTTTAACACCAACTGTTCTCTGTGATTACAAAAATATAAATTACCATGTAGAGGCCACCTTTTTATTTACACAGCAATCCCCTGCCTTCCTTTTCATACAACTGTGTTCCATCAGCACTGATCCCAAGTGTGTCTTTTCCCATATTCTAGGTATTTAGTAACAAACAGGACAAAAGGTTTTCAAGTGTTTCTTTCTCCTGGACATTACATATGTACACAAAGCACTGATTCAAATTTTGATCACTAGCTTTTTCCAATTTCAAATCAAAATATCTATTGTGCTAGCAATTGTTCTTCCAGATTGGATACTATTGTCAAAAGAAACCAGAACAGGATAGTAGTTAAAACAGTAAAAACATATTTTATTCAGAAGCTACTGAAATAGAGGAAAAGAGAACTCAGTATAGAACTGGGTTCAATTCCTAATATAGCAAGGACAACCAGGATTTATAGCCAAGGAACAGGATAGGGGTTAGTGGGTTGAAAATTACTAAGAAGAAACATCAGGGGTATGGGGTGGGTGGGATTCTGGCTAAAAAGACTTAACAGGATTCTTATTGAACACAGGCTGGGATGATCACATATTGCCTGGAGGATGGTGGGGGATGAGGAATTTGATTAGATATCAGGATTGTCAGATATCAAAGGTAGGGGATTCTCTCTAAACTGACTTAGCAAGATTTTTGCTCAAACTGGACAGTGTAGGTCTGGCAAAGATGGGGCCTAGACAAGAACAGGGCTTAGAGAAACCTGACTAAAGTTTGGTTAAGGGACAGTCTTTGTCAGTTCCTCTTCTTGTTCAAGGAAAGAAGAGATATTCTCATGAAGGTTGCCCATACATCAACAGTTGTGATGAATTCTTCAGTTTATACCAAGTTGTCCAGCTCCAGTTTCCTGGACTTTGGGAAAAGGATAGTTTTAGTCAGGGGTGGAGAACCTGTGGCCTCAAGGGCACATGTGGCCTTTCAGATCCTCAAGTGTGGCTCCTCAACCAAATCCAAACTTCACAGAACAAATGCCTTTAATAAAAGGATTTGTTCTGTAAAATTTGGATTCAGTCAAAAGGCCACACTCAAGAATCCAGTTCTCAGTGATGCCAAGTCAGGAAAGTAAGAAAATAACTGGAAATGTTAGTTTGGAGAATTGTAGCCAGGTATTGGAGAAAACTATTAATAGAAGAATTGACAAAATGTATAGGATGGTAAGATCTAGTCCAGTTTACAGGCAGATAACAAAAACCTCAAAGAAAACAAACAGGACTAGAATTTAAGAACTCACAGGGGTACACTATAGTTTTTCATTTAAACTTAAATTTTCTCTCTACAATCACCTCCCTTTTTGATTCTTGTTTACAAAATAAGTCTGGCCTCATTAGATTTGGCCTGATTATTTACCTAATTGCAGAAATAATGGTAATTGACCACTTAGACTTTTTGAGTTTGCTTTACAGGAATGTTTCATAACAAATCTCAGATTAGACCTTTAAAAGCCTCTTGAGGCTTGGAGGCCAAGCCAAGAATTCACCACCAGATTTTTCCTGTAATAACTATAGATTTGGGTGAATTCCTGTCTTCCTGAGGTTCCAAAATTATCCTAAGTTTCCTAGACCTTCCAGAAAGAAACCTTCCCTACTCACCTGTAAGGCTGGGAATCCTATAAGCCAGGCACCAGGCTGGTTTTTACAAGGAGCCTTTGTAACCACTGGCTCCGTAAAGTCCACCTTTGTGCCTTAAAACTATCTGGACATATCTGATTCAATGCATCATTTTTAAATATGACATTCCAGTCAAGGCCTTTGTTATAAACTAATTTTTCCAATTACAACCTGTTACAAGGAGGACAGATTGTTATTGAACTTATACAAATAATTATAGTGTCATAAAAATAGGAATACTCAATAAGAGTTTCTGAATTCTGGAGGTATCAGGTAGGAAGATAAATGTTTCATTTCTTTTTACAAAAGTATAATCTACTAAATTGTAATAAATTATAGATAGCTTGAGAAAAGAGAAAGAGGGTCTCTTAAATAAAACATTCAAGAACCAGCAATGTTCTAAAACAATAACCACAAAAATTATCATCATTCTTTATTATGTCATTCAGTTCCATATAAGTGATTTATTCTGCTTGATCGTGTGTTAGCAGTTTTATGAGCCTGTCAGCTTCTCTACTAGTTCTGGAAATCCATACTCATTCCAGTGGTATGGTCTGAAAATTATCTAAGCAATGCCATCAGAAGTATATACTCCAGCTTACCAAACATAGTCTTTCCATGGATCTTTGAGACAATCGCTTTTTGCTGAAAATGAAGCATTCAGGCCTGTAAGCTGATTGCCAGAGCTCTCAGGAAGAATCTGAGTTTAAAAAAAAAATCTGTGGATGGTAAAAGACTTAAAATGTCTGTGGTTAAAAACGTGATGAGAGTTCATTATAAAAATGATGTAACTGATGGGAGAATGTGGTTATTTCTGTGGCACACATTTAAATAATAGATATAATTATAACTGATAACATTATACCATGACATATCATGGACAATGATTATATCAACAAATTTCTGTGAAATTCATACAATTTCTGAAATAGTTATATTATTTTTTATCCATACTAATATAACCTAGAGGAGGTTAAACATCGCTTCTTACTTGGCAATGCTGCCCATGCAATTTAATATATCAAACTGAATATTTTTACAAGGTGAAAGAACAAATCCTTTGAAACTTTCCAGGGGCTCTCTGGGAAATCTCAAGCTCAGTCCAAGATCAAGATTACATTTAGGACTTGAGGCTGGGGAGCTGTGAGAAATGTCAAAAGATTTGAACATTGGATTAAATAAGATCATAAATCACTATGAAACAATACTTAGGCTCTCTTTAAAAGATGATATAGATAACACAAAGCACAGTTAATTATTTTGATAAGACATAGAATCTTTGTTTCCCAGGCAGATTACTTAAAAAATAAAGAAAAACCTTTTCCAATATCTTATTAAGAACAAACCAATAGTCCAAGAAAACTTTGTTTTAACAGAGAGAAAACCAAATTCTAATTTTGTAACAGTACACTATTGAGCTCGTTTTTAAAACAACTTTATAAATCAATTCATTCAATCTTAGCCGGCTTGACCACACATAAAAGTCCTTTTCTACAAACCTACAACTTTCTATATTCATTCAGGTTATGTCCTATATTTTTCCTCTTTCTCATTCTGAAATAACTAGTCATCTTACTTTAAGACAAAATTACTCTCTTTTTCCCTTAACAACAAAAAAAGTCCTTCATTCCTCAGATACTTTGCATACAGAGTTGTTTCTTTTCACCCTTATTATTTTTAGTAGTTTTGTTTACATGTATTAATTATATATAACCTTTATTTTACAAAGAAAACTAAGAAGTAGACAATTATGAATTTTCTATCACATACCAGCATTTTGTATCAGACTAGAAAATTTTATGAGCATCTCATCTCACAATTTCTATAGACATATGTTTCTTTATAGTATAACTTTACAATGTGGCAAAAGAATATTTTATTAACAAACTCAAATATATGTAGCTTCTTTATACCATATAAAGATAAAAAGACAAAGTACCTAAACAAACTTAAGGATTAACACTATGGTGCTCAAATGGTGGTGGTGTTCACCAGGGATGGGGGGGGTTAACCCATATCTGAGGGATACAGTGAGCATTGTAGAGGGGAAGGACATACCTCTAACCCTTGCTAGAGAGAGGCAAAGATATAAAATGCAACCAAAATATTTGTACTCTCGTATTTTCTTGACATAAAAAAAGAGTAATAAAAAAAACCTTAGGTATAGCAATTGTTGTTTCAATAGTTGATATTACTTAGACATAATCTCAATCTTTAATAAATATCTACTACTTAATTTAAATTAGCATAGGTCTAAGGTTACAAATTACTAAAAAGATTTGGAAAACTACTGTTAGGCAGACATATTATAACATCAAACAAAGCTGGGCATCATCTCAAGTTATTTCTTTGTTAACTGCTTTTACAATACATGCATGTCAAACAAGTATCATAAAAGCAAAACCCTAAAAAAGTTAAATACATGGATTTTTTTTAATGCTATGCTTTATACATAAGAAGTAATGACTGTCAAGAAATTCATTTTTACTGAATCTTTACTTATATATTTGTTCTTAGGTTGAATTTGTGATTTTTATAATTCTAAATTAGATATAGTAGATATAACATAAATTTATTTGACTAATGAATCCAAGTAGAATAAAAATGCATGCCCATATTATACTTAACACTGACAGCTCAAAAGACATGCCCATTTTTATTAAACCAACAATATTAATTAATCTTATTTATCAAATATGTACCAAAGTCACATGAACTTTAAAAAGCATTTGTGTTAGTTTCCATATTTCTGGGAGTTTTAGGAATATTTAATTTATATAAGAGCTCATTTATCTCTAAGACAATTTGAATAGAGCTCTTTTACAAAATTTTATGAATTAACTTGGTAATACCATCCAGAGATAGAAAAATATTACTTATATATAATATATACATAAACATGTATACAGATAGATGCAAATAGAGATCTTATAGCTTTCATTCTAAAATTTTAGCCATCGGTCGTGTTAACACAGTAATATACTCTCATCTTTGGTCCACTTTATATTTTTATCAGAATTGCATTTCTAGTAGATGGAACAATTTAGATTAACTGTTTAATATGAGGGCTAATATTTTTTAATGATATTTGTAGAGAAGTTTTAAAATTTTTCATTTTTCCTGGCATGTAATCTTATAAAAGCTTTGGACTAAATTTTAGGAAAGGGACTGACTGAGGTGACAGCAAACAGCTATCACCAAAGCCCATCTGAGTAGATAAAATATTCAGTGTTTCCAGGTAGCCTTTTTCCCCTTTTTTAGCCCCACAAAGTTTTTTGGGGGTCCCTTAGTCCCTTGAGAACCCCCAGCGAGGAACTGGGGACTTAAAAGTTCTTGTGGCTAAAAAAAAAAAAAAAAAAAGTTGAAGCAGCTATAGGAAGTTGAGGGGCTAAAGTGAAAGGAGAAAAGTCTGGCTGATGGGGACACAGAAATAAAGGAGGTAAAGATTTGAATGGGTATTTAGCAAAGGATTCAAGACAGTTGAAGGAAACATCAAAGGTGGTACAAGGAAGGAATAGGAGCAGAAGCAATAGGAAGGAAAAGATCATAGAGCAGCTGGTATGGGTAGATCTTAAGTTTCCAAGAGAAGCCAATGAAGTTCCAAATTATCCTTAGCAAAATCATGCCAATAAGAAAGGAAGTGAGGCTGAGCATGATGGTTCATGCCTGAAATCCTAGCACTCTAGGAGGTAGAGGCAGGAGGATTGCCTGAGCTCAGGAGTTCGAGACCAGCCTGAGCAAGAAGGAAACCCTGTCTCTACAAAAAATAGAAAAATTAGCCAGGTGTGGTGGTGCATGCCTGTAGTGCCAGCTACTTGGGAGACTGAGGCAGAACGATCACTTGAGCCCAAGAATTGGGGGTTGCAGTGAGCTACGATGATGCCACTGCATCTAGCTGGGACAACAGAGCAAGACTCTGTCTCCCAAAAAAGGAAAGAAAAAAAGTTGGTGGAGCATATACAGTAGTCTTCTCTTATCTGTGGGGGACATGTTTCAAGACCCTCAGTGCTTGCCTGAAACTGCAGACAGTAACAAACTTGACTGCAATCAATCAGAACACATTTCTGTTCATGTCTTCCACCCACAAATATAATGCCTTTTCTGCCTTAACTGAGCACTTACCATGCACCGTGACTGTAACTTTTGCAGTTTGAGGTGTGACAGCAAAACTAGCACAAATTTCTTTTTTGTTCTTCATAATTTCATAGATAGAAAATTCATTCTTATCATAAATCTTAACAACCTAAACATACATTTTTTTTTTCTTGTTAAGTCAAGAACTTTTAGCTTTCTACTTAAAGTAAGCACTTTATGATTTTTCTTGGGCATATATAAATTGCACTTTAGGGCCATTATTAAGTAAAATGGGGTGACCTGAACAGAAGCAGTGTAATACAGTGACATGAATCAGATAACTGAGACAGCTACTAAGAGATTTAATGGGCAGGTAGCATCTACAGATTAGATACACTGGACAAAGGAATTATTCATGTCTCAGGTGGGACAGAGCCTGATGCATGAGATTTCATCAAGCTATTCAGAATGGCATGAAATTTGAAACTTACAGATTATTTATTTCTGGAATTTTTAATTCAATATTTTCAGACCATAGTTAGCCACTGGTAACTGAGACTGCAGAAAGTAAAACTGAAGATAAGGTGAGACTACTGTAGTCAGTAAATGTTTGAGAATGGGGCTTCAGTTGACTCAGAAGTTCCCATGGGAGAAGCAGGTTCAAATAGAACAGAGGCCTCACAGAGTAGCACAGAAACATTTCCATCTCAGGAGAGAGTGAATCCCCACTTGAAACAAAGAGCCAGGAAGAAAGAATTCCAGCCTAGTAGGTACCTTTCCAACAAACAAGGCTAGGCCTCTAACCTAACTTCAATAAGTATAGTCAGAATCTTAATCAAAATCTGTCTCTACCATGCTAATGGGTAGCCGTCTGGGGCACTGGCTTAGGAGTCTCACCAATGGATCCCCAATCTATCCATCAGGAATGAAGACAAAGCTTTGAAAGATATACATTTGGGGTCCTGGATGAGAGATCCAGGGATCCAATAATTAATCTAATCCTACTCAAGTCATAGGACCATAATTGTTAAGAAAACCAGAGCCAGACAGTACTGAAAGCAGTGAAAACATTATTCAGGAACTACTGCAACAAGGGGAAAGAGAACTCAGTATAGAACTGGGTTCAATTCCTAATATAGCAAGGACAACCAGGATTTATAGCCAAAGGAAACATCAGGGGTATAGGGCAGGTAGAATTCTGGCTGAAGAGACTTACCAGGATTCTTGCTGAGCTAAGGCTGGGATGATCACATATTGCCTGGAGGATGGTGGGGGATGAGGAATTTGATTAGATATCAAGGGTTATCAGATATCAAAGGTGGGAGATTCTCTCTAAACTGACTTAGCAAGATTCTTGCTCAAACTGGACAATGTAGGTCTAAGAAGGATGGGGCCTAGACAAGAAAAGTGCTTAGAGAAACCTGACTAAAGCTGTTAATGAGACAGGCCAGGCATGATGGCTCACTCCTGTAATCCTAGCACTCTGGGAGGCCATGGCGGGAGGATCGTTTGAGCTCAGGAGTTTTGAGACCAGCCTGAGTAAGAGTGAGACCCCATCTCTACTAAAAATAGAAAGAAATTAGCTGGACAACTAAAAATTTATAGAAAAAATTAGCCAGGCATGATAGCACATGCCTGTAGTCCCAGTTACTTGGAAGGATGAAGCAGAAGGCTTGCTTGAACCCAGGAAATTGAGGTTGCTGTGAGCTAGGTTGATGCCATGGCACTGTAGCCCAGACAACAGAGTGAAACTCTGTCTCAAAAAAAAAAAAAAAAAAAAAAATTGAGACAGTCTTTGTCAATATCATATGACATTCAAAAAGTGGTATTTGAAAAAAATTGTTTCTTCTACTTCCTACTCTGAGGATAAAATTTATTAACTGTGTACTGGTTTTATATTTGTTATAGTTTATCTCAGGAAAAAATTGTGAAAAACTTTTGATACAAAGCCAAAATAAAAAAAATTGGGTGTCTTGTGTAGCTTACCTATCATGATGATAACTACCTTTCACTGTCTGAGCTATTTTATAACTCTGTAAGTTGCAGAAAATGGATAATGTAAATGATTGTTCATTGAAATGCAAATGATTTATATTCCCTGGAATGCAATTGACTATTATCCTGTGGATAATTTACATTTATTTGTATTTATTTTGCATTATTTTAAAAGTCATTTCAGTATCATTCTTTACTGCCTATATATGTGTGGTTCTTTAAATTCTCCTTTCAACTGGAGTTAAGTAAAATTCTGGGTAAGTGTTCATTTTATATTTGTATGAATCTTAATCTCATATTTATAAAAAACATTTCCTCTCAGATATTTTTATTTAGTTCTAGTTTAACTAATTACTTGTATAGCATTTACTATGATCTTTGTCCTCTTCTAGTGTTTATAAATATTAACTCCTATAATCCTTGTAACAGATACACATATATATATATATAGAGAGAGAGAGAGAGTACATATTACTACTATTCCCCCTATATTGATAATGAAGCTGAGGCATACAGAAATAAAGTAGTTTGACAAGTACAGACAGGTGGTAAGTACAAAGCTGGGATTTGAACCCTGGCAGCCCATGGTCTTAATCAACATGCTATGCAGGCTCTCATGTACCTATTTTTATTTCAGTCCAACACTGAATGAACTGTTTAGGTCCTGTCTCTGTCTTTAGTTGCAAAATGTAGCAGTTATCATCCTCCCTCTCCCAAAACAGCATTTTTTGCCGTAGAGGAAAAATATAATTGGTTTTCTGGAGGATTTATCATACTTTGAAAATAATATAAACATCTCAGTAGTTTCTGCTACTATTTGACAAAGTTTCATAATATACAAAATATCAGGGACTAGAGGACAACAGTAAAATCAAATTTGCAGATATTAATTATGTATCTTCTATTTGTGTTTTCTTTATTGTTTGTTTATGCAAAATAATCAAACTTGCAGATTCATCTGACCCAACACATCCTCTATTTACATTGCAACTCGGTTTACTATTTATATTTATGACCTTATTCTGAGTTCTCGCATTTATGTTACTATTTCACCTCTATTTTAGTATTTTAGTATAAACCACTTCAGAGATGGACTAATTCATTTTACAAGATAGGGATATAATGTAATCCTATTATAAAAACAAAAGCAAATTTAATCTAATCTAATATATACTAATTCACTTATGAATTAGGTAGATTAGGAGAAACAAACTCTGTTAATTGAATCTGAATTAAGATGGACTGACCAATACTGTCCTTGTTTCAAAAACATAACTTTTAAGACTTAATTGAGAATAAGACTTTCATAAAAATCATATTTTTCATTCCAAACACTTAAAAAATATTTTAAAAACCTGTTTCATCACTTTCCCTCTGGAACAACCAAACTACCTGAAGGCAACTTG
Organism: Microcebus murinus; assembly: GCF_040939455.1. Taxonomy (NCBI): domain Eukaryota; kingdom Metazoa; phylum Chordata; class Mammalia; order Primates; family Cheirogaleidae; genus Microcebus; species Microcebus murinus. Next base: position 17,726,824 of record NC_134119.1, read on the forward strand.
ATAAACAGCTAAGGGATCATCAGTAGATCCTAGGACCACACATGCAAGAATAAGATTTAGGGAGATAGCCATACGAAGTGCCTGGAAATACTCCAAATTCTTACTTTCCCCCATATTGACATCCCTGTATTCTAGCACTCATGGGCATGATACAGAGAAGCCACGAGGATACCAGTGAGTTGACTGGTGGTACCGCAACAAGGGGCCTGCTGCCAGTGGACCTCTTCCATTCTGAGGATGCCTGAAAAGTAAGTTTAGTCTTAATCCAGCCATGTGGATACAAATTCAAATAAACATTCCCTTTCCCCCCTCCAAAAAAACCCAATTCATTAGTAGGACACCATACCATGAAAGCCAAAGGAAAAAAGTCACACAAATGTCTATAGAAATTAATGTTAAAATGAAATTAAATTATCAAGATAATCAGAAAAATAATTTTGGGTTCATTAAGAGACTTTAAGAATTTACAACCAGGGAACTAGAGGAACCCTGGGGAAAAGGCTGTTATAATACGCTAGAAGATCCTCTCTTTTAGGCTAATGCATAGTAGCTGTTATGCTAGAGGTTTACAACTTCATCTTTGTGCTGAATCTTCAAAACTTCCTCCTACTCCTTCTCTTTCTTTCCCTATCAGTTAGCTTTTGCGGTGCAACAAACCCTTCCAAAATTTGGTGACTTAAAACTTTTTATTTTGCTCATTAGTCTGTGGCTAACCAGGTAGTTCTACAGTCAGCTGGTGGGGTGGCTAAGGCGACATCCTTCTGGATGGCCTCACGCATGTCTGGTTGGCAGTTGTCAGGCTGGTTGGTGATGGGAACCTCAGCTGGATGGCTTGTCTCTGCTCCACGTGGCCCTTCATCCTCCAGTATGCTAACCTGGGCTTCACATAGCAAGAGAGTGTAGACACCAACATGCAAGCACTCTTTAAGCCTCTGCTTGGGGCATGTTTGCTGTAGTCCCATTGATCAAAGCAAATCATGTGGAAAAGCCCAAAGTCATTGTGGATGAGCACTAAACAAGAGGATAGATACAGGAAAGTGTCATACTTTGGGGGTCTTTATAGCCCAATTTACTAAGCACATTCTGAGTTATTGAATTTTCTGCATCCTAGATCCCAATATTAGTTTTGATTATGGCTTTGTTTGACATTCAAATATTTATCTGGGACATATTTTTATTTGATGGAAACTTGGTTCACATCAGCTTTGTGGGTTTTTTTTAATACCACTTCAGTTAACTATTAATATTTTCTACTTCTACTAGATTTCTAATAGATTTTATAATAGCTTCACTGTAGAAATCTAATATCTAAATGCCTGTGGAAGACAAACAGGTAACATAAGTGAGGCCAGTGTGTATAAGTATAAACAAATATTTAATATATATGTTGTAAATTGGAAAGCAAAGAATGCCCTGTCCAAAGGGTGTAGCTTCTATTCACGCATCATGTAAGGATGTGGGCCTAGTATTTCCAGACCCCTGGTTTTACAAGAGAAGTCAGAAACCTAAGTTTTAATGTGAAATCTCATTTTAAATATCAAAATTTAATTAATAATTTAAAATGCAATTTAAAAGCATTCAAGTGCTTCAAGCATTAAAGTTGAAGAAAATTTATCTTTGGACCGAATTCAAGCAAAAGCTATTAAGCTGTTGCTTATTCTTTAACAGATCCCAAACAGTCACCACCAATGGCTTTCCACCATTTGGTTAAAATCTGAATAATTCCAGTCTTATCTGCCACTACTCCCCAGTTTTTGGTGCTGTCCATATTCTCATCACCGATGAATTCTTACTTTTCCTCAATATATACTCTATTCCCTGCCCCTATGACTTTGGAATGCCCTTTGTCTTGTTACCCTCAAACCACCCTACAGCCCTCTGGCACTCTTACTGATCCTTTATAAAACTCAGCTAGGATGTCTCCACTTTCATAAAACTTCATATAAATGTTACTTCTCCTTCTCTGAACCCCAAAGCACTTTTAGTCTTTCTCATGGCATTTATCACATAATTCCTGGTATTAAAGTTGTTTTTGTATGCTTCATCATCATTCAGCTAGAATGAGGAGTTTGTATCTTGGCTGGACTTTGTGTTTCTTGCATTACATAGCAAGGCTACCATGCCTGGAACGACTCCCTGCTCAGATAGGGTCACATTCAGATACGAACTTCTTATCTGAAGGTTTCCTTGATTTTCCTTCCCAGAGTTAGTTGGAGTCTCAGAGATGAAAAGAAAGGAGGGTCTATTGCTGAAATTTTCATCCAAGGAAGCTCTGTGAAAGTTGGAGCTAAGAAGACAGGCAGGATTATTGAGTCTTAGTTAATTAAACAAGTGAGCTATTAAATTGGAAGGGCATGCACACAGGAGAAAGAGAAAAAGAGAGAAAATTTTAATCAGAGAGTTTTCATCATTATATCTTTAAATAAGAATGGAACAATCTATAACATCCTAATCTACCCTCTCTTTCCTAAAATAAGGTCAAATTTTACCCATCTATGGAGAAACATGTCCTGTTTCTCCATATTAATACTTGGAATTGTAAGCACCCTATTGAGGTAACTTAAGGAAACAGAGACACAGGGAGGTTAAGCAACTAGCTTGTCCAACTAGCTTGTCTTATAACTGACAGAGTTTTGAATACTAAAAGTCTGGTTCTAGCACCTATGTGCATAGTCACTGTGTAATACTGCCCCATACGGATCAGCCTTACAAGGTTAAAAAAAAAAAAAAAAAAAAAACAGATCTATAAGCTAAATAGGGACAATACACCTCATCCTTCTGGGACTTTTTTTTTTAAGTTTAATGTGACTATTTGTGAAGAGGATTAGGGTGGGAGGTTAGGCATTGAAAATGTATATTTTATCCTACTGTTACAATCTGCTAAAAATCATTTAGTTCAAAAAATTGTGATATGACTATATAGTATGGCTGTTAGACTACAGCTTATAATGCTTCAAGTAATCTTGCATAAAATCAGTTAAGTTCATAAGGTTCCAAATCAAATTCCAAAGAAAAGAAAAATCAAATTTCTGCCACTTTAGTAACATGTATGAAATCTTAATTTATAAGAACAGAGAAATGCTAGTTCAAATAAAGAAACAATATAAAAGAACCAGAAAATCAGAAAAGCAGCAGCATTCATAATTTTGCTCTCTTTATCATTAAAGTGCAGGATTTTCACCATGTAGGTTAAGACCCTCTCGTGGGTTGTGAAGCCAAAGATATATTACAACCAACAATTTCACAAAGTAATATAGAATAGAATTAAAATATTATAGTGTATCACATGTAAATAATTATTTTATGAAAATTTTAGTTCTATGTACGTAGATAAACATTTATGGGTCATAATATAAAGTGCGTTTCTTACTGTGGATCTTGAGTAATTTTGACCTTTTGAAATCACTGTCTCTGCTCTCTTCCACAAAAATGTTTTAAAATATTGTCATGGTATTTTGTAATTTCACAAAAATGGACGGATTTTAAAAACTGTGTTTCAAGGCTGGGTACCATGGTTCACGCCTGTAATCCAGCACTTTGAGAGGCCAAGGTGGGAGGATCACTTGAGCCCAGGAGTTCAAGACCAGCCTGGGCAACATAATGAGACCTCAATTCTACAAAAAAATAAAATAATTAGCCAGGCAGCACGTGCCTATAGTGCTAGCTACTCAGGAGGCTGAAGCAGGAGAATCACTTGAGCTCAGGAATTGGAGGTTACAATGAGTTATGAGTGCACCACTGCACTTCAGCCTGGGCAACAGAATGAGACCTCATCTCCTATAAAAAAAAAAAAAAAAAAAAAAACAAAAAAAAAAACTATACAGTGAGATTTCTGTAAGATTTCTGGGGTGTAGAACCAAAGCTAATTGTTTGACTAATATACCAAGATTTTACAGTGTCTAGCAGAGAAGTAGATATATAGTAAATGCCAAAAAAAAATACAGAATTGATGGATTATAAATATGCTTATGCTTAAGAGAAACTGGTTTGTTCTATAGGAGTCCAAATCCACTTATAAAGCACAAGATAATGGACTTTTCTACAGTATCACATAGGAAGAAGCTATAACTAACTCACTGGTGTAATTTAAACGGTAAGTTGAAATTTTCAAAAGGTATGATTTATCCTATAAAAGATAACCTTAATCTAAACATAATGAGAGGAATTGCAAAGCCCAAATTATTATAATAACAAGGAAAACAAATGGAATTCCACAGAATTTTTGAAAGTGACCTTGAAACCTATAAATGAAGAAACTAAAGTCCTGAGAGGTTGTCACTTGCCCAAGGTCACAGAACTAGTTAGTAGTAGTCCAATATTCTTTTCCCTCTATAAGGACTCATGTTTCTCATATTAGCTTGTAATTTAATGTTACTTAAAAGAACAATTATTTTTGTATTAGAGATATGTACGTGCCTGTATTACCCCCTCCTCTAAGAGTCAGTAAAGGAAGGTGGCAGCAAACACAGATTCTGGGAGCATTATGTCTAGATTTGAATCCCTGCTCTGTTACTTACTAGCTATGTGGTACTGGTCAAATTTAACTTCTCTGGGTCTCAGTTTCCTCACTTGTAAAATGGGAATAGTACCTATCTCATAGGATTCTTGTGAGAATTAAATGGATTAAGACATAGTAAAGCACATGAGATAGTATACAACACATAGTAAAAAAAAGACTAGTGTTAGCTAGCAGGAGGAGGGTTTGGGCAGAAGAGAAATAGTTCCCAAAAAGAAAGTTTGGGCAGAATCACTTCTTTGTGCCATATATACTTTCCAGCACAATATTTGACACATACTTTACTTTGCAAAAAATACTGATTAACTAGATTCAAATACCTATCTCCTACCAGATAAGCCACTGGTGACTTGACCAGTGAGCAGGAAATAGAATTTCTTTCACCTGAAGCTCATAAAACACTAAAAATAAATTAGGTGAGCAAATATAGTCAAAGGCTCCAGAGGTATGCAGGAGTCAGAAGTAATTGTAAGGGAGACTGTGAAGGATCACCAGAGATCAGAAATCAACAGTCCCAACACCAATAAGGAGAACAAAACAGGTGCATCAGGTGTCTATTAGGAATCTAGGTTAACTAGCCAGGACAGGGATGGAAGTGTGTGGCTTTCTGTTACCTGCAGCCTTGGTAAGGCCCACAGTAATCTAGCCAAATTTGAAGGAGCAGAGATTGAACTGACACATCTACTGATCGAGTTTGGGAACTATTTGTTCTTGCTTTCCCTGAATAATGCTAATATCTGCAACAAACATCTTGAGTTCTCTGACTTAGACTGTGTGTTAAGCTAAACATTATAATACCAAAATCATTTTCTTTAGCTCCAGTACTTTTTTCCTACCTATGCCAATGTAGTGCATAATTTTCTTCCCGATTTCTTTGAATACTATGGTAATAATTACTTATTAAGAATATAATTACTACCCTTAGTTTGTCTTTATTCACAAATGTTCTTCATTTGTTATCTTTAGTATAATTTATTTATTAACAGCTGAATTGCCCTTAGCTCTGGGCCAGGTATTATGCAATTTAAACATACAGGCCGGGCGCTGTGGCTCACGCCTGTAATCCTAGCTCTTGGGAGGCCGAGGCGGGCGGACTGCTCAAGGTCAGGAGTTCAAAACCAGCCTGAGCGAGACCCCGTCTCTACTATAAATAGAAAGAAATTAATTGGCCAACTGATATATATATATAAAAAAAATTAGCCGGGCATGGTGGCGCATGCCTGTAGTCCCAGCTACCCGGGAGGCTGAGGCAGAAGGATCACTCGAGCCCAGGAGTTTGAGGTTGCTGTGAGCTAGGCTGACGCCACGGCACTCACTCTAGCCCGGGCAACAAAGCGAGACTCTGTCTCAAAAAAAAAAAAAAAAAAAAAACATACAGCTGCTGCCCACCAAATACCAGTAGAGAAAAATCACTGACCTATTAAATCAATAAGTAGGATTGGAATAGGAACATAGATCCCTGAGGAAGCTCTTGAAACAATCTTAGCCTGAACTAACATTGTAGCAATGGAGACAGGAAAAGGAAAATGTTAGCAGTAATAATCACGAGGCATGTGTAACCAAGCATGAAAGTCTCACTGGAAGTGGGAGGGTAGGAAATTGCTACGGTTGACTTCCTGGTTTCTGTTCTAAGGTGGCTGTGAGAGGCAATGCAGGTGGGAGAGCCAGTTTGGGAAGGAAGAAAATTAAGTCAGTCTCGGATATGTTAAATTTGAATTTCCTACAGAATATTCAGGCAGAGGAATTGCATGTACAGATCTTGGTGCTTCTAAGAAAGGTCTTCAGGCAAGAGATGCATATTTTGGAGACATCATCATGTGGTAGTGGCCCTAGGTGAGATCACCATGGTTAGACATATAAATTAAAATAGACCAAAGACAACATCAGAAAACATCAATCTTTATAGGAAGGGCAAAGGGAAAGAAAATGAGAAAGACACAATGAACAAACACTTACAGGGACAGGAGACAAACCAGCAGAAGCCCACAGAGGAAAAAGTTAAATAAAAAAAAAGTGATCAGCAGTTTCAAATGTCACAGTGAAGAAACAGAGGACTGAAAATGTCCTATTTTACATAACAATTACAGATTGAGTATCCCTTATTCAAAGTGCTTGGACCAGAAGTGTTTCAGATTTTGGATTTTTTCAGATTTTGAACTATTTGCATATACATGAGACATCTTAGATATGTAACCCAAGTCTAAGCATAAAATCATTTGTTTCATATATACCTATACACATAGCCTGACAGTGATCTTATATTTTAAATAATTTTGTGCATGAAACAAAGTTTATGTTATGTACTTATGCATGGAATGTTTTACTTGTGGCATCATGTCAATACTCAAAAAATTTCAGCTTTGGGGTCATTTCAGATTTTTTACTTTTGGATTAGAGATGCTCAAGCTGTATATCATCGCTGGTGACCTTAGCAAGAATAATTTTCAATAAAGCCAGAATATGGATGTGCTTAAAACTAAGCTTAGATCATTAATGTCCCATGAGATGGTAGTGAAGTAAGATAGAATTTGTGTTCCTGAATGACCACAAGAAGAACTTCCAGTTGTCCTGAAACATTACCCTGTCAAGTAAGAAATAAATAAGTTCAATCTTCTTTAAATCATGGAATCACAGGTAGGTCTCTTTGTTACAAACTCCAGCCTTTCCCCAACTTACTCATCCAGCAACAAATAGATGTACCATAACTTATCTAATCAATTCCTTTTTGAGAACCACTTAGGTCATTTCTCATTTTTTATCATTAAAATAACACCATAATATGAAGATCTTTATACATAAATCTATGAACATATCTGATTATTTCTTTGGTTTCCATTCCTAAAGTAGAATTATTAAGTCAAACACATGCTGTTGATGCAAACTGCAAAATCACACTGGTTAATTTACGTAGGGGTGAAAGAAAACAAACATGGCTTCAGACCCTAAGAGGGAGTGTTCATGTGCTAAGATGACTTCAGAAATAGGCCTGAAAAGAGGCTATTAGATTAGAAGGTCCCTGTTTATCCATACATGGTTGAGAATTATAGAAGTCAGATTTCATTAGATTCTGCATCTTCCTTAACTCTTCCAATTAGTCATTCTTGACTACCTTTATTTCAATTTAAACTCTCCTCCTATCCAACTAGTCTCTAAATCCTACCAATTCCACTCTTAAAATATCTGAAATTCATTTTCTCCCTTTGATGCTCACTGCAACTCCCCTGGTGTATTAAACATTAAAATAAATTAAATCAAAAGATAAAAGTCCCTTCCCCCAATCTATGTTATCAACCTCATTTTCCACAATTTACCCATCACTTTAATCTCTTATCAAACCAGTCTCCTTAATGCTTCTATGTCTTTGCAAATGTTGTTCTCACTAACTAGAGTTTGTCATCCCCTTGACAAACTGCTCTCATCTTTTAGGAGTTAATACAAATAGATGCTTTCTGAATTTTCCACTACTCCAAATGACTTTGTCATTCAATATGTTATACAGTTACTTGTTTTATAAATGGTTTTCACTCTCTGAAATGAGAACTTCTAGCATAGATCCATGTCTTCTGCATATTTGAGTCCTTCCAGATTCCTAGCACAATGACTGATACATGGTAAACACTCACTAACGGAAGCAAAGGAAGACTGAAGGGAGCATGGCAGGAAAAGGTAGAGTAAACAAACTAATACAATGGACATTTTCAAAGTAAACCATTTAAAATATTTTAATGAACAATAACAGAAAGGCATGTCAAACTAATGCAAGTTTCTATGCAAAAATGTTAATGACTTAGATGTGTTTTAATTTCCTGCTTCACAAATCACTAACCTCCAAAGCTACTATTTTTTATTTTTTAATCTTTAAAGTAGTTTCACCAAGTGTATTCCATAAAAACCAGGCAAAATTTCTTGGAGCAGGGCCCAAGACATCTGCATTTAACAGGTTTTTTTTTTTTTTTTTTTTGAGACAGAGTCTCACTTTGTTGCCCAGGCTAGAGTGAGTGCCATGGCGTCAGCCTAGCTCACAGCAACCTCAAACTTCTGGGCTCCAGCGATCCTTCTGCCTCAGCCTCCCGAGTAGCTGGGACTACAGGCATGCGCCACCATGCCCAGCTAATTTTTTACATATATATATCAGTTGGCCAATTAATTTCTTTCTATTTATAGTAGAGACGGGGTCTCACTCTTGCTCAGGCTGGTTTTGAACTCCTGACCTTGAGCAATCCTCCCGCCTCGGCCTCCCAAGAGCTAGGATTACAGGCGTGAGCCACCGCGCCCGGCCTTAACAGGTTTTAAGATGATTCTTAAACACACTAAAGTTGGAGAACCATGCCTCTAAGTTATTTTACATACAAAATCACTGACATAATTTTAAAAAATATTGGAAGCCAAACAGACTTTTATAAACTATGCGGACATTCACAGAAAGTAAAAGCTACTACTAGCTTACTGACTCAAAGTATCTTCCTGAGCTTCTCCATGTTATCACAAACATGGAAGGATGTCTTACGCCTAGCTATGCTTAAGATGCTAGTAATGCTAAATTTTATATCTATAAGTCATGTATCATTGAGGTCATAAATCTGTAGAATTTAAGGAAAATTATGAAATCTTCAACTCTAGGATAGTTAGAGGAAATAAATATCTGCTCTAGAGTACTAATGTACTCACCTTCCTGAAACTCTGGGTCAGCACCCTCTCAATTTTTCCTTCAATGGTTTTTACATAATTATGATCACACTTTCAATACTGATATGTAAAACCACAAACATTTGCTCAACGACCAACCTGTACTAGAAGGGCTAGTCCTGAAGAATAAAAAACATTAAACAAAACCCACACCTTTTAAAAAAATTTTATTTCTTAGATTATCTTGGCAAAATATTATACAGATTACTTTTAAACCTTTTCACATATTTACATGAAATTTTTAAAAAGAACTTTGAACAAATTCTCTCAACAAGTATCTAGCAACAAATTAAAATGGAGAGAATTTTTCAGCATCCAACTTATTTTGATGAAATATTCTAAAAGATGTAAACCATAATAATGTACCTACATGCAAAAATATCACAAATTACATTTGAAAGGAAAAATCAGTATATTTAGCAACTTTTTTCTATGTGAGAGTGAATGATGTTCGTACTTCTAAGGTGTACATACATATATAAATGATTAGGCTAAAAAATTCAATGTAAGAGTTTTAAGGTAAATGATGCTTTATATATACAATTTCCCCCTTTTCTTAGTGTATAAGGATTATAAATGATAATATTTTCATGGCTATCTTATTAAAATACCAGGTACCTAAGGAAATAAATCTCAAATATTTAAAAATCTATCAACCAATTCAAATATTAGAATCAATGAAACAAGTGCTATTGAATTATCAGGGACAAAGACTGCAACCAATGAATTCATTAGCTGGCCAAGATATACAAAAGCTCAACAAATATACCATCCCTGTGCACATCCTAAAATACTATTAATACTAAAAGGGAAAAGCCGATCTTTAAGTCACAGTAACCCAAGAGGAAGAATATCATAATACAAGTGGACTAGCATTGGGTGCTGAAACCATTAACAAAATATTCAGATTCTCTTTCTGAGCATATGGATGATTACACTTCCCCTCATCCTCCATTCCAGGTCTAAAATGCTTCTATTGTGCATGCTTTCCAGAACTACTGATCTGAAATCAGAAATCTCATCTGTATACTCAGCCTATTCTCTGAATGTTTGAATGTTTCCTTGACTTCAGTGAAACTTAGCTGTCCCCTAAAAATATTCATTCATTTTTAATGGAAGCTTTTTCTCAACTTTTACTATATATTCCTTAAATCTAACATTTCTGTCACTTCCTCCTGTAATTTAAAGTTGCTAGTCCTTCATTTCCTCTTTCCAAAGTTACAAACGTGGACATGTAGATGGTGAGGTGGCTTAGACCTCATAGACACAGGTAACATCCTATTAGATCGTGGAAGACCAACGTGGAGGGAACCAGGGTCTTTAGACAACCTTGTGGAAAAGAGCCAGTTACCAATATTGGACTGAGTTGGTACATGAAAAAGGAACTTCAATTTTTTTTAGGCCCTGTACTTAAGAGCCTTTTTGTTTCGCCAATTCAATCTGTACTATCACCAATAGTTTTCCAGTGTACTTGGAATAAAATCTAAGCTTATCATAAGTGCATAAGACCCTACATGACCCAACTCCAGTCTTCTCCCTCTAACTTTGCTCCAACCCAACTGAAACCCTACCCTAGATGTTCTTCCCTAGATTTTCATATGGCTAGATCTAATATAAAGTCCAGAGCTCTTATCTCAAATATCACTTCCTCAGAAAAGATTCCCTCACTATCCTACCTCAAATGGTCCCCTCTTCTCATTCTAGCATATTATCTATTTTATCTTCTTCACAGCACTTAACATAATCTAAATTATTTGTTCATCTATTCTAGGTAAATGCTTTGGAAGCCAAAACCTTGTATGTTTTGTTCACAACTATCTCAAATGCCTGAATGAAAGCTAAGTAATGTTGAATAAATATTCCTCCAAAAAATGAAGCTCTTTACCTCATCAGGGCATTGGCTACTCACAACCTGGACCACTCTTCACACAGCTGTATGTCCCTTCCTATTCTTCAAATCTCAGCTTATGTCACTGGTTCAAAACGGCCTCCTCTATCTAATCTGATGTAGCCTTAATCCCAACTGCAACCAATCATTAGCACTTCACCCTGTTTATTCCCTTCGGCTACCCTTCAAAATACAAAAGCATCTTATTTATTTACCTATTTATTGACCATCTGCCCCCAAATATGTAAAACTTGATGAGATCAGGGGCCTCATCTGTCTTTTTCACTTATATTATTTGCCCAAAACAGTATCTGGTGCTTTGTGGGTACTCAATAAATTCTTCAGTGAATAAATTATTGTAAATAGGTTACAGAGTATAAACCTATGATTAACTCTTGGAATAAAACAAAATGAATAAAAACTTGAAAATAAAATTTACTCCAAATAATGAACTATATCAATAAAAAGACGGAATGAAAGGAAGAATGGGGGAAATTAAAAGAAATTTATTCTTGATACTGATAATTAGAAAAATATAGGCTCAATATATTGGAAATATAATATATATTATATTATTAACATATAAAATATAATATATATTATATTTCCAATATAATTGGAAAAATATAAAGATAATTTTCAGAATTAAAAATAAAGTTAACCCCTCATGTGTGCATGTGCACACAAAGTCTCCATAACAATGGTATTATAATAAAGCACAAAAAACTAAATCCAAGTTATACTATAAATGAAAATGAAAACTCATCTAGTAAAAGTCAAAAAAGAAGTCAAAGACTTTCAAAATGGGAGAAAAAAACTGTAAGAAAAATAAAAGAAAAAAGAGGGCATATAACTAGCAAATAAAAACAAAATCAAAGCCAGAATAGGATTCATGAAAAAATGTTGTGTTTTTTTTAATGTACCTTACAATATAAATAGGTGGGATTGGATATGAGAACATATAGGCAAATGATTAGCAATAAACATTACTATTATTTATTGACATCTTCAATAGGTGATAAAATTGTGGTTAAGTTCCACTGAATTTCTACCATTATTTTAATATTAATATCTTCACACTAAAGTGACATTTTTTATTTCTCATAATTTGAGTTTTATTGAAGCATAATACACATGCAGAAAAGCTCACACAAATCATAAAACTCAATGAATTATCCCAAAGTCACTATACCCATGCAACCACCAAAGTCAAGAAATAGAACAGTACTAATACCTAGAAGCTCCTCAATACCACTTCCCAATAACTACACCTTCCTCCCCCACAAAAGTAACCACTAATCTGAGGTCCAATATTTAGTTTAGCCTGCTTTTGAATTTTATATACATGGAACCATATACGGTAAGTATTCGTCTGTACGTGATTTATTTCATTCAACAGTTTTGTGCAATCTATATTTTCACATGGAACTTTGTGAATTTTCATTGCTGTACTCATTGCTGTATAGTATTGAATATACAGGATCTATTTATCCATTTACTGCTGACAGTTGTGTTTTCAGGGTTTGGCTAATACAAATAATGCTACTTTGAACATGATTGTATTTGCCTTTCAGTGGATATGTGCATGAATACCTATCGAAATTGCTAGATATATGTCTGTACACAACAGCTTCAGCAGATACTGCCAAATAGTTTTTAAAAGTGATTTTCCAATTTATACTCCTACCTTCAGCAAAAGAGATTTGCATTGCTATCCATATTCTGCTAACACTTGGTATTATTGATCTTTTTAATTTTAACCATTCTGGTGAGTTTTGTGGTTTTATCTCTTTATGGTTTTAATTATCAAGTTGAATAATAAAGTTGAGCAATTTTTCATCCATTTATAAGCCATTTGAGTATCTTCTTTTGGGAAGTGCCTGTTCAAGTCTCTTTCTCATTTACTCTACTGGGTTGTCTGTCTTTTTCATAATGATGTGTAGTGGATATAAGCCATTTGTCAGGTTTATATATTGCAAGTATGTGCTCTTATTCTTTGGTTTGCTTTCATCTCTTATATATTGGTATCTTTTGATGACAAAAGTTCTTAAATTGTCGATGGTCCAGGTTATCAACCCCTTCCCTTTATATTACTAAGGTTTTGTGTCCTGTTTCAGAAACTTTTCCCTACTTCCAGATACGAAGATATTCTTATATTGTCCTTGAGAGGCTTCATTATTTTACTTTTCACATTTAGCTCTTGAATCCAATGTGCATGTTATGAAGTAGTGATCGATCAAGTGTCATTTTTCCCCAGATATCCAAATGACCAGCAATATTTAATGATAAGATTAAATATTTTTAATTGATGAAAAGTAAAATCCATTATGAAGATATCATAAACTTTGAAGAACCAAATAATATAACAATAAAACATGAAACAATGAGAAAAATGACACACAACAGTAATGCAAAACTTTAATTCTCATAATTACAATAGCAGAAGTAGTCAAAAATAGGAGATCTGCATAGTATACATAATAAAGCCAATAAATAAATACACAGAACTAAATACCCTACAGAGGACTCACCTTTCTCATTGCCTGGGGCACATTCTTACATGTATCATAAGGAAAAAACTCAATAAATTCTCAAGAAACAGAAATTGTATTCCTTATTGTCAGACCACATTATAGTAAATATTGAAATTAACTGTATTTTAAACACATATATATTTTTTCACAATTTTAAAATACCCTAAGTAACTTTTAAATCAATGAGGAAATCACAGCTACATTTTATTGAAAACTTAGAAAATAAAAAGAGTATATATTAAACTATATGGCATTAGTCAAAGCTGTGACCGAAGCAAATTTAGAGTAATAAAAGTTTCTACAAAAAATAAAAACATGAAAGCATTAAGAGAAAAACACAAGACATAAAATTTGTAATGATAAAAGGGCTTTCATTATATACAGAGATAAAATATTATAAGGAAATTATATGTACAACCATTTGCTAATAAATTTTTTAAACTGGATAAAATCAGCAATTCTTAAGGAAAACACAAATTATCACATTATCAAAAACTTGAAAAGACTAATAACTATAGAAGAAATTGAAAAAGTCATCCAATAAATGCCTCTATCAAAGACTACGGGATAAAATCTAATCTTACCATATATTATCCATGTGCAATGTGCATGAACAATCAATACCAGAAAAACTTCTATAACATATTCTAGGATTTATATTAAAAAGCAACACTCATTTACTCAATCATAATTCATTTAGTTCATAATTCATTATTTATTCAATAAATATTTATCCAATTAGGATCCTATGTGTGCCAGACTCGGCTAAATACTACAGATACAAAAACACACAAGCCAAACATGATACCTTGCCTCTAGAAGTTACAGAACATGGACAATAGACAATTATAATACAGTGAAATGTTATATGAGGAGAATTCAGAAAAAACAAACAGTACTGACCCCTAGTTTTAGTCAACAAGGATGGGGACAAAAGTGTGAAAGAGAATGCAGCACATGGTGAATGCCTACTCTTCACTGTGTCAGGTGTCACACAAAGACATTTTGTCTACTTCCCATAAGCACTCTGGACAGGTAATTTGCCCTACACAAGAGGCTGATAAATGGAAATGTAAGCATAAATACTTAATTTTATTTATTTATTTTTTGCCTCCGAAGCTCCTGATCTTTTACCAATGCCATTAAAGCAGAGTAAGATGTCTGATATAAATAAAAACACACATCTAAAGAACAATAAAACAGGACACCAAACAACACAGGCTGTGGCAAAGGACTGGTGGAATCAAAAGAGAGAGATGAGACAAACTTTTCAACAATTAATGTATTTCTGGAAAGCTATCCCTAGAGGGCGACATTGCAAAGACTATGAATAAATTTTAAGCCACTATTAAAAGAAGAACTAGGGTAAAACTATAAAGCACTCCAATGCTTAAGCACATTTTTAAGTACTAAAAGAAATGGTTCTCCTGTAGCTGAATAATTTGTAGAATGTTTAAAACATGCTCTCATGTTTATGACAAGAAAATAAATGCAGATTTTTATTTTTAACCTGAAATGTGTTGATTTTTTAACCTGAAAATATTTCCTTGGAGTTTTCTTGAAGTTTCAAAGAACAAAGACTACTGTAATATAGTGAGAACGGGTGAAAAAGTCTATAAAATATAAAAACTTACTTTCTAACCTAGCTTTGGTATAGATTTTCAGTTTCAAAACAATATTTCCCATTATTTTCCCTTGACTTTTGTCAACAAACTAATATGAATAAAATTATCTCATAGAGAAGTATTTTCGGATAGGCAGCCTATAAATAATTAAATCATTCAATTCAGGAACCTGAGCCTTGAGAAAGAACCTTTAATGAATGGCAAAGGCAGAGGAAGAATCTGTCTGAAAGAAAATTATTGCCTGCACTTTCTCATCTCCCAGTACTTCTTACAATCCAGAGTTTTCTGGTCCCATTGAAACTGCTCTGGACAAATATACTAGTGGCTACTCTGTACCAAATCTGAAGGACTCTGTGCACTCTGTTTCTGTACTTCGTGGCATCTGACACAACTGAATATTCTTCTTTAGCAAATCACTAATTTCTCACCTACAGCATATCTAACCACCAAGCTCTCTTTTACTGTTTGATCCTCTCAATGGCCACTTTTGAAGTTTAAAACTTCTTGGAGTTCCATCCTAGCCCTTTTGTCTTCTCTCACATTTTTCCTCAAAAAATCTCCACTTTATGAAGGGCTTGCCAAACCACATTCTCTAGCCAACTTCTCACAAAACATGTGAAATCCAATATGTTCAAACCTAAGTCTTCACTTTTCACCAAAAGTGTGCAATTCCTCCTATATTCCCTTGCTGTTAATGGGTAATACAACCACCTAGTATGTCATATCATTTTTCCTATCACCACAATGACCTCGGTTTTGACCAGGAGATTCCAATCTTAAGGGTGTTTTATTTGGTAGCACAATGGTATGTATAATTTGAGTGTGAATTCCTTGGTGGGGGTAAAGGAAATGCAGATTCCCTTTCACCACAAAATGCAGTCCCCCTCTAAGTATCACAGCACTGCCACTTCCCATATTCATGTTACCAGCCTGACCCCTTAAGGAATTTGAGTTTGGGGCTTAAATATTTGGACTTAAAGCACTACTATAGACTATCTACCTGGGCCTCAAGTCTCAAGTTCTCTCTCCAATTCATCCTCCACATTGGTACCAGAATGCTCTCTGCAAAATGCAAAATTAACAAATCCAAGTGTCCTTGCCTTCATTATCTACAAGGTAAAGAAGCTACACATGGCCAAGAAGATTGCTTATAATCAGACCCCTGCTTATCTCTGCAACCTCCTCTTCCACCATCCAGAGTTCTACTCTGAGCTGTTGCTATAGCAAATGATCTAAAACTTGTACTCAGCAGATAACTTCCTATACTGACTGGGATATCCATCTTTCCTCTCACTTCCCCATCCACTTACTTGTGGAATTCCTCCTCCCCCTTCTACATCTTGTTAAACTGTCACCTACTTTAAAAGTTTCCCTAGTATTCTCCAGAAACCATTCCCACCCTGGTAGCTTTCATGATTGGGTGGATCACAACAGATAGCAAACATTCATTTGGTTTTATCTCCCCACTCAATAGTGAGAATGCTTTAGGGAAGAGATCCCATTTTACCCCTTCTATTAATAGTATACCAAGAATTAACAGGGAACTTGGCAACCAGGAGACTCTCAATAAATGTTAAAATAGCAGACCCTAATTGGTCCCCAATATCTGTATCTGCTTTCCTGACATGACAATTTAGAGTCATTTGGGACTGCTACCAGGCATCTTTTTCTTATTACCACCCAGACACAAAGATATCAAACTTGTCCCTAACTCAATGAACAGCACCTGCCAGTTAGCCAAGACCCAGACCCGGGAAACATGCAAAAATCACTCCTCCTTCAACACCTCCCCTCCTTAGCCAATTAATAACCAAGAGCTTATTATACTTCTTGCATTATCTCTTGCCTCCAACTTCTCATCCTCAACTCCAGTGTCACATAGTTCAGTTCTTTCTCTTTCTTCACCAAAGCTAAATCGTCACCATATCCCCCTCTCTGCTATACTATGTAAGCAAGATTTTCTTAAGTTTATAGTTTAATCATAACACTGCTTCAAGCCCCAAAGAATAAAGACAAAACTCCTCAGAATAGTCTATAATCTTGCTGTTCCAAATGTGGTCATGGAACCAGTAGCATCACTTGCAACATCACCTACTAAATATATGATCCCACCCTAGACTTATTGAGTCAGAATCTGTATTACTTGTATTTTAAGAAGCAACTCATATATGTAGTAATTTGCATATTATGAAAAGGCTACGATATCCTTCATTAGGTCATTGGTCCCTGACTCCCTCTGCTGTATTCACTCTCTAACAGAGCTCCACCCTTAGAAATGGCCTATAGGGTTCTAGAACACCATAGGTCTTTAAGCCTGGCACCATTTTTTCCTACTTCCCAGTACTCTACCACCCACTCCCAAACTGATTCTCTTCTTCTAAACCTTAGCTTCATTACCATCTCTTGTATTAATATAAAGTCTTCCACACCATATCCCTTTCTCCTTTGTCTCTATACTCTAGTCTCATACATGACTATGTTTTGTTTTGTAATTTAAAGAATCTTAGATGTCACAATTATCTCATTCAACTTTGTATCTCAATTACATGGGGCAAAGTTAGGAGGGCTTTAAAAATGTTGAATTAAATTGTAAACGAAAGCCAATAGTCCTAACAGTGGACTGGTGCTTTCTATTTATGAAGAGGTCAGTTTCTACATAGAAGCAATAAACAGACTGTTTTTCCCTTTACTATAAGAATACTAGTAAACATTAGTAGACAAATATAAAAGCTAAATTTAGGAGATTCTATTTCAAGGAATAAAATCTGGTAGTGATTCTCTGGCAATTTTATGCAAAGAAAGATCAGTAATTCAAATAAGTTACTAAATGAAATATTCACCTTGAGCTATTTCTGGAAAAATGAAAATTCATTATACAAAGAAATCATCTGACAAAATTTTTTGTACAAGTTTCAAGGTAGGAGGATTGCTGCTTCGGGTACTAATTTTGAATGCCTGTTTATATGTATACTTTTGGAGGTGGGAGTGGGAAGTTAAAATCTTTGGAACTGTTAAGTAGATAACTTTCACAAAGTATATCTACACAGTGATCAAAGCAGAAACTTAAGTAATCTCTATGGGTGAGAAAGTAAGAGTATTATTGAAAGATTATTTCAGACAATAAGAATCTGATATGAATTCTCTACTTGCAAAATATGAAGGAGTACAACATTTAAGTGTATAATTGGGTGTTGTTGAAAAATGGATTTGTAGATAATCCCGTTTCACTGAAGCCCTCATCCTGATTTCAGAGTAAGATGTAGCTGAATGGAAGAATGAATGAATTACCCTAAGGTTTGTGAAATTGCTTCTGCCTATTTTTTAATAGCATTACTGAGATAATTTACATACCACTCCAATTTGCTTACTTATTAAATGAAGGACAAAGTGAATCTTGAATAAATCATACTAAAAATTAGTACCAAACATACCAGGAAAACATCTAAAACCAGCGGTTAATAAATGACTTTCAAGTATTTCAATGATCAAATCCCATAGACTAATTTTATCTAAATGGTATCTATTACCAGCCTAGACAAAGGACCAACAATTCATTATGATATTTAATTGGAATTATGGTAAAACAGCTTATTCTGATTTTAACTAGCTGTTAAAGAAAAATGTATGTCTTCCACACACAGGAAGGAAGAAAAATCTTTTTCCTTTCCAGTGATTCATCTTTCTTTTCTGACTCTCTTCAGCTAATCAGTGGCTCATAATACCAAGTCATTTCATAGATAGGAAGTACCCATAAGCCACCTTTGTACTGGGTAAGGCAAGAGAACCAAAATGGAAGTTTTGAGTAAAAAGAAATTAAAAAAACAAAAAACCTGCTCACATAAATCGTTAAAAAAGAAAAGGATTGCTAGGCTCTGAAGGTATGCAAGTGTAGAATTTCTTTCTTCGCAACTGTAATGGAAATGGAACATGAAAACTGATAACATCTCCACCAAAACAACTACATCCTGTCCCTTACCTAATGCTCCTATTCATATTTATATTCCAATTTTGATTACAAATAATTTATTGAGCACTTACTAATTGCCAAGCACTGTGCTCACAAAGGCCAATAAAACACTGCTTAAAAAAGTTCTTCAGGAGCCCAAGAATAATTTTTCAATATATATCTTGTACTTTTCTAATCTGTCAAAAGCTAACAGAATTAACTCTTCCCACAAATATTTATTAAGAACCAACAAATTACTACATGTAGTGCTAAGCACAGGAAATATAATGAAAAATAAGGCAGCTCATATACCCTAGAAAAGCTTTCAATGTTGGAGGAGGCAGAAAAGTAAATGGCCAACTATAGTGAGTATTTTGGATAATCCTATATACAAAGGAAGGACAGTAGAGAGAGGTATGGCTGGAGAGTTAATTCTAACAACAGCTAACACTATATGTCAGGCAAAGTACTAAGAACTTTACAAATGTAAAATCTTCATAATGATTCTGTAAGGTAGATGATTATACTCATCCTCCTTCTGCAAGCTAAAGAATCTAAGGATGTTTAAACTTGTCAGAAGTCATAGTGGTAAGGGTAGAATAGGGATCTGAACCAAGCTTATGTGTTCCAAAGATCTAGCAGGGTTTTAAGAGGCCCTCTCTATGAGATCAGTCCTTTATCAAAGAATAATTTTAAGGGGGTGAGGAGAAAGAATGAGTTAATCAGATTTGCTTTTAGAAAGATCCCTTTGAGAATGGTATAGATTGAATACAGCTACAATGAATGAGGCTGCCATTATAATCCAAATAAGAAATATTTCAAAGCTACCTGTGAACATTAAAAAAGAAAAAAAAAGGAATGTTTAAGACAGAATTGATACAGAAGCATAAAAATATATACATTATAAAGAAGAAACCTAATAATTCAAGGCCTACTGAATATAGCTGTTACTGGAGTAGTAAATGATAACTTGAAACAACTGGATAGATGGAGGAGTCATTCCTCAAAATAATGGTAAAGGGTGATGAGGCTTGAAAAGAAAATATTGAGTTTAGTTTTGAGACCAAGTTGAATCATAAACAAAAAACTAATCAACTATAATATAGCTTAAGTGTCCCTTATCAGAAATGCTTGGGACCAAAAGTGTTTTTGATTTTTAATTTTTTTCAGATTTTGGAACATTTGCATTAATACTTAGCAACCCAAATAAGAAAATACAAAATGTCATGTCAGTGCTAATCCAAAATGTGTCAGTGCTCAAAAAGTTTCAAATTTTAGAGCCTTCAAGATTTGGGATTTTCAGATTTGGGATGCTCAACTTGTACCTTATGGTCATATGCTGTGGTCTCAACTATGGAATGATGTTGAGTATTTTCAGAACCACTTATAAAAAAAATCAACTACTTGTAAAAGTCGTCTTATTGAATCTGAAATTCGTCCTATTTTTTCCTAAGTTTTTGTACATCTTATATATTTCTGCATCTTATTGTATGATACTATCCCCAAAGACATACTGGTCTTTCTTCCTAAACTGTGATTGATTTTTTTAAAGTTATACACACAATTCCATGGGCACAATAGAAAATAAATTTAAGGCTGTTGTCTACAGTATTTTAATAGCCGATTATTTCCTGAGTCTGACACATCTATCACAACTATTACTTAGCTATATTTTAAATTGTTGTATTTTAAAACTTATATCCTATGAACTCATGATGTTAACTGTACAAGCCCAAAACAGTCATAGGTATTTGCTACTCTAATAATTTTCCTTATATGGCCGTAATCAGGCATTAACGAATATTCTAATATTCTGACCAAAGTAATGCCCAGCTTCACAACAACATGTATCACTACATTAACAGCACCCCTGGGTTTCTAAGGAGGAGCATGAAGAAGAGGGGTAAAAAGAAGAAATATAAGTAAATTCAATCAAATTTTTTTGGGCAATTGGGTGTCTTGAACACAAAAGTATTAAAACTAAGGAGACAAAGCAGGTGAAATTGAATCTCTATCCTATAATAAGAATTTTTATTACATTTCAAATGTCTGTACTAATCTTGACTCTCATCTCCTGTAGTTAAGGCTGACTTCTATCTTGGTGTTCCCATGGATCACAATCAATGTTAGGTCTTCCTTAATTTATTTTACATTAACAGAAAATTATGTATATCACTGACCATTACAAGTTTTTATTTTTCTATTATTCCATAAGGTTATAAAAATATAATAAACATTACATGTATTTTTGCATAATTCTTAAACTCTTCTTCAAAAATTATAAAAAAGTAATACTTTCACTGAAACTACGTGCTAATACAAAAATTGTTTAACAATCATTCCTATTCCTTCTTTATTCTCCATCTCATATGTCAAGATAATTATAACTTTCTTCAGGCTCAAATATATATAATATGTTTTACAAAAACACAAGGTTTTCAAACTAAGATACTTTATGAATTATATTTTGTTTCCCTCACTTATTAAAATATCAATAGAAAGAGAATCCATTTCTTTAAGAGTTCCATAATGTTCCACTACAACCATTCTCCCTTTTGATGTACCTTAAAGTTATTCTTAACTTTTTGCTGCTAGAAGAAAAGCAGTGATAAACATGTTTGCGCAATTCACTATGCCACATTGAAACAAAATCACACCCTTACATATACATATGCTCACTCAATTATTTACTCTATTCTGTATTAGTGAGAGCTCTCAGAAAAGACCCTGGTACATAAGAAGGACTTTCAAAGATTGAAAACACATTTTTGACTACAGAGATACTATGTTCAAATTAATTGTATTCTCTGTTCTAAAAGCCCTTAAGATAAGGAAAGACTGCCCGGCGCGGTGGCTCACGCCTGTAATCCTAGCTCTCTGGGAGGCCAAGGCGGGCGGATTGCTCGAGGTCAGGAGTTCGAAACCAGCCTGAGCAAGAGCGAGACCTCGTCTCTACTATAAATAGAAAGAAATTAATTGGCCAACTAATATATACAAAAAATTAGCCGGGCATGGTGGCGAATGCCTGTAGTCCCAGCTACTTGGGAGGCTGAGGCAGGAGGATTGCTTGAGCCAGGAGTTTGAGGTTGCTGTGAGCTAGGCTGACTCCACGGCACTCACTCTAGCCTGGGCAACAAAGCGGGACTCTGTCTCAAAAAAAAAAAAAAAAAAAAAAGAAAGAAAAAAAAAAAAAGATAAGGAAAGACTGAAGAAAAATGAATAAGTTTTCGAATTTGTATTATTGGCCTGGAAAACTGAAACAATTACTGGTTCAAAATAAAATCGCCTTCTTGTCTTCCAAAGAAAAGCTGCCTAAGAGTATGATTACATACTGAAAAAAATTAAAAATAAAAATTTATTTTAAAAAACACCCACACAAACCAATTCATAAGATGCTTTTTATATAACACAGACAAACTCTTAATTTTCAAATGTTGAGATTGATTTCTCATTTAGGATCAGGGTTTTGAAGACCAAATTCAACATTTAGTAGAAAATCAACATAAAATCCATATCCTTGATATTATAACATTTACTATTTTAAAATTTTTATTTTGACATATACAGTAATATAAGGTCTGTTAAAATCTCAAAGAAAACAGAAAATCATACATTAATTACACACCATAAATAGCATAATTATTTAAGTGTAAAATATAAAATCTCAGTTCCATCAAGTTGTTTATGGATATCACAATGGATAAAACTGATCATAACATAGATAGAAATCACCATACTTCATCCTGAAAAACTAATATTTTTGATAAAATCCCACAGTGGTTGGTTTCAAGCACTAAAGAATTTTAAAATGCAAGAAAAGTACCTTACAAAGCTCTAGTGATAAATAAATGGACTGTATTTTTTAGGTTTTGGCAGATGCTATATATTTTCATTCATCCTTAGAGGCATTGCTGAAACAGAAGCAAGAGTGCCATCATTCACAAAGGACAAACGGGTGGTTCTGAATGTAAGGGTTTATAACTGCACACAGCAGAGACAAAAAGTCCTAGGACTGAAGCACCAACTGTTTTTCCACATTAGAAGATGATCAGCATTTTTCCATCAAGACCCACAAGATTCAGTCATTCCTTAATTTACTACTTCTCAGTTCTCTATGTTCACTCTAGAAGGTCTCTCAGTGTTAAATATACAACAAGATACATGTTTCTATCACCCTTTTTGTCTGTTTGCCTTCTCTCAAACAGTATTCCTTTTCCTTCTTCAAAACAGACTCTTCTCAAAGGAGTCTTCAAGGGATCTTTCTTGATTCAAAATGGACTGGAAGACAAGATGAGATAAAGGGTTCTTTTCCTAGTGCCCAAGCTAGAAAAAAAAGAAGAAGAGAAAATAATACAAAATTCCCTCTTAAGAGCAATATTTCTTATTTTCATTAAAACAAAAAAGAAAGAAAAAAAAAAACTACCAATATACAGTTTCATTTCACTTACTTTACCTAGGCCAATTTTATGTTGAATTTTATGTTATTACTTCCACTAAATAGAGTTGTTATAGGTGTAAGTTACAATTGCTCTAAGTTTCCAAAAATAACTTCCCCCACATACTCAAGCATACTTATGTTATCATTTAAAAATCACAACAGAATTATCAGTTATCAGGAATATAACCAAAGAGACCATTTCTAAAATCTCAGATAACAGAATTTCTAGAACCATCTAAGAAATTCTCTGACATATGGTTTGTAAAAAAAAAATCCTTCTGCAATATTTTTAAGCTGCAATGGGACTAGAGCTATCTTGGAAGCTATTCTCTGAGTTCTTGGCACTTAAGTTTCTGGTATTCTAGAGAAAAATCAAGAACTTAAGACTTAAGAAGCTCCAGTTAATTAACTACTTAATTAAAATGCAAAAACAGTGTTAAACAAAATCTTCATGCCTGAGAAATAAATCAGAGTGCCAAATGGTTAAATAGCCAATTAACATAACCAAAGAAGAGATAATCAACAAGTTAATTACAAATAATATTTTTAAGTATATATTCAAAATATCTGAAATTTAATACAATCCACAAGTCTCAACACTTTATTGGTTTATAAGAGTTATTGACAGCTAATACTATTATGTCAGCATGCTGTGTACCTAAATGTTCCTGGTGAATCGTATTACCATATAAATGAATCTATAATTCAAGAACTCTAATACATCTTCTTTATTAAGATGACAACAAAAGTTGTGCATGAACACAAAAATAAAGAAGACAGAAAGATGCTATTTTCCTAATTCTTCTAGCCTTGAAAAACAAGACCACTGCTCCACCGCAATCCTCCCATCTCCCATTCCCCACCATCACCATTATCCACACTTTCCAGAAAAAGAACTATTTTATCTAATAAAAACACAGCAACCAAGTAAAACATATAAGAAGAATACCTGTAAGATTTTCTTTCCATAACTTGTCCCAGGCAAGGATCCTCAGGAACTCTCTCCCATGCCATCCTCCACCACTTCTTCAACCATTAGAGATGCATCCTGAATGATGGTGGAGGGTTCAGAAGTTTATAGTAGATGCGGCATATTGAAACCAAGGATCATATCCATCTCCTCACAAAAAGGATAGGGCCTTTCAAGTGGTCCAGAACACCATTTCACACCTCACATCACATGTTACTATTCTGATATTGAGCAAATCCTACTCTCAACCCAAAACAAAAACCCACCAGGCTAACATCTCTGAATCTTGAATATGTCATTCTCCTTGTTTTTCTCTTTACAACTCATTATTTTAATTCATTTATATGCTGACTCATTCCACGAAAGATACTGGATTGATACTATTCCTCCATTAATAAAGCAATACCTAGAATGTAAGGATATTTAAGGTATTGCCCACATTTATATCATCTCTCATAAAATCCATATGCAATGATGAAATTAATAGCCAACCCCACTCCCACTCCCATACTCTGGGTAAAAAAGGTTCAGAGAAAAGTGAAAATACACTTCTGTGAGAATCTAGGAATAGTAGAGGAAGGAGATAGTTGCTAAGAAGTAACAGAAAAGTACCTTATAAAGAAAACTACAGGCTTGACCCTGCTTCTAAGTTAAAGTGGTTTAAGTAACCACTGCTACCCTCACACGTTGCCCTCCTCTCTTCCTCTACAATGTAACTTTTAGTTATTTTTTAAATTAAAATATGCTCCTTATAAAACATTATATGTTAAGGAAAGAATTCCTTTGTCATTCCTCCACCCTTTTTTCAAAATGTAGCCATTACTATTTCATGTCCTTTCAATTTCTCTTTTGCACATTTGAACATGCACGTTATTTTGATCACTACACATACTGTTCTCACAACTTGCTGCTTCATATATTTTGATGATTTTTCCACAGGAGTATATATCAATTGTGCTCATCTTTTTAAATATGTATACACAACTCCATGGCATCTAGGTATTGTGCTCTACTATGTCTTTATTTTCTCCCCTCTTTCTATCTCCTCTGAAGACTGAAATTCCTGGTTCCATGCCCAAATGTCACTTAAACATTTGCTCATATTTTCCATCTTTTTATCTTCAGGTTCTATGATGTTTCTTCAACTTCACTATTAAATCATTAATTCAGTTTCAGTCCTTCCTTTTTCTTATTTTAACAAACAGATTTTTTGTTTCTGAGATGTCCACATATTGCTTCTTTCAGAATAGCCTGATTTGGTTTTTTAGCTATTTTATCCTCTTAAATCTCTCTGAAGATACAAATTGGATTTACGTTCCATGTATTTCTTGTATCATTCCCATATTCCAAGGATCAGTTCTTCCCTTACGTTCATTTCTATTTTGTGTTGTTGGTTTTCTGATTATCTTTGATGGCCAAATTTGTGAAAGCTGTTCCAGAACTAACTGGCATGGGTTTCTCTTATAGATCTATGGGTCTCTCCCTCTCTGAAGACCTCTTCCCTGAATAGGAGAACTGATTTCAGGGTCAATGTGAGGGGATGGAACATATCAAGAGGCATGTTTTAATTTAGAGCATGTGGTCATAAAGCAGAGTATGGGCTGGTACCCCAAGACTGCCAACATAATGAAGGCTTACTTTTGGGGTAGTATGTTTTAGTATATTACACACAGATGGAACCATCTTTCTTTTCCTTTTTCTGTGTGTTCTTGGTAGAGTTCTCAAACACTGCTCTGCTTGGTAGAGTTCTCAAACACTGCTCTGCTACTCTTCCCATATACATAGAAGCCTTCTCCAGAATCATCTGCAGAACAGAAGCCATGACTGTATCCTTGAGACAAATACCCTTGCTGACAATCATTCAAGTATTAATTAGGAAGGGGAGAGCCCAGCTGCTACAGGCAGTTTTTAAATAAATTAGTCTGATGATCACCAGCCCTTTTCCTTTCCAATTCTTTGAAATTGTTAACAGGAATAGAGTTTCTTGAAATCCTCAAGAACTTTTCGCTTTCAGTTATGGTTTTCTGTTCTTGTTTCTCTGCCCCTCTCATTCCATCTATTTTCTATAGTCCTCAAATCTGCTATATCAGTGTCAACCTTTCTTATTACCCAATGCAGTTACAGGATTTTTTTATTTGTAAATACATTTTTAGTCTCTTCAAACAGATGTGGGGAAAGTTGGGAGAGCTGATCATTTACCTTCTTTTAACAAGTCTCCTCAAATTTTCACCACATATTTCAGTTTCTATTTCTTCAAAAGTATCAAGAACTATCAAGTATCCCCTCCTGCAACTCTATGCATAGAAATTCTGTGCATAGTATATTATGCATAGTATTCTTTTACTTTCCCCCTTCACCCCACCCCCACTTGCTATAGCACAAGTTGTATTAAATCATCTAGATTTTACTTCCCAATTGTCATTTTCTTTCATGTCTTCCATTATTTTAGAAATATTGTGTCTAAAGTTATATTACACTTCAAAGTACATTATTAACAATTCTTCATATTTAACCTTTAAGTTTCACTAATTGGGTTTTGGTTTATTGTTTGATTTTGTTTGTCAATGTTTAATATATACTTATCTTTTTTGGTCCAGAATTCTCTATTCTGATTCATTTTGCTTAAAAACCTCCAAACAATCTATTCACTTATTTAAATCTTTAAGTGTTATGGTTCATAATCCTTTAGAAAGAACACATTTTGCCTTCATACTTAAAGCATAGCTATGCTGTGCACAGAACTCTAGGGTAATAATATTTCTATCTCAGAATTCTTTAGGAATTATTCCACCATTATTCATTCTAGTGTTGCATAAGAAAAATCAAATGCCAATCTGATTCTTTTTTAAAGTAGGTCTGTTTTCTCTATCTTGATTTTCTTTTGATCCTTGAAACTCAAAAGTTCTACCAAATATTTTATTTAACTAGAAATTTGACTTCAGTATATCTTATAAGGCTTTCTTTCAGCTCACGAAAATGTTATCCTACTATTTTATTATCTACTGCTTCTGCTAGGCATGTTGTATTTTTTTTGGTTCTAGAATTACTATTTCACACAAACTGATCTGCTGGATCTATAAGTCTCAAATTTCTCTCTCATAATGTTCAACTCTTTCTGCTCTACTTTCTGAGAGAAATCTCAATTTGACTGTCATTATTGCTACCTTCATTTTTTAAAATTTATTGTAAAATATCTAAATATACAAAGAAATAGAAGGTATTATTTATAAATACCAATGTAGCCACCACCCAGCTTAAGGAAAAAAATGTTATCTAGATAACAGAAATACTTTTCTTTTCCTGCCAGAGATGATCTGTTTGGTGTTTATCATTTCCATGGATTTCTTTGTAAGTTTTTATATATGTGTATACCCATAAAACTATACATAGTATTGCTTTGCATTTTTAAACCTCATATAAATATACTTTATATATTCTGCCTTCAATAGATGTTACATCTGTAAGTGTATTCATTGAATATGGGCATCATGATTCACTGATTTATTATGATTTCTAGTTTAAAGTCCTTACATGTATATATCACAGTTCATTTATACATTTTCATTTGTTAGGGCTTCCAATGGCCTCCAATTTTTCATTCTTACAAACAATACTGCTATGAATATCCCTACCCACCCATATTCTTTTTGCACTTATGTATGAGTTTCTTTAAGGCACTGGTTTTTAAACTGTGCTTCATAACCCATGAATAAAATCACATTAGCAGACCAGGGTCACAAATAGCTTTTTAAAAAAAGTGAGAGTGGTAGAGAGTAAAGAGAAAGGAAAAAGAAAAGTAACAAGGCACATGGATAGATCAAAATAGACTGCATGTATAAACAAAGGTAAATTTTGTTTCCTGAAAATTTGATTTCAGTACATTACAGTCAAAACAGATATATACCAGTATACATATATAAACACAAGTAGAATTCCTGGGTCAGCGGAGAAATGCACATTTAAACTTACTAGATATTGCCAAACTACTCTTGAAAGCAGTTGTTTATATTTCTGCCAGCTGTCTAAGTGCTCACTGTTCCACATGCTCAGCAACACGGCGTAGTCAGTCTTTTATTTAAAAATCTGATGTTTTTCTGAAAATCTATTTCAAAATCCTTGTTTATGAATGATTTTGCTATTTAGTATTTCTAGAATGACATTTGTTTTCTCTTAGTATTTGACAGCCTTTGTCCTATGACCTCCACCATTCACTGTTATAGTTTAGAAGTCTGTTACCAGTCTAGTATCTACAGCTTTGTAGATAATCTGTTTCTGCCTGCTTTTAAGTTTCCCTTAGTTTTCAGTTTTATCCAATTATTTTTCTTCCTCTAGATTCGTCATACTTCTTAAGTCTAATGATTCATATCTTTTAATTTTGGAAAATTCTCAGTCATTCTTAATCCATTCAATGTTTTTCAACTTCAAGTATTACACTTTTAATCGCTATACGTTCTATTAGATTCTTTTTCAAATTTTCCTGGTATCTGACAGTATTTTGCTCCTTGTTCATATTTTTAATTCCCCCTTTTGATTCTTTGAATATTTTACCCCTATGTATTTCATACTTTTACTTCCTAATTTCAATATCTGACATTCACACAAGTCTAATTCTGCTGTTTATTTTTCCTGGTTACCCTTGCTCATGATTGCTGATCTTCTCATATTTTTGTAAACCTGGAATATGACAGCACTTTATTCAAGCTCTATTGACAAGCATACGTTGAGGGAGCATCCCTCTAAAAGTTTCTGTTAGGTACTTTGTAGCACTACCAACATTTGTTTGACTATTTGAAAATAATTTTCTCTGCCTGCGGTTTCTTGAACTAGGCAGGTGGCATAAATTACAATCCCATACCCTCATGAAGGCAGGCTAATGTTCACAAATTTTTGGTGATGACTTTTCAGCCTCACATCCAGAGGCCAAGTAAATTTCTCTGATGATATCTCCCTGATGGAAGGTAAATTTAATTTTCTAGGCTCCCTTTCACTAAAGCCTTATCTTCAAGAATCTTGGCTTTATGCAGATATGATACATTATGAGATATATATGTTTTCAGCCACAGTTACTGGCTTAGAACTCCCACAGCCCTTGTTATAATTTGGGGGCACTATAGGCCTCAGAAAACCGAATCTCTCTTCCCCTTTCTCCTGCTCTCCTTTCACCTGCTCCTTTTTCTCCCCAAGGCAGGAATCTTTCCCCACCTTTCCATCTTGCAGGTATAAAGGAATTGCCATAAAGGAATTCTCTCCAATTTCAGAAAAGTTTTTTCTCTATACCCTGGTGAAAGGAATGCTATACAGACAAAGAGGAATCTGAAGAGATAGGCCTTGCTGGGTTTTCCCACTCAGTCAATTAGTATTAGATCAGACCCTTTTTGTCCAATCATATTTCTACACAGTTGTCCATGCTTCAATCATGCCTAACCAATGAAATCTTCATAAAAGGCCCAAGAAGATGGGGTATGGACAGCTTCTGAACAGCTGAACATGTAGAGGTTCTTAGAGGGTGACGCACCTGGACAGGGCATGGAAGCTCTGTGTCTCTTCCCATACCCTGCCCTATCCATCTGGTTCATCTGTATCCTTTGTAGTAAGTATCCTTTATAATACACTGATAAAGGTGTTCCCCTGAGTTCTGTAAGGCACTCTAGCAAATTAATCAAACCCAAGGAGGGGGTGGTGGGATCCCCAATTTATAGCAGAAGCAGAGATAAAAATAACCTAGGGCTTGTGACTGGCATCAGAAATGGAGGGCAGCTTTGTAGGATTGAGCTCTCAACCTGTGGGATCTGACACTATGTCCAGGTAGATAATGTCAGAATGGAATTGCAGGACAACCCAACTGATATCCACTGCAGAACTGATTGCTTTCTTGCTGGTGGGGAGACATCCTCACATATTCTGGGGTCGCAAAAATCTTCTGTGTTAACTATTGAGTAAGATAATACAAAAAAAAAAAAACACTTTGAATGTGTTTTTCTACTAAAGGGGTCTCAATTCTAACTCCTCATATAGTGGAGGCCCAAAGATCGCTCTCCTCAAACCCATAACTGCAATCTCTAGGTCAGCAAATGTTCTGAGAACAGCTTTGGAATAAATTTAGCCCTGTGAATTTTAAAATTTTCTATATTTTGATATCTTGGCAATTATATTTTTAATTGTCAAGAACTTTTTTCATTGTTCCTTTCTCAATACAATGTCTTCTCGAGTCTAACTAGGAATTTTCAGCTTGCTATTATTTTCTATATTGATTATTTGATTTCTGAGTTATTCGGTTTGCATGTTTTACTACAAGTCCTGTCTTTTACTCTGCTAATTTTCCTCAATATCTTTTGTTTCTGAATTGTCTTCATCTTTTTAAAGATGGCTGATGCAGGTCACTGCTTTATTTCCCTCAAGAGTCTCCCCTAACCCCATCAAACCCATAATGGAATGCTATGGGTCTTTGTGGGTAGGCTTTGCCATTAGTGTGGTAAAGAGGAAAGAGCAGCAGACAGATTTTTCCTCAAGATTCACTGATTCCAGAGTCTTCTAATTACCCCGATATTGCTCACAGGGCCATTTCTAAGCCCCTAGCCTTATCGTCTTAATGTAGGTGAAGTTCTGAATTGTTAAATAAGTCTACTTTTCTACTCAGAAACCAGATAGTTTCCCTATGTGCATTTCAAGCTGTGCAGTATTAATGGTTTCCAGTAACCTAAATCTTCTCAGCCTTTTATCTTTCTAGAAAGCCTGACAATTTTCTGGTTTATTGACTACATCCTTTCCTGTTTTCCAGAGCTGTTATCGATTTTTTTCTTACTCCTACACTTTTCCCATTGCAATTTGGACTCATCTTGCTATCATGTATTTGTCATAAATTTTTTAATGCTTAATATTTCTCATATCACAGAAATTATATCCTCAAAAGCTCTCCCTTCCAAAATAGCAAGAACAGAAAACTGAGGAGCACTTCCTTAGAGATGCCTCAAATGTTTATTATCAAATATCCTGAATTTTCTGTTTATCAAGCAAAAAAAAAAAAAAAAAAAAGCTCCAACTATTTAATTCCTACTTTTGGTTCATCTACTAAAGCACAAGAAATTTGAAAATAGAAGTTAGCAATTTTTTCCTTTATCATGCACAATTTTGTTTTAAATACGGTTTTTTTTTTTGAGGCAAGGTCTCACTCTGTCGCCCAGAATAGAGTACAATGGCACAATCATAAAGACCTTCATTAGAAAATTAGTCACATTATAGAAAGTTTGCAATCTAAAGTTTTACAGATGAAGTAAATTAAACATGTTTGGATGAGCAATGAACACAGTCATAAATCAGGAAAATTAGAGTAAGAATCTGAAAACCTAAAAACTAAACAAATTCTACCAACTGCTTTTTTTTTTAACTTCACTCAAGTCTAAATGGCACTAAAACCAAAAGAACAAAGTACACTTTTTTTTTATTTCATTTTCTACTCAGAGAAAATGTTTTATATTTTTCTCTGCTACTGGATAGCAAATTCCACAAAGAAAATACATTCCAGGATAGCATGCACACTAGAGTGATGTGCCACATAATGACATTTCCGTCAATGATGTAACACATACAAAATAAGATTATACACATACACATACCATATACCATATACAACATAAGATTATAATGAAGCTCATAATAATGAAGCTGAAAAATTCCTATCACCTAGTGACAGCATATTAATAACTGTCATGTCACAGCACAATTACTTTTTAAAAATCAATTTAGTGTAGCCTAAATGTACAGTATTTATAAAGTCTACACTGTACAACAATGCCCTAGGCTTTCACATTCACTCACCATTCATTCACTGACTTATCCTGAGCAACGTCTAGTCCTATAAGCTCCATTCATGTTAAGTGCTCCAAACAGGTGTACCAGTTTTTTATCTTTTATACTGTATTTTACTGTACCTTTTCTATGTTTAGATACACAAATGTACAATTGTCTACAGTACAATATTCAGTATAACAAGCTATACAGGTTTGTAGCTTAGAAGCAATAGGCTATCCAATATAGCCTCAGTGTGCAGTAGTCTATACCATCTTGGTTTGTTAAGTACATTCTTGGTATTCAAACAACAAAATTGCCTGACAACACATTTCTCAGAAATCATGAGAAATGTTATTATGCAACACATGACTGTATTTAATTTGCTATCCCGATAATTATCCTATTAAAAGGTTCCCCAGACACTCTCCCCACTCCTTTTTCCTGAAGTCATGGAAATAAAAAAACATTGTGCCACAATTTCCAACTGGATATTCTAAAGAATATCCAGAATACATTTACATCACTCTACAAATCAAGTGATTCCTGTTTTAATGGTCATACTTAATAAAAAAAAAAAGAAAAAAGCCCATTCAAGCCTTAATCTCAGTATTTAGAATAACAAAAGGCAATTATATCAGTATTGGTTATATACCAACCTAAAAAAAAAAAAAAAAAAAAAAACAATGGCTATACAGGTTTTCAGATTTATATCCTTTTAATCCTTTTACTGGGATGTTTTATAGTATTAAAAAATCAAACATCTGTGGACTACTGATTTTCCATGCTTTATTTATATGCAAGCCTGAATACCCTGAACATCTGTAAATTAAAGGAGCAAGTTATTTAAAGGAATACCACATTCAATCATTTTGTAAATTAAATAATCCTAGGCCGGGTGCTGTGGCTCACGCCTGTAATCCTAGCTCTTGGGAGGCCGAGGCGGGCGGATTGCTCAAGGTCAGGAGTTCGAAACCAGCCTGAGCAAGAGCGAGACCCCGTCTCTACTATAAATAGAAAGAAATTAATTGGCCAACTGATATATATATATAAAATTAGCCGGGCATGGTGGCGCATGCCTGTAGTCCCAGCTACCCGGGAGGCTGAGGCAGAAGGATCACTCGAGCCCAGGAGTTTGAGGTTGCTGTGAGCTAGGCTGACGCCACGGCACTCACTCTAGCCTGGGCAACAAAGCGAGACTCTGTCTCAAAAAAAAAAAAAAAAAAAAAAAAATAATAATAATAATAATCCTGAATTTACTTAGGATTTACTTAAAAGTGAGCTTAAAAGAAAAACCAAAAAAACAAGATTGGTAACATGATTCCTTTCAGCACCCCAACAATTTGTTTAATCTTTTGTTATGTTGATTAATTATAACAATGGACTGACTGATAAAGTAAGGGCTCTTTCCCAGCTTCATTGACCAGCATTTTATGTTGGTCAGTTCACTAATTTCACACATTTCTATGATACTGTGAACTAAAATAAAATCCTAACCCCCTGCTTAATGGACCCCCCTCTTGGCCAGAGGGACCCCAGAAAAACCTTAAAACTGAGTTCCCAGCCATAAATGGGAGAGAAGTTAGACACCTCATTATACCTCCTCCCTTTTAAAGTTTAGATACAAACACTGCCAAACATTAATGATAAAACAGAGATCATAACACTGACAAAACAGACTTTGTGACAATAAAAGACTAAATTATTAACAGGACTTAGCAGAGCAAAGGTTAAATCACCTGCAGGCCAATTTGTTTAACAGATCACTTGAGTTGGTGGCTTGTCTCTGATTAACAGACTTCCAAGATTAAAACATACTGTGCCTTTAGACAAACCTTTATTTCTTTAACCAATTACAGGTCATTGAAGTTTTGAACCCACCTACAATCTATAAGCACCTCCCCACACCCCACCCCTTCGAGATGTACTCCCTTTTCAAGGTAAATCAGTGCATACCCTCCATGTACTCATTTATCATTTTACCTGTAATTCCTGTCTCCTTAAAACCAAACTGTAATCCCACTGCCTAGGGATGGACCACTTACTCAAGAGTTCTTGGGCATGGGTCCCAGGCCATGGTCACACACATCACTTCAGAATAAGCCTCTTTAAACTATTTTATGGAGTTTGGGGTTTCTTCAGTTAACAATACCAACTGACTTAAAATGCACTTCTGAAGCCTTTCTACACAATGAACTAATAAAACCCTCAGGGTCTCTAGTGTAGTTTACTATTATTGTGAGATTCTTTTCCTCTTGAGAATCATTTAGTTTCAACAGAAATTTTTTTTAATGCTGAGCAATTACTTAATATGCCACCATTAATCTTCAAGTAGCAATGATGCTCTAAAAAAGTAATACTTTTATTGTGTAGTTTCATACCCTCTCTGGTAAAAATGAATACATATCTTAGTATTCCAGTTTGACAAGCAAGTTCACAGAGGACACTGATAAAATTTGCAAAATACAGTTTATGTTTAATATGTAGTGCAGCCTACCAACTTAAAAAAAAATGGTGAACGATAAAAAAAAGTTCTAAGGAAGCAGATTTGTAAGAAA
The DNA here is from genome assembly GCF_040939455.1 of Microcebus murinus. NCBI lineage: Eukaryota > Metazoa > Chordata > Mammalia > Primates > Cheirogaleidae > Microcebus > Microcebus murinus. The sequence continues at coordinate 17,761,770 of NC_134119.1, forward strand.
ACTTTCAATAGATCTTATGTGCAAATTTGGAACACAATTAGAATTACAAGGAAATGTAAATAAACGAATGGCTGATTTTTAATTCTATAAACTGGTATTCATTACACATATACTTGGGGAGGAAAAGCCTTCTTCCTCAGAATGTAAATAATTATTGCCAAGTTTATTATCCACAACTTTACCCCTCACGCCAAACTGACTTTCTATGAGATGCATGAAGTTCTCCATTCAGAACATTTTCTTCGTACTTGTGGAGAACCACCACAGGAAGAGCTAGTTAATAATGCAGATTCCTGGGCCCTAACCCATACCTACTGATTCAGAATCTATAATAATCTATACATTTCATAAACATTAAAGATCAAGTATGTTAAGCAAAAATTTATTGAGAACCCAATATATTCCAGGCACTGTGCTAGGAACTGGAGACTATTAAAATACTAGTCTTAGTATAAAATAAATCTCTTGATAAGACAAGTAAAGGCTATTTAACCTCATATAGAATTCAAAAAGGCAGAAATTGTGTCTTAGTCACTACTGAATCTCTGCTATCTGAATAATATATTTCAAAAATGGATTTGTGATGAACCATTTTGTTTATCTGTACTATTTTACACCTCTATTTTCCTGAATAATAAATTTAAGCATTGACAGGAAAGAAATGAAATGTTTGAATAAGATTTTTCTATATTATGCCCATGAAACATAAATTACCATTAATATCAGCAATAGAGCAAAATTCAAAACAAAAAATTTCCCATGAACTCAGAATTCATGCCCCTGTATAAAATATCCATAAGCACCTGAAAATGATTCAATAAATGGCAACCTGCCAAATAATGACACTTTAATAGGTGTACTACAATATTTTACATGTTTAGTAACTTTCTTATAGGAATCTTCCACTATAGGTTAATAATCATCCTCATTTTATAAATGAAAGAGTTGAGAATACAATGTTTGCACAAGACCATACACTGAAGTAAAAGTTAGTCTTAACCTTCATGCTAATGTCCACTTAATAGATAGGCTACTTTCCCCTCAAAGTAAATGCTCCTAAACAATAAAATTACTATAATACTAATTAACACATAAATAAATCTCACTAAAGTAAAAAACAAGAATGCACTGCATTAAAGTCAAGGCAAGAATGCCTGCTATGAGCACCACTATTTAACACTGTATTGGTGACCTAAGCTAATACAAAAGAAAAAGAAACAGAATGTACAAATATTAAGATATAAAAACATGTACAGAAACCTTTACTATCTACCAATAAAATCCGAGAGTATGTCTTAAAAGCTGATAAGAGTTCAAGTATTCAAAAATCAACACTTGCCTATACCTAATCAATAACCAATTAGAAAATTAAAGGGAAAAGAAGATCCCATTCATAATTTTTTTAAAACTATTAAATAAGTCCCTAGAAATAAGCTAAACCAAAATTAAAAAGACCATAATGAATTATAAAATATCTGACACAGGCCAGGCGCAGTGGCTCACACCTATAATCCTAGCACTCTGGGAGGCTGAGGCGGGAGGATCGCTCAAGGTGAGGAGTTCAAAACCAGCTTGAGCAAGAGCGAGACCCTGTCTCTACTAAAAATAGAAAGAAATTAATTGGCCAACTAAAAATATATAGAAAAAATTAGCTGGGCATGGTGGCACATGCCTGTAGTCCCAGCTACTCGGGAGGCTGAGGCAGAAGGATTGCTTGAGCCCAGGAGTTTCAGGTTGCTGTGAGCTAGGCTGACACCACAGCACTCTAGCCCGGGCAACAGAGTGAGACTCTGTCTCAAAAAAAAAAAAATCTGACATATAAAAATGTAAAATTGTGTATAAAATGCACACACACACATCATTAAAAAAGAAAATAGGTGAAATGGAAAAACATCCGCAATACCTATGACTAAACGCAATTTTCTTAACGTACAATGAACTCTCAAGAGTTTAATAAGAAAAAAGCCATCTTTTAAATGAGCAAATGCAAGAATAGAAAAAACACCACATGTTCTCGCTTACAAGTGGGAGCTAAATGATGGGTATACACAGTTACAGAGTGGTATAATAGACATTGGAAACTAAGAAGAAAGGAGGATGGAATAAGGTGAAGGATAAAAATTTACCTATTGGGTACAATATTGGGTACACTATTCTGGAGGGGGCATACTAAAAACTCTGACTTCAGCATTATACAATTCATCCAGGTAACAAAAAACACTTGTACCCTCTTAATCTATTGAAATAATAAAATAAAATGAACAAATGGTGTGAGGAAACAATTCATTAAATGAATATGCAATACACTTAGAACAGAGCCTAGCCCATGGTAAGCACTCAACAAATGTTAGTAGTTACTGTTATAATAAATAGAAAAACAAATGGCTAATAACTACTAAAATAGGTTCAATCTCATTCGTGATTTAAAAAAATAGCAAAACAATCTAAGTGGTAGAAACAAAATGCAGTTGATAAAATCCAATGTTGGTGCTGGGAAATAAGCATTTGCATACACTAAAAGTGGGAATATAATGTTAGTTCAACATTTTTAAAGTGGAAACGATTTTAGTTGATTGATAGATGATTTTAATCTATCAATTTGAAATGCCCATACCCTTTGGCCTAGCAATTCCATGGCTAGAAATTATTCTTATGGATATAAACACATATAAGAATACAAAAACAAATATACAAGGACATTCTGTATAGTATTAGTTATACTTGCAAAAACAAAAATGATATAATCAAAATGACCATCAATAAGGAAGTGATTAAGTAAAATCACAGTACTTCCATGCAATAATAAACTATGAAGGCTTTAAAAATAAATGAAGTAGATTTGACAGAATTTCTTAAGGAAGGTTTCCATGATAGACTATAAAGTGGAAAAAATAGAAGATACAGAAGAGTGAAATGTATTAGAGCATGACTGAGTGTATATAAAAGAAAAGGGTAAGTTCTACATATACATTCATATAAATACAAAAATTTTCTAGAATATACACAAATACTAATGGTGGTTACAGATTTGGGGAATAAGCCTGGGAGAAAGATTATTTTTCATTTTATGCTCTTCTATACTGTTTGACTCTTTCTTCACGTGCAAGTACCACATTTATTAATTTTTGGAAAGATATTCTTGGATAAGAACACTCAATGCTATAAACATATCAACCCTTTTAAAACCTGACAACATTTTTCTAATAGAATATGAATATAACTATGAATATGCTATGAATAGAAATCCAAAATCAGTCTAGAAAAGTATCAAAATAGACATGAAAATTTTGAAACAGGAAGAGAATAGATTTTCCCCATAGAAATTATCAAAATATATAAAGAAACTATAGTAATTATATTAGTAACAGTGGCATAGTGACACAAGAACTAACAGATCACAGTTGTAATAATGAAATAGAATGGAGAGTCCCCAGACAGACTCCTACATACATGAACCCTTTAATATATGACTAATAAAACATTTTAAATCAGTGAAGACAACTAGATATCCATTTGGGTAAAAAAATCTAAGACAACCTACCTCTTACCATACAAAAAGAAATTCCATACAGAAAACTGAGAGTAAAAATAAACCAGGCTTTTGAAGAAATTTAAAACATTTTCTCTTGAGAAAAATATTAATTTAGTAAGACCAAAAACACAAAACACTTTAAAAAAAAAAAAAAAACTTACATGTGTCTAAAAATTAAAAATCATGCTAATTACAAGGTAGCATAAATGGTAAGAGCAATAATTATAAAAGCTAGCATTTAGAGATCCTTTACTATGGATGAGAGACAGTTCTATGCTATTCATAATTGGTAATTCATGTAATCCTCACAATAACTAACCTCTTGCGGTATATCACCACTAACTCCATTTTACCAATGAAGAAACTAAGGTACAGAGATTAAGCAACATTCCCAAAGAAGTGGCAGAGCTAGAATTTAGTCTGGCTGTCTGGTTCAAGTCCGTATTCTGAACCTCTATGCAGTAAGTGGTTCAACAGTGGATTTACACATTATTCAACAACCAACTTAAAAATACTGCAAATTTACAAAGTCAGAACACAAAAACAGGCAATGCAATAGAAAAATGGGCAAAGGTTATGAATAGATCATCAACAAAAGAAATTCAAAATGTCTAAGAAATAAGATATTTTACAGAACTGCAGGTAGCAATAGCAAGGTGTTACTAGTTTTTACCCCCACTGGCAAAAATTTCAGAGATTAATTGCATCTTTTGTAGGCAAAGTTATGAGAAAACAGGTACTCATACACTACTGGTATGTGTATAAGTTGTTTAGCCATTCTGGAGAATAATTTGGAAGTTTTACCAAAGTTTTAAATGTGCAATGCCTATGACCCAATGATTTCACTTTTAGGAATCTAAAATTTAGGAATCTAAAATGTCAGCACATTTAGGCAATTTTTCATTGTCAAAGTAAAAGTACATTCATATGCATACTGAGATACTACATACTCTACTTCTAAAAAGTACTTCATATAGCATGTCAGAAATAGTATTAACACAAGAATTTAGAGAGATCTCTCTCAGAGAGAAACACATGAAATATTTAGGAGAATATTACAACTCAATTTAGGAAAAAGACATGTTTTTATAAAACATAAAAAAACCAGTCATAGCATTCCATTAATATAGTTAAATGGTAAAATCCCAGGCTGGAGCTATTAGCAAGTTATATGTAGCCAAAATTAAATTGGGAGTATTACATTCACTATGTCTGGTGAAGTGACAAGCAAATCTTGGATAACCTGACACCTAAATTTGGGTATGTGGAAGAAAATAAGAAAAAGATATATCTATACCTATCCCTCTTCCTAAACATTGGCTATCCTTCACCTGTTTAATCTGGTCCCCAAAGGTATACAGAGAATCCCAGTAATGACCACTGGAACTACTAAAAAGAAAGTTCAGAAAACTCCTCATTTAGTTGACTGATTAAATTTTGATAATTCCAAAGAGTTGGGCCACAAGTACTATGTCAATAACAACAGAAAGGAAGGGAGAAAAGGAAGGTAAGCCATTTCTGTAAAACTATTTGTTTTATTAAAAGTAAAATTCATAGTGGTCCTTTCACCAACTAAACCCCAAGCAAACCAACAATTAGAGACAGAAGACTATGCCTCCAGGAAAATCAGATTACAATATTTTGCAAGTAAAATCTGCAAACAAAAAAAGTACTATTCTTTAGCTCCATCCTCTCACTATGCCAATCAGTGTTTCAAAGAATGACTTGGCTTAGTGTATTTAATCAATTAATTAGAAACAGAACACTGATCTGCATTTAGTTGCCTATCTTACATGAAGGAAAAAAATCATTCATGTTCCAATCACCAATAGGAAGTATTAATAAATTATAGTCAGGAATCAGAAAAGAGAAGACCATCTAATACAAACCTAAATTATTTTAGAATAAGAATCTCAATAGCCATAAAGACAGATTAGACAACATCTCATTCAATTACCACTCAGTGAAGGAACTGCATTTATTTTATCTAAGTGATTTTCATCCAGAACCTCTCTGAATACTTCCACCCATCTTACCCCTCACATCATCTTTTTCCAAACTACAGATGATAAACTAAAATATAATTATTTTAATAAATTCAAATAACCAGTATTTTGATTAAGCTAGGCATCACAGGGAACCCCAAACATTAAAAGACATAAAAATATGAATGTCAAAAAAAATTCAAAATACTACATATATCTTCAATTCTAAGATGCCTTTTTTCCCTTTTAACATCTCTGAAATTGGCAGCTGCCTTACAATTAAAAGGATTTATTATAGTTGCTGCTGAAAAGCTGGTGGTAATGACAGTTTTCTCTATATAAGAACTTGATTATTTCTAGTGATATACTTGGACAACTGCAACCTCTCCACATTCCAGGCAACAATCCATTTAACAAACATTTGAGGAAAGAACAGTCCTATTAATTGGCTGAAAACTTCATTAACACCATCTGGTAAGATCAAGAAATGCCAGTATTAAAACTTGCCGAATAGATATCAGTGGTTTAGAACAAAATCCCAGACAAAAGTAGAGCACATTTTTAGGTAATGTTATATCACCAACTCTCCTAACTGCACAGAAAAGATATTCTGTGGAAAAACAAAGACAAAAAAAAAATGACAGAGAAGAGTTGCTCTGAATGCAAAGACATTTGAGGATTACCTCAACCAATTTATTTCACTTATATTTTCAATTTATATTCAAAGATGCTATGTGATAAAATAATGTAATTCAACAAAAATAATTTCTATCTTATATTTATTGAAAAAGACAAAGTTTTATTCTTTATTTTATATTCACTGAAAGAAATCAAATTTTATTGAAAGAACTGTGAAACAGTTTACTTGGCAGTGTTTTTCCTTCCTCCTTAATGGTATATAAAATAACAGGGTGTCTTACAGCTGATTCAATAGAACATGGTAGTTCAAGGAATCTATGTGTGTGATTGGTAAGGCAGAAATTATTAGCTATTCACCAAAATCAGTTTCCAGAGTTTCCAGTTTCATCCTCTTCCTGGGCATATAACTACATTACATTTCTTAGCCTCTCTTACAATTAAATATGCCCATGTGACTGGGAACTAGCTCAAGACAAGTAAATGAAAGTCAGGTGTACCATACTTCCAGGTCTAACTCATCACAACCTCCAACTCAATCCTTCTCTTTCTCATTTCCCCCAACGGTTCTCCAGGTCAACCTTAAAAGCAATATGGTTTTTGTTTTGTTTTGTTTTTCTTCTTTCGGCATATTATGGGGGTACAAATTTTAAGGTTTCAAAAAAATGCCCTTCCCCCCTCCCTCCACAAGTCTGAGTATCCATCGTGACCATCCCCCAGATGGTGCACATCTCACTCATTATGTATGTATATACCCACCCCTCTCCCCCCTCCCACCTGCCCAATACCCTATTACTGTAGTACCTATATGTCCACTTAGGTGCTGCTCAGTTAATACCAGTTTGCTGGTGAGTGTATGTGGTGCTTGTTTTTCCATTCTTGGGATACTTCATTTAGTACTATGGGTTCCAGCTCTAACCAGGAAAATATAAGATGTGCTATATCACCCTTGTTTCTTAGAGCTGTTAAAGGCGGCATTCAGCTCTGTCTCTGAATGACTATGTAAAGCAGACTGTCCCCCACCTCCAACACACAGACACTCCTATTACCCAACCAGGACTCCTCTAACACCAATCACTAACACCCACACTGGACTGTCAGGTAAACCAGATAAATTTATATTTCGCTAAGCCACTTAATTTTGGAGTTTGTTACGCCAGCTATCACTAGCCAAACTAACACAGTTGGTTTTCATATTAAAAACTGTCCAGAGCCGCAGCTCCTAATGGCTACCACAACCTCACATAGCCAGCCTGAGATGGATGCCTGGTCATGATCGAGAAACAGAAAGTACATACTTTCTGTTCCTCCGACATGAGGTAGCCCCCAGACCCTTTACTGCCTTCCTTATACGGTTATCCTTTGCCTCTTGCCCCCAGACCCTTTACTGCATTCCTTATACAATTATCCTTTGCCACTCGGAGAAACCCGCCAAGCTACTAGCATATAAGTCCGCGCTTTGCTTTTGAAACAACAGTGGCCTGGTTTCCAGTTTCCTCCCATAAATCAGAGCAGAACAGACCTTATTTGCAAATTCTTGTGCATGTCTCCTCTAACCTGTCTGGGGGATACCTAAAGGACTGAACAAGCCATTCGCTTGTAAGTATGGTATACTTGACTTTCATTTACATGTCTTAAACTAGTTCTCAGTCACATGGCCATATTTAATTGTAAGAGAGACTGGAAAATGCAATGTAGTTTATATGCCCAGGAAGAAAATGAAACTGGAAACTCTGGAAACTGATTTTGATGAATAGCTAATAATCTCTGCCTTACCAATCACACAGGTAAAAAAAAATCAGGTGAAAAAACAGCAGGCACTACTCATAAAAGTTGCAAAGGAACCATAGACTCAGACACTGGGACAATTGATTAGGAGTAGACATACAACAGGCCATGAGGGGAAGATGCGATGAGACACTTTGGGAAATAAGGATATTCAAAAGCAACTGTGTATACAGGGGAATTCAGAAAGTCATTTGCATGCCCAGGTAAGATCCATGCTCAGAAAAAAACCTGAGAAGACCTTAGGCTTGCACCTCAGGAAGATGGCTACATTCAAAGGAAGCCTACCTAAGGGATGAAGGAGTATCCCATCACACAGCTAATTATAAAGAAGATTGGGAGAACTCCTGAGAATATCTCTATAAAAACTTCAGCTGAACACAAGCTAAAGGAACAGACTTCAATGATCACACACACCATGGACTAGTTGTGGCAAAAATAGTTTTTAAAACTTTCAAGACAAATGGGTTTCTATAGCCTTCAACAATCAACCAATAAAAAAAACAAAAAAACAGCAAACCCTGGAGAAGGGGAAATCTGATTTCCAGAGTTACCACATTATAATAGTCAAATGCCCAATTTTCAACAGAAAATCACAAGGCATACAACAAAAGAGGAAAAAATGGCCCATTCAAAGGAACAAAATAAATTGACAATCCCAGAGAAAGCCCAGACATTGGATTTACTAGACAGACTTTAAAACAACCATCTTAAAAAGGAAATCAGGAAAACAATGTATAAACCAAATGAAATAATCAACAGAAACAGAAATTAGAAAAAAGAACCAACCAGAAACTCCGGAGCTAAAAAGTGTCCAAATCCTGGGTTTCAGCACCAAAGATGTCAGGGTGGAAGTGTGCCCTCAGTTCTTGGTGTGCTCTTGGACAAAGAATGATGGACGAAGAATGATCAGACACACCAAAATGTTAAGTCCATACTATTATCCTGGTCCTCTGACTCCTTTCTTGGAAAAACCACCAGCAAGACCAATACAACGGAGTAAGCTCAGACAGGGAGCACATTCACAAGAGCAGCTCTTTATTGTAGAATAAAATGGGTCTGCTCTTTGAGCAGAGAGAAAAAGACAGACCAACTCACTCACTCACTGACCCACTCACTTACTATTGACTTCTCCGATTGTTTTCTTTTCTTAGCTAAGTCTAGAGGAGGGTTCTCAGGAGGTGTAGGATGTTATCCAATGTTCAACAGGTGTCCTCAAAATTTCATCTGCCTATACAAGCTCCTTCTAAGAAAGCTCACCTGGACTGGGTGAACCACAATGCAGATTCAAGCTAATGACATATTAATTAGGTTACTCTAGGTCACTTTCTAAATCTTATTATGCCTGGGCTGGGGAATTCCTAGATTGATACAGCATTCTCTCCTTCTCCAGGTGTAGAAGTTGCTCAGGATGGGATTAACGGTGGGACAACACCAAAATGGAGTGTCCACTCTTATACTTCTTCTCAGGTAGAGCAATAATTGCTGGAAACAGTACCAAAACAGGGAACCTTTATCCTGAGAAGAGCCTAGAGATCCTGACTATCTACCTAACAATAGTACAATAACTGAAATGAAAAATTCATGAGAGGGTTTAACAGCAGATTTAGCAGAAAGAAGAAAAAATCAACTAACTTAAAGATAGAACAACTGAAATTACCAGATCTAATGAACAAAAGACAAAAAATGAAGAAAGGTGAATAGAGCCTAAGGGACTTGAATGACATAATCAAGCAAACTAGCTTGTGCATTATGGGAGTCTGAGAAGGAAAAGAGAGAAAAAGAGGTCAGAAAGATTATTTGAAAAAATAATGGATAAAAACTTCCCAAATTTGCTAAAAGCCATGAATCCACAAATTAAAAAGGCTCAAAAACGTTAAATGAGATAAAATCAGAGAATACATCAAGATACATTATAACTGTCAAAGCCCAAAGAATTTTGGAGGCAGCAAGAGGGAAGCAACTCACTACATACAAGCGTTCCTAAATAAAATTATAAGCTGATTTTCTCCTCAGAAACCTTGGAGGCCAGAAGGGAGAAGGACAGTATATTTAAGGAGAAAAAAATCTATCAGTCAAGAATTCTATATTCAGCAAAACTGTCTTTCCAAAATGAGAGAGCAATTAAGATATTCCCAGATAAACAAAGGCTGAGAAAGTTCATTACCACTAGAACTGTCCTACAAGAACTACTAATGGAAGTACCTCAGGTTAAAATGAAAGAATGTTAGACAGTAACTCAAAGTTGTTTTAAGAAATCACCAGTAAATATAAATAAACAGGCAAACACAAAAGCCAATTTTACATAATTTTGGTTTCATTTTCTACAGGACTTAAGAGACAAATACATAAAAACCTACTAAAACTAAACTAAAATCTAAATTATTGGGCACACAACATATAAACATGCAATTTGTTACACTGATAAAGTGGGCAGGAAAAGAGATCTGTATGGGTTTTTGCATGCAATTGAAGTAGGTATCAATTTGATTAGATTATAACTTTATAACAAAGATTATAGCTTTAAAACTTTAGATGTTACATATAATCTCCATGGTAACCACAAAGAAAGTATCTATAGAATATAGGCAAAAGGAAATGAGAGGCAATCAAAAGGTGTCACTACAAACCAATCAACTAAACAAAAAAGGCAGCAGTAATAGAAGAAATGAGTGGAAGAAAGCTTTAAGACATACAGAAAACAGCACAGCAGAGGTAAGTCTTTCCTTGTCAGTGATTATTATAAATGTAAATAGTAAACTTTCCAATCAAAAGACAGAAATTAGCAGAATGGATTTTTTTTAAAAAAATGATCTAACTATCACTGTCTACAAGAGACTTATTTTACATATAAAGGCACAAATGATGTAAGTTGAAAATGAAAGGATGAAAATGATATTTCATGCTATTAATAACTAAAAGAGAGAAGCGGGTGGCTATATTAGTATCACACAAAACAGACTTTATATTAAAAATTGTCCTAAGAGATAATGGGCATTATATATTGATAAAATGGTCAATTCATCAAGAAAAAATATATATAAACATAAATGCACCAAACACCAGAGCCCCGAAATACATGAATTTGAGTATATTTAAATAGAACTGAAAGGAGTAATCATTCTATTATAATAGAGTTTTAAATACCCCACTTTCAATAACAAATGAACACCAAAACAAAAGATCAACTAGGAAATGAAGCACTTGAACAACAATATAAACCAACTGGACCTAACAACATATACAGTACACTCCATTCAACAACAGCATAAGACATTTTTCTCAACAAATGTATATGTAAAATTCTCCAAAATAGACCATATGTTAAGCCACAAAACAAATCTCAATAAATTTTAAAAGACACAAAAAATCTTTCCTAATCATAATGGAATGAAACTAGAAATCTATAACATAAGAAAAATTAGAAAATTAATTACTATGTGGAAATTAAGCAACACTCTTGAAAAATGGAGAAAGAAATCAGAAAATACATTGAAACAAATAAAAACACAACATATCAAAATTTAAGGCATGCCATGAAAGCAGTGCTATGAGAAAATTTGGGCTATAAATACATACATTAAATAAGTCTCAAATCAATAACCAAACTTTACACCTAAAGAACCAAAAAAAAAGAAAGAACTAAACCCAAAGCTACCAGAAGGAAGGAAATAATAAAAACTAGAGATTAAAAAAAAAAATCAAACAGAAAAACAGAGAAAATCAGCAAAACTAAATATAGTTCTTTAAAAAGATCAACAATATTGCCAAACCTTTAGCCATACTAAGAAAAAAAAGTAATCAAATTACTAAAATCAGAAATAAAAGTGGAGACTTTACTACTGATTCTAAAAAAATATAAAGGATAAGAGAATACTATGAAAAATTATATGCCAAAAAATTGGATCACCTGAATGAAATGGACATATTCCTAAAAACTCACAATGTAACAAAAGAAAGAAATGGCATCAAAACTGGAAAGGAAAAAGGAAAATTATCTCTGTTCACAGACTACATGATTATATATATAAAAGCCTGAAAGATTATTAGCTTGAATTCAGCAAAGCTGCAGGATACAAAAATCAATATACAAAAACCAGTTACATTTCTATACACAATGAACATGGACAATAAAATTTAGAAAACAATTCCATTTACTATAGCATCAAAAAGAATAAAACAATTAGTAATACATTCAACCAAGAAGGTGAAATATTGTATACTGAAAACTATAAAACACTGCTGAAAAAAATAAAAGATGATATTAATAAGTGGGAAGACATCCCATGTTCATAGATTGGAAGACTAAATATAGTGAAGATAACAACACTACCCAAAATGACCTATAGACTCAATGCAATCTATATCAACATCCCAATAGTTATTTTTTACAGAAAGAAAAGCCAATCTTAAAATTCATATGGAACCTCAAGGGACTCGAAATAGCTATATAATTCTTGAAAATGTTGGAGGACTCACACTTCCAGATTTCAAAACTTACTGCAAAAAGTTAACATTCATCAAAACTCACACACACACACACCCCACATACACACTGTTACAGAACTTGTATGGCACCATTGGCAGTCGAGAGAAATATAAACAAAAGTATATGCTATATTAAATCACAACTGCACAAAATTAGCTACAGTACATATTGTACTACTGTAATAATTTCATAGCCACCTCCTATTGCTATTGTTCAAGTATTGCAAGTATTATACTATGTGACACTAATCATTCATTCTACATGAGCAGTTCATCTCTCCAGTAAATTGCATAACACAGTAAAAAGTGATCTCTCACAGTACTTGCGTATTTTTCATCATGTCCAGTGCAGTGCCATAAACCTTGAATAATATCATGGGACCCATACAAGGTGCAACTAGTGATGCTGGAAGTGCTGCCAAGAAACAGAGAAATGTCATGACATTATAAGAAAAAATTGAATTGCTTGTTGTATATAGTAGATTGAGGTCTGCAGCTACAGTTGCTGCCATTTCAAGAAAAATGAATCCAGTGTAAGGACCATCATAAAAAAAAAAAGAAAAGGAAATTTGCAAAGCTGTCGCTACAGCTATGCTACAGACACAAAAACCTTGCACTTTTTATGAAATACCCTTTTATCTTGTATCAAAATGCAGCTTTTATGTGGGTACAAGATTGCTATAAGGAAGGCATACCTATAGACTCTAACATAATTCAAGAAAAAGCAAAGTCATTATATGGCAACTTAAAGCAAAAGAAGGTGAAGAATCTAAAGCTGGAAAATTTAATGCCAGCAAAGAATAGTTCAATAATTTCAGAAAGAGGTCTGGCTTAAAAATGTCAAGATACCAGGAGAAGCTGATCAAGAGGCAGCAGACTAGGTCCCAGGTGCCGTGAAAAAAAATCATTGAGCAGAAAGGATACCTACCTAAACACATATTTTAATGCAGATGAAAGTGCCCTATTCTAGAAAAAAATTCAAGAAAAGACATTTATTACTAAGGAAAATAAGCACCAGAATTTAAGGCAGGAAGGGATCAGTTAACTCCACTGTTTTGTGAAAATGCAGTCGGGTCTATGATCAGGACTGCCCTTATATATAACTCTGTTAATACCCAAGCCTTGAAGGGAAAAGATAAATAACAGCTGCCAGTCTTTTGGTTGGATAAAAAAAGAAAAAAAAGATGCAGAAGAGAACCCTTTTATGGATTGGTTCCATTGATGCTTTATCCCTCAAATCAAGAAGCAGCTTGCCAATAAGGGACTGATCTTTACAGTTCTTTTGATATTGGTCAATATTATCCCTTGCCATCCAGAACCTAGCCACCCAGAGTTCACTGAAGACACTGAAGAAATGTATTTGCCCCCAAACACGTCTCTAATTCAGTCACTAGATCAGGGGGTCATAAGGACCTTTAAGGCTCATTACACAGTATTCTATGGAAAGGATTGTCAATGCTATGAAAGAGAACCCCAAGAAAGAGAACATCATGAAAGTCTGGAAGAATTACACCATTGAAAATGACATCCTTGTTACAGAAAAAGCCATGAAAGCCATCAAGCCAGAAACAATAAAATCCCACTGGAGAAAACTGTCCAGATGTACATGATTTCACAGGATTCACAACAGAGCCAATCAAGGAAATCATGAGAGAGTATGGATGTGGTTTAAAAAAAAAAAAAAAAGGTGGAGGGTAAAGGGTTTCAAGACATGGATCTCGGAGAAATTCAAGAGCCAAGAGACACTGCACCAGAGGAATTAACAGAAGATAATCTGATGGAGATGAGTGCTTCCAAACAAGTCTTAGACAATTAAAAGATGTAGAATAAGCAGAGACAGAAAATAAATTGACAGTAGACAATAATTTTATAGACTGGTTCCAATTATTCAAGACTGCTTTTGGTTTCTTTTACAACATGAACCCTTCTATGACACGGGGACTGAAATTAAAGCAAATAGTGGAAGAAAGATTGGTATAGAAACTGCATAGAAACATTTTTAGAGAAATAAAAAAGCAAAAAACTCAGAAATTATGTTGTATTTCTGTAACATCACCCCAAAGCCTACCTCTCCTGCCTCCCTCCTTCTACCTTCCCTCTACTTCCTTGGCCTCTGCCACCCATGAGATGGCAAGATCAACCCTTCTTCTTCCTCCTACTCTTCAGCCTATTCAATGTGAAGACAACAAAGATCAAGGGCTATAAAATGATCTGCTTCCACTTAATGAATACTAATTATATTTTCTCTTCCTTAATGATTTTCTTAATAACATTTTCTTTTCTCTAGCTTCCTTTCTTGTAAGAATATAGTATGTAACACACATAACATAGGAAATACATTTTAATCAACTGTTTACATTATTGGTAAGGCTTCTAGTTTTGGGGGAGTCAAAAGTTATACATGGATTTTCAACTGTACAGGATTTTATTTGCCTAACCCCTATGTTGTTCCAGGGTCAACTGCAGTCAAAAGGACCAAGAGGGAAATAAAGCAGAGCAAAAATAGAATTACATAGTGTTTCATGAGTTCCTATGTAATTCATGTTCTTTTTTTCTCCATTTTAGAAGTTTAATAACCTTACCTCACAAATATATGACTAAACCAGTGCTCACACCATCATACTGAATATCATTACACAGA
This sequence comes from Microcebus murinus, assembly GCF_040939455.1. Classification (NCBI taxonomy): domain Eukaryota; kingdom Metazoa; phylum Chordata; class Mammalia; order Primates; family Cheirogaleidae; genus Microcebus; species Microcebus murinus. The sequence goes on from NC_134119.1 coordinate 17,776,837, forward strand.
AATTTTTAATGTTTTAATACTTAGAGTGAATTTCATTTAATTTCAAAATTCTTAGAAGTTAGTCTAATTCTTCCATCAAATTCTTCATTAAACCAACTAACTCAGTAAAGGACTTAAGCAGGATGTGATATTAAAATAATTTCTTACAGTTCATGGAAGTGTCAAGGATCAATAAGGCCAAAGTAAATGCATTTAGAATGGTAACACCTTAAAATTATCCTATACTTTAAAATATTACATAAAACAGGCTTAAGTATATCTACTATTTCTCTCATTAATTTAAGTCCTGATGCCATTTAAGCTCACACAAATGCAAATCATGACACTTAGGTTACTAAGTACTATAAATAATAATAGATAATATAATGCTCATTACATATGTTCCTGAATATATAAAACACATGAATTCTCATCTTTATCTCAACTATTTAAATATCTATGTAATAATTTAGTAAAATCTTTATTGAAATTTGTCATTGGGCTATCTAACATTTAAAACTTAATAAAACTGACCTTATATTACAAAGATGCAAAGTATATATTACCTACAATTCAGGGGTCCTCAAACTTTTTAAACAGGGGGACAGTTCACTGTCCCTCATACCATTGGAGACTGTGCACTGTGGGCCCGAGACTGCGCACTGTGGGCCCGGGACGAGTCAGCTGCTAAGCAGGACAGACAGTGGCGGCAAAAACACCTGGAGAGCTGGATAAATGTGCTAGGCGGCCCGCATGTGGCCCACGGGCCATAGTTTGAGGACGCCTGACTACATTAACAAATATCTAGCTTAACTTCTAAACCTTTCATTCCCACATCAGTTTTCACAATACAGTGAATAAAGGTGAAAACAAAATAATGTACGAAAATATCATCAGGCATATAATTTATCACTATCCAATTCACACAAAAAATATTTACTGAATAGCTACTGTGTACTAAGCAAGGGACATAAAGGAGTTAAAACAATACGGTCCCAATTTTCATGGTAATTATAGTCTCAAAAAGGAGACAGACCCTGATCAGATAATTCTACAATGGAATACATAAAGACCAACTGATATAAATAAATGTTCTGTGAAAAGGAATATAGCCCTACGATAGTACATAATAAAGGAACCTGTTCTAAAGTAAGGGGTCAAGGAAAACTTACAGAAAATAGAAAGCTTTCAAGTTCAGAACTAAAAGATGAGAAAAATTAAGCAGGTGAGATGAGTGGTGAGGACAATTCCAAATAAAAGCCCAGTAGTGGGAAGGAACACTGTACATTCAAGAAACAGAAAGGGGCCAGGCATAGTGGTTCACATCTGTAATCCTCCCACTTTGGGAGGCCAAGGCAGTAGGATCACTTGAGGCCTGGAGTTTGAGACCAGCACGAACAACATAGCTAGACCTAGCCTCTAACAAAAAAAATTAGAAAAATTAGCAGAGCATGGTGGTACATGCCTGTAGTTCAAGCTACTCGGGAGGCTGAAGCAGGAGGATCCCTTAAGCCCAGGCGTTTAAGACTGCTGTGAGCTAGGCTAATGTCACTATCACCAGGGCAACAGAATGAGACCCTATCTCAAAAAGGAAAAGAAACAGGAAGATAATGTGGCTAGATGCAAAGACTAAGAAAGTGCTATAATATAAAGACAAAGAGGAAAGGAAGGGCCAGACCATAAGGGAGGCCATTTTAAAATTTTAGGCTTTACCCTAGTCCTTATTTTTCACTTTCAAAGCAAAAAATGTCTGTTTCCAATATAAATTCTAATTGCCTAACATCTTTGCGCGTAATGGAAGCTTCACAACTAATTGTTAAGGAATAAGCCAGAATGGTCTTAGTTACTTGAAGCAAATACACATTTCTGGGTTTTTAATTCATTTTAAGATCATTTATGAGGGAAAAATAAATCAACACCCATTTAAAATGAAAGATTTGTATCTAAGAAGTTGAGTTGTTTTGCTGAATCCTATTCTGCTTCTACAGATTATTTTATTTTTAAAGTACAATGCTCAACCTGAATGTGATAATACAAAAAAGGATCAATATAGAGACATTAAATAGGAAATATTCCCTTTCAATTTTTATATCCCTACTGAAATTCCACCTGTTTTCCTAACTGTTCAGTCATTTTAAATTGTACCATGTCTTCCAACTAACAACTAGCCAACATTTAATAAAATAATGTGGTTAATATAGTTTACAAATCTGGGGCAGTATCCACTCTATCATAGCTATACAAATTTTTAAAATGCCTTTTACCATTATGGCCTCTCACCACCCTCCATGTAATATTCAGCAGTATAAGTAATTACATTCTTATTTCCTCACAGTCATAGAGGCTAATAAAGATACTGACATTCAAAAATAGTTATTGCAAATTCACCAAGTATAAAAGTACTAGAGTACGCACTGGGATTGAAAGATGATTAAGATATACTTTCTTTTAGGATTTCTAGATATCATTTTTCAACTTGGGACATAGGTAAAATAACAGAAAATTCAACACCTACGTTGAAATTCCATCTCAAAGTGAACAGACTGACAGATTGAGAAGTTTGGACTTAACGTGTATTTCTTTGGTCATCCATCACATCTTGCAAAATTAAGAGCAGAAATTAGTTCTACTGAAAATAAGAACAAATAAGGGAACAAATAAGGCTATACTCTTAAGTTACCATGCTAATATTTTTAATATGGAAGAAACAAAAAGTTAAAAACATACCTCCAATCAACCAAAACATATTCAAAATATTTCTATATACCTCAAAAAATGGAGAGATTTTTAGGACTTACAAAGATTACACAGTTCACATTCTACAGTTGTTTTTCAAAGACCTACAAATCAGATTTAAATATAAACATGCATATAAAATATTAAGTTTCTTTCTAAATAACCAATTTTTAAAAGTATTTTGTCATAACTGAGTAAAATAATTTTATAGTTTTCACCTAACTCATCTATTTTATTTTCCTCCATTGTTGTTCAACATAAACATTAAAAGTAATGACTCAAAGTCAATCTAAACTTAATAGCCATAGCTATTAATATTTTCCCTGATACCAACTAGTCAAAGAAAATTATTATAGCCTGGCAAAGTCTGCCAGTGCTTTGTTCTATCCAAAGAGGGTAACAATAACATTGTTTCTCTGGGTGGTGGTCTAGTAGAACCTTAGTATAGCAGTAGCAAAGGAGAAGAAGAGAACAAAACAGTTAAACCCAAGAACTAAAACTGTTGTCTCTATAAAGAAGCAGTATCATCTTTCTATCCTATCTATCCATCCACCCATTTATACATCTATCTTTGTCTTTTTGCTGTATCATAGGGCTACAGTTTAGTAATTATATGCATTTCCACTGGGGCTATACTTTTTTTTTTTAACCTTCCCCCATGGGAGAGCTATACTTTTAAATATACAAACACACAAACCTCCTTCACAGACTGTTAACCACTGAGGCATTCTCATTTAACATATGTGTGGCAGAAGAGGAAAATAAGTGGGGGAGAAGGGAGGGAGAGAGGAAGGAATGGAAAAAGATTGAAAATGATAGTCAAAAATTGAAAAGAGCCGGGCACGGTGGCTCACGCCTGTAATCCTAGCACTCTGGGAGGCCGAGGCGGGCGGATTGCTCAAGGTCGGGAGTTCGAAACCAGCCTGAGCGAGACCCCGTCTCTACTATAAATAGAAAGAAATTAATTGGCCAACTAATATATATACAAAAAATTAGCCGGGCATGGTGGCGCATGCCTGTAGTCCCAGCTACTCGGGAGGCTGAGGCAGGAGGATCGCTTGAGCCCAGGAGTTTGAGGTTGCTGTGAGCTAGGCTGACGCCACGGCACTCACTCTAGCCTGGGCAACAAAAGTGAGACTCTGTCTCAAAAAAAAAAAATTGAAAAGAATTCTTTGGTCATCTTTGCAGAATTGAGAATGAACTCAATCTGAAAACTGGTAAATAAAGGAAACTAGCATTTGGCCTTTCCTGTATAAACTGTACTAGATAATAAAAGACTTGATAAGAGAAAGTTCCTCTTTATGGAAGTCCAATTAATAAATACAGGAATGATGCAATTCAAAGAACACTATTTTGCAACTCCTAATAAAATAATGGATCTAGGCAACAACCATCAATGGCTGCTGTGACTATTAGGTAAAAAGTTGGTAGGAAATTTTACGCCAGATAGATCAGACTGACAATATTTGAACCTGTGAACTAAAATAAAATCTTAAGCCTCCCAGCTGACTGAATGGACACCCTCTTGGCCAAGGGGACCCCCAAAAAACCCTCAAGTTGACTTGCTGGCCATGAGAAGAAAGGTCAGATATGCCTGGTCATGCCCCCTCCCTTCTAGAAGATATCCTTTGTAACAATAAGATGCTAAATCATTAACAGGCTTAAGGCTATACAAGACAAAGTTTAAACCACATCTACAGACCATCAGTTTTACTTATCACCTGAATTTTGGTAAATGTCTGGTGGCCTTTAGACAAAGCTTCATTTTTTTAACCAATTTCAAATCTTTAAACTTACATAGAACCTGTAAGCCTCTTCCTCTACTTTGAAATTTGAAATGTCCCACCATTCCAGCAAACCAATGTACCATGCATCCTCCACAGTACACCCTCCACATACTGACTTAGGGTCTTACGTGTAATTCCTGGCTCCATGAATGTATAAAACCAAACTGTAACCCAGATACCAGAGGCACATTTTCTCAGCCTATATGCTCCAGGCCTGTCACACACACTTGGCTCAGAATAAACATCTTTAAACTATTTTACCGAATTTGGGTCTTTTTCCATTAACAAGCCCAGGGATCAATCTTATCACCACAAAGAGACACAATCAGACATTATCTGCCTTGTGATATGATGCAAAAGGATACACAATAATCTATAATGTATTCTTTCAAAAAAAATTTAAACTCAAGTCTGAACAAGCCTCTGGATTTCACTACAAACTCCTAAAAAACAGAAGGGACAGAAGAACATATTAAATGACACCACAGAGATGCAGTCGGCAAAATTCAAAATATGAAAAATTCTACAGGATAAATGAATCTAGTTTATTCAACAAATAAATTATAAGGGAGGGAAAAGACATGAGAGAGAAATAACCATAGAGTAAAAGTGACTTAAGAAACATATTAAATGCAATATGTGAGCCTTGTTGAGATCTTGATTCAAACAAATCAACTGTACAAAAAACAAACCCTTTATGAGACAACGGGAAAAACATGAATATCAACTGGATATATAATTACATTAAGAAATTATTAACTTTATATGTAATAATAATATTGTGGTTATATTAAAATAAAAATATGTCTCTACCTTTTAGAGGTACATATATATGCATACACACATACATTTACAGATAAAATTGATATGTACTCGATTTGCTTCCAAACAGTCTGCGTGAAAGGTGCAGAAAGCACTGGTACAAATGAAATAAAACTGGCCATTTATTTACTTTTGAAATGACATGATGAATGAATTATACTACACACATTATACTACACACATCACTGAACAGAGATATGTTCTGAGAAATGCATCATTAGGTGACTTTGTCATTGTGTGAAAACCATAGAATGTACTTACACAAATCTAGGTTGATATAGCCTACACACCTAGGCAATATGGTATACCAATTGCTCCTAGACAATAAACCTGTACTGTATGTTACTGTACTGAATACTTTAGGCAAATATAAGACAATGATATTTGTGTAACATATGTAAACATAGAAAAGGTACAGTAAAAATACAATATTATACACTTATAAGACCACCATCATATGTATGATCCATTGTTGCCCAAAATATGATGGGATGCCTGACTGTACTCTATTTTTACATATATTTTTAAGTGGCCATTATTTGGGCCACTTATATTCTCCCAAAGTTTGGGAGAAAAAAGAAAGAATTGTCCGTTGTAGACTACTAACCACTGAGGCACTCTTATTTAACATGATTGAGCCCACCATTCTAGGTGCTAAAGATATAGTATAATAGGAGAGACAAACATTTAAAAAATCTCTACAACATAGCAACTGACAAGTGAAATTACTACATAATTGCTAATACAGAGGAAAAAGTAATTAGATGCATATAATTCCAGAGATTTGCTAATAATAATTGACAAATATGAACATAAACAATAACCAAATGATGTACTTAATGGGTTTTTGCGGGCGACTTGGTTTGTTTTTTCTTTTGGTAATCATCTCCCATTCTTTCCTCTTATGATCCATAGCTTTACAGTATTACCAAAGTAGTATGCCAAAGTAAAAATATCACCTACTTGCTTCCTTCTTTCCATACAAACATTTGTTTTATGTTGTTCGGCAATTTTTGGTTTCCTTTTGTTTTAGGAAGGCTTAAAGTCAGTTTGTTACAAACACATTCAGCCACTGCTCTCTCTTTAAATTTCTACTATAACAAGAAGCATAAAGTAAAAGAAATTTGAGCAAAGTAAGAAAAAAATTAAAATCACTCAAGAATTTTTCATGTAATCATAGGTATTAAAGCCAAAATGGCCTTCTATAAAAACACAAGTAATGATAAACTATTAAATTTAAAATTGGTATATTATCTTAGCCAAATAAATACTGTTCATTTACTATGACTAGAAACTAAATGACAAGGAATTATAAGTAGACTTCTTTTAATACTTAGTTTGAAATCTCATATTTAAAAAATTAAACTTATAAATATCGATACCTACGTCTATACATGTACATTTATAAGCAATGACTTAAATATTTCAAATATGTACAGTGGTCATCTATCATTTTTTTGTAAATTTATATTTTTAAAGGATATTTTAAACTATTAAAATATTAAAACTCTCCTGACAAATATTTCATTATAACTGAGTAATGAATAGGTAACACAAGAAGCACATATGAGAGATGTGTATTATATAAAGAAATTAACAAATATTACTTCTAAAATGAGCCATTCCATTTCATGAAAAAAAGTCACCATTTCTACATCACAATAGAGAGGAATAAAAAACATTTTAGATATTAGGCAGAAAAAATAAAGCACTGTATAACAGAAATAGAATTTTGATCACATCACCCAGTTCCCCAGGGAGGACTTTCAAGTTTAAAAAAACATGAGGGGGAAAAAAAAAAAAGAAATACATAGAGCAGTTGTAAACCACTTATAAAGCTCATACTGAGAGGTAGGATTAAATATATAGCAATTTGTTAGAGAATAACCATGTCAGGTGTTATTCACTGTACCTTTTCTGATTTGGGGGACCTATTTACTACAGGTTGAATAGCCCTAATCCAAACATTCGAAATCCAAAATGCTTCAAAATCTGAAACATTTGAGTATCAGCACGATGCTCAAAAGAAATACTCATTGGAGCATTTTGAATTTCAGATTTTCAGATTAAGGATACTGAATAGGTAAGTATAATGCAAATATTTCAAAATCCAAAAGATCAAATATCCAAAATACTTCTGGTCCCAAGTATTTAAGATGAGAGATACTCAACCTGTAGCCATTATAAAAAGAAAAAGAAAAAAAGGAAACTGGAGCTGAAGTATTCAATACCAGTTGCTTATAAACAAAAGAAATTACTGAGACCCAAACATGAAGAGGCACATAGTGCTAGGTCAGACAAGGCCCAGAACTCTGTCCCATTGATTTCAAGCCCTGTATTCTTTTCATTACACAAAACTCCCTTCCCTTTCAATGATGTGTTAATTAGAGCATTATTAAAACAACATGCATTTACTGATGACACTGGGCAGGCAGGTCAGGTGTACACATCCCCATCTGCGTGTCCAGTGACCACATTAAAACTTGGGGTAGAGCCACTACCCCCACTTACCCAAAGTCACCTTTCCAGGCGGTATAAGGTCTAAAAGAACCCACATCTTTTCACTCCTAACTGCACATGCTTTGCCTTTCTAGAAAACCAAATTTCTGTCTAAAGCTCAAACCCTCAGATAAATGTGTTTTCTACACAGATACCAAAAACTAATTTGGCTGTTGTTTGCCAAAGATTTTATTCATAGGTAGTCCATGCTAGTCTTCATTTTCTAGAACCATAATACCCTGCATAGTTCCATCAATCTAAGACCACAATCTGTGAAATTGGTATGTTCCAAATTCATTTTATAAAGTCCTTTCTTTTTCAACTGCTAAGTGGCCTAAAAAGTACCATTTGACTAAACTTCACATCCAGATCATTAACACCAATGTGTGTTAATTCAGAAGCAAGCATATTAAACATCCATTAAATCCATTATGTTGTTTTTAGAAACTTTGTCAGGTACCCTTTTAATCCTTAAAACTTCATTTATATTCTATACAATCTTGACTCTCATCAAATCATAAGGACTTGAAGAGAGTAAATTTCATCATGCAAATACTTTACATGTAGACATAACACCACACTATACAGAATGTATTTTTTTTCTCTAAAATGATAAGAAATATTACTTGGTTTTTCTCTATCTTCCTAATACACTCTCTTTAAACTATACCTAATCCTCAAAATAACTTAAGGAAATCCATTATAAAATGAACCTGATCAAAGCAAGCTCAAAATGCCACACCACCAAAGCAGCAATGGTTAACAGCATTTGCTCCAAGGAACTGTTGCAGAATAGTAAAAACAAACAAACAAAAAGGACCTGTAAAAAAGTACCATATTATAAGGGTAGTATATTTCAGAACACAAATTATGTTAATATATATTCCTAAACTTAAAAAACACATGATTACTAAAAACAAATGACAACCAAGCAATAATTTCAAATAGCAAAATAGTAAAAGTGTCATCTCTTTACTGAATGCCAGATATTCATTTCTGTCAACAACTGGCCTGTAGGAGTCACAAATAAATGGGAGCAGTATCTACCTAAAAAATGTTCTGAGAAACTTACCATCATTTTGGCTCTTGCCCTTCATCTCCTCCTTCCATGACAGAATGGTGTTCAAGGGAACATAGTCCCTTAGGTATTCTTTACGTCTCTCTTCTAAGGTCATCTTCAGTAAACGTTCTTGCAAAATAAAAGCAGAATCTCCATTTGTATTTAACTTTTAAGCACATGAATTATTTTATACTTTAAATATTATCTATGTTAAACTAAACAAAGTCTTGGTACAGTCCTGAGGAATAGCAAAAGGCAAATCCAATGACTCTATATTTGAGTGTTAAAAGATGTCAAACTCCTTATTAGCAGGGGGGAAAAAGTCAAAGCCTGATGAAAAAGACTCTCTTGTGGTAGTACAAAAAATAAGTAAATTCATTTACTCTTTCAATCAACATCTACTATAGTACAGTCTACTATATGCCAGGTAATGTTTACACACTACAGGTACAAACAGTGATCCTTAACCTTGAGGAGTTCACAGGACAAAAGAGGAAATGGATAAGATACAAAATAACATCTATATAAATAAAATATAAAATGCTAAGACAGGTATGTACAAATAGTCACAGCACAAAAAGGTATCCACCAAGATATGTTCTCAATTCTACAATGTCATCAACAATAAAAGTGCACTTTCAATTTAATTGTAACTTTGTGGAGCATTAAATATACATCTTGATTACAAGATTAAAATATAAAAAAAAGAATAGCATCTTAGAATTAATAATAGTGGGTGTCATTTATAAAGAATTTTTTATAAAGAATGTGTCAGGTAATTCCACTTATAATCTCATTGAAAGCACCTTCACAACAACTAATAAAATTGATCATATTATTATCCCACTTTTGCAGACAGGAAAATGAAGCATAGGAAAGTTAAGTAGTTTGTCCAAAGCAAGAGACCTTTCAAATAATAATCCAAGATTAAAATATAGACAGATACCCCCATTAGTCACAGACTACAGCCTATGGTATTAACCACTATACTATACTATATTCTCAGGAAAAGCTCCTCAAGACAGGTAATATGTATGTTGGTTCATGAAGGATATGCAGATTTTTGCCATGAAGAGATAAAAAGTAAGGACATTTCAGACTAACAGAACAATGTAAATAAAGGAGATATGAATAGTTTAATGAAGCTACAAGATATGGTATGAGAGGAGGAGGGGGCACGTAAGTGAAAAGCAGCTGGAAACATAAGGCAAAACAAAACTGTACAGGGACTTGTATACCACGGTGGGCAATTTAAACTTTATCCTATAGAGTAGGCATAATACCTATACCACTAGAATGCAGAAAAAAAGAAATGCCATTTATATTTATTTTTAATCTAAAGAAACAAAGAAGAAATTAATATTTACTAATAATATATAAACTTACACTTGCATCCTCTCTCAGTCTGGATGTCTGCTGTCATATAACATATACTTCACCATAGGACTCCACAATGTAGAGAGATTGACAGTTGTATTCTCATACTCTTCAATTCTCTTTCAGCACATTGCAAGGTATCATAGTTTAGGTGAATGGATTTAAGGATAACATCTAGTTTAAGGTAATCTAACTCTCACAAAATAATCACTTTAAAAGATTCTTTCACAGAAATAAACTGCAGAAATATTCATGTAAGCACAAGTGAACAAGAAATGGAGAACCAACGTGTTTCCCACTCCTAGAACTAGCTTTTCTTCAGCCACATTAGGAGAAAAAACTATATATATATTTTAATCAGAGATGAAATATTCAAATCACATTACTCAACTGCCAAAAAAATTGAGTTTAGGATTCTTATGAGAGATCAAGAATTTGGAATCAAGGATCTGGAACTCAGAAGAGAAGTCTAGCATAGAGATTTTAGAAATTAATAACTTAAACTTCTGGTCCTAGAGGAAAGAACAAAGGAAGAAGGAAAGGAGGCAGAGGATCAAACCTCAAAAAAACAACATTTAGGGAGTAGGCACAAATAGGAGAATGATGAAATAAAACTTAGTTAAACACTGTGGGCCTCATCAACTGAGTCACCAACAGCACTGAAAAAGACAGCAAAGTAGTTTAACAGAACTATTTGGGTTCTAATCTACATCATTATGCAAATCTGTGTGATATTGGGTCAGTTAATCTCTTTATGTTTGTTTCCCTTTGAGGTAAGTAGGAAGGTACTATTTCCAACTTATAGATAAGGAAACTAAGACAAAGAGGTCAAACAACATATCTAAGGTCCCACAGTTAGTTAAGCAATATAAGTAAGATTCAAACCCATGTAACTGGTGTTCAAAGCTCTTGACCCCACAATATACTACCTCATACAGTTTCTTACCTCAGGGTTGTTGTGAGAATTAAGTGAGATAAGGTAAGGTACAAAGAGTAAGATAATGTAAGGTACAAAGAATAGTGATGTGCACATAAACAGGGTTTAAATAATAACTATTCTTATATCAATACCATCATAATTGTTACTACTAAATGACTTTAAGAACATTAGTTTCATTAGAATATAACTAAAATCTGTACACTATAAGGGACTAAGTGAAAAAAGGAAAGTGATAAAAGCAACTCCAAGGTGAAGCCCTGTGGAAGAAAAGCTACTTTAAGGTGGATCAGACTTGAGCACTGTTAAAAGCAGTGGAGAGGAACTCAAAGACACCAAGAAATTAAACATACTAAAGAGTGAATAAATAATGGCACAAGATCTCAAAGGATACAGGAGATGGCATAAAGAGCATAAGAAGAGAGGTTAATCTCAGAAATGAGGAAGAAAAGTGCTTCCTCTCTGATAGGAAAAAAGCCAAACGAACATGTAAAGGAAAAGCCCAATGAGGTTATGGAAGAGGATGTTAGTGTTAGAGCTGTTCACATTATATGGCATTTATTTTCTCCATGACTTAAAAAGGCAATGTCCTCTGTTTAGTACAGGGGGATCATTAGGTCTGAAGTAGAATAGGAAGCTTGAAGCAAATGGTAAATTTAGAATTATCATACAAAAGCAGAAAAAGGAGATGACTAGCAGTTGCCAAAGCACTACTATAAAAACTCAGATCACGAATATGGAATCATTATAATATTACTTAGCAGGTTAAAAAGACATTATGAAGCAACATATAGGTTCTATAAATGTCAAAGATAACATATAGGAATGCAACCTGGCCTCTGGCATCCCATTTATTTAAAAGTTTAAGTGTGAATACTTGGAATAAAAACAAGATCAACTGTAAAACAATAAAATAGCATAAATATAAGTTGCAATACACATAATGAAAATGCACATAAGTGGTTCTGAATTAGGGCTTAAAATATTAGATCAATATTTACTTAACATATGTGGACTTAAGAATTCCTCAGTTATTTGTTTAAAAAATGAAATATACTAAAGACCACAGACATATATGCAGTTTTTTTGGCATTATATAAAACTTTTCTTTAAAGAATGCTTCACCTTGACATGAATCCTTTCTCTGTGAACCAAGCATACAAGCAGGCAGACCTACTTATTAGATGATATACTGAGTTAAAAATATGTTTATAGAATACCTTGACATTTCAATGAGGTGGGTAGGTCTTCCTTTAGATTTAAAGGACAGCTATAAAAATACTATACCATCAGCTCTCCAGTGGGATGAAAGGAAAAAGGTCATGCATCCCATCAGCTTCTTTAATACTAACCACTGTACCAGAAGTCCTTAGCTCTTCCTTGGTAATATTTTTTACATTTAAATATCCCCAAAATAGACCTCCTGATAAAACACAGATATTCATTAAAGTTTTTAAATCGTAATCATAACTTTTTCCTTTAACATTAAACTTCATGCACAAATAACTAGTTTTAGAGAAGAGAAAAATAGCTTCATTTTGAATAATTACTTTGTTAATTGCCTTCTTTAATTGTGCATTTGCTTTCTTAGAAAATATTAATGTGGTCATATTTTCCCCATTAGAAGAAATAGAAAGTAAAAATAGACATTAAAAAAGGATTCTAAATGCCTGCTGTAACAGTCCAACTGTGTAGATGTTAAATGAAGGAACCATTATAACACTGTTACTTTAGGAACATTGTTCTTCTACTATGCCAGAAAAATAGTTCTTAAGTACTCACTATAATTTCATTAATGATTCCTGTTACTGAAAACAATGGTTATGTCTTCCACTATTTTGCCCTCATTATCATCAATAATAGAAAGCTAACACTTCAAGACCATTAATAAAAATGGGCATAAATGATTTTTCAATGCTCACAAGGTGAATGCTTGCTGAAAGTGTGTTGAAACTGAAGTAACTGCTACTGCAAAGACAAAGCAAAATTCTCTTACACTACTTTATACATCAGGCTATTACTCTTAACAGCATTTGTTTTGTGAAACTAGAATTGTTAGCTCTCTACATGTCCATAATCATTAAAAATATGTCAAATGACATATAAACTAAACTTTTAATATTTTAAAGACCATTTTAATTATGTTGTTCAGTTATACTATGTTAAATCATCCTGCAGTTAATTTGGAAAAAAAAAATTCCCTCCTCATCTCTTTCTTCTTGCATTGTTAGAAGTAGGCCCAATATAGAGGATTTTTTTCCAACATTAATTCCCCTTCTTCCACATAATTTCCCTTTCTTTTCAGGCCACTGTTGGGCCTTCATGCTCATGAAGGCCAGGATTTTTGCAATAAAAATCTACAGGTTTTAAAGACCTATTATCAAGGTAATCAACTTTCAACCTAGTCATCCTTTTATCCTTCCTCTGTAAAGAAGATGGGATATTCAGTAGAAGAGTGCACTACCCTCAGCCGTCCTCACCTTTGATATACAGATTTATTGTATCTTAACACTAGCAATGCAAGTACTTTTTGCTACATTTCTGGAAAAAGCTAAAGAATTAAAGAAAAGAGGGATGAAAAGGAAAGGGGGAATGCCAGTCAAGTTTTACATCAGAATATAATCCAACTGTGAGGGAGTGGAGGGAGAGGAGGAGATAGAAGTGGAGAGAGTGAGAGATGAGGGGGACGGGGTCTGGATGGCAAACTTCTGTTTCCTAAAGCAATCAGTGCCACTGCCAATCTAGCCCATTTGGATGAACCTTGATATGCACAAAATTCAAGGATGGGTTCATTCACAGAGTGACATTAGTCACACAGTCTTACTCTGTGCAACTTCAGACCATGAATGGGGATGGAATATAGAGAAACACACTGTTGGGAGAAAAGCCCATTCAGACTTCTCGGAAGGCACTTATCTTCACCGACAAAACGCTCGTTTCAGGTTTCCCCCGGAGTTCCAGGTTTCAAAACTCACTGCGGCGGCGAAGGGTGACCCAGAAATGGGGAAAATACCCCAAAAATGGGGACACTTAGCCAGTCTGGGGGGAAAGGAATAGGGTGCAGGTGGCGCAGGAGCAGCTCTAGCCCGAGTGCCCACCGGCACGGGACACCCTAGCTGGGCGTGCCAAAGTCCCAGCTGGGGTTCACAGAAACTTGTGCCGCCCCGGGGCTGCTGCGCGGGGCTCCACGCCGCGAAAGAGGCGAAGGCAGCCCCGCCTAGGGAGAAGGTGACCGGCGCGGAGGGTGGCAGAGAGGGGCGTGCGCTCACACGTGCGCGAGCTGCAGGTGCCCGGGGGCGGCGCGTGCACGCCGGTGTGCGCGCGCCTGTGCACACACGGACACCGGAGGGAGGCGGCACCGGCCGGGAGGGCGTGAGGCGGGAGCTCGGGCGGAGGGCGCCGCGACACACACAGCTTGACCCCCGCCCCCACCCCAACCCCACATCCCCCGCACCCCCAGGACTCGACGGGCCGGTTACCTTTCTCCTCTCTCCACACCTTTTTCTTCTTGTTGCTGGGGTACATGTTGCCGTGGGGGTGGCTGGCTTTAAGCTGCAAGTTCCCCAGGCTCACGGGCAAACAGGGTGTGTGTGGAGTGGGAGGGCTGGGAGGGGGCACTCGGGAGGGAAAAAGTGAAAGACGTTCCGCGTCCCGCACCACTCGCCGCTCTCCAGTCGCCGCCCTCCTCCCTCAGCCTGCGCTCGGCTCCGGCTCCGGCTCCCACCCGCCTCAGCCCCGCGGCCGCAGCCACAGCAGCACCTCAGAGCCTGTCAACTAGGTCACGCCTCGCGCTAACCTAACACCCGCGCAGGCCCCGCCTCCCAGCCGTTAGGCAGCGCCGCCTCCCATTGGCTGCTCCACCCGCCGCTCTCCGGGTTCTAGCCACGCGCGCCCCGACTTTGGCCTCAGGGCGCACGCGCAGGAGCAGGCTCGAGCCCGACGCCGAAGACGTTGGGGAGCTTGAGGGGGCGGAGCCAGGGCGCGAGGGGGCCGGAGATGCCTCTGGACAGGGGCGGGGCGTGGGGCTGACGCCTAGGAGGGGAAGGAGGTGTCCCGCGCTTCCAGCTGGCCTCGCGGCTCTGGGAGGACCGGAGGGCGTGGTCTGTAGGTGCGCCAGGTGACAGGGGAGCACGCCGGCGAACAGCTACCTCAGGGACCGAGGATGAGCAAGTGAAAGGAGACCGTGCGTCCACACGAATTGTCCGTACTCGCTCTAACTGCCCGTTTGGGCGTATTTTACCTGATAATCTGAAGCTTTCTTCTTGATGGGCAGATAAATTAGACCAAAAGAAGTGAAAGTATTGAGAAGTTGTTCCAGACCATATGCAAGCGACTTCTCAACCTTATAAAAAATACAAATTTCATTGGCATTCCGTGCTGCTCAAGAGATTTTAGAACCAGGAAGTTGTGGGCAACCAAAATGTTATATTGGAAACAGAAGTCTTACATCAAAGCAAATCCAAATAGATGCTAAATTTATTGCATTTCTAAATATCAGCCCATCTACAAGGCTGACTTAGTGGATATGGTAAATCCACATTTATTTAGCAATTCAGGTGCTGTATTATATATATTGGGCAAATAATTATATGGAACACATTTTTTATGTATGTATGTATTTTTTGAGGCAAGGTCTCACTCTGTTGCCCTGGCTAGAGTGCAGTGGCATCATCATAGCCCACTGCAACCTCCAACTCATGGGCTCAGTGATCCTCCTGCCTCAGCCTCTGGAGTAAGTGTAACTGAAGGTGCCCACCACCACCTGGCTAATTTTTCTATTTCTGTAGAGAGGAGGTCGCAAGGTCTTGCTATAATTGCTCAGGCTGGTGTGGAACTCCTGGAAGTCCTGGCCTCAAGTGACCCTGCCTAGCCAAAGTGCTAGGGTTACAAGTGTGAGCCACTGTGCCTGGCCTAGAACACATTTCTTTAGAATAATAAAAGGGAAAAGGAAGAAGAGGGGGAGGCCCACTAAGGATTGTAAAGAATGGAATGTTTTGAGTAATAGGACACTTTCATAAGGATGATCCATAACATAGTAAGATAATTTTCATTATTATCTCTGCTTTCTTTCCTTTAGTTCTGTGAGATATGTAAAAGTTTATTTAGCTGGGAGAAAGAGACAAGGCTTCAAGAAGTGTCATTTGAGCTAGTAATAAAAATATGCACTCATTTATTGGCAATGGAAATAGAAGGAGGGCTTTGATTCAAGAGACATTATCAAGATAAAATCAATAAAAATTGGTAATGGAATAGATTTTGGGAGAAAAGTGAGGAAGAAATGAGGGTTTTGTGGGATGGTTAAGGAGGAGAATAGCAATATTAATAATATTAGACAATACAGGAGCAGTTGCAGATTATGTGGGAAAGATACTGAGTTCTGATTTAGAAATACTAAATGCAGGGTGTCTGCAGGAAAGTGCAGCATACTGGGCACCTTCCTTCAACAGGGAAGCTGTTTACACTCAAGTCTAGCACCAGTCCTTTCACCTGTGCTTTCTTTGGAACATTACAGTATTGATTATACCTTTTATCATGTCAACTCAAAGAACTGGAACTATTGTTGTGTTAAGGCACTGGTACTTAGATGACATTTGTTTCAGCATTTAGTATTAATCACTGATGAAATACAATAATCATTCAAAAGTGTTAAACATTTAATGTCTCAAAGGTACCTGAAATGTACCATCTACCAAACTGAGCTCATGATCCTACCCCCACACTTGGTATCTTCTAGTTTCCCTATTTCTTTGAATGGCTCCATCACTCATTCAGTTGGTGTCAATCTAGACACCTAAGCACCGTCCCTAGTATCACTTATAACTTCACTCTCATATCAAATGAATTACTATCCGGTTTAGTTTTATCTCCTGTATAAGTCTGGAATTGCTTTACATCCCAAGAGCACCGCAGTGAACTCAGTCTGAATTTAACTGAACTACTGCAAAAACTTCTTAACTGTCCTTCATGCCCACTTTTGTATCTCTTCTGTCCATTCTCTAGAGTTATCTTGAGTTATCTTGTCAAATGTGATCATGTCATCTCACTGCTGTAAATCATTTCATGACTTTTCAGGTGATCTTTTAATGGACTGAATTGTGTCCCCCCCCAAAAAAAAATAAAAATTCATATGTTGAAGGCTTAACCTCCAACATGACTAAATCTGGAAATAAGTTCTTTAGAAGGTAATTAAGGTTAAATGAGATCATAAGGGTGGGACTAGTAGGACTGTGACTTCATTAGAAGAGGGCAATCCCTCTCTCCCCCCACCTTTCCCTGCCAAGTTAGGACATGGAGAGAAAGCAGCCCTGTGCAACACAGAAAGAAAGCCCTCACCAGAATCTGACTATGCTGGCACCCTCATCTCAGATCCAGCCTCCAGAACTGTGAGAAATTTTCTGTTGTTTAAGCCATCCAGTATATAGTATTCTGTTATTAGTGAGCCTAAGCTCACTAATACTGTCTTCTTACAACAATTAAGTCATTAAGAATGGAGTTTTGTCTTATACCATGCTCTACCCCACCATCACCCCCCAATCTCTGGTTCCAGCTTTATCAAACCATAGAGCTTTGCATTTCCTTAAGCACACCCTATTCTCACCATTTGGCCTTTTAACATGTTTGTTGCTATACCTGGGAATTTTCTCATTCTTCAGATTTCAGTTTAAACATCAATCCCTGGAAAACCCTTCCTTGACTCTGACCCCCCTGACCTTTACCCTCAGTTTCACCTTATGTCCCTCAGTGTTCATTTTTATATAAAGTACTTTTACCGTTTATAATTATACATTTCTTTTTGTGATTATTAATATCTACTTTCACTCTGACTTATAAACTCCCCAAGGACAGGAAATATACTTTTTTGTTCACCATCCCCAGCAAATGATATAACACCTAGCACATAGTAGGCTCTCCATAAATATTTATTGACTGAATAAAAAAATATAAATTAATGTTAAGCAGCCATATAAAAATGTTGCCAAATTAAGGAGAAACACATGTGAACAGAAGGAATTACCTTGTGGAAGCCCTAATTTTAATGTGAAGACTAAAAAAGGAACTAACAAATGAAATTAGTGACTGTTTCACAGAGAGTTATGATTCATCTTTAGCATATAGTAGCTATTCAATATGTGAACGAATAGAGAGTGATAGAAGAATAAGAAGTTTAAGAGGGCAAAAATGATCATAATTCAATTTTCAGAAAAACCAGTGATATATTTTCAAGAAAGCGATTGTAGTGCAAAATGACAGATGTCTCACAGAAATCAATTAAGATGAAAACTGATAAAAGGTAATTGGATTTACAGTCTATATAAATTAGTGAAAATAAAAACAAGCAGTTGACGAATCAGTTGGAGACAACAAGCCAGAAGCAACAATTGTGGACTATTCTTTTGAGCTGTTTAGGGGCTAAAGGAAGAATAGAGGGAATAATAGTTGAAAGGATGCCAGAGTCAAGGGAAGGTTTTTCTAGGAGAGGTGAATTGAGTGTTTAAATTATGGAGAAGAATAGTGACCAAAAAGATTGACACCAAAATAAAAATTAAAAATCAGGGGAAAAGAAAGGTATGTTAGATAGGCTGAAATACTAGAGAAAGCACTAGTGGATAGCATCAAAAGTGAGAGAAGACTTGGGCTTAGAATACAGGAAGAGCATTTCATCTTTTGGGATAAATTAGAAAAAGAATGAACAGGTGGAGATTCAAAGAAATTTTTAAATAAAAAGGAAGAAAGTCAAAGGGCCTCAACTTCAGTGAAAGCAGAAGGCAAGAATATGTGCTGAAAACTGCTGATAATTCTGGATCCAAGTGGGGACTGAGAAAAAGATTATTAGGGGAATGTTTAATGCATGATATTTGAAACAGTTTAAATAAATTCTATTTAGGCAATTTTAAGAAGCACAGAAGTTAGGAACGTTCCATTTTGAAATGCCTTGGTGAAAGTAAAAGACATTAGAGACTGTGGTAGACTGAATAATGGTCCTCAAAATACCCAGATCCTAATCCCTGGAGCCTGTGAATGTTACTTTATATGGCAAAGGGGACTTTGCAGATGAGATTAGGAATTTTGAGAAGGGGAAATTATCCTGGATTACGTTGGTGGGCCCTAAATGTAATCATAAGTGTCCTTGTAAGAGGGAGACAGAAGAAGATTAAACTACAGAGGAGGAGATGGGAAGTGATGACTGAGCAGAGATTTGAATAATGGGATCACAAGTCAAGGGATGTTGGCAACTACTAGAAGCTAGAAAATTTCAGGCAAAGGATAGATTCCTACCCAGAGCCTCCAGAAGGAATTAACCCCGTCCTTGATTTTAGCCTTGTAAGGATCACTTTGGATTTCTGATCTCCAGAACGGTAAAAAAAATAAATTTCTGTTGTTTTAACCCTAAATTCATGGTAATTTGTTACCATAGCAATGGGAAGCTAATAAAGAGACTAAACCTATAAATTCAGGACCATAAAATTCTATTTCTGAAGTAATTACCTGGACGTACTATAAAAGTTGGATATATTTTAGGCATGATTTCTCAGCTAGCTTTATTCTTTGGATATTCTTAATATTTCCAGGCTTTTTCCTAAATACTCATTTTGATTTCTGGAAGCTATGAGGGTACTCACTTGTGAAATGCTCATATTGTTTGAAGTGGTAAAGAAGGTGTTTCAAACAATCTTTTTTGCCTTTGTCCTAGTAAATCCTCAGCAGTTCCTAAATAGAACAGAGGATAAAGAATTTCATCCAGATTGGGAACAAAGTAGCCTTGGACCATATGTTTTTTGTCCTTCATAGCTTAGAGATGTTAGATTAAGGGATGATGTCAGGTCAGCTAATGTACCTAATTGTCTTTTTATGTAAGTATAGCTTGTACCTCTAGAGGTAACATAAAATTAAGAACTTCCAGCAACTATGAACACAGTTACACATTAGTGTGGACATATACAAGTTGAAGTTCTAGTCTCTTCCTTTTGAATCAGAGAGCAACCCCTGCCTATTTCAAGCCCACTTCTTATCTCTAGCCGGAGGAACAGCAGACTAGATACAGTTCCTTCCCACAGCCTGCTCTCTCCTACTGCTGCCTTCATTCCAGCTTGAAAGGAACTTCCTGGCAGCTCATTGGCCCAAGAATAAGGAAATGGTTGCTTAGCAACTGACTCTTGACCCCCCACAGACCTGAGAAGAGGAAGCTCTTGGGCCAGCCACCTAGTTCTGCCTGTGTTACAGTAAAGAGGAGCTGCTTAGAAGATGAAGCCCTTGTCCCTGTTGATAGAGATACTGATAATTCTTGGGGTCACAATTAAAAGTAAGTTTTTCTGTCCTTATGGTTCTTTATAAGGGTCTTTTCTCTTTGCTCTAACAACATTAAGGGCAGAGACTAATTAGAAAATCAGAAGTAACTTCACTATATTTCCAATTAGCACCATTTTTATACAAGTATATATCCAATAAGGATAGATAGTAATGATACTCTCACTTGGAACAATGCTTGGGAAGGATGTGTAGGTGTGTGTGTGTGTGTGTGTGTGTGTGTGTGTGTGTGTGTGTGTGTGTCAGAGAGAGAGAACAAATCTATGAGGAAAGCACTACAGTAATTTTTTATAAAATAGGGATATTCGGGACAGGTTGTTAAGTGTTGTTAAATCTAGAATATTATGAAGGTCTAGTTCCAGGACTTTAAAGGAAAAGTATAAGATTCAAAGAGTGGGAAAGTGCTATAAACTTATATTCTTTTAAAATCTTTACATAATAACAATTCTACTTTCAAAGTTTCAATGTTTCTTTAGTAGTTGGTATCTAAAAGTGGAAATTATTTTTCAATTTTGCTTCTTTTGCCTTTTCTTGAGTTAATCTTTATCCAATCCTCATATAATTTGCTAAAAATTCAATTCAAGAAATATTCATTTGGATTTAACCCAGGAATGTAAGGTTGCTTTATCATCTAAAAATTAATCAATGTAATACATCACATCAATAGAATAAAAGACAAAGACCGCATGATCTTCCCAATCAATGCAGAAAAAGGCATTTGACAAAATTCAACATCCTTTGTGATAAAAAAAAAAATGCAGTGAACTAGGAATAGAAGGAAACTTCCTTAACTAATAAAAAGTATTCTCAAAAAACCCACAGCTACTGTATTTAATGATAAGAAGACTGAATGTTGTCACCATAACATCAAGAATAAGACAAGGATGTCCATTGTTGTCATATCAATTTAACATTATGCTAGAAGGTCTAGTCATGGCAATTAGACAAGAAAAAGAAATAGAAGAAATCAAGATTGGAAAGGAAGAAGTAAAACTATTTCTGTTCACAGATGATATGATCTTGTATACAGAAAATCCTAAGGAATCCACTACAAAACTATTAGAACTAATAAAAGAACTCAACAAGGCTGTAAGATAAAATATTAATATACAAAAATCAATTCTATCTCTATACAGTAGCAATGAGCAAACTAAAAATGAAATGAAGAAAGCAATTTTATTTATAATTAGATCAGAAAATAAAGTACATAGGAATGCATTTTACAAAAGAAGTACAAAACTCATGCTCTGAAAACTATAAAAATTATTGAAAGAAGCTAAAGAAGATTTCAATAAATGAAAATATTTCCCATTTTCATGGTTTGGAAAACTTAATATTGGTAAGATGGCAATATTCTCCAAATTGATCTACAGATTCAACACAATCTCTCTCAAAACCCCAGCTGACTTCTTTTTAGAAATTGGCAAACTGATACTAAAATTTACACAGAAATAAATGTTCTTCTTGGGAAAAAAAAAACAAAACCAAATTGTAGGACTCACATTTCACAATTTCAAAACTTATTCAAAAGCTACAGTAATCAAGACAGTGTGGTATTGGTTTGAGGATAGACATATAGATCAATGAAATACAACTGAGAATTTACAAATAAATGCTCACACTTATGGTTGATTGATCTTTGGCAAGGGTGTCATGACAACTCAATGGGAGGGGGAATAATCTTTTAAACAAATCGTGCTGGGACAACTGGATAGCCATATGCAAAAGAATGAATTTGGACCCCTACCTCATGCAATATACACAAATTAATTGAAAATCAAAATTCTAAATATAGTAGCTAAAACTTAAAAACTCGTATAAGAAAATATAGGCATAAATCTTCCTGACCTTGGATTAGGCAATGATTTCTTAGATATGCCACCAAAAGCACTAGCAAAAAAAAAAGATAAAATGGATATCAAAATTAAAAACTCCTGTGCTTCAAAGGACATCATCAAAAAATGGAAAAGACAACCTAAAGAATGGGAGAAAATTTTTGCAACTCATATATCCAATGAGAATTTAGTATTCAGAAAATATGAAGAACTCTTACAAGTCATCAACAGAGTGACAAACAACTCTATTTAAAAAATGGGCAAAGGAACTGAATAGACATTTCTCCAAAGAAAATGAACAAATGGCCAAGCACGTGAAAATTTTCAACATCATTGGTCATTAAGGAAATGCAAACAAAAACATCGATGAGATATCACATCACACCCATTAGGATGGTTATAATAAAAACATGGAAAATTATCAAATTTTAGCAAGGATGTAGAGAAATAGAAATTGTCATACACTGCTGGTGAGAATATATTATAAAATGATATAGTCACTGTGGAAAATAGTATGGCAGTTCCTCAAAAAACTAAATATAGTCTTACAATATAACCCATTAATCCCACTACTAGGTATATACCCAAGAGAAATGAAAACATACATTTACACAAAAATGTGCATGCAAATGTTTATAGAAACATTATTCATTATAGATTAAAGGTGGAAACAACCCAAATGTCAATCAACAAATGAGTATATAAATACAGTGGAATATTACTTAGCCATAAAGAAAGAATGAAGTACTGATACATGCTAAAACTTGAACAAACCTCAAAAACATTATGCAATGTGAAAGAACCAGACAAAAGACTGTATGTGGCATGATTTCTATTGTATGAAATATCCAAAACAACAAATCCATAGAGACAAAAAGCAGATTAGCAGTTGCCAGGGGGTGGTGAAGGAAAGAATGGGGAGTTACTATTTAATGGGTGTGGAGTGTACTTCTAGAGTGATGGAGAAGTTATGAAACTAGAGAGAGGTGGTGATTGCACAACATTGTGAATGTACTAAATGTTACTTAATTATACATTTTAAAATGGGAAATTTTATGAATTTCACCTTGATGTTTTAAAAATTATGCAACATTTTGAAAAAAAGTCTGGTGATTCCTCACAAAGTTAAACACAGAGTTACTATATGATCCAACAGTTCCACTCCTAGTATATACCCAAGAGAATTGAAAACATATTTCCATATAAAAACTTATACACAAGTGGCAGCATTATTCATATTAACCAAAAAGTGGAAATAACCCAAATGTCCATCAACTGATCTACAGATAAATAAAATGTAGTATATCCATACAATGGAATATTATTTGGCCAAAAAAGAAAAAAAAGAAAGAAACAAAGTACAATATGGATGGACCTTGAAAATGCTATGCTAAGCAAAAGCAGGTAGACACAAAAGGACACATATTATGTGATTCCATATACATGTAATGTCCAAAATACACAAATACATAGAGACAGAAAGTACATTACTGGTTGCCTAAAGCTGGGTAGTATGAGGAAATCAGAGAGATGATAGCTAAGGAGTAAAGGATTTCTTTCAGGGTAATGAAATGTTCTAAAATTAATTGCAGTGATGCTTTCACAAATTTTTGAATATCCTAAAGGCCACTGCATAGTAGGGATAAAAAGAAAATTTTATGAAAGCTATGTGCTAGGAGTGTTGGGATACAAGAATATCTAAGACACATTCCTAGGCCGGGTATGGTGGCTCACCCCTGTAATTCTAGCACTTTGGGAGGCCGAAGCGGGCGGATCGCTCAAGGTCAGGAGTTCGAAACCAGCCTGAGCGAGACCCCGTCTCTACCAAAAATAGAAATAAATTAATTGACCAACTAAAAATATATATACAAAAAATTAGCCGGGCATGGTGGTGCATGCCTGTAGTCCCAGCTACTCAGGAGGCTGAGGCAGTAGGATCGCTGAGCCCCGGAGATTGAGGTTGCTGTGAGCCAGGCTGACGCCACGGCACTCACTCTAGCCTGGGCAACAAAGTGAGACTCTGTCTCAAAAAAAAAAAAAAAAAAAAAAAGACACACTCCTTATCCCTGAGCAGCTTAGAGTCTCTAAGAGAAAAGCAAAAGTGAATAAATGGTAAAGTGTCATAGACATTACAATAGAAGTATTTTCAGGGTACTATAGTACACAAATGAGGGACAGGCCAATTCTACCAGTGTGTGGAGTGGTCAGAGAGGCTTCATAAAGGAAATGGCATAAATTGAATCTTGAAAGATTAGCGAGTGTTCACCAAGCAGGCAAGGGAGGACAAGAACATTTCAGACCAGATAAAGGGAACAAAGACCCAGAGGAATATAAGAGCATGATCTATAAATAAACATATCAGTTTGCTGTGGTGTCAGATATAAGAAAGAATACAGCAACTGATGAGACTGGAGTGATAGGCAGAGACTTTGTGTGACAGTCTATGAAGTTTGAGCTCTATCCCGCAAGCAGTGGGGAGTCATTTAAGGGTTTACTCATTGAAGAACATGAATAGAATTATGCCTTAGAAAAATGACTTTGAGAATATAATAGTGGTTACTAGAGGTGGAGAAGGGTCAGGGGTTAGGGGAATTGCCAAAGGTTGGTTAACAAATACAAGTACAGCTAAATAGGAGGAATAAGTTCTTGTGTTCTATAGCACTATAGGATGACTATAATGAAAAATTTACTATATATTTTCAAATAGCTAGAAAAGCAGATTTTGAATGTTCCCAACAAAAAGAAATGATGAGTATTTGAGGTGATGGTTATGCTAATTACCCTGATTTGATCATTACACATTGTTTATACCTATCAAAATATCACATCCTGTCCCATAAATGCATATATTATTGTGTCAATTAAAAATAATAAAGCAATAAAAGATTTAATAGCAAAAAAAAAAATAGGTTCAAGAGGTCCCATGTCCTGTAGCCAAAAAAAACTAACAACAAAGAAAGAAAAATTATTTTGGCAGTAGAGTGGTGGATGGATTTTAGCTATATAACTCTGGTGACAATGTAACCGGTAGAAGTCTATTAAATTGGTTAAACCAGAAACAATGAGGACTTAAACTATAGCAGTGGGTACTGAGAGGAATAGATGGGTAACAAAGCTAGAGAGAATAGTGTCACCAAAGTCCAGTGTGAGAGAGTTCTGAGAAGATGAGAAAAGCCAGTAGTGCAAAATGCCAGAGAGAATGGGAAAGAAAGGAAAGGGTCAACAAGTGACCACTGAATTTAATAGCTGAGAAGTCTTTGTGTTTCCAAGATAGTTTTACTAGAGAATCAAGACAGAAAACTGATTTCAATTGGTGAAAGTGAACAAAAAGAGAGAAAGTAGGGACAGTGATGATGATTACAGAGCTCTTCCTGGATTATGGCACTTTACAGAGTCAGACTTGAGTTTTCAATGGATCATTTATTGATCGCATGTGTACAGAGACCCAGAAAAGTAATAAGTGGGGGAGAAGACATCACTTTACAATCTAAAGCTTATAAAGTACAAGCTAAAGTACTAAAAGACCTAAGATTCATACTTAAAATCAGCTCTTAAACTCACTTTTTTATTTCTCTCCCTGTTCCTCTACTCTAGTTCTCACAGCAAAACGACAGGTCTACCCTTTTTCACCCATGTACACCTTGCAAGCTTGCATATTGCCTTTTTATGCATTTTTTCACCTGACGTGTATTGTACTTTGATTTTACCTATATAAAAATATTGAGGGGAGCCATAACTATCTGACTGTTCCTCACTTTATATTTACCTAAGTAAAATTCTAAAAGAAGTTACTAAGATTATTTTTCCCTTTTGGTAAGTCCTCAGAATAGAATAGTTGAAGATGGTGGAAAGAATGACCAGCCTACCCAAAGTGTATGGCTTAGAAAAATGAGAGGAAAACTAATAACATGTTTTTTTCTCTAACCACCATACCAATCCAGCTGCTGATTTAAGGTAGTATAAGACATACAAGGGCTATCTAGAAAGTATCCAGACATTGTTAGTATTTAATATAATGAGGACAGTTTGTGCAACATCATTGTAACTTAGCAGCCAATGAGAGTGGACTGGGATGTGCGTGCCTGAACAACGACAATTTCACGGTACTAATCAGTGGGGCACTAGACGCCATTGAGTGAGCGTGTGTACTGTGTGGCCATTGCATTCAAAATGACCGACTGAGCAAGTAGAGCAACAAATCTGCATCAAATTTTGCATTAAGCTTGAACATTCTTCTGCGGAAACCATTCAGATGATTCAGAAGGCTTTCGGGGGTGATGCAGTGAGTGCAGCACAAACAAAAGTGTGGCACAAATGCTTCAAAGATGGTCGAGAATCTGTTGAAAGGGATCCACATTCTGGAAGGCCTGCAACAAGTAAAACACCTGAGAATGTTGAACATGTAGGAGTTAGGTTAAGAGATGCTGGGAGAACTGTGTGAGGTCCCAAGGTGCCTACTTTGAAGGGGACTGAGGTGTCATTGTCCTATGTACAACATTTCCTGTATATTGTATCTTCTCCAATAAACATCTCTATTTTTCATATTACATAGCTGGATACTTTCCGGACAGACCTCATACAGCTGAGGCAGAGAAAAGGCATTACCAAGAGTTCTGGCTCTAGATCACCCAGGATCCGAGGATTCCTCTATCCTGTCTATCTCTTTCTAGTAGTAACTACTCACTATCACATACTTCTACAATTAGAAAGACAAAATAACAGAAAGTTCATAGCAACTATTTCTTCTGACACTCACCCATCCAGCAACTCTCTATCCCAGTGGAAAAGGGCAAGTATCTCATCAATCTCACACTTATCAGAGGCCAGAAAGCAGCTGTGTGGCAATCACACCTAAGTCCCTTTCTGGTCCAAAAAGGGAGTACACAAAGCCCAAGTCCTGGACATGTTGCAGAGGAGGCTGAACCTAAGCAGTATAAGCAGGCAATATCCTACTGCTTGGGAAATGTTCTTGCTATTACCCATGCTGTTTTGAATAACTGATGGAATTGAGGAGTTCTAAATTACCTTTGCTTTCATTAAGTTCTTTTACATTACATCCCTAACGAGGGAAAGTATCTGGAGCACCTTTAAGAAAAGCAGAAGAGAACAGATGTTTTGATAGGACCTGTGAATGCTAGAGAAAAGTTTGACTGCTGTATTATGTTAGGGATCAGTAAAACAACACATTTCTGTTTTGTGAATTTCCTGAATGATATAAGACTTTTTATTGTGTTCATATCTTAAATTCATCTGAATGGTTTCTAATTTTTTATTTTATTTTTAATTGATAAATAATAATTATATATTTATGGGGTACAATGTGATGTTTTGATATCTTTATATATTGTGGAATGATTAAATCAGACTCGTTAACATATCCATAACCTCATATACTTACCATTTTTTTCTGGTGAGAACATATTTAAATCTACTATGTTAGCAATTTTGAAATATATGATACATTATTAACTATAAGCACCATGCTGTGTAATAGATATCTAAAACTTATTCCTTCTGTCTTACTGAAACTTTGTATCCTTTGACCAACATATCTCCATTTTCCATCCTACCTCCCCAGCCTGTGGTAACCATCTTCCTACTCCCTACTTCTATGAGTTTGACATTTTAGAGTCCACTTATGAGATCATGAAGTATTTATCTTTCTGTGCCTGGCTTATTGCACTTAGCATAATGTCCTCCAAGTTCATCGATGTTGTCACAAATAACAGAATTTTCTTTTTTTGTTAAGGCTCAATGGTATTCCATTGTGGATCTAAACCACATTTTCTTTACTCATTCATCCATTGATGGGCACTTAGGTTACTTCCTTATCTTGGCTCTTGGTAATAATATGGCAATGAACATGGAGTTTAGAAATCTCTTCCACCTACCAATTTCAATTCCTCAGGATATACACCTGGAAGGACTATTGCTGGATCATGTGGTAATTCTATTTTTAGCTTTTTTTTTTTTTGAGACAGAGTCTCACTCTGTTGCCTAGGGTAGAGTGTCGTGGCGTCAGCCTAGCTCACAACAACTTCAAACTCCTGAGCTCAAATCATCCACCTGCCTTGGCCTCCCAGAGTGCTAGGATTATGGGCATGAGCCACTAGGCCCAGCCTATTTTTAGCTTTTTGACTAATCTCCCTACTGTTTTCCATAATGGCTATACTAACTTACATTTCCACCCACAGCATACAGGGTTTCCCTTTTCTCCACATCCTTGCCAACATTTGTTATCTTTTATCTTTTTGGTAATAGGCATTCTAACAGGTGTAAGGTGATATTTCATTGTTTTAATTTTCATTTTCCTGATAATTAGTAATACTGAATATTCTCTCATATATCCATTGGCCATTTGTATGTCTTCTTTTGAGAAATGTCTTCAGGTCTTTTGCCCATTTTAAAATCAGATTATTAGTTTTCTTGCTATTTATTGAGTTTCTTATATATTTTGGATATTAGCCCTTTATCAGATGTACGGTTTGCAAATATGTTCTACAAATTCATGGGTTGATGGGTTGTCTATTCACTCTGTTAATTGTTTCCTTTTCAGTTTGATGTAATCTCATTTGTCTATTTCACTTTTGTTTCCCATGCTTTTGGGGTCATAGTCAAGAAATTGTTACCCAGATCAATATTGTGAAGCTTTTCCTGTTTTCTTCTAGTAGTTTTTACAGTTTTTTGGAAAGGACCAAATTTGTAAATAACTAGATTAAATTTTCTTCCATTGTGCCAAAATGTGGCCCAACATAGTAATTAAGTACCAATTTCAGAAAAGTAAGATTATATTTTTGTTCATAGCCTTGAATATATGTCCTCTGGATAATTTTTTTTCCTTTTTTAAGCTGACACATAATAATTGTACATATTTATGAGATGCAGAGTGATATTTTGACACATATATACAATGTGTAATGATCAAATCAGGGTAATTAGCATATCCATCATCTCAAACATTTATCATTTCTTTGTGTTGTAAACATTCAAAATCCCATCTTCTAGTTTTTTGAAAATATGCTATAAATAATTGTTAACCATATTTATCCTACAATGCTATAGAATACTAAAACATATTTCTCCTATATAGCTGTAATTTTGTATCCATTAACCAACCTCTCCCTATTCTCCCGTCCCATTACCCTTCCCAGCTTCTAATAAACACAATTCTACTCTCTCCTTCTATGAGCTCAATTCTTTTAGCTCCCGCATATGGGTAAAAATATGCAGTATTTGTCTTTCTATGCCTGACTTATTTTACTTAACCTAATGTCCTCCAGGTTCATCCATGATGCCACAAATGACAGAATTTCACTTTTTACTTTTTTTATGGCTGAACAGTATACTGTGCTACTGTTTTTCTTTATCCATTTATCTGTTAACAGACATTTAAATTGATCTTATATCTTGGCTATTGTGAATAGTGCTGCAATAAACATGGGAGTGCGGGTATCTCTTCAATATACTGATTTCCTATTCTCTGGATAATACCCAACAGTGGGATTGCTGAATCATATGACCATTCTTTTCTTAGTTTTTTAAGAAACTTCCATACTGTTTTCCATAATTGCTATACTAACTTGCATTCCTACAACAGTCTATAAAAGTTTCCTTTCCTCTGCATCCTTGCCAGCGATTGTTATTTTTTGTCTTTTAATAATTTTGTGTTTGTCTTGAATGCATTTTGAATTTATTTTTGTATGTGTTGTGAAATAGTGGTTCCATTTCATTCTTTTGCATGGGGGTACTCAGTTTTCCCAACACCATTTATTGAAGATACTGTCCTTTCCCCTGTGTATGTTATTGGCATCTTTGTCAAAAATCAATTGACCATAAATGTATAGGTTTATTTCTGGGCTCTCTATCCTGTTCCATTGGTCAATGTGTCTGATTTTAGGTCATTACCATGCTGTTTTGATTAATACAGGTTTGTAATATGTTTTCAAATCAGGTAGTGTGATGTCTCCAACTTTGTTCTTTTTGCTCTAGATTGTTTTGTCTATACAGGGTCTTTTGTGGTTCCATACAAAATTTAGGACTGTTTTTTTCTATTTCTGTGAAAAATGACATTGGAATTTTGATAGAGATTACATTGAATTTGTAGATTGCTTTGGGTAGCATGGACATTTTGATAATATTTAATTTTTACAATACATGAACACAGGATATCTTTCCATTTATTTGTGTCATCTTCAATTTCTTTCAGCAATGTTTTATGGTTTTTAATATACAGGTCTGAAAGGTTTCTATATTAAGCAATTACTTCTACCCTTTGGGTCTATCCAGTAATATGGCACTCAGTGGAGACAGAACAGCCCTCAGCCTGGGGAGAGCTGGGGGAACAGATCCCCCTTCTGAACCCATAAATACCCATGCATCAGCTTCATCTGAGCTGCACTGAGGAACTGCCTTTCCAGACATGTCCTTTTTATCTGCCAGGAATCACTCTTCTCAATTCTTGTGTCTGCACAAAAGGACTGCTATGTCTCTTTCATCATATATATACCCCAAGAATTTTCTCTGCCAGTGATTGCCTGCTGCCTGCTCCTGGTGGATCCTAAGACTTACTGTCTGTCAGTAGAAACTGTTTTCTCAAAGAATGCCAATAGCTAATTGATTACCAACCCAGTGGCCTCTCACTGTTCTTTCTACTTGACTTCTGTGTGCCATTTGACACTATTCACCATCTCCTTTTTCCCTCTTCCTCTGTAGAATATTCTTAGGTTCTTTCACTCGCTTTCACAGTTCTCTCTTTAAATGCTGGGCCCAAAGTTCAGTGCTTAGCTCTCTTGCTCTTCATATTCTATGTCTCTGGTGCTTTGTCCCAAGCCCCACAGCTTCATTTACATGGTTGTCTAGATCTCAGACCTTCCTCCTCATCTCTACACCTGCATGTCCAGCTACATGATAATCATGAACAGTGTATGCAAGTGTCTTAAATTCGACGTATCTTCTCAAAGTTATATCCCCTCTTGTGTTCTTTCTCTTTTTAATGACATCAATTATCTTTCCCTGCTCCTCTACTTCTCAAGTACAAACCCTCAAAATTGTGTGACCATGCAGTTCTAATTCCTTAAGTATCATCTAATTCAATGTTTTTACAGATAATAAGACTAAGGCCAAGCACAGTAAAATTGCTTCTCAAGTGTCATTCTGCAAAGCCACATCTGGACACAGAGTTTCCTAATCTTTTACATTTATTCATTCCTTTATTCCTTCACCAAATCCTGTCAATTCTACATCCTCAGTGCTTCTCCTATCCATGCATTTTTACTGTCAATTTAAAATCTCATTTTAGTATCTTTAACTATACTATTATACTTCCAACTCTCTCTTATCTATAATACACTACTGACAGAAATAATATTCCTATACTCCAGATATAATTATGGTTTTCACCTGTTCAAACAACCACTTTAGACAGAATAAACTTCTTTTTTTTCTTTTTACAATATACTATAATTCAATATGATTTTCCAATGGGATTTTTTTTGTTCTTCAGACACAGTCTTACTCTATTGCCCAGGCTAGAGTAGCACAATTATAACTCACTGCAACCTCAAAGCCCTGGGCTCAAGCGATTCTCCCACCTCAGTCTCCTGAGTATCTGGGACTACAGTCATATACCACCATGCCCTGCTAATTTTTCTTTCATGATTTTTTTTTTTTTAGTAGAGATGAGGTCTCACTATGTTGCCCAGGCTGGTCTCCAACTCCTGGGCTCAACCTGTCCTCCAGCCTCAGCCTCCAAAAATGCTGGGATTACAGGTGTGAGCCACCACTCCTGGCCTCAGAATAAAGTTCGAATATCCTATCCAATATTCAACATCCTATGGAATTAGATCCCAGCTTCCTTTCTGTTTTGTCTTAGCTACACACATACTTTATTTCAACCCATTCAAACTGTTAGCACTCAGCATACCTAGCTAATTCTCCCCTCCATATCTTTCTCAATCTGTTCTACAGATGGTCTGTCTGCAGGGATGCACTATTATCCCCTCTTCTACTCCATCACCACTGTAAATCTCTACATAACATTCTGTTCATCTTTTAAGGTCCTTCTCAAGATCTACTTCATCAAAAAATGATAAAAACAATCAAAGTTTCCCAACCTCTTCCTTAGAGCCATTATGCCTTTCTCATCCTATGCATCACAATCTCATAATTGAGTTAGTTTTCAACTCCCTCACCAGATTGTCAACTACCTGAATACAGAGATTGTGCCTTACTTGCCTCTTATATTAATACCTCCTATAGCTCATTGCAGAACTTGACACTTAGGAGATGCTCAAAACACTTGTAAAATTCAATAATAATTAATATTCATGTAACACTAAAATTTGTAAAATAGAATCATGTAAACATTTTTATTATTATAAATTTATAGGTTTTTAAAAACCATGAAGTAGACAGTATGTTAAGACTTGAATCCTCTAATGGGAATCTAGTGTCTTCCCTCCATATTATCTCTTTGTTCTCCTTGGTCTGTATTCTCCAAAGGACTGCTCTGGGTATTTGCTTCATATTTCTTTACCTCAGGCAGTTTCTACATACTACCAAAAAGCCAGAGGAAAGCTAGAAAATTCAATCAACCATCTAAATATTTTTAAATGTAGTATACATATGTTTTCCTTCATATAGAACAAAGAGCAGGTGATTGATTAAATTGTTTGCTTTTCAACCAGTTGTTTTTGCAGTATGATGATTATATAAACTCCAACAGTAGAATTTTATCAGTTTTTTGTTGATTTTATAATTTTGCTAGATTATTCCCTTTATTAACTGTCATCACCTAGACTTATTTATATAGTTTATCAGCCAATGAGATAAGAAGGCAAGAAAAAGGTAGGCAAGAAAAATAGGTTCTTAAGACTTATTTAAGCCTGTCTCCATGGACTTGGAACCACAGTGCTGGTATTGAAGAGAATATTCCAAGATGGATAAAGTGATGTATACCCTGCAGCTTCCCTGATTGAGAAATTAAAAAAACAAAATGCAAAAACCTCATCCATTCTGGAAACAAGTAAGATTTGTTGTAATGAAAAGTAAATCATTAGGAATAACTAAAAGACAGAATAAGAGATGGAAATGAATTGAAAGAAGAAACTTATGCCCAAAATGTACAAAAGAGAATACTGCTATAAAAGAGATGTACTAGTGGGTTCAGGAACAAAGAGAAGGTGCACTGGGGCAAAAGGGAAGGGTGATTGATTAGAATCCACAGTAGGACCAGGCTAGCCTAGCAGCCCTAACCACCCCCCCATTCCCCTCACCACCACCACTGCCACCACCAGGTGCAAAGGAAAAGAGAGGACTTTTATTTGTAGTACTGAAAGGTTAGATTACTAGACTATTGGGCCAACTTTCCCACTGAAATTAAATGATATGTAAAATATGCAAGTTTCTTAAATGCATCAAAGAGTTGTGAAGACAGTAGAGATCTACCAGATAAAAATCTAAGGAAAAACTAGAAGCCACAGAAGTAAGCACAGAGAACCTGAGCAAGGCTAGAACTTGCCTCACTCTCATCCCAGCCCAGCACGTGAACATCAAAGCAGCTTTTGCCCTGGGCCAGACAAGCATAGGCTTTGTTTTAATGGCCTCACAGGCAAGGAGGATAGACTCCAATGCTCAAGATCTGTCCAAGTTGAGGAGTTGAATATGAAATCTTTTCAACATTAACCTAGAACCATAAAGTGCTATAATCTCAGAATAAGGGCAAAGCAGGAGTAAACCCACTCCTTTCCAAGTCCAAGGATCTGTAGACTTGATATTTCACACAGTAGAGAGAAAAGGAAAAAGAAACACCTATCTCTGAGAAGCTGTGGTCATTGGCCAGCCCTTCTGGAGACTTTTAGTCTGGGTTTACATCGCCTGGGTATTCCTAGGCACCCCAAGCCTAGAACTATTAATACTTCTAAGGTTAGATCTAGGCAGCTAGGTTAGGCCTCAGGTACCTGGGAAAAGTAAATTCATGTTTTCTCCATGGGAAGACAACTTCATCATAAGTCTCAAAGAATCTACTCAGATAAAGTTTGCAGTACACAGTTAAAAATAAGTAAGTACACAAGGAGACGAAGAGTCATTAAGTGGAAGCATTTGGGCTAGAGATGTAGGCTATTGCCGCAAATGTCTAGTCATAATCATGGAGTCTCTATTCTAGAAGAATAGCTCCTGTTACACCCTGATAGCACATCATGCAATACCCACAGTCACTGGTAGAAAGCTGAGGTAGTTAGTTATAGCATTCACAGACAGGTTAACAAGGGAAATCCAAGTCCAACATGAATACATTAAGATGCAGCAAATCTCTGAGGAAAACTTCACACCATAAAAAAAAAGCATCAGCCCACACACGCACACACACACACACACACACACACACACACACACACACACACATCAGTAACACTTGATGAAACAGAGGAGAGCAAATGGTTGAAGACTTTAAAACATAAACTGATTACCATAATAAGTATTTAAAGAAGTTATTGTATCCATGAAACAAGAGCAGACTTTAATGAAAGAAAAAAAGATATTCTAGAAATGAAATATCTGATAGCAAAAATTAAAACTTCAAGGCTGAATAATAGTAAAATTGACATAGCTGATGAGCAACCTGGAGGCCCAAAGATCAAACCGAGCAATTCTCTCAGATTATAATGCAAATGCACAGGGAGATAAGCAGAATGAAATAAAGGTTGAGAGATTTGGAGGACCCCTCCAAAAGTTACAATACACATAATACATAATAAGTTTTCCAGGGAGAGAAAATAGAACTCAGAGGACAAGTAAAGAAATCAAATAAAATTCCCCAGGTATGAAAATAGTCAAGATTTTACATTAAGTTCCACTGAGTGCCAAGCAAGAAGACTGAGAAAAGATCCACTCTAGAAAATAGTGGTAAAATGTTAGTACTTCATGGATAATGGGAAAATCCTAAAAGCTTCTAAGGAGAGAAGATGTTATTAAAAACAAAAAATACCATCTTGCCTTCAAATTCATTAACAACATTGAGTATAAGAAGACACTGGAGAGGCCGGGTGTGGTGGCTCACGCCTGTAATCCTAGCACTCTGGGAGGCTGAGGCTGGTGGATTGCTCGAGGTCAGGAGTTCGAAACCAGCCTGAGCAAGAGTGAGACCCCCGTCTCTACTATAAATAGAAAGAAATTAATTGGCCAACTAATATATATAGAAAAAAAATTAGTCAGGCATGGTGGTGCACGCCTGCAGTCTCAGCTACTCGGGAGGCTGAGGCAGCAGGATTGCTTGAGCCCAGGAGTTTGAGGGTACTGTGAGCTAGACTGACGCCATGGCACTCACTCTAGCCTGGGCACAAAGTGAGACTCTGCCTCAAAAAAAAAGAAGACGACACTGGAGAAATAGTTTCTAAAATGCTAAGGTGAAGGTGATTTTAAACTGAGAATTCTATAATCTGACAAACTATCAGAAAAGTGTAATGACATTTTCAGACATGAAATATTTTCAGACATGAATGGATTTGAAAATTCATCACCCACAACCCCCAGCTGAAATAATAACTAGGAGACATGCTCCAGCAAAATGAAAAATGAATCCAAGAGGAAGACCAAAAGTCAATGGTAAGCAAAGTAACCTTTAAGACTTCTGATAAATGTAAATAAATGTTCATTTTAATTTTTAAAAATAAAACAATCACAAAAATTCATTTTTAAAAAATCCCTTTTAAAGTAGCAACAGATATTATAAAATAGGAATAAATTTAATGAAGGTAAAATAAAACATATGAGGAATAAAAAATGAAATTTTTCTAAAGAAACATGAATATAAACATAAAACATGAATAAATGAAAACTATTCACCTGAATGAATTTCAATGTTATAAATATGCCAGGTTTTTATAATTAACATGTAAATCCAATGCAATCCCAAGTCAAAATATCAACAGACTTCTAAGTGAATCTGACAAGCTTATTCCAAAATTTATTTAGAAAAGAAATTATGCTAGAATTCCCAAGGTAAGTTTTAAAAAGAGGAACACTGAGGGGGTGCATGTGTGTGTCCCTGCACAGAGAAGTTCTTGCTCAGCCAGATAGTAAAATATGCAATTCCAAATCTACAGTAATTGGGGCAGAATAGACAAATAGATCAAGAAAGTAGAACAGAGAAGTAAAAAAATGGACCAAAGTATACATTCAAGAATTTAGTACATGAAAGGAGATTTTTCAATTCAAAAGGAAAGAGGTGGAATATAGTGAATACTATTGACAAATTGTCTATTCATTTAGGCAAAAAATGTTAGATCCTACTTCATATCAATCACCAAAAAAAAAAATGATTCCAGATGGATTAAAAATGCCAATTGTAAAAGCGAAAACCATAAAAATAGTTTAAGAAAATATAAAAGAACATAGATTCAAATGCTTGGTAAGAAAGCCTTCTTGAACAAAACACACACAAAAATGTTGTGAGGAAAAGATTCATAATTTTTTACTGCATCAGAATTTAAGACCTCTACTGAAAAGGACACTGTAACAGTTAAATAGCTGAAAACAGACTGAAGAATACATTTACAACATATGAACCAATCAAATAATATTCAGAATATATAATGAGCTCCTAAAGATAATTTTTATAAAAGAACCTACCAGAAAGATGGGAAAATGATCTAACATTTGGTACTTTGGAGAGGAAATACAAATGTCCCCAAATGTAAAAAGATGGTTAACTATACCAATAATCATGCAAGTGAAAATTAACAATGAGACACCAGTGTTGTCACAATACATTGGCAAAAATTGTTGATTAAGGTGAGGAAAAATTAATATTCTAATATGTGTAATATATACTATGTGTGAAAGTATTACATATATTATAAAATGTATATAAAATATACTGTGTGTGGAAGTATAAATCAGAGTAGTTTTCTGGAAATGTCAATTTACATTATCTATTAATATTTAAAATGAGCATACTACCTCTCAAATGAGCTAATTCATTTCTCATTGTCTACTCTAGAAAATCCTCATATTTCACAGGAAACATTTTCAAAGTTATCCATTGCCATATTGTTTGTAATAACAAAATAATTGAAAACACCGTAAATGTCTGTCCATGTCTAGCAATTAAATGGCAACACAACTGTAAAGACAACTCTCTTCCAACCCTGAGATTCTGGATTTTATTTTACAGTGTGTCAGAAGTCCTCAAGAACAAGATGATTTACAAAGAATTTCTATACATAAATATTAACACAAACTAATTTCTTATCTGCATGTTGAATGTATGTTGAACATTACCTAAAGTGCTTATATCAATAGTATTAATATCAAGGTTACTATATATTTCCAAAATCATGTATGTAAGTTTATATTTTATATATCTTTATTACAATATATCAAAATATTAAAAAACACAAACGTGGCTGGGTACAGTGGCTCACACCTGTAACACTAGCACTCTGGGAGGCCAAGGCAAGAGGATTGCTTGAGGCCAGGAGTTCAAGACCAGCCTAAGCAAAAGTGAGATCTGTCTCTATAAAACATAGAAAAATTAGTCAGCCATGGTGGTGCATGCTTGTGGTCCCAGCTACTCCGGAGGGTGAGGCAGGAGGATTGCGTGAGCCCAGAAGTTCGAGATTGCAGTGTGTTATGAGGATGCCACTGCACTCTAGCCTGGGTGACAGAGCAAGACTCTGTCTCAAAAAAAAAAAAAAAAAAAAGCAAAACTTTAGGAGTTTTCCTTTTACTCTTTTGCCTTAAAGGCATTTATCCAAAGAAAATAATTACAAGATGCCCATCCCATGGCTCCCTTCTCTTCCTGCTCCTGCTGCTCCTCAGGCCCCCAAGATTGAGCCCTGGCTGGGGCTGGATAGCAGGACAGTCCCTCTCAGATAAAGTTAGCAACACTGAGGGACATGTCCTCAATGGAAGTGTTGTAGAAGGTCTCTACGAGTCCACTTGTGTTCTGTTACCATGTTAACAGCCACAACCTTACAGCCAAACCATCCACCATGACCAGTTCTGTGGATACAGATTTCCCTGTTGGTAGGAAGGTCATAGTTGATGACTAAAAAAACCCACTGCACATCAGTGCCTCTAGCCAACAGGTCAGTGGTAATCAACACTCTGATAGAGCCAGAATGGAATTCTCTCATGATCACATCTCATTCCTTTTGGTTTATATCTCCATGCATGGCAGAGACCATGAAGTCCTGAGCATGCACATCTTCTCAGTCTGCCAATCAACCTTCTTTCAGGTATTTATGAAGATGACTACCTGGGTGATGGTCAGGGTTTCATACAAGTTACACAGTATGTATAGTTTCCACTCCTCTTATTCCATGTTGATGTAGAATTGACGGATACCCTCCAGGGTCAACAGTTCCTTCTTGACAAGAATTTGAATGGGGTCCCACATGAACTTCTTGGTCACCTCAAGCACATCAGAAGGCATAGTAGCTGACAGAAAAACTGCCTGGAAGTTGCTGTTGATCTTGTTCTTGAATCCACAGCTTAACATTTCATCAGCTTCATGTACTATGAACATCTTGATGTATCTGGAAGATAGCTATCTCCAGTTAAGCCTGTCAAACACTTGCCCAGGGGTACCAACAATGATATGGGGAGATTTCATATGCAACTTCTGCACCTTAGCATGCATGTTGGTGTCCCCAATGCAGGCATGACATGAGGTACCCATGTAGTCTCCTAATGCCATGACCACTTGCTGTATCTGCTGAGCCAATTCTTGAGTGGGTGCTAGAACCAAAGCCTGGGTGGCTTTTAGAGCCAGTTCAATCTGCTGCAGAATCGATATGACAGCTGTGACCATTTTCCCAATCCCAGATTGGGCTTGAGAGATCACATAACTCTTGAAAGAAGGAAGAATGGCTTGCTGCTGGATGGTAAAGGGCTTCTCAAAATTAGCAGCATAAATGTCACAAAGTAGGGACTCCAAGAAGTTTATGCCATCAGAGCTGTCAACAACCTCATTCCAGTTACTCTCAATGACACCTTTGGGCTCCATCTCATGGGAGCCATTGTCTTTGGATCTATTGGTCCAAAGCACAAGTTTTGACCCTATCAGACTGAAGCATTCAAAATCCTGACAACTGGGCTCTTTCTGTCAGCAACTGGCCCTGCATGATGCCATCAACCTTCACTCCCAGGTACAACCCCTGCCAGTTCCCAGAAGATACTCAGAGGAGTTATTAATACTTTAAAACTGAGCCAGGCCTTTGCCCCATTGTGGGAGCAGCTCAGGCCAGGCCCCCCTGGGCACAGTGAGGTAACCCTCCCTGAAGACCCAGAAGCTGGAAGGCCCACCACCATGCTCACAGTGCCTGGATGCGGTGCTTGCTGCCACGCTGATGTGTGCTGGGCCTAACCTAGCTCAAAGCCAAAGAATATGCATCTGGAATTTTCTACTTAGTTATTCCCTGTGTTGGCTAATGTAGTAGTACCAAGTAAAACATCTATCTTTAAACCTCTGTCAGTTTTAATTCTCATTGTGTGAATTATTTAAAGAACACTTTTAATTATTCCAAACTATACTGTAATGTCAGGTGATACTATGTCATTCCTGCAGTATTTAGATCGCTGGAGAAAACAAGACATGGCAAGCATTAGTGCCCTGCCCAAGATCATTTAGAACATCCATTTACAGAGGAAACTTTCATTCTAAGACTAGAATTAAAGACTTCTGAATCTCATTACCTGCTCTACTGATAATCTACATTTCTTTATCCCTAAAGAGACACACATTGATAATGAAAGCACAGAACACCTAAGAGCTCCAAGAGTTCTAAACCTGCTTTGAAACTGGTTCTTATAATACCCAGAGCAAATCATCTACATCAAGTTGCCTAAAGTACCGGTCAATTACTTCTCTTGGTTCAATCCATCAATCACACATACATAAATACATATAAACTTAAAAGCCCTCTAAACCAAGTCAGCCTGTGCTCAAATTTATAATGTTCTAATCATGTGAAGCAGTGTGGCTAAAAAGTCCATTAGATCAACAAGGGGAAAAAAAGAATAATAATGTTGCACTCATGTGTCATCTTTGTTTTTGAAAAATAGCATATTATATAAAGAGTAAAACCTAATATAACTACTTAACTCAAGATTGTTGCAGTGATGAAGCATAACAACATTAAAAATATTCTTTTGAAGAGGAAAACCATTATCATTATGTAAAAAAATTATCTTTGTTTCTATGGAATTTAATTTGACAGTTCCAAATCTGAGATTCTTTGATTCTAAGTTTTTCACAGTAACTTGAAAAGTGGTTTGGTGGAATTTTAGATTCAGGAATAAAATTATACACTGTGTTATAATATAACCAATTTTAATTAAGACATTTAATTACTTACCCATAGGGTGCTATGGGTAAACCTAAAACAAAAGAAAGAGAGAGAGAGATGGAAGCTGTCCTCAGAGATCTTATAATCCATAGAATAAAATTCAATATATGATTGGGTACAAAACATAAGTGACACAGAACATAAGTCCTGAAGAAGTACCAAATATGGAAGATCATCAAAGGCTGTAATATACAGGGAGACCTATGGGTAGGAGGGTAAATGTATTTAGTCATTTAACAAATATGTATGAAGACTCTATTATAGGACAGGAACTTTGGTAAGTACCTGGACCCAATGTTAAAACAGGACAGACATATCCTGGAAGTATGAGTAAAATTTGGATATTAGGAAAAGAAAGTAAAGGATTCCAAATTAGAAGATATACATAAATAAAGTAAAGGGCATGATGAAAGAATGGATGGAGTGTATATATGGGATAGGAGATACCATTACTTCAATAAGACCAGAGTATAGTGGGAAATAAATTGGTTAAGAAAAATAAGGTTAGATTATTAAAAAGCTTAAATTGCTAGACAGAAGAAATGAAAAGAAACATTACTGAGTGCCTAGCACATTTCAAGTGCTTTCATGTCCATGATCTCATTTAGTTTTCAGAACAATTCCTCCTACTCCCCACCCACAATTGTACAATTTCAAAGAAAAACAAAACACAACAAAATCTTGCCTGGTCATGGGGATGCTGGCATGGAAGGAGCAAAACATGATGCAAGATTTTGAACTTGGGAGAATGATGGTCCCCTTGACAGGGACAGAACGTTAGAGAAGGGAAACCGACTTCGAGAGGGGGCACGTGAAAAATAATGATTTAGTTTGGGGACATTGGGACTTAGACATAATAAGACATAATAAGAATATATCCAGGCCAGATCACCTTAATGCCTATGTAATCATATTTTAGCCATTTCAGTTGGTGACACAAAACAAGTAATCTAAGTGTTTCCACTCTTCATTAAAACCCTAACAGGAAACTTTCTATCAATTGCAAATTTTCAGTCTTTCAACTAAAGCTGCTCCATGTGTCTCTAAGCTTAAAATCTTTACTGCCCTATTTCTAGAGGACAGATCACACTTCCACTCACCATTATCAAACACTTCACACTTTGTATGCATATAATTAACTAAATAGTTAATTATAAATTTTAGTTCATAAACTTGAGTGTACAAGTAATATAACTTAATTTTTCAATAATGGAATTAATTGCTGTTTAATTTCTATTTCAAGCTATTATAGTATAAACTTCTCTTTGCTGCCCCTCCAGCTCTCTCCCTACTCCCAGTCCAGGGAATGTTTTCTCATTTTGGGAAGAGAGCACAGAAAGCCCTGCAATTGCCTTGATGTTATATGCCACATATTCTACATCTATTCTACTGTCCAGGTTGTAAGTCCTATCTTTTCCCCTTAACAGCCAAGAAAAGACTTCTTCCTTCCTACCACATCATTCTTTTTTCTGAAGAAATGAGCAACTCACTGACTTAACTGGGACAAGGCCACAGGTACAAGGAAACACCCAGAAAAACCATCAGTTAACACTACTAAATATGTGCCACCATATTTTCCCACTTGTAATTTGCATTCCTCCCAAATTATTTCTCATCAAAAATTAATAATAAAAATAACATTAAGCACTTTCTATGTGCTAGGCACTATGCCGGGCACATTGCATACATAAATTATTCAACTATCCTTCAAGGTTGCTGTTAAGCCCTTTACCTGCACCTACAGGAGATAATTAGGCTTCTGGAAGGAACACGCTCAGAGTGCTGAGAGTTATTCAGCCTTCTCTGTCCACTTAAAACACATAAAAATAAATAAAAAACTATTCAAGAAAAGAATGAATAAAAGCCTGGTGCCCCAGGCTTTTGCTATCTTTGCACTTAAAGAAGAAAGTTGATGAGGAGGAGAGAACAGAAGGTTATAAGATACTGACCTTTTTAAGACACTGACACTAAATTATAGACTGTTTTAAGTATCTACTATAATACTATATTAATTTATATAACTAAGTGACTAGTCTATTACCAAACATATAGTAATACATCAAAATGTACTTATTACTAAAATATATTAACATCTTCATCATTTACTATAGTCCTTCAGTGTAATCTTACTATCTTTTGTATCTCTATTTAGAGACTTTGATAATATCCAACTCTGGTCTAATTATATGGAAATAATGATTACAAATTATTTCTGTTGAGAAAAGAATGGAATAGCTCCCTTCTATATGTGCAGCTCTTGCTGTATGGATTTTATAATTATTGTATGGCTGAGATGGGTCTCCAGGGGACTGAACTGCACTCAGTACATAGAGGATTTTGGAGTCCATACAGAATAGATGATAATCCTGTCAGGGACTTGGGGAAAAAGAGAACCATGTCCGTCAGAATGGGAAGAACTTAGGTGAGTGGCCAAGTTAGAATTTGTATTCTTGCCCTTAGTACCAAAGAGAACCAGGTGTTAAGGAGAAGCACCCCCATGTGGTAGAAAGGAAGATGACACTTACTCCCACCAGAGAGGTGGAAAGGTTCTTGTGAAATCTACCAGGAAAAGGGATGAACTGGGATGAGAGAGAAGGCAGTTGAAATATTGTAACAAGAGATCTATTGTTGTATGCTGGACTGTGTCTATGCCTTTTATATACTTTTGTTCTTCCTTGGATTATT
The DNA here is from genome assembly GCF_040939455.1 of Microcebus murinus. Classification (NCBI taxonomy): domain Eukaryota; kingdom Metazoa; phylum Chordata; class Mammalia; order Primates; family Cheirogaleidae; genus Microcebus; species Microcebus murinus. Next base: position 17,820,210 of record NC_134119.1, read on the forward strand.
AAATTTATTTTGAAAATGCCAGTTGGTTTTAGATGTGGTAAGAGTAACCAAGGAAAGGGATTTCAAGGGAAAGTTGGTAATGGCAGGGATGCAGGGGTCCTCAAACTTTTTAAACAGGAGGCCAGTTCACTGTCCCTCCAACCGTTGGAGGGCCTGCCTATAGTTAAAAAAAAAAAAAAAAAAAAAAAAAAAAAACTATGAACAAATTCCTATGCACACCGCACATATCTTATTTTGAAGTAAAAAAACAAACGGGCAAAAACACCCGCATGTGGCCCGCAGGCCGTAGTTTGAGGACACTTGAATTAGAATGAGAAAAACCCAAAAAGAAAGTAAAATTCAGCAGGGCTTCTTCTTCCAGTATTGACATAATGTAGCTTCTCCATTTTATTTCAAGTAGGGAAGTGCTTTTCTCACAAGTGCTAATGCTACTTGTCTTTTTTTTTTTTTTTTTTGAGACAGAGTCTCACTTTGTTGTCTAGGCTAGAGTGAGTGCCGTGGTGTCAGCCTAGCTCACAGCAACCTCAAACTTCTGAGCTCAAGCAATCCTCCTGCCTCAGCCTCCTGAGTAGCTGGGACTACAGGCACGCGCCACCATGCCTGGCTAATTTTTTTCTATATATATTAGTTGGCCAATTAATTTCTTTCTATTTATAGTAGAGACGGGGTCTCGCTCTTGCTCAGGCTGGTTTTGAACTCCTGAGCTCAAGCAATCCTCCCACCTCAGCCTCCCAGAGTGCTAGGATTACAGGCGTGAGTCACCGCACCTGCCTGCTACTTGTCTTTAAAAGATAGGTCTTTGTGGCTCATGCCTGTAATCCTAGCTCTTGGGAGGCCGAGGCGGGCGGATTGCTCAAGGTCAGGAGTTCAAAACCAGCCTGAGCAAGAGCGAGACCCCGTCTCTACTATAAATAGAAAGAAATTAATTGGCCAACTGATATATATATAAAAAATTAGCCGGGCATGGTGGCGCATGCCTGTAGTCCCAGCTACTCGGGAGGCTGAGGCAGAAGGATCACTCAAGCCCAGGAGTTTGAGGTTGCTGTGAGCTAGGCTGACGCCACGGCACTCACTCTAGCCTGGACAACAAAGTGAGACTCTGTCGCAAAAAAAAAAAAAAAGATAGGTCTTTGAGAAGGAGGAAGGGGGGAACTGACATTTCTTATTTAGCCACCATGTATTTAACAAAACACCGAACAGTTTACACTTTAATTCTATCTTACTTTCACATGTACTCTAAAAGGTGGGTATAGTATTGCTATTCCCATTTTATAGAAAACCTAGGCTCAGAGAGGCTAAATAACATACCAAAGTTCACATGAGTAAATAAGGAAATATAGAATGTTATTTCTAAATATAATTTTTGGTTATGTCCAAAGCTAAACATCTCACAAATCAAACTAATTAAGGACTTGGAATTATATAGACACACCTTATTTTTTTGCCCTTCACTTTACTGTGCTTCATAGATATTACATTTTTTATAAAATGAAGGTTTGTGACAATCCTGTGTCAAGCAAGTATATTGGCACCATTTTTTTCAATAGCCTGTGCTCACTTTATGTCTCCATGTCACATTTTGGTGATTCTTGCAATAGTTCAAACTTATTCATTATTATTATACCTCTTATTGTGATCCGTGGTCAGTGATCTTTGATATTACTATTGTAATTGTTTTGGGGTACCATGAATTACACCCATGTAAGAACGTGAAGTTAATCAATAAAAAACATGTGTGTTCTGACTCTTCCACTGACCTGGCTGTTTCCCTCTCTTCCTCTCCTTGGGCCTCCCTATTCCCTGAGACACACCAATATTGAAATCAGACCAGTTAATGACATCACAATGGCCTCTAAAGTGTTCAAGTGAAAGAAAGACTCGCACATGTCTCACTTTAAATTAAAAGCTAGAAATGAGTAAGCTTACTGAGGAAAGCATGTCAAAATCCAAGATAGGTCAAAAGCTAGGCCTCCTGCACCAAACCATTAGCCAAGTTGTGAATGCAAAGAAAAAGTTCTTAAAGGAAATTAAAAGTGCTATTCCAGTGAACACACAAATGATAAGAAAGTGAAATAGCCTTATTGCTGATATGGAGGTAATTTGAGTGGTCTGGATAGATCAAATCAGCCATAACATTCCCTTAAGCCAAAGCCTAATCCAGAACAAGGCCCTAACTCTCTTCAATTCTATGACAGCTAAGAGAGGTGAGGACGCATAGAAAAAAGTTGGAAGCTAACAGAAGTTTGTTCATGAGGTTTAAGGAAAGAAGCCATCTCTATAACGTAAAAGTAGAAAGTGAAACAGCAAGTGCTGATGTAGAAGCTGCAGTAAGCTATCCAGAAGATCTAGCTAAGATCATTGACGGTGGCTACAATAAGAGACTTTCAATGCAGACAAAATAGCCTTCTATTGGAAGAAGATAATATCTAGGATTTTCATTGCTAGAGAGAAGTCAACGCCTAGCTTCAAAGTACAGGCTGACTCTCTTGTAGAGGCTAATGCAGCTGGTGACTTTAAGTTGAAGTCATAATTCTGTGGGTTGAGTGCGTGGTTTTTCTGCAGGTCTCAGCTAGACTCACTCATGCAGCTTCATTCAACTGGTGGTCAGCAGATGCAACTGGGATGCCTAGGCCTCTCTCTCCACATGGTTTATTATCCCTGGGTTCTTCAGGGCACGGTGGTCTCTGAGCATTTCTCCAAGGGGGTAAAAGAGGCACAAAGCTTAAGGACTAGCCTTGGAAGTTGAACAGTGTCATCTGCCACATTTCTGTTGGTCAAAATAAGTTATAAAGGCAACCCAGATTCAAGGAGTGGGGAAAATAATCTCTATCCCTTGATGCAAAGATTAGGCAAAGTCGTCTTGCAGAGGGATGTGAAACCAGGCGTTGTGACTCCTTGGGGGCCATTATACCAATCTACAATAGTCCACCCTTAGGCCTCAATGATTCATGTGTCTCTCACATGATTCTCACCCTCCCAAGATTGCCAAGTTCTCATCCTGTCATAGCATCAGGCTCGAAATCCATGATCTCATGATGTGCATCAGGTCAAGATGTTGATGCAGTTTCCTTAGACACAGTTCTTCGATTCGGACAACTGTGAACTAAAAAGACAAGTTATTCCCCTGTTCCTTCACAAACCCAACATATACTGGAGAGATAGAAAAACCACATTAGACACTGCTGTCCAAAAAGAAGGAAGGAGAGACATATTAGTCACTGATTCATAACAATTTGGAAATCCAGCCAGGAGTATGTTGGTAGATTCCTGTACTCCAAGGGTAGGCAATGCTTATTGATGAGGGCCCAGTTCTACCCTTTGGGGGTGGTTCCACAATCTACTGTTCTCCTTGACTCTTGGCAATACACTCTGGGTTAGGCTCTGTCCTCTTACTTGTCCTTCCTTTTACATAAGAAATGTCCATGTTTGTAGCTGAATTGCTTTCTCATCCTGTTTCCTACTTATAGAAAGACCAGGACACAGAGGCCTCTTTTCATTTTGAATTGTCTCCATCTTTTTCAGTCTAAGCTAGTGGTGTTTTTTTCAACAAAACACAGTTTTAAAAACGTTATAGGTTTTTTTTTTTCTTTTATGAATCTGATGGATTCACTCCATGCCCCAAAAGCCACATGGATAATTCTTTCAGAGCCAATGGGTTGTAGTGCTAGCTTCTTCTTTACTACTTCAAAATTCTTCTATCTCAGTGGGGGTGCATAGGAAATCGAAGCTCTACTGTACATAAAATGGTGTGTTTCATATAATGCAAATACATAAAATGTTGTGCATAAGTCAAATTTTTGTAAAGAAAATAGCTTATGTCATTACAGAAGCTTGCCACTTAAAATCAACCTATTGTGAATCCTTTGGTAAAGTCTGGAGTGACAGGGGTGTAGAAAGGAGAGCTCTAGAGTCAGACCTGCCTTTGAATCCCACTCTGCCCTGTGACCTTGAACAAGTTATTTATTCTTATTTGGCATCAATTTTCTCATCAGTACAATAGGAACACAAATATTCTGTGCTTGGTATCTTGCTGGGTTGTTATGGAGATTGGAAATAAAGTATGTGAAGAGTCTAGCATATAATAAAATGTTGCCAGAGCTACAATTTCTAAAGCTGAATGAAACTTTAGTCCCCTTCCAAAGTTAACTCTATGTCAAGCTTTTTGGATGATACACTCTATTATTACAATGATTTACTACTGATCTACTATATTATGTACATTATAAAACATAGCCCCAAAATAGGAATAATAAAGGAGATTTTTTTTACACCTCATGTAAGAAGAAGGTCTAATTTTTTCTTCCTACACCAAATAGATTGTGGTTTTTTATAGGAGTACTAGAATTTGTGGCAATTTCAGCATTCATGTAGAAGGAAGTGATAAGACAGTGGTATAGGTCCCCAGCAATCACCAATGTTTCTCAACTGATATGAAACCACCTACAAGAAAGTGTTGTGGGATGTATTATTTGCAACAGAATGTGTTCCCCAATAGCCAATCAAAACTTCATTTTCTTTAGTGAAAATCTAAAGGCCAGAAATTTAGAAAAGAAAGACATTTTTAATAAGTTTCAAATTTGTTTTGGATTACATATCTTCTGCTGGAAATAATAGCCAATTGCCTTTACATTCTTATTATGTTTTAAGCTACTGAATAGTTAATTCCTTCAGTTATACTCTTACACCTCCTCCCATTGTACTAATTCTTGTATCTGCACTTATCGTACCTTTGATTACTGCTTGTAGCCCTGTAATTTTCATGTTACTCTCTGACCACTGACAGTTTTATTTTCTGGCCCACTGTATAATATAAACTTTATTCCATTTAATATCCATAATTTTCTCCTCTCGTTCAAATACACATGATACTTTGTATTTCTTATTCTGTATCTGTACATTCTGTATATACTAACTCTAATTATAGTCTGTGTACTTTGGGAAATGTAATGATGGGAATCTATCAAATCACATTGCTTTTTCTAGTTAACTTTTTCTAGTTGTGATAATAGAGTTTAAAAATTACTAGACTTTACTGTGACTATCATATCAGTCACAGTGTCTGATTTCTAATACACAAATATAATTAGGCCAAGTAATTTGCTTTGATGAAAAAGTCATAATTGAGAGAGGTCATGTTATAGGTAAAGCATTAATAAATTCTAATAGCATATGGAGTATTTAATTATGCTTTGTTTGCTGTAGTTCTTTTAAAATACTAATTCACATGTTAATAATGTCTTGAAGGCATCTTATATCTGTTAAAGAAGTAGGTCTCGAGTAATAATTATTGTATATAGCTAATATTTATTATATTAAGTACTGTGCTAAATAAATGGACTGTCTTTTTTTTATTACCATAACAAATTAATGAAATAGGTACAAAATCAGGACTAGAACATAGGCCTGTTTGAATTAAAGGTCACATGGTGGACCATGATGCTACCTTGCCTCTAATAATTCATAGCCCCAAAATCACTTGACAAACTTGAGATAAAGTTTCATTTGTAACAACATTCTTGCTCTAGAATAATGTATTTCATAACCTGAACCTAAGGAGCAATCCTAATGTATATGATAGTATCAAATATGTATAATCTTTAAAAGAATTTGATATGCTTTATCAATGTATTGGCTACCATGCAGTTATTGAATTTTATTTAGAATTTGCCAGTTATTTCTCTAATTTAACAGAGAATTAAATATCAAACAACCTGGAACCAATTTCTATAAGGTTTGGCTTACAAAGGAAATAGAACAGATATAGAATTATGAGGCTCATGCCAAGTACTAAGGTTCATCAGTGAGGGAAAGAATAAAACATATCAAATTAATAAATACAATGTCAGAGATAACATTAGAAAATTCATAACCTGCTCTTAAAGTACAAGATTGTGACTTTTTGGAAATACAAAATTTTGACTATCCCATATCGGTCCTGAGTCAAATTCTTTAGTTTGCAAAATGCATGCATGTTTTACTTCACATACATGCATGTTTTACTTCATGAAACATATATGTCGTTTTTACAATGCAACAAATCAGTTTATAGTAATTAAAAATTATCAATCCTATAGTAAAGTTGACACCTTGTGATGTATTATTCTGTCATCTCAGGTTTTCAAAGACTTGTGTTTTTCTAAGTATGGAAGCTAAGAAATTTCAAGTACTATGTAAAAATTAAATATATCAATGATTATGTATGTATTCTACATGACATATTTTCTTATAAAAAGATTCATTAAAATTGCTTCATTAAAAATTTATTGAAAATTATTTCAAAGCCTGATATAATTATACTAGCCTACATTTCTCAGATGTTTGTATTATTCAATTAATTTTTACTATCTCTCTGACATATGGACAAGTCTAGAAAAATGTAAAAAATTGTATTTCCTCCTCTATATTTTAATACCTTCTATTAATAGATGGCATTTATTTACATAAATACATTTTAATTAAATTCTAGCTCAGAAAGTTTTCCACTATTGTAATTAGCTCTATTATTTGTAGAATCCTTTCATGTTATTAACTCAATTTCAGAATGCTTGATTAAAGTATTCAGATTATCTCTGGTGTCAAGTTATGTCTTTACAAATTATCAATGAAGGAATTATTTTTAACACATTAGTAACTCTAAATTGGAAATTATTTTCAATTATTTTCACTATTATTCTTACAGTTCCAAAAGTTTTCTAGAAAATTTTTAAACAAGATATTGTACTTAGTAAAATTTTAAAAAGAAAATGTTTTCACATTTTGCAAAAATGTTTTATATATTACAGCTCTCGAAGCAGAAAAACGTACCGAAAGACAAAAAGAAAGAAATGTCACCACACAGGTAAATATTTTGCTAAAACGTTATTTTTTTCAACAGAAAATTTAGACTATAGGCACTATTATTTATTCAGCATGCTCAGAATTTCTTAAACAAGTAATCATTAACCATCATTCCTGTTATTTTTTTAAAACTCTCAATCAATATTACTCCTTCAGTCATTCTACAAACATGTACTTAGTCTACTGTGAGAGGTAAGACTGTCATCCCACCTGAGCCTTCTAAGTGTGGCCTCCCTAAGGTCCTAAATATTAAGACACGAGGGCAGAGGCCAGTCTGGCTTCTAGAGCCATAAATACTTACTAAGCTTTTTTAACCTCATGATGTCTTCTGACATGTTGGAAGGAGGGGATTCAAATGTTCAGTCTGTTCTCAACCCAGCAACCATTGTACTCCTATACATGTTAAGTCATTTCATGTCACTCCTCTATTCAAAAACTTTTAGTGGCCTCCCATCTCACACAGAGTAAAACCAAGTCATTAGAATGGCTTGTTTATTGGGCTCTGTGGTCTGGCCCCACTATTTTCTCTGATATCATCTCCTACCACTGTGCCCCCTTATACCCTTCTAGCAACACTGGGTGTCATGCTGTTCCTTGGAAACCCCAGGCATGTGAACACCTTTCTGTTCTCTCTGCTTGGAATGCCTCTGCACCCAGATATCCATGTGACTCCCTTCCCTCACCTCCTTCAGGTCTTTGTTCAAATGTCATCTTTTCACAGGATCCTTCCCTGGAGACTCTCTAAATTTGCAAGCACTCTATCTAAAATTGCAAACCCTGTCACAACACCTTCTTCTGTCTCCCTTTCCTGCTGTATTCCTCTCTGAATTATTACCATGTAATGTGCAATATTTTATGTTTGTTGTCACTCTTCCCCTACTAGAATAGAAACTCCACGAGGGCAGGGATTTTTGTCTGTGTTGTTCACTGCTGCTGTCCTCAGCAACTAGAACAGTGCCTGACACATAGCAGGCACTCAATAAATGTTTATTGAATTAATGAATAAATCTTAAATCCAGATGGAAGAAGTAAACTGTGAAAAATGTTTAGATAAATTAAAAACTCCTCTCTGCATTTCAACATTTTCTAAACTCCTCCAAATAGGGGTTTGCTCTTCCTCCATCACTATGACTACCATATCCCATAATTAGCAGTGGGATTGCTATCAGCAGATATAGAAGTGAGTTTCACCTAAATCTCACAGTTTGTCCTTGGGCAGGTAGAGATTGAAAGGACATCAGTTTCATCAGGTCATCTTGCTTTCTTTTGTGAGCTCTTGGTATCTTGTGGTATGTGGTACCTGCTCAATAACATTTGAAACGCCTTTGGGAATTAATCCTCTTATTGCTTAAGAATGCAGTCTAAACTCAAGTGTCCACCCAATGCCGAGTATTAGTAGATGAAGTCTATAGAATAAATATGGGAAAGGACCCGCCTCTACCCACGTGAAACCTAGGTAACAAGAGGAAACTAAAAACTATTCTAAGAGATCTTAGAATATTGGAAAGTAGCAAAAGCACTGCCTTTGTGCCAAAAATGAGGATAAATGTGCCAGGGTAGCCCATTTGTAGACTGTAAATCTTACCCAATTCCAGTGGAGTATCTGCTTTTTAAAACTTCCTTAGCATTGACCTCACAGAGCACAGACTGAAGAAGGGAAAGGATTGAAGACCACAAAGGGCTCTACTGCAATGTTTCTCCCACCCAAGCTTCAGCCACGTATAAATTACAATTAAACACACAGTGAGGTAAATTCAAATTTTCTCCCTCCAAAGCCCACTGATCTTTAGTTTCTCTTGTGAATGGGGATGTTTCCTGCCTTCCTTGTGCTTTAAGGGAACAAGGGATTTCCCTGCAATAAACAAATCCACACATTCCGTAGGCTGCCCTCTACTCAAGGCGCTCTACTTTAAATAAGAAATACACCAAAAAGTTAATAGAGTGTTTATAATTGAGTAGATAAACAGGCTGGGAATAGTGGTTCACACCTCATAATCCTGGCACTCTGGGAGGCCAAGGCAGGAGGATCACTTGAGGTCAGGTTGTTCAAGACCAGCCTTAACAAGAGTGAGACCCCATCTCCACTAAAAATAGAAACAAATTAGCCAGGTGTGGTGGTACACACCTGTAGTCCCAGCTACTTGGGAGGCTGAGGCAGGAGGATCACTTGAGCCCAGGAGTTTGAAGTTGCTGTGAGCCAGGCTGATGCCACGGCACTTTAGCCCAGGGGACAGAGAGAGCAAGACCCTCTGTCTCGAAAAATAAATAAATAAAGTAGATAAAGTATAAAATAAATGATGTAACATGATGCCAGCTTTAGAGACTGAGAGCACTGAGCTACTGCTAACCAAGGAAAGAAAGGACTGGTGCAGAGGAAGGGCCATCACTGTGTGTCACAGTGACATGGGAGGACCTTGGGGAGAAGGAAGTTGAGTTGGGCCTTGCAGCAGCAGTAACATTATGGATAACAGGAAAGAAGGGACAATGCAAACTGTTTAAACAAGGGCAAGGAAGTAGAAAAGAACCTATTCTATTTGGGGAGTGGTGAATAGAAGATTTTGGCTGTCAGTAGGTGTGAGAATACTAAGAAATTAAGGTCACTGTGACATTTTTAGGCCAGACTGTGAAGAGTCTTAGCTTTTGTGCAAAGGGGTTTGATTTTATCCTGTTGTCACTGAGGACTGAGGACTTCTGAGTTGTGCAGTGATATCTCCAAAGAGATGCTTGAGAAAAACTCATGCCACAGGAATCATCAATATTAGGAAGAGGCAGGAGGGCAAGTGAAGAGGTAAGAGACTATGGAAACACAGCTTCTGTCTCCGATTAAGAGCTATAGCTAGTCTACAGAGGGGCCTTGGGAGTTTAAAAACATACTTACAAAAACATACTTCCACTGGGTTTGCTGTTCAAAAACTAAAATATGCATAAGTTCTTCAACAGAAAATCCTGCCAGCCATCCTTCTGAAATATATGCAGAAACTAATCACTACCACCACTTCCCCCTTTACCATCTTCTTATGTCACGGTCACCATCAACTCTCACCTATTTTTATTGACCTCCTCTTTTCCCCACTCTTTCTCCGACATGTGATATTCTCCCCAAGCAGCCAGAACGATACTCTTGGAATTTAAGTAAGTCCATACCACTCCACTGTTCAGAACCACCCAAGGGTCTTCCATTCACATAGCACATGACTCACAATCCTGAGCCTGACCTCAGAGCTGCCTCTCTACCTCATGACTCACTACCCTCCACACCTCACTCGCTCCAGCTGCATAATCTTCTGGGCACACCTGTGTGCTCCTGCGGGGCCTTTGCATTTGCTGTTCCCTCTTCCTGAACTCTTTTTCCTGAGATATTTGCAGGACTAACTCCCTCCCTTCCCACAGGGGCCCACTCAAATGTTTTCAGAGAACTTGTCCCTAACCATCCTATATCAAATAATACCAAATTTTATCACTTCCATCCCCTTTCCCTTTAAACAAATTCCTCATTTTATCAGTTTACTGTTTTCTTCCCTGCCAGAAAATCAGCTGCATGGGAGCAGAGACATTTTTTTGTTCATGGCTGTATCCTCAGTTCTTAGAATAGGGCCAGAGATAGATGCTTAATAGATCCTTGTTATTAAATTATATTAATATGATCTGTTGGTGCCTTTGAGAGTCAGAGAAAGCCTCTCTGTTTTCTGGGGCTCCCTAGGACTTGTGCCAGCTGGCTGTTACTCTGCCCATTCCCACTGGGTGAGAAAAGAACCTAAAGTCAGGAAACCCTGAACTCTGAAGAAGGAGGAGGCAGAAACACCAAACAATCACAGGCATTTTCCAGGCTGTATTGTGTCCTCAACTTAGATGCTAGTTATTTTTTAATTGAAAGATTAAATGCCATTCTTTCAATGGCAATAATATCTGATAATTCCGCTATACCACAGAATGCAGAAGGCTTGTCAAAGTCCATGCTCTCTTCTTCCAGACACCTAACAGATTATGTTTCTCAGCCCCCTTGCAGTTAGGTGGGGCCATTGGACTGAGTTTCATCTAATGGTAAGTGGTTGAAAGTACTATGTGCCACATCCAGGTCTGGCCTATTAAAGAAAAGGAAACAAAGCAAACCAAATGAAACAAAGCACAGTAAAACAAAACAAAAACCTTTTCTGGATGAGCTCTTCCATGCTGTTTCTCTTTCTGTCTGTAAGATACTGATGTTCAGGGAGACCTTGGAATCCACATGTGGAAGCTGGCACATCATCCAGCTGCCTGGGTCCCTGAATGACAGCATGGAGCAGAGCTACCACTGCCTTGAACAACTGCCTATTGATTTGAACCATTATATATTGTGGTTTTATTTGTTAACATACAATATTTGGGACATATTTACAGTAAAAAAATTCATTGCTTATCTGAAATTCAAATTTAACTGGGCATCTTATATATTTATTTGCTAAATCTGTCCACCCTATAGTAAGAAGAATCACATTCAAAATCCTTACATGTCCACACAGAAACTTGTACACAGATATTTATTACTCATTTATTACAGCATTACTCATAATAGTGGAAAGGTGGAAACAACCCAAATGTCTATCAATAGATGAATGGATAAATAAAGGTGGTATGTCCAGATAAGGAATATTGTTTGGCCATGAAAAGGAATGAAGTGCTGACACATGCTACAATGTGCAATCAGCCTTGAAAACATTATACTAAGTAAAAGAAGCCAGTCACAAAAAACCCACATAGTATTATATGTAATTCCACTTATATGAAGGTCCAGAATAGGGAAATCTATAGAGAAAAAATATCAATTAGTGGTTGGTTAGGGCTGGGGGTAGGGAGTATAGGATGTAGAAAGAGAGATAGCTAACGGATTTGCGATTTCTTCTTGAATTGATAAAAATGTTCTAAAATTGCCTGTGGTGATGATTGCACATATCCATGAATATTCTAAAAACCATTGAATTGTACACTTTAAGTGGGTTAATTTGTTGTATGTGAATTATATAAGAGTTCTTACATGGCTCCATGGCTCTGCATACTCTGGCCCCTGGGTCAGTCACTGGGTCACTGCTCTGATGTCTTTGCTACCTACCTCAGAGAAAGGATTTAAGTATTCCAGAAAGTGATTTTGGAAAGAGGGAATTCAAATTGTGATACTGGAAAAAAACAAAAACAAAAACAAAAAACCTTGAGTCTTCTTAGTAGTAATAATTGACAAATAAACAAACATTTTTAATTTTCCAATATAATTTACCCTGAAATAGTATACATGTAAATCATGAATATTTACCCTTCATAAAACTTTTTAATGTTCTCTAGTCTCTGCATTATTTTCTACTACTCAAAAAGAAAAAATCATGCAAACCCATCACCCTAATTAAAATAGATTAATTACATAACTTCTGAAAAGTACTTTGGGCAAACATTGTTTTATATTTTCTTTATAGCTAGTCAAAAGATTCTCTATACTTATGAATTTGTTGTAATGTGTAAGACAATATCAATATCTTCATTGTTTTTTAGCTCACAATTGATATTACCATAACAACTTACTAGTGGAAGAGTAAATTGGTTAAATTCTCCTACTATTTTATTAATAACATTTAGCTTTTAATGCTCAGCTCTGCAGTTCAGATGACAATGTAATAGATTTAAAAGGTTTCTATTTGTAAAATATGTGGATTCCTAAAGTGAAGTAAACCATCTGTCATTTTGATTTGAAAAAAGAATTAGAGTAATTGCATTAAGCTTATATTTTTGCCATGAATAGATGGATTTTTTACTTTCCCATTGTTTCACTTAAAAAGTTACACATGAACAAAATAAGCAAAAATATTTTTCTTTTTAGGTATCAGTGAACCAAACCCAACAATTATTATCACATATATTGGAACGAAGAAAATTGAGTAAAGTAATCAGTAAAAGAGAAAATCTCTTAGACAAAAAGAAGAATCTTCATAAAATAAGAATAAAAGGAATTCAAAATAAAGATCTTTTGAAGAGAAGTAAAAATCATTGTAAGTAGTATATCTTTTGGGATGTAAATTACACTTATAACCCTGACTCCAGCATTACAAAAGTAATCTGTATAACCAAAAACATTTGTACTCCTGTAATATTTTGAAATAAAGAAATTTTTAAAACCATAACAAACAAAAAAATAAAATGTCTTCATGCAATCTAAAATCAAATTTTAAAGCTGCTTCCTGAGAAGTCTTAGGATATAGTCATAAATATTTATACACACAAAAAGTTTTGTCAGCTTCTGCCTCCTGTCTTAGATTCAGGATTTGTACTGATGATAATAAACAAGGTTGATAATTGGGTCCTATGAAAAAAATCTCCAAAATTATGTGGATAAAATAGTTATTGGCTGTTCTGCTAACTGAAGCCCTCATACTTTAAAGGAAACCAAAATTAATACAGTGCCCCCCTTTTTTTCTACTTTAGAAATCTAAAAGTCTCCCTAATAAAAACATACCTGATTAATTGATAGATTCTCTGGATGCAAGAAGTTCTAAAAAATATGTCTCTACAAAGTCTGTGTATAGAAGTTTATTGGTGCTCAATTATAAAATTTTTTTCTTTTTAAAATTTTTATAGATTTTCTTTTTAAAATTTTAATAGATTTAGGGGGTACAAGTTGAGTTCTGCTACATGTATATATTGCATAGTGGTGAAGTCTGGGCTTTGGGTGTACCCATCCCCCAAATAGTGTACATTGTACCCCATAGGTAATATTTCATCCCTCACCCCCTTCCATCCTGCACCTGTAAGTCTCCAATGTCCATTATGCCACTCTGCATGCCTTTGTGTAACTATAGGTTAGCTCCCACTTATAAGTGAGAACAAGTGGCATTTAGTTTTCTGTTCCTAAGATACTTCATTTAGGTTAATGGCCTCTAGTTCCATCCAAGTTCCCACAAAAGACATTATTTCATTCTTTCTCCTTGGTGAATAGTACTCCATGGTGTGTGTGTGTGCATGTATATATATATATATATATATATATATATATATATATATATATATATATATATATATATATAGAGAGAGAGAGAGAGAGAGAGAGAGAGCACATTTTCTTTAATCCACTCATCAGTTGATGGACACTTACTGTCCATATCCAAAATCCATATCTTTGCAATTGTGGATTGTAATGCAAGAAACACATGAATACAAATATCTTTTTGATATAATGATTTATTTTCCTATAGATCTATTCTTAGTTCTTTGAGAAATCTCCATACTGATCTCCACAGATGTTGTACTAATTTACATTCATTCCCTTTTTACCACATCCATGCCAACATCTATTGTTTTTTGACTATTTAGTAATAGTCATTCTAATTGGAGTAAGAAGGTATCTCATTGTGGTTTTAATTTGCATTTCCCTGATGATTAGTGATATGGAACATTTTTTTCATGTTTGTTAGCCATATGTATATCTTCTTTTGAAAAATACTTGTTCGTGTTATTTCCCCACTTTTTAATGGCATTTTTTTCTGAGTTGAGTTCCTTGTAGATTCTGGATATTTGCCCCATTTTGGACAAATAGTTTATGAATATTTTCTCCTTTTCTGGAGGTTATCCACTGACTCTTTTGATTATTATGGTTTAATTAAGTCCCATTTATCTATTTTTGTTTTTATTGCATTTGTTTTTGGGGCCTAAATCATAAATCTTTGCCTAGGCCAATGTCCAGAAGAGTTTTTCCTAGATTTCCTTCTAGATTTTTATTGTTCCAGGTCTTACATTTAAGTCTTTAATCAATCTTGAATTAATTTTTTAATATGGTGAGAGATAGAGATCCAGTTTTGTTCTTCTGTATATGGCTATCCAATTTTCCCAGCACTATTTATTGAATAGTGTGTCCTTTCCCCAGTGTTAGTTTTTGTCTGCTTTGTCAAAGATCAGTTGGTTATAGGTATATGATTTTATTTCTGCATTCTCTATCATGTTTCATTGATCTAAGTGTCTACTTTTATACCAGTAACACACTATTTTAGTTACTATAGCCGTGTAGTATAATTTAAAATCAGATAATGTGATGCCTCAAGTTTTGTTGTATTTGTTTAGAATTGCTTTGATTTTTGTACATTAATTTTACAAAGTGGTTACAAACCCACAGCCAACATCATACTAGATGGGGAAAAGTTGAAAGCATTCCCCCTAAGAACTGGAACAAGAAAAGGATGCCCACTTTCACCACTTGTATTCAACAAAGTACTGAAAGTCCTAGCCAGAGCAATCAGGCAAGAAAAAGAAATAAAGGGCATCCAAATTGGAAAAAAGAAAGTCAAAGTATCTCTGTTTGCTGATGATATTATCTTATATCTAGAAAACTCTAAGGACTCTTCCAAAAGACTCCTAGATTTGATAAATGAATTCAGCAAAGTCTCATGTTATAAAATTAATGTATAAAAATCAACAGCATATCTATGCACCAACAACTACCAAGCTGAGAACCAAATCAAGAATTCAATCCCATTTACAATAGCTCTACAAAAGCTATTTTTTAAATTCATTCTGCCAATCTATATCTTTTGAGTAGAGTATTTAATCCATTTAAACTCAAGGTTAATATTGATATGTAAGGGTTTGTTGTTATCATATTGTTAATTTCTAGCTGTTTTATGAATTCTTTCTTTTTCTCTTTTTATCTTTGTGGTTTGCTGAACTTGTCATGTTGCCATTTAATTCCTTTCTCTTCCTCCTTTGTGTTATTATTTTATAAGTCCTGCAAGATTTATATTTTCATGTGTTTTTGCGATGATGAATGTTGACCTTTTATTTCCATGTTTAAGATGTCTTTGAGCATTTCCTGTAGGGCTGGTCTAGTGGTAATGAATCCCCTCGGTATTCACTTGTCTGGGAAATACTATTTTGCCTTCATTAATCAAGCTTATTCTGACAAGATATAAAATTCTTAGCTGGCAGTATTTTTCTTTCAGCACTTTGAAAACGCCATCCCATTATCTTCTGGCCTGTAAGGCTTCTGCTGAGAGGTTCACTGTTAGTCTGATGGGGTTTCCTTTATAGATGATTAAATGCTTTTCTCTTGTGAATTTTAAAGTTCTTTCTTCATTTTGACTTTAGTCATTCTGATCACAATCTGCCATGGTGAAGTTCTTTTTGCAATGTATTTGCCTGAGGATCATTGGGCCTCCTTTATCTAGATGTTTAAAACTCTCTTGTTAGTCCTGAGAAGCTTTCATCAATTATTTTCTTAAGTAGGTTTTTAAACTTTTTGATCTCTCTTCCCCCTTGGGAATACTAATAATTCATAAGTTTGGTGGCTTTATGTATTCCCAGATGTCTCTAAGGCTTTATTTATTCTTTCTCATTCTTTTGTCTTTAATTTTGTCTGGCTGAATTATTTCAAAAGACCTGTCTTCAACTTCTGAGATTCTTTCCTCTGCTTGGTCTAGTCTGCTTTTCAACCTTTCAAATGTGTTTCGTATTTCCTTCTATGAACTTTTCAGCTCCAGAATTTGTTTCGTTTTTAAAGATATCTACATCCTTGGTACATTTCTCATTCATATCCTGAATTGGTTTTCTGATTTCTCTGTATTATGTTTCAGGTTTCTCTTGCATCTCACTGAGACTCTTTAGAATCAATGTTTGGAATTCTTTATCTAGCATTACAAGGAATTCTTTTTGATTGGGATCTGCTGCTGGATGATTGCTGTGGTCCTTTGTTAGTGTCACATTTCCTTGCTTTTTCATGTTTCCTGTGTCCTTCTGTTGATATCTACACCTCTGATGTAGCAGCTGCTTGTTCTGATTTTTTTGAAATTGCTTTTAAAGGGGATAATTTTTTTTCTGAAGACATATATATATGTTGTTGATTAAGTAGGACATTTTGGCTTTGATTTTGGGTGCCTGAAATAGTGTGATATTTGTATGATTTCATAAGTAGTGCACAGTGTCAGTAATAACTATGATTTCCTTGGTGGCTTTGGAAACAGTTATTACATGAGACCCATGGTGAAGTTTTGCTGGGGACTTGAATGCCAGCTGAGCCAGTCTTTGGGCCCCAGTGGTACAACCAGTGGGCTGAGTATGCCTGATTTTAGGCCTTGGAGCAGCTTACACTAGCAGCAGTGTTAGAGTGACCTGGGGGCCAATTCTTGGGCCTTCAGGTGGTTTGCTCAAAAGCTAGTAGTTGGAGCAGAGGGCTAGGTGTGTCAGCAGGTTCTCAGGCCCTTGAGCAGCTGGTATGATATAAGAGGTGGCAGTAGCAGTGGTGGAATCACCCACTGGGACCCAAGTGGCCTGTTACTAGTGTTACTGGTAGCTGCAATGGATTAGGCAGGATGGTACCCAGTCCCATAGCTGCCTATCAGGGTAGTGAGTATTGTTCTAATACTTAGAAAAGCTTGGTCTCCCTGTCTGATCCTGGCTGAGTGGCTATTGCAGCCATGTCACCTTGACCTTGGCCCAAGGGAGGGGCATGGCTCAACATTAAACTTTCAACATGGCTGAGTGCAGTGGCTTACGCCTGTAATCCCAGAACTTTGGGAGGCCAAGGCAAGAGGATCACTTGGGGCCAGGAGTTTAAGACAACCTGGGCAACATAGCAAGACTCCGTCTCTACAAAAAATAAATAAATAAAATTAGCAGGGCATGTTGGCATGCACCTATATTCCTAGCTACTTGGGAGGCTAAGGCAAAAGGATCACTTGAGCCCAGAAATTAGAGGTTACAGGGAGCTATGATCACACTCACTATACTCCAACCTAGGTGACAGAGCAAGACCTTGTCTCTAAGAAAAACAAAAAACTCTCAAATAGCATCAGCTGTGGGCCTGCAATCAAGGAAAGCAGGCCCCCTTTCAGGCAAGCAGCATGGTCAAGAAACTGTGGGGAGTGCAGTCTGTTCACATTCAGACTTCCAGGAGCCCACAGCAGGGTGGTAGGAGTTGTCCTAGGTGTGTGTAGGAGTTTGGGCTCCCTATCCCCCTCAGCTGGGCCAGACTTGAGGGAAGGGCGCTGCTTGCCTTTAAACTCCCCAGATGGCATCTTGGGCCTGTGACCAGAGACAGCGGGGCCCTTCTCAGGCAGGCTACCCTGGCAGGAAACTGTGAGGAGTACAGTTCACTTGAGACTTGGTTCCATAGCAGCTGGCTGCAGCAAGGTGGACATTGTCCCCAATGTATGCTGAAAGCCTAGTTTCCCTGACTCTCCCCAGCCAGGTGGGGGCTGCACCTGCATCAGCCTAAACCTAGCCAGAGAGTGGGGTACAGCCCAATGTCAAACTCTCAAAACAATGTCTTGGACTTACAATCAGAAAGTCTGGGGCCCCACCCAGGCAAGGAATGTGGATGAGAAAATGTGGGAAATGCTGTCCACTCATGTCTCCAGTCTCAACAGCAGCCCACAACAGGGTGGTGAGGACCTTCTCAGGGGTACATGGAAGTATTTGGGCTCCTCTATCTCTCCTCAGAGCTGTACAGTGGCTGCAGGTGTACCTGCAGTTCCCTGGTATCTAGGCTTTCAATATGGCACCTGGCTCAAACTGCTCTAGGCTTAGATGCCTGTGGGATTCCACCCGGGTTCTCTTTCTGGAGCAATATCTCTGTGCAGTCTCCAAGCAGCTTCCTATGTTAGGCCTGAGACTTGCATGGGTTGGGGAGGTCTCTTGTAGCCAAGATGAAAAAAGCTCATCTTGGACTATGGAGCCCTGGGGACTTCTTTTTTGCTGCTTCTCCACATCCAGGAGCTCCTCCTGGCTGTTAGCCAGCCCCCAGCTGGGCAAGTTGCCCTGAACCCTCTCCTTACGCACTTTTGGTGTTTTCTGTCACTTCCCTGGTGAATCCTAGTCCTAGATGATCTATTCAAAATGTGAGAATCCTGGTCCTAGATAATCTATTCAAAATGCGAGAATCTGCTTACTATTCTGCTTCTTCTCCATGTCGGAGGCACTTACTACCTGTGTCTAGTCAGCCATCTTCAATTATGAAATTTAAGAATGATTTTCAACATCTGACTTAAGTCTGATGCATGAAAACTTTTTCTTTTCTAACAGATATGTACAAATTTCTATCTAAGAGAGGGAAACTTCTTTGACAAAGAAAGATGAATACCAGTTTTTTAATGACATTATAAAATTATGTACATATCTAAATTTATTATAAATCTAAATAATATACATTGAAACATTTATTTGATAATTTTTGACATATCATAGAAACATAAAATAAAAGAAAGAAACATGGCCTGCCACTTATTTAGCATAAGTCTACAGATTGGACTTTCTAGTATAAATCACACCCAAACTACATTGTCTATGATTTCCTTTCTCAGGTTTCTAATGTAATGATGAACTAAAGACATTTAGAGCAATCTTGGGGAGAATCCTCAAATCCTCGGATATTTGCAGATTTTTCCCCAGTTGTTTATAGATGCCTCATCTATAATTAAATTTTATCAAATGTTTTCCATAATATTTCAAGTGCTCTTCATAAGAAAATTCACATTTTCTTTTTGTACTTATATTTAATGAGTTTACATAGTGTTCAGAGAAAGCAGATATGAGTAGCTAAAAAGATGGTGATTGGCTGTGCTTAATTGAGAAGTTAGTAAAACTTCAAATTTGGGAGAATCACAATTGATATTTTTAAATCAACAGTGCCTAAGATGACCATTAAAATTGGTTTTGCTCCTGGGATAAATCATCTTCTCGTTCTGCTCTATGAAATCTTAGGTAAAATCTACATTCCTCATAAAGGCTCTGTAAGAGTGAATATCCTTTTGAGGTAGCTCAAAGAGATATTGAATTTCCCCATAGGTCAATGAGGGACAGCCCAGAAATGGTACCTGTGGAATGAGGACTTAAGAAAGGAGAGGAAGCCCTGAAAAAGTCACCTTCCCTAGAGGAGAGTTTGAACTTCAAAAACTGTGCAATGAAACAGAATATGGGTTACACATGATTATCAAGCTAAGAACCTTATTGAACTCTATTTTCATTAAGATCCCATTTCAACATTTTGTGCACAACATATGAGGGAGATACACTTGTTCTATAAATGCAATTCCCCAGACCTACCAGGCCTTCACAAAAGACAAATGAGATTTAACCTAGCATTCTCAAAAACTCTTCCTAATTCTTAGTGATTACATCTCCTTAATTGAAGACTCAAAAACCATATATAATAATCTGTTCTAGAAGTTAAAGAGATTAACATATAGCTATAGTTTTAGAATATGAATACATTCCTCTACATTTTAAAAACAGAAGAACTAGTTACCCATTTTCAGAACTTGTCCCTTTAACCAGAATTTCTCAAATATAACAAATAGCATTTGTACCCCTGTTACTTAAAGGCAAGATCTGTGCCTGGCATTGTATCTGTGGTATAATTAGAATGAATAAATATTTGCTGAATTAAATTTAATTCATTCAGCTGGGCGTGGTGGCTCACGCCTGTAATCCTAGCACTCTGGGAGGCCGAGGCGGGCGGATTGCTCGAGGTCAGGAGTTCGAAACCACCCTGAGCAAGAGCGAGACCCCGTCTCTACTATAAAGAGAAAGAAATTAATTGGCCAACTAATATATATAGAAAAAATTAGCCGGGCATGGTGGTGCATGCCTGTAGTCCCAGCTACTCGGGAGGCTGAGGCAGCAGGATTGCTTGAGCCCAGGAGTTTGAGGTTGCTGTGAGCTAGGCTGATGGCACGGCACTCACTCTAGCCTGGGCAACAAAGTGAGACTCTGTCTCAAAAAAAAAAAAAAAAAAAATTTAATTCATTCTTTCTGTATAGAGCTAGACCTAGATCTTCTAACTCCAAATTCAGCATTCTTTCTACAATATATTACAATATAGGTGCCACACAAAAATAATAAAGCCTTACATTATTAGAGTACATGTGGATAGTGTTTTATAGTTGAATATAATGATTTCACATCCATTACCTTTTTAAAAATGACATGTTCATTTTCCCTCAGTGTATTTTTACACTATTACTTCAACAACTAATTCTTCCTTCCAAGTCAGCATTAAGTCTAAAAGGATATTTTTTCTTATTAAATTGTTAGGAAGACAAATCAATAATTAATCATGCAGTAGGAACACTGGAGCCTATTACAGCAGGCCTTGGGGCACTACCTTCTATGTCCTTCCTGACTAGGTCCTTTCTGGCACCCCTTAGAATTAACCATCACTAATTTTGATGATCAGATCCAATCACTACTGTGTTCTTGGTTGGAGGGAGGTATCTTAGAACCTTGTCTTAAGCCTGTCTTGGCATTCTTTTTTCCTGCTTCTGGGGTCTATGACCAGCTAGGCTAAATTTAACATCTGCATTCCACTTTACTGATTGTTTTGCGTATATTTGCAGTGGACACTGTAAAGTGCTGTTCACACGCCCCTTCATTGAGGGACTTGTTGCCCAATTGCCAGGAGTGCAGTCTTCTGACAGCCTTTGGCAGCCAGTCTCTGGAGGGACTGTCTTCAGGTGCAGAGAGCTGCACACAAAAGATCTTGCCTCCTCCCTGGGCCAGCCCATTTCCAATGGTTGATCAATGTGGAGTATAAAGGCCTGATCATCTCACCTTAACTTGGAACAACTCCGAAGGGAAATTTTAGCTCCAGGGCACCCCGTGGTGTCACCACTGAGCTTGCATCACAATTTTTCCCTCTGCTCAGTCTAACTTCTTCCCCAAATGTGGTTCCTAAGGGCACTTCTTAATAAACACCCTGATTCCTAAGGTATGTTTGTTGGGGAACCCAACCTGCTCACCATTTTATACCTTTCCTATTTACTGAAAGTTTTTCTTTAAACCAACACACAGTTTTATGTAAGTGAATTGATTTTAAAAGAAAACTACTGTAGCTCTCTCATTCTAACAAAATGATGGGCTAATCCCATAAGAAAATCCTCTGCTACAAATACCTTAAAATGATGTCTAAAATACACCAAAACTTTCATTTTTTTCTAATGCAGAACTGGGCTCACAAGAAACTGAAATCCTCAAGTGTTAGAAATAGTGAAAAATAAGCACGTGAGTTGATGTTTTGGCAAGTTGTGATGAGAGCTGGTAATGGCTGAGATTTGTATTTTAAATCCCAGATTGGGAAAGGAAAAAAGACATTAGGACTCTTGAGAAAAGAAAAGAGGAGCTATGGAGCTCTCTTTTGGAGGAGCTTTCTTTTGGAAAGAGGAGCTATGAATAAAGCTATACGTAGAGATGCACATGCAGTAAACAGAGAGATTAAGAAAAACCAACAGAGCAACCACCACCTGCCATTATAGCCAAATATCAAGAACCTTACCCTCTAATGAAGCTCTCACAGGGAAAATTTTCTCCCTAGACAAACCTCCACCACAGCCCTGAGCCTCATTCAGATTTGGACTTGAATTTATGCCACTTGATTTTTTTGGTGAACACTTCCAAGCCAATACCTTAACACATAAGAATTTCCTTCAATCAATAATATAGAACTCTGGAAACCTGACAGAAACAACACAAACCTGTTCTGGCGAAACAATTCCACAATTCCCCTATAAGGTACCTTGTTAGGTATGAGCTCACAAGACAATTTTAGTAAATGTACAAGTAAAAAAAAAAAATCAGTAGAGTCAATGTGCATGTACACATACCTACTCCCCCCACACACAACTCTTCCCAAATTATTTTGAGTATATAATCATAATATGCTAACTGGATATAACCAGGAAAATTGTAGGTGAATTTCATATATAAATACAGATACAAAAATGTATAAATAAAACATTACAATATCAGGATTTAGCAATGAATATGAAATTAATATGTTATCACCAACAAGGCTTTATATCATGGATACAAATTTGGAGTGAAATTTTAAATTTGCTAATGTAATTCATCATTTTAATAGATCTTTCCCCTCCTGCTCCCCTCATTACTGAGGAGCTTCTGATTGTCAGGGCCTCCCACAGGCACCTTCTTCTCACATAATCACTTCCAAACCAACTAGACTGGGTATTGCCAGGTGTGCCCAACGATGCTCTGAATCATAAGACCAGGTTAAGTCATGCTCATTAATTTCTGTTGAGGAAGTTGAAGGAATATGTAGTATACTTTTTAGACAGAGTTCCATTTGAAATGGTCAAATAAAAAGGCATAAGATTCACCTATTGAGAAAAATGATTTATATGTCATATTTCTCAATAATGTCAGATAAATGAGGTATTACTTTACATAAACATAATTTACTTGATTAAAATACTTATAATGAATTACAATAAATTTACTTAAAACAACAAAAAAGTATTTATGGACCTATTTTTCAAATTTCCCAGCAGTTGATATTAACTTTGTGTTTATCTCTCATGATTTTGCACGTTTGTAGCTCTGAGAAGCAGTATAAGCACAGACTCAAGTCAGAATACCTAGATTTGAATTGCCATCTAGTAGGTACCAACTACATGGCATTGGGCAAATTAAACTGTCTGTGCATATATCACCTCATCTGTAAAATGGGAACTATAATAGCACCTTCCTCTTACAGTCAGTGAGAAAATTAAGTGCAAGCACTAGAAACTGCCTTCTATTATAACATGATATATTGCTTTTGATTCTCCAATTGTTTCATAAACCATATTTATTTCTGCTCAATTAAAAGCTTTAGACAGTGCGTTAAATCTCTGTAACAAATTTACAGTAACTCATTTGATTTACATAAATAATGTATTAAATTACATAAATAATGAATAAATAATAAGAGAATCCCTGTTATTTCAAGTTTTGTTTAATAGATATTTAAAGAGAAAAATTGTTTTCTAGTTATAATACAGTTTGTCTACCATTTCCTAGCAATATCACTGGCGGAAGAATTTATGTTTGACAACAATGATGTGGAGACAATGCGAATAAACTCGATGATTATAAATATCCATGCTCTTATTCACGTGTATTATATTTGAGTTGATTGCATCTTTATCTGACTAAACTCTTTGCTGAGTTACTCTTTCTTGGATGGAATGTTATTTTTAGTAATGGATCGTTATTCTCCCTCCTTACTTAGGATTATATCTTCCTGGCACAAATACAGGCAAATGTGAAAAACTCTTCTAATGCATTATTCAGGAAATCAGACCCTTAAGTTGGTTTATATTAAGTACAATTGAAATTAGATTAAAAGGATGCAGTGTCTGTGTAGGGCAAGATTTTCTGCAGGGGGAAAGAATTTCTCTTTATCTCTTTGCACCATTTTAATGGTGCAAGCACTAGCATTTTAATGGTGACAGCACCTGATTTTTAGTCAGACCAGAAGACATTCGTCTAGCTCAATTATTAATTCCTTTAGCTTTCACTGATCCTTTATGTGGTTCATCATGTAAATATTAACCTGAGATTCAAAATAGTGAATTTTTCCCCTTTTATCTTTTTCTAGATGATTTAGATGGTATTCGTTTATTTTTAAATCTGTAGATTAAGGTTTTAGATTTTTTGGTGAAGCATGAAAGAGGATGAGGAATGCAGGATAAGACAATGGAAAGAACTAAGCAAAGATAGAGTTTCAGGAGGACTTTAGAGCTTTGAGGAGTGGACTGTGCTAGAAGATTGCTCCTTTCCCATAGGCAAGGGCCTGGGCTGCTATACCCCCTCATCAGTCAATCAGTGGCTACAGGCCTCCACCAGCCACCCCATGGATGAGGTAACCATGCAGAAGACCTCATCTTATTTCCTAGACCTTCTCAGCTCTAATCATCTTTGTCTTCACTTCCCTCCTCTCCACTTAGCAGCCATGCAGAGCTCTCAGCAATATGATTTCAAACTCTAAAATAATTGTCCCTGCCCAGAGCTACTTTCCTGCCACTCTGTTCGCTTTCTTTCCCCTACTCAATTTTCCTTCACCTTCACAAAGACCTCTCGTCCCTTCTCTCACTATCACTTCCACAGCAGGGCCTGGACTTCATGCCCAATCACGTCATCCAAGCTCTCACTCTGCATTCAAGCCACACTGCCCCCATCATTTCATTCCTGTGACTCATTTGCATAGACTGTCACCTTAAGTGGAATGCCAGTTTTACCTTCTTGGCCTGACAAACTCCTATCTACCTTTGAAGAGCTATCTAAAAATGTCACTTCATCTAGAATGTCTTCATTTCTCTTAGTCATGGCAGGGTGGTTGCAGTATGCATTTGTTTTGGGGCCTTCTCATCACCCCCATTATCTTTTGCACCACCCAAATTTCCTTTCGAGGAATGAGATCTTCCCCAGTTTACATATTCTTACAGGAATATAATGAAAAGCCCTGTCATCCCCAACCAGGTCTATCAGACTCATTCTCCATGGAGCCTGGACTACAAAAAGGTCTAAAAGGATTGAGTTCCAGTCCATCCCAGTAGCATCTCTGCATCTCTGCCTCTCACAGGGTCTTGGTTCCTATTTTCCTCACTGATTTCATAAGCATTTGACAATCCCCCAATGAGTTCCTTTTGCTTAAGTCAATCAGATCAAGTTTCTAGCATTTGAAAACAGAGAATCCTTTTGTGCTCCTACAGTGCCTTATTATATAGTGCCTGCCACATGGCATTGTAACTTTATGTAAACAAGTCTGTCTCCACTGCCAGGCTGACACAGTGTCTCAATCACCTCGTTAATCACCATATCTAGTACTGTGTCTGACACATGGTAGGTATTCAATACTGGTTGAATGAACAAGTGAAAGAATGAATGACAGAGAACAAGTTGTCCCTAGCTCTCCTCTTTCTCTTTAATGTCTGAAACAGGCAGATAGGTCCTTTTTTTTGTTCCAAAGATTTGCTTCTAGTTATTATATAAAAATATTCTTCATGAACTCCATTATGACAAGTGGCATGGATTAAGGGCTAGACTTGATTAGGAAAATTTACAACCGAAGGGTCAGCAAGAAAAAGCATCAATCCCTACTTCTCTTATCATCCCACAGAGAGCTGAGCTGGGTCCAGGGATTGCTGGACACCTGGAAAGTCTCTCTGCTACACTGTCTACACAGAGTGTAAGCGTGAGAAAGAGGCCTTGTCAAAGGTGGGCTACTTGGGCCCATGGGAAATTACAATCCGTCTTGCATTTAGGGGGTAGCCCTTGATTGGATGGGAAGCTAAGTTTGGGTACATCCTTTCTCACAGGGAGAAGAGGCAATTTGTTTTCCATGCAATCCAGAGACAGCATCTCTATTAGTTTCCTGAAGCTGTCATAATATAATATCACAGACCAAGTGGCTTAAACAACAGAAATTATTTTCTCACAGTTCTGAAACCCAGAAGTCCAAGATCAAGGTGTTGGCAGGGTTGGTTTCATTCTAAGACCTCTTGCCTTGACTTGTACGTGGCCACCTTCTCCCTATGTCCCCATGTGGTCTTTTCTCTGTGCGCAGGCATCCCTGTTGTCTCTTCCTCTTCTTACAAGGATACCAGTCATATCGGATTAGGGGCCCACTCTAATGGCCTCATTGTAACTTAATTACATCTGTAAAGACCTTATCTCCAAATAAGGTTACATTCTGAGATATCATGGGTTAGGACTTCAACATGCGATCATGATTCAGCCCATAACAACATCCAAGTTAGATATGGAATAATGCTATAATAATAACAATGAGAATGTCAGAAAATGTCAAGAGCTCTCTATAGATTATGTCTCTGACAAACACTGAAATATAAATTCATCTATTTGGAGCATTTTCCTGACTTGCTGCCACCTTAAATAGTGCTCTGGCACATCTACTCCACCCTCTTATTGCTGAGGCTCATCTGCGACACTTTTCTCAAATAAGCCTAGAACTCCTAACAGAGCAGAACCACAGGCAGCGACTGCTGGGACATTCAGGGATTCCAGACCCAGGAAGACCCTTTGCATCAAGTCCAGGATGGTCATCTCAAACCATCCTAACTATGCTTTCCCCAAATTTGGAAATTGTTAAGACACAAAAAAGAAATTAAACAATGTCAAGATAAATTTATCTGATAATTAAGCCCTCTTATAGTAAAGAAAAATTGTATTTTAATATATTTGGGAAGCCAAAAAAGAATTACAAATAAAAGTAAAAGCCATGGGTAGAAATTTGTAGTGGTAAATCCTTTCTCATAAGTATAGACATGCAGAGTCAACCTTTCAAATTTTATTGTCACTCTTTGAAAGCATGTTAATACAACCAATTACTATTCCACACACAAATTCATAGGTTTTTTCCATCATATTTCCACCATTAATTGTGATTATAGATAACATATAACTGAAAGCAGAAATTAGATGCTAAAGGTGTCTGGTATCACTATATTGGTTGGCTAACTTACAGCACTCAAAATTATTTTAAATTGGCTAAGTTAAAAAATTTTTTAATTTTTTAGTTTTTGTTTTAAAAGTTTTTAATCTTTAATTTTTTAAATAAAGGAAAGTGGGGAACTCTGATTGCTTATCCGGAAGAAGAAAAATAAGAGCCACTCATTATTTGTGGTCTTGTTAAGAAAGCATTAAATCCACAGTGCCTTTCCTTTGAAATGGCTTCAGGTGTGGTTTTCCTGATGTGAGATTTCATTAACTGATATAATGGACTTCAAGAGGCACTGTGAGGTTGTGCAAGACTGTGTATGTGTGTGTGTGCGTGTGCGTGTGTGTGTGTGTGTGTGTGTGTGTGTGTGTGTGTGTGTGTGTTGGGTGAGTGGGGATCTACAGGTCTGACTCTTCCTCCAAATGGTTTTCCCCATCTATAAACTGATGATAATGTTTTGAAAACTGTGAAGTATTATATAAATGTTTGGGAAATATCATTGTAGCAGGTAAAATTTGAATTTTTTAATTTCCTTAAATCCTAAAAAAAAATGATTCTGAGCTCCTATCCTATAAGGCAAGTCCTTATTGGTATTCTCTGTCTGTGCCTTCCCCAAGGTTTTAGAAAAGTACTGGGGAAAGGGGAGAAGCCTCAGGAAAAGAAAAATTTTTCAGAAGATTCCCTCCTCTTCTCCTAGGTACACAGGTCATCTGAGAGATGCCTGTTGCCCATGTCTTCATGTTCTCTTGCGATCTTACGCGGTTCTGATGTTTAGACTCAGAACCTAAGGCTCTATGCTCAGACAAGGGAATTATTACCAGCCAGGGCCGAGCGCCTGGTGCTGAGATCCTGCCCCTAGGGTATACCAGGCAACCTTGCCTTCCGCTGGCAGAGTCTTGCATCCCTTTCCTAGACTGGGAACATTCTCTCTCTCTCTCTCTCTCTCTCTCTGCTACCATTAGAACTATCTCTCTTTCTTTTCTACCCTCCAGATCCTTTCACAAAAACCTGGAAAAGGGTACCTTTTTATGCAGCTTCTCCCTTCTAACCTATCAATGTTCCTGAGCTAAGGAATAATACCAAGTGAGCTCCCTGAAATACAAAGGTTAAAAAAATAAATAGACTCAAACTAACATGCCAGCATGCTATGTCAGCACGTTATGTCAGCACATTATTTTTAACATATATAACATAGAAGTAATATTGTTTTTATTTTTTCTTGTTTATCCATATGTAGTAAAAACTCATGAAAAGAAAAATTTCACAGATGAAGGAGATCAGCTATTTAACATGGGCACCAAGATTCTCCAGCAGTCTAAAAGCCAAAAACAAAAAGCAGAGTAAGTCTTTATTCAGTTACCTTAGCCAAGTTAAATTGCCAGGTTAAGAAAAATGAACAATCCAAAATCTACTTTATCATTAAAAGCTTATTGGTATGACAAATAAGCTTAATTTGCCCATAAGCTTTTGTTTTTAAAAGGATCAAATTGTATTTAAAGAATCCCACAAATTATCACCCTAAACAAACACGAGAAATGTGTACGTGATTGGGGTCCTTACATACTAAATGAAATGCAGAATTAAGGCCCTGATCTAAGCATTCAAGAAAAAAAAAAAAAAATATATATATATATATACACACACACACACACACACACACACACACACACACATCCTGTTTTGGCTTTAATTCATTAGATATTTTAAATGAAAAAATGTGTTATTTGAATTAGAGCAGTTGCTGTTTTAGAATGCTTTATTCTGCCTAACTGAGCATAAGGTTTTATGGTTGTAAAACCATAAAACCTTATGGTTTTCAAGGCATTTTCATGTATGTGATTCAATTCTCCCCACAACAGTTTTATGAGCTTTATTTTTCCCCTTTAAAATGTTGGAAACTGATTCAAATATCTTAAAATAAGTTGACCACAGACACACAACTGGGAAGTAACCAAGTTGGGCCACATAATCTTACTCTGTGTCCACTGTTTTCTTTTCACTCATTTACTTTGTCTAAAGGGGAGGGAGAAATATCTTCTCCCTGGGCCCCCCCAGTGGAGGGGTACAACTTGAGGTCACCCCTCAAGGCTCTAGTTGAAACCCTGGGATCAAATCCTAGCTCTATCATTTATGGCTGTGTCATCTTGAGTAAGTGACTAATGCTCTTTGCAGCCTGGATAATACAACTAAGCTCTTAGAACAGTGCCTGATATCTAGTAACCAAGAGACGAGAGCTTGCTATTTTTATCTCTAGCCTTCTAATTGGTAAGTGGAAGGTATGGGGCTGAAGCAAGCAAGGTTTTTTTTAACCAATAATAGGAATGGGCCCTAATCTCCCAAGAAGGATACATCTCTTGTTTTCACACAGACTAGGCACTCCAGGCCTGGGGAGGCATCCCACAGCTGTAGTAGCCAGCCCAGACAGAGCACCTGCAGTGTCTGTGAGTTCTTTAAACCTGAAGCTTCAGAGAAGAGTGTAAAAATACTGAGGATAAGAAGCACTCAACTATGATCCTGGTCATAATGGCATTAACAACTTTCATTTCTCAAGCTCCTATTTTGTGCTAGTTATTATTCTAGGTACTTTACATGTGTAATACTATTCACCGTTTACAATAATACTGTGAGACATAGATTATCATCCCCAAAATAGAGGAGGAAAGCAAGAGTCAAAATGATTCTGTAATTTTCCCCAAGAGACAAGAAGAAGGAAGCGAGGGAGTTGTTCCTCTCTCTAGGGAAAGTTGAATTAGAAGCTCTTCCTAAGAACCAAGGAAACCACCCCCAGCAAAACCTGGGCCTCATGCTGAACACCCCTAGAAGCTGTCATGATGACGATGGGATGAAATCAGACGCCAAAAAGACACTCTGGCCTAATAGGGCAGTCATCTCACGGAGATGCCCACTGAGTGGTTAAGTAGGAATAAAGAATTCTCCACCCAGTCTAGATGAAAGAACAATGGAGCTCTGAGCAGGGGTGGGTCCTGAGATTTCAGCTGAGCTCTGCCAATACCAAGGAAGCCCAAGGAGATAAGGGGCCCACTAGATATGTTCCATCAAGTCTAGGGAAACTCTGGATTCAGCCTGATGCAACAAAATGACTCTTAGAAAGTCCCAAGTAACTATCCACTTAACCTTGAAGGGAGCCTTCCTCTTTGGTCTAAAGAACAGGGAGAAAACCCGCTTCTAACAGCAGAGCATCTATCTTTGGGATCTATACCTGCTACCCAGCTCCTCCCACCTTTTACTTGTCGAAGATTGTAGCCCAGATCTTAATCTTACCTTACCTACCCCAGCAACGTTCTCCAGCCCTGGATCCTGATTCTAGTATCCCTTGTATCACCTTGGAGTTTCCTGGCAGGCAACGCATGTGCCCACCCTGACCCTGGGATCACAGACAAGGAAGATTTGTTTCGCAGCCTGCTGCTGCTGGGACCATTTATGCCTACGTGGGTGTCATTCAATCCCAGGCTATTTCTGACCAGACTGTCCTCCCCAAGTCCCTGCCCAAGGGTGACAGAAGGGCACCTTGTTTGCCATTTCCAGGAGGTGGGAGCATACGATCGAAATACTAGTTATTTTGGCTCATACACATCCACGTCCCGGACCAATTCATTGTTTCATTCACTACTTCTTAGGTATGAGTGGGAAAAAAAAATCATTCAACAAGTCAGTGCTGTTAGAAGTACAGATGTTATACAAGCACATCTCAGAGAGAGTGAATTTTTCTGAGTGAGTCAGGAAGCCTCAGTGACAGCCAGGGTAGGTCCTTCATTAAGTATCACTCCCCATCAGCAGAGAAGTTTTGCAGATAAGCCACTGTTGCACACCAAGTTTCTGACGTGTCCTGGAGAAGCATTCAGCCCTCCTCCCCCAGCACCCACCCTAGCATCCAATGCCAGATCTTGCAGAGATGATCCAGTACCTACTTTAATTGTCTTTGGGATCTGTCCCTGCTGCCCAGCTCCTCCCACCTTTTTCCTGTTGAAGATTGTAGCCCAGATCTTAATCTTACCTTTCCTCCCAGCAACGTTCTCCAGCCCTGGATCCTGATTCTAGTATCCCTTGTATCACCTTGGAGTTTCCTGACAGGCAACGCATGTGCCCCCCCTGACCCTGGGATCACAGACAAGGAAGATTTTCTTCGTGGCCTGCTGCTGCTGCTGGGACCAGAGACTGCATATACCGTGTTTCCCTGAAAATAAGACAGGGTATCATATTTATTTTTCCTCAAGAAGACACCCTAGGGCTTATTTTTAGGGGATGTGTTATTTTCCCCTCAAAGCCTCAGATTGCAGCACACACAAGATGACCGGGACCTGACAGCGGCAGCTGACCTTGTTGGTGGGGCTGCCTGCACCTTTCCGGTCACCTCTGGGATAGTAGCTGTCATGATGGGGCAGATGAGAAGGGCTGCTCATCGTCTTTACCGCTCTGTGACGAAATGCATGGGTTTTGCAGATACGCTGTGCAGATACACCACACCCATCACTAGGTCTTATTTTCAGGGTAGGGCTTATACTGTGCAAATGCTTAGAAATCCTGCTAGGGCTTATTTTATGGGTAGGTCTTATTTTGGGGCAAACACAGTATTACTGCTGAATATAGCAGATACACTATGGAATGCCCCTGCAGCCCATCTTGGTGCCCTGCTTGTCCTAGTAGGCTATGTAGCTACTGAGCAGGAAGCATGTGATGGAAGGGCCCAAGGGAGTCTGTATCCCAATGTCAGGCTCTCTTTCTGATGCCTATCCCTAGGTGCCAGACATTTGCCTTTATTGACCTTTGAGACCTTCTACCTTGTTTGCCTTCTAGCCTCCAGAATCTCTGCTTGTTTTGACCATGATTAATTTCTTTCCCGACCTCCTGGTTTCCAGTTTTCAATTTCTTTTTGTTCCACTGGAGTGTTCATCCTCTAATTTGACATCCAGGACTCTAATGCCTACCTGGATGTTTCTCTGTCTGAGGTCCCTCTTGCTCAGGCCATTCCTCTCCAGCCTTTGCCCAATAGCATCTTATTTTAGCATCAATATGGATAGGCTGTACATAAAGTTGAGTCTCCTAATCCCAGTTGGAAGCAATGGTAGATTTGTGTGGTTTTTTTCCCCCCTGCATTTGAGTCAATGTCACAGGTAGAGGTTAATGCCTTCTGGTCTTGCTACTACCAAAAAGGAAGTTATAAAAGGAAAAATAAATCCCAAAATACCATCCATCTGTCTCTGACACATGTTTTGACCTTGCAGGACTCTCCATCACTACTTGTTATACAGATCAGGTCCAAGTTCTGACTGGGACTCAGAAAATGCAGTGTGAAATAATCCTGTGGTACCTATAATCTTAATCATTAAATTTTCACACCATTTACCACCTGATTACAGGCAAACAATTACCATGAAATAAAGCTTTAGAATCCATGCAACAGTCCCGGTAGTAATAGCTAAATTTATTGAGTGCTTACTCTGTACCAGGCACTAGGCCAAGCAATTCATATGGATTATCTCATTTAATCTTCCCGCAACCCTGTGAAGTAGGTGCTATTATTATCCCCCTTTCATAGATGAGAGGCACAGAGAAGTTATGTGACTTGGCTGAATTTCTCCAACTAGTAAGTGGTGGAGCCAGAATTTGAACCAGGCAGTCAGACTCTAGAGCCACTAAAGTTTGCTTTGGTAACAGTTTTTCCAAAGACTTTGCTGTGTTGAAGAATATATTCTGGTTTAGTATATTATTTTGGAATATGAAGGGATTGTTATTCTCCTGATAGTAACTTCCTAGATATGACATTCCAATTTTGATTATTCTTATGTTGTTTGAATTCATTTTATAGAACAAATATTCATAAATAATGGGGGTGGCCATAGAAGAGTTTAAAAATTTTAGCACAAGTGCCTCAATTTTTTACTTCACTTGGTGTATAAGTTTGAAGCATGGTGTATCTTATATATTTCTCCTTTTTAATAGCTTCATTTATTTGTCAGATATATTTGAAATTATGAAAACATCTATTGGTATAGAGATGCAATGGACTTCAGCTAAACTGTATTATTAGTAGCAATAACAATTGGGTCCCCCTTGTTAGAGAGAAGTAGTCTGAATAATATAAAGAAGGGAGCAGAAAATTTCAGTTTCGAAAAATCAAACTTTTGGCTTCATATTCTTGAAACAGAGCCTACCTGCTCTTTGCCAAAGCAGCTGACATGGGAAACTTGAAAGCTATGGAGAAAATGGCTGACGCTTTGCTATTTGGAAATTTTGGCACGCAAAACATAACAGCAGCTATCCAATTATACGAGTCCTTGGCTAAAGAAGGATCATATAAAGCCCAAAACGTGAGTTTTGAAAAAAAAAAAATGAAACCTTAAATAGCTGCATCCTGAAATAACCATAGACAATACCATGTGAAAGGAGTTGAGCAATAGTACTCCCACTCTACTGCATGAACCAAGGTATAAGGAGGTTGCCTTAACACACGGGACTAGTCGTGTCAGGGCTAGAGCGCAGCAGGAGCCCTGGGCAAATTGTTCTAGCTCCATGGGTGACTTTTAGAAAGGGAACAGAACTGCGCTCTAATCCGCCTTCCCATTTTCCACATCCCTGTGTGTGTGTGGAGATAATTTAGGACCTCCATACCCCTAACATAGTTAAATTTTAGGTAAAATGTATTCACTTATATGAAGAAATATGAAACAAAATCTATTATCTTCGGGTGATATGTTTGCTTGATTTTTACATTTCAAATATTTTATAAGCTAAATGTAATTCTTTTTCTATTGAATAAATGTATTCCATTATATTCTAAGAATAACATAACCATTTCATAGAAAAAATCTAAAGGGGAAAAAAGCCCCTTACAAGCCAACCATCCTGACTCAACTACTGTTGGGACTGCTTTGTATTTTTTGCTTAGCTTCTTTCTTTGTGCATCTCTCTTTTTACATCATCCTAATCACAATGCAAGTGCATATATCATTTTGTTTCTGGCTACTTCCACTTAATGCTACAGCAAAAGCATGCTTTCATGTTGCTCTAGTCTTTTGGATGAAAACTTTTCTGATTACAATAGGAATTCATGCCCATTAACCAAAAAAATCTGGGAATTCAAAAAGTATAAAAAAGAAAGTAATCTAAAAGCTCCCCCCCCAAAAAAAAAAATCATTTCTGTTACTATCTAGTAATGTTCAGAAGCTAGACTCTAGAGTGGAACAGACCTAAGTTTAAATCTACTCGGCCACTGCTTACTGAATAAGCTACTTAACAAGACCTTTTCCCCTTCTTCTGTGTGAGAATTTGACCTTTGTTTTA
Source organism: Microcebus murinus (assembly GCF_040939455.1). Taxonomy (NCBI): domain Eukaryota; kingdom Metazoa; phylum Chordata; class Mammalia; order Primates; family Cheirogaleidae; genus Microcebus; species Microcebus murinus. The sequence goes on from NC_134119.1 coordinate 17,854,585, forward strand.
CTCTCCAGTTCTATTTCTCTGGTAATCTGCTACAAGTAAAATACTAACTTTTTAGCTAAGATTGCTTATGATGGAAATGACCTCTGCTTAGCAAACTGCCTTGGAACTGGGAGAAACTATAATGATCTATAAATACCTGATGGTGGCAGTACTTATTATGGGTGCCCTGGATGCTGTTCCTGTGGGTTGTTCCATGGGGAATGACGCTATTAAGTCAGGGTGGCTCCTGCATCCACCCAGTGTGGGTCTCATCTCCTTGCATCTGAGCTGTCTTCTGAGGAACCTGGAGGACTGTGTGAATGGCTATAAGGATTCTCCCAGAAAGAAAGGCCCAATGCTGCACCGCTGACACATGGTGGTTCCTGTGTCACATCCACCTGAGTAGACTCAGGGCGGATGTAGCTTACAGGAATGTGAGTCTGTATGTTTAGCTGAACCAGAAGTTGGACCAGAAGACCCCTCATGGGTGGAGCAACCCCTCTAATTTTCATCTGTAAAGTTAGGATAATGAGAAAACATTGGGTACTGTGTCTGTCTGGCTCAATGCTCTAACATTTAGCACAGTGCCTGGGATAAGAAATGTAAGTTGAAAGAGGAATTAATTAATTAGCGATGAATGAATTTATGGAGTTATTGTAAAGATTAAAAAATAATGTGTGAAGGCACTTAGTTTTGTACCTGGAACATTGTGATAATTCATTATAAAGAAAGGATATGTGAAAGGGTCAAGGATTGGGGAGATATTGGTCAAAGGATACAAATGTTCAGTTAGACAAGGGGAGGATATATATAATATTATTACTCCCATTATTATTCTTCTAGAATTTTTTCTATGACTACATAGAATTTTTTTCACATAGATGAGGTAATACTTTAGTTGATACTTCCTAACCTGCTCCTTATTCACTTAGAAATATATCATAGATGTCTTTCCATGTTAATATATACAGATCAATATCATCACTTTAAAGATCCATATAATTTTAACTAATTTAAGTTGTTCAGGACTGCTTTTACCTCAGGGGATTTTTCTTGAAATTACATATTTCTAGAAATAATGCAAGAAACAGGTTTTTAAATGTTACAATAAAACATGAGAGTTGCTAAACCTTCATTTCCCTTGTTTGGTTAATAAAAAATGTAAAGTTCCAGCCGCACGTGGTGGCTCACGCCTGTAATCTTAGCAGTCTGGGAGGCGGAGGCAGGCAGATTGCTCCAGGTCAGGAGTTCAAAACCAGCCTCAGCGAGACCCCGTCTCTACTAAAAATAGAAAGAAATTAATTGACCAACTAAAAATATAAATACAAAAAATAATCTGGGCATGGTAGCGCATGCCTGTAGTCCCAGCTACTCGGGAGGCTGAGGCAGTAGGATTGCTTGAGCCCAGGAGATTGAGGTTGCTGTGAGCTAGGCTGATGTCTAGCCTGGGCAACAAAGTGAGACTCTGTCTCAAAAAAAAAAAAATGTAAAGTTCCAAAACAGACCAAATTTTACTATCACTTCATAACTAAGAATGGTTATTGCTAAAGAGCAAATATTATCATCACTCCCACCGCTAAAAAATAATATCACCTAATTCCTTTCCAAATTAGTGAACATGAATTTTATTTTTAGTGGGTATATAAATTAATTAAGTCAACAATTGTTTCTTGGATACCTACTATATGCCAAACATAATCTAACTGATGGGGAGGAAAAGATTAATAGGTCAAAGTCCTTCTGGGTTAATCTGAATTATAAACAAATAATTGCAGTACAATTTAGGTAGACTACAGTTAAGGTATGTATAAAATGCTTTAAGCATGATGAAGGCCTGACTAGTTCTGCCTAGGGCAGGTAAAGAATGCTTTAAGGATGAAGTGACATTTGTACTGAGCCTAGAATATTGTATAAAGACAATAACAAAGATTTTACCTGTCTATATTTAAATAAAGCATTTGATACAAGATCAAAATATTACTCCCAGAAAAGAAATTCCAAACTAACATGAATAGTACCAAAAACACATGGATTTTAGAGGTAAAATTGGAGTTTCACTCTGGTTAATGTGGTTATTGCATCTAGTTTGTGTTACTTTAGTCACTATGGTTATATCTAGTCAGTTATATCTAGTTAGTGTTACTCTACTTAGTATGGTTGTTGCATGGCTACACACACCCTTTAATCCCAGTTAACTATCCATTTCTTGCCCTTGAGTTTAAGGAAAATAATGGAGGAGAATGTAATTGTCTGAGTGCTAACCCAATGCCAAGGAGGAACAACTCAACACATGGTCACTGGCCAAGTATTATCATGCCATCTTTGTAGATAAAAGCAGGCATTGTTAGAACAGTGTTATAGGAAATGTCTAGTTATAGGCTTTAAGGGTAGCATGGTGCGGCTAGCAGAGCAGGGGTTCCCAAATCAGAAATTTTGACCATATGTGAGTTCAGATACTACAACATTATAGCTCCTCCATCTTTTGTTCTTCCTTTTTTTTTTTTTAATATACCTGTAGAATACTAAAGATTCTCTATACCTTCGGTTTCCCAGATCTGAAAAAGGGATCGATACTAAAGTCCACACTACTTCACAAGGTTGCTGTAGAAACTAAATAATATCAGCAATAACCCTTAGTGAATGTTAAACAACATGAATAAATACTGTTGTGTAAAAATTTAGTCCCAACAACTTTGTCTTTGGGATTAGTCAGTCCTGGCTTTACATCTCAGACCCAAAAGGTTGACATTGACCTGATAATGCAAAATTCAGCCATCCTATTTACTGAAGTACTGAAATGCTACAATACTGGGTGGCAGAAAGTCTCTGCCCAAGCCCCTCTTATGCCCTCCCTGACATCCTGGACACTTGTATTCCTCACTTAGACTCCCTTCCTCCTGAACCCCAATGATCTAATAACCACAGTGTTAATTTATAGATGGGCAGGGAGCCTCGAGGACCCTGCTCCAGCACTACAGCTGGATTAGATTCCAATGCTTTGCTGGATTCAAGTCTATATTTTGACTATCATTTCTCTCATCACTACAGGAAAAACTGTTTCCAATTGCAAGTCCTCTTGCCGTTGATTTATTTTCTTGTACAAAGAAGAACTATTAAAGAGATTTTATGCCACAAACAATGTCTAGTTCAATGGCTGGTTGCTGGGACCGGGCTGGCCACAGGCCATATTGATCACAGGTCTCTAAATAGAGCTGGCCAGGTGACCACTTTTCTTTTCAAGCTGTTTGTGCCAGCCCGATATAGGAGTCCTGCCTGTACTGCAGGAAATATTTCTGGGAACTTGAAGACAGTGTAATAACAGAAATGTGGCTGCAGAAGCTGGAAATGTGGACTGATAATGATAATGAAAGAGATTAGAGAAAGAGAGAGAGAAAATGAGGACACCCACCATCTCTGGGGAGGGGGGAGAACAATCAGAGATACTAAAATATAATAGATGGGAGGAGCCTGGAGTGCCAGACATCTAAGTACAGACATCTATTAACAAAGAAAAACAAAAAAGATAAAAATTCATATTATAAAGAGGTATAGGGGGTAAAGAAATGCAATTTGGGGCTACGGAAGTTCCTCTCGAAGCTGGATGGAGGAAAGGAGGCATGATCATTTCTTTTCATCCACCTTGAATGGTTTACCTAGCAAGAACCCAAATAAACTGAAGGAAATACCAATAAGGGCAACAAAAGCAACTAAAGTTATGAACAAAGTTGATTGAATGGATTTTCAAAGAATCTGTACCTTCTGTAATGAGAACTATTAATTAATGGAGTTATCTCCATGAAAATGGTGGAAATTGAGGAAATTTCAAACAATTATGCCCTAGGAGATGTACTGTAAGATTGTGTACTTTCCCAGGCTGGAGGTAGATATGTTATGTATTTTTTTATTTCTCTGATTTTCATTCAGGAGGTAGAAATTTAGAATTAGAAAGATTCACTCTTTTCTTGATATCGATGAGCCATTCTTAATAGGAAATTTGTCTGTTAATTTGCCAAACAAGAAGATAGGATTAAACCTCATTTGCTTTAAGACTCAAGAAATGGATCATTTGCATTGTATTACCCTAAAAACTTAATTTAATGGTAGTGATTTCTAAGTGCTGGTACTATTTGTGTCTATTATTTTCTTTTTAAAAATACTTTTCCGGGTTTTTTTTTTTCCTCTAAATTTTCTATTCACGGCTATGTATTACCTTTGATATCAGAAAAAAATTATTGAATTTAGATGCATGCACCTCCTTGGTTACATGGTTTAAATTAGTTTTGCTATGAATTATAAGGAAATCCATTCTATAATATTAATATTATGTAAAAATAACCATAACTGGTATGTAAAGGAGATAGACATAAGTGACTGCCTATTTTACTATGCTTTGTGATTCTAGAATAATTCTATCTCGACAATCCACATTTTCTTCATTTATTTCAGATTTGGATTATAGAAGTGTTTCATTAAGGGACTATAGTTATTCACACTGTGCTACTACTTAAGAAAAATCATTTTTAGTGTCAACCTAATGATCAGTTTGATAATTCTAGAATTACCTGGGTAGAGCATTTCTTCTTGATGTTAATTTTCTTTTTGTATTAAGAGTACAGACAGTATCTGAGTTGTTCATTATGGTTGATTCATACTTTTGTTTGGTATGCAATTTGAGCTAAAAGTAATGATCATAGGTGCTTTCGAGCCTTATAGTAATTAAATGGAAATTACTTAATCTTTTTTCTCCTTTAATAACAGTTTCTTATATAAAAAGTAAAAGAAGGAATATTTAATTTTTAAATTATTATTATGGAATTTGAGTAATTTACTTCAAAGAACAATAAATATCATTTACACTTAACTTTTTTCATTTAAATTGCAGCTTCTATAGCATATCTAGCATATCCTTAAAAAATAGCACCATGGTTGAGTTCAGAATCAAGTCTTATAAGCAATCTAATTTGCAGAGCTTGACCTTTGAAAAACCACTGGAAGTGTCATGGATGTCATCCTATTATGTAGTTTCTCTCAACCCACAACATTTCTCTTTCCTGGATTAAGATTTAATCATTATGTAATCCATCTCATTTCATCTCACCCTTATTTCAGAAAAAGACCAAATACAAAAAGCTGATGATTGTAAAGTTTTTGGGTGACAATGTTTAAGTGTAAAGGAATAGGACAGTGCCAACTAAATCAGCATATTTACTAAGTGACAGCCCTTAACATCTTTTGGCTTCTTCTAGTGTCCTGGCATGCTTTAAGTAGTGGGGAGGGGAGGGGAGGGGAGGGGAGGGGAGGGGAGGGGAGGGGAGGGGAGGGGAGGGGAGGGGAGGGGAGGGGAGGGGAAGTTAGAAAGTTGGGCACTCCAGAGAATTAATTCAAAATCACCCATTGTTATTTTTCTGCTAAAGAGAGAGGAAGCGTAACCTTGTATCAGTTATTTGTAGCTGGTAAAATCATGGTTTTAGTCTTTACTTTTTAGAGTGAGCTTTATATAGAGGAACACTCCTCTCCCCATAGAATGAAAATTAACTCCCACACGACCCACTTCACAACTTCATGAGCTCACAGATTTCTCCAGGAGGATCAGGGCAAAAAATGTGCTAGGCTCTGCACAAAATGATATACTGTTGGTGAAAGCATCTTAAAATACAGCCTCAACTGAAAAGAAAGTATCTTCATTTTCTTATATAAAGATCAGTATATTTGTTTACTGTCAAGTTTCTGCATAACTAAACGATATTCTAAATTGAGCAGAATCAAAACTTGCCAAGAATTGTAAGAAAAATAAAAATATTGGCTAATGATATCTTTTAAAAGAGCTAATTTAGACATTTTAAATATATATTATAAGTGTTAGAGGAGTACCAGGATTTCAGATCCCTTCCATTTGTAGTAATATCCATTATGGTCAACTTTTCTTAAAAGGGAAACTTTGAGACTAGAGAAATTGGCAGAATCATAGAAGATATTTTTTAAAATTTTCAGTGTATATATTAGGTAAATGACAGAAATTATACTTATAAGCCACATGTTAGAGCCATTATGCTTTGGGGAAATGAACTCTGTAGTTAATATCCTAGTTTAAAAAGTAACACAGTTCTTTGCACTTGAAATTATAATTAAAAAGTTTAAGAGGCCAGGCGCGGTGGCTCACGCCTGTAATCCTAGCACTCTGGGAGGCTGAGGCGGGCGGATTGCTCGAGGTCAGGAGTTCAAAACCAGCCTGAGCAAGAGCGAGACCCCGTCTCTACTATAAATAGAAATTAATTGGCCAACTAATATATATATATATATATAAAATTAGCCGGGCATGGTGGCGCATGCCTGTAGTCCCAGCTACTCGGGAGGCTGAGGCAGAAGGATTACTTGAGCCCAGGAGTTTGAGGTTGCTGTGAGCTAGGCTGATGCCACGGCACTCACTATAGCCTGGGCAACAAGTGAGACTCTGTCTCAAAAAAAAAAAAAAGTTTAAGAAATTATTCTTTTTCTGTTTTGATGGATTGTCAGACCTTGGTGTATTTCAATTTTAGGGAGGCATTTTACAAAATCTTAAGTGTTGTCCTCATGAACTAGATGAAAAAAATGCAAATATGGGCTTGATAGTGGTAGACAGAGAGTGGTGATGGCAATGGACTGGTGTCTAGGGGAAAGCAGGTCTCTGGCAGTGCTCTACAGTGCTTACGACCCTGTGCTCCTCAAATAACTTCATCAAACGGTGAGTTGAATAGCTAAGGCCAGATTGTTGTTCATGTGAAGGATAGAAAGGCAGGCCTATGACCAATGGCATACACAAGAGTGTGGAATGAACTTCTAAGAATCATGGCAGAAATGATTAGGCTCCAAATGAATAGAATCTTGAAAATGTTAGAAACACCAAAGCAGACTTTTACAATTATGTCCTGACAAAAAATACTGTTATAACTCTAGTATAGGGGGAGTGGGAGGAGGAAAGACAATAAAGTACTGTAGATGACCCAGATCATCATCTATTATAGCAAATTTACAGATAATGCGTGAAATGTATAAATTAAGTAACAGCAAGTAGTATCAATGACTTATCTAGGGTCATGCTGATGGTAATTATCAGAAGAAAACACTAAGATAATTAAAAGTGGTTGTCTATGAAGAATAGAATAAGGAGTGACCGGGAGAGGAGCAGGGCATCAATTCTTATATTAGAAGCTCTTCATACCCACTCAAATTTTAATTTTTTTTTTTTTTTTTTGAGACAGAGTCTCGCTTTGTTGTCCAGGCTAGAGTGAGTGCCGTGGCGTCAGCCTAGCTCACAGCAACCTCAAACTCCTGGGCTCGAGTGATCCTTCTGCCTCAGCCTCCCGAGTAGCTGGGACTACAGGCATGCGCCACTATGCCCGGCTAATTTTTTTTTTTATATATATATATCAGTTGGCCAATTAATTTCTTTTCTATTTTATAGTAGAGACGGGGTCTCGCTCTTGCTCAGGCTGGTTTTGAACTCCTGACCTTGAGCAATCCGCCCGCCTCGGCCTCCCAAGAGCTAGGATTACAGGCGTGAGCCACAGCGCCCGGCCTCAAATTTTAATTTTTAATACATGTGCATCCATTACTTGAACAGAAATATTTTAAAAGTTAAATTTAGATATTAGCCCTCTCTCATCAAAAGAATTATGTTTCAAGTGAAAAACTGAAGTCTTTTCCACTAAAAAGGAACCAGTGTCTTTGGAAAATGTCAAATTCCAGGTGTAAGGCATAAGGGTACAGATGATCTTGAAACATATTATTATACCTGGATAGGAAGGAAGCTTTCAGAAAATGCTAGAGTCATGACCAAGGGACTGAAGAGCCCACTCCAATAGGCTCCCACTGGCCAAAGATGGAAGAATCAAGCACCAAAATGAATAATGATCACGATAGACTGAAACACCTAAAATGTATTTAAATTGTTCATGATGATACTTGAAAACAACACTCATTAATCACCTTGGGGGCTATTAGAGAACCAACTCCTATTATTCTGAAAACCAATAAAGGAAAAGAATCCAGTATTTATCTTACCTATTCTATACAAAGTATACCTCAGAGTACAGGTGATGAAGGAAATTTTTCTGTATAGGATTATTTCAGCTATTAAATGAAGAAGGAATGACAGATTTCGAATGTCATCAATTTTCCACCCCTAATGAATCAATGGACATAAGCAATGATCATCAGTGGCTGCTAACATCACAAAGCAGAGGTGAGAAATTACACACCTCTTGATAAAAAACCTAACACTTTCTATGAGGTAATTTTGTTAAGTAAATTACACTAAGTCTACCTTCCAGTTTACAGAAAAGACAATGTTGCAATTGGCAAAATCCAGACTAACAGTAACTCCACATGAAAAATGACCCGATCTTTTCTTTTCTTTTTTTTTTTTTTTTTTTTTTTTGAGACAGAGTCTCACTCTGTTGCTAGGGCTAGAGTGTCATGGCATCAGCTTGGCTCACTGCAATCTCTAATCCCTGGGCTCAAGCAATCCTCCTGCCTCAGCCTCCCGAGTAGCTGGGACTACAAGCATGCACCACCATGCCTGGCTAATTTTTTCTATATATTTTTAGTTGTCCGACTAATTTCTTTCTATTTTTAGTAGAGACAGGGTCTTACTCTTGCTCAGGCTGGTCTCGAACTCCTGACGTCGAGCCATTTCCCGCCTCGGCCTCCCAGAGTGCTAGGATTACAGGCATGAGCCACTGCGCCCAACCCTGATTTTTTCAACAACAAAATAACAGAGAAAGAAAACAAAGGAAGGAAGGAAAGGAAAGAAAGGAAAAGAAAGAAAAGATATGGATAAAAAATTTATTGATTAAGAAAGACTTAAGAAACATGCCACCCAGTTGCAATGTATTGATCATATTTGGATACCAATTCAAACAAAAAAAACTGTTGAAAAAAGAAGGAAAAAGAAAAAGAAAATCTATAAGGCAATTGAGCAAATATAGTTACCAACTGATTATATTAAGGAATTACTATTAATGTTTTTAGGTGAATAATGGTATTATGGTTATGTTTCCAAAAGACCATTTGTTTTAGAGGTACATATTGAAATATAGCTGAAATATGTATTATCTAATATATACTTTAAAATAAACTGGATAGCAGGGAGAAATGGATGTGAGTATAAATGAACTTTGCTATAAGTTGATAATAAACAATGAAACTGGATGATGGATACCATCGGGTTCATTATATTACTCCCTTTGCTTTTATATGTTTGAAATATTCTGTTATAAAAAGAAAAAATAGATGGAATAAGGGCTAGACCTTAATAGATGAGAGGAATTGGGATATTTCCATACTCTTCTGGCTTTTGTTTGACAATTATGGAAATTTTATATTTATAGTATCACATGCTATTTCAGAACATTAACCCATATCATGACAAACTGGAGTCCATTTTCCCTCCCTTATACTTGAGTAGGCTTGTGACTACTTCAACCAATAAAGATTAGTGGAAGTAATGCTACACTACTTCCACGGGTAAGTCATAAAAAGAATACAACTCCCAGTCAATACTTGTGTGTCAGCTCCACCTTACTTGGCACCTTTTAGCATCTGAGCCACAGCCACCAATAGGGCCTCCAAGGGCTCTGCCATGTCAGTATTACATCTGCATTAGCTCTTTCATCCTCCCTAGGTGTGAGATGACTTATAGCACACAACACCATGGGGGGGTGGCACTTAAAATGGCACATTCCTACCAGGGAACACTTTTGCTAACATATATCTACAGATTTGGGAAACCTAATTCTAGGTCTTTGTATTAGCCAAGGAAGAGGTCCTCAAACTTTTTGGTCTCAGGACCCCTTTACAGTCTTTTTTTTTTTTTTTTTTTTTCTTTTTTTTTGCCCTTTACAGTCTTAAAAGTTATCGAGGACTCCAAAGATTTTTAATTTGTGTGATATCTATCAGCATTTTCCATATTAAAATTAAAGCAAAAGCTTTAAATATATGTATTTATTTCATTAAAAATAATAAGAACATTGCATGTTAATATATGTAAGGGAAGCTAAATTTTGTCTCTGCTCTCTGAGGATTTTTTGGCTCGTAGGAACACAAATTCGAGTAACATTTTAGGTGGGCAATTTGGCAGTACCCATTAAAATTTTAAGTGCATATGTATTTTGATTCAGCAATTCTATTTCAAGTTAATTACTCTAAAAATATATATACCTGTGCATGTACAAGAATTGTAAATTTTTTCATAAGAGCTGAAAATTTAAAATGTACTAAATGTCTAACAAGGGAATGGCTATGCTATTACATTATGGCATGCCCATATTATAAGTATTGGCAGGGGAAAATATCTAAAATATATCAACAAGTAAAAAAAGTCTTTATTTTATGAAATGTTTGTGATACTTGGAAAACAGATCCTAAAATTTATCTAGAATCGTTAAATAATAAGAATAGTAAATAAATTTGGAGGGTAAGAATAATAATGAGAGATTTGCTCTGCTAGATGTCAAACAGACCACAAACTACAATAATCAACATAATTCAGCTTTGGCTCAGAAAATTTCAAATAGAACTAGACCCTTGCCACTTACAGTGTGCTCCAAGGACCAGCAGTATCCACACCCCCCTAGGGGCCTATTAAAAATGCAGAATTCTGGGCCACACTCTAGACCTACTGAGTCCAAATCTGTATTTTTCACAAGATCCCAGGGTGATTCATGTTGTATATCAAAGCTTGAGAAGCAATAACCTAGATCTGCAGTTCATTAGAATCACTGTGAAACTTTTTTGCAAATCTAGAGGCTCTGGCCCTGTTCTGAGACTCAAGGTATAAGAATTCCCAAGGTGGGTCCCAGTTTGTTTTCTAAAAGCTCCTCAGAAGAGTCCATTAAAGAGCCAGGAGAGAAAACCAATGAACTGAAAAGTCTGAAAGTAGGTTCATGGACATAAACTAATTTCGTAGATTATAACAATAGAATTGCAAATCAGTAGGGGAGTAGGCTTTAAAAAAACCTATATATATATAAATATATATAGTCTTTTTTTTTTTTTTTTGCTTATAAAATGGTTTGAAAAGACATGCACTGAACTATTATCAGGTGTGCGGATTGGGCGATGAAGGGAGCTGTCAGTTGGGCTTTTTCTCCTAATAGCACCAAGCTGTGCTGGCTTGAGGGAGGGGTGATCATGGATGAAATGAAATGAAATGGTTTTTCTTACCTGTTTCAATGAATTGTTCTTAGTTTTGAGCTTGCCTGGTATACTATGACTTCTTAACTGGTTTCTGGAGTTCTCATAAGGGCTTTTTGGACCATATATTGTTAAGTCAGCGTCCCTGTGGGAAACAGAGTCTGAGACTTCCTATTCTATCATCTTGCTCTGTGATCAGACTTTCATTTTTCATTCAATATATCTCTTACTGTTTGAATATTTTACATCCAATTATATTTTAAAAATACTAAGGAAAATATCCAAATTCAAATTTTAAAATTTGAAGGAAGAAAGTTTCATTTCTAAGAAAGGAAAAGTACGTAAAGGCCATTTGTTTTATTATATAATTTATATTAATACTAAAGTAAGAATTAGCCTATGTTCATATGTTTTATACAAACCTCCCACTATTTTGATCTTTCCCAAATTCTTACAGCCTTAACAAAAGTGTTAAAAAAGATACTTGGTCATGGTATAAAAATAAATGATACAAATTATAAATATTATAGGACAGACATTTAAAATATTCCTTATCCATATCAATAAAAGTAATTGTGAAATAAATTCATCTATTGAGTTTTGCTTTTTCTTCTCTGTTTTAGGCATTAGGATTTTTATCTTCTTATGGAATAGGAATGGAATATGATCAAGCCAAGGTAAGGTCACTTTCTTTTTTCTGGAACAAAACTGATTTCTTTAAAAGCAACATTAAATAGAGAGTGTACTCTTCAAGTGAAGGTGCCTACTCCAGCATGGTGGTTGAAAGCACCACCTCAATAGTCAGAGACATTTAGCATTCTTATACCACAAGTCTCTTAAAGTCCCATATTTCAGGTTCTTTATTGAAGGTAGATAATATCTGTTTCATAGGGATTTAATGAAATATCATATACAATGTCCTTATCATAGACTCTACAGCTTGGTAAACCCCCAATAAGTGGCAGCCATCTTTACAGAGGAACAGAGTGAAATTTGAAATTTATTTGGAGTAGCTCAAGGGTCATTACTGGGCTAGGAATTAAAAAAGCAATTGATGGTATGAGTTTCAAATTTAGATGACCATTTTTTTTTTCTTTTTTTAACTTTAGGCACTGATATATTACACCTTTGGAAGTGCTGGAGGAAGCATGATGTCCCAGATGATTTTGGTTTGTGAATTAAATGTTCTTGGGACCAAATTACTATAAATAGAGTCATCTGAATATTAAGAATATATATGCCTGTGTTTTAGGGGTACAGATATTTGTCAGGAATCAATGTTCTACAGAATTGTGAAGTTGCCCTAAATCACTACAAGAAGGTGGCAGATTATAGTGAGTAATCCTCATAATTTATTTTAACATAAACAGACTTGCCAAGCAATTAAAAAAAAATTAATCAATGCCAGTTGACATACATTTATGCAAATATTCCAAGTCTATGCTTTTAACATGTTATAATACAATTCTTTTAATGCAATGGAGAATTTCTATTTCCTTAATAGCTACTTTTCCAATAGTTTTAAATGATTGTACTCATCTTTTAATATTGTTAGTATATATCCTCAAATAATTATGTTTTACTTGTTCTTGTAATGTTTTTTCATTTCCTTTCTTTTCCTTAACTGAGAATTTGAATGTAGTACCAATAAATATTAAGCAGTTCCCTTAAATTTGACAGTTAGAATATGGGATGACTTGCTAAAAGTTCCTAAAGAAATGAATGTAAGGCACATACATTGGAGATACCTATCACTGCATTAGAGAACAATTCAAGCAGTCATTACTCTATTACCCTATCCTTTGCTACAAAAATAGAGTGTGAGGCTAATATATGTTTCTAGAATCATTTTCAAAGTTACATGTAACATTTCATCTTGGAATATCACTGAACCAGACTACATAATAGAGTCATTTTGTTTTTGTTTTTACCAATTGCAAATCAAAGAACATAATAGAGTTTTAAATAAAAAGTCTTCCAAAAAGTAAATAAGGTTAAGTCCATTTGATTAATTTTTGTAGTCAGAATAACATCTAAACATACATCTTTGGCACTATTATGACCTAAAAAGAAAAACAAGGAGAAAAAACTACTTTTAAATTTAAGATGCTATTTATATAACAAGATCATTTCATACACTTAATGAAACTGGAATTACTCTGTACATATTTTAAACTGCATACTTTGTTAGGCATATACAAACATATTTATCCTTCTAGTTATTTTCAGAATATCCATAGGAAATCATTAATCAGTAGTTATTACTCTTAAATTGTAGTTTCAGTACCAGAAAAAGTCAATGGTAGAGGGGGTTTCTAAAATATCTCCTCTTTCCTTGAGCTTGATTGGACAAGATCTTTAGTAGAGTCTGATATATGTTGATAAAGTATTTGTATGTGTTGCAAAGAGTAACTAGGTTTCTTGCACTTTTCTTAGAAGCCAGTAAATTAAAAAATCAGCAAATAAATTTCTATTTCCCATGGATCTTCCTTCTGTGGTTGTAGACCAGATTTCTGCCCAGTTTAAGAAAATAAGCCTGGCCGGGCGCTGTGGCTCACGCCTGTAATCCTAGCTCTTGGGAGGCCGAGGCGGGCGGATTGCTCAAGGTCAGGAGTTCAAAACCAGCCTGAGCAAGAGCGAGACCCCGTCTCTACTATAAATAGAAAGAAATTAATTGGCCAACTGATATATATATATAAAAAAAATTAGCCGGGCATAGTGGTGCATGCCTGTAGTCCCAGCTACTCGGGAGGCTGAGGCAGAAGGATCACTCTAGCCCAGGAGTTTGAGGTTGCTGTGAGCTAGGCTGACGCCACGGCACTCACTCTAGCCTGGACAACAAAGCGAGACTCTGTCTCAAAAAAAAAAAAAAAAAAAAAAAAAAGAAAATAAGCCTGGCTTGTTTTTTATTCACAGTTGCTGACAAACTGGAAAAAAGTGAAGGTATTCCAGTGGAAAAAGTGAGACTAACTGAGAGACCTGAAAATCTGAGTTCTAACAGTGAGATTTTGGATTGGGACATATACCAATACTATAAATTTTTGGCAGAAAGAGGAGATGTTCAGATACAAGTAATGTATACAGATGAGATTGAATTTTTAGAATGTGAAAATTACAAGGGTCTTCCTTCTCTCTGAGTCCTAGAGGGATTAACAGTGCCCCATCCTGAATGGGAAAGGGAAGAAATACCTGGCCCTACTCCTGTTTTGTTCCCTGCTGCTTACAGTTCCTGTGTCCTACTAAAGAGCTAGTTGCCATAGTAATAGCAATATTTTTACATTTCTTCCTGAAAAATTCATTTTTTTAAAAAAACCTAGATTTTAATTATAGGAAAAAAGCACCATCCAATGTGAATTTTAATATGAATGAACTCTTACAAGGACAGCATTTGTGTGACTTTTGATAGCCAAGAGTTAAGGCCCCTAGGTTTATGTGCCTGGGTGCTGCTGTACACCAGCAGGCCAGCTTCCTGCCATTGAGGAAGCCATATGCCCAGCAGCAACCAATTACCCAATAAAAAAATACAGTCTGGAATGTTTCCCTGATTCTTTCAAGACATGTCAACAGCATCAAACTGAATCTACATACTAAAGTAAAATCACCAAGTAAATGTTTTCTTTATTTAAAGTAATACTGCTGCTAAAACCAATTTCAAAATCATTGCTCCTAGGTATCTCTTGGACAATTACATCTAATTGGGAGGAAAGGTCTAGATCAAGATTACTACGTAAGTCGATCTCAGACTCAGTCATACGGGATGGGGAAGACAGTGAGGAGGGAGGCAGGAGGAGTACTGAAGGGGGAGAGAAGGAGAAGTGGGAAAATGGTTAAGGAGAGCCCACTGCTGCTTCTTCAGTCAAACCTGCTTCCCAGCTTCTTAGGAGGAACAAAATTCACCAAAGGGAGAACTTTCCTACCTACCTTCAGGTACAAAGGGTCTACCCTACGACTTCTGAGGAGCAGCTGGGGCAGGCAAGTAGCCATATTCCCACCCAAACTGCTGGGCTGGGATTAGGCAAAGAGAATACCTCCACCTGCCGGTCTTGAATATTCCCCTTCCCCAAAGGCCAGCTGCACAAACTTCACCTTTGAGTTTCCTGCTACAGATTCTAAAGACCAACTTAATTCCCATTTAGCTAGATCAGAGGACAGACTGCATTTAACATAATTAAAAATACATTAAATATCTTTATAAATTTTCAAAGCTCTTTTTAATCATTTTTCTTAACCTGACCTTACCCCTGTGAGGTTAAAAGGTTAATTAACCATTCAAATTTATAGTGGAGAAATACTTGCCCTACACGGGATTCTTCTAAGATGCCAGGGCCATGGGATGAGTTCTTGCCTAGATTCTGATAGTGATTCCAAGGCCCCAGATCAGTACAAACCTGGGAAGTAACTGAGATTCCTTTTAAAAGATGATTTTGCAGCTCCTGTCATTTATAGGAGCCACATGTTCATTGTCTCAATAGAACATATGCCATTTCAACATAGTCCCCCTAAGTGATAAAAACAACTATTTTATCAGGCTGTTACATAAAAAAGTGATCTGTTATTACTTTCCATTTCACTTTATATTGTTATTTTATGAATGTGTCTTTGCTACTATAATTTGCATTTTATATGAGATATAGTAAACATCAGGTAAATGTCAAAGTTAATTTTATAAAATGTGATAAAATAGGTAGCAATTTAAATAAGCTAGACAGCTCCACTGAAGATCTTCAGATTTTTTTTATCCTAATCATAATCAAGGTGTTAGCTTCTTAGGTGGGAAGTTTTAGATTCATAATATTACTCCAGTGTCAGATTTCAGCCTGCACCGAGTTTATCATGTTAATTACAGGATGCATAACTAGGAAAAGAGTTCCTTGTTTTCCATAAACATGAAATTTGATTGGGTGTGAAGGAACCCAAACCTCAGCCGTAGGAAAGACACACCAATCTTTGCATAGTACAGTAAAAGCCCACAAAGTACCTCCCGTCAGCTCCAGCCACTGTGATCTCCAGATAAGAGCTGCAGCTGCCTCCAGGTGAAGATAAAGTACAACCGGGGCTGATACTGTAGAATTCCAGGGCTGCAGTGCAACAGCCAGGCAGCCTCTCCAGTGGGCCCATACATAGAGGTTTTATTATATCCGTCTTGCAGATGAGGAGCTGAGGCTGGCCAGAGAAAGAAAATTGCTTCAAGACTCACAGCTGGGGTTGCTTAAGAAGCAGAATTTGAACTCAGGCCTGCAGAATTCAAATACTGTGCTCTTGCCATTAAAGTTTCCTTTTGACCCAGGCAAAAAAAGAAAAAAGAAAAAGCCTCTAAAATCTGTTTCCGCATTTATAAAGAGGAAGGAATGACACGATCTCTCAAGTTCCTTCAGCTATAACTTTTTGATAGTGGGTTGGGCCTCCTGCTTCCCATCCAGATCTCCCAAAGAGGCAAGTTTAATTCCAGAACTATCCCAGTGGTTCAGGCACAAGCACAGGTTGGTCCTTTCTGCTTCCCTCAGCCTAATGACTTTGAACTTACATGGAGGGCTCCAATCAAAATCTCAAAATGTAAGACTGATTGGCTTTATGTATCAGCTTAGTGTGTATAACAAAGCACTCCCAACACTAGGTGGCTTAAAACAACAACCATTTATTTAACTCATGATTTTGGTAGGGCAACAGTTTTGGCCAGGTTCAGCTGAGCGATTCTGGTCTGGACCAGGCTCAGCTAATCTTAGCTGGGCTTGCTCATGCATCTGCATTTAGCTGGAGCATTGGCCAGAGCTGGCTGGTTTATGATGGCTTCATCTGTGACAAGTGGAATGACTGGGGCCTCTCTCCATGCAGTCTCATCCTCCAGCCAACTGGCCCAAGCCTTCCACATGGCAGTCTAAAGTTCTAAGAACACAAGCAGAAGTCCCTTGAGGTCTGATACAGAGCTGACAAATCACTTCTGCCACATTCTGTTGGCCAAAGCAAGACACAGACCAGCAAGGTTAAAGGGGTAGGGGAGAGGCAGGAGGATCGCTTGAGGCCAGGAGTTCCAGACCAGCCTGAGCAAGAGCGAGACCCCATCTCTACTAAAAATAGAAAGATATTAGCTGGACAACTAAAAATATATAGAAAAAATTAGCCATGCGTGGTGGCACATGCCTGTAGTCCCAGCTACTCAGAAGGCTGAGGCAGAAGGATTGCTTGAGCCCAGGAGATTGAGGTTGTTGTAGTACAGGCAACAGAGAGAGATTCTGTCTCCAAAACAAAAAAAAAGACTAAAGAGGTAGGGAAATGGGCTTCTCCTTATTATGGGAAGAGCCGCAAAGTGTTGTGGTTACTTACCACTTACTTGCAAGAATTAACTTGGAATGCACCGATAGATTAAATAGTTGATTCTTACTTGCACAGAGTCAACTTGGAATGGCAGGGGAGATACATAGAGGAGAGGGAAGATAAGGGGTAAACCTGATTTCTGAAAGGCTGTTGCTGGCTTCTTATCCTTTCAAGTCTCACCTCCTCAGTGAGAATTTTCTTTTTTTTAAGTTTTATTTTATCTTTTTAAAGTTTTATTTTATTTTTAATTAACACATAATAATTGCACATATGTATGGGGTACAATATCATGTTTCAATACATATATACATTGTGTAATGATCAAATCAGGGTAATTAGCAAATTCATCACCTTGAACATTTAGCATTTCTTTGTGGTGAGAACATTCAAAATCTTATCATCTAGCTATTTTGAAATATACATTATTGTTAATTATAGTCACCCTATTGTGCAATAGAACACCAGAACTGTTTTTCCTATCTAATTGTAACTTTGTACCCATTGACTATCCTCTCCCTATACCCCCACCTCCTCTCCCCAGCCTCTGCTTCTATGAGATCAACTATTTTATTTGTTATTTCTTTTTTATTTATTTTATTTTAGCATATTATGGGGGTACAAGTGTTACAGTTACATATATTGCCCATGCCCTCCTCCTCCCTCAAGTAAGAGCTTTAAGCGTGTCCATCCCCCAAACGTTGCACATCTTACTCACTGTTTGTATATACCCATCCCCTCCTCCCCCCTCCCACCTGCCTGACACCTGATAAATGTTATTCCTATATGTCCACTTACGTGTTTGATTAACTATTTTAGATTCCACACAGGAGTGAGATTACGCAGTCAGTATTTGTTTTTCTGTGTCTGGTTTATTTGATGTAACATAATGTTCTCTGGGTTTATCCATGTTGTCTCAAATGACAGAGTTTTATTTTTATGGCTGAATAATATTCCATTGTGTTTATATACCACATTTTCTTTATCCATTCTTCTGTTGATCGACACCTAAGTTGGTTCCACATCTTGGCTATTGCGAATAGAGCTGCGATAAACATGGGAGTGCAGGTATCTCTTCCACATAGTGATTTCATTTCCTTTGGATATATACTCAGTAGTGGGATGGCTGGATCATATAGTAGTTCTATTCAGAGATGATTTTCTTAACTCTGCTCTTCCATCACTTATCCTTTCACACTGTGTTCATCTTTCTTATATCCCACATAACACCCTACATCATATTGATCTGTATTTCTTTACTGTCTGTCTCTGCATAATGAAATAACAGCTGTTTGTCTTGCTTATTACTATGTATCCTGTACTCAGAATAGTACCTGGTATATACATGAATTACTCAGTAAATACTTTTTAAATGAGAGAATGCTATAATAGCATCCTAAACATTCCATGTTGCTCCTCAGCCTGAAAACTGCCATCTGAGCCAGTATGCTAATGTTTCAGTTCACCAAAGAAAATTATTAGGATAAACCTCTTTTTAAATGTGATGTCCCACTTTACTGCTCAGCAAATTAAATTTCAAAATACCTAGAAATAGCTAGCTTGTCTTTTTTCCCCTCCTCATTGTTTGGTTGAACTAATGTCTCTCATGAGTTGAATCACAGATAACAGTTAAACCCTCCCACTGACCAAACTCTTAATTATTGAAAAATACTGTATATGCAATTCTTGATTACATTATCTTAAATTTTTCATGCACAGATTTTAACGTCATTTGCACTTCTAAATATATACGGGCTCAGAATGATTGGATTAGGAAAGGGAGGTATTTGGATGCATATTATTAAAGTGGATAAGGCATAATTAAATTAGACTTGGCAGAGGAATAATATCAAATTTGTAAGGGCAACTGCTTTGTCTATCTTGCCATCCATTAGAAAGAAAAGAGCTAATATCATCTTTTCTCAGGATGATCTACAGAGCCTGGGATAATAAAAGTGTTCATAAACGTTTTTAGAATAATACATTTTCTTGGCATTTCATTTTAGGGGAAATGTTACAAACTGATTAAACTAATGATTTTCTTAGAGCTAGTGAAAAATCATGCTCACTTTTTTTAAAAAAAAAAAAAGAGAGAGATGGGCTCAAATAATAAAACTTCACCTAGCATAGTGCCTGGGACATACTATATTTCATCCCGAGACACCATCAATTATAAGATATAGCATTATTTTATGTTCTACTGAGAAAGAAAAAACTGCCAATATAAATTATAATATGCCATTGATGTTAAGAAATGTCCTGATTAAAATAGGGTAGGGGGAGATGTACATCTTAGAATCAGTGAAATACTTGAAAGATGGATGGATGGATGGATGGATGGATGGATGGATGGATGGATGGATGGATGGATGGACAGATGGATACTTGATCTTAACTCTGAGAGCAAGAACTCAGATTAGCTCATATATATCCATCAAGGTATTTAACATGGTGCTTTTACATGGTGCCTAATGTTTACACCATGGAAGCAATAGCATTAAGGGAAAGTAAATTTAAAAAGAAAAAAAAGAGAATTGAAATGTCAAGTAAGCCATGACAGGGGAGTGGTGTGTGACAGTCTCAGTTCTTTTTGGCCTTTATGGGATCATCATATTGGAGGATGGGTAAAACTCTACGATTTTATTTGCTTCTGGGGAATAGGTGATTTTTCTTTTAAAAGTTCAATCTATTTTCCCAGAATGAAACTTTTTTCAGAACTCTCTATTGTGAGATATTTAAGAGCCAAATTACTAAACTGGACATTGAAAATGATTTCATAAAATCATAATTTTACAGCCAGAAGGGTCCATAAAGATTAAAGTCCAGCCCCCTTGTTTTAGAGGTTGATTCATTCATTCATTCCTGAAATGTTTCCTGAGTGCCTAACATGTGGCAGACACTACGCTAAGTTCAGAGGATTCACTATTGGAGGAGACAAAATAAGCAGATAATGAAATCAAGGGATGAATGTCACAGAAAGCAGGGGACAGGCTGCCCTGAGAACACAGAGGAGGAGAATCTGAATGAGGAAACCAAAGCCAGGAAATGATGTGATTTGCATAAATTACAGTTACCTAGGGACATATTTGGATCTTGGCTCAGTAGAGATATACTTTTTCTCAGTAGAGAAATACTTTTATTTTTGATATTAATGTTTTCTCATTTAGTAAATCACACATTGCTATAACTTTCTCCTACCCAACTGACACTTAGATTATTCACGACATTTTATCTTCAGGATTCCCTAAGGCTCATAAATCTCCAATGGCTCCTATTTCTACCAAGGAAAATAAAAGTCTTCAGCCTGGTATTCAAGACTGTTTATAATAATGAGCCCATCTCATTTTTGCAAGTCTTAACTTCTGGATATTCGGTTTCATCCATACTAAAGGAATTACTATTTTCTGAACACACCTTGGACATTCCCATCCCCAACCCCTTGCTCATGTTATTCCCCTCCCCTCTGTACTGGTGAGTCATCTCCACCTTTCATGAGGCCTCTATCTTCCTATCCTCTTTACCCCATGGAGGCAGAGTGCCAAGTGCATGGAAACTGGCTTCAGGCTGCTTATAGAAAGACTCCAGTCCTGGCTGCATGACTCTGAGTACCACTAAATAGGGCCAGATATTAATAATACCTTATGGTGCTATTGTGAAGATTAGGTAAGAAAAAGTTTGTAAGACCCTTATTAGAGAACTGGGTACAATGTCTTTTTATTCTATACCCTTCTAATTCTTTTTGGTGTTCCTTTTATCCTACCTGTCACCTAGTATCTTATTGCTCTTTAGATATATTCCTTCTCAAAAACATTTTGGGGGAGCAAATGTAGGGACTGTGTTTTTGTTCATTTTTTAATCACCTGTAATACCTTAAATATATAGCAGGCTTCAACTGAGTTATTGAAAGAATAAGTGAAGATTCGAAGAAACTGGTGGATGGCTGGATGCATGATGCAATAATGGCCAGCAATGGTGGCATTTGTACTTATGTCCACAAAGCAGACCAGCTTCAGTAATGAGGGTGGGGTTCTCAAATAAGTTGGCAATATTCGTAGAGCGAATTTCCATATAAAATAACTACCCGTATTTCTTCCCTAAACATTCTCTTCTCTTTGGGAATGAGCAGATCCTTGAATATCAACCTAGTCAAGACTTTTTAAAGAGCAGAAGTGTTGTATCCTAATGAGACACTTTGAAGATTGCCTTCATGTCTCGCTCCTGGGGCTGATTTCTTTTATGACTCCATGTGGTTTCTGAGAAGACTTTTTAAAAGGTCAGGATGAGGCCTAGGGAATGTGGCAGCAAGGGACAAAGTCAGTCCTTATGTGTTCTAGACAGAGTGCTTCATTTAATGTTATAACCCAGACGAGATCAGAGGCTTTGCTGGACTCCTTAGATTTGATTTAGAAGGAATTGCCTTGAAGCTCACCTCTGCATGAAGACATGGTCTCAGCAGGCAGCCAGGTGTGTCTGGTCTTACTCTGCCTATAAACATTAGGATGCTGCGTATCCGATTCTGCCAACCGTAGTACAAACTGTCTTTTAAAATAAGCACACAGTGTCAACATAGAAGCCTACTTTTTCAAAATAATGGACTATTTAGCTCTATAGCTGGTATTCGTCTCTTCCCACAAGGCCACATGCCCATGTCTTTCCAAATGTGAGAATCAAGTCCTCACATTCTAAAATTATGTTTTATGTCTCTCTCTCTCTATATATATATACATATATATATATATAGAGAGAGAGATATCCTCCCACTCTTCAGGTTTATGTTTAAAATAGCACTTGGAATAGTGCCTTGAACAAAATGGGCATTTTGTAGATATTTTTTGATGCATATTGAATGAAAGTTTAGTTCAAAAAGCCATTTTGTAGGATTTATTTGTGACTGGCAATAATACTGTTCTCTTTTCTCTCCAGAAAGCATTATACTACTTCTTAAAGGCAGCAAAGGCTGGTAGTGCAAATGCCATGGCATTGATAGGAAAGGTACATGCTTCATCTCCATCAATATTTTTCAGTTCTTAAAAACTTGATAAATTGGTGGTACCAGCTAATTGAACCCAGTGTAGGGTGACAGGACTGCAGGCCTCTTTTTTGGAAGTAGCTGAGGAGGGCATTCAGCTACAACCTGAGGGTTGCCTTCTCAAGGTGACATTTGGGAAGAAGCCCCATTCAATAGCAGCCTTTATCTGGGATACTAGAAGCAGCCTCAGAAGTATACCTGGGGCCAGGTGTGGTGGCTCACGCCTGTAATCCTAGCACTCTGGGAGACTGTTGGGCAGATTGCTCGAAGTCAGGAGTTCGAAACCAGCCTGAGCAAGAGGGAGACCCCCGTCTCTACTAAAAATAGAAAGAAATTAATTGACCAACTAAAAATATAAATACAAAAAGTTATCTGGGCATGGTAGTGCATGCCTGTAGTCCCAGCTACTCGGGAGGCTGAGGCAGTAGGATTGCTTGAGCCCAGGAGTTTGAGGTTGATGTGAGCTAGGCTGACGCCACAGCACTCACTCTAGCCTGGGCAACAAAGCAAGACTCTGTCTCAAAAAAATAAATAAATAAAATTTTAAAAATTCAAAAAATATATAATAAAACCAGCCTGAGCAAGAATGAGGCCCTGTCTCTACAAAAAAATGGAAAAATTAGCCAGGCGTGGTGGCATGTGCCTATAGTCCCAGGTACTCAGGGGGTTGAGGCAGGAGAATTGCTTGAGCCCAGGATTTCGAAGTTGCTGTGAGCTATGATGCGTCCACGGCACTCTAGCCAGGGCTACAGAGTGAAACTCAGTCTAAAAAAAAAAGTACACCTGGCCCAGAGGTCCTCCCCTGAGTGTAGCTATGAGCCTATGTGCACCGCCCCCAACATGGAACAGGAGATCCGGGCTGGTTGGGCATCTGAGACTGGTACCAGCCTCGGCTCAATCAGGTGCTTCTCTCTTCCATCCCTGGAATGAGAATCAGTTCCAAGCTGACCAGAGTCCTGCTTATGCCACCTCTGCCAGGAGCTTTCCAAAGGCTGCTGAGCAGCCTTGTGAGGGTTCCCCCAGGGAGACATGTCCTTCTCTCTCCTTCAAAGACCACTCACTCCCCTGAGTGCTGCCCTAGGCTCCTTGTAGCCAGTTTGCATTAGTAACCATGGGGACAAGTGCCCTGCTTCCAGAAGTGCTACACACAGCAAATACAAGAGACAGGAGGAAACACAAGTAGGGTCCATTCCTTTGCCAGGACCTTTGCAGGGTCGCTCCAGAATGTATGTAGTAGATTGTATTCTTGGTTTTTCCTTTCATTTTAAATCGAGGTAAAATTCAAATAACATAAAATTAACCATTTTGGAGTATACATTTCAGTGGCATTTACTACATTCACAATGATTACCACTACCTCTATTTAGACCACCACCTCTATTTAGTTTTAAAACATTTGCATCACCTTCAAATGCCTTTGTTTTTTTACATCCTCTTTTTATGTTTTTTCCCTAGATGTATTTAGAGGGGAATGCTGCTGCACCACAAAATAACGCCACTGCCTTCAAATACTTTTCCATGGCTGCCAATAAGGTATGTCCTCAACTCATTGCTGTAAACACATAAAAACAATCTGCATGTAGACTGGCACTGGAGTCTCGAGCCCAGACAAGAAGCCTGCAAGGACTTCTGTGTCCTGAAAATGTACAATATGGTTCAAAATAAAATATGGGGTGGGACTGGGGAAGACACAGCTCATCTTCTTGGTAAATGAAAATGGCAGCCATGTGTGCTACCCTAGCAGGGGCCACCAGGAGGCCAGACCAAAGTTCAGCTTTCCCTGCTTCTGTGCAGTAGATGAGGCTATCTAGCTTAAGGAACAGGAAATAAAAGAGATAAGGACAGAGGAAGGAAAAACTCAATCAATAACGGCAGCAAGTTTAAGACAAAGACATCCAAGAAATGTCCAGTTTTCTCCAGTAAGATCTTACCCGAAAGCCGGTACTCTCCCTGACCCAGGTGGGAGGTGTCAGCAAGGCAGCCAGGACAAAGTGACTGAGAACATGGTTCTAGAGACAGAATCCCTGGCTTAAATGCCAGCCCTGCAACTTGCTATCTGTGTGACCATGGGCAATTTACTTAAACTCTCTGAGCCTCAATTTCTCCATCTATAAAATGGGAATATAAGAATATTTGCCTGATATTGTTGTTGTCAAGATTTGAGGAGTTAATACATTTGTGCCCCATATTGTAAAGTACTTAAAGCAGGGCCTGGCACATAGTGAGTGTATTATGTAGAGTGAACTCCAAAGCCTACACCAGACATAATGGATTGCATCTATGCAGGAACATAGATATGGTTTATTTTTTATTTATTTTTTTTTCCTTTTTTTTTTTTTTTTTTTTTTTGAGATAGAGTCTCACTTTGTTGCTCAGGCTAGAGTGAGTGCCCTGGCATTAGCCTAGCTCACAGCAACCTTAAACTCCTGGGCTCAAGCCATCCTCCTGCCTTAGCCTCCCTAGTAGCTGGGACTACAGGCTTGTGCCACCACGCCCGGCTAATTTTTTGTATATATATTTTTAGTTGGTCAATTAATTTCTTTCTATTTTTGGTAGAGACAGGGTCTCGCTCAGGCTGGTTTTGAACTCCTGACCTTGAGCGATCCTCCCGCCTCGGCCTCCCAGAGTGCTAGGATTGTAGGCGTGAGCCACCACACCCAGCCTAGATATGATTTAATATGCTTCCTGCTGTCGAAGTCTTTGCCTTGGTTCCTTGGCTTAGGGAGGCTGATATCCATCAGATAAGATTTAGTAGATTCCTCAGAATCCTTTTAATGCATGAAGAACGTCCTCATCCCAACACCCATAGGCCCAATGTTGGCAAATGGCCTTGATAAACTTGCTCTGCCTGCACAATAAGAAGCATTTTGTTGTCTTACAATTTCATACTGCAACACTGGCAGTAAGGATGTGCTCAAATCAGGGAATATTTTCAACTGTTCTCAGTTTTTAAAAGCCCACATGCTGCTTTAGGAGCCTATTTATAAATGACTAGCACCTCGAGCTGTTGCTATTATGGTGTAAATTACTGAGAAGGCTAGTACTCCTCTGCCTTGTAATTTGTATGAAATTGTTGCTCAGCAAGGCAGTTATCTGGAGTACCATTAGATTAGGATGACAAAGAAGAGCAGGCTGAAAAAGAGGTAACAAGGGAGATCTCTTATAATCTGGCAAATAATGCTGATTTGTCAGCCCAAAGGAATAATGCCAAGAAGATGGGTGTATAAATTAACTCAGCTCCCAAGCTATTCAGGGCTGTGGAACCAGCAGTGATCTGGGCCTCTTGTGTTCTAAATCTGAGGTAGCTTCCTTAACAGAGGAAATCTGAAATTGTATTTAAGGAAATTATTCTACATGGCATAAAGTGGACACGGCCACATACTTCTTGATCATTGCCTGAACAATTTGTTAGATTTCTCAGTCATACTCTTACTACTTTGTTGTAAAGACTGCTTTTTAAATTTGTTTTTAAGTTATATCAATAGCAGGACACAGAGCCACAGCTTTTACAATCTCTTTTGTCTTATTTACTTAGAAATAAGGACAGTTACCCTGTGTGACATTGAGCTCATACTGGGCCACGTTCCTCTGGTTCTCTCACACCTCTGAGGACATCGGGCCCACCCCCATCCCTATACTTTTGTCATATGCACCCCCCATGCCAGAACCCCCCATTCTAAGTCCCACTCATCCCCTAGAGCAGAGTCCAAGCCTCTCTCCCTCCACAAGCCGCCCACACCCCTGGGCTCATGTAATCTCCTCTCTCTTCTGACCTTGCCCGGCATCCCACTGCTGATATTTTACTGCCTTCTACCTTGTGGCTTCTCCCTACTGTCTGAAGGCCACATCCTCAACTAGAGGAAGGCAGGTGTTCTCGTCCATATCACAGGTTTATTAAATATTTGTCAAATGAATGGCCATCTGTTCCCTAGGTTTAGAGCAATAAGCCCTAAAGTAGAAGTTGTATACTCTGGAGTATTGGCTACACATATGTTTTGGGGAGCCCAGAAAGTGTTTTAAATATCAGTAAACTTCACATCAAAATCTGGACATCCAGCTTTTCCTGGAAAAATGGCACAAGCTGACCACATGGAACTTCCACTCCACAGGACAATAGCTGGCTGGAGTAGCTGAGGAGCTACGGCTGCCTTCAGACAGGGCAGGACCTCTTTGTTGGTCTCCATCCCCCCAGCTCTCTCCATCACTTGCGTAGCTCCTGGAAGTATCTGAGTTGGCCACTCCTGTCCTGAAAGTTCTAAATAGGCACTCTGGGCCTTAAACAGTTGGTGGGACTCAGAGGAAGAGAGTCATTTCTCCCCACTATTCTAACTTTTCTCCTTCCTATCTTCCTTCTTCCTTCCCTCCTTTCATTTTCATTCCCTTCCACGTTTCTCAACATGTAAACAAGGCTCATTAGAAGACGCTTACTAGACTTTGCCACATCCCTCACACTGAGCCTTACTACTGCTCCCAGAGAGCAGAGTAACCCAAGGATCATAAAACCAAAGGTAGATGTGGTCAGAAGAGAAGATGGATGAAGAAAGCAGAGTCATGCCACTGGCTTTAAATACGGGTGGACTGTCCTTAAGAACTCCTATGATAGCAGGTCCTTTGATAGGCATAGGCTCAAAATTTGGAGTCTTGAAACAGTTTTTGAAGTATACCTTCTCTATTTATGAGCTATGATGATTCCATGTGGTGAGCACTCTGGACTCTGAGCTACTCTTGTGTCACAGCTGGGCTCTCCAGCTGCATCCCCAATAATTAAATCCAGGTGGTAAGAAGAAATCTAGAGATCTATCAGAACTTAAGTTCCTGAGGAAATACTATAAAACCTATAAAGCAAACCTACAGATCTGCTGAACACAAGCCAAATGGTCAACCGTGGTGCCTTAGTCACTAGAGGGTGAAATGCATGATGGGAGATGGAAAGAAAAAACAGTTTTCTAGCTGGGGGAGGCACTGTTAAGATTCACCTTTCATCCAGGCTTGATATGCTAAATATCAATATATTTGAACATGGGCTGAATACTAAATGTGCTAAATACTCCCTTCTTAAAGTATTCAGAATATTAATCAGAAAAATAAATGGTAATTAATTTATCATCCAGTAGAATTGAACTAAAGAAACATATACCAACAATACTTTACTGTCTGTAGTGGCTGGATTGAAATCCACAGAGTCTCAAAACTGTTATTTGGCCATTTATGTCAACCTCCTTTGACCAAAGTAGGTAACAAGTGTCTGGGTAGACTTCCCTCTTCTGGAAAACTCCTACACATCCTTCAAAACCTAGCTCAAATGTCACCAGCCCTGACAACTCAATCCCCTTCAGTTCCTAGCCTCAACCAGGCAGTAGAGTGTCCCTCTTCTAGGTGTCCACAACACTCTGAATCTATTTCTACTTTAGGACTTAGGACATTTGACAGGACTTGAAGAGGTTGACCTGGCCCTTCGATAGGGCTCATAGCCCACTCCCTATGAACTCTCCAAGGCAGGGGTCATGGTTTATTCACCTTTTACCTCTTACCTTCTGCCTCTGCCCAGTACCACTTACGGAATCACACACAAAGCAAGTCTTAAATAAGTGCTGAATAAAAGAATGGAAGAGAGATTTAACTTCATTTCCCTCTTCTCTTTTGTAGTCAAAGGGGATTAAGGTCTGAAAGAAGAGAATAGAGAGGGTCAAAATAACCTGCCAACTGCCTGGTTAACCTGCTTCTATTAATCTCTTACTGGGTGCATTTCAAATATCTTGAATGATTTTGCAGTAATTTTCCTTATCATGAATTCTTCTGGGACTTTACTTGGATTCTTAAAATTCTTTTAGGGCAATGCAATTGGTCTTCATGGGCTTGGTCTTCTTTACTTTTATGGAAAAGGAGTTGCTGTGGTAAGTTAAATAATTTCATTATCTTTCCACATGTTTCCAGCAATTTATAGGGTAAAATTCATGGTCATTCATTAATTGAAAGAAATCGTCTCTATTATCTGGTTTGCCAAACTATTATGTCAGATAATAGAGAATAAAATAATCTAGTGAAACCTTTGCCAAAGAGACACAGAAGAACAAGCTTGTGACAAGAATAGCATTCCTAATTATATCTCAGAATTGTAGATTCTAAATAACCTTGGAAATCATCTATCCTCTGAGGATTTTATTGATAGAGAAATTTATCTTCTAATTTTAACCTCTGTCTTTTGAGTGGCCTTCCCCCCGATATCTAACAAAACCTATTGTCAATGTAGAAAAAGACATAATTATGATGAAAGTGAGATCATTATTTCCTGACAGAATCTAATAATGAAGTAAAAATATATAACATTTCTGATACTATTTTAATTAGCTTAAATCACTTAGGGCACTGTCTATACTCTTTTTAAAAAGCGCAAGGCAATTGTTACCATGGAGTTATACATATACCTTTGAGTAATAGAGTGTAATTATCTTGCAGAATTATTCTGAAGCACTTAAATACTTTCAAAAAGCTGCAGAGAAAGGGTGGCCCAATGCACAGTTCCAGTTAGGCTTCATGTACTACTGTAAGTGCTATGAATATGGCTGCTTTATTTAGAATGACATGCATATTATTAAGTCTACTCATTTTGTAACAAAAGTCAAAAGGTGGATGTGAGTGGTTTAGATAGAACAGTCAGGCAGCAATTTGAAGAGTTTGAAAAAGACCTAAAAAGGACACTGTGTGGGGGAGGGGAGAGGGAGGTGCAGAGTCAGGAAGCTCACCTTTGACAAGGTTAAGCTTTAGGTGCTTGTGATGTCCAATGCACATACCCAGAAGCAAGTATGAAACTCACAAGAAAGGTCAAACCTGGAGAGAAAGATTTAAGAGGCATCAACATACAGGTGTTCAGAGTAGTTGAGGTTACAAAGGGAAATGAGAGAGTGTAAGAGGAAGTAGCAGTGGGCCATGATCAGAAATCTGGTGATTCTCCATGTTGTATTCAAAGAATAGGCAGAGGAATACTGGTCACCAAGAAGAATGAAAAGCCATGGTCAGAGAAATAGGGAAAAAAAAAAAAAAAAAAAAAAGATCTTAAGGGAGCCAATACACTAGAACACTCAAGAAAGAGTAAATGAATGAACCCTTGGGAAATGCAGTGAGAAGCCTGGTTAAAAAAAAAAAGTGAGAAAGAACCAAGTACCTGTGAGACTTAGCAATATGGAGAATGTTGGGGAGGTCACTGGACTGGTTGAGCTGGAAGCCAGGTAACAACGGGTTAGGGCATGAATAGAAGGTGAGAAAGTAGATAAATAAAACTATTCTCACAAACAGTGTGCTCTTCAAAGATGGCATTGCAGTAGGAAAGGGACCAAGAACCAAGAGGGAGTCAATTTTAACATGGTGAAAGACATGAGCATAGTTATAATTGATGTAAAGAGATTGTGGGCCGGGCGTGGTGGCTCATGCCTGTAACCCTAGCACTCTGGGAGGCTGAGGCGGGTGGATCGTTTGAGCTCAGGAGTTCGAGACCAGCCTGAGCAAGAGTGAGACCCCATCTATACTATAAATACAAAGAAATTAATTGGCCAACTAAAATATATATATAAAAAATTAGCCAGGCATGGTGGCACATGCCTGTAGTCCCAGCTAATCGGGAGGCTGAGGCAGAAGGATCGCTTGAACTCAGGAGTTTGAGGTTGCTGTGAGCCAGGCCGATGCCAGAGTACTCTAGCCCAGGCAATAGAGTGAGACTCTGTCTCAAAAAAGAAAGAAAGAAAGAAAGAAAGAAAGAAAGAAAGAAAGAAAGAAAGAAAGAAAGAAAGAAAGAAAGAAAGAAAGAAAGAAAGAAAGAAAGAAAGAAAGAAAGAAAGAAAGAAAGAAAGAAAGAGAAAAGAAAAGAAAAGAGATTCTGGAAAAAATTGGTGGTATTAGGATGTGGTTGAGCCCAGGGAGATGGAGGCATTGTTAACCTTAATAGACAGGGAAGATTTCTTCCTCTCAAAGACTGAAGGGAGGGAGGAAAGGATGGTAAAGATGTAAGTATGGGGGGATGAGGAGAGAGGCTAGTGAGGAAAGACAACATGAAGTTTTCCTCCATGATCTAGTAGGTACAAAGTTGCCTTATGAGAGCAAAGGTAGAGTGGCTGGGGCAGGAGGTCTCAGAAAGCCAAAAAAGTTTATAGCTTTGGGATTGAGAGAGGGAGTGGCCAAGAATAACACCGGGAGATCTGAACATAGTCAGTGGAGCTGGAATTCAAATTCAATTGATCTGGCTCCAGAGCTTTTGCTCTTAATTGCTAGCTACATGGCACTGCCTCTAAAGGCCGTGCAATGTTAGAGCTGGAAGGGAAAGTAAGGACCATCTAGGGAAAGCCTTCTCCTTTTGCAAATGAAGCGCCTAGATGTGTCCAACTCACAAAAGAAGTAATGGGAGAGCCAGGACAAGAATCCCAGCCGTGGGAGTCTGCTGGTTCTCTGCCCTAGTGCCAAGTGCCTCTCCTTGCTCCAAGCATGAGTTGGATGAGAGCTGGGCTTCCTGGAGCTGGGATTTGCCAGAGCCATACTCCATAGTTGCATCTGGGAGAAGCTGTACCTGTATTCTGGTGCGGAAGGATGACAAAGATGGCAAGATGCACCATGGTGGAGCTTCTTGTCTTCAGAGATCACCACTTGATCTCCTTTTCATTAACTCTAGTTGTGCCATATTGAGGAGATATTTTCCTGAGACTGAACAGCCCTTCTTCCTCGGTTATTTCTGAATTGGTAAAGAACACAAATTTCTATATTCATTCTTGTAAGCAAACTGAACATTCTCCCTGCCCCCAAATAGAGCAGCTTGACTTTTGGTTGGCTTTCCCCATCCTTTTTAAAATAAGAGGCATCGCCATTATATCCATAGATTTTAATGTAAAAAATAAATAAATAAGGGGTGGCTCAAAACAATTTTAATTTTCAGCTGGCTCTGGAGTATGGAAGGATTATAAAATTGCCTTCAAATATTTTTACTTGGCATCTCAGAGCGGGCAGCCCCTCGCCATTTATTATCTGGCCGAGATGTATGCGACAGGAACAGGAGTGTTACGATCGTGCAGAACTGCCGTGGAGGTAAGGACTGGGCTGTTTTTAAAGTACTTTTCATTTATCACACAGAACAGATGACACTGTCCTTAAATTGTTGGTGCCTTTGATTTCATAGCTCTTACCTCTTTTCTTTCAGTTGACAATGTGAACACTGACATTTGTCAGAGAGGAAAAGCAGTGATGTAACTCAGGTTGGGAAAGAGAGAAAGAGAAATGATCCCTCCTCTCTCTTACATTTGGCTTTTTATCAAGTTCAGAGCTCACCTCTAAATTCAGTTAAGAAGCTCTGTTGCAGCCTTCAATCAAATCACCAGGGCAATTTGGCACTTCTAGTGGGGTTGGGAGTTGCTGCTTGGGAAATGAAAGGCTTGATTTAGCCTAGAAAATGTGGCCCACTTCTTCCCAGAAAGCAGAGTCCTTAGGTTTTTGATGATTTGGATGACAATTGAGAAAGTGGATTCTTTCAGCCTGAGCCAGTGATATACTTTTCAAAAGAATGCTTTTAGGACCTTAATGCCCTTCATTGATTTATTAAACACATCCGCTGCACCAGTATAAATACCTCCATGTTGCAATCTGGTCCCTCTGAAACTCATTTCAAAAGCTGCCAGCTAATAATCTATCTTTAGAGTTGCTCCTTTGCCAACTTCCTAATGAATTATGTATGGCTAACCTCTTTTGGTTACATAAGGGCTATTCAGCTAAGTTGACACTTGTCCTCCTAGAGCTCTGCACAACTCCCTCGTGGTTATGTCACCTACACCCTCAGGCACTGTCTTCCCTTCATTCTCTCCTTTCCACATCAGTGGTGGCCTTACAACTTACCCCATCAAGCAGCAGTGCCCAGGAAGGCCCTTTAAAAAACAACCACCACCACCAAACAAACAAACAAAAACAACCAGAAGTTGATATATTCTTGGTCTGCCAAATAGTCTCCAAGTTAGGAAAGTTTATTATACGAATTTAAGATAAGCCTGAGGAAGTTTTGCTAAAGACTATATGTATATGTAAATTTTGTGCCTATAAAAGGTATTAACCCTTTCATTTTCACTGTAGTTAGCAAGGTAAAAAAAAAAGGAAAAAAGGAAAAAAGGTATTAACCCTTCACCTTAACTAATTTGTAAAAAACAGTCTTTAGACCTAAAATCCTTGCCAGGAGTAATTTCAATTATCATTTGCTTGGGATGAAGTATATTGGCTAACTAGTCTGCTTGATTTCTCTTCCATATACAGCTATATAAAGGTGTCTGTGAACTAGGCCACTGGGCTGAGAAATTCCTGACAGCTTACTTTGCCTATAAGGATGGTGATATAGATTCTTCTCTTATTCAGTATGCACTGCTTGCAGAAATGGGGTATGAAGTAGCTCAAAGCAATTCAGCATTCATTTTGGAATCTAGTAAGATAAGTTAAAATTGCAATTCCCCAATCATACATATGCATATAAGACTTTACTACAGAGACATTTTAAGCCTTCCTAATGGAATGTCTCCTTTTTTTTTTTTTTTAGAAAAGGCTAAAATTCTTGAAAAAGAGAAGATGTATCCAATGGCACTTCTCCTATGGAATCGAGCTGCCATTCAAGGTATAGAACCTAGATTAAAAATAAGCACATACCTGGTCCCTGTCTGCTATTATTCATCTGATTTGCTTCAGTTGTGTTCTTGGGTACGTAGGCAGAAAGGTGCAGAATATCAAGTAGGTGGCATTTCGAACTATACTGATGTGTCAGTCTACAGTTAGAGGTCATTTCTAGGAACTTATTTTCTTCATTATTATCAAGGTCCCTATAGTTCAACAAACCACAAAAATTTTTTCATAGCTCTGTCTCCATGGCATCAGAACAGTTCTTTGAAACATGACCATTTTACTCAAGGAACTGGTTTTCTTCAGTCACTTGTTTGCTGAGTTATTGACTGAACTAATAAGAGATGTGACTTATGTCTCAATGAGTTTATAGGCAAAATTATGTGTCTCGGACTCATTTGATTTCTTTTTTAAGATATTACATTAGTGACTACCACAAACTTCAGATCTTTACTATAACCATTAGCATGTAAGAATCACAACAAAACAAAAACCAGAGATAAATGGCAGGGTCCTCTCCCCTTTCCTGAAGTTCCTATGTCCTGCTTGTCAGGATCACATGGACAAAGGACATCAGATATCAGTGGTGGGAAAAGCATCGGCAAGTGGCATTTTCATTGCTATGTCTCTTCCTACTTTTTCCACTAAAATGACATTATTAAAAGCAAAGAGATACTGCAAAGCTGTCACAATTGGCATTTGGATGTGTGAGGAACTCTCTTGCAAGAGCAATTTTGCTTCTAATAAGGTTTCTTAAAATCATCTTATGCTAAAGCCAAATCATCCCTTTTCACAGGAAGTGAACAGGATAGTAAATGATTCTCAGCTGACACTAAAACGAGGCAGAGGAAAAAGTCACAGTGGTGCCTGCTCGGATCCAGCTGAGCTGGTAACACAGCAGCAAGCCATCAATGCTGCTTTAGTGAGAAATTCCCTTTAAAAGTCTGTGTTTTCTAAAATGCAACAAAGCAATGAAGACCATATTTAGAGCAGGAAACAACACCAGCAATCTCTCAGCCACAGCAAATCAGCTTAATTGTAACAAATACAAGTTTATTCCAAGCCAGGCAATGGTGTGGAAGTTGCACCAAGGAGAGGAAACACTGAAAACAAGGATACATTAATATTAAACTGAATTCCCCAAGTTAAAAAAAAAAAAAAGTCAGGTGGCTAAAAATAATTATGTGTCACAAGAGAGGTCAGGCGTAAGTGTCCCTGAAGATAAGGCTGCTGAGTGGCTCACTTGGGGTGAGGAAATCTAATAATGAAATTTTCCAATTAGTCACTGGCCATGCTTCTTTTAGCAGTCACTGCATGTGAGGAACCATGCAGTGCTGGGCCATCAGGACTCAGTCACCACCCTGTGACTGTGAAATTGATGTGGAAATCCCCCCACTGTCAGGCGATCCCCACAGGAGGCCGTCAGGATTGCCACATGTCCCAGTCAATCCCCTCATTAGAGTGGAGCTGCATCCTCCCTGGAACCAGCTCGTTCACTGCCTTCCACTCCCAGAGACCTCAGGGACCCTGCTTACAGCTTGTAAAGCTTGAAAGTGCAAGAATTGTCCTATCCCTCTGGGTTATGGCCCAGAAGGAACCTCAGGGGTCAAAGGAGGGCAGCTTTGGGCAAAACTAGAGATGAAGTAAATTTTTCTTCGGGGTTCTCTTCTGGGCACCATTCTCATAAGGCTTTTCTCCCAGTTACCTGTCCATTTTGAGGCATCTGGGAAACAAACCTTGATAACTAATGTCTTTTGTCAGCTTGAGAATTTTAGAATGTTAGTTCTACTCAGCTAACGATGGCTGATGGTATTATATCTCTTAGAGGTGTCTATATTTTAATAGAACATTCTAGAAGACTAAAAGAACTTCAGTACTCAAAGGAATAAATGCCAAAGGATCTTAGGCACTGCTCTAGGCCAAATGGGGAGGAAATTTTAGAAGGAGTTCTGTATCACTTAATGATATACCTCAGATCATACCACATGGGGTATTTCCAAGTAAGCCAAGACTATGCTAAAAGGGCTGGCCTCAGCTGCAATGGATGTCCTAGATGAGTGTTCCCTCATCTTTTCAATCAACATTCTCCTAATGAATGGAAACAAGAACCCCAAGGAGATCCTTGCAGGTCAACCCTATCTGGCCTTTAAAATACTCATATCTTAAAAAGTCACATGACTTTTTTCTACTTGACATATCCATTTTTGTTAGAAAGCAATAATTGAAATTACTTAATAGCTGGGGAAAGCATTTTCTAAAATTTTTTCTATTATATCTATCCATTCATTTCCTAAACATTTATCAAGCACCATTCTAGGTTCTGGGACTGTATCAGTAATTAAGAGCTTCAAAATAGTGAGGTATCACAAGAACGGAAGAATAGGCTTCACATGTACTCGCCATCAAATTGGCACTAACTGATCAACACTATGGTGCTCACGCAGTAGTAATAAATTCCAGGGATTGGGGGGGGAGGTAAACTCACAACTAATGGATGCGGTGAGCATTGTAGAGGGGAAGGGCATGCCTCTAATACTCGCTTGGGTGAGGGAAAGTCATAAAATGTAACCAAAATGTTTGTACCCTCATAATATCTTGAAATAAAAATAAATAAATAAATAAATAAATAAAACCACTTCAAAGTATTAATACTTGTCCCTGCCCTTATGAGGAAGAGAGGAAATAAACTAGTGAGGAAATAAACTTGTAAGCAAATAAGATAACAGTGATATATGTTGTAAGGAAATAAAACATGGAGATGAGACAGTTAACTGCTGGGTTAGGGGTTGCGGGGGTACTTTAGACAAGGGACTCAGAGAAAGGCCTCTCGGAGGGAAGGGGCATTTGTGCTCAGACCCAAATGATGAAAAACCAGCCATGTGAAGAGTTGGAGGGATTCTGAACCCTCCAGGCAAAGGGACGTGAGGATCCTAATTCATGGACCTTGTGCAGGGATCCTGAGGCAGGAATGAGCTTGGTATGTGGAAGGAATAATAAGTTGAAGTGAGAAAGTGACATGTGATAGGGCTAGTCAGGGAGGCAGAAGGCAGGTTAGGCATGACTTGTAGGTCTGGCAAGGAGTCTGGATGTTACTCCAAATGCAAAGTGAAGCCATGGGGGAGTTTGAGACAGGGGAATACCGTGGTTTGATTTCACGTTTTAAAAAGACCACCCTGGCTGTTATGCAGAGAATGGATTGAAAAGTGAGGATAAAAGAACAGTTTGAAGGCTATTGCAGTATTCTTGGCTTGAATAGGTAGTCGAGGAGATGTCAAGAGATAGATATGTTTAAAAGGTATTATAAAATCAACAGGATTTGCTGATGAACTTGATAATGGAGGTGAGGGGGAAAAAAGACCTAGGAATACTTCCCCTAGCTTTAAGGCCTGGACAATGGTGGCTCTAGTACTGAAACAGGGAAGAAACTGATTATTTTGTTTGGAGGAAAAGATGTAAGGTGTTAGGAAACCTCTATTGGATGTTTTAAGTTTGAAATCCAAGTAGAGAAATAAAGAAGGCAATCATGAGGATCTGGGCCTCAGGGAGAGACAGGACTGAAGATATAAATTCAGATGTAGTTAACACAAAGATAACCGTGGAACTAGACGAGGTCACCTGGAGAAAGAGTTGAGATCGAGCAGAGTGGTGGAGAGAGGTGGGGAGGACAGGAGAGAAAAGAAGAGAAAGAAGAAAGAGAGAAAAGTAGTTAGAAATAAGCCCTTAACATTCCAACATTTAGAAAGTGGGTAGATGAGAGGTCAGGCAAGAGTTTG
This sequence comes from Microcebus murinus, assembly GCF_040939455.1. NCBI lineage: Eukaryota > Metazoa > Chordata > Mammalia > Primates > Cheirogaleidae > Microcebus > Microcebus murinus. The sequence continues at coordinate 17,891,476 of NC_134119.1, forward strand.
AAAACAAGAGCCTATGAGGTAGGAGGGAAATCAAGAGAATGCAGTGCCATCAATGCCAAGAGAGGAAAGTGCTTGGGCAAGTGGGTCCCATGACTCCAGTGCTGCTCAGAGGCCGAGGAAGATGAGGGCAGAGATATGGCCAATGGATCTGGAGGTCACCCACCACCTTCAAAGTAGCAGTTCCGAGGAGGAGGGGCAGAATCCAGGTTGGAGTAGGTCGAAGAGTCTGTGGGAGGTGAAGCTTTGGAGACAGTGTACAATTTTGAAAAGGTTGAGTGTAAAGAAGAACAGAGAAATGGGGCATGAGCTAGAAGGAGACACCACAGGATAAAGAGAGGGTTTATTTTTGTTCATAGACAATACCAGAGCGTGTTTGGCCAATGGGATTGATCTGGGAAACAGGGCAAAACTGGTGATGCAGGAGAGTAGAGCTTTAAGAGTGAAGTCTGAGGACAGGAGGGATGGGTTCCCGTTTTCCAAGAGTTGACCTACTTTCAAAAAATTGAATTTAAAGGGGAAAATTTGTAATTTTTTGTTCTTTAAGAACACTTGGACAATACCCGGGGTGTTAGCCTATAATGAAGACAGCTAGCATTGAGTGTTATATTTTGTATTTCATAAAGTATACCTAATGATGATTCGAGTGTCTTTTTTCTTTTTGATATTTAGATATTCAAGTATATATATATATATATATATATATATTTTTTTTTTTTTTTTTTTAAAGGACTGAAACAAGATCATTAGAGTGACTTCCTGGGAGGTACACATGAATCGTTTGAGTTATGATTCTTCTTTTTCTAATGTTTCTATCAGGCAATGCATTTGCTAGAGTAAAAATTGGAGATTACCACTACTATGGCTACGGGACTAAGAAAGACTATCAAACAGCAGCCACACATTACGGCATCGCAGCCGACAAATACCACAGTGCACAAGCCATGTTCAATCTGGCCTACATGTATGAACACGGCTTGGGTATTGCCAAGGTAATCGCATTGATATTAATTCAAACTTAATAATGACAGCTGTGTGGGAAGAGAAAATTTATAAATGTTTTGAATTTCATTGATGTTATCGATGTAGAGGAAGAAAGGAAAATACTTAGCATTTACTGAGGCTCTCCCCTGTGCCAACACACATTACTTACCCTGTGAGATAGATATTATTTTCTCCATTTATGCCAAGGACATAACTGATTAGTAGAAGAGATCTAGTCTAGGCCAGTTTGATTCATAAGTTCCTGCTTTTTCCAGCACATACTTTCTCTTGGGGGCCCTACCTCCCCTCCCCTCTACGTTTAGGACCTTTTCCATTGAAATTTCCACTGGCTCTCAAGCTCTCAGCAGAGAAAGAAGGAGAACGTGGAGTGAGACAACAGCTGGATACGAAAGTGGCATTAATACAGAAATGTCTTATGGAGCACCCTGTGTACATGACACAGTGCTGGGCACTTTAGTAACGCCCAAGATTTTGTATCTTCAACCTCCCGAGACTGCACTTGATTTGAGGAATGAGGCATATTCACTTGAAAAGAGAGCTAGCACCACAAGGTAGTATCGAGTAAATCTCTTAGACAGTGGTGTAATTAAGACAGAAGATGGCATCGGGGTCTGACAGAGTGATACAGTGCATTCAATATCAATAATGATAGGCCGGGCATGGTGGCTCACGCCTGTAATCCTAGCACTCTGGGAGGCCGAGGAGGGCAGATTGCTCGAGGTCAGGAGTTCGAAACCAGCCTGAGCGAGACCCCGTCTCTACTAAAAATAGAAACAAATTAATTGACCAACTAAAAATATATATACAAAAAATTAGCCAGGCATGGTGGCGCATGCCTGTAGTCCCAGCTACTCAGGAGGCTGAGGCAGGAGGATCGCTTGAGCCCAGGAGATTGAGGTTGCTGTGAGCTAGGCTGATGCCACGGCACTCACTCTAGCCTGGGTAACAAAGTGAGACTCTGTCTCAAAAAATAAATAAATAAATAAATAATGATAGTAACAGACAGGCTGGGTGTGTTATGTGTACTCTGTCACTGAAATCACACAACTGCTCAATGAGATAGTCCCTATAATTGTCCTCAATATAGGCATCAGGGAGCTACAGTGCAGAGATGTTAAGTCATTTGGCCAAGCTTGCAAAGCTCATCAGTAGTGGAGCCAGAATTTGAATCCAGGCCTGTCTGCCCCCCTGTTTTGGGGTGCAAGAGTATGCCCTACAAGAAGTCATTCTTAGTGCTCAAGCATGTGTTTCTCCTCAGTATTTATATGCTTATATTCCTGGCTGCATTTCTAAAGCCAAGTAATGTGGAAATTATTGGCTTTTATGCTCTCTTCTTTCTTCCAGTTGTGCTAGTAACTGAGAATTATTGGTAGGGAATTTCCTATTTGAGAACTGCTAATGGTGCACACTGCAGCTAAGGTCTCCTTATTCAACGTGCAGATCCCTGCTATCCTGTCCTCTCCTGCAGCTTGCCTTTTGGCTGATCATTTTTCATTAGCCCAGGCAGCCTACGCAGTGGAAAGAATGGCAAATCCAAATCTAGTCCGTTTTCCCCATTGTTACCAAGTGCAAGCTTCCCATGTTTGTAAAATCTGGGGGAGAATGGAGCTGGATTGAATAGCTAAATTAGATAATTCTTGGGATGTTATTTGGCCACCCCCAGCTCCCCACCCATCATTCATGTCAGTAAAACAGAACTAATGATACCTGCCTTGCTCCAGGCTTTGAGGATAAAATGAATTCGCCTTTGTGAAAGGGCTTTGTAGTCAAACAGTGTGTGGAATGACTTATTTAGATCAGAAGGGAATTTGAGCCACTGCTAAGTAAGGCTTCAATAAGATTAAAGCTTTTATTCATCAATCCCCGTGCAAAACATAACAACATGAGGAGAGCATTGTCTACGGAAAGGATAAAAGTGACCCCACTCCATGTGTTAAATTCAAGTTAGCTCTCCCACTCCTGATTCTAGAAGGACTTGTTCCCTCTGACAGTGTATCCTTAGCACAATGAGGCCATTTTGCCTTGAGTCCCTGAGGGCGAGAAGGAGCATCCTCTCAGGACACGCAGGCTGTCAGTGCCCAGCTGGCCCTGGATTTCCTCTTTAGAGTCACCCCTGCAGGCACTTTCTTTATAAAGTCAAATAATAATTGTCCAGACATATGTTTCGTACGTTCAGAAAAACACTCTGAAGTTTCTCTTTGCCCACTTTTCTGTTCTTTTCTGCTAGGGTTTCTGTTATATCATGGAGAGTTCATTTGATCAGTCTCTCTCAGTCATAAGCGTATTTTTTCCTACAGAAATTCTCTACGTTTAAAAAGAAACAGGGGCTGCTCTTAACCTCAGACCTGGATATGAGAATTTTAGATTTAGATAATGAGGGATCATTGCTCTTTGTTTTTATTGGTTTCTTTTGTTTAGCAATTAGGAAAATAATAACCTAGGACTCAGGGGCAAAGTTTACTAATCTTGCCATCTCATAATCAAATTAACAAGGAGATAATCACTTTTCTAATTCTTAAAATGAATATCCTGATAATTAAAAGCTCAAAGCTTGTTCCAATAAAAGCAGAGCAGTTAGGAGAGTAGGCCTCACCAGTGCTTAAAATATCAAGCAATTAAGCATTTCTTCAGCAAGTCACTTCACAATCCTCTTTATTAGTTAATTTTCATGGAAACTGTTGAGAAGGATGAGTTATAATACCATTATCAGGGTTTCTCTGGGAATCAAAGAAGGTAGGGTGGAAATCATGTTTCATAAACTCTGCATTTAAGATTTCTGAGGAAGAAAGTGAGTTATAAATCAATTCTTGGTAAATCAATGTAAAAATATGGGTGATTGTTGTTATCATCTGTTTTTAAGAAAGGCAGTTGGGGCTAGGATGATGTAGGTGAGTTATCCTAATAGCTTCTCTGGGAAGTGTGTTAGCCAATGAGCTACTTGAATTAAACTGTGGGGCCAGGACTGACTGCAGTATTGTCCTGGGACACCAAATAAAACCTGGGGAAGAATTGGGAGAGGACCTAAACTAGTTTAGAAATATAAGCACTCAGCCCACAAGTTGTTATGAAACTCTTTTTCAATTTACACTTGATTTGTAAATACTTCAGAAATTTAACCATGAACAAAGCCTGTTGCCCATCCCCTCCTGGCTATTCCTTCTGTCCATACCTGGTTCAGGTCTGAATTTCTGCTCACCTCAGCATGTTGTAAAGGCATCTTCCATTCTAGTGTTCTTCCTTCAAATCTGTGGCAGAGGTGGCTCCATCCACCAAAGATTTGTCATCTTCAGTCCACAGTGAGGAGATTATGGGGGTGTGCCCACCTAGTCAGAAACTACATTTCCCAGCTCCCTTTGCATCCAAGTGATAGTTCTTGGCTTGGCGGGAAAAGTAAAGTGCTTCATCTCTGGGCTGAGGCAGCTAAGAAGTAGATGGAGCTTCTCCCTAGTCTCTTTCCCTTCCAATGACTGAATGCAGCAGAGGCTGGCGGAGACTGTAAAAATCACAGGATGAAAGGAGCTTTGGTCCAGCAATTACCACACGAAGAAAATTCATCACAAACCAGTAACACCCACATTGGAATGTTGAATGAGGAGAAATAAACTTTATTATGGTAAGCCATTAAAATTTGGGGGTTACAGATGTTAGCATTATCTTAATACATAATCTATTTAACAAGGCACTACCAGTTTATTCTTGATAAAATATAACTCTGTTGTTGTTACCCCCTCCATCCTACTCTCCCCTCTAAGAAAACCACCAAAAACACAAACAAGCAAACAAGTATCAAGAATCTTATTTACTTTTTATTGCCTGATGAATTCCAGACTTCTACTTTGCATTGAAAACCCTACTTGACCTAAGCTACCTTGATAATAATGGTTTTATATACCACTTTCCCCTCACATACAGTGTAGGTTACATATTCCTTCCCCTCAAAGACCTTGAACTGAACCTTCCTGACCTTTTGCTGAAATGATCTTCCCCAACATTTTTGCCCATTAAAGACCAGTCCATTTCTCAAAGAACAGCTTCAATGCCATCTCCTCTTTGAATCTTTTAAGGAACATCCAGATGTAAAAGATATCTATTTCTCAACTACCGTGGTACTGTACTCTGCTTTTCATTCATTCACTTATTCATTTGAATATTTATCAATTGCCTGTTCTGTGTCAGGAAGCACTGTACTTGGCTCTGAGGATACAAAAACAAGACAGCCTTCAAAGAGTTCACAGTCCACCACGAAAGAGACATGTGCATAGCTGTAATTAAAGCCCAAAATGGTGTGCACATACATGCAAACACACCCTTAAAAAGAATCAAAGATAAAGTACTATAAACATGTTAAAGAAGGAATAATTAGTTCAGGTGGGGGAATCAGGGCTTTCAGATTCTGTTCAAAATTTTTGTAGAGTGGAGTATGAGAAACGTAATGATAATCTTTTCAAATGGAAGAAAAAGAAAGCTATCCTAAAGTAAGGTAAACAGTGGAGGGAAATTATCCTTTGGAGAAGAGTTTCAAATGTATATATTTAGACCTATGAGATAACACATATTTTTGGATCCTGCAGAGAAAACAAAACCACATCCACCAAATAAATTATAAATAGACCTGTCAAAAGTAAAAGTAATTATGGTGCAATGATGTTTCTTTTCTAATTTGTCTGGTCTGACCACCTATAGAGTGTTACAGCTGAAGCTTTAAACACCAGAATAGAATTGTTTTCTAGAAAGGATAAGTTAAAGTTATATATTTAATATTTAAAATGGCCCTCTTAGAAATATGGCATGACAGAACACACACTACTTAGAAATGGTCATAACCTTTCAGGAAATAAACATCTATCACCTAGAGAAATAATCAGAAATATATAAAACAATATTTTGTGTGTGTATAGCTTTACTTGTTACTGAAAAAACAAAAAGCAACTCTACAACCAGCCAAAATGCTCCAAAATAGAAGACATGTTATCTATATTATTGTGTAGTGGTATAGTATTAAACCATGTATTTTATGGCCTGGTAGTTACATGAGCATACTAAAAACAGACAATTTGGATTTGAATCCCATTTCTGTCACTTATAAGTTCATATAAATTTGGGTAAGTGACAGTCTATGTCTCAGTATTTTCCTTTTCAAAATGGAGTTAATAACATTACCTGTCCTATAGAATTGTCCTGATGATTAAATGACAGAGGTGACTGGTACATAGTAAGTATTTAATAAGTATTAGCCATTATTATAATATACTACACAACCATTACAAAACATTGTAGACTAGAGGAATACATTAGGACATGACATATTGTTTGAAATATATTGTTAGGTTAAGAAAGTAGAAGACAAAATATTATTCAGAGTAAAAAATTCCTAAATTAAAAGTACCTATATATGAATATATATATATAAATACTGGAAAATGTGTATAAAATATTATCAGTAACTATCCCCATTCAGTGAGATTGTGGGTGGCTTTTTAAAAATTTATTCAGTTCTGTATTTCCAAAGTTTCCTCTAATTAATATATGGTATAGTTATAATAAGAAAACAAGGACAAATTATTCAAAAACTACCTTCCCATTCACATGCTCCGTCTCAGGATAAGAAATTTTTGATGACACCCAAAGATTTGGAGCTGGAAAACTCCTGTGTAGGGAAATGGAACAATTTTCACAAACCAGCTACTTTATTGCAGGAGAGTTTTATACCTTTGAATTAAAAGAAGCTATTTTGAACATCTGAATACTAGGTAGTATTCACGTGACATTTAGTTAGAAACATATTATTTAACAGGAGTCTGCAGATAGGTTTATATAACCTCCTAAGTCACTAAATTTAAAACAAAATAAACTCAAATGTACCGCAGAGAAGTTAAATCTCAGTGGATGAGGTATGCAATGGACTTCTCATTTAATGAATCCTGGCCTTCATCAAAACACTATTGGGATGAATTTTTTGTTCGCATGATTTGGATTTTTTACTAAATAGTGTCAAAGAATGAGGAGTCTTTTTTCATCCAGTAGTTGCTTTTATATGAATTGCCCTAATAGCCAGACACATTCAGTGATTTCTTTCTCTGGGAATTTTAAAGAAAGACTTTCATGTCCCATTCTCCGGACCCACTGCAAACTGTGAGGTATCCTGGGCCAGGGGTGAACTCATCCCACTTCTTGCTACTTTTTTATTATAAACTAAGTGACTGAATTGTAATGCTTGTACTTCAAGAGATAAACTAATAACTATTGCCTGCCTCAAATAAGAACGGATGCCTGAGATATTGACGAAGTCTGCCTTTCCCTGCATCTCGGGTTCAAGTCAATATGCCTTTCACGTGTTTGGCTGACACAGCCGTTATAATCCGCAGGGTGCTTTCCAATGAACACCCACCGAATTTGTTGGAATTAGAGACAAAAATAGAGTTTTTACAACATCTATTTTCTCTGTTGCCAGGAAGACTCGTTCCATACAATCTCCTGAATTTTAAGTATTTTAAGCAACAGCATTACTCTTTCTCCAACAAATTAATTTATCAGGCCACAAAGCTTTAAAATTTAAGGAATGATAAGCAGGAGACAGCTGAGAGGAGACACCACCCAAAAAACAGGTTTAGCAAAGGCCTCAAACAAAGACCTTTCATAACTATCAAAGCCTGGGTGATGGAGCAGGAAAGACAAAGAGATATTTGGATAACCACAGTTTGTAAAAAATCTCTTCTTCCCTTTCTTTTGAAAATGGTCCATGGGCACCCAAGCAAAATACAGTACTGGAATCAAACCAGAACACTTTAACCTTTAAAAGCAATGCCACTTAACCTTTTCTTACTGTTTGGGCACACAAAGAAAAAAAGCAAACAAATAAAACAAGACATAAGTAGGTGAAATACAAAGAAACAAATTTTTATCTGCCATGGCATAATTTAACAATAAAAAAATTTCCTGAAAATACAGAATGTCATTTGAGGAACTGAATTCCAACATGAGAGCCAACATAGCTTATTCATTCCTCCTATAAGCAATATCAAAGGCCTACTATGCAGTAGGCACTTTATTAAGCACTGGGAATTCAAGGGTTTTTTGTTTTCAAGGACCTATAGACAGAAAATTGCATAAACAAATTCTATAGCTTCAGATATGATACGTACTATGATGATAATTAGAAATTTTAAATGATTATTACTTACTGTTTTTTAATTTATGTTAGGGAACTGTTTTATTAGTGTCTAGTATTCTCTGCCCCTTTTGTTGAAATCACAACTAGGAACTGGTCCAGGGGTATCCAAGAAAGCTTTTTAGAGATTGTGTTAGTTTTCTATGGCTGCCATAACAAATTACCACAAATTGAGGGGTTTACATCAACACAGATTTATCTCTCACAGTTTCTATAGGTCAAAAGCCCAGGTGGCTTGACCACATCCTCTGTGTAGGGTCTCACAAAGCTAAAATCAAGGCTGTGTTCCTTCCTGGAGGCTCTGGGGAAGAGTCCACTTCCAAACTCCTTCAGGTCGTTGGCTGAATTCCGTTTCTTGAGGTTGTAGAACCCAGATCCCCATTTCCTTGCTGGTTGTTGGAATTCCTTCTCATTCTTTCCTTGTGATCCTCTCCAACAACGGCAATTTGAGTCCCTCTCGTGCTTAGAATCTCTCCAACTTCTCCTGCCACATCTCTCTCTTCTGCCCTCAGCCCTGAGATAACTCTGTTCATATGATTATACGGGGTCCATCTGGATAATACAGGGTAATCCCCCCATATTAAGGTCTGTAACCTTAATTTCATTTTCAAAGTCCCTTTTGCCATATAACCATATTCAAGGTCCTAGAGATAAGAGGGCATGAATACCTTTTGGGGTGGGGGGGACTTTGCCTACAAAATATAAACTATGATATTTCAAACAATGGTTTCTCTTTACTTACCCCTAAAGAATCTGCACCTAATGAGTATGGGCTATTCTATTTCCAGGACATTCACTTGGCCAGGAGGTTATATGACATGGCTGCTCAAACAAGTCCAGATGCTCACATACCTGTGTTCTTTGCCCTCATGAAACTGGAAACTGTGCATATGCTCCGAGATATTCTGCTTTTTAATGTAAGTTTGTCTCAAATAGGTCTGGAATCTATTTGATCTGAAAACTCCAATGAGTTAACTCTTAGGGACCAAGTGACAAGACCCTCCAGAGGAGTCTTTTGGGGATTGGTTTTCCTTTGAGAAGCAGAATTCAAAGTCTTACACTTACCATGCAGAGCAATTCTGCTTGTTATATTGAATGTGTGTTGTATTTTGTAATACAACCAGTGAATTCATTTGGCAGATATTCTTTTCAGCACGTACTATGTTCAACGCCTTAAGCAAAGTGACATGTGCTATATATACTTGTTCACAACATAGTTCTTGCCATCAAGATCTGAGACTGGTAGGCAGATGGCAGGTGGCAAGCAGTATCACAGAGCGGTAGTTTGAAAAAGTGGAAGTTAAATTTTTTAAATCTTTGAGGTTATTCTAAAGGTGCTAGTTAAGCCTCCTGTGAGAGCTGTAAGCAAGCAAAGATCGTGTCTTCCGAGACAGAAAGGGAATGAATGGGGGAGGATCGGTGGTGGTGCGTTTGGGAGATCATGGTTCTGAGTGGAGTGAGAGGCTTGGACTTTTTTTTGAGAGGATGTCTCTTGCCAACAGTTTACAATGAGATGGAAATGGATGAAACTGGACAACATCCTTGGACCATACTGGGATTTATTTATGATTGGCCTAATTGTTGCCGTGCTGATTTTCCTGCTTAGAAATCGCCGCTAGTAGATCTGGATCATAGGAAAACCTGCTCGTGGGAACCAGTTCATTTCAAGGTATCCTCAGGAAATAAAGAATTCCCTCATCCAAATCAAGAGTCTGCTGCAGATTTCCTACTCAGACCTGTGTTGGAAAAATGGACAAAACTTGGGGCCTGTCCTAGAGAAACAACTGTCAGACTTCCTGCTTAGTTGAGGGGACCATCTGGGGGACACTGGGGACTGGTCGCCTAAGACTTCGTTGCAAACTTGTCATTTTGGTGATCTAGCCCTGCATTAGGAATAAAGACCACCCAGTTTGTGTTGTAATAACAACCTCCCCCTTTCAAGAGGGCAAGCTGGGTTTCTTGGCTCCCACAGCCATACTGAGGTGAAAAGGGGGAGTCTGGGGAATGCAGGAATACAGACCCCTCAGAACAGGATAAAGACAAAAATTTACAAATAGACCTCGTACAAACAGATCTTGTAGGAATGACCCTGTGAGTGACTCTAGCCCTAATAAGCAACAGCCCCCCGTGGTATGCTGAGCCTGGAAGTGGGGAGTGGGGGCTAACCCGAACTCCTCACCAAGGGGCCTTCTAGCAAAGCTCCCTTAGCAGTTGTGTAGTGAACAAAGAAATCTGAGGCCGATGCAGCATCATGCCCCTCTCCTCCAATCCTCATCAGAACCCTGTTCTTCCTGGGTGATACAGTGTGGATATTTGTCTCCTCCAAATCACATGTTGAAATTTGATCTCCTGTTGGAGGTGGGGCCTGGTGGGAGGAGATTTGGTCATGGGGCAGATCCCTGATGAATAGCTTGGTGCCATCTGTGCAGTAATAAGTGAGTTCTCTATTAGTCCCTGTGAGAACTCAGTGTTAAAAAGAGCCTGGCACTTGCCTCCTCTCCCTCTCCCTCTCCCTTCCTTCTTCTCACCATGTGACATGCCGGCTTCCCTTCACCTTCCACCATGAGTGGAAGCTTCCTGAAGCATGTTGGCACCATGCTTCTTGTATATCCTGCAGAACCGTGAGCCAAATAAACCTCTTTCTTTATGAATTACCCAGCCTCAGGTGTTCCTTTATAGCAATGCAAAACTTAAAAGACACTGGAAATCCCCCTTAGGGCACCTCATAAAAAGGAGATGATACCAGCCTCCCAGGACACAAGCTGAAAGGTCTAGATTTTCTGGCTTCCAACAGGTAAATCAGGGGCCCAGCACTGGTGGCAGGGTGGGCAAGGAGAGTGCAAAGCTATGACTTATGTCAAGGGCCAGGCTTGCATCCCAGCTCCACAACTCTCTAGCTGTTTGACCTCTCAAGCCTCAGTTTCTTCATCTGCAAAATGGGAAGAATAATACCTTAGAGAGCTGATACGAAGATTAAATAGGATAATGTATGTAAAGGGAGTAGTAGCACAGGGCCTGGCACCCAGAACAAACTCCATAAGTTGTACCTTTTAATATCCTTTAAAAACACATGTCAAATCAGTTGGAATGGGATAACAGCTGAGTTGACATCAATCTGTGTCTTCAATGCTTTGCAGATAGTTCTCCAGCTAAAATGCTGGTGCATAGGTAGAAAAAGATCCTGCTTCCCTACGTAAAAATTCAACTTAGGGAAAAGAAGAGTTAATTAATATCAATCATAATCAGAAAGTGGAATGAAAGGGTGGGTATGCACGGAGTTTGGAATCAAACCACTTGGATTTGAAGTCCAGCTCTGTCCCTCAGTAGCTCTGTGACTTTGGGCATAATTTTTCCAAACCTCATTTTTTCCTCCATAAAATGGGAGTATTTCCTACCTTGCTGGAGAATTGTAAGTCTTAAATACAACTAATGTCAAAAGTGCTTTATAAACACAGCACATACACATACTAACCACACCCATTTATTTGGCCATGAACTAACTAATACAGGCCTGTCTAATGTCCAAGTGTTTAGACTTTTCTGGACATGGTCCCTGCTTTATTAGGGAGTTCCAGTTCCAAAGGGCCCAGCATATTTTATACAAACATACAGGAAGGGGCAGGCATCCAAGTCTCAGATGAGGCCTAATGAACAGGACAGCCATGCAATTATATCTCACAGGTGTCTAGAAATTGAGCATAGTAATGAGAATATTGGCAAAGAGGGGAGTGTGGAAGGCAGCGTCAGTGAGTCCTGGCTCAAAGTCTGGATGAAAGATGAGCTCCTTCGAGGTAAAGCTTGTGAAAATCACTGCAGGCAGGGTTGCAGGGGAGACTGGTTTTGTGACTTGCTGTGTAGAGTAGAGCACTGCCTAAAATAGAGGTGGGAGGGCAGCCCAAGTTCATAAATTTCCCATTTAAGCTGATTGTTCCATGTAAATGTGAGAAATGGAGCAAGCTTTGTAAACAGGAATGATTTAGGGGGTTCAAATCATTATAATCTCCATTTCTGGGCCTCTTCCCAGAGCCGTCACTGGGGCAGTTCCCACCACCACGGTGCATGGTTGGGTACCTGCCAGCACCTGTGCAGCTTTGAGGTGACAGATCTAGGGACAAAGAGCCTGTGAGCCACAGATACTCCCCTGTCATGGCAAATCCCACCCACTCCATGGTCCCACAGAGAGCCCTTGTTCATTTTCCTGCTTCTGATGCTTTTAAATAAAAACTGATAGGCTGTGGACTACAAGGCAGCTGTTTGTGTTGTTTTTTTTTAAATCTAATTCTCTTTTGTAACTCGCTTTCCTCCCTGACTCTTCATTCAATTGGAGTAGCTATTCGAGTCGATACATTTTTTAAAAGTCAAGTCAGATAATTTTTTTTCTAGAGCAGAGGTCCAGAGTCATTTTCTGAGGAGCATGCTTTTGGAATTCTCTGCTTTTCCCCAAAGTCTTGAATGGTAGAGATGCTGCTTCTTCCTGCACTCCCCTCTCTGGGAACCCCACAGAGCCATTGAGAAGACAATGTGGTGAGGCCCAGAGGAGGAGAAAGGAACATCACTGAGCACCTGCTATGAGGCAGGCTCTGTTTACACCTTGTTTTCTCAACCCATCTTCATGATGAGACCAGGAGGTAGATATAACTACCTCTATTTTGCACAGGAGGAAAATGAGACAAGGAAAGGCTAGAAAAGATCACATAACTAATAAATAATGGGGCTAGAATTTGAGTCCAGCTCTGATGTCAAAATATGTTTTTGCCTCTATGTTACTGTTCCAGTTATTGCTTGCTTCTTAGCAAACTACTCCAAAAGTGAGTGGCTTGAAATAATAGTCATTTCATTTTATCTCATGTTTTTGGGGCAGTTGATTCTTCTATTCCATGTGGCATTCACAGAGGCCACTTGGTGGATGGGTTGTTCTAGAGAGTCCAAGACAGCTTTACTCACATCCTTGGCTCCTTGATGGCTGGAAGGCTGGTCTCAGCTGTGACTGTTGACCAGAATGCTCACATGTCACATGTGACCTCTTAGCATGGCAGGAAGAGTAGTTGGACTTTTTACACAGAAGCTTAGGACTCCACAGAGAGTGTTCACAGAGACCCAGGCAGAAGCCACAGGTTTCCTAAGACCAAGCCTCAGAAGTTCTAGAACATCACTTCTACCATACTTTACTGGTCAAGCATTAGACTTCGTCTCTCAATGGGAGGAGTAACAAAGAATTCACAGCCATATTTAACCTACTACAAATAAACTGCTTAAAAATCTACAAAGTGTAGGCCGGGCGCTGTGGCTCACGCCTGTAACCCTAGCTCTTGGGAGGCCGAGGCGGGCGGATTGCTCAAGGTCAGGAGTTCAAAACCAGCCTGAGCAAGAGCGAGACCCCGTCTCTACTATAAATAGAAATAAATTAATTGGCCAACTGATATATATATAAAAAAATTAGCCGGGCATGGTGGCGCATGCCTGTAGTCCCAGCTACTCGGGAGGCTGAGGCAGGAGGATCGCTTGAGCCCAGGAGTTTGAGGTTGCTGTGAGCTAGGCTGACGCCACGGCACTCACTCTAGCCTGGACAACAAAGTGAGACTCTGTCTCAAAAAAAAAAAAAAAAAAAAAAAAAATCTACAAAGTGTTACATAAATTCCAGTACAAAAACTGGCAGAAGAAAAATGCAGCCCAGGCACTGAGCTGCTGATCTTGGAAGATGAGGATTTGAACAGACTAGTCAGATCCATGTCTGGCTCTCCTTGTATTCCCACCTCACCTCTCAGACTGAAAAAATCCAGGTGTGTGATGGTAACCAGAGAAAGGAAAAGATGTCCTCCTGTCTTCCTCAGTCAGACACACACATACCCCCACACCCACCCCTCCACACACACTACTGAATGATGCTCAATTCTTTCTCTGCTTTGGCTCCAGTGGCATGAGCCCAGAGATGCAGGGTCCCGGGAAGTTCAGGACTCTCCTCTAGAGCACCCCAGGTCCAGGCTCCACTCCTGTGTCTCAGGACACATACTGACATTCAGTGGGTGGGAGACATACCCCACATCCCTTCCCCTCCTCATTCATCTTCCCTTCCCAAACCTACAGTCCCCATGAGCCCACCTCCTCTGCTTCATCCCCTGGCTAAGGTCCTCCTGCTGGGATGTGGCCCTTAGCATGGGTTGTTACCAGCCTTCTGCCCTACAATTCTGCTACCAGTTGAGGATGGGGGTAAGCAGGAAACTCTGCATCTTTGGATTGGAAAGGGAGGAAAGCAGTCCTTCCTGTGGACCAGTCTCTAGACTGAAAGATATAAAATAAGTAAATCAGACTTCTCTTGCACTGTGATGGTCAATCTTATGCTAAGGTAGCTCCTAAACCTTATTACACAAAAAGAACATCTGGGCCAGGCACAGTGGCTCACGCCTGTAATCCTAGCACTCTGGGAGGCCGAGGCGTGCGGATCGCTCAAGGTCAGGAGTTCGAAACCAGCCTGAGCAAGAGCGAGACCCCTGTCTCTACTAAAAATAGAAAGAGATTAATTGGCCAACTAAAAATACATAGAAAAAATTAGCCGGGCATGGTGGCACATGCCTGTAGTCCCAGCTACTCGGGAGGCTGAGGCAGAAGGATTGCTTGAGCCCAGGAGTTTGAGGTTGCTGTGAGCTAGGCTGATGCCATTGCACTCTAGCTGGGGCAACACAGTGAGACTCTGCCTCAAAAATAAAAGAACATCTGACCCTTCCTCCTTCCCAGTTTTGTTTTTAGCTAGGACTACAGCTGTAAGCCACCTTGCCTGGTTCTCAGCTTTGAGTTTTAATGGCAAAGTTGCCCTCCTATTACTTTAGTATTAGGAAGTGCCAGGTTCAGTATTGAAGTGTGGGGAAAACCCTTTCAAACCACCCTACTATTCAGGTAAGTCTCCAAAAGTTACTGATTGGAGACTCATGGTCTAGAAAATTAAAGGTAGGTTTTTAATTTTTAAAATTTAATTTTGCATTATATTTTATCCTATTTAAAAATATATGATTAGGAAACCCAGAACTCCCATTTTTCCATAAACCTTCACAAGTTATCTGGTCATGAATATTACCTTGACTTTGTTCAATTCTCAACAACCTCAATGAGCTTTACCTGAAAATTCCTCTGAGGTCTTCCAGGTTCTCCCACCATATTGTACTGTTCCCCATATAACTTAGCAACAAAAACAACATAACCCACAGCTAGTGCTCTAAGAGTCTCCAAAAAGATTCACTCCTAATAAAACCAAAGAGAAAGACAATAATATTCAGCCGCTGTCTTCACAATAGCAGGTAAATCAAAGCAGGACAATGACTCCAAGGCTGTCTTCATGTCAAGAAAACAAAGACTTGTGTTCTTACCATTACTCTGAGGCCACTATGGGGCCCGGCTCCAGCAAACTGGCCAACTAACGTAGATACCTGTCCCAGCCAGCACAGAGGTAGCTGTGAATTGGCAAGAGTACAGGCCTGGAACCAATTTGAGGTAAGCCAAGTAATTTACACAGAAGGAAACCAAAATATTTCTCCCTGATATATTAAGGATCGTTGAGCTAAAAACAGCTGAAACGTAGGGGGACTTTCTGCCTTTCCTCTGTTTGCCTAAAGGCAGGACATAAATCCTCCCTTACTGGAGACAGCCACTTATCAGCTTAGAGATGGCACTAGCAGACGCCAGAGAAATCTGCAAGCAGACCTTACTTCATTCGTTTCTTCCCACATTTTTCCCACCTTTGAGAGACTAGAACTGCTCTCTTCTTAGTCTTGTCACTGCTCTAAAATTTATTGCTCTCTGTTAAAATACTATTTAAGCAAGCATCAAGCTTCAAGCCTCCTGCCAATGTTTTGAGAGAGTTATTTTCCTCCCCCCCTCCCCCTTGATGAACATGGCCTGCCTTATTAAACTTGCTTGGTTTTCTCTTGCTAATCTGTCTTTTGTTTCAGGAGAGTGTCTCAACTATGAATTTATGAGGGTTGAGAAAAGATAATATATTTTCCCCCCTTCAGCACATTACACAAAAATCTGAAACCAACAAGGAAGAGGGATCGATGCTATGGGAAGAAAAGGGCCACCCTTAAGAAAGCTCCATAGACATTTCAAATTTAAGTGCTGTGATGGTCTTAGTTTAGGTTCCCCCAGAAGCTGACCGTGAGACAAGGATGTGCATTGTAGGTAGGTTTTTTTGGGTAGGGATCTCAAGAAATAGAAATATGGAAGGAAGCCAGTTCCGGAGTAGTATCAAGAAAGTTACCACAATGGGTCACCAGAGAACTCTGGTAGCCCATGTAAAGCACGTACCTTGTAGTTATCCCACCCACTGGACAAAGGAGCAGGACATTTTTTCGCAACTGCCAGCAGTCAATGGTTGAGGGGTACCTTAACTGGAACATGAATTTTCCATACTTCTAACCCCCCATGTAGGCAGGTGGAGCCCACAGAGAAAGCCCTCGCGCAAAGAGACGCAGGTGCTTGCAGTTAGCAGCTTTGCCCAACAACATGAAGGCCTGATGGGATGGGGCAGGAATTGACAGCGTGTGGAGTGGTGATTAAGAGCTGCCTTCTGGGCCCTTCCACCCATTCTTTCCTTCAATAAACGATGCACAGTGCACTAACAGTGTTCCAAGCACTCTGCCAAGAGCCTGGGAAATAAAACTGCCCTCAGGAACCTTGCAATGTGTGGGGTAGAAGAGAGAAGACCTCATTATTAGGACAACCACTGTGGGCCAGGCATTTTCCTGGAGTTAGCTCAGTTCATTCTCCCAGACATTCTTCTTCCAGTTTTACAGACATGCCGTGCAGTGATCTGTCTACTTCTCCACCAGAAGATATTTAAAAGCAGAATCATAGTATTATGATGCTGGCTGGTGAACAGTTTCTGCCTCCAGAAGAAATGCAGACGCTAGTAGAGGAAACGGATTGGCAAATGTAAGCAGTGTGTTTGCAGAGCTGAACCCAGTAAATGGGCTGCGCCGGCCTGCTTCAGCCTGGAACCCAAGTGAGGGGGACAGGAGTGTGGGAAATGGCCAATTCTGCTCTGTTTCTTTCCCTCTTCCCACCCTGCCTGCCTTTGGCTCCTCCAAGGATGAAGAGAGTTGTGGTGGCAAGAAGACGGTTTAAGAAATAGGAAAGATTTTACTAAACTGGCACAGAAGTAATCCAACAAAGTGCCTGCTGAGCATGGAAGTTCATATCAACTCCTATGGAGCACTTTCTTGGGATTCCCTGCTGGGATCCTTCTGTCTTTGTTTGGGATTTTCCCAAGCAGAGCCTAAGACATGGATTAGGGTATAGGTAGCTCATTTTAGAGATAATCCCAAGACTCAGAATTGAGGGTGTGGGAAGGATAAAAAGCCATGAAAAAAGGGATATGTTATTGAGGTCACTGCTGTAGGCAATGAGGGGTCTATTCTACCAGAATCTGGAATGTTTACAGAATACCTCCCAGAACTGTCTGCCTGAAAGACAGGAGCTGGGCCATTTACCCACCAGCTCCCTTCTCCATGATTTGGTGATTGCTCCTGGGGTGCATTAAATCCCTGTTTACCCCTTCTGGGCTGCTTCTCAGAGGCTATGGCAAAATCTCTGGGCCAGAAAAAAGACCTGTGCCTTCCCTTAGCATCAGGCATAGAGAGTAAGAGTCTGAGCTTGCAGAGATGGGTCCTCTGCAGCTACAGGCTGAAATCAGTAGGCAGAAAAGCTCCTGCCTCATGAATGAGTCCCCTAAGGCCCCAGGCCCCAGTCACCTATCGGTCCATCAGACAGACTCTCTTGGCCGGGACTCTCTCCCTGTGATAGGCTGAATAACAGCCTTGAAAAGCCATCCATGGGTTAATCACTGGAACATGTGAATGTTATATGTCAAAAAAAGGGCTTAGCAAAAGTGATTAAGTTAAGAATGTTATGATGGGGAGACTGTCCTGGATTATACAGGCAGGCCTTAAGTGCAATCACAGGTGTTCTTATACGAGAGAGGCAGAGAGAGATTTGACATAGACAAGGAGGAGGCCTTGTGACCACCAAGGTAGAAAGAGAAGGGATGTGGACACAGCCAAGGAATGCTAGCAGCCACCACAAGCTGGAAGACGCAAGGGATGGATTCTCTAGAACTCTGGAAGGAGCCAGACATCTCGATTTTAGACTTCTGGTCTCTAAAACTATGAGGGAATAAAGACCTGTGGTTTTAAGCCACCAATTTTGGGGTGATTCTTTTATAGCAGCAACAGGAAACCAATACATTCTTTCCTCTCTAGGTGGCACTAGGCTGGTTCCTTTCCTTATGCCCTTTATCTGGGCCCTTTATTCTTGCCACTGCTGGTGGTAGCAGGGCAGTTAGTTCCAAGGGCAACCCAGTTTCTCTTGCTCCCTCTAACTCCCATTCTCACTCTCTCCTTAGATAGGTGGTCTCAGGCTCTCCCCATAAAGCATGTGTCACACTCCAGTCCACCATGTCCTCAAAACTCCAAGTACCACAGATGAAGTTCTCCAAGTGGCTCCCTTATAGCCCCTCTCATTTGGCTGAAGCTGGGGAAAGAGCTCTGTCTTCCCCTCCCCCATGGGAAATGCAGCAGCCATCAGAAAACTCCAGGAACATTTTGCCTCTGGCCTCCTTCTTCAACATTTAAGTACCATACCCTGAACACCCACCCACTCGCAAGTCCCAGCCCCTCAGTTTATAAAATTGGGGCCACCTGGCTCCTTTTGTTAATGCTCAGCCTTTGGGCCTCAACCCAAACCAAGGAGTCCTGTTTTATCACCTAGAAATTCCTAACAATTTCATTATTGAGATGTGTGCTCTGGGCTGGGAAGCAGCAAATGGATCCATCCCTGAGTGTACCAGAAATAATGCTGTGGCCTCAGTCACTTCCTCTCTGCAGCTTCCCCAGTGTCCTTCTCATGAAAGTGAGAAGGTTGGGTGGGTCTACAATCTCAAAGCCACAAAACTGCAAAACTATCAATGATGTGCACATGTGCAACTTCTGTACTGAGACTCCCAACCTGTGGTAGGTAGGTTAGAGAGAAAAGTTTCCTGAAACCAAGAACTGATATTTGTGCCTTGGCTAAACGCCTGTAATGGGTTTATAAAAATAGCATTTGCTCACTCTATGCCAAACTCACAAAAAAAAACAACACCTGAGGCATCAGAAAGAGAATTTAATTTCAATTTTTAAAAAAAATTTAGAAGTAACTATTTCCAAAAAAAAGAAAGAAAGAAAGAATGATGGAGGTGGGGGTGGTGAAGACACATGCCTAGGATTTCACATTAAATTCTGCACCATGTGGGGCTGTAGGTTTTCCCACCACTTCTGTCTTCCCTTCATTCCTTACTCTGCCAGAATGAATCCTTTCTCCCACAGACTATTTTGCTTGTATGTGATTAGTATATAAAAATGATTCACCTCCTCTAAGACACATTCTTTTTATAAGAAAAGGTGCCAACCCATAGCAAAAATAAATGTGCCATTCTAACAGTAGCTTGTTATTAACAAGAAAAATCATAAAACTAAAAATAGTGGCTCCACTAGAGGTAACTTGAGGGAAAATAGTCATATGCTGAATATGCATTTCCAGAGACACGATATACTCAGAGGTTTAAAGTTTCCAAGCTCCTGAGCCCAAACAGCTTCTCTTCCCAGGGTCTGCTCCCGAGGAAAGCAGAACTAAAGTGACCTGATGCAGAGCACACTTACACATTTTCCAGAAAAGGATATCCTGGCTCAGAGAGCAGATCAGCAACTTGCCTACAGTCACACTGCCGGTTAGTGGAGAGGCTTAGGATTTAAACTCAGGACCAACAACAAAGCCAGTGTTCTTTCTTCCATTCCATTCTCCCCCCATTATCTTACTGTCTTATTGTCAAATATATATTTTACTATAATATCTATTATTTTTTTCAATTTTCCCATTAAAAAATAGTGAAGTGGACAAAAATTACAATTTTCATTTGAACAATCTTTTCTTAATCATGATTCAAAGCACCATAGAGAAAACCTGATCAGCATACAAAAGGCCAAAAGGCATTATTAATTTGGACATGTGATTCACTGACAACTCAGAATGGAATGTGAAATCTTGACAGCGATCAATCGATACTATTGATCATTTTTATTGGGATTGTTTT
Organism: Microcebus murinus; assembly: GCF_040939455.1. Classification (NCBI taxonomy): domain Eukaryota; kingdom Metazoa; phylum Chordata; class Mammalia; order Primates; family Cheirogaleidae; genus Microcebus; species Microcebus murinus. The sequence goes on from NC_134119.1 coordinate 17,911,761, forward strand.
GTGAGCTATACCAACTTTACACACTCTGATTTCCTCTCCCATTGTTTTTTCCCTCCCGCCCCTGTGTAAATGTGCTTTCCAAAGATAGCTCCCTTTTCCAGATGGACAGTGTCCGTAGCAGATACTTCAGTGCCTTATCCATGTGACCGCGGCCCAGTTCTGAGACCACTGACATCTTCCATGGGCAGACCCCCTGCCATCTCTAGCTTCCCACCTCAAATACCTGCATTCCTCTGCCTAAGAGGGTTCTTTGGCTACAGGAGCATTGTTGGCCACAAGAAAGGCAGACCAGATGTGCCAAGGAGTTAATGTTCCCAGGAGCAAGCCTCCACCAAAAATTCCTGTAAGGACAGAAATCCTTCAGTTTCTTTGCCCCTCCGTGGACTGTTTCACAACATGTTTTCTGTAGAGTTTCTCAGAAGGTGCCCAGCAGGACTGAACCCAGTTGTCCACTGCAGAAATCTACTCACTAACACATTGCAATTGGGTTCCTTCCCTTCCTCTTTTCCACTCCCTCACCTTCCCACTCCTCTCCAAATAAACTACCTACACTCAAATTCTTGTCTCAGAGTGTGGTTTTCTTACTGAGCAATCAATGGGCTTGCTTCCTGATGCACATAAAAACCAATATCATGGCTCCAGCATTGGAGAAAAGAAAAGCTTTATTGCAAATCGACTGCCAAGGAGACAGGAGGAAATGCTCAAATCTGTCTTCCTCAATTGGGTGCTGGGTTGGGTTTTTATAAGCATATAGTAATGAGGTAGGGTCTAATTGGATCTTGCAATGAGGTGATGTCAGGAGGCATGATCTAACTGGATCCTACCATGAGGTGTCTACTTCTTTATTCAGTCCCTACTCTTTGGTCTGAGGTCTTAGGTTCCACCCATGGTTGTATACGTGGCTCATCTGGGCATGCTCAGGTTACATGATTTTCAAGCTGGGGGTCCATGGCCACTAAAAAACAATTCACAGATTTGTCACATAAAAGTTTAGCCACATTGCTCTGGTGCAATTACAGTTTTGGGGAAACCCATGCCAAGAAAAGTCTAAGGAAAGATTATGTAACACATACCAGAGATAACAACCGATTTGGGAATAAAATCAATATTTGTTTATAGACCGACTACATTGTCAATATCTGTTTATAGACCAACTACATTGTAAACTCTGTGGGAAGGCCATTTTTAATTTATTCATCATTGTGTCTTCAGCACCCAGCTGAGCCTGCATATAATTGGTCTCAAATACTTTTTATTATTTTGTTTTTATTTTTATCTTTAAAGACAGGGTCTTACTTTGTTGCCTAGGCTGGAGTGCAGTGGCCCAATAACAGCTCGCTGTATTCTCAAATTCCTGGGCTCAAGCAATCTTCCTGTCTCAGCTTCCCAAGTAGCTGGAATTACAGACAAGCACCAGCACACCAGGCTAATTTCTTTTTTTTTGTAGAGACAGGGTCTTGCTATATTTCCTAGGCTGGTCTTGAACTTCTGGCCTCAAGCAATCTTCCTGCTTCAGCCTCCCAAAGTGCTGGGATTACAGGCCTGAACTACCATGCCTGGCCACAAATACTTATTAAATGTGGGTGAATGAATGAATAAATTAATGAATAAATAGATTGGGATTCCTAGCTTTCTCCTAAGGTTTTTCAAACATTAAGGTGACAAGTTATCCTAATTAATGCCAAAGAAAGGACTAGAATTATAAAAGAGAAATAGGAAATACAATAAAGAAAACAATCTGTTTTCTTCTACTTTCATAGAACACTTCTGACATCAAATGTGTGGGAGGTTTTTCCACAACTAATTCTCCAACTCTTCAGATACCAACTGAGTGTCCTATATTTCAATTCAATTTCTGATATTATCCACCTGGAATTAGCTGTGGATCTCACAAGTTAAAGGGCTCAGTCTCACACGACTGTCTGCCACTTCACATGCCAATCAAAAGTTGTTGAATCCCAGGTTATCCACACTTCTGTCTGTTCTGGCTACAAATTAGGGGTTCCCATGAGCCTCTTGTCAGGTTTAATCATTTGCTATAATGGCTCACAAAACTCAGGGAAACATTTGTTTACATTCACTGGTTTAGTAAAGGATATTATAAAGGAGACAAATGACTAGCCAGATGGAAATGTAGAGGGTGAGGTCTGAAAACGTCCTGGGTTCGGCAGTTTCTGTCCCTGTAGAGTTGGGGTCCACCACCCTCCCAGCATGTAGATATGTTCACCAACCCAGAAGATCTCTGAACCCCATCTTTTAGGGATTTTTATAGAGGCTTCACCACATAGGTGTGATGGATTATGACCTCAATCTCCAGCCCCTCTCTCTTTCCTGGAAGATGGGGGGGTGGAGCAAAAAGTTCCAAGCTGCTAATCATGGCTCGATCTTCCTGGTGACCAGCCCTCATCTTGAAACTGTCCAGGAGCCCAACAAGAGTTGCCTAGTTAGAACAAAAGACATTCCTATCAAATCATTATTGAACATTACAGCATTTAAAAAAAGAAAAAAAGAAAAAAAAGATACTCCTATCACCAGGAAATTCCAAGGGATTTAAGAGCTCCATATCAGGAAGCAGAACTACAGTCAAAGGCCAAATATTAGAACAAAACACACCCTAACTCCCCTATCACTTACGAGCTCTATGCCAGGAAACAGGGACAAAGAGCAAATAAAATTTCTTATCACATAATAATATCATATGAACTGCTATAAAAATTTAAACAATCATCTATAAAATTTGAATAAGTAGAAACATATCTGTGTTTGAATAAGTAGATGGCAAAATGCAGATATGTTAATTTTCCTCAAATTAATTTTAAATATAATATATTCTTAATAAAAATACCAACAGAGGACTTTTTAAACTAGGCCAGTTGCTTCCAAAGTTCATAAGGAAAAATAAACATAGATGAATAACAAGGACAATTCTGGAAAAGGAGAGTAAGGAGGGAGAAATAACTAAACTAGCCAACAAAATATAAAGCTATAATAATCAAGCCATTTGAATAAGACAGAATAGAGCATCCATAAATGACCCAAATACATAAAGTGGCACTTCAAATCAATGGAGAAGTGGTAGGTTATTCAGAATTGTATTGCAATATAGTGCAGCCCACTGGAAAAAATAATTTCAAATCCCTACCTCACAAGTTATATTAAAATAAATCCCAAATATTTAAATGTAATAAATGAAACTATGAAAGTATAAAAGAAACATGCACTTTTAGCTTATTTGCTTATACAATCCAGGATGGTCATGCCTCTTTTTGACATGGTTGGACAAATACTCATAACCCCTCTAGACGCAGATTTTGTAGTTTTAGGAAAGAGCAGCCTGTGGCCAAGCCATCTTCTTGATATGCTGTGTATCAGAACACACAGAGGACACTGGCAGCATGCTGAAAATTTCAGCACTTGTTAGGAAGCTGAGACTTCAAAGAATGAAAGAAGCAAAAACAAAAGATTATCTGCACTTAGGCCTGTAATATGATAATTAGCCCGGGGCTGGTGTTTTCTAGGAGAATTATTAATATAAGATCTTCTAGAAGTTTCTCAAAAGAACAGTTATAACCTTCTAGTTCTGCTTCTAGCTTCTCCTTGTACTGGCCTATTCATGATTTTAGTCCATAACAGGATGCCATTAAATTGAAACTTCATTAATTTGACTAAGAAAGGAGGAGACTAAATTATTGAGCTACTAGGTACTAGCCCTCATGGCAAACATTCCCCCAGTCCAGGCTGCATTTTATTAGTACATGGGTGTTATTTTAAAATGATCTGACAAAAAAAGACCAATGTGTGGGAAAACTAGCACTCTGGACTGCTAAGGTTAGAGTGGGTGGTTTGGGAATTTATATTAATTCCACCTCTTAACACTTATATTAAATAATAACTAAATATATGCATAAAATTAGCTATAAGAATGCTGTTTCCACAGTGTTACTTATAATGACAAAAAATTGGAAACCACTTAAATAATGGAATAGTTAAATAAATTGTCATACATCTAGTCAAAGAAAAATCAATTCTGCCAATCTGGAGTGATTTAAAATGATGCCATAGACGAATATTTACTGACATGGAAATATGTTCTGTTGTGATGTGTAAAAAAGCATATTTCAAAACAGTTTGTAAAGTTTGATCACAAGTTATAAAAAATGAGTTGTATCTATGCATATACTACATTAGAAAATTCTGCAAAAGCACACATAAAAATGGATGTTTCATCACAGTGATTATCTCTGTGATGGGATTGGCAGAATTGATTTTTAAAAAGATATGATCCAACCATATGCTGTCTATAAAAAACACTCTTTAGATTCTAAGACCCAAATAGGCTTAAAGTAAAAGGCTGGAAAAAGATATGCCAGACAAACAGTAACCAAAAGAGCAGAAGTAGCTATGCTTGTATCAGATAAAATAAACTTTAAGACGAAAATTGTTATGAGAAAAAAAAAGACATTTTATAATTTAAAAAGGGGCAATTTGTCAGTAAGACATAACAATTATAAATAAATAATATATGCACATAACAACACAACACCAAAATACATGAAGCAAAAACTGACAGAATTGAAGGGAGAAATAGAAAATTCAACAATAATAGTTGTTCATACCCCACTTTTAATAGTGGATAGAATAACTAGGCAGAAGATCATAAGGAAATAGAGGACTTCAACACCACTGCAAACCAACTAGACCTAAGAGATATCTATAGAACACTCCATTCAACAAAAGCAGAATACACTATATGGAAAATAGTCTGGCAGTTTCTCAAAAATCTAAACATAGAATTACCATATGACCCAGCAATTTCACTGCTTAGTAGATTACCTAAGAGAATTGAAAACATGTCTAAACAAAAACATGTACACAAATGTTCACAAAGGCATTATCCATAGTACCAAAAAGCAGCAACAACCCAAATGTCTATCAACAGATGAATGGATACACAAAGTGTGGTATATTCATACAATGGAATATTATTCAGCAATAAAAAGAAACGAAAGTACTGATACTTATAACAACATGGATAAACCTTAAAAACATTATGCGGACAGAAAGGCGCCAGTCACAGATGGTACCATATTGAATGATTCCATTTATGTGAAATATTTTGAATAGGCAAATTCACAGAGTCAGTAGATTATTTGTTGCCAGAGCCTGGGAGTCAGTGGGGAGTGGAGAGTGATCACTAACGAGCATAATGTTTCTTTTGGAGGTGATGAAAATATTCTAACATTAAATACTGGTAATGGTTTCACAACTCTGTAAATATACTAAAAACCACTGCATTATTCACTTTAAAAGAGCATATTTTATGGTATATGAATTATATCTCAATAAAAATGTTATAAAATAATAAATGGAGACAAATATGACACTATCTTAACAGTTGTTAAGATTGGGGGATTTTTTTTTTTTTTAGAGATGGGGTCTGGCTCTGTTGCCTAGACTGGAATGCAGTGATGAGATCATAGCTTATTGCAGCCTCCAACTCCTGGGCTCAAGTGATCCTTCCAGTTTGGCCTCTTGAGTAGCTAGAACTACAGTTGTGTATCACCATGCCCAGCTATTTTTTTAATTTTTTGTAGAGACAGGATCTCACTCTGTTGCCCAGACTAGAGGGCCATGGTGTCAGCCTAGCACACAGCAACTTCAAACTCCTGGGCTCAAGCAATCCTTCTGCCTCAGCCTCCTTAGTAGTTGGGACTATTGGCATGCACCACCATGCCCGGCTAATTTTATATATATATATTTTTTAGTTGTCTGGCTAATTTCTTTCTATTTTTTAATAGAGACAGGGTCTCACTCTTGCTCATGCTGGTCTCGAACTTCTGACCTCAAGCAATCCTCCTGCCTCGGCCTCCCAGAGTGCTAGGATTACAGGGGTGAGCCACCGTGCTTGGCCTGAACTTGGTTCCTATCAAAAAATGCCAGAGTTAGCCATTACCCTTCCACAGGAAAACATATGAGCTCATACTTAATAATGAAAGCAATGATAAGGAAAACAATAATGATATATTGTTAAAGATCTTATAAATGATTATAACCAGCATAGTGAGGGTATGGTAAGACCTTCATTCACTTGTTCTTCATTCACTTGCTTTTCATTCATTCATAATTTTTGAACATTTGCTAGTTATTGAATATCTACCAGGATCCAGGAACTTTCTAGATGCTGAATAATTCATACCAAAATCCCTGCCATCCTGGAGCTGTCATTCCCAGCTGGTAGGAGGTGTACAGAGACACAATTCTTCTGGGGCAAAATTTGGCAATAATTATTAAAAGCCTGAAATACTTTCATATATTTTAATCTAGTAATTCCACTCCTAATAATTTATTTTATTTATCATATAGTTATCTACAATCAAAAAGAGTTGGTAAAGACATAAGCCTATAAACAGAAATCTGCAAATAATTTATGGTACATTCACATGATGAAATATTACGTTGTCATTAAAAATCACGCTTTTTTAAAAGAATTACCAAAAAATGTCCACAGCAGAGGAAAGACTTCTCTGGAGAGACTTCCAAGTCCAAAAAGATGGCATAAAGGCAAATTAGCTTCTCTCTCCCCTACAAAAAAACAAAACCAAATATGCAGTGCCAAGATCTTCACCAGCAATAACATAGAGCTCAAGTATAAAGATGAGTCAATTCCCAGGGCCACAGAGCAGTGGGAAAACTCTGAGCAGGTGATAGGAGAACTAACTTCCACATCTGCAATGCTCCTCTTCCTCATCCTGCCAGGCACCAATCATGTGGAAAATCTCCTCTCAACTCATGGTTTCTACATTGGAAAAAGTGAAATTGAGGTGGTAAACTGGTTTCCTCACCTCCTGGGGTTTCCTGGCAGGCAATCTATCCGTGCCTTAACCCCTGGGTGGCATGTGACTGCCTGAAGAGGGAGATATCCCTGGGGAGGAAGTGGAGACAGGTGGAGGTGGAGATATGTGGCGGAGGCAGGACTACTAGGTCCAACCCGGAAACTCTGCTCTGTAGCTAAGCCAAAGGAGACACCAAATAAGAGTGGCTGTAGGAGGTACATTCCCCAGGTCCCCCCGGGCATGAACTCTTAGCCAGTCTTCTCACACAGCTGGAATAATTCCTTTGGGACGCTCCACATCTGGGACAAGCAGCGCTCCAAACATTTACTAGAGCCGAGGCAAACCTATGCTTAAGGCACCACCTAGAGCTGAAAAGGAGGCAGTAACCTAGCTGTGAAGCTTTGCTAACAAATATATATTATTCGATAAAAATCCAAATAAGCTGGGCAGAGAACACTGTAATAAATGAGTAATCCTTCAATATAAAGACATAGATATATTTCCACAAAAAATAACAGCAGACAGGAACCATGACCTCCCCAAAAGGACAAAGCAAACATCCCATGACTGACCCTAATGAGATGGCTTGAGTTCTCAAACCAAGAATTCAAAACAGCAGTTTTAAGGAAGCTCAGCAAACTCCAAGATAATATAGAAAAGCAATTCAGAAAATTTGTCAGGGAAATTTAACAAAGAGATTGAAATAATTTTTTTAAAAGCAAATAAAAATTATGGGCTGGGCATGGTGGCTCATGCCTATAATCCTAGCACTTTGGGAGGCCAAAGTGGGAGGATTGCTTGAGAACAGTTATAATTGATAAATTTAGTAGTTGCAGGATTCCAAAATCAATATAAAAACATAAGTAGCATTTATATATACCAATAGTGAAACAATCTGAAAAAGAAATCCAGAAAGCAATTCCATTTATAATAGCTACAAAAATATAAAGTACTTAGAAATCAATCTAATCACAGAAGTGAAAGAATTATACAAGAAAAACTATAAAACTCTTATGAAGGAAACAGAAAAGGACACAAAAATACGCAAAAACTTTCCATGTTCATGGATTGGAAGAATTAATATTTTAAAATGACAATACTATCCCAAGCAATTTATAGATTCAATTCAATCCCTATCAAAATACTAACAACATTCTTCACATAAATAGAAAAAAAAAATCCTAAAATTTATATGGAACCACAAAAGAGCCCAAATAACCAAAGTAACCCTTTGCAAAAAGAACAAATCTGGAGGCATCACACCACCTGACTTCAAAATTTATTACAAGCTACAGTAACCAAAACAGCATGACATGGGCATAAAAACAGACAAATAGACCTATGAAACAGAGTAGAGAGTAGAGAACCCAGATACAAATCCATACATTTACAACTAACTCCTCTTTGACAAAATTGCCAAGAACTTACAATGGGGAAGGGACAATCTTTTCAATAAATGCTAGGAAAACTGGGTAACTATATGCAGAATAATGAAACTAGACCACTATGTCTCACCATACACAAAAATCCAATCAAAGCAGATTAAAGACTTGAATCCAAGACCTGAAACTATGAAACTACTAGAAGAAAACATTGAAGAAATGCTCTAAGACATTAGTCTGGGCAAAGATTTCTGTGTAAGATCTCAAAAGCACAGGCAACCAAAGTAAAAGTAGACAATTAGGATTACATCAAGCTAAAAAGTTTCTGTACAGTAACAACAGATTAATAACTAGAATATATAAGGAGCTCAAACAACTCAACAGCAAACAAAAATAATAATAATAATCTGATTTATAAATGAGCAAAAGATCTGAACAGACATTTCTCAAAAGAAGACATACAAATGGCCAATAGGTATATTTAAAAAATGTCACCATCACTAATCATCATAGAAATACAAGTCAAAATCACAATCAATATCATCTCACCCCAGTTTAAATGACTTATATAAAAAAGACAAGCAGGCCGGGCGCGGTGGCTCACGCCTGTAATCCTAGCTCTCTGGGAGGCCGAGACGGGCGGATTGCTCAAGGTCAGGAGTTCGAAACCAGCCTGAGCAAGAGCGAGAACCTCGTCTCTACTATAAATAGAAAGAAATTAATTGGCCAACTAATATATATAGAAAAAATTAGCCGGGCATGGTGGCACATGCCTGTAGTCCCAGCTACTCGGGAGGCTGAGGCAGGAGGATCCCTTGAGCCCAGGAGTTTGAGGTTGCTGTGAGCTAGGCTGACACCACGGCACTCACTCTAGCCTGGGCAACAAGTGAGACTCTGTCTCAAAAAAAAAAAAAGACAAGCAATGACAGATGCTAGGGAGAATGTGGAAAAAGGGGAACACTTGTACACTGTTGGTGGCAATGTAAATTAGTACAGCCACTATGGAAAACAGTATGGAGGTTCCTCAAAAAGCTAATGATAGAACTTCCATATGACCCAGCAATTCAACTATTGTGTATATGTACAAAAAAAGAGGAGCCTGGGCAACAGAGTGAGACTCTGTCTCAAAAAATAAGAAAGAAAAGAAAAAAAGAAAAGAAAAGAAAAAAAAGAAAAGAAAAATGCCCACAGCATAATATTATGTGAAGAAGGCAGGATGCCAAACAGTATACAATATGATTTGATTTTTATTATTTAGGTAGCTAGCTGTTAGTAAAATACTGGAGAGATATACACTGAGATTTTTAATGGTGATTGGTAGGATTATAGGGTTTTAAACATTATTTCCCAAAGTTTTCTAACTTTTATAATGATGGGGAAAGATAATCAGGAAAAATGTTTTCTATTGATAAAAAACTCTGCCATCTTTCAAGGGCCAGCTCAAATGGGAAGGAAGATCCCCCCTTGGGCACCAGTTTCTCTTCCCTCTATACATTCTCCCTAGGCAGTTTCATCCAGCGCTCCTGACCCCCTCCCCAACATCCAAGCCAATCAATCACAAAGCCCTGTTGATCAATTCTCAGCCATTGCCCTTATCCCCAGCAACACTGCCTCCACCTCTCCCCTGGGCTCTTGTTACTCTACACGTCCCATCTCCTCTATTCCATTCTTCACACTGTATCCACAATGACCTTTTAAAAAAAGAAATTACATATCACTCCTTTAATTAAAGCTCTTCAGTGACTGTACATTGCCTTCAGGATAAAGGTCAAACTCCCTGTATTTGTTTGTGTTTCCCCCAAAGCAGACCCTGAGACAAGAACCCGGGTGCAGGTGATTTACATGGGAAGTGATTCTAGCTAGGAAGCACAGTGCGAGGGAAGGGAGAAAGCCTAATTAAGCAGTTTGGGTCTGTTTCTGGCCCTCAAACCCCATTTAGGTATCCTATTTAGGTCTCCTCACTAGTGTGTGTAGCAAATATGCCTCTTTATTTTCAGAGACAAGGTCTAAGCAAGTGATTCTCAAAAGTCAGTGTACATAAGAATCATCCAGAGAGCTGTTTTTGAAAAAAGATGTTCTGGGTCCCACCACAAAAATTCCAATTATCTGCAGACCCAACAGCCAAACTCTAAATGCAATGAATGGATCCTTTTTTCCTAAGGCACTCACAATTTGCAATGCCACCCCACTTCCAAATGAAATTAGCATCTGGGTAATAATTTAAAAGGGTAATAGGTTTTTAGTTCTTTGTATCTCTTCTCTCCCCTACCCCCTGCCCCTTTAAATCCTGCTTCTTTGGACTCGTTAGAAATAAGAAATAGGATCATTACTGAGCTATCTATATCTCTCTCTTAGTGGTTTCCTTGACAACACTAAAGTTTTGAAATTACCATTTGTAAAGATCTATGTTCTTACCCAAGGAACTGTCTTCTCCAGATGGTCTAGGGTGGAGGACAAAGGGTATATCCTTCTAGTATTTATTCATTCATTTGCTCATTTATTCACCATGTTTCCCAAGAGCCCACTCAGTGTAAGCCCCTTGTCACTGAATGTAATGGCTTTTTATTAGATAAGCAGAAACTGATGTGTATAAGTACTTAGGACAGGGCCTGCTCCATAGTAAGCACTCTGGATTATTTACTGCCACTTTATTTCACTAATTCTAAAATACATCTTTTTCCAAATTTTAACATCTCCAAAATCGGGATACAACTTATAATCAAGGGCACCTAGAATTGGAGAAATGCTGTGTTCTTTATGATTGTTCTCCTCCACTGGACTGCAGGCCCCTTAATGGCTGGGCTTCCTTCCTCATTACCCCCCAGCACCTGGCATGGGGTAGACTGGGTAGAATGGATGAAATAAATAGATGAAGCTTTCCCTGATACCATCCCTCCACCACACAGACTGCATGCAATCCCTCTCCTCTGAACTCCTCAGGTGTTTGGTTGGTCGCACCTCTTTTTTTGGCATTTCTCATATTCCATCTTGAACTATAGTTGAGTGTTATATTACCATACACCACTGGAATGAAGGTAGGCACCCTGACTTATCATTTGAGAATCGACATGCACTATTTTGCACAGTGCCTTCCATAATAGGTGCCTTCATCAAAGTACTTTTGGTGACAGAAAATGCACGTCAGCTTCTCCATGGTTTCCAGTCAACTGGCTGTGAGCTCTGTGAAGGTGGCACTTAGGTCCTTCTCACAGTGTCCTCCAGTGCCTTGTATATAGTAGGTGCTCAATAAGTACCAAATGACAAACGTGTCCATGCCCACTTTGCTTCACTCCCAACACAGTCTGACACACTCTCCCTCTAACATAAGCCCATCACGAAGTGCACAATGACACATATGTGTTTTCATAACCAACACAGCGGCAGCAGTTCTTCAAAATTCCCGACTACAACAGAAGGGAGGATAAAATGGGTTCTATCTGTGACTCACATGGACGTTTTCTCTCTTCCCAAAGCTCTTGCTCTGGAGCAGAATCTATAGTTTTTAATACTTGTGGTGCCAAATTTAACCAGAATGTCTGGGAGTGAGGGCCAGGCAGCAGTTTCTTATTTTCAGTTCTTGACGTGCAGCCCCGGTTGAGGTCTATTATAACCTGCAACATAGAAGTTTGCTCTAAACAAATTCGGTGTGAGGGGCGACTCTGGATTTTGTGAAGGACCTAATACTGGAGGCCCTTGGAATAGAGAACTCCCCTATGGACCTCCATGACAATCACCCCTTTCTCACCTCTACCTCCTGAGGGGGCAGGTACCAGCTGGGCCCGTAGCCCTGCTGTGGCTGTGTGAATGGTATCAGGCCTGCCAGAGGTTGCTGGGCAAGACTCTGGAACGCCCACATTCCAGCCCTCTCCCCACCAGCTAGTAGCCTCAGGCAAATCGGTTCCTCTCTGTGGGATTCAAGCTTCCTCATTTGCAAAACAAGATTGCTCTAATGTCTTACAGCTCAAAGGTTTTATAGTTCCATCTAGCCTCTCAGGTGAGAAGTTAAGGTCTATGACAGAAACATGTTTTTAAATCTTCTCACGTGTGGCAACAATAGAATTAATTTTCAGGCTGTGAGATTTTTTAGAATTCTTAGCCCTTTCTTTTCCTCAACCAATTAATTTCCTCCAGCATTTGGATGCTTCCAGACGGAAACATTTACTTTCTATTTTTTTGAGGTGTGTGCTTTGTGAAATGAGTTATCCTAACTTGTATTTCATTAATCAGAAAATAATCCTAGGTAAAGTACCTCTAAAAAAATGTTCAATCCTCACTTAATACAAACATTTATTTGTATTAGGTGAAGACTGAACTCAAATCTTATATTTGAGTTCTATTTGGATTTTGCCATAGAAGCAAAATAGCTGTCACGTGATTTATTCTTTCTTAAAAAGGGACAGTGACTGGAAGTAGTACCTGCTTATTAATAAATCAAATCAATCATTTTGCGTGAGCAAGAGGCAATTTACCGTAGGACAAATGGTAAGCTAGCAGCACAACAGGAGTCAATAATTTATTCTTGAAAGCTTCCCTAATATTCATTCTGTCTGAAATAATAATAGCTAACATAATATGCTTATTATGTGCCAGCCATTGTTCTAACTGAATATATTATTAACTCATTTGATCTTCACAACCACCTTCCTGGGAGAATGCTGAATTATCATCCCTGTTTTACAGAAGGTGAAACTGATGGCAAGTAACTTGTCCAAGGTCACAGATCCAGGACTTAACCACTGCACTGACTGCCTTGAGAAAGTTCATAAACAATTTGACAGGTGAGTAGATTCTGATAACTGAATGTAGATTTTTCCAGAACTATTTAAATGATTTAACAAGTCTCTACAATGCTTGGCATTGTGCTAGGTTAACGTTTCCCAACACAGGTTCAAGGTCTTACAAGATGCTCCTTGATAAAAGGGTTATTAAGTCTGGAAGATGTCATAAAATTAGCCTTCTTTGGGAGATTTACAACTGTATCAAAGGTTCTGAGAAATCTTATAGGAAACATATCCATTTAGTTTTGTTTAACTTGGCTATCTCAATATTTACCTCTGGAAACTCACTCCCTCTCTCCACTCCACTCCCACCTTTTGAAACACCTATTAACGTTCTGTATGAGTTATCACGCCAGACATGCAAGGCATAATGAGCTTGGCTTTTTAAGCCTAAGAAATAGTAAGTCTGATGCTTGTTTTCTGCTAAGCATTGTATAATACTAATGCTTCTAAGAATGGCTTTCATTTCATAGCAGTTGAGTAGCTTTCCAAAGGTAAGCTAGTTCATGGCAGAAAGGGGATTCAATGGAAGGGTCTGATTTCAGAATTCATGCTAATCTTAACCACTACTCTACTGGACCACCTTGGCATCTAATGACTGCCTGCACTGGGACCTACCCTCTCCCATAGTGCAATGCCTAACCAATTCTGCTGAGGCCCTGCTTTGACCTCACAACATGGTTCTAGTCTTATTCTCTAAAGCCAGGCCCTTCTCTATTTCCCAGTCATAGCAATTATATTCCCCCCATTATTCATGTTCAACTCTTTTTCTTGGTCAGATTCCTCTGAGAGAAGAGTTTAGCTTTGAATCCCAATTGAGTAGCTGATTCTTGGGATTTGCAGCTGAATGTATCTGATGCTAACTGCCTTTCTGGTCTCCTGTTGTGTGCAGTGCTCACAGGGTTCATATCTGAGCTTTCCCCATGGCTGTTGGAACCCTGGTTATAGCAGAGCTGATACTCAAGGAGCTAAACATTTAGCTGAAGAGCCAGAATTCATGAACGGGAAACAACGTATAAAATGCTAAAGGAGATGGAACTACTAATAACAAAAGTTCAAGATGGCTTGGGACAAGAAAGCCAAATGAACCTGAGGTGGATTTGAAGGATGACAAAATTTAGAGTAGAAGGGATTCAGAAGAGTTGGAGGGCAGGCAGTTCTGCAGGGACAAAGATTCAAGGGCAGGGCTAAGCATGTGTTGGAGATAGTGGATGGAATCACCTGTCTGGTTCAGATATCCTGGTTGGAGTGCTGGCAGGAGGCAGGATATAAAAGGAAAGGTTTGTAGCTCATAGGTTTTGCCTTCTAAAAGAATGCAGCAAAAGGCTGGATGTGGTGGCTCCCACCTGTAATTCCAGCACTTTGGGATTTGGGTAGGTAGGAAGACTGCTTGAGGCCAGGTGTTTGAGATTAGCCTGAGTGACAGAGTAAGACACTGCTTATTTAAAAAAAAAAAAAGTGGTAGCATAATAACATGGTTAATTGCACTGTCACATACAAGACTAAAGTTAATCTTCACTCTGTCACTTATGTTAGAGGTCACAACTTCTCTGTTTCCTAATTACCACATCTGAAAAGTGGAGACAATAGGACTAATATCTACTTCACAGGGAACTGTGAGGATGAAATGAGAATTAAGAATGCGTATCAAAGGCTTAGCACACTGCCTGGCAAGAGTGTTTTACATAGATCGTTAAAAAGAGGGCTTCATCAACCCATGACACAGGTTGGTCAGATTAAACGAAGCTGCATTTGTTGAGAATGACAAGTGTTTAGCTGGCTTCTCAAGAAATTACAGACAACCTGACTTGGTTAGACTGCAGTACTTTCTCATCTATTCCTTCACTTGGTCCTCCAGAGTGCTGCCACCTGAAGCCTGAGCATTTCCTGTTCTGGTGCGATAGTAGCCAGGACTTTTGTCACCTGGAGAAATAACTGGGAACTTTTTGTAAAATTCAGGGACACTTTCCAAATGCCAAATGCTTGGTGACTAAGAGAAAATTTTCCCATGGAAAATGTATTACAAGAAGGCTGTCCAGGCCAGGCACAGTGGCTCACGCCTATAATCCTAGCACTCTGGGAGGCTGAGGCGGGCGGATTGCTTGAGGTCAGGAGTTCGAAACCAGCCTGAGCAAGAGTGAGACCCGGTTTCTACTATAAATAGAAAGAAATTAATTGGCCAACTAATACATATAGAAAAAATTAGCCGGGCATGGTGGCATATGCTTGTAGTCCCAGCTACTCGAGAGGCTGAGGCAGGATTGCTTGAGCCCAGGAGTTTGAGGTTGCTGTGAGCTAGGCTGATGCTATGGCACTCACTCTAGCCTGGGCAACAAAACAACTCTGTCTCAAATAAAAAAAAAAAAAAAGAAGGCTGTCCATGCTGAATATATAAGGGTCTGAGCCCTCCTTTGCAGCCCAGAAACTTAAAAATGCCTTTGGGCCCACTTCTAAGATCAGGAGACTCGAGGCAAATCACTGTGCTTCCTTCTTAAGTCTTATCCTCAGATGATATCAAAGTTAACTTTGAAGGGCAAAGAAGTCCCCAAGGTCAACAGAAGGTATGAGAAATTGTAAAGATAGGAGGATAATCCTGTCCACTTTGTCTTGGGACTCAGGTCCTGGGATCAGGCTCCAAGCTTCTCTGAGGTCACCCTGTCCAACATCTCCCATTTTCTACTTTTGTGACAGGGGCTCCCCATGGCCATGCTTCTTAACCAAGCTGAGGAAGGTGGAAGTGTTTTTTTTTGAAAAAGCCCCTCAGCAACTTGGAAGGTAGGCCTCCTTTGAGACTCATCAGATACTAAACCTGTAATTTTAAAGACGAAGTTCCTGAGGTCAGAGAGATGGAGTTTGCCCCAACATCAGGAACAGAGCCAGCACTATCCCAGACCACCTGACTCCCAGTCCCTGCCCTTTCCACTACTTCCATAGTCTTTTCTAGCAAAGGCTGGCAAGTCTTCCTTTGGAACTCTCCTCTCCCCTATCTCCCAAGTACAAAGACTCTTATTATTCCTGACTATCCTTCTGCCTCGCTGGCTCTGATAGAACTAGCAATGGGCATTTTGGACACATGCACAAGATTCCCGTCCGAGGGGATCTGAATACTGGCTGGTTTATACTGGCCACTTTGAAAGTACAGGGAGTTTACCTTCGCCTAGTTTTAATAATGGCTATCAACACAGGATCAAGTCAGGCTTTAAAAAGCCCTAGTTCCATAGCATTGTGCTCATTTGAGAGCCTGGTAACAAGTATGCAGTGTCAACAGTTCAATCCCATAATGAGCCGTTGGCAACCCAACAGCTAAGGCAGAAGGGAACTAAGGAATCTGTGTGTAGTTGTGTAGCTCGTTGAATTCTCAAGGTCAGAGTCTTCCCAAATTCTCTGGTTTCATTTTGGAATTAGCCCCCGTTAGGCTTCCAAAAACTTGATCCTAATATTCCTAGGAAATGAAATTGGAGGCCTACTAAACTTACCTTGGAAAAAAAAAGGAAAAAAACTTACCTTGGGAGGTTAGTTCTATTTCAAGATACCACGGAATCAAACCTCCAGGCCTCCAGAGCATCTCGGCCTGGTGTTCTCTGAGAACGTGCTATGACAGTTTATGTTAACTTTACCTAATTTTAAATAAGCAGGCTATGTTTTCTACTTAAAGTAAGAACTCAGAATATCCTGTTACCCTACTACACTTCCCAAAGACAGTGTATTAGTTATCTACAGCTGTGTAACAAATTACTCTAAAACACAATTGTTTAAACAACAAACATTTATTATCTTACTTTCTGTAAGTAACACATTGGAGAGTGGCTTAGCTGGAGTAGTTCTTGCTCATGAGGTTTTGGTCAAATCTTGGCTGGGACTGTAGTCATCTTGAAGTTTGACTGGGCCTGGAGGATCTGCTTCCAACACGGCTCCCTCATGTGGCTTTTAGCAGGAGGCCTCTGCTCCTCACCTCGAGGTCCTCTCCACAGAGCTGCTTGAGTGGCCTCACCATACAAAGGCTGGCTTTCGCCAGAGTGAGTGATTCCCAAGAGAGCAAGAAGGAGGCAATGGCTTTTATAACATACTCTCAGAAGTGATACATTATCACTTCCACATTCTATTCATTGAAAAGGAAATTACTAAATTCAGCCCATACTTAAAGGGAGGGAAAGGAAGTACCCTGTCTTAAGGAGAAACATATCAAAGAATTTGTGGATAGATTTTAAAACCACCACAAAGCTTTACTTCCTTATTTGTTAACAACTTGCCAGTGCTCACTGCACCTTCTATTATTTTCAAATTAATGTTTTTTCAAAGTAGTAAGATAAATTATCTGTCAAATAACCAGGCAGAGAACTAAAATATACCAGTATCTGGAAAGGTAGGTCTACTTGTAAGTTTTCTGAAGATTAACTTCACCTTATTAACAACTGACCCCTCCAAAAAAAAGAAAAAGTTCCAAATATTTCTTCTTAAGCAAGAGAGGATAATGGTAACTTAGGAAAGAATAGAATAATAATCACTGTAACAGGCTAGGCATGGTGGTAAGCACTTGTAGTCCCAGCTACTCAGGAGGCTGAGGCAGGAGGATCGAGTGAGCCCAGGTGAGGTTGCTGTGAGCTAGACTGACACCACAGCACTCTAGCCTGGACAAGAGTGAAACTCTGTCTCAAAAAAAAAAAAAGGCCGGACGCGGTGGCTCACGCCTGTAATCCTAGCACTCTGGGAGGCCAAGGCGGGCGGATTGCTTGAGGTCAGGAGTTCGAAACCAGCCTGAGCAAGAGTGAGACCCGGTTTCTACTATAAATAGAAAGAAATTAATTGGCCAACTAATATATATAGAAAAAAATTAGCCGGGCATGGCGGCACATGCCTGTAGTCCCAGCTACTCGGGAGGCTGAGGCAGGAGGATTGCTTGAGCCCAGGAGTTTGAGGTTGCTGTGAGCTAGGCTGATGCTACGGCACTCACTCTAGCCTGTGCAACAAAGCGAGACTCTGTCTCAAAAAAAAAAAAAAAATCACTGTGCCAAGTATCTTTCTTTTATTCAAAGATCTGTTAATATTAATTTCTTTCCTAAATGGAAGCCAATCCACAGTAAAATACTTTTATTCCATTCCTACTTAAGGGATATATAAATGGCATAAAGTTGCACATCTTTAATATAGGCCATACTGTAACTGTTTCCACCTAGTGGATGAAAATGGTACTAAAAGGGTTTGAAAAATAACAAAACTTCCTTCATATATACTTCATGAGTTACACACTTCTGTAACTTTTTATAATACCTGTCAACAAATCCTACAGAAATTCTTTCTATAAAGCAATCACATAAAACATACATTTTCCTATTTACTACAACCTCTAGAATTCTTCAGGTCAACAACCTGGAATACTACTAAGAATGAGGAAATAATCCAGTCTCCTAGCAGCCAATTAGTGTCACAATGTCCACAAACTGAAGCCCTATCCAACTGACAACTAAAAGGGTAGGAAATAGTTGGTGCCTAGCACATGAAATTCAATGAAGATCTGTTAAAGGAACCAATAAAGCTCCTGTATTTGACTCAAAAGGGAAGTCTTTCTCCCAGCACCTAGGATACTCTTTCCTGCCTTATATACTGGTCCTAGAAATCTTCTAATCTGAATTCTAATCATACAGCAGATCAGAAGAAACAGGAACTGACTCAAGAAAGTTCATTTTGGTCAAGCTGTCAAGACTGACAACTGACAGCAAATAAGAAAATTGTTGGAAAAGAGACACAAAGCAAACCACACTATTCTTGGGGCTGGTCAGTCTGGGAACAAGTGATACAATATAACTAGAGTTTATGATAATACCTGTGGGGTTATTAAGAAATGGTTCTTTTCCATACACCATTTACGAATGTAACATATTTTGAAAAAATTTTTGGTAAGACTTTTTTTTAAAGTTTTGTTGCTTAATGCAATGAGCTCTTAATCATTTGGAAAATTTGGCTATTCACAAATATAAATTCCCTGAGGGTTCTAAACAAGCAAAGCTTAATAGTATACTTCAAGCTGATATTAACTAAAAAAACATTTTACTAATGTCATTCACACTAAAATAAATAATTTCACTACTGTCACTCAGATTAAACAAAAGAGTCCTCAATTGTGTTCATTTTTCTTTCCTTTATTTTTGAGATAGCCCAGGGTAGATTCCTCCCCAGCTCTACCTCTACCACCCACATATACCTTGTAGGCATTAAATAAACAAAAGCAGTATCTTTGGTAGGAAATTTTCAAAATTTTCAAAAAGTTTTTAAAAAAAAAAAAGACAAGTTTCCCTCCTAGTTTCTGCATCCTGGACAAACAAAATGACACAGACTCACCAAGTTCCTTAGTCCCCTTCCTCAGTAATAGCCACTTACACTTTCATGTGCACTCTTCAAAAATAAATATTAATGCACATAAACACATGTCTTTTTGGGAACATAAACACCCTAGAATTTATCTGTTCATCATCAGTTTGCACTTTAATACACAGGGATTTTTGTCATTGTTTGTTCTCTCTTTTCAAATTCTGAAAATCTAGCTAAAAAATATCCCCCAAATTCTCCTTCAAAGGTTCTTTCACTGTGTTAAAAACAAAACAAAAAAGCTACCAAGACTACCCTAATTTCAAATATCAAAGATTTTCCCAACAGAAGAGAGCAAGAATAGTAATTTTCTCCTGCAGTTTTTAACTTTTAATTTAGTCTTTTAAAGGGCATGTTTTTTACAATTTAATTCAACTCAGAATGAAACTAAGTATCTATTACTTTGTGTAAAGAACAGCACTATGTACAGGGTAAGACAAAGCCTGTACCCAGGAAGAGCTTGGTGCTCATAGGGTAGAGAGAGGGAAAGAAGGTAGAGGAGAAAGAGACTTGAGAGAAGCAAAGACTATCATAAATTACTGGAGAGGAGGCTGGGGCCATGCTCAGGTTAAATGGAAAGGACAGAAAACAGCTCACTATGGACTGGAAAAATCAGTCTGGGCATTCACTCCTGTTTGCTTCTTAGCTTCCTCCCCACTTCCTTCTTATCACCATCTATGTTCTTCCCACCTAGTCTGTCTGAGCTTGATTATTTCCAAATAATTTTGAACCTTACTGATGACAATGGGACAATGAACTTGGATTAGGATAACAGTGCGTATGGCCTGAAATTACAAAGGAAAGTATAAAATTAACCACACATTTGATCACTGTGCGGAAACTTTTATATGTGATTTTGCCTCTGTAATTCTTTAAAATGTTTTCTTCTTCCCTAAAGTATAAGGTGGGGCATAAAAACCATGGTGGTCCCACTCAGACCATGGAAGTAAAAAATAAATAAGATCAGAATTCAAATGATTTAAAAAAAAAGGGGTGAGGAGGAATTCAATAAAAATATATGGTCTTTTAAAGTCCAAAACTACACAATAGCTCTGGAGAAAGTACCGAATCATCTGTTTCTCTTTGAGGCAAAGACAACACTATGACAAATAAAATTCTGGCTTAAGTACACTTGATAAATAAAATTTGACTTTTGTGCCTTATTGTTTTCACTCTAAATGAGCCAGAACTATGAAGAACCTACCAACTTGTTCTTCCCTTCATCTCCATGGCTATGGTCCTCTCACAGAAATAACAAAGGACTAGAAAGAGAAAAAGGTACAAAATGTCAACATGAATAATGTCTTCTCATCAAGTTAGATATTTATATATGGGCATATTTGTGAATTTTTCATGGAAATACTTTCTTTGCTTTTAGGCTGAATCTGCAAACAAGACACCCAAATCACTAGCTAACAAGCGTCCTTATGAAAACAGAAACAATGTGAAACTGAAATGATTACTAAATGTAGATGTGGTTTTAAGTTATTCCAATTATTTGAAAAATCTATTAGTAAGTAGCTTATAGAGTGCTTCTTGCTTCAAAATGCAATAATTTTAGATGTGAAAGCTATCCATTCTGATGAAAATTCTGGACATTAACATTGAATAAAATATTTATTGTGATTTTTTCCCCTGTGACATAAGACTGTTTATTTTTCCTAGCTCTCCAAATGACACAGTTGCAGAACCTCTTTCAGCTGGTCTTGCCTGAAAATAATATAAAGATTAAAGATATTAGAAATAGATAGATACACACAGCCCTGATTAAACCCCTTAATGTTGTCTTAAATTTTTTTTTAAAAAAACTAGGTAGGTGCAGTGGCTCATGCCTGTAAACCTAGCACTTTAAGAGGTCAAGGTGGGAGGATTGCTTGAGGTTAATAGTTCAAGACCAGCCTGAGCAACATAGTGAGATCCCATCTCTAGAAAAAATTTTTAAAAATTGGCGGGGCATGATGCTGCTCCTATAGTCCAAGCTACTTATGAGGCTGAGGTGGGAGGATTGCTTGAGCCCAGGCATTTAAGATTGCAGTGAGTTCTGGTTGCACCAACTCACTCCAGCTTGTCTCTAAAAAATTTCAAAACTTAATAAACAATAATAAAAAAAACCCCACAGAAACATGAACCCACTAAGAAAAATGATCTGTCTTAATAATGTTACCTGTGAATCATGATATTTCCATCCTATCATGTAATAAATCTGATATGTGGCAGGTACTGAACCATCTTCATTTCTATACATTTCTATAAAGACAAACAATAATAGTTAAAGTCTAAAAATGCAAGTAGGAAAAAAATCTGCTCAATAAAATTCATGTCCTCCAAAGAGAAACAGGTTACTAGGATACCTGTAGGAATCTGACAACGCTTTACATGAAAAATTCTTAATACCAAGAGGCTGAATAGTAAGGAAATAAGAAATGCTGTCTGGAAAAAGACAGAGCTACAGGATCTGTGTTTTGAGAGGAAGGACAAGAAGTCTGATGGAGCCTTAATGGGAAAGGACTCTCATTAAGGGGAATGTTCAGGGAATCAACATGACACAGCACAGATTCTTCAGTAAGGCTCAGGTGGAAAGGAGGGGTCACAGCTCCCTTACCTCTGTACACTGCTGCAGCCGCCAGCATTGTGTCTCGATGCAGCAGGGCTTTTCTGTTCCAAGAGCAGTTACTCTCACCCATACCTAAAAATACACTACAGGCAGTTTGAGATAATACAGCAAGTACCCTCAGCAGCTCAGTATCACAGATTTAACCCCATCTCATCCAATAGTTCACCTGTTCCCATTCTCTAATAATCATGTAAACTAACCTAAATCTTGCTTCACTTTCAGATTACAGCTCGGCTTCTTAGTAATTCTGAAGCAAAATAACTTGAAGCTTCGTGGATACTAAGACAAGTGAAGTCTAATTTCAGAATGCAAGCCCCACAATGCTTTTCTTGCCAGCAGTGGTCTAAAGTAAGCCAGCTGGGCAAAAATCAAGGTGATTGGCTCCCCCAAGTGAGTTGTCAGTAGTTGGCAAGTGCCTTTCTAAGCCCCTTTAGCTGCTCCTTGGAGGAGGATAGGCCAGTGCCACAATGCCTCACTCCTTCTAAGCCATAAATGTAAGTGTGATTGTGAAATTTGGAAGAGGGCTTGGAGATTCATTAGATAAGTACCAAAGCTACTATATGTTCTCAGATTTTACAATATTTTACTACTTCCAGATTAGGAAAGAATTATGTGTATTATTTTCAGGGGTACTTCTTTTAATGTTTTAAAATTCATTTTTAGACTTCTTTCCTTCAAGTTGATGGTTAAAAGTTAGGATAAATATTATTCCACTGTTCAACACAAATTAATGTATATTTGATGTTTCTTTATGCACATACTTAAAATTACTTTGAAAAGGCACATTCCAGTCTGCTAAAAGAATTTCAAAAATAAAAATTCTTTATATGTATTCTCTGTATTAAAGTTTACTACATGATCAAGCATTAGTTTCTTAGTTTTACTCTTCTACTTTCACAAATTAAAAAACAAATATTAACTCTCTAATATCAGTACTCAACAGTTTAAATATAATAATCTACCAAGTTTTTAATAGCTTTATTAAAAACAACAAATTAGCAGCAATAACAAAACCTTTTTCTTCTCTTCAACCCCAAAAGTTCCTATTATTCCCTAAAATAATGACTCTCTGACACTAAAATCCATGGCCCCTATCCTGTGAGTATAACAGCCCCAATTCATGAGGAATAGACTCAAACTAGTAGATTAATCATCAAGAAAAAGGTGGATCATACTCTTCTGTCAGGAAGCAGGTGGGCAACCTCAAACCAAACACCTGAGGTCTCCAAGGTAGCCAGACTAGACGGTCTGTAAAAGTTTCTAGTGCTAATATGTTTTAGACTCACTACATAATCTAATTTAAAAACATTTTACATAGCAAGTATCAGCCACATCAAGTGATCAGAGGTAAATTGGGACTCACACTACAAGAGTCTGTTGCTGATAATTGGTGTGGTGCTTCCATTTGTGCTCAACTTCCTGCTGCCATGGCTTACTTATGCATTAGACACAGATTATACCAGTGGAAAACAAATTTAATTTTTTTTAATATAAATATATGATGTACTAGAAATTCTAAAATGCCTGCTTAACAAACAATATTAGGATATTTTAATTAAGATTAGTAGGTAAAATGCTCTGAAGGGCTGAGCTAGGTCAGCCATACAGAAATTTAAGAGCACTACTGTATGCACAGGTGGTAACTGGGCAACAGTCCACCTTTCCCTCACAGAGAAGTGCCCTGCCACACAGAACGTCCCTTCTCCTGTGGAAGCAGTGTGATGTGGTGGAAAGAGTCTGGACTCTGGGATCATAATCCCAGTTTTAGCTGTTACATGACCTGGGGCAAAATCCTCAAAACAGAATGATGATACTTCCTAATAGATTGTGGTAGACCTTTTCTAAAGACCACCTAGAAAAGTCTGGGACTTCAGGACTGGCTCTGGGCTTTGGGATAACAAAAAAAAAATCTGGCCAGCAGGTAACTATTTAAGACTCTCACAGTGTTTTTAAGGTTAAGTTCAACGGCTTAGTAAAAAAAAAACTCCTAATTTATTAATATTACAGTTTATTAGGAACAATACTGAGTATTGTCTAAAAAAAATAACTGAACTTACCTTAAAACCACTGTGAAAGCCTTGAAAATTTCTCATGCATTCGTCAGCTGATATGCAACTTGTTTTGTAAAATTAGGTCAACATTCTGGACTTTTTTTCCTGTGAATTAATAATAGCAGCTTAAATGAGACACACCACACCATCAGGCAAAAAGTATACTACAAATGTCAAATACCAAAAACAAATTTGAAAGTGACACAGTCTTCTAGTTGGCAAAAGCAGAACACTTGGAAGTCTCCCACGTTCTCCTCCCTCCTTCACTCATCTCACCTGCCTCTGACTTTTCCCGCGGTAGAGTGGTTGAGATTTCAGGACACAAATCAGGCTTCTTGACTAAATTTAAATCCTGGCTCTACCACTTACTAATTACATCATCTTGGACAATTTACTTAACTTCGCCCTGTGCCTCAGTTTCCTTCTACATAACAAGACAAATTAGCCATGCTAGCTCTAGTCTTACCTTCCTCTTCCTCATAAACTATGCCTCATAAACAATGCTGGAAGGTGAGATTTCTAACACACTAATCTATCTGATTGTCTCCCCTCGGTGCAAAATTCTTCCATAACACTAGAAAGCTCACCTCAAAAAACCCAGAAGCCTCTAATCCTGTCATTACCCATAATCTCTACATTCTACATACTCATACAATACTGAATTACTATACAGTTTCTTCATCAGCAGAGTGAAGGATGTGCATATCCACTTACGCCTCCATGATTTTACACTGGCCATTTCCTCAGTGTGGAATGTAATGCCCACTCCCGTAAACCTGAACCCTTCCTTCATTCTCCTAGCAAACTAATTTTAGCTTAGGTGCTGCCTCTTCTGCAAAAGTATCTCTGACTCTCTAAGCAGATGTAAGGGCTTTTTCTCTTGTGTTTCTCCATGTACTTTGAAAAACAACGATCTCATTCTACAGTTGAATACAAATATCTGTCTATCTTTGTGTGTCTCTTCCTCTCTACTAGAATAGAAGCTCCCTGAGACCAGAACTATATATTTACATCACTGGCTCAGTGGCTGGCACGTAGTAGATGCTCAATAAATAATAAGTGGATGAATATAAAATTAACCAGTTAATGTTTATATGTACTTTGTAAAATATTACATTGATATGTTATCTTTAAATAATTCCTCTTAATTCTCTTAAGGATAAGAGATATCAAAGACTAAAATGCATTTCTGTAAATGACTTTACAGTGAAAATGAAAAGCACTGGCAGAGCTTCTCAAAGGTAAAAATTAGGCAATAGTTCCCCAAAATATATGACCTATTTAAAACCCTTAGGGGAAGAGAGGTTATTAACTGGGATGGGGCATGAGGCAACCTTTTAGGGGCCTGGAAATGTTTTATAACTTGGTCAGGATGGTAGTTAATAGGTCTACTTTCTCATTTAATAGGGTCTCTTTTTCATTTCTTTCTTGAATCATGAGCACACCATTTATTATACAGCAGAAAAAAAAATAAATGCTGTATTTGAAACATATTTTTATCATTAGAGCCTGAATGAGAAATCAGCCCACCACCATCTCTCAGGCCGTTGGATAAAGGTGCTGGGGGCAGTGCTTGGGAAGGGAGTCATATTATTGATCCTCTGTCATCTTGGGCACACATGCTACAGGCTGCTAATCTGTATGAATGAAAAGTGACTACAACGATACATTTCAGCTACACATCTTTACCCTGTAAAGTTAACAGAAGTTTCATATATACTCAGAGGACACTGGACAATGGGCAAGACGAACTTTGTTAGAAATGGACAACTCCAAGAAGCAACAGGGTCAGTTAAGAGAACACCAGAGCAGGAGTCAACAAGGCAAGAGTTGGGCACCTAATTCTGCCACAAAGAGGCAAGTAGTTCTCTTTGGGCATAATCTTTCTCACATGTAATAACAGGAAAGTAAGGGCAGCAATGTTCGCAAAAAAACTGTTAAATCTGTAAATAAAGAGCAGACACTTACTTTTATAATCCTATATTTTAAATCATCTTAAAATTTTTCATGAGCCAGATTAAGGCTACTTGAACTTCACAGAACACACCTTTAACCCCTCCATCTTCCCCCATTGATCAAAACTATGACATCTGTGTAAAAAAACAAACAAAACTCACAAATTCTCACAAAGGAGGCAAGCTAAAGCTCTCTTTTGAGAATAATCATCACCCCAGCATCCCTTTCAAGTAACAGATGCTTACTTTTGCATTTGGAGTTGGATCTGTGTCCTTGGTACTCCTTAAAGCCTCTTACAGGCCGTTACTTCCCCAGCCTATCTAGCACCCTCACCCTGATGAGGCCCAGACCACTTGGCTGTTACCTTTCCCTACTCCTGGCTTGCTGTCAGACATCAGGCCAGTCACTCTTCTCCTTCACTGAAGGGTCTGGCACCTGGCCAGGTTTACCTTATATCCCCAGTTCTGCCACCACCCTGGGTGACTTTGATGTTAGTAACTATCAAGTTAGGATTTTTTAATTTCATCTCTAATGAACTTCTCCATCACTCCACCTTTGCCTCTGTGACATGTTCCAGGCCGAGTTATCACTTGTAACTGCTTTACTTCCCAAACCATCAAATATCCCATTTTCTGCTCATATCCTCCTATCCTTCCAGTATGTTCAGGTACTTCAACCATGACTATTCTCCGACCACCTTGGGATTGCCTGTGCATGGCTGCTCTACTTTCTCCCACTTAATTAGCTCATTCTTTTTTCCCCCACTTCCCTTTTTTTTTTTTCTGAGACAGAGTCTCATTTTGTTGCCCAGGCTAAAGTGAGTGCCATGGCATCAGCCTAGCTCACAGCAACCTCAAACTCCTGGGCTCAAGCAATCCTACTGCCTCAGCCTCCCGAGTAGCTGGGACTACAGGCATGTGCATCCATGCCCGGCTAATTTTTTCTATATATATTAGTTGGCCAATTAATTTCTTTCTATTTATAGTAGAGACAGGGTCTCGCTCTTGCTCAGGCTGGTTTCGAACTCCTGACCTCGAGCAATCTGCCAACCTCGGCCTCCCAGAGTGCTAGGATTATAGGAGTGAGCCACCGCACCTGGCCCCCACTTCCCTTTTATTCCAGCATAGATTCTTCCAATTACACTCTTAGAGCTATCTTTTGCCATTGTCTTTTTGTCACTTTCAAACTACCAAACTCCAATCAAACTAACCCAACTATCTGCTTTTTTGTGCCTGGCTTTGAGCTGTGAACTACTGTTGATATATCTTACCAACTCAAACGCACCATTCAAATTCTCTAACTTTTCCCTGGTCAATTCACTTTCCCATTCTCTACAATGACTAATTCAAACCATCTCCACTCAGTTCTCAAACCTCTGACCATATCATTCTCAGCATATGAAATTGCTTCCTGTTTGACAAAGAAAACAGATCCATGAGATGGGAACTTCTACTATCAAACATAAATATCTGCTCCATTGGCACTACTCTCCTCCCTTCCTTCTATAAATCTGCTTCTCCTCTTATCCAAGGTCAACCCCTCTGTTGGCCTCTACCTTCTGAGGTAACTGAATCATCAATTATTGCTTCTCTTTCTTCTAGAGTCACCCTTCTATGGAAACACTTGAATTCTCCCAGTCAGCAGTTATATAAATTCAAGTCCTAAGACAAAACAAAATATAAAACCTCATCCCATCTCTTATTCCTCTCCTCTCCTCTGACACCTGTAACCTTTCCATCTCTCCTCTCTTCTTCACAGCCAAACTTCTAGAGAGAACAGCATACATTTGCTATCTCACCTGCCACTTACTCTTTAACTTACTCCCAATATTCTCCTTCCCTCACTCCAACAAAAGAACTCTACCAAGGTCACCAATAATCTTCTGTTCCTAGAGCTAATGGACTTTCTGCTCAGTCTGTATGTGACTCTTGATGCTGCTGAGTGCCTTCTTTGTTTTGAAACACCATTCTCTTGGTTCAGGCAATTCTACACTTTTCTAACGTTTCTTCTGAACACCTGGCTGGCTATTCCTTTTCAGTCTCCTTGCAGGCTCACTCTTCTTCTAACCAGTCACTATACAGCAGGTTCCTAAAGGTTCAGGACTAAGCTACTTTCTTTGCTCACTCCAAGCTTTTGCCATAGGTAACTGTTTCAAACACCACCTATTCACAAATGACTCACAACCTTTTAACCAGGCCAGTAGCCTCCTCTGAGCTACATCCCCATATACCTAAATGTCTACTTGACATCTCCTCTTAGATATTCCAAAAGCACTTCAAACCCAGTGTATCCAAATGTGAACTCAAGAATTGTCCCTGCCCAAACTTGGTCGTCTTCTACTATTTCCTCTATCAATAAAGGACACCATATATCTGGTTATCTGAGTTAGAAACTCAGCAGTTACGTTTGCAATGTCTCTCTCCTTCATCTGCCAACATCTAATCCACCAGTAAGAACTATCAAATTTACCTCCTAAATATCTCTGGAATGCATTCACTTCTCTTCATCTCTACTGCCTCAGTCCAAGCGTCCTCAAACTACAGCCGGCGGGCCACATGCCACCCACCTAGGACATTTATCTGGCCCGCTGGGTGTTTTTGCTGCAGCTGCCTGTCCTGCTTAGCAGCCGACTCGCCCCGGGCCCACAGTGTGCACTCTCCAATGGTCTGAGGGACAGTGAACTGGTCCCGTTTAAAAGTTTGAGGACCCCTGCCTTAGTCCATACATCCTCAAGGGGCATTTTAAGATAAGGACAAACAATTGTAACAAGGCCAATAAGGGCCTGCTGTGTGATCCCTGACCCTCACTGATCCACCAATCTCATCATTTAACTTTCTTTCTTACTCCCTGTACTCCAGCCAAAATGTCCTTCTTTCAGTTCTTGCCATAGGCTTTTGCATATACTGTTCTCCTTGCCTGGGACTCACTTCCCTGCCCTTTCCACCTAATTAACTCATCTTTATTTTTTTTTTAGAGCACAGCTCAATTGTCACTTCCTCAGACAAGATTTCTTTGAGTCTGTCAGAGCAGGACCTATCCCCTTAACAAAAGCCCATTCCTGAACTAATCCAACTCTCCATTTTCTTGTGCCCGGACCTCAGCTGCCAACTGTGGCTAGAAGAAGTCTTTGATATGTTCTACCATCCTCAAATGCACTCTTTACAAAAGTCCCGCCATCCTTTTATAAGCAGTCATTGCACTATACACCTCTACTTCATAGCACTAACCATAATTCAGATTTAACACTTATCTTTGTGACAGCTGCCTGGTGTGTCTGCCTCTTCCATCTTATATCAAGTGCTCCATGAAGACTATCTGTCTTCTCCTCATCAATGGATCCTTAGAGCTTAGCCCCAGTGCCTGCCATAAAGTTGGCTCTCAAAACATGTCTCTCAAAGGAGTCTAAAAATTCTTTAAAGTGCCTTACCTTGTAAGTCTTCCATCAATTCAAACATTCCAGGATAGTTAACTTGAATTTCATCGGTGTCCTATTTAAAAAGAAAAAGGAATATTCACTTGACATTCATCATAAAAAAACCAGATTTGAAAAGGGATCATACAGATTATCTAGACCAAATCTCTCATGGTAAACAGGAAATCTTCCTTACAACATTCTTCACAGATGTCATCTGGTTTATGCTTGATTTATGAAGATCACAAATTGCTGATTAAATATTCTCCATTGTGAGAGAAATCTTCCTAAAACTCTTATCAATTGGTTCTAGTTCTCTCCTTGGGAACAACACAGCATTAAGTCTATGCTGTACTCTACAAGCCATTAACCTCTTCTCTAACTCTTTGAAAACTCTTCCAAGACACCATAGTTTCTTGGAGAGGAGAGCTAGTCTTCTAGACAAAATTATAGATCATGTTCTGGCTATACTTCCCTGGACACAGTTAATATCAATCCTTCTTAAAATGTGGCACCCAGAATCAAGTCAAATATGACCATCTTCCAAGATATTTTCATTTTACTTCTGGTAATGCAGCAAATCAAGCACTGGCTTGTTTGGGAAATGAGCACACTTCTGGCACATGCAGATTTATTTCTCAAATGAACTTCTGGGCAATGACTGCCCCTGCTTTCTGAAGCTTGAGGAGGGAGTTTACTTTTGGTACAGTGGCAGACACCACTGGTGCTCCTCAAATATCCAGGTGCTGGAATATCACAATATTTCCTAGCTTCAGATATTTCTTCTGGCCAAAAAAGAGGGGCAAGGTAGTAAAGAGCAGTGAGCCTTTTCCATCTTTGGCTGTGATGTCCTTAGAGGACACATGGCCAGACAGCAGAGCCACAAGATGGAGATGGGCTGTCCAACTGGCATGTGGTTGTAATGTGATAAAATTGTATTGTGTTAAACACTAAATATAGAAGTTTGTATTGGAAACTAACCCTAAAGAAATCTAAATGTCATTAATAGAGGACTGGTTAAATAAAGATTATCTATTCAATATATATATAAAATACTATATACCTGTTAAAAAAGAATGAAGTAGATATATGTCTAAAGGATAAAATCTCCAAGTTATTGACTGAAAGAAAAAAAAGCAAAGAAGTGCATATAGAAAAAGCAATAGAGTGTATATATTATTGCATGTGTGGGTTTAAATGACACAACTGCATTCTGGTATTGTGTGGGAAGGATGTACAGGATAGTTAACAAATCTTTAGGGAGAGGGACAGGATGTCAGAAGTCAGGAGGAGGAGACTTTTCACTTCACATTTTGCTCTGGATCTCATTCTCTCTATATATGCATTTTACTCCACTTTATTCTTTCTCTTTTTTTTAACACATGCATGGATCATGGTATGTGTATGCTTTTTAATAAGATCATCTCTGAGTAGTGAGATCATGATCATTTCACCTATATACTTTTCTACATTAACAAACTACAGTATTTTTAAAGAGATCCTAAGATTAAAAACAAAATTCCAGGCTGTTACCTAGCCATTAAGCAATATCCTTTGAAAACAATTCTTCGATGAAACTAAGTAAAAGCACTATCTCTATCTTAATCAAAAGAGTACCACAATACCTTTGTCAAAGGTCTTATTCGAATTAAGATGGACTGTATCTGTACCATTGTCTTTAATGTACTAGTCTGGCAGTTTTATTCTACAAGGAAATGAGCCTCATTTAGAATGCCAATTAACTCTGAAAATAATCCACTAAGAGGATCATATAAATGTAAATACAACTATATTATATTGACTTGATTTCACTTTAAAAATAAAAGTCCATTGTAGTGTGAAAGTAATATATCTAATACATACAACATAAACATGAATAATTGATTACATAAATGTTTTTATAGATGGGAATATTTAGAAAAGGAATTAGTAAACAATATTAATATACCACTTCAGAAACAGTAGTGTATATATGCCTCAAAGGATAAACTTAATGATTCAAGGAACAAATTCTTATAGCTTTATTATTAAGTAAGCAACTCCCTAATTCCATAAACTGCATAGAAGATTCTACACCAATATTTCTATATTATGTTAATGTCTGAGTCATTCATCTCACTTTTAGAGAATATGGAAGGTATTCCAAATTAGATTTCCCAATTAACAGAAACGTAGGCTTTTAAATGCTATACCATCAAGTTAAACACTTTCAGTAGAAATTATTTCTAAAATGCATACTACATTACAACTGTAGAAAACCACTGTGGTTAACACAATTTAACTTTCCTCTTATACTTTTTAGAGGCTGTGCATTCCCAGAGATTCTTTTTTCACCTAAATTAGAGGTTTGTAACACAGCAATGTGGGAGACAATTCTTAATAAGGGTGGACTATAAAGGGAATTTTTTCCATATTATGAGTAAACTAAGTATTAGAGATGAAGTCTTTAAACCAGTGGTTTCTAATCTACTTTCAGTCACAAGATCTGATAAACCATGGGTTCTTTTCTCCATATATGAACAAAAAAACCAATTTTGCACAAAATGTCCCAGTGTTATTATACATATGAATGTGTCTATCTATAGTACAGTAAAGTAGTTCTTGTTTTACAAAAATCTGGAATATTACACACCAAATTGATAATAGTAGTTACCTTCAGGGTAGCAATTCTCAAAGTGTGCTTTGGAGATTCTTGGGGTCCCTAATATCATTTTGAGGGTCCATGAAGTCAAAACCATTTTCATACTAATACTAAGATGTTATTTGCCTTTTTGACCTCGTATTCTACAATGAGATTTTTCATAAGCTACATGACATGTGGTAATAGCAACAGATTTGAACACAGAAGCAGACATGAGAACCTAGCTTTCTTACTAGAGCATACATTAAAGAAATTTGTAAAAATGTCAAACGATAACTATTCTTCCCTCTCCGTTTTGTTTTGGAAAATATAGTTCTTTTTCATAAAAAACAGGTTATATATGTCAACAAGGAATAGGTATTGATAGTTTTAAATAAATTAACAGTAAATAAATTCAACTTTAATTTCTAATACGGTTAATATTGATAGATGTAACTCACATAAACAAAAACCCTTTAAGGTCCTCAAAAGTTTTTAAGTGTGTAGAGTGTCCTGAGACTAAAATTTGAAGAACTACTGCTCTCCAGAGAGTGCTGAAAGTTTTGTGGTTAAGGGAGAATGATAGGATTTCACTTTATCTGTATAGTTTAATATTTACAACCAAAATATATTTATGTATTACTTATATAATTAAAGTATATTTCAAAATAGTGACCCCTCAACATATTATACAATTGTCTGTATTAACAATGTTTGTTTTCATTACAAAGCTCATGTGAAGCAGTTTTTTGATTTCCAGCTGCTCTCCATTGCAGAATGCAGTTTCTATTGACTCGGGCCATTAAAAGTTTACATAAAGGTCAAGCCTAGACATAGGTGTAAATCTTGAGGGCTGTCTTCATTTCTCAGCCTAGCCTTCCAGCCTGTTATTTCTTCCCTTCCATTCCCTTCCCTTCCTTTCCAACATTAGGGGGCCTGCTGGTCTACACCCCTTTGCTTTCTATCAGAACAAGGAAGGATATGACAATCTATTTTTGTATGGTTGATTTTATGAAACATATTTACACTAAATAACTTCAAACAGTTATTTTAATTTTAAGCCTACAATCTCTAATTATGCAATGAACAGCTTTCTTCAAGAAATTCCTCTTTCTTCTAATCAGGTTTAGGAATATTTCTAGGCCTGAGGGGCTTGGAAACTCATTGTAAGTTTACTCAACTGATCTCTGCAGAGACTAATAACGTCTTTTAGAATGTTATTGGTGCGAGTGGAAGAGGGCAATCATGGTTTTTTCAGATAACTGTCTCTTGGAAGCCTAGTCCTGGGGAACTGCTAGCAGTAGAAGGATGGAGAAAAAGGAAGGCAGGAGCTAATATTTACTGAGTATCTACCATGGTCCAGGCACTTCAAACCTTTTATCTTATTTCTCACCTAAGGTAACTAACACATGCTCATTTCTGAAAGAAAGAAATGCTCAAAAAGGTGAAGTAAATTACCCAAATTGCTCTAGCTAGTAAAGGGGTAGGTAAGGATACAAGTTACTCCAATTGGACACTAATGCCCTATCCCATCACTGTACCATGCTGACTTCATGGTTCTTCTGCCCTGACTGCCTATGGATCTTCTTCTAAGCCCTAATGGAGTGGATCACCTGGTTCTACCTTCTCTAACCTTGATCTAACCCTAGGCTTTGAGAATTTGCATTCTGTCATTTCTGTTTCATATGGCATTGTTTCAAATGAGGGCTGGTGGTGGTAGTAACACTATAAATGCCTCTGTATATCCCCTTTTATTCTATCATCTGGAACATTCTAACTCCCATATTACACCTAACTCTGGATTGGAGGATTCTGATGGAGTAGTATGTTTAGAAAACTATCCTTGTTAACTATGGTATATTTTTTGAGCTACTTTTTCAGGTAACAAATACTAAAAATTTCTATATTCCTACCTTGTGTCAATGATGTATTTATATAAACTAAACATGTTAAATAATAGCTTTTCCCTTAAAAAAGAAAAAAGAGAGAAAGTACCAAATCTTTCCACAAAACCATGAATATGTACAGTTTTCTATCTTTACAATGAAAAGAAGTTGTTTCTGAACTGTGTAATTAATGGGTTACTTGATTCTCTAGATAGTTACCACAGTCAGAGTATTAAAGCCAGCTCTCCCAAGTAGATGTCCGAGGTCATTGATAGCAGTGAAAGGAGAAACGTGTGGAGAAAATCCTCCTTCCCTTTCTGTTTCTGCTAACTGTAAGGAACACCGAAGCTCATAGAGTGTGTCGCCTCCAAACATTGCGCCAATAAATACTCCATCTGGTTTTAAAACATAATGAATCTGTAATAAATATAAGACAACAAAACCATTCAAAAATGTAAACATATAAATGTTAAAAAGAATAAATACATAGTGTCTACATTAACATTTTATGACTACATTCTTATTTTGCCAAACTAATAATCAGATAATTTAGTAAATAACATCTAAGGCAACCAACTGTCAAAAGGTCATTGCTGCATAATGTAGTTACAAAGATAGAACTATACATTCACTAATAATATTAATATCTATAAAATACATTGTATACTTTCAAATATTCTAATAGACAAAACTTAGTTTTTTTTTTTAAAGAGACAAGGTCACACTGTGTCGCCCAGACTGGAGTGCAGTGGCACAATCATAGCTCATTGCAGACTCAAACTCCTAGCCTCAAGGGATCCTCCTCCCTTAGCTGCCCACGTAGCTGGACTATAGGCGTGTGCCACCAGGCATGGCTAATTTTTCTTCTTCTTTTTAGAGAGAGATACAGGGTATCACTATGTTACCCAGGCTGGTCTCAAACTCCTGGCCTCCAGGAGTGATCCTCCCACCTTGGCCTCCCAAAGTGATGGGATTACAGGTGTGAGCCACTGTACCTGGGCACTTTTATAATCAGAAAAACACTGAAAGGAAAAAAAACCAAAAACTTTTAAGCATGGTAGATTGCACACACACACACACACACACACACACACACACAAATCACAACCTCCCTATATGGAATGTCATTTAAAATGTCATTTTCTAACAACTTCCATCAACAGATGAAGTCTATTTCCTCTCTCCTTGAATGTGGACTGCCCTTGTGGCTTGCTTTGGCCAAAAGAATGTAGTGAAAGTGACAGTGTGCAACTTTCAAGTCTAGGTCTCAAATGGTTTTGCATGCTTTCACCTGCTCTCTTGGAGCCCTGCCTGGCCACCATGTTGTAGACAAGCCTGAGCTAGTCTGGTAGAGGATGAGAGATGTGGAGCAGAGACAAGACAGCTGTGCCTACTGAGCCCATCCTAGGCCAGCCAGCTCCCAGACAATCTGGCAGCTGATCAGACACACTGGTGAGCCAAGCCAGCCCCAGAAGATTTCCTGACCAAAGCCGGTCCAAACTGTCAGCCCACAAAATCATGAGCTAAATTGTCCTTATTTTAAGCCACTAAATTGGGGTGGCTTATTACGCAGAAAAAGCTAATCTATAAAGAAATCATTATGATTCACAGCATTAACCTAGTAACATATTAGTTTTCTTTAAAAAGAAGTAATTTATTTTCCAGCTTTAAAACAAAAACAAGTTTTAATTGATAACTTAAGCAAAACCATGGTCAGAGTCAATTCCAGAATCAGAAATTTTGTTCATGACTCTTAGACTACAATCCATAACTACTTTTGACTCTGACTACTCTCACCAATGAGCACCAATATAGGAAAGGATGGATTCTGAAGTAAACCAGAACCCAAATCACAGTAGGTTCTTCTATCAAAGCATTGTCTTAAATGTATATTTAATATATTATGAAGCAATTAAAAGCAATATTAAGCCAACCATCTGTAAAAACTATGGTTTCTTCCTTTCTGCCCCTTTAGTGTTACCTTCTTCTCGTCACCAAGCTCTAGCTTATTGACTCCCATGATTTCACAAGGTCCATTTTCCAATCTGTCTTCAGCCTGGCTATCTTCCCAGAACTCTAAACTCATCTTCAATGGCCTATCCCCTGGATATTTGTCTCTGGGCAAAATCACCACACCCACTATCCAAGACCCCCATGAGCAAAACACCTACTTTCAAATCAACTGCCCTGCCTGTAATTCTAGCACTCTGGGAGTCTGTAAGCAGGAGGATTGCTTGAGCTCAGGAGTTTGAGACCAGCCTGAGCAAGAGCAAGACCCTGTCTTTATTAAAAATAGAAAAAAGCCCAAATTAGCCAGGCAACTAAAAATGGAAAAAATTGGCTGGCGTGGTGGCTTGCACCATAATAGCAGCTACTGGGGAGGCTGAGGCAGGAGATCACTTGAGTGTAGAAGTTTGAGGTTGCTATAAGCTAGGCTGACGCCACAGCACTCTAGCCTCGACTAGAGTGATACTTTGTCTCAAAAAAACCTAAAAAACAAACAAACAAAAACTACCCTTTCCTATTGCCATATTTCTGTTAATTACCATTTTCTACTCCCTTTATCTGATCATTATCATTCTTTCCCCTACTAATTACTCCCCAGGCATCCCGACTCAAAATTTTAAAGTGAGCTTTGACTACTCCCTCTCTTTAATCTTCAGATCTAACCAGCCACCAAACTATTAATTCTTCCTTTGCAGAGTCCTAAATACCTCTACTTTCCTTTTATCTCCTGGCATTGCCACCTAGGTGCAGTATATCTCATACCTAGACCCCTGAAATAGTCTCCCTTCAATTTAACCAACTTCTCCAGGCATCAGTTTTCTAATCAGCACAATATATATATCTTGCAGGTTTATTTAACACACATATAAAATAGAGCACGGTAACTAGAAAAC
Source organism: Microcebus murinus (assembly GCF_040939455.1). Lineage (NCBI taxonomy): Eukaryota > Metazoa > Chordata > Mammalia > Primates > Cheirogaleidae > Microcebus > Microcebus murinus. The sequence continues at coordinate 17,948,556 of NC_134119.1, forward strand.
TGCTTAGATATGGCAGCTATTATCCTGCCCACCAGCTTTTTAATCATGTCACTTTCCTCTTCAAAGTTTCCCAGTGGCTCTGAATTGCAAATAAACTCCAAATTTCTTAACCTAGCACTCAAATCCTCCTAAATCTGTTTCCAATACTGTATACCTCATCTTCCAGGAATCCTCCCAACAGGTTTTCTCTCTTCTTTCAAGCTAATGAGGCTCTTGTACCTCCTCACTTATCTTGTGATTCTGCCTTCCTGGAATGCCTTCCCAATCCAAATCTTACCTACTCTCTAAGGCCCTGTTCAAGTACTTCCCTCTTGAAGCTTTTCTAGATCACTCCAAGTCATAGTGATCTCTTTCCCTTCTTTGAACACATGCTTTTTATCTACAAGTTCACTGATAACTGTCAATCAACAAAAATTTACCTAGCATCTTCTGAGTATATGGGATGGAGAAGATACAAGTATAAATAAATAGGTTTCTACCCACAAAAAGTTTATAGGCAATTACAGGAAAGAAGAAATCTACACAGAAAATATCTTAACAATATCAATGTTATTTTGCACAGTTACTAAGCTTTTCATATGTTTAAAATTTATATTAGATATCTTAATAAGGAGAGGAGAGTCAGCGAATGTACTTAACATATTAATGTACTTCTTAATATGCCAAATGGCACCAGGTACACCTGGCCCACAGAAGATATTACTTGATTTGATTCCATTCTCCAATTGTCAGACCCATAAGAAAATAGTTTGTAAAAACAGAAACATCTTTAAGTTCCTAATAATAAAAAAAGCCCATAGGATAGTCAAATTAATACAAGTTTTCTTACCTGTTCAAGTGCTCTAGGAAGGTCATTTACCCAGTGCAAACTAAAATATGAAAACACATATTTATTTTAGCTTAATTAGTATAATTAGTATTATTATCAATAATGATGAGCCTCAAAAAAGGTGTTAATTTTGAAGTTTGAAATCACATATCAAAATTCACTGAGTGTTTTCATGAAAAGTTTTAAAATGATAAATATTTGTAGGGGGAAAACCTTTTCTGTCACACTAGAAAATTTCCCATGTCAATATATTACTTTGCTTAAACAAAAATATCTGATATAATTATCTGTATTTTATTATGTTTTATTATCAGTGATCATTCTTCATCACTGAATAATGTAAAAGTCATTTCTATTCAGGCATTTTATCTAAACAGTGCCATTATGACACCTTATTGGTAGAGAGTAGTAAAAATAAGCACTTGATAACATGTTCAAAGAAACTCATCAATTAAATCAAATAATTAAGCTAGAGAAATACAGTATTCTTAGTCATACTTTCCTAGAAAAAAATGAAATTCATCCACAGACCTAAAATTTTCCCAAGGCAAATGATGTTATTCACCAAAAGCTTAATTCTGTGAGTTTTCTGATAAATAACATCTTACTTTTTTCATTTTAAAAACTGTATTATTATTATTTTTTAGAGCAGTGTTAGGTTCACAGCAAAATTGAAAGGAAGGTACAGAGATTTCCCACATATCGTTTTCCCCACACATGCACAGCCTCTCCCATTACCGACATCCCTCACCAGAGTGGTACATTTGTACAACTGATGAAGCTACACTAACACATCATTATCATCCCAAATCCAGTTTACACAGGGGTTCACTCTTGGTGTTGTATATTCTACAGGTATGGACAACTGTATACTATGTACCCACTATTATAGTAGTATCATACAGAGTAGCTATACTGCCCTAAAAACCCTCTGTACGTACCCCAATCCTGGCAAATCATTGATCTTTACTGTCTCCAGAGTTTTGTCTTTTTCAGAATGTCACAGGGTTGAAATCATGCAATGTGTAGCTTTTTCACATTAGCTTCTTTCATTTGGTATACATTTAAGTTTCCTCCATATCTTTTCATGCCTTGATAGCGTATTTCCTTTTAGCACTGAATAATATTCCATTGTTCAGAAACACCATAGTTTATCCATTTACCTACTTGAAGGACATCTTGGTTGCTTCCAAGCTTTGGCAATCATGAATAAAGCCGCTATAAACATGCATGCGCAGGTTTTTGTGTGAACACGTTTTCATCTCCTTCTGGTGCATGATTGCTGAATAATATAGTAAAAGTATGTTTGGTTTTTTAGGAAACTGCCAAACTATCTTCCAAAGTGTCTGTGCCATTTTGCATTCTCACCAGCAATGAATGACAGTTCTCATTGCTCCGCATCCTTGCCACCATTTGGGGTTGTCAGTGCTCTGGATTTTGGCCATTCTAACAGGTGTGTAGTATGCCCCACATTTTTAAGGTGATAAAAAAAAAAAACAAAAAAAAGAGCTCTATGTATTTAATAAAGCTCTTTACTTTTCTTTTGAGTCTATTTACTGTCTCCCAAAGTATAGTTTAGTGACAGCAAAAAATATATTCTCCGTCTCTGTAGAGTACAATCACACTTTCCTGGAAGAGTTGGCACCTCTTATGCTGAGTTCCAGGACAGAACTGACTACCCATTTTCAAACCATATGCTCACATTTACCTTTCCTAATGCTTTCCGACAATTACTAGACACCTAAAAAACTAAGGAAGTAAGCTCTATTATAAGTTCTATTATAGGGAAATTGAAAGAACGGAATTAGTTACCTGCAAATATCAAGCAAATAAGCTAATGTTAAAACTTGAGTCCTTACTCCCTATCCAGGGCTCTTTCCCCTAGACCAAGGCCCTGTACATTTTTCATTTCGTGACAGAATGTAAGTATTTTCTAAATTTGTTCAGCACATCTAAAAAAGCAGGAAAGAAATTACAAACTCGCTGAAGAAAACATCAAGGGTGACCAGCTGTCCCAGTTTGCTTGGGATGGAGGAGTTTCCCAGGACATTGGATTTTTAGTGCCCAAAGTGGCAAAGTCCTGAGAAAACCATGATGATTGATTGTTTGCTCTAAAAACAGCTGTCAAAAGGATTAAATTGGAGATGGAGAGCATCCGTGTTTAATCTTTGAAAGAAAATCTATTTGACTGTAAGAAGACAGGAGAAATAAGATACTACAGAGAAATACCACAGAGAATATGTTTTTTCTGTTAGACTCTGAGTTCTTTGAGGACAGGATTCCTGTCTGAATTCATTTTTATATTCCCCCAAAGCATCTAGCTCAGTGCATTGTATATTGTAACCTATTCAATAAATATTTACAATACATATTTGTGTAATAAATGTAGAAGAACACGGTAGAAAACATAAAGGGAAAAAAGTAACCTTGAGGATTATATTTCTGTTCACAGAAATAAATTAAAGTTGAAGGAAATACTAGCTTTCCCATATTTGCTTGAATGAGTTATGATAAGGGCAATCTAACATTTGAATACTAGAGCCAGTATACTCTTTTACTCTTGCCCCCATCAATAGCAATTCCAAAATATTAAGTTGCATAAGGGATGAAACCTCTTCTATCTCAGATGAAATTTTAACAAGTTGTAGAAAGTTGGGGGGAAAAATGAGGTACTAAATCATATTATTTACACCAGGGAGCATAGAATAACTCTTCACCATAGAAATCTTATGGTTTATAAACCAAGATGACTGGTTTATGATTTTTAAAAAGTTATTAAGAATTTATTCCATTATCTATTTTCTTTATCATGTAATAGTAAAACTTTATGGCATAAATTATCTATTTATAGCATATATATTTTTTAAAAGTACAAATGGATTACCAACCTTAAACTGCTAACCACCAGATCAAATGTATTTTCTTGGAAGGGAAGGAACTCTTCATCAGCTAAAACACTGACAGTAGGAATTTCTGTTTTTAAGGAATTTTTCTAATGGTAAAAAATAAAAGATCAAAATCACATTTACACAGAATCTCAATTACTAACACGGTCATTGTTAAACTGAAGTTAATGTTACATTTACTTGGCAGTTTCTACTCCTCCCCCAAGAGGTGGCACAAAGAAGGCACTAAAAAAACATTTTTTAAATGACTCTTAAGATCACCCAGTAGAATGGACTAGCTAGTTGGAAAAACATAAACAGGATACCCATCTCACATCCAAACAAATCTCACAAGGCTGGACGTTTCAGTGGAATAATTGAAGAATTAGAGGAAAATATCAGTGAACATTTTTATAGACAAAAAAGCCTACACAGACCTGACTGAAAAGCCAGAAAATGTAAAGGAGGAAAAGATTGATATATCTGATGATAAACTAATAAACATTTAAAAAGCAATAAACAAAGTAAACAACGGGAGAAATTATTTACAACATATATGATGAAGGATTAATAGTCCTAAAAAACAAGCTCTTACAAATCACCTAGAATAAGAACACAAAATGGCTATAAGTAGATAAAGTATGAGATACAGGTGCGTCACAAAATTATTTAAAAATTCACAAGTTAAGAAATACCAATAGCCAAGTTGTTTTGCATAACTATGTTCATTGTGATGTTTGTTATTGAGAAACTAGAAACATAGCTGCCCTTCAACAGAAAGTTAGCTAAATAAACCATAGACTATTCATGTATTAGAATACCATGTAACCATCTAAATAGATGGTACACACATAAACAGTATTCATTGACATAAGAAAATGACATTCTCTGAGAAATATGAAATGTTAGCATAATGCCGTTCATATAAAATTGTGTAGGGGAGACAGGTATAAGTCTGCAAAGGTGGAGACCAAATGTCACCATTGGTTGCTGCCTCAGTGGTGGGACTAGGGGTGATTTTTCCTTTCTCTTTTGTATTTCCTGTATTGTATAATTCTTCTTCATATGTGTTATATTTGTAATAAAAAATAAAGCTATTTTCATTTTTTTTAATTTTAATAATTTATTTTTTTATTTTTTTATAGAGACAGAGTCTCACTATGTTACACAGGCTGCTCTCGAACTCCTCCTGGCTTCAACTGATCCTCCTGCCTCGGCATCCCAAAATGCTGGGATTATAGGCATGAGCCACCATACCTGGCTGCTATTTTCATTTTGAAGGAAATAAAAATCAAGAAATAAAGAAGTAAAAATCATACCAGTAGATCAAAAACCAACAGTGTTAAAAAGTTACCTACCAAAGCATTTTCTGCAATGTCGGTTTGGAAAAATTTTCCAACAGTTTCCTGCAATGGAACAATTAAAGCTGATCAAATGACACAAAAACAAACAAATAAGCCCAGTAACAAATACAATAATTGTTGAAATTTCTAAAGGAGAAAGTATTAATACAGATTAATTTTCACCTTTACAAGGGTATTTTTCTACATAACACCAGAATGGTACACAAACACCTTTAATAACATATATTAAGTTACACAGATTTAAATACATGTAGCTAACCCTTTATTTGATATTTTTAACTATATTAAATATAGTAGAGAATACAAGTGTGAAGAATCAACACCCTGAGTTTACCCACTGGGTTAACTACTCCTCTGTGTTAACTTTTCCCTGGCATAATATTCTGAGAACTAGTTTCCTCACTCTTATGCCACAAAGGACCTGGAATGGGTTTTTTGCCTTTTAGATTCATTCAAAGAGTTTATAAAGAAAGACATACACAGAGACTTGGGGGTGGGGCTTAAGCCGTTACATTTTCCCATTTCACCTACCCTCTCTTCCTTCCAAGAGGAAAGGGGACTATGCTATTTCTGTCCCAGAAAAACACTTCCCCTTTGACTCTCTTTTCTCCAGGATCCTGCTCCATCTCCATCTCTATCAATCTTCAATCTCTATCTTCTGTGTCTCTTTCCCTCACCTTACAACAGGCACAAGCTTCCCAATTTTGAAAAATCTTCTCACCTCTAAACTCCTTACAGTTGTTTGGTTTGTAATATGCAACTTTCTTTACTGCTTACTAAAGTCTTTCTCCACATTCTTGGTAATCTATCTTCCCTTTCACTGCTATCCTAACACTATCTCTAAAGATCACTAGCAGCCTAGTCAATAAACACAGCAGTCTGTCTCAGTCCTGTTTCCCTGTCCTCTTTGAAGCACAGCACCATTGATGGTATCCTAATAGCTTCTTCAATACTTTCTACTCTGGCTCCCCTCCTCTGTTAGAGAAACAATCCTTTTCACTTTACCACACTCACTACCTAAAGAAATTCAGTGTCCACACCCTGGAAATGGTATACCCTACCATTACCTGGTCATTGATTACCTGAGGGCACCTGTTGTATGGCAAATATTTAAGTACAGACAAGAAGGAAAGAAAGGAAGAAAAGAAGAAAGAAAGAAAAGTGTCCTGAGTTGTACCATTTGCCAATTTCTATGGTGTAAACACTCCAACAATGATGTATTTCATGCTATCAACATCATGTTGCTAAATGTAGAGCTGGGAAGAGATGTACACAATTAGCTCTCACAAGCCAGCTCCAGCACACCCCCTCAAGGGATGAAGAATTCAGCCAATCCAATTATTTGTCCCTGCCTCTCACTTGAAAATTTGAATTAGGAAACTCAGAGATAGAGGCAGGGGTCCCTGGAGCTGGAATAGTATGTAGACTTTGGGGTGCAGGAAATGGTGTGCTGGTAAATATTTAATAACTGGCTCTTGGCAGGGGACTGTTTTATAGCATTTGCCAACTTCCATGGCATAAATCAGGGATGGGGAACCTGTGGCCCTCTAAGTCCTTAAGTGCAGCCTTTTGACTGAATCCAAACTTTACAGAACTGTGGCCTTAAGGCCACAGGTTCGCTACAATACTCCCACCATGGCTGATTTCAAACTAGCAACACAATGTCACAGAACACAGAGCTGGGAAGAGATGTTAACAATCAGGTCTCATGAGCTGTATAACCTAACTTCAGCTCACCACTCGGTATAGGGTATTCATACTGGGGCATATGCACTGGTGAACACTAGGGATAGTCTACAGGGAGAAAAAAGAATGAAGAAACCATTAAGCATTCATGTGACACCAGAGGGTACATGAAAGAACACAAGAGACTTTTTGTTCTGATGTTTTGAATTCTCCGTCCCTTGTGAGGTCTGGCTCTATTTCTCTGAGTTACATAGGAGCCTCTATGTAACAAATGTCCCTATATTTAAACTGGCTTTGGTAGATTTCTGCTTCTTACAATCAAAACATACCTTACTAAAAGACCCTTTCCATCTTTCTTACTGTTCCCAGTATCCTTGGCTCCTCCTCATTTTCTCACCCCTAAGTACAACTGTGGAAGTTTCTCTTCTACATTTTTGCCCCAGAAAGCTTACCTATTTCTATGGTTTCAGTTGTACCTCTGAAAGAGACTTCCAAATAAGAACAATAGCCTCCCCTTTGTCAGACTTACCTTGTCTCCCTTAATCCTCTTACCAACCTTTTAAGATGGCATTACTGCTCATATTTTACAGCAACTGAGGCCTGGAAAGACTGGGTAACTGGTCCAAGGGTATGTAGAAACCAGAGCTGAATTTTGAACCCCCATCTGATTTCAAGTCGACACTCTTAACCTCAATACCCCAATTCCAGTTCCACATTTCCAACTACCTGCTAGATATTAACAATAATATATGCCACTGTCACCTCTAACTCAATACATCTAAGATAGGAAGGATCCCTTGCTCCTTGCCCCACCATATCCCCTGACTTTTTCCAGTCACTAAAGGCATAACTTTAACATTATCTTGCATTTATTCATGCAACAGTCATTTAATAAATCTTCACTGTATGTTCTAGGTACTAGGATTTAGTAGTGAACAAAAGTGAGCAAGTCCAGTAGAGAGTACAGATGCCAAATAAACATACACTGAGGGCTAATAAGTGTTACGGAAACAAATGAAGCAACTAGCCAGCAAAGAGTAGGGGCACTATTTTCTAAAGCAGTCAGGGAGGGGATCTTTGATGAGTGGTCATTTGAGCAAAGACCTGAAAGAAGGGAGGAAGCAAACCACACAGATACCTTGGGAAAAAGCTCAGAGAGCAAGTACACTGCAAAGCCCTGGCCTATCTGAGAGACAGTAAAGAGGCCAGGGTTGCTGAAAAGTAGGGAGTGAGAGGAAGGAAGGTCAGAGACATGATGAAGAACAAGACCACTGAGGGCCTTATGGATTAGGACTCTGAATTGTTACTAAGTTAGATGAGAAGCCAACAGTTCTGAGCAAAGAACTGACAAATTGATTTGTGTTTCAAAAGAATTACTTTGTCCTGAAAACTGTCAGGGACAAAGGTAGAAACAGGGAGACTAACAGGCTACTGCAATAATCTAGACAAGAAGTGACAGTAGCTTGGACAATACAGTAATGGTGAAGGCTGTAAGAAGTGGTAGAGTTATGGATATATTTTGAAATCCAAATAAGATTTGTTGATGGATTCGATATAGGAGGGACTCAAGAGGAATAAATAAATATGTGTTTTGGCCTGCACAACAAAAAAGAATGGATTTGCCCTGCCCACCATATCCAATCAGTCATAAAGTTTTGTTGATTCTACGAGGTCTCTCTCATACATCCCATCATCTGTATCTGCTGCCTCAACATGGGTGGCAGGCCTTTATTTCTCATGCCTGCACCACCTTTAACACAGCCTCCTAATTGTTCTATTTCTCTATCCTCTCTCTTTTCAATCATTCTTACATATCAGCCCCAAATTAATCTTCCTACAACATCACTATATCACATCTTACAGCATTCCATCTCTGTGCCTCGCCTCCTGCCATGCCCTGACTCTCACTGCTATGAACCACCAACAGACAGTCTTTAAAATTCCAGGTCAGATTCTGGACCCTCTGAGAAAGCTTTGGCACATGAACTGCTACTGATTTTTCCTTTCCCTTTACTCATGTTGCACCTTAATGACTATACCATTTCAGTAGCATTTACTATTTTATCAATAGTGTTTGGAGAGCCTCTGTAGCACTTACTATTTTATCAATAGTAGTGTTTTGAGAGTCCCACCCCTTTCCCTACCCTGGCCCAAATGTATGTTTTTATTTAAGCAGATTTTATATAGAAATCCCACTTTAATATCTATGTCCAGCACAGTGTCCTATACATTGGAGTTAAAAGAACAAATGAATGTCTTTATGGTCTGAATTAGAAAGTGTAAAATAAAAGGGTATGATCATTAGTAAAGGCTACTTACATTTAATCACACAAAAATTTATAACCAGTTGATGAAATTAATATTTTTCTAGCTAAAAAATTAGCTTAATCATATTTTCTGTCTGAATTTCAATCTGATTTTTATTGTGAATTATCAAAAATGTCTGAACAAAGTGGGTACAAAGAGAAATATATCACGTATAGATTTAGAGAAATTATGTATCAGTAGAAAAACTGTATAAAATGGATTCAGAGGAAAAAAACACTTTAAGAGCCGAGTGTGGTGGCTCACGCCTGTAATCCTAGCACTTTGGGAGGCCGAGGAGGGCGGATTGCTCAAGGTCAGGAGTTCGAAACCAGCCTGAGCGAGACCCCGTCTCTACCAAAAATAGAAATAACTTAATTGACCAACTAAAAATATATATACAAAAAAAATTAGCCAGGTATGGTGGCGCATGCCTGTAGTCCCAGCTACTCGGGAGGCTGAGGCAGTAGGATCGCCGAGCCCCGGAGACTGAGGTTGCTGTGAGCCAGGCTAATGCCACGGCACTCACTCTAGCCTGGGCAACAAAGTGAGACTCTGTCTCAAAAAAAAAAAAAAACACTTTAAGAAAAAAATACTTAAAAAGGGAGAAAACCACCTCTGGTTCTACCACTTAAAAAAATATTAGCAATTCTGATATAATTAAAATCTAAATATGATAAAATTAAATTAAGAAAGTCTTTCTTTAAAATTAGCCAATTTTATTTTTCAGATTAAATAAAGTAATCAAATAAATATACCTTATTCAAATGTTGCGCTATGTAACCTCTTCCACAACCAAGGTCCAAGCCAAGGGAGAAATCTCTAAAAAACAGACACAGAAATTATGCTCTGTCTATAATAATACAGTCCATAAATTAAGAACTAATTTTTTTTAAGTAAAAACACTTTAGTAAAAACAACTTAAGGCAGTCACATTATCTGCCTTTTCTGCCTCATCTTACAAGCTATATTTACCAGAGAGTACATTGCATAGAGCAAGTCTGTCTGATCTAGCCATTCATGGGACCTCATAATGGACTGGCTTTCTATAAGGTAGCTCCATGATGTGGATGTGAAGAATGGATTTAATATGGGTATTTTAATTTAGGTAAAGATGGAAAAGAAGTTTATGTAAATTAATATGAAAATAATTGACATACTTATCAAGAACTTAATAATTATCCTTATTTCTCAAATTTGTTGAAGCAGCAGAACACTTAGAAATCATCATGTGAAACACCATTAAGTGCTAATATGTTAAACTTAAAAAAAAAAAACTAAATCATAGCTCCTTTTACTGAAAGCTTACCATGTGCAAGTACCATACTAAGTGTCTGAAGCTAAGTAAGTCAACCCAAGTACTTCAACTAATAAGCAGCAGTCAAAACTTGATTTTATTTGGTTTGAATCCTGAACCAGAACTATTATCCTCTATGCTATGGTGACTCCTCTAAATATATCAAGTTATTCTAAATCAGTACAGACATCTAACTGTAGGCCATAGCTTTAAGAAAAATTTATGATAAAAAAACTTAAAATTTTATGTACTAATATTTTTCCTGAAAAACTCGAACAGTCTCTTTTCAATTTCTGTTAAAATTCTATGTCAAAATTATAGAATACCAGTACAAGGATGGAGAACCCTTGTTGACAGATAACCATTTATTATCTATTGCCCTATATCTTGATGATGAACACAGCAATACGACACAGTTAAGTACACAGGCTTTAGAATAAGAAAGACATAAGTTAAAATTCTGGGCTTGCAATTTGCTGACCTTGTGATTATAGACAAGTGACTTAATCTTGGTGGATCTCAGTTTCCCCAACTGTAAAATGTTAATGTTGTTGCCTGCCTCAGGGTTGGTAAGAGAAGTACATGAAATGGTACATGTAAAGTATTTAGCACAGTGTAAATATTCAACAAGTTAGTTACTAGTTATTATTACCACTGATTATAAGAGTAGTAAGTGAGCCTTTGATCCCACAAATAAGATGCTTAATAATGTGTGGGATTCATTTTTAAAAATCAACAAATGATCAATGTTAACAATACAAACTACACTTTCATGTTAATGCAAGGATACTTAAACTAGTATTTTACTAATTTAATTCCAAAGAGTTAATGTTAAGATATGCTTTTAGCTACAATCATAAGTCTCTACATAGACTTGACTGTGTTTTGCTCAGTACTATGACACATAATAAAAAGATGGTAAAATCCAAACTGATTTGCATAATTCAGTATTTCATTTATTAAATTATAAACAACCTATAATCCAGGTGAATAATTACAGTAGCTATTTTTCAGATCTTTAAAATAATGAGGCTGGGCAGTGGCTCATGCCTGTAAACCTAGCACTCTGGGAGGCTGAGGCGGGCAGACTGCTTGAGGTCAGGAGTTCAAAACCAGCCTGAGCAAGAGCGAGACCCTGTCTCTACTATAAATAGAAAGAAATTAATTGGCCAACTAATATATATAGAAAAAATTAGCCAGGCATGGTGGTGCATGCCTATAGTCCCAGCTACTCGGGAGGCTGAGGCAGGACTGCTTGAGCCCAGGAGTTTGAGGTTGCTGTAAGCTAGGCTGATGCCACAGCACTCACTCTAGCCTGGGCAACAAATCGAGACACTGTCTCAAAAAAAAATAAATAAAAATAAAATAAAATAATAAAAAATAAAATAAAATAATGGAACTAATGAAACAAATAAAATGTGGGTGCCTATTTGCAACTGTGAAGTACTACTTTTTTTACCTTACAAAATTCATTCATCCCAAGACTCTTTTAAGTAGTAAAGATACATCTAAAATACAATTTAAAAAGTTTGTGGGCCGGGCGCGGTGGCTCACGCCTGTAATCCTAGCTCTCTGGAATCCCATTATATACAATGTTTCTAAGGCCTGTGGTCATCTGACAATATATTGTGGATCCCGGCCGGGCGCGGTGGCTCACACCTGTAATCCTAGCACTCTGGGAGGCCGAGGCGGGCGGATTGCTCGAGGTCAGGAGTTCGAAACCAGCCTGAGCAAGAGCGAGACCCCGTCTCTACTATAAATAGAAAGAAATTAATTGGCCAACTAACATATATACAAAAAATTAGCCGGGCATGGTGGCGAATGCCTGTAGTCCCAGCTACTTGGGAGGCTGAGGCAGGAGGATTGCTTGAGCCAGGAGTTTGAGGTTGCTGTGAGCTAGGCTGACGCCATGGCACTCACTCTAGAAAAAAAAAATAAAAAATAAAAAAATAAAATAAAATAAAGAAAAAAAAAAAGTTTGTGATTTTATAAATTCCCTTTTTTATAGACAAATGTAATAAATTATTCACATCTTGGTCTAATTTAATGGATATCTTTTAAATAAAAGAGCACATAAAGAGTAATTTGCTAATATCACAGAGTAATTCTATTGCAAAACTATTACTTGACTGTGGTTCTCACATCTTTTAAGCTTTGATTATGCCTAATATATACAGCAATGAATCCTTCAAGGTTTCAATAATTCTTGATGATGTGTTTCTCAAGTTGGCCTGTAATTATATTAATAATTATCATAGAACCCTTATTATCATTAACAATGCCAAAGTCTCATATAACCTGATGGAAGAACAAAGCGAGGTAGACTTCTCTCCTTCACTTTAATTGTAAAACAGTTAAACTTTTAAACCTAGGTTTAGTAGATCTTAAAAATTCACATGTAGACAATTCTTTATCTCCATTTTTGGAGCAATCTTTCCATTACTGGCTTTTGGCCAAATCCAGTAGGTCAGTCATTCAGGCATGGAGATAGCTGTGAGTTTGTGCTTCCACATCCATACTTTTTTTTTTTTAAGGCAAAAAAAAAAAAGAGAAATAGAGAGTGAGTTGCTCTCCCAGACAACAAAAAAGGAGAGACCTACAAAGTAATTCAAATCACCAATCCTGGTAATAAATTCCTCGAGGTTCTGCCATTATAGATATCAAGCTCTTAGCATTTAATCTTTTGAGTTTCCCCTCAAAAGTAGATTCTATTTTATTATGGTAATCACTACTTACCTGGCTATGTCATACACACGGTCGGCGATCCGACTTCCAACCTGAAGTATTATAAAAGGACACACAAGTCAAGATTAGGTTAAAGAGTATTCAACAATCCTTAGGTTACTTATATTTCCACGTAAGTACTTCCCTTTACCTCTTTTTCTATTTCACCACAGCAACTTTCTTTTCAAATCCTGAATAGGAACATAAATTAAAATATACCCAGGAAACAAACGAAACAAATTACTTCAGAAGTCAATTTAATGAAATCAAGACTAAACATTCTTGAAAAATATATACACACACCCATCTCTTTGGCCTTTACATTCCATACGATATAAGACAACAAGGATGAAAAGCAACAGGAAAACAACAGGTACATTATTGTCCACAGACATGAGAATGAGGTATATGAAAGTGAAAAAATTAGCTGGGGTTTATTACAGATCAATATGTAAGTGATCACTTAATAAAAAGTATCATTTGATGACTAACAAATTTTGTGGAACTTCAAAATAAGTAAATAACTTTTTGAAGCAATATTTACAAGATAGAAATAGCCAAAACTAAATAAAGTATACCTCCCACTGTCTCAATTCCACTCCAATTTGAAAGAAGTCATAAGGTAGATAGCACCACTTTCTGCTAGGCTAGCTTCAACTAGCAGGAATAAAGACATAGGAGTCTAATATTCCCTGCATTCTACGCATTCCCTCCTAAATATGCCAGAATTGCTATTAGGACTTGAAAGTTCCAGACATAGACATATTTACTTTTGGGGGGAAGAGGGTAAAGGAGGCACAAATATCTTTCCCCAGAGGAGTCCACTTCGTACATTATTCCTAATATGAATACCTTTCATTTACTGTAAAAAGAATTCACACACTTTATCTCATTTATTCTAGTCCTGAACATTGGCAAGGCCTCAGTCAAGTCGTAAGCCAGGTGATTTTCTTGGAGAGCTGAGGCTAGGAATGCACATCTAAGTACATGACATCGTGAACATTTCATGACGAAACCAGCAGTGTAGTATGTACACCATGGCTTACAAACAGGATACAGAAAATTTATTGATAGCTTACTTTCTATCTCTATAATAGACATTACCAGCCTCTGAGCAATTGTCTAATCTATGGCTTCCTGAGAGCACAGTCAATCATCTGATCAGGCCAGTGCTTGCACAGAGCTCTGCTCAAAGTAGGAGCTCAATATATGTTTGTTATGTTGGCTTGAAAGAGCTTGTTACATTTGGCTCCAATTTTCCTCCACTCCTGAAAAAAATATTTACTGAGGCCTTAGCTTGGTGCTGTGTATCTTGAAACCCTCAGTCCCTAGTCTACCTGGGCTGAGAGAAAGAGGTCTCTCAGAGTAGCACAGTCAAATCAGAGATCTTAATTTGATTTTCCTAAAACATAAATCAGATCATATCACTCCATTGCTTACAATAAGAGCCTCACATTCTTCTAGACCAGTGCTGTCCCAAAATAATGAGTGCCACATGTGTAATTTAAAATTTTCTAGTAGCCATATAGGAAAAAAAGATAAAAAGAAATAACAGAAATTAATTTTAATATATTTTCCTTAATCCAATATATCAAAAACATCATTCCAGCATGCAATCAATTTTTCATATTAATATTTTACTTCCCTTTTACATTCCAAGTCACTGACATCCAGTGTGTATTTTTACACTTACAACACATCTCAATTGGGCTAGTCAGATTTCAAGTGCTCAATAGCCACATGTGGCCAGCAGTTACCACGCCGGATGGACAGTGCAGATGGAGAAGAAAATCCGAAGTCCTACCCTGAAAGGCCCTAATGACCTGAGCCCTCCTAAGCCCTCCTGAGTCCTCTCCCACTCTATCGAGCGTCAATGGAGGCCTCCACGAGGTCCTTCGGGCCTCAGGGGCTTTGCACTGGTCCTTCTCTTTGCCGAAGAGGCTTTTCACCCTAGATCTTAGCTTGGCTAATCCCTTATCTTCTTGTCTGCCTGAGCTGCCTCCGCTGACCACATCGCAGTCACAGTCACGATACCGCTTCACGTTATTTCTCTCATGTTACTTCTTTACCTGAAATTATGTTCTTTGTCTACTGCACGCCCCGCTTCTCTCAAGAATGAAAGCCCACGAGGACAGCAGTCTTATTTTGCCCTGGCCATAGCTGTAACTCAAGCAGTATTTGCTGAGTGAGCGAACGCATGCATGAATGGAAAGCACGTTACAAATATCTGAGCCCAGCCTGTCCGCGACTACAGTGGAGGCCGAGGAGGCAGGACTCCGGTCAAGGTCAGACAGCGAGGCGGTGTCGGTCGGAGCCCAGCGACAGCTCCCGGACCTGAAGACAAGGCCTCCGCGCTGCTCCTCCCCGCTGTCCCGCGCGCGGTCTCACCTCCTCCCTCAGGTAGTCAAACTTCATCGGCTCGGGCTGCCTGGCCGCCCAGTTCTTCTGTTTCCTCTTCAAATCCCGGTCGAAGATATTTAGGGCTCTGGGCGAGGTGCCGCAGGGGACAGAGACACCAGAGGCGACCTCCCTACGGCAAAGGTTCTCCGCGGGGACCCCCGGCGCCCGAGGTCGCCGCAACAGACGCCAGAGCCCCGCAGGCCGCAGCATTTCCACTGTCGGTATCAATTGCCGGCGCGTTTTGTCGTGCGCATGTGCCGGCGCGGTTCCGGCAGGTAAAGCCGAGATCTTCGCAGAGGGAAAAGTGCAACTAGTTTGGACCATTTCGCTTGCCGTTACGGCGGAGCGTCTCGCGAAGGATTGTGGGTGTCGGCCTCCTCACGTGAGGCTTGGAGAGGGATTCCGGACGGTGAGTAGTGATGGATCGAGTAGAAGGGCTTTAGAGGAAGGAGATAGAGCTAGTCTCTTAGAAGGTCTCTTTCGGATTCCTGAGGGGTTCGCCCCTTCCTCCTTGCCTTTCCGGCCTCATTCTTCAGTCTTCCTGGGTCTCTTCGAGGTCGCTTTTCAAGAGACCTTAGCCCAGTAGCTGCCCCCTGAGGTGTGGATGGTGGGAGAAAGACCGTCGTTCCGGGTCTGTGTGGTATTCACCACCTTAGAGGGTGGGTAGAAGGAGAGAGTGGGTTACGGGGATGAGAACGTGTGTCAGAGGTGAGGTCGTGTCGCCTTATTCTCTCTTGGAATCCCTGACGTTTATGGAGTGTTTTGGTTCTAAACATTTACAATAGACATGCGTTATCTCTGCTAATTGAATGAGGTATGATTGTTCGGAGGGTTAAATGGTTAAATACATCTAAAGTGTATAAATAAATGTTAGTAAAACCTTTGATTTTTTTTTGCTGGTTAGTGTATAGAAAGTTGTTTTAAAATTTAGGAAAAACACAGCTTTATAGTCACGCCTTGTTTTTCAAATAAAGGAATACTGCCCTGATTAATCAGTCCATTTTTGCTCTTAATAATCAGTGACTTTTGGCTCTTTGCAAAATTCAAATCCGAAGATGCTAAACTATTGGGGACTGTGTACAAGGGTGCAATGCTAATTTATATACACATACATGTATATCCTAACATGTGTTGGGTAGATCAGCTCATTTGAGCCTTAGTCACTGCTAGAATAAGAAATTATAGAAAGTGATATTTATTAACCAGAGTGAGACTTTACCTTTGGAGGGTGGTCAGATTTAAACAGGAATCTTTGTGAGCTAAACCTGAATTGATTTTGATCTGTGTACTGAGGAGACTGACCTTGTAGAACTAAAGGCTGTTGAGAGTAGCAAAGGTTAAGGGTTTACAGAGGGAATGGGACCAGAATGTGAAGAAGCAAGTGAGACCAACTGAAGCTTGAGAATCTTTTAATTATGTTAGCTTTTAACTTGTAATACATACAGTTACACAGATAGAAATACAGAAATTCAGAATATATTGTGAACCAATGTGTTTTTAAAACATTTTATTTAATTATATTATTAATCATTATTGTAATATTTGTTTTATTTTTTAGCATTTGGTTTCTTTGAACATTTATTCAATAAAACATTTAAAAATGTCATCCAAACAAGAAATAATGAGTGACCAGCGGTTTAGGCGGGTTACAAAGGACCCAAGATTTTGGGAAATGCCAGAAAAGGATCGAAAAGTCAAAATTGACAAGAGATTTCGAGCCATGTTTCATGACAAAAAGTTTAAGTTGAACTATGCTGTGGATAAAAGAGGGCGCCCCATCAACCATAGCACTACAGAGGACTTGAAACGTTTTTATGACCTTTCAGATTCTGATTCTGATCTCTCCGATGAAGATAGCAAAGAATTTAATCAAAAGAAAATAAAGAAGAAAAAAAAACAGATTAAAAAAGAAACAGATTCAAAAAATCTGGTTGAGGAGAAAAAGAAAGAAACCAAGAAAGTTAGAATCCAAAAGGATTCTGAAAATAAAAATGATTTAAATAATTCTGAAAGAATTCAGAAAATGAAAAACTCATGTAAATTTAAGATAGAGTCAAGTAGAAGTCAAAAGAACGATAGTGAAGAATTTACCCCAAAAAGCACAAGAGAGAAAAAAAACATTGTTCAACATAATACAGACTCTTTTCCCAAAGGAAAACTGAGAACAGTAGACTCCAGCACCTTTGAAATTGTGAAATCTCCCAAGATCAAGTGTTCTAAGACGAGAAGAGAAATGCAGTCAGGTTGGTTGCAAAGAAATAGAGATTCTTTGATGTTGCATGATTTATTTTTATACCAATCTTTTAAAAAAGTAAGCATATATTAAGTAGTTTCATTGTATAATGAAAATGATCAAATGCTTCTTTGGCAATATAAGGTTATGAAAGAAAAATATTATACAGTGATTATTTGTTTTTGATGTCATGCTTGCAGATAGATGTGGAAATTGAATCTTGCAGTTAAATAATCATTTTGATTTGTGGTAGGTATTAATGAGAGCTATAGTTTTTAACCAGATAACTAAAGTGTTATATGTTATCACATAAGAAGAGGTGTGTCTAAAGAAGGTAAGTAGAGTTGGGTACTCATTCATTAGTTAATTCAGGTACTTAGTAACTAGGATGTAGTAGATAGAATGTGAGTAAGGCATGGTCCCCCATCTCAGGGCTATTGCTAGTTTATATGATGCCTCTGTGCATATTAGAAAAAGGTATGCCCTCTGGACACACAGAGCTCCCAGGGTTCACAGTTTGGTGAGGGGACAGTGCCTATGAGTGAAGCAACAGATTCTTTGACCTTGATCAGACACAACCACCCTGCAGGTTGCATGGCTTGCTGGGTGGAGATTGGCCTTGATGTTAGCACTTACCCCTTTGTAGATACACTTGTGCAGATAACAGCCTACTAAATTATGCCATGGTACTGGTCTAAAATAGCACCGTCCAGTACATAATTTTGCATTGTCTAAGAGCAACATTAAAAAGTAAAAACAAACAAGTGAAATTAATTTTAATAATATATTTTATTTAACCCAATATATCAAAAATTTATTTCAATATTTAATCAATATAAAAATAAATAGTATATTTTACATTCTATTTTCATACTAATTGCAAGATCTCAGGTGCTCAATTGCCATGTGTCTATTGATTGCTATATTGGACAGCATAGCTCTAAAGTGGATGAAAGAACAGTAATGCAAAATAGAGTAATAGTAAGTGCCATAAAAGATATTTAGCAGAGGCTATGGAAATTGGGAGAAAGGGGTCACTCAGGATATGTAATCAGAGAAAAATTCATAGGGGATGTACTATTTTGATAGGGAGTTGGGAAAAATTAAGTTTGAGAACCAAGAGCATTCTACACAGGAGAACCAAGAACATTCTACACAGAAACTTTTTGAGCAAAGATGTGATTGGGCATGTTCAGAAGAGATCAGCAGTCCCATTTGATTAGATAGGGTAAAGTCTTGACGGTATGAAATGAGTAAAAGAGAAGTGATTGGAACTAGGTAAGAAATGTCTGGTTCTAGTTTGTGTTCACATGTTTACTACACTTACTAAAATTTTGTGTCACGTGTAGCAGCAGGAAATTTTGAATGTTGTTGCTGATAGTTGGTGTTATAACTGAAAATTGTTGGCAGTTCATATGAGCCAGACCTGTGAATCTGGTATCCAAGGAAGGGAGGCATCAGGAAAAGGCAGAGATCACATTGGGAAGGTAGGCAGTATCAGACTGTAGACAGGATTCTAGATAGCAGGGATCAGGAAAAGGCAGAGATCACATTGGGAAGGTAGGCAGTATCAGACTGTAGACAGGATTCTAGATAGCAGGGACTGGGGCATCAGAGGTGGGATCCCATTCCATTTGTAGTGGAATGAGGCAGTAAACCTCATGTGGTATAGGAAGAAGGGAAAGAAATCTGATTACTGAAATTAGAGAATAAAATTGGACTGGGACCAACAGCAAAGTTGTTTTGATGCTAAGTTTGTTAGTCTAGCATCTTTTAAATTCCGCTTGCCTTAGTACACTGGATTAATACAACGTAGCCATGTAATCCTTTGGATTGATTCTACAGAATCCTCATACATATTTTTTCTCGTTCAATTTTCTCAATAACCTTGAGAAATGATGATATATCAAGAAACAAGGTGTCCTTACATAAGGACACACAGACCTAGGACTATAACTCATGTCTTCTGAATCTTTCTACCCCACCATATTGCTTGCAATAATTTATGTTGGTTCTACCCACACTTCAGGTATCTGTCCATCTATCCTCTTCACTTAACTGGAAGTTTCAGTGAAGGGATTGATTACTTCTCTTTTGCCAATGATTGTGTATTGATTACCTAGCACAGAGCAGGCACTTTAGTATTGCATGAATGTATGGATCTACTTGCATAATCTGAGTATATGTTAAGATTTCCATTAAATAACTTGGTTAAGGATGAATTTTACCGAATTTATATTTTCCTTTACTCAGTTTAATAGAAATTATATTTTTACTAGATTTGATGTCATAAGAATTTGGATTCAATATAATTCAGTGTGTACATTTTCTTAATTTCTCCTCCCTTTAACATCTTACAATAGCTCCACACATAATGGCAAGAGACAGTGATGGTTATGAAAACTCAATGGACAGTAAAATATTTGAAAAAGATGCTCTGGAGGAAGAAGATTCGGAAAGTGTTAGTGAAATAGGAAGTGATGAAGAATCTGAAAATGAAATTACAGGTATTGGTAAAGCTTCGGTTGATGATAGTGGAAATGAAGATGATGAAGATGAGGAGGAGGATGAAGATGAGGATAGTGAGGAGGAGGATGAAAGTGACAGTGGCCCTGATCTTGCAAGGGGTAAAGGAAATATAGAAACTAGTTCTGAAGATGAAGACGATATGGCAGATTTGTTTCCAGAAGAATCTGGTTTTGAACATGCTTGGAGAGAATTAGATAAAGATGCTCCTCGGGCTGATGAGGTAACCTTTTGAATAAATAAGATTATTTGTGAAGAACGCAATACAAGTAGCTTTTATGAATGGTAAAATTGATGTCATTAAATTAAGTGCGGAAAAACCTTACTGGCAATAATCTTGATGGTTTTGATTAAAACTTCCTGATATGGAATATGTTTATATAAGTTAGAAGATATCTATCCCAGCAAATAAGTTCTACATAAATAATTAAAAGTCACATGAAATTTTTAGAAAATACTTGGTTTAGGTAGTAAAACTAAGAACTAAGTAAGAGAAAGTACTTATCTGTTATATTTTTACTACTTGAACTCATTTAAAGTTCTCTTTTACTTACTGAAACCGCTTAGATGGCTACTATACTGATAATTTCAGGGCTTGGGGGGGGAGCATTACATTTTTAGAAACTTTATTTTTCAAGTATTGAGAACTATACAGATTATAAAATATTTAATTATTTTTATTTCTCAGATTACACATCGATTAGCAGTTTGTAACATGGACTGGGATAGATTAAAGGCAAAAGATTTGTTGGCTCTGTTCAATTCATTTAAACCTAAAGGAGGTGTTGTATTTTCTGTAAAGGTGAGAATTGATTTCATTTTAAAGTAAATATTTCTTGGCATTTTAAGTTAAATCTGTTTTTTTTTCTTTAATTTGTAGTTTTCCTTTTAAGGAAAATAATATGTAAATTATCCAGTACAATCTGGCCTGAAATTTATATAATAGTTATAAATGTTAGAAAGGAAGAGGTAAAATTATTATTATTTATGGTCTGTATGATTGTGTATACTTTAAAGACTCAAAGAAATGTAAGCTCAGTAAAGGGACAAGGGTATAAGATAAATATTTTTAAAAATTTTATTCCTCATTACTAGCATTAACCAATTAAGAAAAAGATCCTAACTACACTAGTAACAGAACCATATTAAGTCATTGGGAATTACCTTAATAAACACTTATATGACCTATATGAAGTGAAATTGATAAATTTGAAACACAAAATTTTGAGGCACCATATTTCAAGCCAGCATCCATGCTTTGCATTATGACAGACCTGTGTTCAAATCATGATTCTCATAAGTGCTATGGGATCTTAAACATTTTATTTATTCATCTCTCAGATATGTTTACATCTCTCAAACATATAGTTGACAAAGGGATACAACAATAATGCTAGCAGTTGGAAGGATTAAGTAAAACACAGCTCACAGAGTATTTAGTATAGTGGCTGAAATAGCTCTCCATTGTTATTACAGGTTGAGTGTCATTTATCTGAAATACTTGAGACCCCAAGTATTTCAGATTTTTTTGGATTTTGGAATATTTGTATTTTATGTATTTATCAGTTCATTCCAAATCCTAAATGCTCCAATGAGTGTTTCCTTTGAGCCTTATGTCAGTACTCAAAAACTTTGGGATTTGGAGTATTTCAGATTTCACATTTGGGATGTTCAACTTATATTATTCTGTTTAAATATTTAAAGATGTCGCTTCTACAGTTTTCATTGAAAATCCCAGTTTAAATGAAAGTTAAGAAAGAGAATACCAGGAATCCTCTAAAAGAATAAACAAGCAAGAATGACTAATAAATTTTTGAGAAATCATGCCAATGCAAAAGGACTTAACCTACCAGTTAAGATATCTAAATGTTCTATGATGTTACAAGAGTAGACAGGTTTGGGTGAAATGGGACAGAGTTCATATGATAATTTAGATCAAAATAAGCTGCTTGAGTGTTGGGACAAATGGACAAGTCATTGGATAAAGAACTTGGTTCAGATGTTCATGTCACAATTGCCCTAAATAAACTCCAGATGAAGCAAAGGGAGAAAAAAACCTTAAAAGTCAAATCCCAGAAGCAAAAAGAATTGTGTTTTGTTAAACCTTGTGTTTCAGGAGATGCGTAGTATGAATTTCTAGACTTACAAAAGAGAAAAAACAATCAACAGATGTGACTACATATATGTTTAAAAGTTCTATGTCAAAACTATTATATACATATACAACTCAGTAAGGAAATCTTGGATCCTTTTGTTGATAAGTTGCGTTTTTCAGACAACTCAAAAAAGCATGTATTAGCTAACAAGTGTGTATTTAGCCTGATAGTATCAAAACAGTGTTAATTAATATAGTTATATTTCTTGACTCTCAAAGTGGCCAAGGCAGAAAAATACCAAATCCTGGTAAGAGTGAATCCTTTTTCTTATACCAAGGCTGTATCTAGTTGAGTGTGGTGGCTCACATCTGTAATCCCTGAAACTTGAGAGGCCTAGACAGAAGGATCATTTGAGGCCAGGAGTTTCAGACCAGCTGGGCAATATAGCAAGATCACTGTCCCTGAAAATTTTTTTAAAAATTAGCCAGATGTCGTAGTGAGTGCCTGTAGTCCCAATGACTTGGGGGGCTGAGGCAGGGGGATCCCCTGAGTAGTTTGAGGCTACAGTGAGCTATGATTGAAGCACTGTACTCCAGCCTGGGCAAACATAGTGAGGCCTCATCTCTTAAAAAAAAAGACTATATCTAATCTATATAAGATTGTCAGTGGCTCTTTGTTTCTTTAACAGAAAGCATTAGATAAATGGTATGACTTAGAGATAAGTTGGTTATTATAAAATTTATTTTCATTATTTGTGTTTTGTATATTTCTTTATTTTTGTGTATTTCATGTAAACCATTTAATCCAGTCATTTTTTATATGTGTTAACATTTAGAATTCCTTAAGCTTAGAATCTTGTTTTGCTTTTCTTAATTTTTCCTTTGGATCCTAGAACCATCTTGTCCCAGGTGATGTGTGGAGGAGATATTCTGGTTTTTGTTCCCAAGCCCTATACATGTTATTCTCTAGCCAAAATGACTTAAGGGAAATTCCTCAGGATGCTTTAGATTCCTATAGTGAATTTGGAAATGAGTCATCCCTATTGTTTTTGTTGAGTCAAGTTATGACTCTTAGAATTCCTGACCTTGACAAGTCAGAATATTTATGAAAAGGAATGTATAAATTACATTGATCTTATTTTTTGTGTTTAGATATATCCTTCGGAGTTTGGAAAGGAGAGGATGAAGGAAGAACAAGTTCAAGGACCAGTAGAGTTATTAAGTATTCCTGAAGATGCCCCTGAAAAGGACTGGTATTGAGTCACTATAGAATATAAAACTAAACCTCATAAATTCACATCACTAATTTGGAATTCTGGTCACCTTGATAGTTAAGACTAAAGTTTACCCGTGTGCTGAATATGGGCAAAACAGATTAAAGTCTGTCAGAAGTAGCACATTCTTCCAACATTTTGTGTGTGTATTTATATTTCTGTATTCATGAAAATAATTATTGTAGTTTTTGAAAAATATGATTAAACTGACTTAGAGTTCTCGACATCATTGCTGTGAATTAATAAGTTTTGACTATTTTATGAGATGTCACTTTTCATTTAAGTGGCATTGAAGCATTCTTTAACTTCATATTTTGTAATTTTCTTATTTGAGAATTAAATAGAAAAATAACGATAATGTTTTTTAGAATCATGGTGTAGTATAGAAAATAAGATAGTTTAGTTTTAAGCCACTAGGTGGAGCTATTTGTGCACTTAATAAAAATGGTTAAATTGGTGGCAGAAGGCGGCAGATGAAGACCTTTAAAAAATGTGTTGTAGTTAAGTGAAATTAAACTTAAACTTTTTAGACTTGACAGCATTTGAATCTGGAGCAAACATATTGCAATGTCTTTGTAATTAGAAGTAATGGTTTCCCAGGATATTTTATAATACAGTGATCCTCTCCAGTGGTTTTACTTGAGAAGGCTATATGTGGTAACAAAATGAACAAAATAACTATTCTAAGAAACAAAATTATAGATAAGCACATATAATTCTCATACATTCCTTTTCCAGATATCGAACTCTAATACAAATACCTGTACCTTGTCAGAACAATAAACTGAACTTAAGTATTTAATGTTCATAGAGACTAAGTCATGAAGGAAAAATGGCTTAGAATGAAGGACAGCTTGTAATGTATTTTTCCTGAAACAGTTTATTATTATGTTTCTATATATAAGTAAACTTAATGAGTTTTTTCCACTTTAGGGCCTCTAGAGAAAAATTGAGAGATTATCAGTTCAAACGACTGAAATACTATTATGCAGTAGTAGACTGTGATTCTCCTGAAACAGCCAGTAAAATTTATGAGGATTGTGATGGCCTGGAATTTGAAAGTAGTTGTTCCTTCATAGATCTAAGGTAATCCAGTGTATATCTTACCAATTTAATCTTACAGCACAACATGATTATAGGATGTAAAATATTTGAACTGGTAGTGCTCTCTGTTTTATATTCTAAAATTACTTTTTGCGTTTCAATGAACTCTGCCCTGTGGAACATCACTCCTAAAAAACAAAACGAAAAAGAAGATGTGTGAATCATCCCCCTGTTTTTGTCCTTTCAAACATGTCGGCTGTGTTCTTAAGATGATGTGTCATATGCAGTGATATTTCCTTACAACTCTCTTTAGCACTAGGAACCAGATGAAGTAACTTTTAAAAAAGCATGAGGTGGGGGCAGAGGAATTTGCTAATAGACTGGGTATCTCCACTGTACTGGATCCATTACCCTATACAGTAGCCTCTAGTCACATCTTTTTTTTTTTTTTTTTGAGACTGAGTCTCACTTTGTTGCCCAGGCTAGAGTGAGTGCCATGGCGTCAGTCTAGCTCACAGCAGCCTCAAACTCCTGGGCTCAAGCAATCCTCCTGCCTCAGCCTCCCGAGTAGCTGGGACTACAGGCATGCACCACCATGCCCAGCTAATTTTTTCTATATGTATTAGTTGGCCAATTAATTTCTTTCTATTTATAGTAGAGACGGGGTCTCGCTCTTGCTCAGGCTGGTTTCGAACTTCTGACCTTGAGCAATCTGCCTGCCTCGGCCTCCCAAGTGCTAGGATTACAGGCGTGAGCCACCACGCCCGGCCTACATCTTATTATTTTAATGTATTTAATGTTAAATAAAATTAAAAATTCAATAACATAGTTACATTAGACACATTTCAAGTAATTAATGGTCACATTTTGGACAGCACATACAGAACATTGCCCTCGTCACAGAAAGTTTTATTGAACAGTGCTTCTCTAACTGCTGTTTCAGTGGATGAATGGTATTGCTGACATTGTCTCCAGACTTGGGCATTATTTTCACCATATGCTCAGGCTTTCCTGACCCAGGGCTAAAAACCTTAGGTGGTTGTGAACGTCAGTTCTAAGGAAACAGGAAGCTGAACTACTCTACCATTTTATCATTGGCTTGGTCTTTTTGAACCCAGTAAAGCACTCTACTGTGACATTTTCAATAGAAGTCACTTCTTTGGATCCAAGTTTGTTAGAGACTTTGTTCTCAAAATGAAATATTTCAGAAAAAAATGCATGATTTCATGGTTTCTATGGCTTTCATGCTTCAAAGATATTCAGAGTGACAGAAAAATACAAAAAATGTTTTGAATTGTTAATTTGGGGTAAGATTTTAGCAAGCTATAGTATATAGCAGAAATGGATGATCACAACAGGCAAGGTATTTCCTTCCCTTTTAACAATTTCAATAGGACGTTCTTGTTTTGAATGTTTAAATAGTAGTTACCAAACATTTGTTAGAATGTCAAGCTCTTTGGATTTTATGAATTCACATTAACTTGTTCTTTTCATGATCATTTTATTGTTTGTTTTCTTTTTGGGACATTTTCTTGCAGTGTTAGAATAAGTTCTCACAGTGCCTAGAAAATAAGATCAGTGACCATGAAAAAATTTTATATTCCCTGTTTTATTTTGTCATATATAACATCAGAAAAAAAAAATTGAGTTTCTTGCTGCCATCCAGTTATCTAAGGAATCCTTTTCCCCTCTATCCTAATATATTAAAGCAAGTGTATTGGATAGTTTTTAAAAATTTTCATCTCAGGCCAATATTTTCTTCTAAGTCTATATATAAGTGTATCGGAGGATACTTTTATTTAACCCAGTGAACCTTAATTATCCATTCTCCCATATGTAGCATATGCTTTTCGTGTATGTTTTTAAATAGAAATCTACATAAATTATAAAACCTAGATTATTTAACTCAACTCTTTTCCATTCCCTAGCCTTATGCCTAAAAGTTATCAAATAGTTATAGTGGCTAATTTACATTTAACAGCTAGTTATTTGTGAAATGGAAATTGTAAGGTAATATGGTTAAGATTTTTTAGTCTTAAAGAATCAATCTTAAGTTTTTCCTTATTTTCATTGACACTTCATGTATATATGGTAATTTGTATTCAGAATGCTTACCTGTTGATAATTCTGTTTGATCTTCAAAATACCATATAGCCAGTTGACTGTGCTGTCAGGAGTCTTTTTGAAACATGAGGGACCCACATGTGCACCTGACTTATAAACTGACTCCTAAGGCAGATTTTTCTATCTATACAGCATTCACTCACATTTATTGGAATTATAGATTTATAGCTTATGAATTCAAAAATTTTATGCCACTGGTATTTCTAACATTGTTTGCCTCTTTGTTCTATACAAAGTTTTATATGGTATGTATGTATAAACTATAATTAATTAGATGAGAATCTAAATTCTGGTTATTTATCTCTGTAGCATATGTTTAAACAAATTTATTTTTTCTTTGCATCTTAGGTTTATACCAGATGATATTACTTTTGATGACGAGCCCAAAGAGGTAGCCTCAGAAGTGGATCTGACAGCATATAAACCAAAATATTTCACATCTGCTGCAATGGGAACATCAACGGTATTTCTTAACTTTTAAAAATGTGTACCCTGTATTGCTTTAAAAAGAGATTTCAAGTATTATTTTCTTATAGCATCTTTAGAAATGGAAAGTATTCAAAATTTAAATGCACAAGTACAAATAGAAATGAGATGCAGCTGTGTTTGCATTTTTATCTACCACATCTATTTGAACCTATTTTCAGATTCCCTTTATGTCTTTAAGCCTAAGTCACTTACCTTCTAATGTTTCTTTTTTTCTCTATCTTTCACACACACACACTTATGCAACTAGGTTCCTTAATAAGTAATATATCAGATCCTAGCAGATATCTCAAGTCACAGTTAAAGCTTGTGAAAATTTAAAATAGGAGCACATTTTTCTGTAGATATAATCCAAAATTACAAAAACAAATGATGAAGAATAATTCAGGACTAATAGAAGTCACATTAATGCTTAATAACAAACACCCAAAGAGTTTTTGTGTGTTGAAATAGTGTATTACTTAGCTGACTGCCTTCTCCCTTTTCTTTTTCCCTTAAATCTTCTACCCACAGCTATACTCTACAGCAGCCACGATCTGGCTTTCCTGTATGACAAACCACTATGTTCCTCTGAGGAGGGGCTGGTGGCAGAGAGAGTTGCTGTATCTGCCACTTACTGTACTGTGGTGGGCACTATGTGGCATTGATTAGTTCCTGAGTATAGTAAAGCCCTATCATTATGTGAAAAGTGAAGCCTAAAATATTCAGTCACATAAAATGTAAAGTTGTGTTATTTTCAGGACCAAAATAATGACCAGCGCCAGCCCAACCCATCCAGCCAGCCAGTCTGGAGTTCCTGAGTCCTGGCAGTATTACCAACATATGTCCCAGTTCCAACAGCAGTTTGGTGGTTATTAGCTCAGACTTAATTATCACAATAGGGATAATTCTGAATCCTGTGACTACCTGGAACTTCTAAAACAGTAGCAGTGATTTTAAAGATATCTTGGTTAATTGATACCTATTTTGCTGTCCTCATCTGAGGATATTGGCCTGACAGGGAAAAAAAAAATAAAGCTATGGGATCTATCCTGTGATGAAGATAAAACCTCTAGCAGGACCCTATTGAGAATAGAGACTGTGTCAAGGACAGGAGTCAATCACCAGACCAATCATGTTATAGATGAATTTATATATAATGGAAGTTTAATGTGCTTTCGCCCTCCTGAAATACTAGAATTCCAGGTGAAAGATGTGTTTTCACTGATTCATAATAATGGCAACTTTTTCACCAGTACATTTTCTTTTTTTTTTCCTACCATAATTAACCTGCACACTGATTAATTTTTACTCCCAATAAAGTCATACCGTTTATATAGCAGAGAATTAGGAAGACGAAGGTGTAAGCTAATAGAAATGGTTCCCTTTTTACAAATAGGATACTCCATTAGTTATGTCATTCATGTATTTGTTTTAGTGTCTTAACTTTTTTTAACTTACCGTTAAACAAGTTAACAATATAATGTTTAACAATTTTGGGTTGTTTTTCTTGTTGATGAAAGGTGGAGATCACTTGGGATGAGACTGATCATGAAAGAATTACAACACTCAACAGGAAGTTTAAAAAGGAAGAGCTTTTGGATATGGATTTTCAAGCCTACTTAGCTTCTTCTAGCGAAGATGAAGAAGAGATGGAAGAGGAGCTACAAGGTACTTGTTAATCCTTTAGTGACTTATTTATGGAAATGTGTCACTGTAAGTAGCTTAAAGGGGAGAATCAAACAAATTCTCAAACTGTCTTCAAAGCATACTCGCATGCACAGTATTGTATACACCTGTAGATAGTGATAGCATTTTTTAAAAAAGTATTTCCTTAGCCTGAATTTCTCTAACCATAAACATTTTGTTTAAAACCCTGCCCTAGCCTGGCGCAGTGGCTCCTGCCGTCTCTACCAAAAATAGAAAAAATTAGCCAGGTATTGTGGCGCATGCGTATAGTCCCAGCTACTCGGCAGGCTGAGGCAAAAAGATCTCTTGAGCCCAGGAGTTTGACATTGCTGTGAGCTAGGCAAGGCTGATGCCACGGCACTCTAGCCGGAGCAACAGAGTGAGACTGTGTCTTTAAAAAATGAGAAATAAAAAAAATAAAACCCTGCCCTAACAAGAACAAAAAAGGCCTAGTCTTTTAGACTTATCCTAGTGCATATAGTTATACAGTCTCTTAGTAAACTAGACAAATGCTTTCTTAACACTTCTTACTTTTTTTTAACTAAGAGCTTCTTTTAGATTGATTAAATATTTTTCATCCATTTTTCTCCTCAAGTAGTTTGTAGTCTCTCAGTTTCTGTGCTTAGTCTAGAAATTAAGACTTGTGCCCTTATTAAGTAAAGTCTAATGATAATTACTATTTTACTCTTCTGGACAATTTAGGAATCTTTAAACAGCTTTCATGCTATCATTGTGTTGTAATCCTAATTAATTTTTAATCCTTCAGGATGTAATATTGCTGTTTCATACTGCCCTCATTTGAATTTGCCCACATTTCCCCCACTCCCTTTGCTCTTTCTAAATCTCATACCTCTGGAATCATTTTCCTTCTGCCTTAAGTATACCCTTGAGAATCTCCTTTAGTGAGTGTCTGCTAGTGTCAAACTTTCTTGAGGTTTAATTTGTCTGAAAATGTCTTTACTTGAAAAGAGTTTCACTGGTAAAGCATTTTCCAGTTCACTAATTGTCTTTTCAGCAGTGTTGAGTCTGCTGATAGACCTAGCGATTGAGTTCTTAATGTTGGTTATTGTATTTTTCATTCTAAAAGTTTATTTGACTATTTTTCAACTCAGCAGTATCACTTTTTTTATAGTTTTCTACTCATGCAGATAGTTTCAATACATTCTTTTATTTCTATAAACAGAGTAAGTAAGCATGTTTTTTTAATATCCTCTGAGAGTTTCAGTGTTTCATATATTTTCAGTTTGTTTTATTATTTTACAAGATACTTATCTCTCATTTACTTGAGTACCTTATTAACTTTGTGTGATGAAGGTATCTTTTTGATCAGGGCAAACTTTCATTTACTTTGGTCATTCTAGAACCACATTATTCCAAGTATTTAGGCTTCATGTTCTCTGGCTTCTGCCAGTGATACAAGTCTGTGTGAGGGCTGGTTTACTTCAGATTGATCATTTCCCTGAGATTTTATCCCTCTGGATCCCTGCTTAATGTAGGGGATACTAGTTGAAATTCCCTCCTTTTGTGGGGCTTTAACTTTTGTCCTCTTGCCCCTGAAACGCTGCTAAAACTGCCATTGAGTTTCACAGCTGTTTCTTCTGTGGATTAGGAAATAGGAGATGATCTCAGAGCAAAACAGGTATTTAACACTGGGGTCATCCTCTGATATTACCTTCTTCCTGATTTTGACATGGTAATTCTTCACTGCCTTGCCAGTTCTTTGAAACTTTTCTTTCTTTTTTAATTTCTGTGAAGCCTTTAAAAATATCTTTAAAATATTTCATCTAGCTTTATCATCAGTGAAAGGGTTGGTCTAAAGGACCTAGCTTGCCATTTATGCAAGCAGTTCTCAGATTGTCCTTTTCTTTAAGATTTTTTTTTTTTTTGATGATGATTGAAATGATTAATAGTGTACAATTCAACTTGAACAACATGGGTTTGAACTGCCCGGGTCCACTTATATGTGGAGATTCTTCCACCTTTGCCACCCTGAGGCAACAAGACCAATCTCTTCTCTTCTTGATCTTCCTCAGCCTACTCAATGTGAAGAGGAAGACCCTTATGATGATCTGCTTCCACTTAGTACATATATTTTCTCTTTTTTATGTTTTTCTTAACATTTCCATTTCTCTAGCTTACTTTATTGTAAGAATTCAATATATAATATATAACATACAGAATATGTAGATCAACTATGTTACCAGTAAGGCTTTTAGTCAACAGTAGTGTATTAGTGGTTAGGTTTGGGGGAGTCAAAAAGTTATATAAGGATGTTAAACCACTCAGGGGATTGGTCCCCTAAGCCCCTCGTTGTTCAAGAGTCAACTATACTGTTAAATTGCATGTGCTCTTTGCTTAAAATAACTCATTTTATAAAAATAAAGCCCCCAAAACCTTTTTTTTCCTTATATCTGTCTCTGTTTGGAAATTTGTTTGCTTTGTTGTAATTTCATGTCAGTTTTGGGTTTTTACTCTCGGCCTACATCTTCATTCTTCTTATCTAATAGAAGATATCCCAATCATGAAAAACTGTGAGTAAGAGTTTTAACAGGTACTAATAGAAAGTGAAGAACTGTTGATGTTGAACATAGATGTAAGTATTTTAGATTAGTTTATAATGTAACATTTCTCGTAGCTGTCTTTTTGGTTTTCCTTTTGCATATGTGTTTTTGTAGCCTACCTGACAAATTAAATAATCCTAAAATACTTCTTTACAATTACCATAAGGCCATTAAACCTTGACTTTCTTAGATCCTGTGATTGGTCTATTGGATTGTTTTTAGACTACTGAAGATAGTGCTTCATTTTTCCAAGCCTTTCATAAACTACCACTCTTGAGCAGTATTCCATACATGGAATGGAAAATTATGTTTAATCATTCTAGTTTCTTTGTTCAGACATCTCATAGTAATAAAACCACATAATTGCTTAAGTATTTAATAGTCTTTGAAAATTTATGATTTGCAATGATAGTTGAGCATAAAAGTGTTCACATTTTTTAAGGCCTCTGTGGCTGTTGCTTATTAATTTTTTTTTTTTTGGCATTCCAAAGAATTGGGTGACGATTTTATTTCTTAGTGTACACAGAGCAGCCAGATCCTTTTTTCAAATAGTCTTTATGTCTTTCTCCTACAAACATGTGGAGAAAGACATATTTATTTATTTACATTTCCTTTTTATTTGTATGCTCATATAGGTATTTAGAACTTTTCTAAAAATTCTGGATAGTTTTTCTTCACTATCAGCCCTAAGATAAAGGAAAAAAGATAACATTCTATCTGTACTTATGAAGATTGTATACTAGTTTTTCAAACAGATTTCTTTGGTTTAAGAGAAGTGAACTAAATTTTAAAATGTTATTTTTGACATTAGGGCAACTAGTATCATGAATAAATAAGCATTAAATTGTCAGTACATTCTTGTTAAGATCTTGGGCTCTGCTAGTTTCAAACCCTGACTTCACCTTATGTAAGTTAAATTTCTTAAAACCTCTTTGTCTTTCTTTTCATAACTGAGAAATGAAGATCATAATACTACCAGGCTCATGATTAGAAAAATTGAGATGATATACATAAAGTACTTAAGATACTACCTTGTATTGCATATTTTTATTTCTTAAAACTTTGGTGATTAATAGCTTTTTGTTTGAAATTTACTACCCATTAACTTTTTTAAAGCATCTATTTTTCTTCAGTATTTTATTAGTTTTTTTTTTTGAGACCGAGTCTCTCTTTGTTGCCCAGGCTAGAGTGAGTGCCGTGGCATCAACCTCAAACTCTTGGGCTCAAGCGATCCTACTGCCTCAGACTCCCGAGTAGCTGGGACTACAGGCATGCGCTAACTACAGGCATACCTGGCTAATTTTTTCTCTATATATTAGTTGGCCAATTAATTTCTTTATATTTATAGTAGAGACGGGGTCTCGCTCTTGCTTAGGCTGGTTTCAAACTCCTGACCTCGAGCAATCTGCCCGCCTCGGCCTCCCAGAGTGCTAGGATTACAGGTGTGAGCCACCACGCCCGGCCTTTCTTCAGTATTTTAATTGATTACAAATTTACTGTAATCTGTAACTTGGTACCTGTGATACAATGATATATTCTAATGCCTTAGAACTACTAAATGTTTCTAGTTCATTGTTTATACAAGAGCATAGCAAGGGTGGCTTACTGTTAGAATTATTATTTTTTCACTCTTTATATAGTGTTAAGGCTTTCACAAAGTAATGTCCTTAAATTGGGGGAAAACAGACCTACATGAGTTATCCCACATTTTAGAGCTTCAGAAAGTAAAATTTCAGTACTGGAAAAAATCAATTTAAAGTCAACCATCAGAGACTTACCACTAAAATTTCAACCTGGAAGGAGCTTAGCTTGCTTTTAATTATGTTTTCAGAAGTAAGCTTTTAATAGAAAGAAATACATTGCCATTTGTTAATGTATTCCTGATGTTTTATCCATTGAATTATGGGATACATGACAGAATTCCATCCAACATTATTATTGTAGCACAAAGCACAAACAGGAAAAAAATGAATTTCAGCTGTTTGGGTAAAAATATAAAAGTGTGATAGGATGGAAAGAATGTCCTAAACTGTTTTTTATTCATTTAGGGAAAGAAAAAATATAAAAATATTTACCTAACCAAGTTTTTTTAAGATATATATGTATCTCACCTTTTTAACGATATAAAGACTATCTGTTAACAGTGATGTTTCTCAGCCAAATGCTTAATAATGTCAGACTTTTTTTGGTGATCAGTTAACCATAGGTTACAGAAGAGGGACTTTATTATGCTGCTTCTAAATTTTCCTTTACTCGGGACATTTAGTCAATTCAATAAGTATGTTTTGCATTAAAACCCAGGTTCCTAATTTATTTCCTTGATTTGGAGAATTCCAGTAGAAATGCAGAGCAAACAAACTTTTTGTGTATTAGTTTTCTTGGGTATTTCTTGCCCATGAATTTTATGCTATTCCTTTGTATTCTAATTGTTTTTATAAAACTAGGAAATGGAAATGTGAATATTTTTTGTACACAGTGAAATTAATTGAAGTACCTCCTAATTTATTCATTTTTGTTCTTAGTATATTAATGAGATCTTTGGAGTAAGCATGCTTATAGTCAACTGGAAATGGTTTAGTACTTCTAGGTTTGGATTATAAACAACTTCCTTTATCTCTTCTCTTTAGTCCAAATAGCTAAATCCATGTACCAAATTCATCCCAACAATATTCAGCCTTCTTTTTTGAACATAACATTTTAAAGCTGCTGTGCTAGATGGTGGAGGTCATAAAGAAGGATAAAGTGCCATCCTTGCTGTCTTGCAACTTGTAGGGAAGAGAAGTCCCAGGATGTTATGTGACTACAAAATTATTTAGAAATGTAAATTTTAATAAAAAGGGATTCTCAAGTATACTATTATGACAGTGCTAATTTATTTTGCACCTGATTTTTATTATATACAATACTATCATTCAGTTCCTTTAATATTCAGAAGTTTAAGACCAATTTTGATATATTTTATGGTTGCAGTATGTCTGGCAACATCCTTTAGAAGGGTGCTGGAGTTACTATCATATCTAGAAATGAATTGTTTCTGGGTATTAAATGAAATTTTTGTTTGTTGGTTGGTTTTGTTAGGTGGTGATGGAGTCAATGTAGAAGAAGACGGGAAAACAAAGAAAAGTCAGAAGGATGATGAGGAACAAATTGCTAAATATAGGCAGCTCTTGCAGGTTATTCAAGAAAAAGAAAAGAAAGGCAAAGAAAATGATATGGAAATGGAAATTAAGTGGGTTCCAGGTAAGAAATAGATACTAACTAAATGTTTTCTCTTTTTCTTCATTTCAGGATGTTGAGTGCACTTTAGAAGTTTAACTACTCTTTAGAAACAAACTTAAAAATTCTTATTTTCCAGAAATGTTTTGGTGAGGACCTTCACATAGTATTTCCATACACTATTTAACTCACTTAGTGACTAGATTTTTAGACTCTTACCAACTTTTCTTGATTGGTTTCGATTTACTAACTATAAATTATTTCTATCCTAAGTTAATTGTATTATTCTCAGGATATAGAAACTTTAATTCAGGAATCATGTGTTCTGTAGTTACTATACTTCTTTTTAAGGTATATGATTCTTAAGTGACCTTTTCTTCCATAACCCATACTAGTCCTTAATTCGTGAGGTTTCACTAAGGCAAAATATGTATTACATAGTTCCTCATCTCAATTTTGCTGTGAATAATCAATATGGGATAGTAGAGTAGTATAATATTAATTACAACAATGTCAAAGCTAAACAAAGATAAAACTGTGATAAATAGGAATTATTCTCTAATATGTAGTGGTCCCCCCTTATCCATGGTTTCACTTTCCAGTGGTCCAAAAATAGGTGAGTACAGTTTAGTATTATAAGACACTTTGAAAGACAAAGAGACTCTATATTCATATAACTTCTATTATAGTATATTGTAATTGTTCTACTTTATTATTGTTTTTAATCTGTTAGTAAGTTAAACTTTATCATAGCTATGTATGTATAGGAAAAAAACATAATGTATATAGGATTTGGTACTATCCGTGTTTTCAGGCATCTACTGGGGGTCTTGGAATATATCTCCTGCAGATAATGGGGGACTGCTGTACACAGTTTTTCAACTTTGCTGGGCAGATCAGCATGTACTTTTGCACCAATACTGTTTTTGCAGATTATTGCTGTTTATATATATGTATATCTTTTAAAGCCAGGTATATGTTTTGATAAGGATTCAGTCTTTTAGCCCCAGTTAGTCTCTAGAAGAAAGAAAGAATACTAACCACTTGCAGGAATATCATTGTCTAAAATATAAAAAAGTATTCTATCATCAATTATTTCTATTTTTGTATGAGTAGCATGCTTTTGCACTGAGAATAAAACATTCGTTTGCATGGTTTTTATTTGGGAAAAAAGACTAGCATATTTTGATAGTAATATTTGAGAATTGATTGGCTATTGTAGTAAATATACTAGGGTGAACATATGTCTCCCTTATATTCCTATAGGAATATAGTAATATATGTGTTATGACCCATTTGGTTCAAATGGTTGACTCTTGCAGAAAGTTGTAGTAAAAAAAATATAATGAAGTTTATTAGTGTACCATATGACCAATGATTGGGAGGACTCAATTGATTTAGCCTGGAGAGGAAAAGTCTAAAAAGTGACTTTAATAATTATTTCCAAGTATAGGATATATAAAGACTTAATATCTTTCATTACCTCACAGGTTAGCACTACGGCCAGTGGATAAAAGTCGAAGGCAGGTAGATTTCAATGTACTATAAAGAGAAATTCTCTGTATTATTAGAATTGTCCAGTAAAGTAGCATGAAGGCTACTTTAAGGGCTTGAGCTCCCTATGTCAGTAAGTCTCCACAAAAAAGCTTCATAAGCATGGTGCCACTCGAATGTTTGTGAAGACATATTTTACTTGAGGCCCTTGCTTTTATGAATCTAAGAAATGTTGAATTCTGTCTTTTAAGTGAAATATTTTATAGTTTAAGTCTAATCTTAGAATTAACTTAATGAAGATACTTTCATGTAACCTTTTTTTTTTTTTGAGACAGAGTCTCACTCTGTTGCCTGGGCTAGAGTGCTATGGCATCAGCCTAGCTCATAGCAACCTCAAATTCCTGGGCTCAAGTGATCCTTCTGCCTCAGCCTCCTGAGTAGCTAGGAATACAGGCATGTACCACCATGCCTGGCTAATTTTTTGTATATATTTTTAGTTGACCAATTAATTTCTTTCTATTTTTAGTAGGGACAGGGTCTTGCTCTTGCTCAGACTGGTTTTAAACTCCTGACCGTGAGCCATCCTCCCACCTCGGCCTCCCATATTTGGTAATATTTTATTAAAGATATTTGCACCAGCTGAAGCAGTGGCTCTTGCCTGTAATCCAAGCACTTTGGGAGGCCAAAGCAGGAGGATTGCTTGAGGCCAGGAGTTTGAGACCAGCGTGAACATAGTGAGACCCCCATCTCTATGAAAAATTTGAAAAATTAGCTAGGCGTAGTGGCACGTGCCTATAATCTCAGCTACTTGGAAGGCTGAGGTGGGTGGATCACATGAACCTAGGAGTTGGAGGCTGCAGTGAGCTGATTGTGCCACTGCACTCCAGAGTGATACCCTGTCTCAGAGAAAGAAGAAAAAAGATATTTAATGCACCTATGTTAAAGAGGAATATTGGTTTGTAATTTTCATTCCTTACAATGTTTCTATGCATGTGAGGACTAGTAGAAAACAACCAAGCCATAATAAGAAGCTGCTGCTAAAAGTCAGACTCACTCAGTAGTTAGTTACATGACTTCCTCCCTCAAACAGCAACTTTACATATGCTATAGATCAACCTGTGGTTCTCTCACAAGCTATAAAACTACCAGTGTCAAAACCTCAAATATTAAATCTTAGATGCCAAGTATCTAGGATGTTATAAATAATCTATAGCTTTTTCCATATTTTGACTTATTTTCATAGGATAGTTTCCCAGAAATAGAATTACTAGGAAAGAACATGAATACTTTTTGTGTCTTGAAGTTATTGCCAAATTTCTTTCCAAAAGTGTTGTACCAGCTTATTATAATGCTTTCAACAATCAGTACGAGTGTCAGTTTCATGGAATTATCAACATTGGGTATATATTTTTTACTTTTAATTGAATGTGGGAAAATTGATATTCTAATGTGTAATGCACTTTTAAAGGTGCTTTTAAAATTCTAGTATTTTTGAAGGCTCCTAATGGGGTATTGTTGCCTATGAATCCCTGTTGTATATGTGCGTTCACGCACATGCAAGTGTACAAATGTAAAGTCTTTTACATGATACATATCTTATATGAGTTAATTGAGCTAATCTTTGTGAACCTCAGTTTACTCATTTGGAAATTGAGCCCAATAATAACTGTACTGCTTAATTTGAGATATTTTTTAAGTTATCTTATGAACTACAAAGTACTATTCATCTCATGTGTATTCTGGTGGGTTTGTGTCTTAAGAAATGTGGGTTTTCAATAATAATAATTTCCCTGAACCTCAAGACTTTTGTGATGTTATACTTAAATAAACCACAGAGGGTCAGTATGACATTATACTATAACTGTATCTTTCATTGGTTCTTCTGTGGCTTAGATCTCTAAAATATTAAGCTCTTAGAAAAATAGTACTCTTTAATCACTAACAATATAGTTTGATTTGATTTTTAAAAAGGAGTTCTAATTTAGACTGTTTAAACTTCCCAGCTTTTTACATTGGGTTACACACTATAGTAACATGAAGAGTTTAATTCCTTAAGGGTAAGGCATTAAGGGAGACAAATAACAGGTTCATGAGTATAACAAATGGAATGAAGTATTCTTCATATTGATATTTTAATTCCTATGGAAATATAATAATATAACCTTATTAATTAGGATTATACATAAGTAAAAATATTGAATTGTAAGATTTTTAAAGAAATTTATACTTCATTATTTTGATGTATGTGGAGTAATAATATTACCTATCTCAATATATGGCTAAAGGTATCCTACCTGACTCACCCTGATGAGTAGATAACATGATGCATATAATTAGCATGTTGGGCCTTCATCAAGGAACATGCTTCATAAGGGAATTTGAAATACACATATAAATGAAGTGTAATCAGTCTTATCTCTTACATAACCTCCCCATATTATGCTTTAATAACATATAATTTATGTAAAAATACTTTTTGTTGCAGATAATGCAAGTTGAATGTAAGTAATATCTATGAAATTCCATTCAGAATATAAACAAATAATGATATGTTGTTTTGTTTATAGTCTTAACCCTCTTAGTGCAGCCAGCCAAAAAATCGGCTTCTGCATCTAGGGCGAAAAGTACGGCCTGCCACACTTCTCGTCCCAGATGCAAAAGCCCTGCCGCACTAAGAGGGTTAAAAGAGATTAAATATGATAACAGTCCCCTTCTCCTTAGCTCTCTGGTTTAATAGATAATGGTGAAATGAATGTCTGGTCTTATTTTCTGCTCAGCATCCTTTAGTACCCTTAACTTTCCTGTATTAACCCATCAAATATTTATTGAACACCTATTCTCTGCCAGGAATTATTTGAGGCACTGTGTAAACAAAACATACAAGTCCCTGAGCTCATAGATCTTATATTCTGGTGAGGGGAAGATAGATGACAAACAAGTAAGAAAAATGTTTGAACAGAAACTAAAGGCAGTGGAGGTCAGAGAGTAGGCCAGGCACAAGAAGACTGTACAAGCAGAGGAAATGGCAAAGGAATGGTCTTGAAGCTGTAGCTTATCTGTTGTGTTTGAAGAAAAGCAAGGAGAGCAGGGTGACTAGCATGGAATGAGTGGAGGAGAGAATAATAACTGAGATTAGAGAAGTAGCTTGGGGCTGGAGATGAAGGTTTTGTAGGCCATTATAAGGACATGAACAACTTCTGTGACTGAAATTAGAAGCCATTGGAGGATTTTGAGCCTAGGAGTGATAAAATCTGACTTTTATGTTTAACAGGCTCACTCTTGCTGCTATAGATGCATAGATTAAAGTGGGAGGCAAGGACAAAATTAGGGAGTCAGTCAAGAGACTGTTGCAGTGACGGGTATATACATACATAATGAGTGAGATGTGCACCATCTGGGGGATGGTCATGCTGGAGACTCAGACTGTAGGGGGTGGGGGGGAAAGGGCATTTATTGAAACCTTAAAATCTGTACCCCTATAATATGCCAAAATAAATAAAATAAAATAAAAAAAGAGACTGTTGCAGTAATGCTGAGATAATGAAGATCATGAGTGGAACATATTTAGAAAGGAACATGAAGATTTCTCTCTTTTTCACATGTAAAGTTGAAGATACCTGTTAGTTACCTAAATAGACATACCAAGGAATCAGTTAGATATACAGTTAAGAGTTCGGGAAAGAAGTCAGTATGGGAGATAAAAACTTAGGCATCTTCATTGTATAGACCTCTGAAAGTAATAAGAACAAGGTAGTAAATATAGGTAGAAAAGAAAGGAGGTTCAAAAACTGATCATTGGAGCACTCCTGCATTTAGAGGTGGAGGAATGAGGAGGGACCACGCAAAGCAGCTAGGAAGAGGCTACCAGAGAAGAAAAGAGGAAATTCAGAATTGTGGGGTATTCTACCAGCCAAGTGAAGAAAGCATTTCAGTGAGAATATTGGTCAATAAAATACTAAGACCGAGAATGACCATTGGATTTAGCAATGTGGAGATCATCAGTAGAATGGTTTTGTTGGAGTGGCAGTGGGTGAAAGTTACAAGTATAGGTTCAAGAGCAAATGGGAGGAGAGGAATTGGACATAGCAAGTCTCTCTTTTCTTCACTCTTTACAATTGTAATTCCATTTTCATTGTGCTATCTGCTGTTTATCCTTTGTCTTTCTTTTCCTTACCTTTATTTCATTTTTATTCCTCTGTTCAGTGTTCCATTGGGAAGCTTAAACAGAGAGACATCAGTGACATGCATATATGGCCATTGTATTATTCATTATTCAGAAGTGAAATGTTTTTGAATCAGTTGGGCATTCATTTTGTTAGCCTCATTTCAAACATTTTAATTTTTAGACATCTCAAAACCTGTTCACTATTTACTTTTGGCTATATCTCCATTTCCATTTTTTGCCAATATACTCCTTATTTGAAATGTATTCACAAAAATGATTTTTCAGTCAGAACTTTTAAAATAACCAGATGTTTAAAATTTTGAGTTGAGTGTAGGAGAGGATATTAAATGGAAAACCTGAACTTAAAAATAAGCTAAAAGAATTTGCAGTTTGCCTCATATTTTGGTGATGGGGAGGAAACCAGGTCACTGTGCACTATTGTAACATGTACAGAGTCATACAGCTAGCAAGTGGTTAGAATTTTAAAACTTAAGTGTATGCCCCTTTCTTGACTCATCCATTTAACAGGTTGACTGTAAAGGCTTCATAAGGTAATAAGCTGACACTTCATACTGTGCAAAAAACATCTGAATCATGTGGAATATATAGTAAAATGAGAAGCAGCTAGGGTTATCTAAAAATGTTGCTAGCACATTTTCTCCGTATAGTTGCTAGTAAATTGCTCAGTGTTTCCTGGATATTTGAAAGATTATTTTCTCCCTTAATAATATAAAGATTTAATTTTTTAAAAAACGTTTTCCCAGAAGCTTTTAACAAAGATTTAAAGCAAAAACTAATAATATTTTTATACTAGTAGTTTTAGAAAGTGCTAAAATTTCCATATCTTAAGAAGTTTCAGGTTAATTGATCTGGGTTTTTTACTCCCGTAGGATCCCAGTTAAATGTGTAAATCAGTAAGGGCTTCTGGTTGCGAGCATTTCTGTTGGTTCTGTTAATGTGGTCCTTCCCTCTCTGCACATGTATCACTTTTTACCAGTTGTATTGTTTGCATCTGTAGCCGCTATTTCCAGACCATAGTACTTTTTCTTTTGTTTTCTTGTCTTTTTTTTCCCTTCACTTTGCCTTAAACTTGCAATCTTCTGGAAGTCAGCCCAAGAAGACAGAGCTTCTTGCATGTATTGTTTTCCTATAGTCCACAGCTGTGCTTATTTGTTTGAAGTTGTGAATTCTTTGGTCTGTAAAGCAAACCTTTTCCCTATTCTATTTGTGGTTGTCCCACATCATCATTCTATCTATATACTAACTGCCTGGCTAGCAAAGTAGCCATATGTTCCATATGTGATTGTGACAGAATTTACTCAGACTACTTGCTTTCAACAGTTTCATTACTGCTTTCCTTTCTAATTTGAAATTGAAAAGTCATATAACTTACAAGTTTACTACCTTAACACAGTCATTTTTACATATCTTCTACAAGTATACATAGTTGATTCTGTTACACTCCCATTTTGCATTCTGCTTTGATTCGTTTATCATACTTTTATGTGTTCCTAAATAACCTTTATTGTCTTAATGCCTGCGTCACAGTCCATTTTGTTTCTGATTTATAACTTATGAATCACTCCCATGATGCTATACTTTAGGTTCTTTATATAGTCTTGCTATTATGGATAAGGTAATGACCTTTTATTGAATTTTCTTAGAGATAAATTCCCAAGAATAGAAAATCTTCATGTCTCTTGTCAAAGTTTTCTTTTTTTTTTTTTTTTTTTGAAAGGATTTTATTTGCTTGTGGTATTGACTGGGGAACTTTTAAAGGCTCAGAAATGCTGATAAAATTATACATGAAATAAAATCTCATTTTTACGATAGATTTGAGCTTTGAGCCACATAAAGGATAGGGCATAAGCACTTTTGTGTAGGTGTTTGGTTTGATACAAACTTTACTCCCACTCGAGGACCATATACCATATTTCCTGTGCTCTGAAAGATTTGCCAGCCTTTCTCGGTGTCTTTCAGTTAGACCATTGCAGACAACTGTTCACTGATTATCTTATTATATGCTAGTAATTTTTCAGCGTTGAGGTCCAAGGTGAAGCTTGAACTGGTAGCAAGCTACATTTGCTGGTTTTGTATGGGAGGAGCCCCGTATTAGTCCTTACATATTGACAGCATTTGCCTGATGTAATCTGTTAGGGCAAGGGAGCGTGAGGGTATTTTTTTTCCTCACTTTAATCGTCGTTCAAAGTGGGTGGGATAGCTCCCGTCAAATGAGAAGTCTGTGTAGGACTTAAGAAACTTTTCCTAAGCATCGTCAGCTTAGTTTGTCACCAAATATATTTCATTTTAGGATCACATTGCTCCTTTCAGTAGAAAAATTGGTAGATTAAAAACATTTTTTTTTTTTTTTTTTTTTTTTAACAACAGGGGTTTGCTCTGTTGCCCAGGCAGGAATGCAGTAGTGTCATTATAGCTCATTGCAACCTCAAACTCCTGGGCTCAAGTCCTCCCACCTCAACTTTTTGTAGAGACAGGGGTCTCACTGTGTTTCTCAGGCTGGTCTTACACACCTGGCCTCAAGCCATCCTCTCACCTCAGCCTTCCAAAGTGCTGGGATTACAGGTGTGAGCCACCACTCCCAGACACATTATAATATTTTAAAATAATTTATTTACACGCATAATTGTGATCCAGAAGAATTGCATTTAAAAATACCTTTTGGGGGTGGGAGGGGAAACTTGCAATTAGTGGATGTCTATGATATATCAGGAACTGTTCTAGGTGCTTTACAAACAATATTACATTAAAATCTTCAAAGTGGTTAGTGCCCCATTTTGCAAAAGAGAAAACTGAGGCACAGACTTGCTTAAGGTCACAAAGCTAAGAAAAAGAACTATAATTCAAACCTTGATCTCTCTGATAGCAGAACACATTTAAGAATTTAAAGGGTATTGCCCTAGGTTGCTAATTAAATTAGAGGCCTGAACTTTTAGTGTTCTTCCCAATCTGCATGTGTTTATTATTGTTTACACAAAGATAAATAAGACTCTCAGTGAATTTTACTTGAAAATTTGGGAGAATTTTTATTTTTTAAAAAATGATAAGCACTTACCTGGGATGGCCCAATTTGTGCTATTACAGACATCTCAATGTGTAGGAGAGTGTTTGAGCCGTAGCCAGGGTGTCATGTGTGAAAATCCTATCATCTGATTAATAAGATGCTCTGAAAGTTGAAAAAAGGCAAGGGGACGCTTTTGCATATTTGCTGTTGAATACTGGAGGCTTCTAGACATGTATGTTATTAGTTGGTATTTAAGATTTTGATATCTTTTTGAACCCAAAGAGTGTTTGGCCTGCCACAAATTTTTTTAGTAGATTTTGTCACCAGAGAATTCGTAAGAATAGAAATAGCACTTGCTGCTAGTAAGACAAGCCATGAAAATAGTCACATGCCACCTAACGACATTTCAGTCAATGATAGACTGCATATAATAACGATGGTCCCACAAGTTATAGTGGAGCTGAAAAATTCCTATTGTGTAGTGCCATCATTACATCTTAGCACAACACGTTACCTTTTCTGTGTTTAGATACACAAATACTTGCCATTGGGTTACAGTTGCCTACAATATTTAGTACAGTAACATACAGTACAGGTTTGCAGCATAGGAGCAATAGACTGACTATACCTAGGTATATACTAGGTATATGCCTAGGTGTATCCTAGGCTATCCCATCTCTGTGTAAGTGTACACTCTAAGATTTTACAATGACGATAGATTTCTCAGAATATCTCCTGTCGTTAAGCGACACTTGACTGTATTGAAGTCTTAACTATGGTGGG
The DNA here is from genome assembly GCF_040939455.1 of Microcebus murinus. NCBI lineage: Eukaryota > Metazoa > Chordata > Mammalia > Primates > Cheirogaleidae > Microcebus > Microcebus murinus. The sequence continues at coordinate 17,992,736 of NC_134119.1, forward strand.
GAGAGTATGGTTGTGTTTGGGATTTTTTAAATCTTTTGGACCTGATTTTTTTATATATATATATATTTTTTTTTTTTTAGTTGACCAGATAATTTCTATTTTTAGTAGAGCCAGACCTGATTTTTTTTAACTAACATTATATTGCTAAGATTTATCTTTATTTTTTGTAACTATAATTCATTTGACTTCTGTACTATAGTTAGATATATTCATTCTTTTGTTTGATACACATTACGGTTCTTAGGTATTTACTGTGGTGAATCATGCTGAGATTATATATATATATATATCCTAGTACTTTTTAAATTTTTCTGGGTATTTACCTAAGAATATTTATAATTGCTAGGTTATAGGATATGTGAATGTTCAATTTTATTTATTTATTTGTTTAAAGATAGGGTCTTGATCTGTTGCTCAGCCTGGAGTACACTGGCACAGTCATAGCTCATTGCAACTTCCCACTCTTGGCCTATAAGTGCAAGCCGCCACACCCATCTGAATATTCAACTTTGTAAGTGTGGTTTTATTAGTTTACCGTCCCACCAGCAGCACTTAATTTGCATTTCTATCGCCAGTGAAATTGAACTATATATGTTTCTTCCTTGGTGAAATTCTAATAGATGACTTTTGGCCATTTTTCTGTTAATGCTTTTCCTGTTGGCTTTTAGGAGTTCTTTATCTTTAATACTAATCTTTTGTCTTTTGTAAGATAGCAAATATCTTCTAGTTTGTAATTCTCTCCTCTTCTTTCTTCCTTTACTTCCTTATGTCATCTAATGAACAAGAGTATTTGATTTTAATATTGTTAAATTTATCTTTAATATTTAATTATTCCTGTGTTTTAGCTAAGAAAGCTTTTTAAAAAATTTTTTTCTTGTTATTTTCAACAACCCTTTCCAAATGAAGAAAGCTGTTTTTATACAAATGAGAGTAATGTTCTCTTTTATTTTCTACTAAAAGACTTAAGGTTTTGGACATTTAAGTCTTCGATACATCTGAAGTTAATTTTTTTATATGAGGTAGGGATCCAGTTTTATCCTGTGCACATAGAAAATCTTTTTTATCCTAGTCCATTTATTAAGTAATCTCTCCTTTCCCCTTCTTAATCTGACATGTCACCTCTGTCATGTTCCAGAGTTTCAAAACTGTGTATCTATTGTTTGACTCTCTGTTTTACTGAACATTTAGTTAGTTTACCTATCCCTAGACCAGTGCCATGCTCCCTAAAACTCAACAAAGAACGCTAATGACCACCAAACCTAGCCTACCTCTAGGCTAGTTAGTATGAGGGTTCTGTGAAGTAACCAAAACATGAACCAACCACAACCATTGAAAGAGCTGCAGCATGCAGTATCCTTGGGGGAGAGCCAGGTTTCAGTTAAAAAACGAGGACGGAGAAAATGTTCAGAGATATAATGAATTTTGCTGATAATATGCTATGAATTCCATAGAATGTAGTGGTAGAGAGTTGATGGGGTGTAGGTAGGAGTGGAAGAGTAGATGTGCAGTTACCTTTTGGGGATTAGAACATGGCATATTAAGGGGAACCTGATGATAAGGGGCTTTTTATGGTACCCAAGATGAGTAGGGATAAAAGAGCATGAAGAGATTATTCATGGTGGGATGATTCCTGAAGGTAGATTGTGGTGGTGAATCTCTGAATGTTGAGAATTAGGGAGGGAAGGGTATCTGCTATTGTCTTAAGATACCCGAAGCCAGTCCCCCCTCTTAATGGTGAAGGGGTAAATTTATTGTGAGCTCACAAGGCTTCTTGACTTCCACTGACAGAGCTGCAAGTGAGGAAGCCAATGTGACTAAAGAGCACACTATCTTAATCCTTCAGAGCCTACTTTGAATCCTATCAGGAAAGTATGGCCTTGCTCTCCAATGCTGTCTTGGATACCTTGCTTTTAAGATATTTGCATTGGCTTTGGTGTTCTAGAGTTGCACTACAATGTATCTAGGTCATTTTATGTTTGTTAGCTTTAATCTTATTTGGAATTAATTGGGTACCTAGAATCCTGATGATTAATATCTTTTATCAGTTCTGAAAAGCTTTGAGCCATTTCTCTTAAAGTATTATATTTCCTTATGTTCCTGTTTTTTTCCTTCTGAAAATCCTATTTGGTATGGGTGGTACTTTCTCACTTCATATCTGATAACTCATATTTTCTGTATCTTTGAATTTATGTAGCATGCTGGGTAATTTCTTCAGTTTTTTTCTTTCAGTTCATTGATTCTTTCTTCACCTCTGTCTAGTGTACTGTGTATTTTTTTCCAGGTTCATCTCATTTTGATAGTCTGATCTTTTAATTTCCTCTTCTGTTTTTAAATGTGCTGATTTTGTATTCCATATCTGATAATTCTGAAAATCATAGTCTTTATGGTTCTTATAGTTTTTTGTTTCTGCACACTCTGTTTTATAGTGAATTTTAATTGTGATCTCATTGTTTTTGGATCTTTATTTACTTATGGGAATCCTTAGAAGCCTGGGTCAAAAGTGTTCCTTTTTAGAGAGTATTTGCCAGATACCTAACAGCTCTTCCAATCAAAGACCAATTGAAACTAAATTTTTGGATTGGAGTATTTTGGGCCACACAAGTAGTATGAATTCCATCCACAAACCCATGGATTTGTGGGCTTGTGGTTATAAATTCTCTGGGGGGAAAATATATTTTTACTTCCCTTGTTCTGCCCCTAGCCAAAGCCCAAAGAGGCATGTGTTTCCCTCTTAGTTGAGGGGGTAGGGACATCACCCACTGAAAGCACCCTTAAGCATAGTAGTTTCTGATGGGACCTCCCACCATGATCAGGCCTCATTCTCTGTCTCCTGCCTCCTTGGCCAGCAGCCTGTTAAAACCCAAGATCCATACTAGACCATAGAAGATTAGTGTATGTCCCCAAGGAAAACCCTTCTAAGCTATTTTACTATTTCTGTTTGACCTTTCTTGTTGTGGTGAGTCCAAGAAATTCCCTTTGTTTCCTTATATCTTGGCCATTCATTTATTTTCTACCTTGCCTATAAACATGTGTAAAAATAACAATAGAACAAGTAGTTCTTCAGTCCTCTTTGCCGTAAACTAATTAGCTAAATGGCTTCACCAGAGTTGGCCAGAATTTAGTCTGTTAGTTACTAGGAGAGCTTGATATTATATACATTGTGATTACAAACTACTTGAAAGGCAAAGAAAACATACAAATAAAGTACAGGCAAATACAGGAAACAATAGCTCCCTAATGAGGTCCAAATGTCTTATATTTGAAGTCAGCTTTTTAAGAATATTTGATTCTAAGAAACAAGGGCAGCTTGATTTATAGTAAACTGAATATACTGGCAAATGGAAGGGATAATTTCAAGAGAGAGTAAAAGGAGATTTGGAAGAGGTGAGAGTATAAGCTCAAATTCAAGACAAATATAAAACAATTCCTACCCATTCAAAAAGGTTTTAAATAGTCAACAATAAAAAGTATTAATCTTTGCTCATTTGTTGCCCACTTTGGGCATATCTTCTATGGATACGTCATTGAATGTTTTGAGAGATACAGAATTAACAGTTGTATGAGAAACAATTCTCAATCTAGCAGCTTGCCTGTGCCCTCTTATCCTTATTAGCTATATGTGTTGTTTCCATATGATAGATATAACAGTATTAAATGTAGCCAAAGAACATCTGTTGGCTCGGGCTGATTGATCATTTCTGCTGTTCACTATTGTTTGCAAGGCTAGTAGTTATTTTCCTTTTTAATTTTATGCATTGTTGTTCCTTGTCCATAAGGTTGGGGAAAAATTTAACTCCTTTTTCTCTTCATTTGCTCTTTTATTCAGCATTTATGAGGAGTGTGCTACATGCTAGGCACACTTCAAATCTTCATCTTTCTCATTACAAAGTTGATAATTTGGCTCATCCAGTATGTTTTAAGTATACCCTGTGTACATAGTCACCTTACCTTACCATAGAGGAAAAAAATGGCACTGGCAAAGACCCCTTTTATTCATCTGGACAAGTATTCCTATGATTGCTGTTATATGAGTAAATGTATCCTTCTCCCCAGATCCTTTGGGATAACACGCCAGGTAACAGTGTTCCTTGGGCCAGTTTGAACGAGTGTCTTTGGTGACAGTGTTCCTTGTGGCATGGCTGGTGGTTTTCCTCTATAATTGGCCTTGTACCCAGAGTGAATTCCAAGTTTGGAGTTTTGGTGACACGGGTGGTAGCTAGTTTCATTTTAAAAGCTCCTTCTGGACTTGAGTGTTACACAGTCTGATTTATAACATACAACCATAAAAAAAAAAGATTGAGCCATAGTGTTCATGAATATTCTCCATGGATCCTAAGTCGTCATTTAAATAGAGTGCTAGTTTCAGCCTGTATCAGAAATCTTAAAACATGCATTGTGTTTTTATGAACAAAGTCAATTGTAGTACCTAGTGTAGTTATTTTAAGCTATTCATGTCCTGCCCATTGAAGACTTTTCAAATATTTCAAATGAATAAGGTCAGGAGGAATATTTACCCGTATTTTATAAGGACTTCGTAAGGATATTTTAAAGTATTTTAATATACATGCAGTCTGCCAAAATAATTCTGAATGGATTATGCTTCACAGTTATTATTGTCATAATTGAGTCATCTGTGTTCATAGTTGACTTTGAAAGGGGTTTTTGCCCCTTGTTTATTTGTAGGATTATTGATGTTATTTTTAACTAATTCGACAGTCCTTAGCTATACACTTAAAATTTTTTAAAAATAAATTTGTGCAAAACTAAAAAAGTTTTTATGAAGTTGTTTTTCAGTCACATAGTGGCTGCTCTCAAATGAGGCTAAAACTGTCTCTGAAGAATGTTCTTGTGCATATGCCAAGAGGCTTCTGGGATGGGCATATTTTTAAGGACTTGGAACATAAACAACTGTAATCTGTGGCAAGAGATTTAAATGACCTCATGATGACAATGAGAACAAAGCATTTTTTAAGTTATCATGATGGTGTGTTAATTCATTGCAGTATGTTTGTTATTCTACTATTTTGGTGTATTAAGTGAGAGCCAGGCAAAAAAAATTAAGACTGTGTGTGTCTAATTGAAGATACTGTTTCTTTATTGTTGTAAACCAACTAAGTACCAAAAAAATTTCCTAAGAATAAATATTTAATGAATTATTCTGGAGCTATAGGTTTTGGGTTTTTTCCCTTTTTTTTAACCACATGAACCACTTAGGGATAAAGACCATTTATTTAAATCTTACAGTTTTGATTCATTTTCTGTTGGAGAGAATATGTTCCAAACATGAAAGATCAAACAGTTGGCTTAAAGTAAGAATCCCTCCCTAAAGACAGATCAATTAAGTGTTTATTAAGTACTTACTATGTGTCTGGCACTATGCTAAATATTAGGGAATATGAAAGAAGGTGACTTTAAGCTGCTTTTGGTCTAGTTGGAAGAAAAGGCATACTCAGATGAAATTTAAAATATGGAAGACATGTAAATAAAATAATAATACCACTTATGTGGTACAAACAGTGAAATAGCCCTTCTTTTCAGAAATGACTTCTAATCATTGTCTAGACCAGTGGTTCTGAACTAGAGATGATTTTACCCTTCAAGAAAACATTTGGCAATGTCTAGAGACATTTTTTATTATCTCCACTAGGGCTACTGGCATCTAGTGGATAGACCAGAGATATTGCTAAATATCTTACAGGATAACCCTTCACAACAAAGAATTATCTGGTCCAAAATGACAAGAGTGCTGAAATTGAGAACCCTGATGTAGAACCTACAAATGTCAGTGCTGGTAAATTTTGAAGTTGTGGGAGATGGACTCTTTTCTTCCCCTAGACCTCTTCAGCTGCTGTTGTTTCCTTGAGGCCCTTAGATCTTTATACAGAGTTGATCATTGGGTATTCATAAACTCCCTGAACATTGTAGGCAAGTTTATCTAGGACAGTATTCCAGAGAAAGAGTCCATAGCTTTTATTAAATTCTAAAGGTATCCATGTCTCCAGAGAAAGTTCAGAAACATCAAACCAAGCATGGTGTCTCATGCCTATAATCCCAGCACTTTGGGAGGCCGAGCAGGAGGATTACTTGAGGCCAGGAGTTGGAGACCAGCCTGGACAACATAGCAAAATCCCATTGCTACAGAAATAAAATTAAAAACTTAGCTGGGCCTACAGCTACTTGGGAGCCTGAGGCGGGGAGATTGCTTAAGCCCTCAAGGTTACTATGTTGGTGCCATTGCACTCCAGCAAAAAAATAAAAAAACAAAACAAAAAACCAGTGTTCTAGTCACTTAAAAGAGAGAACACAGAACCTTCGTTAACATGTGCTGAGGTAGAAGTAGAATTAAGTTTCAAGGATCAAAATTAATCAGAAAATAGTTTTTTGGTGAAAAAAATATTGATATTTAATATTTTGAAGTAATAAAATATTTATGTAGACTACTTTAAAGATTATCATTTAATGTCTAATAATATAATACTGTACTTTTAAAATTTGAGACAACTGATTATGTGCTGACCAGTAGGCATAATGTATAAATTATTTTATTTTGTCATTAGAAATCAGTTTGCTTCATCAGAATTTGCTGCTTTTTCCCAAATGAAGATCCCAGTTTACATTTCTTAGGTGCTGTTTATCTGTTGAATCATTCAGAGATCTGATATGGTTTTACATAATATACATTTTTCCTGAAAGCTGTTTAGTAAAATAAATTGTGTTTTCTTCATAAAAAACATTTTTGAATTGAAAGTTGTGTTTCTAATTTGGCATTTAATAGATCAGAAACTCTAACAGCAGTATGTCATAAAAACAAATCTTACATAACCTTGAGTGTAATTTAATACTTTTCTAAGTTGTAGAAATTTGGAGATTAAGTCTTAGGTTAAAAACCAAAGAAAGTACCTTACAGATCATATATTCCAGCTGTTTAAAACTGTTTTGGGGAGCAGCTCATGACCCAAAAGCACTACTTTTATGTTATATATTTGGACTTCTATTATACTAAATATTTTGTTTGAGAGGGGGAAAAGGTACATGTGGGAGGGAAAGGTTGCATAGTTCTGATCTAGACCATTCATTTTCCAGATAAGGAACCTGAGGCCCAAACCTTTAGATTTTATTTTAGGCTATACATTTCTTCATTGTTTAGGTCAAACCATCATTTCAGATGTATTTGGTAATAGTATAGAGGGTGATCAGGAGTTCAAATTCTAGCTGTGCAGCTTTCTACCTGCATGTTCTTAGATAACTTGCTAAACGTTTTCAGTCTCTGTATACTCATCAACAAAAAGAATTATAATATTTTTAGGATTGTTTCTACTTCCTTAGAATTTATAATGTATCTGGGAAGATGATCTGGATTAGCTATGTCTCTCTTTAAAAGAGCATCTGAAATCATTCTATTTATTATTTTTAAATGGATTTTATTATGTCATCTAAATATTTAAGGCCCACCCAACCATGTCCTCCAAAAATACTACAAAATAAAATAAACATCTTTATTATCAAACAACATGGCATATTATTTACATTTCCTTCACTTTGGCAGTGTTGAGGGTCTTCGTAAGACTGATAGATCAGCATTGGGGCTTTTACTCCCACCTTTTACTTTTTTACTCCCTTTTTTACTCCCACTCTAACCCCTCTTCAGTTACCACATAAGATACCTAGAAACATGTATCAACAGCAGCACACTATAGGAACAAAGAACTTTAGAGATGAAATATAAGAGCAAATAGCAGCATTGTAAGAACTAAACCATAACAAGAATCTGAACTTGGTGGTCTTTTTGATCTTAACTATGTAGCCTCACACAGTACTTAAGGAGAGATTGAGAATTCTTTTCTCATGGGGTATTTCAACTGGGATTGCCTTGTTAAACAGTTTTTGTTAAAAACCTGTAGTTCTCAGGGAACACAGACTTTCACTTGGATGACAGAAGCAAGTAGAGATAATTATTATGTTAAAGACATGAGAAAGCACTTGTTTCTTGCTACTAAAAAAAAAAAAATTAATTAGTAGTCATATCCTGAGAAGATTTTATTCAGAATTTTTCTTAGAGGGTCAAAACAAGTATAGAGAAACAAAGGTTGAGCTTAAAGTATTTTTTCTTAGTGCTTGACTATTTATCAAGTTGCTGGGTTTTGTTTGTTGGTTTATTTTGATTTTATGTGGTTAGGTTTATTATCATGTGTTGTTAGGAAATAGCTTTAACAATCCCATGTCACTCTGTGATATTGGGGTATTACAGACATTCACTACTGCACTTACCTTGTTACTGTATTACATATGTGTAAATTACTTTTGTTTTTATAAATTAGACTTTTAAGTGATTGAAAGGACATTTTAAACTGAACTATTTGGATTTTTTCCTCAGGTCTTAAAGAAAGTGCAGAAGAGATGGTCAAAAACAAATTGGAAGGAAAGGATAAACTGACCCCTTGGGAACAATTTTTAGAGAAGAAGAAAGAGAAAAAAAGACTGAAAAAGAAACAGAAGGTATCGGTGTTAATTAGAACCAACCATGTATCAGAAGGTACCAGGGGCCAGGCACAGTGGCTCATGCCTGTAATCCTAGCACTTTGGGAGACTCAGGCAGGAGGATTACTTAAGCTCAGGAGTTTGAGGTTGCAGTGATCTATGATGATACAACTACACTCCAGCAAGAGAGACCTTGTCTCAATAAAAAAGAAGGTACTGGTGCTTGGCATCATTATTACAAAATGTAACCATTCACTGGAGTAGACCTTGTTGTCATCCCAGTGTTACGAAGGAATTCAATAGGGTAAGTCTTTTCAGCAAGACTACATAATGGTGTGTACAAAGCCTGGCAGGAGTCCAGAGCCACTATAACTGCTGTACCCTAACATTTTACATCTGTGTGCTACATAAATGAAATAGATAGTTTAGGTGATGTCTAGATATAAAGCAGTATGATTCTGTTATGTGTTTTTGAGTAAGAGACTTTTACTTGAGGATATAGTCATGTAGAAGTTTTTAACAGTGAAATTATGCTATACGTTTCTATTTCTCAATCTGTATTTTTGAAGTATTATCATATGACTCTTTTAACATCTATTGTCATCAAATCCCTTTATCAAGAGTATTTCCTCTATGTTAATATTGGAAAATATGATTTGATTCCCACTGTTCAGGGGTAACATCTTTTCAGAGTTAGAGTCCTTAGTAATAGTGGAGACCACTTACGATTTTTCCTACCAAAAAAATACTCTTATCTGGTCACTGAAAAATGCAGCATTCTGGCAGTGGTGTCATTACCTTACACTGTTATTATTGATACTAAAAAAATTTTACAACTTGGGGAATCTCGAATGATTAATGCTAGTCCGACTGTGTTGTTTCATAGTTGTAGAAAACTAGGTGATTTGTCTGAGGTTACACAGCATGCCACTGGCCAAGCTGAGACCAGAATCCATGCTTTCTCAGTTCAATGTTCTTTCTAGTGTACTATATACTGTTTCTCTCTATACTGTGTGAACTTACGGTGCTTTTGGTACAGCTATGATTTTTAGTGCTGTAATGGTAGAGGGCTACAAAGTTGAATGATGCAAAGGAGTAGTTTTTGTATTTCTACTGTAATCATTGTATGTGGAAATGGATAGTAAAATGGAGAAATGGGGTAAAATCCCTACCCCCATTGATGCGCTTTCATCTTCCCTAGAGGTTCCTTTTAAACTAAGTAGGCAGTAAAATATCTTTTAAATGGAATAATTCCACAAGTGGTTAAGCTATCAGTTTATTGGAAAATTTTCAAGTGGGTCTTTATGGAGTCAGTAAAGTAAGTAGTCACTTTGAGACTTGTAGCAGTTATATTATTTGATTTTCATTTGCTAGAAGCTTTGAGCTTATCTTGGGCTTTTACTTTTTCCCTTCATTTGTCTAAGTCTCATTTTATCAACAATATTCAAAATACAATTATTGAGTATCCAGGATGTTCTAGAATCAGTGCTTTGTACTGGACTTGATGACTCCAACAGATCCCTTCCAACTCTATAGGTTTTTTTTTGTTTGTTTGTTTGTTTTTGAGACATAGTTTCACTCTGTTGCTCTAGGGAGAGTGCCGTGCCGACAGCCTAGCTCACAGCAACCTCAAACTCCTGGGCTCAAGTGATCCTCCTGCCTCAGCCTCCCAAGTAGCTGGGACTCCAGGCATGTGCCACCATGCCCAGCTAGAGACAGGGTCTCGCTCTTGGTCAGGCTGGTTTCGAACTCCTGACCTCAAGTGATCCTCCTGCTGTGGCCTCCCAGAGTGTTAGGATTACAGGCATTAGCCACAATTTCTTTTAATAGATTGATTATAATTTTTTTTTTTTTTTTTTTTTTTTTGAGACAGAGTCTCACTCTGTTGCCCAGACTAGAGTGCCGTGGCATCAGCCTAGCTCACAGCAACCTCAAACTCCTGGGCTTAAGCAATCCTTCTGCCTCAGCCTCCCGAGTAGCTGGGATGACAGGCATGTGCCACCATGCCCGGCTAATTTTTTTGTATATATATTTTTAGTTGGCCAATTAATTTCTTTCTATTTTTAGTAGAGACAGGGTCTCGCTCTTGCGCAGGCTAGTTTCAAACTCCTGACCTTGAATGATCCTCCCGCCTCGGCCTCCCAGAGTGCTAGGATTACAGGCGTGAGCCACTGCATCCAGCCAGATTATAAAATTTTTGAGGGCAGAAACCATGTATAACTCGATTTCCCCTAAAAGCCCTACATAGTTTCCTGCATTTATTACATAGTCCATAATTATTTGTTTGACCAACAAAATAATGAGTTAGGTGGGAATTATTTTATAAACTGAACCATTTAAAAAACTAGTTTAATTTTAGACTGAACTACTTGATGTAAAAGAAATATACATGATTTTTCTTCACATACATACATTTTTAGAATAATGAAACTGTACCTATTTTTGCATTCAACTTTAAGGCTCTTGCTGAAGAGGCCAGTGAAGATGAACTTCCTTCTGATGTTGATTTGAATGACCCATACTTTGCAGAAGAAGTTAAAAAAATAGGTAAGCCAGCCCATTTTGGTAGTTTTCAATGGAATCTGAAGAAAAAGGTGAGATGGGTGGAAACAATATACACTAATTATTCTTTTAAAATTACTTGTTTTTGTGTAGCTCCCTTAGTGGCTTATAAGCAAGTCTTTATTTTGGGGTACAGTCACTGATCAGATTGGGAAGGGTCGGCATGCCCTGTTTTATTATAGGAGACTTCCGGTAATGTGGTTAATTTAAGTTTCTTGGGGATTCCTTTCTGAGAAGTATCCTTAGAGCCAGTCACATTGACTCTGTAAAAGGATAAGAGGAAATAGAAAGAAGAATAATCACTTTATTATGTGCTTTCACTGCTTTTTTTTAATAACACATCTACTCTAGGTCTCTCTCTGCAAAGGCTATGAAGAATTAAAGTATAAATGAATTTGTTTATATGTTTGTGTTGATATATGTATAATTTTTAAAAATCTGTACATGAAATTATATAAAAGCTTTTTCTGCTCAAATATACAAAACACGTCTATATTTCATTTTATCCCTTTTGCATTTATTCTGCTTAATTATAACTAAAAGCCAGCTTCTCTTGCTCCTTTTTTTCCTTGAATCCCTAAATCATCTTCTTATGTCCAGGGAACCTTGTTTCCATTTTGTATGCACCACTCATTCTTTCCTGAATGCTTTCATTTCTTACCTTTTTGGTATGTGTGAATGTGTTTGGTAAGGCACAGGCCATACTTGCTAAGTTAGTGCAGAGTCCACCGTAAGCATTTTCCATTTGTTCTCATGCTTTTTGCTTTTCCCTAATCTTTATACCACACACATGAACCCCAAAAGACTTGCTCTTGGAGCACCTCCAAGCTGGCATTGTAAAAAGAAGGATTTTATGAAGTTTCCCTGCTTTTTATCCCTTGTGACTAGTGGGCCAGAATAGTTCTCAACAGGAAAGTCAAAATTGCTCAAAATTATTTCCTGGTTGTTATAGCTTTTTAGCACTGACATTTTATTGATGCAAAGGAGATCAAGATTAATAAAGTCTATTATAGGATGTGAGATTCTTGGGAATTGGACAGAGAAATGGAAACTTAGCATATTCTGCTTTTTATCATACCTGAGTGGTCATTTCTAGAAGATGATGGATTTTAGCCTTATCCTCTGGTTTCAGGAAACCAAATTTATAATGGAGAAATGTGGAGCATTATAGTTTCCTTGTTCTGTATCCAAAGTGCTTCATTTGGCATGTGAAGTCTAGTCGGATTGTCGACCTTAGGGTAGGATTCAAAGAATAACTTAAATGGTTTGATTGCTTGAGGTAGCCAGTTTTTTGGAATCAGCACATTTAAATTGTGAGTAAGCTTTCTCTAAAGTTGGTATCAGAAGTTCCAAAGAAAAAGTTTTAGATAAAATTTGCTTGCTTTGAATTTACTTTTTATTTCAGAATGCTCCCTAGAAGTAATTATTTCTATCTAGGCTTAAGGTGTGTGTGTGTTTGTTTGTTTGTTTGTTTGTTTGTGTGTTTGTTTGTTTGTTTGTTGAAAAAGAAAAAGGCTGGGAATTTTTTACATAAAATTTAGGACCAGAATAATATCTTCCCATGCCTGCTTATTCATTCTATCAATAAATATTTTGATTGCCTACTGGTCATTCCCCTAGGCTAGAGTTAGAGCAGTAATAATACAAGCATAGAGGTGATTGAGATACAGAAAATAGGTGAAATAAAAAGGAAGTATTAATACAGATAGATTTGTATATTTGATGGCAGGAAGATGAAGGATTTTCCTGATTGGTTTATGGATCTATACTGTTAGTTCATTCGTTTGCAAAAGTACTGATAATCTGGATTTGCAAGTAAGGTAAGGACCTAGAAACAGATCATTGCAGAGGAGGGGGAATTTACTGCCTAAATGAATGACCAGATTTAAAGGCAATGTTCTAGTCAGGATAGCTGAGAATAGAGAAAAATGGGACATATAAATCTGAAGGCCAGGTGAGACATAAAACCATAGAATGTTCAACAGGGCAGAGGTAGGGGAGGCCTACACAGAGAGGGAGAGAACCAGCTGAGCCACACAGGCAGGTCCACAAAAGGAACATGACCCTTTTAAGTAGTGCTGGACGTGGCTTTTCATAAGCACAGTGCAAAGCTATATGCCTTCATTCATTTCATTGTTTATTCAGTCAGCAAATAATTATTGCGTATCAAAATTACCCAGTCCTCCCATATTACTTTCAGCATTTATTAGAAGATATTTAAATGTATGAGAATGATACAGTTCTTACCCATACTTTATATTTTGATCCAACTACCTAGAGTGTAACTAGGCTTTCAAAAAAATGTATATTAGATGTATATCATGTATATGCACAAGTAGGTGGGTTTAATGAGAAATTTTTAGTACATTGGAAGTGAAAATAATAATTACTGACCCTGGTTTCCAAATATTTAAGATAAAATGAGTTTGTACCAGTGTTTGGAAGGGTGTGTAGTTCAAGTTCCACAGTTGAACAGGACAAAGACATTATAAACCAGATGTACTTGGGTACATTTATAACACCTTTGCTCTAGGCAGTCCCATAGAGCTAAACTTATACACCCTTATACACCTTTCAAATGGAGGAATTGAGTTCATTGATGCCAGACCTGGTGGTGTTTGGCTCAGATTAGGAGCCAATGTGAGTTCTAGAGATCATTTATCATTTTTTCCATTTTTTTTTCCCCTGAACTGCCAACATAGTATCAAATGACAGTTTTGAAAATATAATGTGCTTTTAGGGTGAGCACATTAATGAAATAGAAGTGAAATAAAAAATTGGAAAATTTGTTTATTGCTATCTAATTACATAAACTCTTTAAAAAGATTTTGAAGAAGTGGGATTAAATAAAATATACCATTATTAAAATGTACCTGTTGTCTTGACAGCTTTACATATTTGATAAAGCGCCATGAAAATCTAACAATACAGTACACATTTGATTCATTCAGCCAGTATGTCGAATGCTTACATAGTGTACTGTTTGTGTGTTGTTTTACAGCTTACAAATGCTTCTATATGGATTGTGTCTTCTAATCCATACTTCAGCCCACCTTATACATAAGTAAACTAAAGTTCAAAATACATAGTTGAATTGCCCAAGGACCAGTTGGTAGCTGGTAGAATCTGAATTCTAGTGGGCTTGCCTTTATTTATTGTAATTTTAAAAGTATATCATAAAGACCAGAACCTGTGCAGGGACCCACATATGTAAGAGCTGGACATGAGAAACTGCTAGATTTCTAAGCAAAGCCAGAATGTCTTGCCCTAGATGGAGATTAACAGACTGTATTTGATTATGGGCAAATGATGCAGGAACTTACTACAAAAAAAGAGCGATTCACTAGGGGCTTACCACTCCCATCTGGTCAGTACCAAGACCACATCTGCCCTTCAGTGAACTCTCTTTAGCTTCTCTCTTACATGAATTGCTCAGCTTAAACCCTCTGGAGGAACTTTTTTATGGGAAATAATTCTCTGACATTACAAGTAATGGAAAATGGAATTTCCTTTACAAATATTCCTTTTACAGATCAATTGTTTTTACAACACATCTTTTTCCATAGCTTTTTTTTTTTTTCTTAAAAGAGTAGTAGCCTCAGTAAGCATTATTTAGATTTGTTTTAACTATAAAACTCCAGTGTCTGATCTGGAGTCTCTGTTAGCATTTGACTTATTAGAATCAATCCATATGTGCTTTTTGCAGCAGTCCCAGGAGATGTTTCTTAGTTGCCAAAAGATTTACTGAAAAATAAAGATAACATTTTAGAACAGCAATTTTCATTTCCGTAGTACTTTATGTCTAACTTAAGTGTAAAAACTTCCCAGACAGGAAAATGCTTTAAAAAAAAAATTAAGATATGTCCTTTTAATATGATCTTGTTAATAGTGCAGAAAGGATCTCTATGCATTATTTATCTTTTGACTAACCAGTTCAGTCTAGCACATGGCAAATTCTTTGTAAGCAAAGGAATTTTCATCATGCTAAAATTGGATATCATTTTTAGCCTTGACTATCTTGAAGATTTTTTTTTTCTTCCTTACTATAGTCTTTCTTTCAAGTTTATTTTTATGACTTTCCACCAGGTTATTATAAAGTCTAGAGTAATTCATTGTGGGCGCTTTGAAATTATTTTCCACAGCTGTATCTCCTTTATGTATTAATCATATACAGCCTGATTGTTCTCCCTGCCATAGAACAATTTTCTGCATGTGTCACTTGTCCATTTATTTCAAAACAAGCTGTTGACTTGAGAGCATAGGAGTAGAGGGTAAACTTAGGGAATGGGAGTTCAGACTCTAAGAAGTTAGAATCTTGATAGTTGCACGTGTAAATACATACACATACTTTAAGACTGAAAAAAGGTTATAATCTTAAGGTAGTGTTAATCATTCCAGGATAAACATTTCAGATAGGACCAATGAAGATTTTCACTTTAGGGAGAAGGACTGCATACAATAAATATTTCTCCTTGAAAGTACAAAACTAGTGCCTTGGCAGCACTGATGAGTGACCCTGGCAGCACTTGTATGCTGGCATATTCTCAAAGCTGGCCATGTGTACCAGATAGGCATACATGAGTGCAGCAGGGACTTAATACTCATGGAGCAGTTTCTAAACCCTCTTTGACTTTAGGCTTTGCTTTTCCTGTTATCTCCTGTTAGTTGCAGTTCTTCAACCATCATTATGTATTCTGTGAATTTAACTTATTATTTCACAGCAGAATGCATTTTAAATTGAAAGGGCTGTTACAGGAAGAATGGCATTTGATAGCTAAGGAGTATAGTTGTCGTTACCAGTAGAAAGCCTGAGCAGGAATGCTTAGGTTTGAATCATGATTCCATCACTTACTAAACCTGAGACAAATAACCTCTGTATGCCTTAGTTTCCTCATCTGTAAAATGAAGATTATAATAAATATATAGTAAAATCTATCTCATGCCATTGTTGTGAGGATTAAGTCAATTACTATGTATAAATTGAATAGAACAGTACTATTGCCTGACACATGGTAATTGTGACGTTTTTCTTTAGAGACTGTGTGGTTTCTCTGCAATGGAAGGACAGAACAATCTGTCCAAAGAAGACAGTGTCTAGCAGTTGACAGAGTATCAACATTATGCAGTAACATTCTAGAGTAACAGAGCCTGGCTTTGTAGATACTGAGCCTCCTATTCTTCAGACTAATCTTTCCTACTTGAGTACCCTGACACCAGCTCCCTTTGTGCCCCTCCCATTCAAATGGGCAAAAGAAAGGAAGAAAAAGTCTGGCATCAGCATGATCACTGAGGAATGCAAGACATCTCATATATGTATAGTTAGACGATAACAATAAAAGCAAGCACTCATGTAGCAACATGTGCCAGACATTGTCTTCAGAAATTAACATTTTGCTTTATGTGTGCATATACTTTTATAGTGTATCATAAAGATATTTTTATATAAGATATTACTATATAATAGACATATTTAATAATAGATTGTTTCTTTAGCTCACTATAGTCTCAAAAACATCATATATACTCCTCCCCCATAATATTTGCCTTTTCAAAAACCCAGGCCAGGCGGGGCTCAGTGGCTCACGCCTGTAATCCTAGCACTCTGGGAGGCTGAGGCAGGCGGATTGCTGTAGGTCAGGAGTTCAAAACCAGCCTGAGCAAGAGTGAGACCCCGTCTCTACTATAAATAGAAAGAAATTAATTGGCCAACTAATATATAGAGAAAAAATTAGCCAGACATGGCGGCGCATGCCTGTAGTCCCGGCTACTTGGGAGGCTGAGGCAGGAGGATTGCTTGAGCCCAGGAGTTTGAGGTTGCTCTGAGCTAGGCCACAGTACTCACTCTAGCCTGGGCAACAAAGCGAGACTCTGTCTCAAAAAAAAAAAAAAAACCCAGGCCAGTGATCTTTTGGACTGTCCTGCCTTCTAGGTGTGTCTGTTCCTTGTCCCTCAGTCTCCTCTATTTGCCATTAACAAATATTAAAGTTAAGCTAGTAGTTCAGTTAGATTCATGTTGAACAGTTTGGGCAAGAATACTTCATAGGCAATGCTGTATCTTTCATATTATATCATATTTAGGGATATAGATTGTTCCAAAGATCACTTGATTAGGGCAGTCCAGTGCACACCAGGGGATTTTCTTAGGCTCTACTTGGCAGTCAAATTTAAAAGGCTTCAGTGAATCACACTTCACTCACAGGTAGTCACGTAGCAGGGCAGTACTGGGTATTTCTCTTCAATGAGTCCTCACAGCAGTCCACTGAGCGATACAGCTTGGGTACAAGGAAAGGAGACACAGTATGCGGTAGTCATCCTGGCCTAGAAGTCCCATATCCCAAGTAGGAATTGGTACCTTTTTAACAGCCCCTGGGCATACCTTCCAGATCCCTGTTTTACCAGTTATGGGAGTCACTATTCAGGGAAGCCCAGAATTTTACTAAATGTATATATTACTTTTATCATGAGTAGATGTTAAATTTTATCAAATGCTTTTTCTATATCTGTTGAAATGATCTATGGTTTTTCTTTTTTAGTTGATAATGTAAATTATACATTACTTTTGATAGAGATTCTTTCTTTATAATATATAGTCATTCTATTCAGAAGCATTGTTATTTATTCCATTCATATATACAGTCTTCTTTCAGTAATACATTTTTCTTCCTTTAGATTTGACACATTTATTGTTAAGATTATTTCTAGATACTTGGCATTTTTGTTCCTAGTATAGATTGTTGCTGATATCCTGTAATTTTTAACCCTCTGATGTTGGTTTGTTGCACCAGGTACAAAGAAAAAATCAATAAAATCTGCAAAAGATGACTTATCTCCAGAAGAAGAAAGTGAGATAGAAAGACAAAAGGTAAAACATGATCATTGTTACATGCTTAGTGGATAATTGAGCTGTACAGTTTAAATGAAGTCTACATGTATTTCTAATTTTAAAAAAAGAAAACTTATTTTAGCAATGGAATTTATAAATAAATTATAACAGACATAATTAAATATTTTAGCAGCATGATTTTCAAATATTTACCAAGCATTTCTCCAACTAATAACAAAATTAAAATTTACCTCAGACCCAGGAGTATTTCCTTTATGGTTAAGAGGAAAATATCACATTATTAAAAACACTTACTATAAATGAGATAGAAAATGCTATTAAAATTTCAAAGTAATATTGCCATAAGTTTTAATTCAGTCTGAATCTGTCCTGTAATAGACTTTGCTATTATGGCTTGTCAAATGCTAATTTCATTTCCCTTTTTATTATTGTTAATAACATAAATTTAATATACAAAATTACAGTCTTCCTTGGAAATACAGTAAACCTTATGATTCAGTCACCCATAGGTTCAGAGTCGTATGTATTTTTGCCGAGGAGGCAGGAATTGGAGACAACAACTCCCCTATAGCTGATGTTCACATTGCTGTCCAGGAGTGAGCCTGACTGGACACCTAAACTCTGCATCTTAATGCATTCTCTGCTCTCCGTTCATTGCATATACAGTAATGCTCCTAAAGTTATTTAAAGAGCAAGAAAGAAAATCTTTCTTCTTGGAAAGTAGCTCTAAAAAGAATGCCAACTGCAAGTGCCAGTGATGGAAATAAAAAGAAATTAAGGCAGTCTAAAGTGGTAACATAGGAAAATTCACAAAGGTCTGGGAGCATACTTCCTATTTTCACTAGTTTACATGGTTGTTTATGTAATTCTTGAGGTTTCCCATTTAATTCCATGGTCCATAGAAAATACCTGTTTAATGGAAACAGACATTATACTAGATTTCAGAAGGAAATACTGAGATCCTACCTTCGTAGAAATGTGTCAGTATTGAAAAAGTAAAAAAAGAAAATCATCTTCTTGTTAGAAGTACACATTTATAGCACTAGAAAATTCTACTTAAGAAAAAAAAGTACATGCTTGAAAAGTATAATTTGCATCACAAAGTAAGCTTCACTAGGTTTAGTGTCATTGCTTAGAAAGAGCAAAGTGAGAATGAGAAATTTTTATTTGAAGGGACTTTAGAAGACTCTTGTTCTTGTAGCCTACTAACAGTTACACTAAGTGAGATGTGGTCTGGTTTTTAAATACAGGCTTTCACCTCTCTCCTGCTCTTAGTAATGTTGCTTCCAGAGATTCTACCTTATTGCTATACAGAGATCTCTAGGTTTCTTTGAGTTTTTGGTAATCCGTAGTCAGTTTACACATGAGAGATGTTATCTCCTGGAGCATTAGTGATTGAGTTCTCTTTTCCTGTAAGGGATATCTGTGCCCCACCCTCCTCTTTGGGAGGAAGAAAACACTGTTGTATATTCACACTTGTTTTTTCTCTCCACAGGCTGAAATGGCTTTGCTCGTGATGGATGAAGAGGAGGACAGCAAGAAACACTTCAATTACAACAAGATTGTTGAGCACCAGAATCTGAGCAAAAAGAAGAAAAAACAGCTCATGAAAAAGAAGGAATTATTAGAGGATGACTTTGAGGTAACCAGAAACACAAGTCATTAGCCTTTTAAAGCTGAATTTGATCTAAAGTCAAGCTCTGCAGATAGAAATTGAGCATAGTCAAAGTTATCCTTGAAAATCTCTTGAAGGGCCAGTGGTGGAACCAAAGCTACCGTCTTTTAGTCCAGCACAACCAGTTCATCCCAGGATGGATTAAATCACTGTTTCTTTTGTTAAGCAGCAGGTAAAGTAGTTGACTTGTATTTTGGTAGCCTTGTTGCACCAAAAATATGTAGTTTTTACTGTTTCTGGATACTCTCAAAAAAAAAAAAAAAAAGACAAAAATATGTAGTTTTTACTGTTAGAATTACATGTAGCATGATCCTCACTGGGAAAGGTATGCCTAATTAAGTTCTACTGATGAATAGCAGGTTCGTGTCACATTGGATCACACTCTCACTGCTTACAGTGGCCAGCACAGTAGACCATGCTTTATAATTGCAGTGTTTCTTATTACCATCACTCCTCCTTTTTCTTCCTTTTGTTGAGTACACAGTGTATATTCTTAATGGCTGCAGAGTCCCTACACATGAGTTTGAGCCCTCTACAGAAAACCTACATGAGTTTGAGCCCTCTACAGAAAACCTACAGTTACTAGGAACTACTTACTGACTTTCAACCATAAACCTGAAAGAACAAACCCCAAAGACTATAGGGGAAATTTGGAATTTATTCAAAGTATGGAAGATAGTATACAGATAACTTCTAAGTAGCACATAGAGGGGCTTTGAGGCCACTCTGTAGCTCCAGTTTGTATAAATCAGTTTCACATATGCTTCTGTTCCACTGAAGTTTTGGGTGAGCTGGTTTCCTTATGAAAAACAAAGGATGATTTGTAGTCATATCTTCTATTGTAAGATCTGCCTTCATGCGTTAATAATCCTATGTGGAAATATTTTTCATGAGTTTTTTTGGGTATTTTTTTGTGATTGTTCTCAGTGTCACCTCTGTCGGGCCTCACTATAACTAAATAAAGGTACAATCCATCTTCAGGTGGGCTCATGCTTCCTACATTTCCCCTTCTTGCCGGTCACCCCTGTGCCTGGCAACACTCAGAAAGGTGGGCTGGAATTAAGGGTACATTCTTAAATGTGGAGCCACAATATTTTTATAGAAAGATAGAAGATGAATTTAGGGCTTGTGTCTGACCAGACCTTGGTCAGGGATGGATACATTCCTATAGTGGTCTTTAAATCTCTTGATCTATGAGTCATCCTCAGTAGCTACTTATTTTTGCCACCAATGTTAAAATTTCTTAAAACTTACTCAGAATGCAGAGATTTTGCATAAAGCTCCAGCAGGAGATGTCCAGATTGGCTTGTTTATGGTGGCCTGAAATTGGTTTCATGCTGTTGGTATTGGGAAGACCTACCATGGGAATCACTGACTGTAGAGTCAGTCAGTCTGAGTGGTCATTGTAGTTATAGGCCATGTTATATATGGACCACTGTAGTTCCTTTCAAATAGATTGTCATTGCATGATAAGAACAGTGTGTCCTGCACATTGTGGTCCACGGGTGAGCCTTAAAACTCCACTGAAGATCTGTGGAAAACAGTTTTGTAATGAATCAATCCAAATACTGAGGTTTGTATTTTTTATAATCAACAATTCACCAACCTTGTATATTTGGCCCCATTTCTGGGCCTTTAGGCTTATTTATTTTATTTAATTAATTTACTAATTATTAATCCTTTTGGATTTGCAGGTAAATGTTGGTGATGCACGGTTTCAGGCAATGTATACTTCCCACTTGTTCAACTTGGATCCCTCAGATCCTAATTTCAAGAAAACAAAGGCTATGGAAAAAATCCTTGAGGAGAAAGCCCGGCAAAGAGAACAAAAAGAACAAGAACTTATTCAGGCAATAAAGCAAAAAGAGAGTGAGGTTCAAAAGGAATCACAAAAGAAGTCCATTGATCCAGCCTTGTCAATGCTAATTAAATCTGTAAAAAACAAAACAGAGCAGTTTCAAGCAAGAAAAAAACAAAAAGTCAAATAACTTGATATTGTTTCTTTTTGGACTAAGAATATGTTCTCCTAAAGTATACAGAAATAGTAGAAGGAATAGTTATTGAGAACAAAGTTAGCTTTCAAGAATATAAATAAAATCTTACTGTGACCACAGTAAAATATTTCTCCAAAAATAATTGTTGTACCTAATTGTGAATGACTGACAGATTTGTACTGTATATTCCCACAGATTTATTGTTATTAAATCAAATTACCTTGATTATAGTATTTATAAAATTTTTATAGTTTACGAAGTTTAGTTCCAACTAGTAGAAAGTTACTCTAGCTTTTTTTAAAGGACTGTTTATAATTCTGTGTTAAAATAGAGCGGTATCTACTCTGGAGTCTGTGTAAAGGTTAGGGACAATTTGAAAATATGTATATGTAATACATTAATTTCTCTGGAAGCAGGAGGCAGATTTAGATAATTTATTTTTCTAGCCACAAAGGATGGAAGCCAAGGACTTTCTTTATAATTTGGTCATGTTTAATATGGTTTATGAGTTAACTTGTAAATAAAGGTGTAAAATATTTTATTTTGTATAGCCACTGATTTATTTCATTTTATGTATCTCAAACTACTCTCTGGAAAAATATCTGAAATACTGACTTGTAAGTCTTTAAGATGACAGTTACATGAAAAGGCAGTTCTAGGTTTGCATTTCTTATATAATTACATTTAAAATGTTCATAAGCTCTTCAGTGTTTTTTTTCTCTAATATTTGTAGCAACAGAAAATTCTTCTGTCCTTCAAATTTTTGGAATGCTTTAGAAAAGTGGATATGCTGCTGTGGAGTTTATGGAAATCTTAATTCTTTTTAAAACTAAAACACATCTTCAAGGCCTTAACACTTGAAGATGTGCTCATCTGGTCTAGATATTATGAACTGTTAACTGACCACCTGGACAGGACAATTAGATGTGCTATGTAAGCAAATGGAAATAAAACTAAAATGATCGCCTATAATCCTAGCACTCTGGGAGGCCGAGGCGGGCAGATTGCTCGAGGTCAGGAGTTCAAAACCAGCCTGAGCAACAGTGAGACCCCGTCTCTACTATAAATAGAAAGAAATTAATCAGCCAACTAATATATATAGAAAAAATTAGCCGGGCATGGTGGCGCATGCCTGTAGTCCCAGCTATTCGGGAGGCTGAGGCAACAGAATCACTTGAGCCCAGAAGTTTGAGGTTGCTGTGAGCTAGGCTGACACCACAGCACTCACTCTAGCCTGGGCAACAAAGTAAGACTCTGTCTCAAAAAAAAAAAAACCAAATGATCACTTGGAACAAATTATAAATATAGTATCTTCTGAAAGGCAGTAGGATCATGAAATGGTATATGTCTCCTTTTATTTAGGTCATTGGTTTCTTTCATTGGTGTTTTATAGTTTTCCATATACAAACCCAGCACGTTTTTTAATATTTATACCTGTACCTAAATGTTGCAATATTTTCTATGCTTTCTTCCCTCCTTCATGCTACTGCCTGGAATACAAATGTAATAGCTAGAGCTTTAGTAGCCATCTTGGATCCACACTCTACTATCTAGGGGTAATGAAAGTTGGAAAGAGCCAGGATCATTAAGGACTTGGTAGAGTATACTTACTATTTCACCCACGAACTTTTTTGAAACTTCTATGTGATAGATACATTAAATCCTTTCTTGTTTAAACCCCTATTTTCTCAGGTCTCTGTTCCTTGCTGTTCTATTTATATCCTAATTAATACAAAGACAAATATAATGGCCTTTGACTATAGTCTTTGTGGACAATCTTGCCCTATTTTGAGCTTATTGTAGATTACACCCTACCCTTTTTTTTTTTGAAGTGAAACAAAACAAATTTTATTTTGAGAATTTATATATTTGAATTAGGCAGCCCTGATATAAAGTGAAAAAGGATTTTTATTCTATTTTATTAATTTTTTTAATTTCAGAATATTATAGGGGTACAAATGTTTTGGTTACATGGATTGCTTTTGTACTGCTTGAGTCAAAGTTGTAAGTGTGCCCACCATCCAGATGGTGTACATTGTACCCATTAGGTATGATTCCACTCATCCCCTCCTTCCCCCTCCTACCTGGACAATTTCCATTGAGTTTCCTTTCTCCTTTTTCTTAAAGAAACTCTTTATATTACATTGTGGTCAGAGTGCTTGCAATCTGAAATTGCTGGAATAGGATGCCCTGTACTGTAACATTCCCACATTTCTGGATGTGGACATGATTCAAGAGAAGTGAGACGAACCCCCTTAAAAGGCAACTGGGACCCTTTGTTCTACAAGCACTACTGGCATTAGACTTACAAACTATTTTCAGCATTTCTGGGTTCACATTATCACCTTCCTCTAAGAGTTTATGAAGGAGCAGTTGCCAAGAGCAAGCCAGAATCACGCACAGGGGAAAATGAAAAAGTGTGAGCGAGAGTCTATGCCCAGCCTTAAGTGTGGGTTCTACATTACCCAAATTTTGCCAGAATGTGGGATGAAAACTCCATGCTGTGCGACAATGCCAAAGCAAATAGACTAACAAATTATATTATGTTAGTGAATGTTGTGAGAAATGCCTGCCTTGGGCTTATGAGCTGTTTTCATGAATTTTTTAAAATTAAAATTGAGTCATTATCCATCACTACACATGCTTTTTGTCTTGAGTAGTGCTATGGTTTGGTTTGTCCTCACCAAAACTCATGTTGAAATTTGATCCCCAATGTAGTAGTGTTGATTTTTTGAACTTCTTTTTTACTAAAATCTGAAATTAATTAGCAGTGTCTTTTCTCTTAGACCAGTAAGAAATAATGTACCCTCTCGTACTTCAGAAAGTTCATCTGATGAACAAGGCAGGGAATGGTCCATAAAGTGCACTAAATTTTCAAAACTATTTTGGAAAAATTATTTAAACTAAGAATTAGGGAAAACATTTTAGCTAGAAGTAGAACAACTCTAAAGGATAGAACAGGTTTACTCTGACAGCAGCTCATTTAAACGAAAATTCTGAAAATATTTATGTTCCTCCATTTGGATCTATTATCTAGACTTGTAGTTCTATGATAATTCTAGGGTTCTTCTGTAGAGTCTAAGCAGTATCAGAAATTTCAGCTTCCCTATCCATTTTCTTAGGCATGTTGTACATAACAGAAGCCAAATGTGATTGGTCTAGCTTGGGTCAGGTGATTCCAACTACCCCACCTCCTTGGTCTCTACCCCTTACTGACAGGGGAGGATGGGGAAGGTTGGGTCTATTTCCTGAAGAAAGAGCAGGCTAAGGGGTTAAAATGACCAACCCAATAGCCACTGCTTTCTTTTTCATTTTCTCTTTCCTTTTTCTTCTGAGAAGCAAAAAAGCACTGGTGGCTAGCAAAACTAAATAAAAAAGAAGACAGAGATGTTCTTTTATTGTTGTTTTTAATTAACCTCACCAAAGCCATGTTGTGCCTAAAGACACTAATGCCAACTCAGGTAATCAATGTAATCAGAGGTACTGGGAAAGCAGAGACAACTTGAAAAAAATGCCAAATTCAGGAACTATTGTGTGGCAATTGAGGTGGGTCAATGCTGGTGTGCCAGGGCCTGCAGTAGCACACGCTCTAAGCCCAGGCTCATTATTAGGAGTGATTATTGAATGTATAAGTTAGACATGCAGGGATATAAGATTGCAAGTTGAAACCCCAAGAGCTTCAGATTTGTAAAACAATGGAAAAAGATGAGATAAGCAGAGATGAACAGCCCCATATGATTTCTATTACTGTTGACTTCTCAAATGTATTGTTTCCAATTAATTGTGTCAGTTGACTTTTGTCTCCTTTTTATATATTTTTGGCTTCCCAAAATAACCTCATTAAACAACATTGCCACATATTTAAATAACCAGGGGGGGGCCACAGAACAAAACAATGAACTATAGTGGTGTTCCTTTGGGATGTGTCTTGAAAGTTTTTACCAAATAATTGGTGGTCTGGGTGCAGTGGCTCACACCTGTAATCCCAGTGCTTTGGGCAGCTAAGGTGGGAGGATCACTTGAGGCCAAGAGTACCAGACCACCCTGGGATACATAGTGAGACCCCATCTCTACAGAAAAATTTAAAAAATTATCTGTGTATGGCAGTGTGTGCCAGTAGTCCCAGCTACTTGGGGAGGCTGAGGTGGAGGAATCGCTTAAACCCAGGAGTTCAAGGTTGCAGTGAGCTGTCATCATGCCACTACACTCCAACTGGGCAACACTGAGACCCTGTCTCTAACAACAAAAATAATTAGTATTATGCTTCACTCAAGTGACATCTAGACTGCATATAAATGGCATGTAATATTCCTCAGTCACTATGTGAAACTGTTATAAATACCACATTAAATAACAAGTACTTCTGGCACATGAATTAGAACACAAAAAGAAGCAAGAAAATGGATACCAAGAACTACTAGAAAACTAGTAGCATTATGCCAAAACCTACTGCATTCCTGACATTAAGAAAGATTTAACAAGTCTTTTCTCCCTGGTAAGGACTCTACCATCAAATCCCCTCAAATTCTAAACATGTCTACACAGATGGTAGCTCTCTCTCCCAAGTGACAGAAGTATCCATGTATCCTTTAATAAGTTTACTTTTTGCGTGTGTCTATTATATTAGGATGCTCTCTAAGTATCAGGCCCATGGAGCCCCTATTGCCTGGATGTAGGGTCAATACTACCAGAGGCTTCCTTGGGCAAAACCCAACAAGAAGCAGTTACAAAGAGCTCTGGTCAGCAAAGATCAGCCTCACAGGCACAAAGCAGGGAAGGGAAGGTGGAGAATGGATGGAAATGGAAGGTGGGGGGAATGTGGACAAACACAGAATGACCTTATACCTATTTACCCTGAGAGCTAGTCCATGGGCCTGTGCAAATTGTCATATATATCATCTTTGGAACTGTGCTAAAGGTCACTGACCTCATCCTATTTCATGTTTCCATAGTAACCCATCTCTCATTATAAGACAGTTCAGCATTTAGATTATAGGTTATAGGTTATGTGCACTTCCATTCACTTCCAAAGACTTAGACTTTTATTTCTAAAGAGTTAACACAAGGGGGCAACCAAAGCCCTCACCTTGAGGTTGAGGGTTGAATGGTTTTTATTATTATTCTTTTACCATATAATAAAAGCATAAATTGCAACCTTTGGGATATGAAAATGAAAACCTTTTCATGGGCACAGGAGTATGTTGATTTAAGAAACAGTGGTGACCCGGTTCAATCTTGCAGATTTGCCAAATTGGTTTGAGAATTTCTCAAGTCTTCTGGAAGTGTGCCTCACCCTACTGGAAGTATTTTCTCTACCTTATATAGGTGGAGGGCAGAGAAAACAATATTGCTTCACTAGCCTCCTATCAAACAAAGAATCTTTTCTACTCAAGTGGTGTTCATTCTCTGAAGGGGGAAAAAAATTAATATTTATTGAGTGTCTAGCAAGTGATTTGGGGGAATTTACTTTTTATTGAGTGTCTACCAAGTAAATTAATATTTATTAAGTGTCTACAAAGTATCTCCTGAGAGAGAGCAATAAAGTCATTCAGCTAAGCTGGAGGGTCACAAAGACTCAGTCATCATTTGGGGTTGATTGGCGACCTGCTGGCTAATGAGCAATTGGGCCATCTGAATTCAAAGAGAAATGAGGGATGTAACAGACAAAGCAGAAAGATGCAGAAATGAGCCATCATGCAACTCCAGAGACACAGAGAAAGTGGCTGTCAGGTGGTATTTCACAATCAAGCTCTGTGAGGTTCCCTGGTATCCTTACACAAATTCACCTTTTCTTGAATTAGCTTAGGGAAATTTTTTTCCTTCCTGCTCAGTGTTTTCTGAGACAGTCAAATCGTGTCAGTTTTTAACAACTCTGCTGATAATTTTACCCATGATATGAGATGTGGATTTATTAAAAACTACATTGTCACAAAAAAAAAATTGTGTAAGTCATTCTAGGAACAGATAAAGGTTTTCATTTAACTGAATTTTCAGCTAACCTCTGTGGGTTCTGTACAACTAATCTAATTTCCTATAGTTTTCAGATGCTAATATAATAAAGCTGAAGAGTTAAATACCTACCTGTTTCCACTTTGGGGCCATTATAAATAGTATTGCTATAAACATTCTTGATGTACCTATGGTGAGCATCAACAACCGTGTCTGCTGGTTACATACCAAGAGAAGATGTGCTGGGTCACTGGAGATCATATATCAGCTACATCCCTTGAAATGATGGGGAATGAGGAAAGCAATCCCTTTTCAGGATGAAAGACAGGTTGTTAGCTTCACAAGCCTTGTTTGATTCTTGAGAGAGGCACATGGTTACCTGAAGACAGAATTTAGACTGATTTCTTTTTTAATTTTTTTTTTTTTTTTTTTGAGACAGTCTCACTCTGTTGCCCAGGCTAGAGTGCCATGGCATCAGCCTAGCTCACAGCAGCCTCCACCTCCCAGGCTCAAGTGATCCTCCTGCCTCAGCCTCCCAAGTAGCTGGGACTACAGGTCCACACCACCACATGCAGCTAATTTTTCTATTTTTAGTACAGATGGGGTCTCACTCTTGCTCAGGCTGGTCTTGAACTCCTGACCTCAAGCGATCCTCTCACCTCAGCCTCCCAGAGTGCTGGGATTACACGAATGAGCCACCATGCCCAGTCCCCTTTTTAATTTTTAATTTGTAAAGCAAATTGACCAGAAAAAAAGATTCTATAATCCCAGAACTGAGCTCTGCATAGAACAAGCTAAGCCACATTCTGTTAATTTCACTGTATATCACAACATCCGGATTCACTGTAGGCAGTTCTCAATTTACTTTCTCTGCTTGGAAAGTTTCGATCTGGGTGGCTGGCTCCCAGTGTTTCTTTCATTGTTAGTATTAGGCTTTGCTCTGGAAAGCAGAAACTATTTTTCATAATTTGTACATCTCCTGAGATTTTGGGTCGGCGATCATAAACTGGGAGTTGGCAACACATAATGGTAATACTATCTCCATTAAAATTACCATGGGGTTAAGAAGAAACTATGCTTCTTGTTGGGTTGTATTTTTACCCTTGATTCTATTTTAACAAGCAAGTGTGCATTAGGCAGGATAAACTGTTCACTAAATATCTCTGGAGGCACTGACTTTTTTTCTATCTGAATATTTTTCCTTCTGTATATCATTCATTCTGCCCGAAAGACATCAAAGCGGCTGCCTAAGAGAACATAGGCCACCAATTTTAATAACTCTGAAAAACAAGTAGGGTAAGCATTTTTCTTCCCATTTCACCAGTGGGGAAACTTGAGACTTGGAGAAATTATGCAATTTTCCCCAGATCATACAAATAGTTCATAATATAAGTGGTATTAAAAGTTACACCACCTCTCTCTGTCCACTAAACCACTGTGAAATGCTCCAAAACAGCATTCCAGCATACTGGGTCCAGATGATCTCACCAAGCATGGCCATTTGGTCCAAATCAACCTTACTCATTTTATGATATTTATCAAGTTTTAACCATGTATAAAGACTCATTTTAATAATTGGTCAATATTAGTAAAACCATCAAATTTGTCATGTTCATGGACACAGTGATATTCCATTTCTTCCACTGATCAGCTGTCTTGGCTTCAGTGAGTGATAGTTATCTTTCTAGGTATGGGGGGAATCCTGTCTTATAAATCAGAAGCATTTTCTTCAAAAATCTTTTAGAAAAAATGTTCTTCGGAAGTCCTTTAAAAAAGTTATCTTTAGATAACTCCAGAAACAAGTCGCATTGGAGGATGACATACTCAGTAAGTGCCGCTTGGTCAGTTCTTCCTCTGACAATTTCTGTTCCTTTTTTTTTTATTATTATTATTTTCTGAATACTAGTTAAAGCAGTAGCTGGTCTTGGACTATCTTTTATGAAATGTATACTAGAATCATATTATAGTTGGCAAGCTTCTAACACCATGGGAAGGAAAACAGAACCAAGACTGGCAAAGGGAAGAACCACACACACCTGCCATCCCTGATGGAGAGCAGAATGGTAGGCAGAGCCCTCCAAGTAATTTACATTGTCACTGTCCTCTTGCTCAGTGCCCATGAGATGCAGCCCTGCTGTGTTCAACTTTTCCCCAAAACTTAGGCTACTGCTGTTGTTCCTATTTTCACATTCTACTGAGATGTCTTAGTTAACACGCTTTGTCTGTAAGTACCAGAAGCCAACTCAAGGTAATGTAGACAAGAAGGAATTATAAGGACATGAAGGCATCTGGCCAAACTGGAAGATAAACACGAACAGTCATTCATTCTCTTCCCAGCATACACTTCCCTTACCAATAACTCCAGGTTTCCCCTTGGGAATCTGTGTGAATCTGGGGATACTGACTGCAGCTCTAGCTCAAGGGATGAAACATGTGACCTAGACTCATCCAGTCAACACAATCCACCCCATTCCACTACCACCTGCCACCTACCACCACAGTGGTTGATGGAGAGACAGGCACGTGACTTGTGTCAGTCCAATCAAGATGACTCATGGAACCTTAATGGGAATTCTGGATCTCTTTCCTTCTGGATGATAGAAAAGTCAGCATATAGCTCTTAGGGCTTGTGGCAGCCATGTTGACCTTGGCACAGTAGACAGATGCAAAATGTCAGGTCCATGCAGCCAAACATGGTTCCCAAAAATGATTGATAGTTCGTAAAACCACCTCACTTTAAGTGAACAGTCCATGTTGAATTAGAAATGTCTATGAGCACATTTCTAGAAGCAAGGATTTCACTGGTCCCATCCACACTGGCCCAGAGGGAAGACTGGAGAGATGGGAGAGGCAGAAGGGGACACAAGCTCCATTGCTGATCTACCATCCCGGTTACACAGAGGGAAGCTGGATAGATCCCAAATCAAATTTGTATCCTGATTAACCAGGTGAGTCGAAGACCCCAAAAACAAAATGAACTGAAGGCAATGAAATCTTTTTAGGTTGTCAGCAGATAAATTCTCTTATGACTTGGTTTTTCGTCAACAGAAATGAAAAGAAACAATGTCCTTTTGAAGAAGTGTATGCGGTGCAAGATTTCACCAAATAAACCAAAGGCAATTCCTAGAAGCCTTTTGAAAAGAAAATACTAGAATTCCTATGACCACAAGAGACGAAAGATGGATGGCAGGAAGCAGATGGTGAAAGAAATAAAGAGTAGCATTTGTGTTTGAGGACTTCTGTTCAGATGGGTTGCTAAAAATAATTACCTGTTGATTTAGGAAAACTCTGGTTTTTAAAATTATAATTCTTTCACGATTAAACTGCTATGAATTTCTTTTAAGTCTGGCACGCACAAAAAAGCTTCTGGTTCAAGACTCAGCGTTATGATTGTCCCATTGTGGTGGCAGACATAGTTCAGGAATGTTCTGTGCTTAGCTGAGCTCATTCTTCTTGTTCAGAAATGTTTCAGATTTTTATTCATTTCAGGTCTCCTTGGGGACAAGAGAGCTTTGAACTTTAGAAGATTTTACTTGGTCTTGTTTCAAGAAGGTATTCTTAATGAGCAGATTTTTTCCATAAAACCAAAACACTGCATTTGGAAAGATATTTTAAAATTTTGGAGTAGTCAGGATTCTTTCAAATTGACAGAAACCCAATGAAAACTAGCTTTAGCACAAAAAGGAATTTACTCACATATCTGAGAAGTCTAAGGGGTGGGTATGCTTCAGGCATGAATCTATATTTTAAGTTATCACTAGACATTAGCAAACATCAAAGTTTCATGTGTTCTAAACATGTACACACAAGTTTATAGTAGCACTATTCACAATAGCCAAAAGGTGGAAACAGCTGTGGATATATCAACACACAAATGGATGGACCAATTGCGGTATATCCATAAAATGGAATATTATTTGGCCATAAGAATAAATGAAGTACTGATACATGCCACAACATGGATGAACCCCAGAAACATGCTAAATGAAATAAGCCAGACACAAAAAGACAAATATTGAATGATTCTATTTATATAAAATATCCAGAATAGGTAAAGCCATAGAAACAGAATACAAATTTCTGGTTAATAGGTATGGGCTTTCCTTTTGAGGTAATGGAAATGTTTTGGAATTAGAAGTGGTGGTTGTACAACATTGTAAAAATACTAAATGGGCTGGGTGCGGTGGCTCACGCCTGTAATCCTAGCACTCTGGGAGGCCTAGGCAGGCGGATTGCTCAAGGTCAGGAGTTCGAAACCAGTCTAAGCAACAGTGAGACCCCATCTCTACTATAAATAGAAAGAAATTAATTGGCCAACTAATATATATAGAAAAAATTAGCCGGGCACGGTGGCGCATGCCTATAGTCCCAGCTACTCGGGAGGCTGAGGCAGCAGGATTGCTTGAGCCCAGGAGTTTGAGGTTGCTGTGAACTAGGCTGATGCCACGGCACTCACTCTAGCCTGGGCAACACAGTGAGACTCTGTCTCAAAACCCCCCCCCCAAAAAAAAAAAACTAAATGAGACTAAATTATTCACTTTATAAATGGTTAATTTTATGTTATGCGAATTCATCCTCAACAAATATGAAAAGGAAAGGAAAAGAAAATCTTTTAAAAAAGATTTAAGGTGTTCTTCCCTTAAAAATACATACACTTTTGGCCAGGTACAGTGGCTTACACCTGTAATACTAGCACTCCAGGCGGCCAAGGCAGGAGGATCACTTGAGGTCAGGAGTTCAAGACGAGCCTGAGCAAAATAGTAAGACCCTGTCTCTACAAATAATAGAAAAATTAGCCGGGTGTGGTGGCACAAGCCTGTAGTCCTGGCTACTCAGGAGGCAGGAGGATTACTTGAGCCCTGGAATTTGAGGTTGCAGTGAGTTATGATCATGCCACTGCCCATTCTCTTAAAAAAACAGATTTTAAAACTTAAAAAAATCTATACTACAAACTGTGGTCATAATTATACATAATTATGGTAATGTTCTTATAATTAGTTGACCTCTTTTTTAAATTTTGAAATAAAATTACTCTCAGTAACATTGCAAGAATATAAAAAACTTCCATATGGCCTTCACCCATATTCCCCAATTGTTAAAATTTTACCACATTCACTTGATTTCTCTTTCTTTCTTTCTTTCCTTTCTTTTTCTACTTCTGTCACTCTCTTTCTCCCTATATGTGTGTGTGTATATATATATATATATACACACACACACACACCTATCTACTATGTGTAAATGTTTATATATATTCATATTACTCTTAATTTTTAAGGAGGTCTGCAACTCTGATATTCTATAATTCTTTGATTACTTGTGGAAACTGAGGCAGGGGAGCAAGCAAAATATAAATTATGCTATGGTTTGAAAATGTCCCCTCCCAAATTCAGATGTTGCCAATGTGCTAGTATTAAAGTCGGGGCCTTTAAGAGGTGACTAGGCCACGGTGATTAATCTGTCATGAATGGGATTAAGGCCCTTACAAAAGAGGCTTCCCACAGTGCTGGGCTAGGTTGCCTTCCACCTTCTGCTATGTGAGGACACATCAGGGAGACCCTAACCACTCCAAATGTAGATACCTTGATCTTGGACTTCCTCAGCCCCCAGAACTGTGAGAAATAAATTTCTGTTCTTTACACATTACCCAATTCCAGGTATTTTGTTATTGCTGCACAAATGGACTAAGAAATTATAACAAGACATTGCCTTGTCTTAAGTAAACTCTCAATGTGTGGTTTAGCAGCATGGGGGAGGGGTGAGAAGGTTGTGGCAAGGGAGGAAGTTCTCAAACCATTTTGTAAGTGATGGTTGCTGCCAAGATGAGTGCTGGGGCCACTAGCACTGGAAGCAGAGGACATAATGGCTCTCATCCAGCTCAAGTATGAGGGCTGCTCATCAAGCCACCAACCCCATCTGCCCACATTTCTGGTTCTTCTTTGTACTGTGTTTGCTACTCTCTGCTTTTGAAGATGACACTACCAGTAATGCTCCCCAGCTGGGAGTGCAGGTGTCACTGATAAGACCACTGGGGCCCAGAATTCTTCCCACACTGGGAACATATGGTGTTTCCTTTTTGTTTGGGGGCTGCGGTTGTCACTCAAAGTCTAGTGTTGGGTGCATTTGGTTTTTACACTTGTGAGATGGCTCATTAAGAGTCTCGTTTCTCATCTTCCCATGTGCAAGAGCCTCTCTAAGACACAGTAAATACTTTTCCACCACAACATGTTCTATGGGACTCTCAATTGTTGTGAGCTTCATTCACACTAATGCTATTTATGCAATAGAGTCTATAAATGTGCACATACTGTCAGCTGTTTTTAAGGCAAGACAGTGTGTCTAGAGGTGTTTTGTCCTTTTATCTGCATAATCTATTGAAGAGGTCATTTTCAGAGAGTTATTTTAAAAATAAATACAATTGTATATGGAATAAAATGAAGAGCTTGACAATGTTACTTCATCATGAGATTAGTTATTACAACTTTTATGCATGTAAATGTGCATTGATGACTTGAGTTTAAACCATCTCAGCCAGTCAAAACTCAACAATGTCCCAATCACAGGCAAATCACACAGAAAGGTTTGTGTTTACCAAGCATTGAAAAGGTGTAACTTTCTTAATTTAAGCTCCCCTAAAAGGAGACTCTGAAACAGGAATAGGAATGTCAGGAGTCTATTTGCAATGAGATCAGGAGACAGGAATGAGGGGAGTGAGATTGAGTAAGGGAAGGGAAGGAACCCCCAAAGAGGGTGTGCTTGTTGATTGGCAGGTTATCACTGTGGAGGGCTAGAGCTTAATCCTACTGGGGCACTCTTGAGGACAGGGCAGAACAACCACTTTGAAGTGATCCCACCTGAGGGCTAAGGGAACTGGGGTATTTATACAAGCAAGTATTGTTTGAGGGCTGCTCAGGAGTCTGCCTGACTGCAAGCAGTGAGGAGCAGAGTTTGGTCTAGCCAAGGAGTTCCAGTCAAAAAGATTGAGTTATTGGTCGCTGGAATTTAGGTGAGCCTGTAGAAATGCTCAAGGGAATATGATTGTATCTGCTACATACAAGGTAGGCAGGGGTTAGAGTTTTAAGCATTTTTCTGCTTGGGAAACAAGTTTAGAGACATTTAGTGACTTCCCCAAGAACACATGGCATACCATCATTCTTGTAATTGCAAGTACTTTTGTTTAGAACCCAACTCAAACTAGCACAAGCTAAAATGGAGAATATATTAGCACATGTAACTGAAAAGCTCAGGGGTAAGTTGTCTTAGTCTGTTTAGTGTTGCTATAACAGAATGTCTGACGCTGAGTAATTCACAAACAATAGAAGCTTATTTGGCTCATGGTTCTGGAAGCTGGAAAGTCCAAAAGCATGGCACCAGCATCTGGTGAGAGCCACATCCATGGCGGAAGGATGAAGGGCAAGAGAGGGTGAAAGCAAGGCAGAGAGAAAATTGGGCTGAATTCATCCTTTTATCAGGAGCCCACCCCCATGATAACTAACCCACTCCCACATTATGGTTAATCTATTCTGAGGGCAGAGCCCTCATGACCTAATCCCCTCTTAAAGGCCCCCCAGTACCATCACATTGGCAATTAAATTTCAACATGATGACACTCTACAAAAAAGACACCTGCACTCGAATGTTTATAGCAGCACAATTCATAATTGCAAGGCTGTGGAAAGAGCCCAAGTGCCCATCAATCCAAGAATGGATTAATAAAATGTGGTATATGTATACCATGGAGTACTATTCAGCTCTAAGAAACAATGGTGATATAGCACATCTTATATTTTCCTGGTTAGAGCTGGAACCCATACTACTAAGTGAAGTATCCCAAGAATGGAAAAACAAGCACCAGATATATTCTCCAGAAAACTGGTATTAACTGAGTAGCACCTAAGTGGACACATAGGTACTACAGTAATAGGGTATTGGGCAGGTGGGAGGGGGGAGGGGGGAGGGGGGTGGGTATATACATACATAATGAGTGAGATGTGCACCATCTGGGGGATGGTCATGATGGAGACTCAGACTTTTGGGGGTGGGGGGGAAATGGGCATTTATTGAAACCTTAAAATCTGTACCCCCATAATATGCCAAAATAAAAAAAAAAAAATTTCAACATGAAGTTGAAGGGTACATTCAGATCATAGAATAAGATCCTCAGGTTAAGAGAGATCCGAGGAATCAAACCATGACATTAGTGCCATAGTTTAACCACTCTCTTTTGTATACATTTATTCATTAAATCAACAAATATCTATTTCCAAAATCTAACCAAAGTAGTAGTTGACAGGACATTTTATAAACAGCATAAGTCAACTGAAAAAGTGAATCATCTATAGACAAATTACAAGTTAATTTAAAATAATTAAATGTTAGTAAGAAAATGAATAATAATAAAATAATGTGAGTGTATATATGTCTACAAGTTAAGGAATTGTGCAAATGTCGGAAATTTGAATGAATTTGTGCAAAAAGCTGTAAATTTTTAAAAAACCAAAAAACTATGTATAGTATCTCATTTTCTATCTGAGTTTCATCTGAGACCTCATCAATATTATATAGTGCCCTCTTTGATATTTCAGCAATGACTTGGCAGTTCAAAGGCATACTCACAGGATTTCAAGTGGTGCCTGTGTACATAGGTAGTACATCATATCTTTGCCTTAGATTGTGAATACCCCACTTCAGCAGACCCAATATCTATTTCAGTATGTTACCACCACACATTCTTTCTGTTCATCCCATCTAGACAGACAGTGTCCAAAAATTACCACTAATGTCATAGTCCAAAAACTCTAATCTGGGCTAGTAGGATTCAACAGGTAACTGGAGGGTGTTTCCTGGTGGTAAGTTCAACAGAAAATGGCTGAAGTGGCAGGTTCTAGAAAACCCTGAACACAAGAACCAGTTAGTTCTGGGCAAAAGGAGGTGGAGGGTACCATCAGGGTGTTAGGAACTAGGGAACCCAGAAGCATAGATGAAACAAGAAGGAGATGAGGGAGAATTCCCCAGGTTGAGTTCTCTGGAAAGCAGACTCTGAAGTGGAGTTTAGCGTGCAGAATGTTTATTGGGGAGTGTCCTTGAATTCAACACCTGAGGAAAGGAGGGAAAAAGAGCAGGAGTGGGTAGCAATGCAGGGATAATGACAGATTCAGCCAGTCCCTGGGAAGCTCAGAAGCCAGAATGGCTCTTCAGAGTTGTCCTGAGTCCCACTAAAATGTTGGGCCTTTGTACTCCAGCATTAATTAGTCATTGGATGAGGGCTGCCCCTGGAAGGTGATGATCTGATCTTGGATTACACAGCTCCCTATAGCTGAGGCAATTCCCAAGATATGAATGACTCAGAAGTATCTCTTCTGAGCTTCAGATCTGCATATATACAACTGCCAACTTAATATCTTTCTACAATTTCAAAAGGGATGAAGAGATTGGGAGGTACAGAGAGAGCAAGATGATCATAGTGGCTGTAGAAAGGTCATAGAAGTCAGAGGCTCGGTACCAAAGCTTGTGCCACCCTTTTGCAATTTTACCAAGGGAAGACCCTTATCCTGGAAATGGCTCCATGAAAAATGGACCCCAGATCTTCAAATGTTCCTGTGATCACCTCTGTTCCACTCAACCAACCCCCCTCCATTTAATGTACTCCTCACATTTCATGAAATTGTGTGGATATTTTTTCTTTTTGACTTGAGAGTTGATTTTCCTCTTCTTCTTTTATTACATAGCTCAGTATTTATGAAAAGGCTTTTGGGAATTAACACAAGACCAACGTAATTTAAAGATTTCAGAGCCAAAAGACTTTGGAAGAAAGCATTTCAGGCCTTCGAAGGATAGATGGAAGCCAATGGCTTGAACTCTTGAGATTTTCTTGGGCAGGAAAACTTTGGAATACTGGAATAAGACTTTCTTCCTCTCTGTCTCCCTCCCTGCCTACAAACTGTTCCATAAGTCAAATACTGAAATGGAGGAGATTTTAAATTTGATCTCCAAATCTACAATTGATATCCAAAAATTTAGAGGAAGGAAAAACAAAAACATCTGAAGAGTGAAATTGTACATTTGTGGTGTTGGAAAGAGCATGGGATTGGAAGCCAAGAAACTTGGGCTGCTGGTCCCAACTCTGCTACTAAAAGTAGCTGTGTGACCTTGAACAAAAAGCTGACGGTTTCTTGGCCTCTTCTATAAAAAGAAGAAGTCTGGGCATGGTAGTCTTTAAGTCCCCCTACCTTACCTGCCCCCAGAAAACACACTCTACCACTACCTTCTTCTTTTTTTAAAGTTGTAAAGCACTGATGTTCCAGTTCTCCATCATCCCTTTAAGTTTACGCAGTGGAGCTGGTTTGTTTCCTATCCCTGAGTGAAAACTTGGGCAGCTGGAACGATTTTTCTGATAGCTTGAATGATTTCAGCTTCGGAGTCTAACTTTACTTTTAATGCTAAGATTCTAGTATTCACATAATTGCCAGTAACGATAGCTCACACATTCGCAGAATTATGTTGAAGTCAGCAGTGTGCTTCCATATATAGTAACTCATTTGAGCCTCGCCAATGTTAACAGGCCTATTGAGATAGGCAAGTCAGATAGTAATAGTTTTACCATTTTGTTGCTTGGAAAAGATGTTTAAAGACATTTAGTTACATAGTATATGTGGGTTTTTCCAGTTGCAAGTTCTTCCTGGAAACACAACTCAAAACTTGCACAATAAAAAACGAGAGCTTTTTGGCTTATGCAATCACAAAGCCTGGAACAGGTCTTCAGGTTCAAGTGGATCAAGGACCTCAAACTGTGACATTAGCATCTTGTCTCTTTCCATAATCTGACCACCTTCTTCTGTGTTTATTTATTAATTGAGTCAACAAATCTCGATTGAATATCTAATATGTGTTAATGGTGTTATAGGCACAAGGGATACCATGAATAAAGCATTATATTTATAACATAATGGTGACTAAAAACTGCATTCGAAGAATGGAATGGAATTTACATTCATCAGAATATTCATAGAACTTACATATTAGTGGCAGGAGAGGGCATAAGTAAACCAATAAATGATATGTACTGTTGGAATAATCCAGGCAAGAGATAATGATGGATTGGACTAGGCCAGTGGAGGAAAGGAGAAGTAATTGGATTTTGGATATTCTTTGAGGGTAGAGCACACAAAGGGTATTCTGATGGATTGAATGTGAATGAAAGAGAAGAGTTAAGTGTAACTCCATGGTTTCTGTTCTAGGAAACTGGGTCAATGGTGGAGATATTATGGGATAGCGAAGACCATTGGAAAAGCATATTTGGGATGTGCAGATGCCCGGAGTTGCTTTTGGACATGCTAAGTTGCAACACCTATTCAACATGTAAATGGAGATGTGAAGCAAACCACTGGATAAACATGTCTGGCTTTTAAGAGAGAGGTCCAGCCTGGAGCTCATAGTGTGTGGTGTGTTGGCTCAATATATAATCTTCAGTTTTATTGCTTAGATGTTCCCACCCCAATTCCAGTGGAAGAAACATGCTTAGTTTTTGGTCATTGAAGCAGAAGTCTGATTTAGCTTGGTTACCTTGGATCATCGTCATGCCCTGAGCCAATCACTGTAGCTAGGGAAAGGGAAGCTCTGATTGGCCAGACCTGTATCCAAACTCCCCTGTTGACCTACGGTGGATCCAGCACATGAACTAAGAGTGGGAAAGGTGGAGTCCTCAGAGAACTGCCACAAGTTTGGAGAGAATGCTGTGAAAGCAGAAACCATGAAAAATAGATTGAAAGATCTGGAATTCAAAACAGGTTTCATCTCTCTCCAATAGTAGCTAAGATGGAGACTCACACTTCTGTAGTAAAATGTTAACAGAGCCTCCTCCCATCCCCCACCAAAATAGCTTAGTAGCTAACATTAAGAGAAGCAAGAAACTACCAAGCAAAAAATCAAATGATGGAACATTTGTACCTAAGTCCCTGTTTTAGAGCTCCACATTGGGAGCTCTAAAGTAAATAGTTCTGGCCAGGTGCAGTGGCTCACACCTGTAATCCCAGCACTTTAGGAGGCTTAGATAGTAGGATCACTTGAGGCCAGGAGTTTGAGACCAGCCTGAGCAACATAGCGAAACCCTATCTCTGCAATATATAGGAAAATTAGCTGGGCATGCCTGCCTGTAGTCCCAGCTGCTCAAGAGGCTGAGTCAGGAGGATCATTTGAGCCCAGGAGTTTGAGGTTGCAGTGAGCTATGATGATGCACCATGCTCCAGCTGGGGCAACAGAGAGAAACTCTGTCTCAAAAAATTGAAAAAAAAAAAAAAAGGCAATAGTTCTTCAGCTCTATTCTACTACTGTTTCTCTCATCTATTGTAGCATATAACAAGCCACCTCAAAACTTAGTGGCTTAAAACAATGAACATTTTATTATTTTCATGTTTCTTTTTTTTTTTTTTTTTTTTTTTTGAGACAGAGTTTTGCTTTGTTGCCCAGGCTAGAGTGAGTGCCATGGCGGCAGCCTAGCTCACAGCAACCTCAATCTCCTGGGCTCAAGCGATCCTACTGCCTCAGCCTCCCGAGTAGCTGGGACTACAGGCATGTGCCACCATGCTAGGCTAATTTTTTTCTATATATATTAGTTGGCCAATTAATTTCTTTCTATTTATAGTAGAGACGGGGGTCTCGCTCTTGCTCAGGCTGGTTTCGAACTCCTGACCTCGAGCAATCTGCCCGCCTCGGCCTCCCAGAGTGCTAGGATTACAGGCGTGAGCCACCGCGCCTGGCCTATACTCATGTTTCTATATGTTGCCTGGCCTCAGCTGGGCAATTTATCTGGTCTCATTTGGGTTACAGTCAGATGGTGGGTGAGCCTGGAGCCATCTGGAGATTTAGCTGGGATGCTGGACAGCTGTGTCTCTTTCTCCACTCTGTTTTCTCAGGGCCTCTTCTTTTCACATGGCTGTTCCACATGCTCTCTCCAAAAGGGTAGCCAGATTTCTTAAATGGTGGCCCAAGGCTCCCAACGGTTAAGCATTCAAAGAAGGAGAAAGTGGGAGTTGCCAGACATCTTCAAGGGTAGGCCTGCAGTGTGATTGCTTGTTCTATTGGCCAACACAAGTTTCAGGCCAGCCCAGATTTAATGTGAGAATGGGGAGTGAGCCAACACGAGGACATGGCTAGCAGCAGAGGCTCATTAAGGGGTCATTCTTGGAGACCAACTACCACAAACACATCACATGAAACACAAGTTGTTCGGTCTAGGTCAGCCTTGCCTAAAATGTGTTTATAGAACACTAGCCTCACAAAATGGTCATGAAAGAAAAAGTGTTGTAATTTCAACACATTTAGAAAATGCTACATATTATAAACAATTTTAGAATATCATGCTGTCCACTAAAAGATAAGGACTCAGAGAAGTCTATACTTGATAAATTTGTTGTTTTATCTAGAATCTCATCCTAGGTTACTCCAAAAAGCTGAGCCTGAGACAAGGATTTGTGTGTAAGCAGTTTTGTTTGTTTTATTTTGTTTTTAAAGTGATCTTGGCCATGTCTTGGCTACATTGCCTGTAGAGAGACCTTGTCTGTATAAGAAACAAAAAAATTAGCTGGATGTGGTGGCCTTTGCCTGTAGTCCCAGTTACTTCAGAGGCTGAGGTAGAAGGATCATTTGAGCCTAGGAGTTTGAGCCTGGACAACAGAGGAAAACCCTATCGCTAAGAAAAAAAAAGTGATTGAATGGGAAGAGTGGAAGAGGGAAAGAAAAAAAGCCAATCCAAAAGTGGGCTATTGAGTTGATGGCCACCGTGGGATGCTACATGGATAGGGTTCCACTGTGTAGAATGTAACTCAGAACTTTCCACTTGAGAGATAGAAGGAGGCATTTTTATTCACTGGCTCCATCCCGCATTTATCAAAGGTTTCCCCTTAGGTGTTTCCTCTGTCACATGTCCAGGACTGTGCATACATCAGAAGCACCCAACATGTTCCTGCAGGGGTCCCAGCCTGAGACAGAAAACAAGAGGAACATGGGATGGCTGAGGGGAGGTACCTGCACTTGGCTGGTTGGCACAGCAATGACTGGATTAAATCTGTGGGCCAAGGAAATGTGAGTTGAGGCACAACTATGTTTGACATAGGTAACATTTCTCAAAACTGTCTGCCTGAGGACTCATGTTTCAAATAGTGCCTACCATTATTCCACATTGTCAATATTGCACAAAACACCAAAAACAATGTTATTTTGGGGGTGTGGGGAAACTTCCCTTTCCCCCAAAAGTTCATTGAAAGATCAACTTGCAATGAAGGCAGATTAATAAAAGAAAGAGGTTTATTTACCATGCTCATGGGAAGAATCACAGAGTGATTACTCAATGTCCCAGTGGGATGCAGGTATTTTTATACCATCCTTCTAGTGGGGAGTG
This sequence comes from Microcebus murinus, assembly GCF_040939455.1. NCBI lineage: Eukaryota > Metazoa > Chordata > Mammalia > Primates > Cheirogaleidae > Microcebus > Microcebus murinus. The sequence continues at coordinate 18,034,633 of NC_134119.1, forward strand.
GGAGATGAGGATTACAGATAATTCTGTTTAGGAGCAATACATGGTTACTAGGGAGGATAAATGGATGGGGGAAAAAGATTGACTTGTAAATGATTGTCTTTGCAAATGAAATTAACTTGAAAGACAGATATTATATTTTAAAGGATTTGGGCCAGGTCTGGTTGCATTCTTGATCTGTTTTTTTCCTGCAATATATTGAGATAACTGGGAGAAGAAGGGAAGTCAATTGCTCTTTTGACGGGTCAGTTCGGTTATGCAAATAGAGGGAAAGCCCCTTCCAATGCTTTTTGATCTTGAAGGGCCTTTAATTCAAAATATTCTTTATACCAAGGAGTCATATTTTGGGGTGAAATTTTCCTGACCTCCTTCATTATACAAACCACCACCTCCCAGTTTTTATGCTTAATTTCTCCCAGACTGTGTTCTTTCTGGCATTCTGGCTAAGTCCATCTTAGCATTGACTGAGCAACCATTGTAACACACAGGCATGGAATCTTCTGCCCCTATAAACACACCTGTCTGCAATTCTACCACTAAAGATTCCAGCTTGGGTTGGGGGGACATACGTTAATTGCCTACACAGCACCCATTTCTCCTCCCCCCTTCCTAGCAGCACCCCACATGTGAATAGGGTGACAGTGGTCCTCTTGTCTGCTCAAGAATAGGTGGCTTAAGGCAATCAGTACATTCCATCTTTTAGCTCTAGGGACTGGATTAGAGGCAACTCTCAATGGCTTTCTGGATGTGGAAGAGAGAGCATCTTGCCCCAGTTGTTATTGATAACCACTTTGTAACCACATAGAGAGCCAGCTTTGAGTTGAAGCCAGTACTGTGGCAGGTAAAGTTAGGGTTGAAAGACTCTGGGATCCTGAGTCAGCCCTTCCCTGAAATTCAACTGACCTCCAGTTTTCTTAGTTTACATGCACCAATAAATTTTCTCTGGGGCTAAACCAATTTGAGTTCGGTTTTCTATGTTTTGTAATTGATTGTACTCTACTTGATAGCTTTGAAAAGAATGACTGTATTTCACACTCATATAGGCTTCTAGAGATTAACTGCATGAGGTCTTGTTTCTCAGCATGTTCCTGAACTGTAGAAGAAATAAGTATTTATTTGGCACAATTTTACCAATTTTCCACCTAGCAAACATTTGCTCACAAATGTAGAACCCCAATACCCTTCCAGAATTCTGGTCAAAGGAGTGTGAAAGAGAGAGACCATTATTTAAGAATAGATTTCACAAATTTAGGGACATCTTACACAATAACTAGCCCCAAATAACAGACTCTTTAGAAGTGTCAAGGTTATGAAAGATGAAGTACTGAGTTAACAGTCCCAAATTAAAGCAGGCAAAGAAGATGCAAAAACTGAATGCAACATGGGATCCTGAATTGGATTTTGGACCAGAAAAAGGAGTTTAGTAGGACAATCAGTGAAATTCAAATAAGGTTTATAGTTAGTTTTAGTTAATAGTATTGACTCAATGTTAATTTCCTCATTTTGATAACTGATTAACTGGTTATGTAAGTTGTTAAGTTTTGGGGAGCTGGGTGAAGGATGTAAGAATGAACATCTTTTTTTTTTTTTTTTTTTTTGAGACAGAGTCTCGCTTTGTTGTCCAGGCTAGAGTGAGTGCCGTGGCGTCAGCCTAGCTCACAGCAACCTCAAACTCCTGGGCTCCAGTGATCCTTCTGCCTCAGCCTCCCGAGTAGCTGGGACTACAGGCATGCGCCACCATGCCCGGCTAATTTTATATATATATATCAGTTGGCCAATTAATTTCTTTCTATTTATAGTAGAGACGGGGTCTCGCTCTTGCTCAGGCTGGTTTTGAACTCCTGACCTTGAGCAATCCGCCCGCCTCGGCCTCCCAAGAGCTAGGATTACAGGCGTGAGCCACAGCGCCCGGCCAGAATGAACATCTTGGTACTATTTTTGTGATGTTTTTGGAAGCCAGAAATTATTTCAAAATGAAAAGCTAAAAACATTATTTTAAAGTGAGCAATAAAGTACAGCTTTAGAGTGGCCCTTTGTTAAAGCATTAATTAGAATTTCCACTGTCATGATATTTTATCAATACATAGAGGACATGGGTCTCCAAAGTTTCCTTGGCAACCCATTCATTAGCAAAACTCAGAATTTGCATTTCTGTCTTGGAAGATGTCAAGCTAAAGGCAAACCTATTTCTTTTATGATGCCTTATTAAGGATATCTGACTTGGTCTTGGAAGCATGCAAAAAATGTTTTGGTTTGGGAGTAAGATAGATGTCAATCCAGAAAATTTTAAGAATAGGCAATTGTTCAAATAAGACTTTCAGTCTCAGATTGTGGAGCGAAAGGATTTGACAGAGAAATGCCGAGGAGACTCATCTGAGGGGGGTTGTTCTGGCACTCACGGCTGAGTTGCAAGCCAGAATTTGGAATGGGTGACTCTGGAAAGTAGATTTGGTGGGAAAAGAGGATGATTCACTCACCAATAATAACAGTGATAAATACTGCTGACAAGTAACTTTTAATTAGCGAATGGAAAATAAGCTCAAAACACACATGCTGAGTCCCTTGGAAGTGAAGTCAGAACAAATTCTTTTCAAAAATGGGAACATTTGTAGTAGCTCCTGGCTCTGGAATCCATTGATCTTGGGGGTTTTTTGGTTTTTTTTTTTTTTTTCAATGTGGAAGATTGTTCTCTTTCAGAGAAAATCTAATTATTAAATCTTTCCAGTGAGTTAACATGAAGGTTATTCTGAAATGCATCAGAGAAGCACTGCAAAGTACATTTATTTCTTTCTCCAAGTACAAAAAAGTATTTTAAGTTTTATTTTTCAGAATCATTAACTATAATTTTGATTCATATTCTACAATTGGAAAAAGAGGCCAGGACCCAATTCTTGGAAGTGGGCTCAATCAAAAGCCTTAATTCTGAAACTTGTTAGGAAGATTTCCTGTCCCTGAATGAGGCATGGCCTAGGATGGAGGGGATGTCATACGTGGGGCATTCAGAGAGGAAAGTGTTAAAGTTCTGTGCATGAAGCCTTGGATTTCTACATCAGAAGTGAGGCATTCTATGTTAAATAGGATCGTTTCTGATTACCTTTTTCTACTTTCTGATGGCAAATTCCCTTAAATTTCCTCTTCTATTTCTTTTGTTCTACTCTTTCTTCTTCTTCTTCCTCCTCCTCCTCCTCCTCCTCCTCCTCCTCCTCCTCCTCCTCCTCTTCTTCTTCTTCTTCTTCTTCTTCTTCTTCTTCTTCTTCTTCTTCTTCTTCTCCTTCTCCTTCTTCCTTTTTTTGGCTGCTTCTTTTGACCCTTTACTTCTCAGTTCCATAATTGCAGCCTTCTTTGCTCTCACCTACAGAGTTTCATTTTGCATGATTCTGGGGAATAAGATGTTGGGAAAAGAAAAAAAAAACATGATAGGCAATAAACATTAAAAATATTCCTCCCTTTGAGGCTTTCTGGGCCTTCCAAGTCCAACTTCAAGTCCCATTCAGAGTTTGGTGGAAACATAAAAAATAATTATCATTTGAACATTACATTGTGGGGGGGGTCAATGCTATTTCCATCCTGGTCCTATCTCTTGATTAAGTCAAAGCCCCACCTACCAACTTCCTCCATCTTTCTTTTATACTCCAGAGGGTCTGGTGTTGATTGGATTATTGTTCCCTATCCTTCAGTGTCTATAACAGGGTTCGTATATTGATGCTCTTTGCCAAGGGGCTTTCTGTTACCTCTCAGCAAAATAGATAGGAACTTCTGGTTTCTGGTCTGGCCGATAAGGAGCTCAGATGTCACCACTTTGTCCTAACAAAAAGTAAAAAACTGAACAAACTGAAAGTCAACAACTTTTCTTAGATCGGTCAGAAAAGTGAGGTCACAGGGCAAACTGCTGCCCCCCAAACCGGAGTGATAGGAGAATACAGAGAATCGCAACTTACTGGAACAGAAACCCCCTTCACTGGCACCAGCACTAGGGTTGGAAAGCCCGAACTGTAATTGATGAACTGCTGGAGTCTCAGTGTAGACAACTCGGAGAGCTAAACTTTAGGAGGACCCTGTCATGGGAAGGAAACCCACGCTTTTGGTGAGTTTTATCTCTACCAGGTCCTCACAGTGAATACTGACTGTAGAAAAATCCCCTTGAACTTCTGGCAGCGGGAAGGGAAAAGAAACCATTTTAAAATATACCAGAGCATTCTGTTCTTCCTAAAAAGGCCTGGTCTCAAGAGATATGTGGACGGAAAAAATCCAAACTCTGAAATATTTGAAAGAAGTTTATTTAGAGCCACATTTGAGGGCCATGACCCGGAGACACTCCCAAGAAGCTTTGAGCAGGTGGATGCACTGTGGCTGGGTTACAGTTTAATTTTATACATTTCAGGGAGATAGGAGTTACAGGTTAAGTCATAAATCAATACGTAGGAGGCATACATTGGCTTGTCCCAAAAAGGTGGGACATCCTGAAGGTGGGGGGCTTACAGGTTATAGGTGGGTTCAAAGATTCTTTAGCTTCTAATTGGTTAAAGACATGAAGCTTTGTCTAAAGGCTTGAAATGTTTTAACATAAGGAACTGTTATCAGAGATAAGCCACTGGACATAGATTTGTTGTATAAATTGTGGACCTGCAGGTTTGTCTTACATACCCTTAGGCCTGTTAATGGGTTACAAAGGATGTCTCCAAGAAGGGAGGGGGGCATGATGAGGCATATCTGACCTCCCTCCTTTTGGCAGACAATTTAGTTTTAGGATATTCCTTTGGCCACGAGGGGGTCCATTTAGCCGGTAGGGATGAACCTTAAAATTTTATTTTAGTTCACAGATATTATTTTACCAGATCCTAAACTTTGGGGTTTTATCAGAGCCTAACCTACCCGAGGGAAGAGAAACACCCAGGTCCAGCTAGCTCTTGCCATCCTTTCCCATCTAAGGTGGGTACTGAGAAGCACTAGCGAAGATTGCTGGCACAGGCTCACGAGGCTGAGACCCAGTCACAGGACTACAGTGTGAGTCCCTCCCCCAGCAAATCACCACCACATTCCTACACACAAATAAAGGCATAACCAGTACATCATATTCACATTTCAACAAAAAATTACAAGGCATACTAAAATTAAAACAAACAAACAAACCAGTTTGGAGAGACTGAACAACATCAGAACCAGAGTCTGATGTAGCAGGAATGTTGAAATTATCGGACTGGGTTTTGTTTGTTCATTTTTCTGGTTGGTTGGTTTTTTTGAGACAGGTTCTTGCTCTGTCGCCCTGGCAGAGCGTCATCGTAGGTCACTGCAACCTCAAACTCCCTGGCTCAAGTGATCCTCCTGCCTCAGTGTGAGATGAGATCTTGCCCTTCCTCAGGCTAGTCTCCAACTTCTGGCCTCAAGTGATCCTCTTACCTAAGCCTCCTAAAGTGCTAGAATTACAGGCATGAGCCACTGTACCTGGCCCAGACTGGGAGATTTTAAAACAGTATAATTAATACACTAAAGGCCCTAACGGAAAAAGTAGACGACAGCATATAAGAACAGAGAGATAATATAAACAGAGAGATAGAAATTCCAAGAAAGAGTAAAAAAGAAATACCAAATATCAAAAATGCTAAAATAGAAATGAAGAATGCCTTTTATGGGCTCATTGGTGGACTAGAAGTGGCTGAAGTAATAAGCTCTAACCTGGAAGATATTTCAATAGAAAACTCTAAAACTGAAAAGCAAACAGAAAAAGACTGGAAGAAAAAAAAAAAAAACAGAAGAGAAAATCCAGGAACTGTGGGACAACTATAAATATAATAATATAACACATGTAAAATGGGGATACCAAAAAGAGAAGGAAAAAAAAAGGAACAGAAAAAATATCTGAAACAATAATTACTGAGAATTTCCCCAAATTCATGTCAGACACCAAACCACAGATCCAGGAATCTGAGAATACCAAGCAGGATAAATGCTAAAAAACTTTATAGCTAGGCATATCATATTCAAACTTCAGAAAACCAAAGATAAAGAAAAAATCTTGAAAGAATTAGAGGAAAAAAAAATCTTACCTGTAGAAGAGCAAAAATAAAAATTATATCTTTCTCCTCAGAAACCATGCAAACAAGAATAGTAGAGTAAAACATTTAAAATGTTCAGGAAATTTCCTATGACTTCAATGTAAAAAGAAAAATGAAAAAAAAAAATGTTCAGGATAAAAAAAAACCCACCAACCTAGAATTTGGTAGCCTGTGAAATTATTCTTCAAGTGAAGAAGAAATAAACACTTTCTCCAAAAAAGAAAAATTGAGGAAATTTGTTGCTGGTAAACCTGCCTTGAAAGAAATGTTAAAAGAAGTTCTTCAAAGAGAAGGAAAATAATATATATCAGAAACTTGGATTTACATAAAGAAGAGCATCAGAGAATGAATAAATGAAAGCAAAATAAAAATGTTCATTTTTCTTATTCTTTATCGATCTAATAATGACAGCTTGCTCAAAATAATAATAGCAAAAATGTATTCAATTATGGATGCTTATATATATACATATGCTAACATATAAGTGAAATGAATGACACAATGATACAAAGAACAGGAAGGATGAATTAAGAATATTTTTTATTATAATGTACTTGCACTTGTGAAGCAGTACAACATTATTTGAAAGTGGACATGGATTGGTTATAAATGTATATTGGAAACTCTAGGGTAATCATGTAAAAAAAGTATAAAAAAGAAGCATAATTAATATATTAAGAGAAAAAATGGAATCACAAAATTCTCAGTTAAAACTACAAAAGATAGGTCAGGCGGGGTGGCTCACGTGGGAGGCCGAGGCGGGAGGATCACTCAAGGTCAGGAGTTTGAAACCAGCCTGAGCAAGAGCAGAGATCCCCGTCTCTACTATAAATAGAAAGAAATTAATTGGCCAACTAAAAATATATAGAGAAAAAATTAGCTGGGCATGGTGGCGCATGCCTGTAGTCCCAGCTACTCGGGAGGCTGAGGCAGGAGGATTGCTTGAGCCCAGGAGTTTGAAGCTGCTGTGAGTTAGGCTGATGCCACGGCACTCTAGCAAGGGCAACAAACTGAGACTCTGTCTCAAAAAAAAAAAAAAAAACCCACAAAAAGCAGAAAAAATGTGGAAGACAATAGAAACAGAGTAGGACAACAAATAGAAACAATAACAAATATGATGGATATTAATCTAACTATATCAATATCACTTTAAACACCAATGATCTAAGTGCACATCAGTTGAAAGACAGAAATGATCAGAATGAATCAAAAAGCAAGACTTAACTACAGATGGTCCCCAACTTGTGATGGTTCAACTTACAATATTTTGACTTTACGGTGGTGTGAAAGTGGTACGTATTCAGTTGAAACTGTATTTAAAATACCTATAAAACATTCCATTTTTCACATTCAGTACACTATTCAATAAATAACATGAGTTAGCCAACACTTCATTATAAAGTGGCATTAGTGTTACATGATTTTGCCCAACTATAGGCTAATGTAAGTGTTCTGAGCATGTGTAAGATAGACTAGGCTGAGCCTGGGCACGGTGGCTCACGCCTGTAATCCTAGCACTCTGGGAGGCCAAGGCAGGAGGATTGCTTGAGCTCAGGAGTTCGAGACCAGCCTGAGCAAGAGCAAGAACAAGACCCCCCGTCTCTACTAAAAATAGAAAGAAATTAGCCAAACAACTAAATATAGAAAAAATTAGCCAGGCATGGTGGCACATGCCTGTAGTCCCAGCTACCTGGGAGGTTGAGGCAGGAGGATCGCTTGAGCCCAAGAGTTTGAGGTTAAGAAGACAGAATAATGGCCAGCAAACATGTGAAAAAATGCTCAACATCTCTAATCATCAGAGAAATGCAAATCAAAACCACAATGAGATGAATACAAATCAAAACCACAATGAGATACCACCTAACCCCAGTGAGAATGGCCTATATCAAGAAAACCCAAAACAACAAATGCTGGCGAGGATATGGAGAGACAGGCACACTCTTACACTGCTGGTGGGACTGTAAATTAGTGCAACCTTTCTGGAAAAGAATTTGGAAATGTCTCAAACAGCTAGAAATAGAAATACCATTCAACCCAGCAATAGCATTGTTGGGTATCTACCCAAAAGAGCATAAGACATTCTATCACAAAGACATCTGCACCCGAATGTTTATGGCAGCACAATTCACGATTGCACGGTCATGGAAACAACCCAAGTGCCCGTCAATTCACCAGTGGATAATTAAAATTTGGTATATGCTCACAATGGAATATTACTCAATTCTAAGAAATGATGGTGAGCTTGCAGCGTTTATGCTATCCTGGATTAAGCTTAAGCCCATTATCCAAAGTGAGGTGACACAAAATCTGGAAAATGGGCTCCACATCTACTCGCCATCAAATTGGTACTGATTGACTAAAACTACGTTGCTCAAATGGTGGTAGTGTGCACCAGGGTTTCAGGGTGGGGAGGCCACATCTTAAGCATGTGGCGAGCATTGTGGAGGGGAAAGGAATACCTCTAACCCTTCTTAGGGAAAGGCAAAGAAATACAATATAACCAAAATGTAAAAAAAACAACAAACCTTTTATCAAGTTGGGGGCAGGTGGGAGGGGGGAGGAGGGGAAGGGGATATACTTACATACCTACATAATGGGTGTGGTGTACACCAACTGGGGGTTGGACATGCTTGAAGTGCTGGCACAGAGGGGAGGAGGGGTGGCAGGGGCAATATATGTAACCCCAACAATATTTGTACCCCCATAATATAATGAAGTAAAAGGAGGAAAAAAAAAGAGTTTGAGGTTGCTGTGAGTGAGGCTGATGACACAGCACTCTAGCCCAGCACTCTAGCCCACTCTAGGCAAGAGTGAGACTCAGTCTCAAAAATAAAAAACAAAGAAAAAGATAGGCTAGGCTAAGCTGTGATGTCTAATAGGTTAGATATATTAAGTGCATTTTTTCAGTAAAAAGGACTTTATTAAAAAGAGACTTAAAAGATTTTTTATAAGAATAAATATTTATGAGATGATATACCATTAAATCTATCAGTTAAATAATAAATTTAAAATAATATTCATAACTATATAGTATAATCTCAAATAGTATAACCTCAAAATTAAACATGCATAATAATGACAAAGGGGAAATATGTCAAAACACACCTTAACAAATTTAAAAGAATAGAAATCATATTATGTCTACTCTCAGACCGCAGTGGAATTAAACTAGAAATCAGGAACAGAAAGATAGCAGGAAAATCCAAAAATACTTGGAGATTAAATAACACACTTCTAAGTAACATGTGGGTCAAAGAAGAAATCTCAAGAGATATTTCAAAATATTTTGAGTGACATGAAGATGAAAGTATAACTTATCAACGTTTGTGGGATGCAGTGAAGGCAGTGCTTAGAGGAAAATAATGTAGCATTGAATGAATATATTCAAAAAGAAGAAAAATACAAAATCAATCACCTAAGCTTCCACCTTAGGAAACTAGAAAAAGAAGAACAAATTAAATCCTAAGCAATAAGTAAAATAGACAGAATATACACCTTATTCCATTTTGTTGTAACTTGGCCATGTAACTTCCTTTGAACAATGGAATATTATCAGATATCAAATGAGCGGAGGTTTTAAATGTGCATGTATGGTTTGACTTGGCCTCTTGCACTTTTGCCATCTTCGAGGCATGCCCCAGATGGCTGATGTTTTTAGGGAGTTACAAATTAAAACCATAAAACACTACTACATGGCTATTAGAATGGCTAAAATTCAAAACACTGACAACACCAAACACTGATGAGGATGTGGAGTAACAGGAACTCTCATTCATTGCTGGTGGGAATGCAAAGTGGTACAGCTGTTTTTGTGGCAGATTCTCAGAAAATGAAACATACTCTTACCATGTGATTAGCAGTCAAATTCTTCATTTACCCAAGTGTGATGAAAACTTATGTCCACACAAAAACCTGCACACAGATATTTATAACAGTTTTATTCATGATTGCCCAAACTTGGAAGCAGCCAAGATGTCCTTTGATAGGTGAGTGAATAAACAAATTGTCATACATCTATATAATGAAATATTATTCAGCAATAAAAAGAAATGAGGCCGGGCGTGGTGGCTCACACCTGTAATGCCAGCACTTCGGGAGGCCAAGGCAGGAGGATCACTTGAGGCCAGGAATTCAGGACCAGCCTGGGCAACATAGTGAGACCTCTATCTCTACAAAACATAAAAAAATTAGTTGGGTGTGGCAGTGTGTGCCTGTAGACCCAGGTACTCAGGAGGCTGAGCCAGGAGGATTGCTTGAGATTGGGAATTGGAGGTTGCAGTGAGCTATGATCCTGTCACTATACTGCAGTCTGGGTGACAGAGCGAGGCTCTTTTTTACAAATAAAAATAAAAAAGAAAGAAATGAACAATCAAGTCATGAAAAGAAAAATACATATTGCTAAGTGAAAGAAGGCAATCAAAAAAGGATACATGCTGTATGATTCTAACTGAACATTCTGAAAAATACAAAACTATGGAAACTAAAAAAATTCATAGTTGCCAGAGGAGGAGGGTGCAGCACAAAGGATTTTTAGATAGGTGCAGCACAAAGGATTTTTAGATCAATGAAAATACTCTCTATGATATTGTAGTGATGGAAGCGTATTAAACACTTGTCAAAGCCCATAGAATTATAAAATAAAGAGTGAATGCTAAACTATTGATTTTACTTCATGATAATGTATCACTGTTAGTTCATCAATTGTATCACACAAATACAAATATAAATATTATAATAGGGAAAACTATGTGCATGGGGAAAAGAGGTATATGAGAGTGCTCTTACTTTCCAATCAATTTATAATTTCCAATTTTCTGTAAACTTAAAATTTTTCTAAAAAATAAAGTCTACTTAACAGACTAGGCCTGGCATGGTGGCCCACACCAGTAATCTTAGCACTTTGGGTGGCTGAAGCAGGAGGATCTCTTGAGCCCAGGAGTTTGAGGGTGCAGTGAGCTATGATGATGCCACTGCACTCTAGCCTGGGCAACAGAGCGAGACTCTGTCTAAATAAATAAATAAATAGGTATAAAACCCATCTCTACCTATTCACCTCTTAAACATATGGCATTTAGGAAACCAGTTCAATCAAACAAGAAATCATTATTAATCAGGTTGCAGAGAGAAGGGGCAAAAGCTAATAAAGATTAAGTTACACAAAATATTCCAGGGAGGGGCAGTTGGTCGATTCATGCCACTAGCCATTATTGTTTCTGTCATATGCCAACGCAGAGGGTCTTGGAAGAACTCTGTTGATCAGCATATGACAAAGCGAATTTGGAATTTTGAAAGGATTTGGAAATCAGAATCTAACGTCCTGGAGTCCTGGTTCTACCAGGTGAGGGATCATAAGTCAAGGAACTTACCCTCTCTGAGTGTCTGTTTCCTCATGTAAAAAGTAGACATAATAAATTGGATGTGAAAAGGTTTTAAACCCTGAACACTAGAGGGAAGTTGTTGTTATTACATTCTGAATATATATGGCTGTATCTGTCTCCTCAGTGAGGAAAAAAATAAGAAAATTTTATGGAAAGATTGATTGCTAGTGGCTGTTTCTGGCAAGAGATGAACATTACAATAAGAACCAAAAAAAAAAAAAAAAAAAAAAAGAAAGAAAATACAAGACTTGGGCTTCTTGGGGTTTTTGGCTCGGCCCTCAGCTAATCACAACTCCAAATGTTGGCCAGCAAAACAACACAATCACATTTAGTTAGGCTCTTTTGTGATGTTATGGAACATGCATCGGAAAGAGCGGTCCTGGGGTGTGATGCACCTGGGACTCCCAAGAATGTAGCGAGGCTCAGCCAGGAGAGGCTGCTAAGGCGCTCTAGTCATGTAAAGGGAGTAATTATGTAAACCAAGTGTTTCTACTTGGCCGGACATCAGAAAGGCGGCCCAGCTAGTAGGAGGCGAAGGCAGTGTGCCTGCAGACAGACTTATCCTGAGTGACTTCTCATCGGAAGCACTGCCAGGCTCTTGGTGCATCATATGTCCTAAGACAGAGACTGGCTATGTTCGCTGTTTTTGTCTTCTCCACTGCATCTTTCCAAAACAAATCCTCTTATGTAACTACTCTAATGAATGAGTCTGTTATTGCAGATGGACACATAGACTTCTATTTAAAGCCAACAATCCCGTTCCCTATACGCCAGTGGTTCCCAAAGTGTGGTCCCCAAACCAGCAGCACCAGCATTACCTGGGAATGTATTAGAAATGCAAATTATGAGGTTCCATGCCAGACCAGAAACTCTGGGGATGGGGGCCGAGAAATCTATGTTTTTACAGGCCTTCTAGGGGATTCTGAGTGATACCAAAGCTCAGGAACCACTGCCCTATACCATCTGCTCAAATTAGGCTTTGCCACCTGAACTCCAATAAACTGCTCCAGTCAAGGTTAACCAATGACCTTCATGCTGCCAAATCTAATGGGCAATCCTCAGTCTTTATCTAACTTGATCACTTTCTCTTCCTGGGAAAATTTCCTCACTTGGGTTTCAGGGCTCCACACTCTACTGGTTTTCCTTCTCCTCCACTAACTTCTCTTTCTCAGTCTTCCTTGTGGGTTTTTCGGATCTCCTTGGCCCCTTAGTGCTGAATGCCACAGAACTGAGTTTTGACCCCTTCTCTTTTATATCTGCACCCACTCCCTTAGGTGATGTCATTTTTATTCTCATGATTTTAAATATGAACTATATGTTTATGACTCTCATATATTTCCAACCCAGAAATGTCTCCTGAACTCTAGACTCATATATCCCACTGCCTGGTTGTTATTCCACTTGAATATCTATTAAATGCATCAATGTTAACATGTCCCAACTTGACCTTCTTATCTTCACCTGGCCCACAAAGAAACTTCTATCCACAGTCTTCTATAATTCAATGACTGAAATGCCATCCTTGTAGTTGCTAAGGCTGAAAAGCTTGGAGTCATCTTTTATCCTTTGCTTTCTGACATAATAAATGTCCAGTCTAACAGGAAATCCTGTTGGCTCTACCTTCAAAATTTAACAAGAATCTGATCACTTCTTACCTCTGCCACCACCCTGGCTCCAGCTGCCATCATCTCTTGCCTAGATGACTAAATTGCCTCATGCATAGTGCCCTGCACTCTCTATTGATCCTCTACAGTTGATTCTCAGCAAGTAGGACAATCCATTTAAACATAAAAAGGTCATGTCACATGTAATGTCTCCCTATTACATTCAGAATCAAAGTCAAAGTCCTCCCCCTCAATTGCCTCTCTGTTTCATCTCCTAACCCTCTGCCCCTTGCTCCTGTTTCAGCTACACTGACATTGCTACTCCCGGAAACCTTCCAGGCTTGCTCTTGACTCATGCCATTGAACCGGTTGCTTCCTCTGTCTGAAATGACTGGGTCTGTCAACTTCTTCAAGTCTTTTCTCAAATGTCTCTTCTTAAAATGAGGCTTACCTTGTCCATCTGATGTAAGTTGCAGCACCCCTACCTCATCTTGTATATCCTGTTCTTTCTTTCTTTTTGTACTTACTATCTTCAACCTATTATATTGTTTACCTATCTAGTTTATTGCCTATCTCCCTGAGCCAGAATGTAAGTTTCACAGGGCAGAGATCTTTGTTACAGATGAATCTCCAGCAACTAGAGCAGTTTCTGGCACATGGTCGGCGGCACTCAATAAATATTTGTTAATGCTCAATTGAATGAATAAATGAATAAATTAGGGTGTGAGTAAATGCATATGGAATTATTTGGGGCCTTGGTGATACTGATGTCATCACTCTATGTCTTTGATCTTAATACATTTTGTCCAGAGGAGTTGGTAAATTTCCTCCAGTTGTCATAAACCCATCTGTATTTCATTTTTCATTGCTATCATCACTGAACATCATATCTCCAAAGTCTCAAATTAAACAGAATATAAAAATAGAAGGGGAAGCAGAAAAGGAAGCTGAACACTCTGAAGTGTAAACTGCAAGAGGAACTAACACTTCTAAGCTTGAAAATATTCACTAGTGTTGGTGTTAGTTTTGTACTGAGGCCAGAAGAAAGCAATGGCACTTGAAACATGATTGCAGTGGAGCTCAAATGTAGAAGACCCTGGTGACAGCCAAAAAGAATGGCAGGACGTTTCAAATACAGGTAGGGCAGTCAAAACTGAGGGGTTAACAAATGAATTATGCCTGTGGCATGTGAAAAGTTTTCGTAGTTTTGTCAGATGCAGCAGCAATGAACCTGGAAAGCAGATGGCATATCAGTTTCCTGTTGTTGCTGGAACAAATTACCACAAATGTAGTGGCTTAAAACAACAGAAATTCATTATTTTACAAATCTGTAGTATAAAATGAGTCTCACTGGGCTAAAATCAAGGTGTTGTGTTCCTTTCTGAAGGCTCTAGGGGAGCATCTGTTTTCTTGCCGTTTCTAGCTCCTAGGAGCTGCCTTCACTCTGGGGCTCACAGCCCCTGCCATCTTCAAAGTCAGCAATGGCCATTCAAGCCTTTCTCGCATTGGAACTAGGCAGTGTCCATCACTGACAACAGTATGTATTTATTTGTTAAACAATCAAAAAGTAGAGTAGGAACAGTGGTGCTTTTACTGGAAGCTTCCCATATGAACGTTTAGAATCTCCTGGGGGAAAAATCAAACCCCTTCCTACCAACAATTTCCTATTTGTCATTATGTTTTATATTTGTAAGCCTTAGAGATAAGTAATAGAAACTAGAAGAAAATGATATTAATAATCAAATAATGATGTTTAATAGTTTCTCAAGGAATGTTATTGACTTAAGTAAATCTATGGATATTTTTCTACAGGCCTACTTTCGACTGGTAAAGATGATTTACATAAATTTCCAATCAATCTTTATTAGGTTTTCCTCTTTCCTGGCTTCCATGACTGTTGGTTAATAATGTCTGAATAAACACTGAAATGCATGAGAGAAATCATGCATTTGTAATTCCCCTGGACTCTTGAACCGGCCCTGACACAAGACAACATAGGTTCTGGGTCAGAAGACTCTGTCATTTCTACAGAGATCAGCACTTCTCCATACCTACACCATGCCCAGCACAAAGTACGCTTTCAACAAATACTGTTGACTGATAGATTGGGTTAAACATCTATGAAATGAATGGATCGGAGCAGATAAACTTCATCTCAGGTCTTATATGGGTTTCTTTGGAAGCAGGCCCTGAGGTGAGTATTTGTGTGCAGGTAATATGTTAAAGGAAAGGTTTTTGGGAGAAACAGATAAGGGAGTGGGAAGACAACAGGAAAGAGGAAGAAGCCAAGCAAGAGAGCAATTTCAGGTAAAGCCCCAGCCTCTGCTTGATCCCATAGGGATGTTCTAGATCTAAATTGTACCTCAGAGTTTGTACCTTCTTAAGGTGAGGGAGCTGGGCATTTATATTTCAGTACTAGTCATTTGTTGTCCAAAGGCCATCCTAGGGGGATGTGAACTCCCAGGGACTTCCAGGTCTCAGCAAAGTGGGCAAAGTGGCTTCAGCAGCCCAAGGGATGGCCTCCAAAGAGAGTCCCAGGTGCACAGTTCCTAGCTATAAAAACACAGAAGCCAAAGGAGAGGCACAGAAATGTCAAAGGGACTCAAGGGTATCTAGGTGGAGCCCCAACAGTGTTCACCATAGTTTCTTCCAGCTCTACAATTATAGAAATATTGCTGTACAGGGACAATGTATCAGTATTTGTATATGCAAAAATTCACATTTTGCCAATTCTGAAAGAGACACCCCCTATACTTGCGATACATTTGTCTTTAATGAATATGGCTTTACTCTCAGGAAATAAATTTTTCCAGTGGTAAATATGGCTTTGAATGACCAGGTTACGTATAACTTATGCTTTTTAAAAATTCTATTTGGTTATTTCTAGGAATATTTTGAACTTTTCTAGTCCAATTCTATAAATATAGAATACAAATTTTTTATTTGTAGAATTGAACTAGAAAAATGCAGTTGACCACACACTAGATCCAAATGTCCTCCTGATCAGTTATGGTACTAATTTGGTTTAATATCGATGTTTTGGACATTATTCATGGCATAGTTAAAAAACCATAAAAATGAAACTTGAAACATATGTCCTCTGGTTCTTTTCTGAACAAATATCTCAACAATTAAAGAAAAAGTTACAGAAGATAAAAGAAACTGAAGAGGCCCATCTCTTCATGATTTTGGAACCACTGAGGGCAGAATGAATGGTCCCTTGGAAAATTAAGACATTTCACATATAAAGCTTTAGATTTATCTGGTTTCCACTGAAGACAGGTCAAAAAGGCACTTAAAAGCAATGCAAAGTGTTGGTTTTGGACCATCTTAATGCTGAAACACATATTTAAGCGATTTACACAAGATAAACTAACAATTACTTGGCCAACAGCCTTCCCATTATGATGTTAAAAGAGCAGCCTAAGAAACCATGAGTTGTGTGGGATGTAATTTGAGTCTGTTCTTTGGACTAGCAAAATTTATGAATGACCAACATGTTCCTGTTTAGGACCAGCTTGTTTCTGTAGGCTTATTGGGCTTCTGTGTGTCAAAACTACTGTTAGAGCTCTTAGTCTTTGTCTAACAACTTTAAATACTGAGATACAACTTGGCCAACAGAGGCACAAACAAGATGTAAGGTACCCACTCACCTAGAAATTGCGATGGCTAATTATTAAATGTGCCACAGGTTCTTCCAATTATAATGAGGATATTTATATTGATGGTGATGATCATGATGATGAAGAGAAGATGGAAGATAATTTGCAAAGCTTCTTTCTATTGCTAGGCCACCCTGGGATCTTTGTACATACTCTTTTTTTTTTTTTTTTTTTTTTGAGACAGAGTCTCGCTTTGTTGCCCAGGCTAGAGTGAGTGCCGTGGCGTCAGCCTAGCTCACAGCAACCTCAAACTCCTGGGCTCCAGTGATCCTTCTGCCTCAGCCTCCCGGGTAGCTGGGACTACAGGCATGCGCCACCATGCCCGGCCAATTAATTTCTTTCTATTTATAGTAGAGACGGGGTCTCGCTCTTGCTCAGGCTGGTTTTGAACTCCTGACCTTGAGCAATCCGCCCGCCTCGGCCTCCCAAGAGCTAGGATTACAGGCGTGAGCCACAGCGCCCGGCCTTGTACATACTCTTTTTTCTGCCAGAATCTTATTCCTTCAGATCTTGACAGGGCTGGTTCTTTTTCTCATTGAGATATAATGCAAATGTTACCTTTTCTACAAGGCCTTCCCTAGTCTGATTTAATAGTGTTTCCCTAACACACAGATATGCTCTGTGACATTATTCTGTATTATTTTCATTATAACATTCATCATTATAACATTATAACCTTATAACATTCATCACTAACAAAAATTATCTTGCCCACTTATGTTTTAACTTATTTACTGTGGGTCTCCTCTAGGCTCACCACCATTATTTAGGGAGGCCCCTGACAGTCCAACCCATTTCCTTCCCCATTCCTGACTGCATCCTCCACCATGAAGGACCCTCATACATGCTTGGGGATGTAGCCAGGCATTTGGTAGCCAGCTTGCCTACCAAATCTGCACCCAACACATCATCATACCTAAGAAGGCTGAGGCATGACACAGGAAAAAGAGAGCTGGTTGCAATTCACTTTGAAATTCATTTTAGAAAATAGATACATTTATGGCTGGATACAGGAATGGCAAAGTGGATAGATGTGTGACAAAGCAAGTACAGTTAGATGTAAATGGTAGAATCTAGGTAGTAGGTATATAGGTGCTTTTTTCTTTTCAAGTTTTCTGTCTGTTTGAACATTTTCATCATACAAAGTCAAAAGAAACACAAAAATAATAGAACTGGTTTGGAAGTCAGGATCTATGATTGGATCCCAACTCTGTTACTCACTAACCATGTAACCTTGGGCAAATCCCAAATGCTGTGAGAATCAGTTTCCTTATACTAAAAATAGTTTGACTATGTATTAGTCAGGATTCTTTTGGTTGACAGTGATAGAAACCCATCTCAAACTAAGTGAGAGAGAGAAAGAGAGATGGGGGGTGGGGTGGGTGGGGTGGGTGGGGGGGTTGGAAGGAGAAATATTGATTGGCATGCGTAGCTGGAAGAGAAGGGGCTTCAAACCAGGCCATTTGAAATTTCTTCCCATCTCTTGACTCTACTTCTCTTCATGTGTTGGCCTTTGTTTTTTTTGACTTCAGATGGACTTTCTTCATGCAACAGATATTACCTCTTTTTAATTTAGTGGCCCCACATATAGAAATAAAAATACTCTTTCCATAAATCCTTGTATAATATTTCAGGGAATAATTTGGATTGGCCTGGCATGAGTCATGAGCCCAGACTTACAGCCCAGGGTATAGTATGTGATTAGCTAGGCCTGGATGGTATGCTCATACCTGGGCTATCTGGGCACTATACCTCGATGATCCAGCAAAGCTACATAATATGGGGGTGGGGGTCTGTCCCCAAGGTCCAAGAGACTGTTGCTACCAGGAAAGAAAAAGGAAGAGATGTTAGAGTGAGATGAAGAAACAGATGTCTATCACAGCCTGGGCTCTCTAAGGAATCTTTTAGCGCCAGTATTTTATAAGTGCTAATCAGACTGCCATGTACATAACAGATGCTCAGAAAATATTTGTTGAATGAAATAATATGTATATAAGCCATAAAATGATAAATTAAATGTTAGTAATATGAAAGTTCTTTCAAAATCAGCTAACTCCTTTATTTTATTAAAAAAAAAAAGAAGGAAAATGAGGCCCAAGGAGGTTAAACAATAATCCGAAGAACATATGGTTATTTCTACAAGTCAGTCATCTTGATCTCCCACACTGCCTCTCCATCTCTCTGTAAAACATTCTTATTTCAAAAAGATTTCCTTTGCTCCCAACTCTCAATAGATTAATCATCAGCTAATACTACCCCAAGCATAGTGATAGAAAAGAAAATAGAAGCTAAAATTCACAAAGAAAAAGAAAAGAAGGAAAAAAATCCACCTTTGTTTAATTGTTATTCTAATGAGTTAAACCCTGGATTCAGCACAGTCAGGCTATCTTACTAGAAAAGAAGACAGATCTATTGGCTGCCCCCACTGTCAGGCTTGCTGATAAAAGTGTGTTTATACAGCTGGATCTGTCCAGAAGGAGCCAGGGTTGAAAACATTCGGTTTTCACACTGATGACAGGCGACAGCTGGGAGCATCTGTTTCCCATTAGAGACACTAGGCTATGATAGTGCTGGCTGCAGCACTGGGTCCAGCTTCCCAGGGGGACACAGTGTGTTCCCGGGTCTCAAGGTGCTGACAGCCAGTTCACCTGCTAACACATCCATGGGTTAGATGGCTCCAGTAGGAGATTAGACGTCAAGCTCACAATTCAGATTGGGTGGGTGAAGTTATTTATGTTCAGCTCCTGAAGCATGCTTTAATTCTGTAGTAAAAACTATCAGAAAGAACAGCTCATTCATTTCCCTCTACTTAGCACAGAAGCTTACTGGAAGCCAAGATGGAACCTGGGTGTTCTTCAGGCCCAGTGAGTGCATTACCAGGATCTAATCAGGATGTTTGGGGAAGAGGCTGTGACAAATAGATGACTCCTCACTGCCATGGCTCGGGCATTGGAAAATCCAATCTACGATGAAGATTTCAAAGACAATGATCTCTATGGCGAGTCTATAGAGGATAATTATTCTATTTGGCCATTAACAGCCACTCAGTTTATTTACTCATGATAGGACAAACCTTCTGTAGCCGACTCTGTAGAAGAACATGATTATGAAGATCTGAAAGAATCTTCCAATTCTCTTTGGAACCATCAGCTAAGTGGAATTGATCAAGCTCATCTTCATTCATGGCTCAATCATATGAGAGAGGGGCTTGGAGATGCTGTGCCTGATGAAATATTGATTGAATCAGTTCTAAAGAACAAGTCTGATGTGCAGAAGGCTTTGTCAGTGGTTCAGGGACCAGATAACATGCAGAATTTAAAGGACAGGAGTGAGTGAGGGTACAATATTTATAGGAACAATAACAAAAGGAAAATAATAGGTTCCCAGTCATCTTGAAGTGAATCTGAAATTGTGCCAAAAGTTGCTAAAATGACTGAATCTGGAAAGAAGCAAGCTATGGGATTTGAAGTGCCTGGAGTAACTTCTGAAGAATATGGTTGTATTTTCTACACACCTCAAACAGGGCCACCTAATGAAGAAGCATTGCTTCTGCTGATGTTCTTGAGACCATTACTAAATCAGTACTTCCACCCCACACCATTCAAACAGTAAAAGATCAGAGTTCAGCACTAATACCAGCTGAGGCAGCAAATAGATGTCAAAGCAGAACTGGAGAAGCTGCAAGGAGGGAAGCAGCTATTTAACTTAGTGATCATTGGCAATGCCCTTTTTTCCTCTGGATTGATATTCACCTCTGATTTGTCCTGCCAAATGTCTGAGGGAAGGATAGGGAGTAACTTGTATAATTGAAAGAAAAATGAAAGAAGCAGGCTCCGGAAAAAGGCAAGTGCTGAAACAGCAATAGGGAAACTGGTAGCCATGACTGGATATACCAACTGCTTTTACCTTTTGTGTTATTCTTGTCAAGGTTCAAATTCCAGGCGTGGAGCACCTTTGGCTTAGCATGGGTCACTTGCTCACCTCTTGACCAGGTAAAAGTGGAGCATCCCGCCTGACAGTTCCACTAACACTCTATGCAAGCAGTGAGGGGCAGTTGCCAGAGTGAAGCGAGGTACTATTACCAAAATAAGAAGAAATTCAGGCTGGACAGGCAAAACAACAGCTGTCTACAATGGGTTTGTTTGAAGGGTTGCTGCAGTCCATCTGTCATTGAAATTTTCTTTTGTCCAAGTGGTAGGAAAAATTCTGAGATGGTCCACAGGATTTCCACCCTTGGTGTACCTACCCTGCATAATCCTTGGAAACTGAATATGATGGCTGTCACCCCTGAAACTTAGCTAATAATCAGTGACTTTGTGTTCATTAAAGGAGAGATTATCCTGGGGTGCCTGACCTAATCAGGCGAGTCCTTTAGACCAGCAGTCCCCAACCTTTTAGGCACCAGGAACCACTTTTAAGGAAGGCAATTTTTCCATGGAGGGGACACCAGGGAGGAGCAGGGGAGGTGGAGCTCAGGTGGTGATGAGGTGGCGAGTGGCTGTAGATACAGATGAAGCTCACTCACCTGCTGCTCACCTCTTGCTGTATGTCCTAGTTCCTAAATTCCATGGAAGATAATTTTTCTAAGAGTGGGGTATGGGGGAAGCCGAGGTTGGTGGTGAGGGGCAGAGCTCTGGGGCTCAGTTCCTACAAGCCACAGACCAATACAGACAGTGGCTTGGGGGTTGGGGACTGCAGCTATAGATTATGGAAAAGTCACAGAGGCTTGCTCATACTGACCTTGAAGAATATGAAAGCTGCCAGGAGTTCTATAGCTTCAAGTACCTGAAGTCTGTCAATCAAGCTCTGAATGAGCTTGAACAATGGCTCTGAGCATCTAATGAGATGGCAAGCCTGGCTGACACCTTGATTGTAGCTTTCTGAGACCTGAGCAGAAACCAGGGCACTTGACCTACAGAAACTGTGAGATACTAAATTTGTGTTATTTTAAGTAGGTAAGTTTGTTATAACTTATCACACAATAAATGAAAACTATTATTAATATACTTCACTATTATTATGCAACATTTCTGACAAATGTGTTAAAGGAATAGCATTTTCCAGCAATAGCAAACAGAGGGAGGATCCCAGAGAACCACAACAGAGGGGGCTTAGGGCACAAGAATCACGAAGCAGCAGCCATTGTTATTTGAGATAAGGGAAGCAGTTCCTCAGCTGGTTGCTCTTTGGGATATGGGAGAGATGGGAACAGGAAGAGGAGGGTAACCAGATTTTTGCTGAAGGAGATTTACTAGTAGAGATCATTCATATTTAACATGTTGAGTGAATTGATTATATAGAAAACTTTTCATTCTTAATATTTCAAAGGACCTTAGAGCTATTGCACCCAGCTTAGAAATTTGAAAAATTGGGTCTGAAGGCAGGTTACATAGAATTTTGTTACTTTTACTTCAATAGTGTTAAGCCACTAGAGTATGGCAAGTGTGTCTGGGTGGAGTATCCAAGATAAGGTGTGCAGAGTAACACGGAAAGGTGATTATTATAATGTGGCTACATTCTGGGAAAACATTGTCCAAGAAATGGAAGGGAGCATGTCTGTGTATTTTGGAAACCTTAACATTTTTTTCTTTTATACTAGCCTGTTTCAATTGCTGTGTAAAGAATCACTCCAAATTTAAGGGCAAAAAAGAAAAACCATTTTATTATACTCATGGATTCTGTGGGTGATGAATTGGGAAAGGGAACAGTGGAGATGGTTTGTGTCTATTCCCCAATGCCTGAGGCAAACTTTCTGGCACCACATAACAAGGCTACCCTTTCTCCTGTTTCCAATAACATCTTCCTTAGCTCCCTTAAGCCCATGTTGGCAGCATCCTCAAAGCTGTTTAGACTTCTTCACCTAGTCCTAAAAGCCAATGTCACATGTTTTACTTTTATTATGTTATTATGTAATGTTTTGTTATAATATTCATCCCACTTCCAGGTAACAAAATCTGTTCCAGTTACTATTGCTATGTGATGATAAACTGTTACTATTACTATGTAATAACCTTTTTCTCCTCCATCCTCCTTCAGAAGTGTCAGTGGTAGAAAAGTAACAAAGAAAAAAAGCCCCAAGTTACCTAATAAAACCACACAAGCTACATTTATAATAACTGTATCAGTAGTTTTCTATCTTTTTGGTCTCAGGACACTGTTATAATCCTAAAAATTCTAGAGAGCCCTCCAAAGCTTTTATGTGGATTATATCTATGAATATTTACTACATTAAAACTTAAAATTGAAAAAAAATAAATCATTGCATGCTAATATAAATAACACATTTTAATGAAGAATAAATAATATTTTTCAAAAGCAAAAAAGTATGGTAAGAAGAGTGTTATCTTTTGCACTATTGCAAATCCCTTTTATATCTGGCTTAAAGAAGTCAGATGGAATCTTATTTCTGCTTCTGCATTCAATTTGATGTGATATGTCTGTGTTGGTTGAAGTATAAAGAAAATCTATTTTCACACAGATTGTAAGTAGAAAATGGAGTGTTTTAATAGCCTTATCAAATAATTATGAATATTCTTCTTTGATACTATTAATACACCCAAACTTGACCAGTGGTGGTTTCTTAAAGGTTAGTTGCACCATGAAATTTGAAATCCTACATATGAACTTTTTGTACATTTTATACTCATGAGATAATGAAAAATGTAAATAAACACATTAGTATTATTGTAAAATAACAGTTTAACACCAATGACCCCCTGAAATGGTCTGGGGACCCCATAGGAAACTCTGGACCACAGTTTGAGGACTGTTTCATTGTATGTTTATTTATATGTTTATGTATATGTCTCTCATCTAAATGGTACATTGTCTGAGAACAAATTTTGCTTCTTTTGTCTTTATACTGTGTATATATATGTATACCTGTGGCTGGTACTAGCTGGGCTCCTTGGCAGTCCCATCTTGGGAGTTGACTTTGTCTGGCTTCTGGGATTGACTGATGGCTGATTCTTTTGATCCCTGGATTTTCCTTTTGAGCCTTCATTTTTCCAGCATCTCCCATTATTGTGAAAAGTCTAACTATCTGTTGAATAAATAAATGCTCATATAGGCAATTCACCTTCTAATTATATAATGCTAATTTATTTTCCAAATTTTAATAAGTTACTCCCAGAACAAACTGGATGTTTTTGGTTTGTTAAATACTTGCATGCCTTTTATTTGAGAAAGACTTTTGAGTCTTTGCATATTTCATAGTAACAGGTCTGCATTTAATTTTCTTTCTTTTAAAACTAACATTTATTGATTACTTACTATGGACTTGATACTTTTTAAGTGGCAGAGCTGAGATATGAACTCATATTTTCTTGGATCTAGAATCCTTTCTCTTAACCTCTACAGTATTATGCCTATTTTTTGTTGACTTAAGCATTAAGCACTGTTTAAGAAATTCAAACGACTTACTT
Source organism: Microcebus murinus (assembly GCF_040939455.1). Classification (NCBI taxonomy): domain Eukaryota; kingdom Metazoa; phylum Chordata; class Mammalia; order Primates; family Cheirogaleidae; genus Microcebus; species Microcebus murinus. Next base: position 18,058,751 of record NC_134119.1, read on the forward strand.
TAATATAGATCCCTATAGTCCCTTTCAAATCTAAAATTCCATTTTTTTTTTTTTTTTTTTTTGAGACAGAGTCTCACTTTGTTGCCCAGGCTAGAGTGAGTGCCGTGGCGTCAGCCTGGCTCACAGCAACCTCAATCTCCGGGGCTCAGCGATCCTACTGCCTCAGCCTCCCGAGTAGCTGGGACTACAGGCATGCGCCACCATGCCCTGCTAATTTTTTGTATATATATTTTTAGTTGGTCAATTAATTTATTTCTATTTTTGGTAGAGACGGGGTCTCGCTCAGGCTGGTTTCAAACTCCTGACCTTGAGCAATCCGCCCGCCTCGGCCTTCCAAAGTGCTAGGATTACAGGCGTGAGCCACCACGCCCGGCTCTAAAATTCCATTTTTTATAGATAAATTTCACCATATTTTTTGTTTTTTACCTTTTTATTTTTTGCTCATAGAGAATAATATTACCAGAAAAATGCACTGAACAATACAAAAATCATTAAATATGGATTTGGGATTACTATTAATAGCAGTTGAGATATCTTTTCTTTACAATTAACACATATTTTTATCTAGGAATTCCAGAGTGGGAATCAGTTCCAGGGACTCATTCCCATCTCAGCCCCAAACTGCCTTCCTGGCTTTTTCTCTTGATTGCTGCAAAGCTCAAATTCTTAGTTGCTTCTCTCTTTTCTGAGGAGCTTCCTTCATCATCCTCCCCATCCCATCTCTACAACTTGGCTAAGGAGAAAATCCCTCTAGCTCAGTGGTTCTCAAATTTTAGATGCATCAAAAAGTCGCCTGTAGGACTTGTTAAAACAGATTGTTGGCTTTCAAATCCAAGTGTCTGATTTAGTTAAGTCTGAGGTGGGGCCTAAAGGAGTTGCATTTTTAGTAAGAACTCAGGTGACCATGCTAAAGCTTGGTGGTCTGGGGACTGCACTTTGAAAAATACTCTTCCTTCCAATTGCTGCTTTCCCAAGACAGGCTTAAAGGTGGTTACATGTCAAAAGATTTATGCTAATAGTTACCAGGAAACATTAAAGGGATTCTATAAATGTTACCACACGTTGGTCTGAGCTCCTAGATGGCAAAAGTAAGGCCGCCCACACTTCCCTTTCCACCAGGGCAAGGCTGGTCCCCACCTCCTACATGCAATCCAGGCAGATAGGTTTCCCTACCGTATAGGGAGGCTGTAAGGATTGAACGAAACTAAATTCTTAAGCGACACCTCATTAAGTGATGGCCAATTTCATTTCATATCGTACCACAGCATTATGCAGCTGCTCACTCAGAAAGTCACATCCTGTGGGCTCACTGAGCGCGGGATGGTGAGAGATAGGTAACAGCGCCTGCGCAGCTCACAACGCAGCCTCAGGTGGAGTTCGCGCTGCACCTCTGAGGCCAAATGAACCGCTCTGGAGCAGAGGGCGGAGTCAGAGCACTTCGTGGGCGTCTGCTTCCGGACACGTGGCACCGTGAGCGACCAATGGGAAGACTAAAGTCAACCCAGCTTCCTCACCCTGGCAACGGGCGGGTGACTACTTCCGGTGCAGTGAGGGCTCGGGGCTGACGCGGGTGAGTGTCCCTCTTTCTCACGCTGTCCGCGCCGCCGCCGCTACCGCGCCGCCGCCTCTCTGTGAACCCCTTACGCTCCCTGGGACGTCCTCTCCGGGGCCGAGAGGGGGCGACGCGAAGGACGCCCCCTGCCCAGGACGGGGGTAAAGGAGGGGGCCTGCGACGTCCCTCATATGCTGGTCTTGGTCGCGCGTGGGGGCCGCGCCAGCCCCTTTCCCAGCCTAATCTCCGGCTTTGCGGCCTCATGGCTTTTCCGGGGACAGGGTTGAGGACTGTCCGTGTGTGGGGTGTTCTCTCAGTCCTTCACCCACTTTGCAGTCGCGCGCTGGAGGCGTCTCCGAGTTCGAGGCTCGCGCAGACCCGAGAGTGTGCGTCCTAGTGCTGGGTGGCGGGCTAGGGTTAGGGCAGCCCCGTAGTGTAATAGAGGCCTGGTTAGGGTCCCATGGGACGTTAGTATTCCCTACTCAGGCGGCGGCCCCAGAGGAGGAAGGGACGGTGAAGATGAAGCAGCTGGAGAGGAGGGTGAAAAGCCGGAGCTGGAGATGCCCTGGAAATAGAGGGCATCGTGTTTCCGGAAGGAGGGAGTTCAACATGATGTGCTTCTGTAGGGGAGGGGAAGGGAAGGTATTTTGGGGACTATGTGACTGAGATGGTTGAATAATAAGCTTAGGAATTTTTACTAATATACTTTGGAGTTTAATCTGTGTTTTTGCTTGTTATGAATAAAGCCTTTTCCCCACCACTTACAAAAAGCAGTGCTTATTAAAGAATATCTGAAAAATGCAGAGATATTTAAAAAAGAGATCATCTATACTTCCTCCAACCCAGCATTTTAATCTTTCTAGTCTTTTATGCATTTTAACCTATTTATAGTCATAGTGTGTGTGTAAAATATGGTTATAGCTAAAAAGCACAGTTTGTGTACATTTCATCCGTTACACGGATAGGTTGTTGTTTTTTTCTTACTGAGATATTGACATACCATAACATCTTTTTACATTGTAAATCTCTGGTTTTTTGTATATTTACAAAATTGTGCACCTATCTAATTCCAGAACATTTTCATCACCCCTCCCCCAAGAAATTCTGTACCCATTACAGTCACTCTTCATTAGATTATCCCTTCTTGCCCATATAGGCCTTGCAATTACTCATCTACTTCCTGTGCCTATGGATTTTCTTGTTCTGGACGTTTCACGTAAAGGGGATTGATCATATAATATATGGCCTTTTGTGTCTGGTCTCTTTTAGTTAACAAGATGTTTTCAAAGTCTGTGTATCAGTATTTCTTTTTCATGGACAAATAATGTTCCCATCGTGTGAATATAAAACATTTTATCAGTTGGTGAAAACTTGCGTTTCCACTTTTTGACTATTTTGAATAATTCTATAAACATCTGTGTGCAAGTTTTTGTGTGGACGTATGTTTTTAATTCTCTTGGGTATATACCTAGAAGTGTAATTGTTGGATCATACAGTAACTTTTTGAGGAAGTGCCAGATGTTTTCCAAATTGGCTGTACCATTTTACATTCCCACCAGCAGGTTATGAGGGGTCTGATTTCTCCATATCCTTGTAACACTTATCTGTCTTTTTGATTAAAGCCATCTTAGTGCTTACAAAGTGTTAGCTCCAGTGTAGTTTTGATTTGCATTTCCTTGATCGCTAATAATGTTGAGCATGTTTTCATGTGCTTGTTGGACGTTTGTGTATCTTTGGTGAAATATCTGTTCAATTCCTTTGCCCATTTTAAATTTGTGTTGTCTTTGTTTGGGGGATGGACAAGCTTGAAGCTCTTACGTGAGGGATTGTGGGGGGGCATGGGCAATATATGTAACCATAACACTTGTACCCCCATAATCTAAAATAAAAAAAATTGTGTTGTCTTATATAAAGTATGAGTTTCTATATTCTGGATATGAATGTCTCTTATCAGATATATGATTTGTAATATTCAGTTTTCTCTCATTTTATTGGTTGTCTTTTTACCTTCTTGAACGATATCCTTTGAGGAATAAAAATTTAAAATTCTGCTGAAGTCCAATTTATCTGTTTTTTTCTGTGCTTGTGCTTTGGTGTCATATCTAAGAAACCATTGCCAAAGCCAAGGTTACAAAATCCTATGTTTCCTTTTAAGAATTTTATAGCTTTAGCTCTTACATTTAAGTCTTTGATCTACTTAGTTTTTGTATATGGTGTGAGGTAGCAGTCCAACATTATTCTTTTGCATGTGGATACCCAGTTTTTCCAGCACTATTTGTTGAAAAGACTGTCCTTTTCACATTGAATGGTATTGGCATCCTTGTTGAAAGTCAATTGACCATAGATGTATAGGTTATTGTTTTCTTGACCGTTTCTCTGTGTTGGACATTTCAGTCACTTGCAGATTTTTATTATTCTGCATTATCCTGTGTTAAACACGGCATAAAACCTTTTCTCCATGTTATGCTATTTTTGTAGACAGTTTTCTCAGAAGTGGAATTACTGGGTCAAAGATGAATTTAAGTATGTTTTGGAGCTCATTTAATGAGGCGTTAAACCTTCACTGTCCTGATTTTAAAAGCAACAACAGAGTTCTTTGTTCATGAGTTGTTATAGCTTAAGGGCTGAATTTCTGTCAACACCTTTTGCTGTAACATGAATGACTTTCATGACTTCCTCCTTCAACTGCTTCTGAAAGACTGAGTAAACCTAGAGTGAAAACATCAACATGACACAACAGGAAATGTAGTTTTCTAAATTGTTTAAAGAAAAAAATAGTGTCATTACATACAGTAGGAAAATAAAGCAATCTTTGAGAACGATGATGTCAAAATTTAGACCTTGAATTAGTGCCCTGAAAGTTCCTGCAGTAAAAACAATATTCTGAGCTTCTCTCCTGGCCTTGATAATCAAATTAATTTACATTCATTTTGGTCTAAAGATGATGAACTTAAATCATTTCTTTTTAGTAGATAGTGCCAAGTAAAAAAATCAAATACAAAAGGTTATTAGAAAATCAAGTTTCCCTTTCATCTTTGCCCCTCAATCTCCCTGTTCACCTTAGAGGAATTGTTAACTTGTGTTTATGTAGACTAGTTCATGCACAGAGTATCTCTGGAAAGATAGTATGTATATACAAAATTATACACTTTAAGGCTCTTGATACTGACAAATTCCTTTTCAAAATGGTTACATCAGTTTATAGTGCTAGTACAGTGCTAGTTAGAAAAATTTCACTTTTGTTTGTGTTTCTTTGAATATTCTTTCCTTAATATTGGACATCTAGTTTCTATTTCCTTTTTTATATGTATTGCTTGCTCATGTCTTTTGGCATGCTGTTTGTTTTGGTTGGAGTTGCCCTTTATGAGCTTTATTTTGGCAGCCTTTTTTAGATGGTTGTTTTACGATAGCTTGGATTTGGTGAGAAAAGTTAAAATGCTTTTTGTAGCATGCTAAGACAAAGATTATGGGCAGAACAAGAGTTGAGGAAAAGGAAGTAAAATGCTTGAGAGAGAAATCTATGGGATTTGGAAACTTGGGGGCTGTCCAAAATGCAAGGTGAGTTAGAAAAGGGTAGCACTATTAAGAAATAGGAGTAATGTGGAAAGAACTAGATTTTTGGGGAAAGATGAGCTTGTTTTAGGTAGGCTAAGTGCAAAGAGGATCCAGATTGAGCTGTCCAAAAAACTTGTGGCTATAGCGCAAGACAGAAGACAGAGAGTTAGGAATGAATCATCTAATTTGCTGAGAGGATAGGTTTGAGAAATTAGCAGTAGATGAAATTGCCAAAGAAGACATCTGAGAAATGGAGTCAAGGGATCATGAAGGGATTGGAGAGTAGATTGGTATGTTTGCCAAGGAGAGCAGGTAATCTAGAGCTGCGCTCTCTAACGCCCAGGCTGCAAACTGGTACTGGTCCATGGCCTGTTAGGAACTGGTGGCACAGCAGGAGGTATGCAGTGGCATTATCTGTATTTACAGCCCCTCTCCATTGCTTGGATCTCCAAATAAGCTCCACCTCCTGTCATGGGTGGGGTGGGGGTGGCATTAGGTTCTTGTAGGAGCCTGACCCCTACTGTAAACTGTGCCCCTGCCTCTGAGGGATCTAGGTTGGGCGCTGCTTATAAGACTGTTATGCTCGATGTTCTGAGGTGGAGCTGTAGCAGTGATGCTAGCGCTGGGGAGTGAGTGGATGCAAATACAGATTATCCTTAGCAAAGAGGTTTGACTGCATGATAAATATAATGCCCTTGAGTCATCCTGAAACCATCTCCACCATCTCCTGTCCCTGAAAAGATTGTTTTCTATGAAACTGGTCCTTGGTGCCAAAAAGATAAGTTGGGGACTGCTGATCTAGACAATCAAAAGGTTGCAAGCAGATTAAGAAAAGGCCATAGGGTTTAGTAACTTGGAAAAGATACAAGTTGTGGGAAGCAAGAAGTTTTTTCAAAAACAGCTTTATTAAAATATAATTCATGTATCAGACAATTTACCCATTTCAAGTGTTCAATTCAGTGGTATTTATTATGTTCAGAGTTTAGCAACCATCACCACAATCAATTTTAGAACATTTTTATTATCACAGAAAAAAACCTCTGCCCCTGTTAGTCACTCCCCATTCCTATCCCACTTCCTCAACCCCTGTCTCTCCAGCCCTAAGCAATCACTAATCCACTGTCTGTCTCTGTAGACTTGCCTAGTCTGGACATTTTGTATAAATGGAATCATAAAATATGTGGCCTTTTGCGTCTGGCTTTTTCATTGTTTCCAGTTTTCTTTCATGCCCTAGTATGTAATAGTACTTCATTTCTTTTTATGGCTGAATGATGTTCCACTGTACAAATATACCACATTTTGTTTATCATCAGTTGATGAACATTTGGGTTGTTTTTGGCTATTATGAATAACTTTGCCACGAATATCTGTGTGCATATTTTGTGTGGACATACCTTTTTAGTTTCTGGTATATACTTGGGAGTGGAATTGCTAGGTCATATGATAAATGTATTTAACTTTTTGAACAACTCTTTCAGAGGATGGACAAGTTGTCAGTGTCCATCCTAATAATTTCAATATCATTACTAGCAGGAAATTGCAAAATGTCTATAATTGAGATGTTTTATTCAGAAATAAAGGCATCATATAAATGACCTATAGAATTGTTTTTTGTTGTGTAAAGCTATTACATGCCTATGCATCTCCTTTCATTGGAAACCTTTTGTATTGAGTGTTCCCTCGAAGCTTAGCTGAAGTATTAGACATTTTTCATGCGGATCATTGTATTGGTGTAAGTATACTTCATTAATTTCAAATACTGATTTGTAATAATGATTACAAATGTGATAAAAACACCACAGAGATATTTAATGCTAGTCTATGGTCATGACTTATTTTTCTCCCTAGTCTTAACTTTAAAGATCAAATACTGTGATTTCTCACCACCACCACCAACAACAACAAAAAAATAGTTTGTATATCCCAGAAGTTCAAGATCCAGAAAAACAAAAAAGACCCCTTGGGTCAATATTGTTGATTGGCCATGTTTTTTGTGTATATCTTCTTTAGGGAGAATGAATGTTTAGAAGCTTCAGAGTATGGCATTTTCTTTCTTCTTACTGCAGTTTTTATGTAGGATCTCATAGGCTGGCCCTACTTTGGATGGGGCTTAGCTCATTACCTAGTGTTCCCACAAATAAACAAATGCACATACATTTTTTTTAAGTAGTTCATTTAGATGGTTCAAATTCAAAAGGTACAAAACAGTGAACAGTGAAATTTCCATCCCACGTTTGTTATTAGTCATCCAGATCTCCTCTGGTAACCACTATTATACTATTTTTTGGTTTATCCTTCCAGACTTATAGTTTGCATATATATATATATATACATATATATATATATACACACACACACACATATAAAAAACTCTATTCCTCCCCTTCCCCTAAATATGATACTGCATATACTTCTGTCCCATGCCTTTTTAAAAAAAAATTCAATTTTAATTATTTCCATGCCTTTTTTATTTACCAGCTATCTTTGAGACTATTCCACATTTGTATATCAAATTTCCTCATTCTTTCCAATGGCTACTTTTATTTTTAACCACTTCTGTTAAGACTATTCTTGGTCTGCATCTTAATTTTGATTGATTTTGCCAAATTGTCCTTGTTGAGTTGTGCTTATTTAGGCTGCCCTTAGGAATTTATGAGGGCTTCTGTTTCTCTTACTCTTAAAACATGTTATCTTTTTGATGTTTGCTAATCTAAGTTAAAAAATGGTATTTGAGTGTAGTTTTATTTTCTGTTTTTCTTTTTAGTGAGGGTTAGTATTTTTTTAATCTGTTTAAACCATTATATAATTTTTCTGTAAACTGAAATTTGTCCATTTGCCCTTTTTTGTTTTGTTTTTGTCATTTGTTGGAACTTTTTATTTTTTAGACAGGTCATGAGTTTAATGAGTACTGAGTTAAACAAAAACTGATGTTGGAGTAGAAGTTGCTGCTTTTCTAATTAAATTACAATCATTTCAGTAACCATTGGGAGTTGGAGACCAGAGTTGTATATTGGATAGTCAGTCCATCTACTTGAGTCCAACAGCACTTTGGGGCCAGCATTTTTGGAAGGGTTCGTTGAAATTATATGGTTTGCTAAATAAGTATATTTCAGATAGTCTCTGAGTGAAGATAGATTGTTTAAGAAATGGAATATTAATTCATCTTCCACAATTTTTTTCTTTTTAACAACTTTGAGAAGAAATGTTTTGAAATCTCTCATATTAAAATACTTATTATCAAATCTTATAAAATATTGGTTGTAATTTATTTCCTTAATCATTATAAAATGTAAACGTTATAATTTATTTATGAGAAAATACATCAAGTGGTAGTCAGAGTCCCTTAAAATTTAATAATCTATACTGCTTAGATGTGTTTACATATTAACAAAGGTCTTCATTTTTTCAGAGCCTGAGTTTTTACTCAGTCTGTATTTGTGCTCTTAGACTAGTGGGCCCAAGCTCATTTCATAGCTGGGCCAGAATATGATGGCATGTATAGGGTGGCAGATGAATCACTAAATGCCACTTTGTCAACTGATATATGACTAAATCATACCCTAAGAGAGAGAGTGTGAGAAATAACCAAAATAAAATTAAGGTAATTGAAGCAGATTCTTGTGAAGTCATTTGAAGAAAAACATGGTTTTTTCAATACCACAAAACAAAAACAAAGCTAGTCATTTAAATTTACTGTTTAATAAAAATCAGCTCTTTTGTAATAAAAATATCACCCCATATTCATGAATCTATGTAAATATTTTAACACAATAGTGTGTATATATACATATTATTGATTTTAAAGTATCCATCCTATAAATGAATTGTAATATAATAAAAATTAAATGAACTATTCCTATCTGAGAATTAAGGGAAGTGAAAAATACAATATATCAGTGCTTCTTAGGAATAGCTCTGGTGTAAAGGACTATTAAAAATTTTCAATCCATTGCCAACCAATATTATTGAAAATATGCATATAAAACAACTTATATATTAATAAAATAATAATCTCTTTTGGACTGGTAGTAAACACTGGAATATAGACCATGCTTTAAGTAGCATCACTTTTTTGGATTTAGCAGCTAGATCACTTCTTTATTTTTCTATTTATGTTTTATATTGGAACAGAAAGACTCGTTCCCCTTTCTCTCCTTTTCTCAATTTAGTACAAAGTGCAGATTTTTGCCTAATGGTGTGAATCTGGGTATTTAAGTTGTTTTAACCACCTTACTCTTAGATTTCTTTAAATCTCTGTGCTGATTTTTAATTGATCTGTTTTTCCCTTATCTGAAATGTGTTATGCTATTGTTATTGTGATCAAGCCAAGATTGCTAGAATCTTGTGAGTTGGTAATAGTGAGAAAATTAGAAACTTTGTGGCATAAATTGCTTGTAATTTATTTTATTAAATTTTTTATCTCATCATTTAGCTGTGGAGAACCTCAGAAATAATGCTTTTCATGAAAATTTTCAAGTATTTGTCAAAGTGTTGTTATTTTAATTCTTGGTTTAGTCATATAATTTTGTTGACATTTGTGTTTTACAGTTGGGCTGTGGAGCACTCAACTGATTATTAGTATTTGGTTTGGAGGGAGTAGAAGGTGATATTTAAGTTATATTGTGGATTGCTTTAATGTAGATAGAAGAAAGATAAAATATCTTTGTACTCAATATGAGGTCTTTTACAACAGTTCTTTTGTTTATATGACTTCAAGCAAGTACTGTCAGTGGACAGAGATTTAAATTCTAATTTTTTTATATTACCCAGTTAAATAACTTTAATAACTTTAACAATAACTTTAAAATTTCTTTGTATTACATAATTAAATAACTTTTAAAAATAGCATTTTTGAAAGTTATCTTTGCATGAATTTGTTACATAATGTGCATGTTGGTAGAAAGAAATATATATCATTTTTGCCTGTTTTCCTCTAGGGTAGTTCCTTTCCTGCAGTTACTTTTGGATGGAAGTATGCCCTTTTCCCAATAGAAGATGGTAATCTTGGAGAATGACCATGGAGAAGGGGATGAGTTCTGGAGAAGGGCTGCCTTCCAGATCATCTCAGGTTTCCGCTGTTAAGATAACAGCCAAAGATTTGGAAACAAAGCAGTCCCATAAAGAGAAACGTGGGGGCTTTGTGCTGGTGCATGCAGGTAAGCTCTGTACAGGAACTGGGTGAGTTGGAAGATGACAATAATGTTGGTTTTTTTTTTTTTTTTTTTTTGCCTTGAAGTACACTGAGAATTGCATTTCATATCTAGAGGAGGCAAACCTACCAGAAAGGAGTCAGAACCAAAGAGATTGTTTGACCGGTATAGTGAGGACCTACTTTACTTCCCAGTTGGAAGATTGCATAATGGTAGTTCTTCCTATGTCTTCTTCACTCCTCTACCCTATTATTTACTTTTACCCCATATGATAGATATATTTAGGTTAGGTAGTGTTAAAATAAAATAAAGTAGTTTTTAACACATTAACTGCCATGTGAGTTGTATTTAACTCATTCTAGTTTTGAGCCCGGGGCCTTATGAAACATATGTAACTGCAGTTGGTTCATGAAACTCTTACTTGTTGATGTTCTTATTGTTATAATTAATATTGACAATTTAATTGCATATAAATCACACACAGAAATCAGCAAAATAAAATAACAGATTTTTCATTAAATTAGAAAGGATCATTTTGTTTTCAAAGTTTTTGTCCTATTTTTGTAATAAAACACTGTGGCCCCAAGGAAAAACATTTTTTTTTTCTAGTGTGGCAGTCAATGTATTAAAGTTTGGTTTTTGTAAATAATGCTGCCAACAAATTTTATTGACTCCCATATTAGACTGTGAGCATCTTAGAGCATAATTATACAATCTTAGTGCTAGTTTGCCTTCTTAATATTATCAATGAGGAACCTTAAGACCAGAGAGATTAAATGACTTAAGTGACTTCAGCCACATTGTTAGTTGGTGCTAGAATCAGGCTAAGAAGCACCTAAGTGGGCTCTTAAGTCCCAGTCTAGTGTCCTTGACACTGAATCAGCCTGTGATCTCTCTACTTCAGAAGACCATGAGGACAGACACAGTGAAGTTCAACCCTTGAGTCTCTCATCTTTGAAAGGTCTTGGGTTTCAGAACAGTGCAGCTCTGCCCAGGTCTGCTCAACTGGCTCTGTTTCCTTTGGCCATTTTTATTTCCTTGCACTCAGAGTCTAAACTCCATGACCTCCTTGAAGAGAGAAGGAATGTCTAGGTCTCCTTTTAAGTTTCCCCAGATAGTCAAACACAATGGGAGCAGGGTTAACTTTTGAAAAAAAGCAATTATTTTTATTGATATTTACAGAGTTTTGGGTGATTAATTTTGATATAGAATGTGAAATGGACCTATGTCTTCTTGTGAGACTGGTGTCCTGCCTGGTCGTTAACCTTTGGCTATATCTAGACTGGACAACCTGAGAAATCTTATTTGAATCTAATCTAGCAAATCTGAAAAAAAAAACACAGTAGGTTTAATTCCCTTTTCTCACAGGTGCTTTCAGAGATGAGGTAAATTTACAGAAGCAACCTAGTTAAAGTAGGCCTGGGACTGGAACTACTGTCTTAAGACTCCTAGTCTTTGTTTTTCTGCTGTACTGTGTTGATGTACATCTTCCATGGTAGCCAATGAGTTACTGTATTCAGAGTGAACGTTTGGAAAATGTACAAGAAAGGTCTGAACTTTGTAACAAGCGATATCATAAAACAGGTGTCCTCAAACTACAGCCGGCGGGCCACATGTGGCCCACCAAGGACATTTATCCAGCCGGCTAGATGTGGATGTTTTTGCCGCTGCTGCCTGTCCTGCTTAGCAGCTGGCTTGCCCCGGGCCCACAGTGTGCATGTGTGGAATGTGCACCGCACTCTCCAACAGCCCTTCAACGGTCTGAGGGACAGTGAACTGGCCCCCTTTTTAAAAGGGGCCTGTTTGAGGACCCCTGTCATAGAGCTTTTGATTAGTTTAAAGTATCACTTTCTATGACTGTCATGACTTTCCCTCCTCTCAGACACACACAAGATGGTGATAACTGTTAGGTAAAGTTGGTGCTTTACAACTGTTTACTAGCCACTCCCCCCCCCCCCCAATGTTGGAAGCCAGCAGTGAAAGTAGGAAATATGGGTTATGGCAGGATATTGTGTGGATTGAGAGTGACCTCCCCACCTCTAAAATTATTAGAAGGTCAGATAGAGTAGTTATGCAGAAGTACATGTCTTGCATGTTTTAGGGACAAAAATTCCAATCCTCATCCAGTATAGAGCTGTTTTTTTAGCACTATATTAGACTTGCCGAAACTTTAGTCATTTGAGTAGTAGGTTCTTGGTTTTTCCCAGGTCTCTAATACTTGCCTGTACTGTTTAACCTAATAGTAAAACAACTAAACACTTTTTTTCCTTAAAATTGGAAAGATGATGCTTGTATTTACTTGAATATCAATATCACTTGTCCTAAAGAGAAAAAAATGTCAAGCCTGGTACAAACAAAACGGAGTAGTTAACTTTAACTAAGTCCTATTGTGTGTTTTGATCCTAAGCCTACCTTTCCATTGTTAAGTAGGGAAATTAGCAAGTGTTAAGCAAGTATTAAAGACTTTTCCCTACTCTGTCAGAGGATTTGCATGTTAATGCTATTTAATGCCCTCATCATACACTAAAGTCATCCTTTTGGCAGTAGTGTCTCATGCTTTGGGAGATACTGCTGAAAGACTGGGGCCTCTGAGATCTAAGACAACAGACCTGGGACCATCTATTCTTCAGGAACCCTGAAGAGAAATATTGGCACAGGCTTTATGAACATTCAGAGTTCTCTTGAGAAACAGGATTTGGATTTGGGTATATTATAGATTCTGGTTGCGTAGACATCTTCTCTGCTATCCTGGGTCCTTGTACCATAGTTTTGTGAACCAGTCCTTTCTCTGCCTTGAGGAAAGGTGGATTAGATTTGTGTCAGAGTCTGCAGACCTATAGGAGGAGTCCTGAGGCCACACGGTGTAATTCTTAATCTTCCTTATGTTGGACTCCTGTGGTGCTTTGTGTGGGGGGGGTGGTTGGAATTGGTGGTTCAGTACTCTGTTAAAGAACTTTGACGAAAGGCCTAATTATCAAGAGAGTTTCAAGGCTCTTGTCTGTGTTTGCTTCTTGTTTAGATTATTCTCAAGTGCCTAACTAAGCAAGTACTAATCCTCTTAGGGAAACAAATTTATTCAGAGCCATTCTCTTAAGGAAGTTCCTGGGTATTTGATTAAAAGACAGTGATCAGGCTGGGCAAGGTGGCTCACGCCTGTAATACTAGCATTCTGGGAGGCTGAGGCAGGAGGATCACTCAAGGTCAAGAGTTGGAAACCAGCCTGAGCAAGAGCGAGACCCTGTATCTACTAAAAATAGAAAGAAATTAATTGGCAAACTAAAAATATATAGAAAAAATTAGCTGGGCATGGTGGTGAGTGCCTGTAGTCCCAGCTACTCGGGAGGCTGAGGCAGGAGGATCGCTTAAGCCCAGGAGTTTGAGGTTGCTGTGAGCTAAGCTGATGCCATGGCACTCTAGCCTGGGCAACACAGTGAGACTCTGTCTTAAAAAAAACCACAAAAAGACAGGAATCACCAGGAATTCTCATAGATAGTCATGAATTTGCTATCACTGAGGTTTCAGAGACATGCAGAGCTACATTCCAGGGGGTCAGAGGATGTGACCTGTGTGGGTGAGAGTCTTGGGATGTAAGACCCCTCAACTTAAAGTGTTATTCAGAAGCTGCCGAGCTTTCTGAAAATATTTTTAGGAATTCTGAGTTTTGAACAATAATTTCCCAAATGGCTGGGGCTTTCGAAGGTCAACAGAGACCTTGAAGGGACCCTGTCCCTGACACCTCCTGGGTTATCAACCCAGACCAAAGAACTCCTGACTTTGGAGAGAGGTTCTTAAAAGGAGGAAGAGAGGTGACCATGGTGGAGCCTCTTTGGGGACCTGAGCTATTTCTAGGGCCTTTTGCAGGAAAAGAGCTTTTGGAAAAGGAGATAAGGAAGGCATGGTATTAAAAAGGCTTCTGGTGGAGAAAGAAGCTATTAGATTTTTAAAACTTATGTAGTTAGGGCAATAGTTTTATTGTTACTAGGACAGCATCAGTTTGTGTGGATTGTTTATATAAGTACTCTGATACTTTAATAACAATTGGTTTTTGTTTTTGTACTATAGGTGCAGGTTATCATTCTGAATCCAAAGCCAAGGAATATAAACATGTATGCAAACGAGCTTGTCAGAAGGTATGAACAGCATGTGTATGTATGATCTAAGCATTTCAGTTTTGAATATAAGGCAGCTTTACCTTGAAATTCAAAATTTTAAGGTTTCATTTATTGGACAGTCTTCAGTTTGGATCACAAAATTATTTTGCTCATTTTTCTAGGGTCTTGTTTTGTTTTGTGTTTTTAATTCTCCAAATGATGCTTTGCTCTTTCCTCTCCTTCCCTAGATGAAAGTCTGTATTTTTGGAATTGTGGGCACATAATGATATCTCTTTTAATCTTTGCAAAGGCATTGAACTCTTCAGAAGGGGTAGGGAAAATAGCTTAAAGGCGTTCAATGTGTCTTTCCATGAAGGGAAAAAAAAAATTAAAATGGGTGCTATTCTTAGATTATCCTGTACTTTTTCTTCTGTTTTTCATCATGTATTTGTATCATAGCAAATTCATTGTCATTCCTGCCCTTATACTCAGTTGTGTTTTTTTTCCTGTTGGTTTTTGAGGTTTTGCTAAATTGTTGAATATTTAATGTGGGGGCAGGAATGGACTCAGAAGAAATATTGTTTGTTTTTATTTTGGTCCTGACTATATATGCTTGTAGGCAAACCTTCTGTTACTTTTAATGCAAATAGAATGTTAATTGGATATTGTGTATTGAGTAAATATGGGGCTCTCTCAGCTCTTTTTATATTTACATATCATTTAAATGAAAGATTATACTTTATTAGAGAGATCCAAGCTCTTTCTTGTGAATGAAATCCCATAAATAAAAAAGAATATTTTGTTATAGGGATTTTGTTGTTTTTTTGAAATTCATAATAATAAAACTAAAAGTTTCCTAAACTATTTTTTATTTTTTCTTATTTTTCAAAGTTTGAAATTTTTTCATTGTCTGAAAAGAAGTAAGTTTACTCTTATGTAGTTGTATAACAAATCTAATACATTTGGACTGTATAATTAGCCTCCTTAATTTATATAATGAAATGAGTTTCTTTAAAGTTTAATAAGAAATATAGTTCTTAATTTTTGAGCTTTCTCTTTTCTGACTAAATTAGAACTTTAATAGTTCATCCCGCTAGAAACCAGTTTCCCTTTCTCTCTTTCTTCTCTTAATTTATCCCCAACAAGGCAAGATGAACTTTTGCTCTCTGTAGTTAATATTGTAAAAGAATATACTTTGTTTTGATATCAAATACATTATGGTATCAAAAATGCTTTTGTCAGATATATGCTTCCATCTGAGGATTCTGACATACCTCTGTGACTGAGAGCCACTGGTTTTTTTAGGTCTAGATGTAGAGTGTAGTGTGGGAGGAGAAATTATTAGCTTAGTTTAGTTTGAGATTGAATTATCTATTTAAAATATGAATTGTTAGGATATTTGAATCAAGCTGTATTCATATAATTTCTGTGACTATTTTGAATTGCTCTATGATGAATAAAGCTTACTCAGTTTCTCACACTTTGTATATAATGGCTAGATTTTATCCATTGTCTTAATTTGAATAATATTAAGTGAGCTATATAAAAGTAGCCTAAATATATACATTTGTTTTAAATCTAAGTAGTTTGTGTCTTGAATTATGGAATGGAACTGGTGATTAATTTTTATTAACCTAAATGTCTCCTACACTTCTTTGAAGCTTTAGAAAATGGGTATGTTTGAGAAATTGTGGTTTTACAATGAATAATCTCTCCCCTTGGTTTCATAGGCAATTGAAAAGCTACAGGCTGGTTCTCTTGCGACAGATGCAGTAACTGCAGCACTGGTGGAACTTGAGGTATTTCTTTTCTCTATGTTTTATTTAAAATATTTGTGAGTTTATACCTAATGCTTTTAAATGACATGGAACTTTTTATTAGTCATCCATAAATCATATCAGCTGTGTTTCCCAACACTATTAACAAAGTTATGAAGAAGCCTGTGATATTGTTAGGTTGTTTTCATTGGAAACTTTTCTGAGTAATATAAGAAGTTGGCTAAATTCCTTTCTTTTCTGGTTTTTGTGACATTCACAAATACAAAAGTTAATGGTGACTGGATACTTAAATTTCCTCGGTATTTTTAAATAGTCAAAATATTTTCAGAAATATTCTCTTTTTTTTGTTTTTGCAAATACCAACTTGAACCAGAATTTTCAGGAAAATTCTTGAAGTTAACTCCAAAAGTGAGAGATATATATATATATATTCTGTTTAAGAAACAAAAAACATCCAACTTTTTAGAAGTGTCTAAAGTGGAAGGGGAAGTTTCCTCACGAACTTAACAGTTAGATGCGTACCATGTAGCTATGTACTGTGGCATGTGCCTTGTTCCAATGTGATGTTAGATTTTCTTCAGTTTACTGTGGTCATTGAGGAGTGTAGTGGGGAAGCTCTCAAGTTTGCTATAATTTTTTGTACTCCAGAGGGAAGGTCTCTCAGTTCTCTTAATCTGGATCCTTGAGGAGTTTGTACAGGAGATATTGAGGCCTTCAGAAGACTTACTTGCTGGTCAAACTTTGAGAAGATAGATTTGTTTCAGCCAGTTGAGAGGATTACTGTGAACAAATATTTTTCTGGTAGACAAGACTACTAAAGGAATCAAGTAAGACATGAAGATAAAACAGTGATGAGTTTGAGGAAGGTGATAGTGAAAGTTGACATTTGCAAGTTGACTGGACGGTGTCCCTTGTGTTTAGGCTCTCATTCCAGGGCACCTACCCTGTCATGCCTTTCCCTGTGAAAATTGCCCAGGAGTTTACCAAAAGTCCTAGCAATATTTTCTGTATAGTCTATTGCTTAATTGTGGAGCTGAGCTTTTGATCATACTTTGTATATTTTAATCTCTCTTGATAATGCCTTCAGCTTGGTCCTAATGTAGTCAAGGAAGGTGAACATGTATGTTGGGTACCCATATCTATTGTAGTTTGTTCCTCTGAGGCACCTGACATGGGGCTATGTAATGTTCTCCCATTGTGACTGATATATCTTATACCAGCTCTACCAGTCTGTTGTGTGTCCCTGGGTATGTCACAGCCCAGGGACAGTTCCCCATTTATAATATGAGGATAATAATTCCTATTTCATAGAGTTATGAATAATAACTGAGTAAATATTAATATATGACAATCACTTAGAACAATGTGTGGCACACAGTAAGAACCCCACAACCATTAGCAATTATTACTGTTAAGAGGTGCCTTGGAAATAATATGTATGAGATGAATATTTATGGTAACTATTAATGACAAGTGTTACAGTATCAAAGATAGGTTAATTGTGTTATGGATAAAGGGAGAAAAATGACACAAGAAAGAAGACTGATGTACTTACCACCAAATCTTACCTTTACTCACAACACACATAAAGAGGGCCTTATTTTACTTAATTCAATAGTTGGTTGAAAATTACTCTCCTTTATGCAGAAGGTGATATCCAGGATTATTGGTGCATGGAATCAATGTGGGTCTGGGGACAGAAGGATAATGAGTAGCTGGGGAATATACTAAAATGGCAACTATGAATACAAAGTTGAGTAAAACGTTTTCTTTTCATCTTAGAATAACTAATTTTATTAAGTCATATTTATATTGTATTGAATATTTCATTTGACTTTTCCCCACTGTTGAATCCTACTTTTAAAGGATTTACTTATTTATATTTAAAAATGACTAAAAATACATTTTAAAATAATGAATTACTCATGAATAAGTGAGGTTTATAGTTTTGAATGATAGCCTGTTTTTTTGAGAGTGTGGATATGAATTAAAAAATACTTTTTCTATTTTATTTTATTTTAGAAACAAGGTTTTGCTCTGTCTTGCAGGCTGGAATGCAGTGGCGTTATTATAGCTTACTGCAACCTCTAACTCCAGAGCTCAAGTGATCATCCTGTCTCATCCTCTTGAGGAGCTGAGACTACAGGCATGCACCACTGTGCTAG
Organism: Microcebus murinus; assembly: GCF_040939455.1. NCBI lineage: Eukaryota > Metazoa > Chordata > Mammalia > Primates > Cheirogaleidae > Microcebus > Microcebus murinus. The sequence continues at coordinate 18,077,042 of NC_134119.1, forward strand.
GCTAATTTTTAAATTTTTTGTAGAGATGAGGGGCTTGCTGTGTTGCCTGGGCTGGTCTTGAACTTATGGCTTCAAGTGATCCTTCTGCTTTGGCCTCCTGGGATTATGGGCCTGAACCACCATGCCTGGCCTATTATTATTATTATTATTTTTTGAGACAGAGTCTCGCTTTGTTGCCCAGGCTACAGTGAGTGCCATGGCGTCAGCCTAGCTCACAGCAACCTCAAACTCCTGGGGTCAAGCGATCCTGCTGCCTCAGCCTCCCGAGTAGCTGGGACTACAGGCATGTGCCACCATGCCTGGCTAATTTTTTCTATATATATTAGTTGGCCAATTAATTTCTTTCTATTTATAGTAGAGACGGGGTCTCGCTCTTGCTCAGGTTGGTTTCGAACTCCTGAGGTCAAATGATCCACCCGCCTCGGCCTTCCAGAGTGCTACGATTACAGGCATGAGCCACTGCGCCCGGCCTGGCCTATTATTTTTGATTGGACTAAGTCATATGGATAATAGTAGCATAGGATACTGCCCCAAGTGACTTTAGTGTACCCTGTGTTCCCCAACCTTTAATTATTAAATTTGGGGAAGAATTTCAGTTATCTTTAAAAATTCATTTTTATATCGAATCTTTGATTGAAATATATGTTAGTAGTTTAAAGGCTAAGGCTACACTAATTGGAAGAATTTTTCTGAATCTTAAGAATTTTGTTGGAAATTATGCTTATACTGCCCCCTGCAGTTTCTGGTACTTGCATAATTGTGGTTCACCACCTTAAGACAGAATAGATTTTCAAATGAAGAATTCAGTTGAAGAAGTATTTTATTAATGAGTTTGGGTGGATGGAAAGATAGGAGAAAATTGGATTCTAATGTTTTATCTACTTAATAAAATTTAAATAACAATATTAAGTCTTTTTAGTCTACTGAAAGTGCTGAGAAAAATTACTGAAAACCTTATTTATTCTACGTTATGTTTGAGAGTAACCACTTATCTTTAATTTTGGTCAATCTGTTCAGTTGAGTTAAATCTTGTCCTTATTATTGAATAAGTATGGACAGTCATCATATCTTTCCCTTTTGACTTTGGGGTATACTTTTTGATTAAGAAAGCTATGTTTTTTAAAGTTGCCTGTTATGTTATTACTTAGGCAGATGCTAAAATTAGTGTGAATTACTTGAATACTAACTGTGGATTGAAATGACTGAAATGTTTTAAGTCTTTATTGTCTCTAAGGGGGATCTGGTTTTGTATTTTAAAAAATGTGATAATTTGTACTTTCCAAAATAGTGAAAAGTACACTGATCTCAACTAAGTGCAGTGGAGTGGGAAGAGGCAATGTGAAGAAAAGGAAGTTTTCATCTGTTTATCTGTTATACACACACTAAAAGGACTTATGCAAGCCACCTAGACATACCATTTTTGAGTTTTTCTTAGAAACTGACTATCTTGTGTGGTTTCATTTTTCCTGTCCAACACTACAGACACGTTGTCCTAAGACTGCCACTTCTGGACACCAGAGGGGGTGTTTTCTTCATTTAAATAAAGGGGGTCGGGTGCAAAAGTTCCTTCCTATTGAACTGACCAGCTTCTCCCTTTAGGGTTTTGGGAGGGAAGGTGGCCGCTCCTGTATGAGAGGTGTTCTGCAGTGTGGAAATGAAAACGATATGACTCCACAGAGCATTTTGTTTATCTTCAAAATGTGGGGAAAAATGGAAAGGTCAGTTTATAGATCATATTTTAATGATTTATCGTTAAATTGCTTTGGCCCATTGTTTCATACAACTTTTTTGAAATTATCCTTATAACTGATGAGAAAGTGAATTATATTCATCTGGTAGTACAAGTCTGGTTTTGCTCACAGCAGAGTAGATTTATATTGTGAAACAATTTGGTCTTTATATCTGGGACTATACGTTTGGAAGACGGTTGCTTTCCTGGCTGCTTTTGAAATAGTTTTCGTTCAGGTAGTGACAATGGATTCAAAAATTCTAGATCATAATTTTGTACATTTCACATAGTATAGCTTCTGATGTGAATTTATTCTTTGAGGAAATTGGGTATAGATCTGGGTGAGTCATCATGCCACCATTTTCTTAGGATTGGTCTTAAAGTAGAAAGTATTTCATGGATCCTGGTCAAAAATTAACTATTCATAAAATACGTACTGAAGTTCTCTTTGCACATTAGTATTTTTTCTAAAAAAAGTACTAAGACCTGGTTTAAAAAGGTCTAATGAGGAATAAGAGATGAAATATGAATGAAAGACTTTTGGGAGGTTATTTGTAGTTTTCTCTGAGAAAACTAATGAATGTAGTAGAGAGTTTGAAGATGGTCAATTTATCTCTAAAACTGGTCATTTTGGTAGGTAGAATACTGTGCATATGAATAGTGATAGGAATAGCTTTTAAATTTCATATAGCGAAAGGCAAATTACACAGACTTCTCTGTTAAAATGCTTTGCTGAGCTTACCCTATGTGGACTATGCAGTTCTTTTCTTCACTTGATTCATCTTTTCAGGCTCACTATGGTCAGGGGAGCTGCTAATTTTTGGTTGGAACTGATTTATTGTCCAAATGCTTTAGTGTTTATAGAACAGATTATATTGGGGACAAGTTTTTATATCATTCTGTCGAAAACAATCCATTGTTTTTGGATCTCTGTATAATCCAAATATTGCTTGCTTATAAACTCTAGGAGGTCCTTTAAGGAGTAACTTCTTATCCAGATGGCTGGTATTTTGGGGTATAAGAGAAAGAAAGTAGGTATTTGCATTATTATATATATTATTATATATAATATTATTATACATTTGTCTGTATTTGTACATCCTCCTATACCCAGAGGCAGCTCTGCATGTATTTCTTTAAAGCAGGGATTTCCAGAATGTTGATCACTGTTGAATAGTATGTTGTAGGTGGACCCTAGCCCAGGCTTCTGGACTGCAGGATTAGGCAATATTCCCTTCCCTGGGCTTCATATTTCTAGCTGAAATTGTCTGTGTGCCTCAGAGGGATAGAGAAAACACCTAAGGCCTGCCAGTCTTTTAAATGCTTAGTGGTCATGGAGATGGTGTGGCTTGCTGCTGGCATATTGGGAAGGGCTGATACATTCTCCTTTGTCTCACCAAACTTATAGCAAGTTTGCTTGTGGGATTTCTCTATGATCAGATGCTTAACCACACCCTGTTCCCTACCCTACTTTATTTAGTTATTTGGTTTTTATTGGAAAAAAGGAGGGGCATCTGCTTTAAGGTCATTTCTGTTTATTTGGGAGGTTAAAAATTATTTAAATAAATGAGCATCTCCATTTTCCTGCAAACTTTTTGTTTTGCAGACATTTTTTCATAAACAAAGTGGTCCCTTGTTCCTTCCTCCCCTCCCCACCCCTCCCCTATAGGGCTGACCACATTGGAAAGACAGCTTGATGCATTTAGCTCATGCATACTTAAGTGTTCATTAACTATAATGTAGCTGGTGAGTCTAATTTTAGCCCTGCCACCCTTGGAAGTCTCATTTTTCTCTTCCATTGATAATTTTATTTGCTATAATGGGAGGGTATGTTTTTATGTATGTGAAGTAGAAGATTTACCTTTTTTCCTTTGTACTAGTACTTACATGTTTTCATTGCATGAAATTTGAGTTTTGAATTTAGATGCTCTTTTTCCTTTTTTTTAAACTTTGTATCATTGATTATTTCAAAGACCCTATTTTGCCTGTGTGTTTAGCAGTATTTCCAGTGGTGCTTCAGTATTTCTGTGTATTCCAGCTGTTTATGGAGTCTTTATGTTTCTCTGCATTTTTTTGTTTTATTTTTTGAGGTGTACACACACAGTTACACTTCATGGAGTTGCATCCAGCCAAGTATCCATGTTCTTCTTGTGAAGAGGCAGAGAAAATCACCTCTCCCAAGAATTTCTACCTTCTGAACAAGGGAAATGTGTCCTGAAGAGCTGTACACAGATGGGAGGCAACTTGTTTGCTTGTTCTGCTGCTAGAGCATTGATTTAATTAGAAGACAGGCTGTGGGTGGCCATGTGCAGACAAAGAAGCACCAGACAGACCCCAGTTAGCCTGGGACAGTAAAAGTAAGTTACGCTCTTTTTAAAACACTTTTTTGAGTACTGATGCTGATTCTTGCCTTTCATACTAAGGGGCAAACTGTAACTTACTGTTTGTGTTCACACATGAGGTACATCTAAGACCCTAGAAATAAAACATGCTCTCTAGCACAAGGTAGTTGCTTACTGGAAAAGCAGTGATTCTTTTTTACTTGTTTTTTTTTTTTTTTTTTGAGACAGAGTCTCACTTTGTTGCCCAGGCTAGAGTGAGTGCCGTGGCATCAGCCTAGCTCACAGCAACCTCCAACTCCTGGGCTCAAGCGATCCTCCTGCCTCAGCCTCCCAAGTAGCTGGGACTACAGGCATGCACCACCATGCTCAGCAAATTTTTTTTCTCTCTCTCTCTCTCTCTATATATATATATCAGTTGGCCAATGAATTTCTTTCTATTTATAGTAGAGACGGGGTCACGCTCTTGCCCAGGCTGTTTTCGAACTCCTGACCTCGAGCAATCCGCCTGCCTCGGCCTCCCAGAGTGCTATCATTTTTTCTTTTTTGGAATAAAAAGAAAACGGAATCATTTATTACATTCTAGATTACATTACATCAGAACTCCCCTATATTAGCTTTGACCAAGTTAAAACACTTACATATAGAGCTTGTCATGTTTTATTTTGTACTGATGGGAGCATGAAGAATTATTTCACCTTTTTTGGCCATTTCTTTTTTTTTATTTTTTTTATTTTTTATTTTTTTTTTGTATATATATATTAGTTGGCCAATTAATTTCTTTCTATTTATAGTAGAGACGGGGTCTCACTCTTGCTCAGGCTTGGCCATTTCTTGATGAGCTGTGTGGACCTTATCAAATATATTCATCTTGGCTAAATCTAGTGGGAGATATGGTCCAAGGTCAGACTTAGCAGTTCCTAAGGAGAGGATAGCTTTATGTATGAGCCTTTATTTTTCTCTGGGAGTTGTTACTCTCAAGAATATACTACATTTTGGAGCTACTTAAAGCTACATATGTTTATATGGTAGAGTTGGTGGTAATCCTGTGTTTTGACTATGTGGAAGCAATGAGACTTTTGGACTTGAGTGTAAAATGTCTTCTAGTCCTATATTAATAGGGTTATTAAAAGGGATTTAATTAGATTCATTGGTCTTAGGATTTATAGTGTTGTGATTTTTGAATCATTCTCTGTGTGTATATATTTATATGTTTGGATCTGTATCATTTGGGGCATCAGTTTTATATAATCCAACATCTCTTTTTGTTTTTGCTTTTGGTAATGGAGGAGTTAGGCCAAGAAGAGTTTTTCACAGAATCACAGGCTGATACGATAATGTTCAATTTAAAAGACTGTCTTTTTTTTAATAGCCACTTATCTATACATACTTATTAAATATAATTTTTAAACTTCATGTTTTAAGAAATATCAAAACTTGTGAACATCCAACCGGGGTAAAATGGTAAAGATTGGTAACAGTGTTAAGGATAGTGAACAATTGCAATGCTCATACCCTGCTGGCAGGAGTGTAAACTGGCAGTATTTACTAAAGCTAAACATACCCTGTGACCCAGCAACTGCACTCCTGGATATATATATAGCCAACAGAAAAGAGTAGAATATTCTTAACAGCATCATTCTTAATAGTCCCAATTTGGAAATAATTCAAATGTCCATTAATAACAGAATGGATGGAAAAATTCTGGTATATTTATGCAAATATGACAGAGCAATGAAAATGAATTTCTGCTACACAGAGCAACAAAGATACACTACTTTAAGTAGTTCAAAAACAGGCTAAACTAATCTTTGGTGATAGAAGTGAGAATAGTGGTAGCCTTTGGGGGTGCTAAGGGTGGTGGGTACTGACTGGGAACAGGCACCTATAGAAGGCCTTCTGGAGCAATGGAAACGTTCTCTAACTTGATCTGCCCAGTAAACAGGTGAACACTATGTAAAAGTTTTTCCAGCTGTATACTTAAAAATCTGTGTACCTATATTGCAACAAAGAAAAATAACTTGTAAACAACTAAGGTCTTGGGACTGTGGCCAACAGACTGGAAGTACAGCCATGAGACAAAAAGTAACCTGATAAAAGTACCTTTGTCCCTTTCCTGTAACATGGAAAAGAACACCTAAAAAAAAAAAAAAAAAAAAGAAATACACTTTTTTTTTTTTTTCTGAGTAGTAGTTAACCACAAAGAAATACACTTTTTTTAAATGTAAAAAGGTATTTCTTTTATTATAATGGTTTCAACTTTGGCTTAAGGTTCATAATACTGTTTCTAGATAATTTTCCATTGTTATATAACTAGGCAACTTTGTTATGTTAAAGATACCAGTTAGCACTGAGTTTTAACCACTCGTTTTGCTAAATTTTGAGTAAACAGCTAAACTCAATATAAAATCTGGCCTACGGAATTGTAGTGGCTATTTTTTGCTAGTAATATTCCAAAAGAAATATACTTATTTTTACTATATTCTTTATCTAACCTAAAATCTGCTGTCACTGTTTAGTGAAGGTAGAACAGAGAAGTAAAATTCTTTAAAATATAGAAAATGTATTGTCTATTAAGATTTTACAAAAAAAATAAAAAAAAAACACCAGAAAAACAAAAAGAGTACCCTAAAACAGCTCATATACTTTGTACTCTAGTGTGTATGTCTAACACTGTGAAGATTCAGTTCAGGGAATGAGTTTTAATATTATTAATAAATAAATAAATACTCAATTTAACTAAATACTTGACAGGATTCCTCATGAATATTTTTAGGAAAGCATACAAATAAAAAGATTAACAGATTTAAAAATCTTAAAAAGAAAGAACAAAAGTACCTAAAATTATGCATATATGCAGGCAGAATAAACTCTGGCCTGCAGTATAGGTAAGGCAAGAGTGAATGTATGTAACACCTTGAGACATAAAATATTGTTAATTACAATCTTATATATGTATATATAAAATAAAACATTTTGTATTGGTTGTATGAACTAGATTATAACATACAAATGTTAGCATTAACCCAAAACTTCCTGAATGGCTGACATAGCACATTAGTGAGGTAATACAGGTAGGGTGTGAGACCATTCATTTTGCAAAGATATTTTCAGCTTTTGACTTTGATGCTATCACTTTCAAGGCACAAGTCCAGGTGCTCATTAATTTGAGATTCCAAAACTTCATTCTGACAAACCGGGCAGTTAACCATTTTGCTCTGATTGCATGAACTACTGGAATTCTGAGTTGTGGTTATAGGACGTGAAGTACACTTTGGATCATTACCATCACTTTGTATTTGTTCTTTCTTGATAAAAAAATTGTCAAAAACAGTCTTGTCTTCTAGCCTGGGTCGTTTATTTGGGAATTTATCTTCAGACCCACTCACCTCCTGGGTTACATTCACAGATGTTGATTCCATTGCTTTTAAAGAATTTCTTAGGGATATCTTAGAAGATGTGACCCTTCTTTGAGAACTAGAAGAAACTAAATTTTTAGTGATGTCAGCGACTGTTAAGCTTGTCGTTGGAGAAGATCCATTCACACTTCTGAAAGCCTTTTGGTTGGCAGCTGATACTCTAGGCAAATAGTTGCTTACAACATTTTGGTGACTGGTATTAAGAACAGGGGAGAGTAGATGAGAGGTTTTTTTACTTGAACCATTCTTTTCAAATTTCACCTCAGTTTTAACATTAGGTCTTAGAGTGTTTGCTGAATGGTCTTGACTTAAAAGATCTTGGGCTTTATCAATGGCCTGTGAGCTGATCAATTTCGCAGATGACGGTAAATTATTTGTTTCTGCTAGAATGTATCCTTTCCCACTAAAAGGGATTAACAGCTGTGCCTCACCTCTATTGGGTTTATCTTTATTCTCTACTGCTGACACTGGGGGCTTTCCTGGTTTTGTCTTTCCTTTGCCTTTTTTTGAGTAGTTCTCTGGTTCCTTGATTTTTATGTAAGTGCCTCCACAGGTTTTCTGGTGCTCAGCCCACCAGCAGTCATTAGCAGAGGGTGCCCTGTTAATAGCACGTTTGATGTAGCCATAATACGGTTGTTTGTACTGACACTGCCCATTGCAGCGCCACCAATGTCGCCGATACTCCTCCACCTCGTCATGAAAAGTATGGTATACCGTAATATTGGCTCCAGTCAGGCGGTTGATGCGATGCATATGTTTACAAAACTCTGGACCATGCCCTTCCCGGTCTTTATCATTATTAGTGACAAATAAATAGGCATGTATCATTTCATGCAAGAGGGTCTCTACAAGATCCTTTCTTGGTCTCAACTTTAAAAGGGGTTCACTGAGACGGATGGAACACATTCCACCTTTCCCTTCATAGCTGCATATCCCAGCACACATGGTCATTCGCATGCTCCACTTCACTTCAACGGCCTCCAGCTGGCCCCAGAAGAACCGGTCGTTAAACTGCACAAACAGGCCCTGCAGATCCGGGGTGGGGTCCACCAACTCCCAGGACGCGTCCACCAGCGACAGGGGCTCCTGGGCTGGATCGCGCTCTGCGTCCTGCAAGTTCCATTCCTCCTGAAGCCGCAGTGCCAGAATCAGGTCCTCATCCATCACTGCCAGGATCCCAGGCGGGGTCTGCTGGCGTTAGGCTGGCTCGGGTGAGGCTGTGAACCCACGCAGTGAAGGCGGAAGGCGCGAAGGGCCGGGTCGAACTCCTAGGAGATACCGGCTTCCGGGCTGCTCTCGGGTTGGCCCGCCAATCTCGCGAGAGCTCAGGGAAAACTGGTTTGAGCATGACAACGAGAAGTGAGGTTACCCTAAACGCTGAAGCCAAGATTCTGGGACTTAAGAAAAGCAAGTGTTAACAATATTTGTACCCCCCATAATATGATAAAATAAAAAAAAAAAACTAAAAGCAAGTGTTGATGACACCTCATGGCGGTCGGAGAACCAGGGTTCCTGAGATCGGGCCGAGTAAGCTAGTTATAGCAATAGTTATAGTTAAAGCTAGTTATAGTTAGTTATAGTTATAGCTAGTTATAGCTTCCCGGAAGCTAGTTATAGCCGGTAACTTCAAACCCCCGGCTATAGCTAGTTATAGTTATAGCTAGTTATAGCTTCCAGGAAGCTAGTTATAGCCTTTACCCCTTTCTGGTAACTTCAAATCCCCGGCTACTTCAAGCCCCTGCGCAGTACCTTAAAAGACTGTCTTTTGATTTTAAGTTTTTTTTGCATCTCTCAAACCCAGGCCTTTATTCAGAATCTGGAAAAAAAATGAGGAAGAAATTTAAATTATGTGATTTTTAAGAATTCCATCAAGATTGTATTCTAAATCTTGCTCTAGGCAGGGCATGCTGGCTCACTCCTCTAATCATAGCACTCTGGTAGGCCGAGGCAGGAGGATTGCTTGAGTTCGGGAGTTCGAGGCCAGCCTGAGCAAAAGCGAGACCCTGTCTCTACTAAAAAAAATAGAAAAAATTAGCCAGGCATGGTGGTGCACACCTGTAGTCCTAGCTATTTGAGAGGCTGAGGCAGGAGGATTGCTTGAGCCCAGGAGTTTGAGGTTTCCTGAGCTAGGCTGATGCCACAGCACTCTAATCTGGGCAACAGAGCCAGACTCTGCGTCAAAAAACAAAAAAAGAAAATCTTGCTCCAAAGTAGAACAAAACTTTGCTTACAATTTTCCCCATTGTTTGTGTCTGTCTTTTTGTTTTCTTTTCCTCCCTCTGTTCCTTATGTGTGTAGCAGACTTTAAGTGTTAGATTAATGAAGAAGTGTATCTCACCATAGAAAACAACTTAAAATTGAATCCTAGACATCCCAGTTGACAGAAGTTCTTTGGCCATTCCGATTGCCAGGGTTTTTTTTACTAGCAGTCATTTTCACTCAAGGTCCAGCCTCATGCATGGTATACACATTTCTTGACAGTTCTTGACATGCATGTACTATAACACAGGGCATCAACACTATAACACATTCAGAGTGGGGGACTTATTTATGTTTCCCTCTCTGGGAGTACGTGCACATGTTAACATTTTCTGGTGGGTTGGAAATCCTTTATTTATTATTATTTTTTTTTTAAGGAACCAAGTTTTCTGCTAGGAAATCCTTTAATAAAAAGAAGCATAGTTAGTAGAGGACTTGAAAGTTAATAATACCTCTCCCCAGACCCTCAACCAATTCTGACCATGTTGTTTGATAGAAGGATGGTTTAAGTTATTATAATTCCATGGTCTGTTAGGTTCTTTTTGAGTGATATTTCCATATTATTGTCAACATGGTTAAAAGGTATAATTATTTAGGTTGAAGGGAAGTATAAGTGGCTGCCAAATTTGGCAATACTGGAGAAATAGCTACGTTTGTCTTTTGTATTGTAGATCATGTAGAAAGGACAATTTTAGGTACTGTGTGTGCTAACGTCTTCCTGGACATCATAAGGAATCCAACTAAAACAAAGTTTAAAACTTTTTCAGATGTGCAAGTCTATTGAAGCCAATATTTTATTTTAGAGATATGTGTTGTGTTTGACAAGTAACTCTTTGTACTGCAGTTCTGTGGCTTTCAATTAAAAAAACATGAAAATAAACTATTGTGATGTCATTTTTCTGCTTAATTGTATGCTTATTTATAAATTAGGCAGATTAATAATACAAAGGAGGTGAGTGTAGATGTGTAGTGCTTGTTTATTAAAATATTTAATAAATTAAAGAAAAATGATTCCATACTTAACAGAATATTTTGTGCCAGATCAACAAATGCTCTAATGAACAAATATCAACGTTTGTTCTATTTTTTTCTGACATTTCCAGAAAAGCTTAGGCACTTTATGAAGATTATGAAAAAGCTTAGTTCCTAGTACATATGCTGTTATTTGAGTTTTTTTTTTTTTAAATAAAGTATGTTATCTTTTGTGTAATTGAACAGTTAAAAAAATGAACTGTCACAGATACTAAAACTTGGTATTCAACATACTATATTTGACTCCAAGTGTTCACAGAGTGTGATGCAAACAAATGTTCTCTCAACTTACATCCAGGATAGCTAAAATATTACTTTAACACATGTTAAAAGTAGAGCACTGCAACTATTTGGCTAGATATAATTCCAGGCTGTCTAAGTTGAGTAATTTCCTCAGGCATTCCAACTTTGATCAACCACAGCAAGAACTTTTAGCATGTCTGTAAAGCAGCCAGTGCATCTGTAAATATGTCCTGAGGTAGAGAGAAAAGAGAGAATGCCAAAAAAGAGTACTTTGTCATTAAGGAGCAGTTACAGAATGAAAATGGAAAGTTTTTTGTTTCCTTAGGAACGCTTTTTAGATAATTGAGCCTCTGATTTCTAAGTATGCCCTGTGGTTCTGTATTAATGAATGAAAGGCCTAATAATGTTTTCTGGCTAACTATGCTGAAACTTATTGGTTAGAGTCCATTAATTCTTGACTTTCTACTCCTTATAAAAAATATTAATTGGCTAAAACCCCAACATTATCAATAGTATGTATTTCAGTAAAGCATGGCTAGTTTGTAATTGGCCAATATTTGGGTGAAAATGTTCTTCCATGACTGTTTTTGAGAATAACTAAGAGCAGATATAATCTCATATGCTTTTTTTTCAACACATGGATGAAAACACATTTTCTGTTTTTTATTTTCAGTGAATTGAAAATGAATTTGTGAATATCTACTAGTTTGATACGTAAGCATTAACTTAAGAATATTTGTAATGGTAAATCTCCCTCTGCTATATGAGAAACTGCATTTTTTCTGTATTTTTTACATAACAAGTTCATATCACAGGAATATAACTTCCTTAGAAATATTTTAAGGTACAATTAGCAACTACTTGCGAATTGGATATTAAATTGGATGATCCATCTAGCTTCTTTCTGACCTTGCTTTCTGTAGCCCCATGATAACAGATACTATGACCTCCAATTTAGTTGTGAAAATTCTTTTTAGTTCAGTCTTGTATCAAAACTGTGAAGGAATCCATAATTCTCTTAATGACTTCCATGTTGCAGATCTCTTATTATTCATATTCTCCAATTATTTAGTAATGGAAAAGAAGGTTAATACAGTTCAATAAAATTTCTCACCAATAAAAGTTTTGCTCCTACAGATACTTGGTGAAAAAGAGAAGAAGAAGAAAAAAAGTTTTGCCATAGTTTCACCTTCTTTTCATTGAAAACTTTTTCAGTACTGAGCAAAGGCAGTATAGTTGATAGATTTACATCCTTCAAGCCCCTCCCCTATATCCTAAAAGAGGTACAGAGAAATGGTGAATGGGCAAATTGGGGGAGAAGATGGAGGGGCAAGTGTGCATCCAATAATTGATGTTCATGGGCAGGCTCCTTGAGCAGATATTTGAGTTGGTGACCTTGTTACTGTTTCTATGTTTACCAGAGAATTTTTCTTCCTGTAAATCTTGTTTATCTGAATGCCATAATTTCTTCAAAATTTAATACTTATTTTATTTCATGTGCCTACTGCTTTGATCTTGAAGTCAATAAAGTTCACACTGAGAACCATAAGAGCCAACTTTTGCCTATATGGGGGCTGGTTATCTAAATTATAGATAGATTCCTATTATTCTATAATTATTTTACCTGATTATTTCTTTGAGGTTTTTTTTGTGTTACATGAACATTGATGTCCCCTCCTCCTGTGTATGTTTTGTGGTTTTGTTTTTTTGCCACAAAGTACTAGTTCCGATAGGAATAACGTGTTTTCTCTTATCATCTTGATGAAGGTAGTTCACCACTGGATAAAGTTATAAATGAAGTCATCTATACTAATAGTATTTGAGAAAAATACCATGATATTTTATTAGTCTCCTTCTTGTGGATTCTTTGTAGAAAGCTCATCTGACTTATTTTGGAGAAGTAAAACAGTATTACAAGTTTTTTTGTTGTTGTTGTTATAATCAGAAGATATGTGGCTTTTTTGACCACTTACCTGGCTCTTCTTAGTAAAGGTGGATTGACATGTTGTAGATAGATAACATAGGTTAAATGGCTTACTTCTGTACTTCTTATCTTATTTCTTATTTAAGAAGCATTAGGTAAGAATATTCAGTATTTTAAATATTTAAGTAAGCATGATAGTTAAATCGATTTGTTGTTAGGACTGGCATTGGTGTCAAAGAACTACTTTGCCCAAAATTTGTATGGAAAACTGAAGCCTTATCAAAGCTCAGACTTTGCATCTGGAGAAGCTTGAGACCTTCTTAACCTTTACAAAGTGATGGAGACTGGAGATTGCAAAAGAAACATTTCACAGATGCGTGTCTGTTGGCACATGGACTAATTTTTAAACATTGGCATTCTCTCAGGGCTGGAGTTTTCCATGGCTGAGTGACAGCTGCCGCTTTTGAGTATAGGAGCTTTTGTGTGACTAAGACTATATTTCATTTTAAGGTACAATTGAAAATAAGTCTTGGACAAAGATGCTAACTTTTGTCTCAAGGGCCAAGGAAATGAGCTGATGCTTTAATTGACATTAGTTTAATACTCTAGAGGTTACAAATTATTGTAACAGATTTCTATCAAAAGTAGGAATAAAACTGGAATGAGCTTTGATCTAGCTTTTTAAAGTTGGAATTGGAGTTAGGTATTAGCTTATTATTTTGAAAATGAACTTCAAATCAAACTAAAGACTTTTCAAAAAAATTTCTCATTGAAGCAATTTGAACTATTACCAAAGTATATCACTCCAAAGAGTTTAGAGCTGAAGCTAAAGCAGATCAAATACACTGTGACCCAAATAAGCCTGAACCAAAGTGTTCCTAAAGGATATTTAGCTTCCAACATCATTTATCTTATCTTGATTCCATTACTTTTTAATGGAAAACATACTAAGAAAAACCATTGGTTTGAAAACCATATTTGTGGCTGAATCTGTGATGATTGCCCAGAAAGTTTTCTATGTCCATTTACCAGGGACTGTCTCTAATTTCATTAATTTTTTTCCAGCCCATCTAATTTTTCTCCAAAGTTGAATCCTGGCCTCCAGAGTCGTTAGCTTTTTTAACCTCTCATGACTCATTTGTAGCTTTTTTACTCCCCATCTCTCTTGTGCTATTGCTAATAGATGTCTTTACAAGCCCCCTCAGGATGTGACTTGTGGAGAAAGTGAAGTTAAGCAGCTATGGAGTTCATTTAAATCGGAGTTTCTCCAGGTGAGGGCCATGGTCCAGCTGGATCAGAATTATTTGAGGTAGCTTATTAAAAAATGAAGATTTCCTAGTTTAAACTTATATGCTCTAAATCAGAATCTTTTGGGATGGGAGTCTGGAAATTTTCATTTTTTGATTCTTTTTAAGAAACTTTAAAATTTGAGTTAAATATAGACATATGCAGTCTTAAGAAATAATGGAGATCCTTTGGACCCTTTAATTCACAATGGTAATAGTTTTAAAAAAATTACTATTTTTTAATTTTAAGATTTTATATTATAGTTTTAAAACTTTTACTATACACATAAGAAACTATATACATTTATTCTGAGGGGACAGTTCCATGAATTTTTCAGAGTGAAGATAGCCCTGTGTCACCAATACCAAGATCAGGAAATGGAACATTTCCAGCCTTCCAGAAGGCCTCTTGGGCCCCCTTCTAGTCATTCTAGGGTAACACCTGTTCTGACTTCCATTGCCATATTGTCTTTCCTGTTCTAGAACTTAACAAATGGAATTATACAATGTGTATTCTTTTGTGTCTGCCTTTTTTGTTTGTTAATTGAGATGAAATTTATATAACACAAAATTAACCATTTTAAAGTGAATAATTCATTGACATTAAAATGTTTACAGTGTTGTGTAACCACTTGTATCTTGTTCCAGACATTTTTGTCTCCCCAAAGGAAACCATGTGCCCATTAAGTAAGAGCTCTCTATTACTCATGCATCTCCCCACTGGCAACCACCAATCTGCTTTCTGTCCCTATGGATTTACCTATTCCAGATATTTCATGTAAGCGGAATCATGCCTTTATTATTATTATTATTATTATTTCGGCATATTATGGGGGTACAGATTTTAAGGTTTCAATAAATGCCCATTCCCCCCTTCCCCTGGAATCATGCCTTTTATGTAACTTTTTGTGTCTAGCTTTTTCCACTTAGGTGTGTTTTTCAGGTTCATACGTTGTAGCATATATCAGTACTTCATTCCTTTTTTTCAGAGGAGTATTCAACATTATTCATGTATATATCACAATTTGTTTATCCATTAGTAGACATTTGAGTTGTTTCTGTCTTTTGTCTATTGTGAATAGTATTGCTGTGAATGTTCCTGTACAAGTATTTGAGTACCTGCTTTCAGTTGTTTTGGGTAAATACCTAGAAATGGAATTGCTGGGTCTTCTGGTAATTCTATGTTTTAAGTTTTTGTGGGTCTACCAAACTGTTTTCCATAGCAACTGAATGAAGTGTTTTACATTTCCAGCAGCAATATATGAGAGTTATAATTTTTCTCCATCCTTGCCAGCACTTGTCATCATACCCATCCTTGTGGCGTGAAGTGGTACCTCATTGTGTTTTTGATTTTCATTTCCCTAATGACAATGATGCTGAACATATTTTCATGTGCCTGTTGGCCATTTATATATCTTCTTTGGAGAAATATCTATTCAAGTCCTTTGCACATTTTTTCATTGGGATTTTCTTTGGTTGTTGAAAGTTGGAGTTCTTTATATTCTGGATACTAGACTATTATACTTTTCTGTAGTTATGAAATTATGTCAAAAGAAACACTTAGAAGGATATTCATGTGGTCTTTTTGTCTCCCTTTTATAGTCTTTTGACCATGCCCAGTACTCCCTATCTCCTATCCTATTTTATATTTTACTAGCATATTTACTGCTGTTTAATATGCCATCTAATGTGTTTAATTTCTTACTGTCTTTCTCCCTTAGCTAGAATTGAGGCCCCATGTGGGAAAGGATGTTTTTCTATTTTGTTCACTGTTTTATTTCCATTATTTAGATCAAGGATCGGCCAACTGTGACTGGAAAGCCAAATCTGGCCTACTCCTTTGTTTTTGAATAGCCCACAAACTAAGAATGTTTTCACTTTTTTTAAAATAGTTGAAACAAAATCAAAAGAGGAATAATCTTCCATGATACCAGAAAATTATGTGAAATTCAAATTTCAGTGTCCATAAATGAAGTTTTATTGGAACATAGCCATGCTTATTTGTTTATTTTCTCTGGCTGCTTTTGGGCTACAGTGGTAAAGTTGAGTAGTTGTAGTGTTGTCTGTGTGGCTCACAAAGCCTGAACTGTTTAATAGATATGGCCCTTTATAGAAAAGATTTGCCTGGCATATAGGTGCCCAATAAATTTTTGTAGAATGAATGAGTCTTAACCTATGGTACCACAGAGGAATCTAAATTGGAAATCCTTCAACCACCCAGTTCTTGAAAATTTGAGCTTGTCAAAAATTTTTTGTTTTGGCTGCTAAACAAACAAAAAAAATCTCCAAATGATTTTTTTCAGTCAGAAATACAGTTTCAATGGCCTCTATTCATATTCTCAATGTGAGTATTGATGATGAGATAGTAGGGAATTAGTAATTCTTAGCATGGTATTAGGTAATATAGGCATATTATACAAGTTTTACTAGTGTTAGTGTGGAAAAGATCATGACAACATGTAGAACACATCCTGTTTTTATTACTCTATTTTAAAAAATTGAAGAAAGTTTGTTTCAAAGTCTGTATTTCCCCCCTTTCTCATAGCTTTAGATCAATAAAGCTACCTACTTATCAATAAAGGCAACAATTAAATAATTTTGATAGTATAATTAGTTTTGAATAAGAAATTATATTATCACATGTTCTATATTTTATTCATCTAATGATGTATTTGTTGATTTTGTACTTGAATGACAGAGTATGAATACTAACATATTGGTAATTTCCTGTTAATGTCTGACTTCTTCTTGAAGGAAGATTGGAAATTGAACAAATATAAATCATTCTATATAAAAATATTTTATAATGTGCTAGCATAGTTTTTGTACAACATTTGAAAACTAAATTGTTTACATCTGTAAGAGCTATTAATAGAGGTCTCCTAATAGATCCCCAGAGGTATAGTATACCCTGTAGCCTTGCAAACAGTTCTTATTTTATTTTATGCTTTCAGCAAAGGGCATTATATGGGTAATATACATTGTGGTCCCTAGTAAAAGAGGAACACTTTGCAGGTTTTTGTCTTGGCTTGGCCTTCCCAAATTTCATTAACAGAAAAGGGTTTGCGTGTTGTGGTGAGAGAGTGACTCCTGACTCACCTCTTGGTCTTCCTGCCCTCTCTTTGCTGGGTTAGTCAAAGGGATCTTACTTTTAAAGCCTGTCTTCTTTAAAAATTATGAGTAAACTTAAAATATATTTTGCTTTTGAAATTCCATCTCTTAGGAGGGGGACAGGATGGGGCTGAGTGGGAAAAAATTCCATCTTTTAGAAACTGAAAATACTATTGCCTGAGTTTATTTCATTTTTCTTATTTTAATAATGAAAAGATTGGATTCTTAACACTATTACATTTCGGTGGCATTTCTATATAGGAGTAACTTGTAAAAATTAATAAGTATCAGTTTGCTTAAGGTGTTATAGTTCCCAATGATTATTCTGTTTATATCTAGTTGTAATTAACTGCTGTTCATTCATTCTACAAATATTTATTGACTATGATGTGCTAAGCATTGCTTTAGACATTGGGATACAATACCTAAGAAGGCAAATTCTTGTACTTATGGGTCTTACATTCCATGGGAGGAGCTAGATGAACATTGTATATAATGTCAGGTAGTGGAAAGTACCTTAAAAATAGTAAGAGAGAAGAGAATGATTGGGGAGGGCTGGGAAAATGCTATTTTAGATAAATCAATGAGGGGTGGCCTCTTCGATGTCATTTGAGCAGAGACATAAATGAAATGGGGGAGGGCTCTTGAAGATGTTGGGGAAGGGAATAGTGAGTGCCATGGCGTCAGCCTAGCTCACAGCAACCTCAAACTCCTGGGCTCAAGCAATCCTGCTGCCTCAGCCTCCCGAGTAGCTGGGACTACAGGCATGCGCCACCATGCCCAGCTAATTTTTTCTGTATATATTAGTTGGCCAATTAATTTCTTTCTATTTATAGTAGAGATGGGGTCTTGCTCTTGCTCAGGCTGGTTTTGAACTCCTGACCTCGAGCAATCCGCCTGCCTCGGCCTCCCAGAGTGCTAGGATTACAGGCATGAGCCACCACACCCAGCCCGGGGAAGGAGAAGGGAATTCTTGATCAGAGGGAAAAGTACCCCACTGTCCCTTTTTATTTCATTTCATTCTTTTTTGTAATAACTGATCACCATATGACATCGGTTATTTATATATACATACACATGTATGTTTACATGTACATAGTCTGTGTTTATTGACCCTCTTCCCTTATTAGTTTATCTCTCACTAAGTTCAGCATTTCAAAGGAATGAATGAACAACAGATGCAAAGGCCTTGAAGTGAGGCATTCTTGGTGTGCTCAGGCAATTGCAGTGTGGCTGGTGTACAGTAAGGGAGAAGAAAAATAGGAGAGAGTAAGTTGGAAGATGGCTGGAGGAGCCAGATCATGTAGGCTCTTGTAAACCTTGGAAATCAGGACTTTGGATTTTGTTTTGAGACAGGGTTCTGCTTTGTTGCCCTGGCTTGTCTTGAGTTCATGGGCTCAAGCAATCCTCCCACCTCAGCCTCCCAAGTAGCTGGCATTACAGGCGTGTGCCACCATGCCTGTCAGGACTTTGGATTTTATTCTAAGTGTGATGGAAAACTACTTGTAGGTTTTTGAACAGAGGAGTAACAGGATCTGACAGATCTTAAAATGGTTACTTATTGGTCATGATTACTAATTATACAAAATGAGTCACATCAGAAAATAGACAGGTGACCTTTAAAAAGCTTATCTATATCATTTATAAAGGCGAAGCTAGTGTATAGGCTGATTACTTTATGTTAAGTAATATGCTACTTTTTTTGTCAGCTTCATTGAAGTATATATACAACCAAATCCATCAATTTTATGTGTACAGTGATAAGTTTTAACAAATACATATAGTTGTGTAACCACTAATGCAATCATGCTGTATAACATTTGCATCACCCTCAAATTCTCTCATACCTGACTATAGTGAATCCTTTCCTCTCAATGGTCCCTGGCAACCACTGACTGTCTGCTTTTTGTCACTATAGTTTGGCCATTTCTAGATTTTGTTGTAAATAGAATCACACAATTAGTGATCTTTTGTGACTGGCTTTTTTCGCTTAGCATAATGGTTTTGAGATTCATCCATATTGTAGGGTGTATGAGAAGTATAAGTATATAAATCTTCCTGTGGACTTTATGTGAATTTAATTTATGTGGTCATTGGCTTTCATTTCTCTTGGATAAATACTTAGGAATAGAATTGCTGGGTCTATGGTAAGTGTATGCTTAACTTTAAAGAAAACTATCAAACTATTTGTCACTTGCATTCTCACTAGCAATGTGTGAGGGTTGCAGTTGTTCCACATTTTTGCCAATACTCAGTAGTGTAAATCTTTAAGATTTTAGCCATTTTAGTGGTTATATAGTGGTATCTGGTGGTTTTAATTAGCATTTCCCTAATTACTAATGTTAATAAAAATTATTTATGATCCTTGTGAAAGATTGTAAAGCAGACTTTATTCAAGTGGGGGAAACTATTGTGATAGGTATAGGAACCACTGCTGTAGCTGGGATTTTGCAGTGAGGAAATGGGCTCAACTCTGAATATAGCATGGGAAAACAGGAATTTATAGCCAAGGAACAGGGTAGGGATCAGTGGATGGAGGATTACTAAGAGGTAACATTAGGGGTAAGGGGGATTCTAGCTAAACTGACTTAATAGGATTCTTCCTGGAGGAAAACCCGGGTGATCAGATATCACCTGGGGGCAGGGAAGGATAAGGAATCTGATTAGATATTGAGGGTGATCAGATATCAAGGGTTGGGGGTTCTTATCAAATTGACTTAGCAAGATTTGTAATAGAATTGGGCAATGCAGAAACAAACATGGAAGTCTAAAAGTCAGGCCTAGTTGAAAGGTTCAGAGGAGCCTAAGAAGAGTTTGGTCAGTGAGGGAATCTTTGTCAATAATGATGTTAAGCATCTCTTCATGTGTTATTTATAATCTGTGTATGAAACTGTTTGCCACTAAAAACTTTGGATTGTTTGTCTTACTGTATTGTATGGATTTTTAAAAAATTACATTTTGGATAAAAGTCCTTTAACAGATACATGTTTTGTAAAATTTTTCTCCCAGTTTGTAGCTTGATTTTTTTTTTTTTATAAATTATTTTAGAACAGTATTAGATTTACAGAACAATTATGAAAATAGTACAAAGAATTCCCAATTTCCCCAATTAGTGTCTGAATTAGTAGGTACTGTTGTCACAATGAATGAATCTATATTGATACATTATTAACCAAAGTCTTACTTTATTCAGATTTCCTCAGTTTTTGTGTAATGTTCTTTTTCTGTCCCAGGATCTCATCCAGGATACCACGTTACATTTTTAGCTGTCATGTCTCTTTAGGCTCTTTTGGCTGTGACAGTTTCTCAGACTTTCCTTGTTTTTATAACCTTAACAGTTTTGAGGAGTACTGGTCAGGTATTTTGTAGACTATCCCTCGATTGAGATTTGTCCAATGTTTTTCTCATGATTAGAATGGTTTTTGGGTGGAAGACCAGAGAGAAAATGCTATTCTCATCATATAATAATAAGAGTACTTACTGTGATGTACTTACCATGACTTATCACTGTTGATGTTGATTTCTGTCACATACCTTAGTGTTTGCCAGTTTCTTTACTCTAAATTTATTATTTTTTTCTTTCTAAGAAAGAAGTGCATACTGTGTTCTTCTGAAAGAAGTCAGTATGCACAGCTCACACTTAAGGAATAGAGAGTTATGCTTCGCCTTCTTGAGAGTGGAGTAACCAAAATTATTTGGAATTCGTTTGTACAGAAGATTTGTTTCTTCTCCCCTATTTATTTATCTATTCAATAATTAATTTATATCAGTGTGGGCTCATGGATATTTGATATTTATTTTATCCTTTTGGTTGTAATCCAGTATTACTTTATTTATTTTGTTGCTCAAATTGTTGCAGCTTTGGCCATTGGGAGCACTTTCAGTTGGCCCTTTTGTTCTTTTGATATACCCTAATCATTGTAAGGTTATTTTTTGAGAACTTTCTTACTTTCCAGTGGTATAAGATGCTTCAGGCTCATTTTGTATGTTTTTTGCCCCAGTCCTAGAATCAGCCATTTCTCCAAGGAATCTGGCTCCTTTTATTGGAGAATGTATGAGAAACCAAGACCTGAGTGCTACGTATACTTTTTGCTACTAGGTGTCATTAATTATAGGTTCTCTTAGTTGATAGAGCAAGGAAATATATGTTTTTATACTACCCCATGTATATGTGTATGCACATGTGTGTATATATATATATATATATATATATATATGTATTATCCTTATATAGTGGCTTGCTTTTTTATAGTAGCTTTTGAAGAGCAAAACATATTAATTTTGATAAGATTCAATTTGTTATTTTTTTCTTGTATAATTCATGTTTTTCATGTCATATGCAAGAAATCCTTGCCTAACTCAAGGACACAAGACTTTATCCTATATTTTCTTTTAGAATGTTTATAGTTTTAGCTCTGACATGTAGGTCTATGATTTATTTCAAAAATTAATTTTTGTGTATAGTGGTATGGGGTAAATGTCTTTTTTCCTTTGTATATTTTTCTAGTATCATTTTATTTTCACCATCTATCTAACAGGATGAATAGCAACATTTGTTGAAAAGATTATCCTTTCTCCATTGAATTGCCTTGTCATCTTTGTAAAAATTGATTACATATGTGCAGGTCTATTTCTGGATTCTATTCAATTTAATTCATCTATATGTCTAAATTTATGTCAATACAACACTCTCTTAAAATCTTGAAATTAGGCAACATAAGTCCTTACAGTTTGTTCTTTTCCAGAGATTTTTTTTTTGGCAATTCTAGTTCTTTTGCATCTGCATAAGCATTTTAAAATTAACATGTCAATCTTTACAAGAAAGTCTGCTGGAATTTTGACTGGGATTATGTTAAATCAGTTGATCAATTTAATAATATTGAATCTTCCAATTTGTAAGCATGGTATTTCTCCCCATTTATTGATATTTTCTTTAATTTCTCCCAGGATTGTTTTGTGGTTTCTAGTGTATAGATCTTGTACATACTTCATTTTGTTTATCCCTGACTATATCATGTTTTTCATGCTATCATAATGGATATTTTAAAAAATTCAATGTCTAATAGTTTGTTGTTACTGTGTAGGAAAAGAATACTTTTTCCTTTATATGCATTTTTTTTTTCCTCTTACTTGCCAAGACATTAGTATAATGATGAATGGAAGTGGTGAGAACAAATTATCTTTGCCTTGCTCCTGATGTTAGGGGAAAGCATTTAGTCTTTCACAATTATGACATTAGCTGTATATTTCTCATAAATAAACTTTTATCTGGTTGAGAAAGTTCCCTTCTATTTCTTGTTTTTTAGGATTTTTTAAAAAATTATGAATGGGTGTTGAATTTTGTTAGCTGCTTTATCTGTCTTTGTTGAGATAATCATATGGTTTTTCACTTTTCTCTTAGTACAGTGAATTACATTTATCAATTTTTTACTCAGTGTTGCATTCCTGGGGTGAATACTACTTGGTTGTGATACATTATTCTTTTTAGGTTAATTAGGTTAAGGAAGTTCCCTTCTATTCCTGAATTACTGAGAGTTTTTTATATCATGAATGGATATTTAATCTTTTAGAGTGATTTTGCTACAGCTATTTAGGGGATCATGTGGTTATTCTTAGTTTGTTAATTGATTGATTTTCAAATGTTGGATCAGTCTTGCATTCCTGGTATATACCTCATTTGGTCATAATGTATTGTCCTTTTTGTATATTACTGGATTAAATTTATTAATATTTTGTTAAGGATTTTTACATGTATATTCAAAAGGGACAATATTCCTTGTTTTGAAGAAATTTATAGTATTCATTGATTATTAGAAAAGAAGGAAGATCTCAAGTCAGTGGTTTAATCTAACACTTTAAGAAACTAGAGGCTGGGCGCGGTGGATCATGCCTGAATCCTAGCACTCTGGGAGGCTGAGGCAGGCAGATTATTCAAGGTCAGGAGTTCGAAACCAGCCTGAGCAAGAGCGAGACCCCATCTCTACTATAAATAGAAAGGAATTAATTGGCCAACTAATATATATAGAAAAAATTAGCCGGGCATGGTGGCACATGCCTGTAGTCCCAGCTACTCGGGAGGCTGAGGCAGCAGGATTGCTTGAGCCCAGGAGTTTGAGGTTGCTGTGAGCTAGGCTGACGCCATGGCACTCACTCTAGCCTGGGCAACAAAGTGAGATCCTGTCTCAAAGAAAAAAAAAAGAGGAGCATATTATATCCAAAGTAAGCAAAAAGAAAAGAAAAATCATAAATAGTAGAAATCAATTAAATAGAAAACAGAAAGCCAGCAAAACCAATAGTTCTTTGAAAAGATCAGTAAAATTTATAGACATCAAGCCAGGTGGATTAGGACTATGAAAGAGGAGTCACACATTACCAGTATTAGAAATGAAAAAAGGGACGTTTTCACATCTTTGTGATATATTCTGATATGCTTTTACTTTTATCTCTTTGGGCTTTTATATTTAAGGAGGGTTTCTTATAGTCAAGTTTTATGACTTGACTCTGCCTTCTAGTAGAAGTGTTTAGACAATTTGAATTTAATGTAATGATTCATATGGTTATATTTAAAGCTGTCATCTTACTATTTGCTTTCTATTGGTTTCATCTCTACTTGGTTCTCATTTCTTTTTCTATTTTTGAGGATTTAATAAATGATTCCATTTTATGTTCACTATTCTACACTTCTTCGTTTTATTTTTTAGTTGCTATACTGTTTGCAGAATCTATCTTTGAATCATCACAGTCTATTTGTAAATCATATTATAGACCTTCTTGTATAATATGAGAACCTTATAACAATATACTTCCATTTACTCCTCCCAATCTTTGTTTTTCCTTTGTCTTACAGTTTATACCTATATTTGTTATAAATCCCACAATACACTGTCATTATACTTAAAACAATTATCTTTTAAAACGTTTAGAAAAATGAAAGACAATTTCTATATATCTTAACATTTACTTAGACTTTTCTTTTTCTCTTTTTTTTTTTTTTTTTTTGAGACAGAGTCTCACTTTGTTGTCCAGGCTAGAGTGAGTGCCGTGGCGTCAGCCTAGCTCACAGCAACCTCAAACTCCTGGGCTTGAGTGATCCTTCTGCCTCAGCCCCCCGAGTAGCTGGGACTACAGGCATGCGCCACCATGCCCGGCTAATTTTTTATATATATATCAGTTGGCCAATTAATTTCTTTCTATTTATAGTAGAGACGGGGTCTCGCTCTTGCTCAGGCTGGTTTTGAACTCCTGACCTCGAGCAATCCGCCCGCCTCGGCCTCCCAAGAGCTAGGATTACAGGCGTGAGCCACAGCGCCCGGCCTCTTTTTCTCTTTTTAATGGGGTTTTTTTTTTTTTTTTCCTTGCTTGTTTGCTTGAGTTCAAAACTACGCCACGCTTGATGAATTTGCTTGTCATCCTTGTGCAGGAGCTATGATAATCTTCTTTGTATCCCTCCAGTTTCAGTAGATGTGCTGCCAAACAAGCATGATGTTATTGTAAATGGGATTACTTTGTGTTTTTTTTTGAGACAGAGTGTCACTTTGTTGCCCAGGCTAGAGTGAGTGCCATGGCGTCAGCCTAGTTCACAGCAACCTCAAACTCCTGGGCTCAAGCAATCCTGCTGCCTCAGCCTCCCGAGTAGCTGGGACTACAGGCATGTGCCACCATGCCCGGCTAATTTTTTTTATATATATTAGTTGGCCAATTAATTTCTTTCTATTTATAGTAGAGATGGGGTCTTGCTCTTGCTCAGGCTGGTTTCGAACTCCTGACCTTGAGCAATCTGCTCGGCTCGGCTTCCCAGAGTGCTAGGATTACAGGCATGATCCACCGTGCCCGGCCGTACTTTCTTAATTTTATATTCAGATTATTCATTGCTAATCTGTAGAAATCCTATTGATTTTTGCAAATTGATCTTGTATCCTGTAACCTTGTGTAAACTTACTTATTAGTTCTGATAGTTTTTTAGCAAAGTCCTCAGTATTTTCTATATATAAGGTCATGTTATCTTGAAATAGAATTTTACTTCTTCCTTTCCAGTTTAGATGCTCTTTCTTTATTTCCTTTTTTCCCCTTCATTGTCTGGTTAGTTGTATAGTATATTGTTGAATAGAATGAGTGAGAGTGGATATCTCTGTTTTGTTCCTGATTTTAGGGGAAAGCATCCAGTCTTTCATTATTCATTACGATGCCAGCTCTGGACTTTTCATAGATACCCTTTATCATTAATGTTAAGGAAATTTTTTTCTATTAATATATCTAGTTTTTTGAATGTTTTTCTTATGAAAGGGTGTTAGATTTTGTCAGATGCTGTTTTCTGTGTTTATTGATAAGATCTTGTTTTTTATCCTTTATTTTATTAATATAAGGTATTACATTGATTAATTTATAGATATTAAACCAGTCTTGCTTTCCTGTTGTTTGTAATACATAGTCCTTTTGCTATTTTGCTGAATTTTGTTTGCTAGTATTTCTTTGATGATTTTTTTGTCAATATTTACAAGATATATTGATCTGTAGTTTGTTTTTCTCATGATATCTTTGTTGCATTTTGATATCACGGCTTCATACAATAAGTTGGGAAGTGTGTTTTTACTTAGTTTTTGGAAGAGTTTATGAAGGATTGGCATTCATTCTTTAAAACTAATGGTATTTTAATTTTTGTTTTTGTCTTTTAGGATTCTCCTTTTACAAATGCTGGAATGGGATCTAATCTAAATCTCTTAGGTGAAATTGAGTGTGATGCCAGCATAATGGATGGAAAATCCTTAAACTTTGGAGCAGTTGGAGCACTGAGTGGTATGTGGACATTATGACATGCTGTCTCTATTCTTTGGAAAACTGTGTATATTTCCATTTCATGCCTTCTAAAGACTTCGTCCAGTCTTTACACCATTCTTGCTTGGTGTTGAAAACAAATGTTTTTCTTCTTTTATTAAATTTAAAACATGAACTCTTAGCTATGAATGGTTTTAAAGAAAACAACAAAACAGTCTATCTCTTAGTTTTGGGTTAGAATTTGATCATTCTCCTTTATCCCTTGAAGAAATTATAGATATTTAAAACTTGACTTAGGCCGGGCGCGGGTGGCTCACGCCTGTAATCCTAGCTCTCTGGGAGGCTGAGGCGGGCGGATGGCTCGAGGTCAGGAGTTTGAAACCAGCCTGAGCAAGAGCCAGACCCCGTCTCTACTATAAATAAAAAGAAATTAATTGACCAACTAATATATATAGAAAAAGTTAGCCGGGCATAGTGGCGCATGCCTGTAGTCCCAACTACTTGGGAGGCTGAGGCGGCAGGATTGCTTGAGCCCAGGAGTTTGAGGTTGCTGTGAGCTAGGCTGACATCATGGCACTCACTCTAGCCTAGGCAACAAAGTGAGACTCTGTTTCAAAAAAAAAAAAAAAACTTGACTTAGAATATTATATTTTATAATTTATTTAAACTAATTAAAATATATTTTCAGTGTAAGAAATTTCAGATGAAATAAATACAATTTACCTTTGATCCTCTAAATCTTTCCTTCTTGTCCTTTTCTTCTCCTGATGTTTAACTAGTGAAAATCCAATGCCTTTATCTTTATTTTTATGTAATAGAGACATAGTTTTATTTTGTATATATAGTTGTTTCTTAAAAAATAAATTATTTATTATTATGAAACTTTTTTCTTTAAATAGGATGTCTTAGAGATTTTTCCAAATTAAAATATAAGTGTTAATGTCTTTTGATGAATAGAAGTTTTAAATATTTATTTATTTAAGTATCATTTATAGTATCTTAAGATAAATTGCCTTTGAATGGGATCTCCCTTTCCAGTACTTTGAGGTCTATAAGACGTATCTAGAAAATTTTACTACTGTGGAAAATGAAGACTGCTTAAATTGAATGGGGACTAAGGAGAAGGGCCTGTGGTTTTTCTTTTTGATTAATTGTTGTAATACTGTCCTTCAGGTGGCTGAGGGAGTTTCATATTTTCTTTAGACATCATTAGACACCGAGGCTCTTACAGGACAACTTTGATGTTATATGAATTCTGCCATTTTGCTAGCACTCATATGCCTCTTAGATCTACCACTTCATTAGAACTACTAACTCCATTCATATTAATTTTTGTTACAAATCTTACAAAGAGGGGTGCTTCTGGGTATTTAGGTCCATATTTTATGTTAAGGCTGTATATTTGGTTTTCATAAATTGTCCAAGCCCATGGTGGCTGGCTTTTTGTATTGCTGTTTTTTAAGTTTTTAATTTTAACGATGTCTAAGTTATCAGCCTTTTCTTTTATAGTTAATTCATTTTGTGTTTTAAGAAATTTTTTTCTATCCAAAGTTATGAGGGTAGTCTCCATTGTTTTCTTTTAGTAATTTTATTGTTTTTACCCTTCACATTTAGCTTTCTTATCAAGCTCATACTAATTTTTGTGTATATGAGAATAGGGGTCAACATTTATTTTTTTTTCTCATATGAATATCCAAATGGTTTATTGTCCTTTATTGAAAAGGTGGTCCTTTCCTCATAGAATTGTGTTGGTAAATTAAGTGACTGTATGTGTAATGGTTTGTATCTGTACCCTGTTATGACTGGCTTCATAAAATGAGTTGGGGATTATTTTTTTCTCTGTTCTTTGAAAGAGTTTGTGTATGATTGGAATAATTTCATTTTAATTGTTTAGAAGAATTCATCAGTTATTCCAAATTAATGGAGTTTTCTTTGTGGGAAGTTTTATAAAATAGGATTCAATCTTGAAAGTTTATAAGATTATTTATATTTTCTTTTATTCATGTGTGTTTTTCAAGGAATTTGTCTATTTCATAGAAGTCAAATTTATTTGCCTAAAGACATTTTAAGTTAGCTTTTATTATTGATTTCTAGTTTAATTCTGCTGTTGTCAGAGAATATACTATGTGTGATTCTAGTCCCTTCAAACTTTTTGAGACTTGCTTTATGGTGTGAGACCCAGGTTGCATTCTGTTTCAGTAACATTCCTGTGAATTTCAAATGTGTATTTATTCTGCAGTTTTGGGGTATGGTGCTGTATATATGTCGATTAGGTCAATTTGATTTTTCATTTGTTCTGATCTTTTATATTTTTTCTGATTTTTGTGATATGTAAGAAAGGGTATTTCAATTAGTTTTAATTTTCATTTCTTTTATTATGAAGTTTTATTGGTATTTTAAAATAATTCATGTGTTTAAAGGTCATTAGCATTTCTCTGTGACCTGCCTATTCATACTTCTTTTGTGGCTTGCCTTTTAACTCTGTTTATAATATTCTTTATCATATTGTGATTTACAATTTTTAATTGTTAAACTTATTACTTTCCCTTTTGTGGCTTTTGTAAGTTTTTCTCATAGTTGATAAACATAGTTGCCTATGTTTTCTTCTAATATGTTTATCATTTATTTTTCATTTACCTCTTTAATGCATTGTTTTTTCTGAAATGACTAAAAATTTCTCCCTACATAATTTATTGACTAATAATAATAACTGCCATTTATTGACTGAATATAACATACTAGGCATTGTTCTGTAGTGGTTTACATATATTAAATCATTTAGTTCTCACAATATACTTGAGATCTATGCTTTTATCACCATTTTACAGATGAGGAAATGAGACACAGGAGAGATTTAATAATTTGTCCAAGTTTGTTGTATCAGTCTGAGTCAAACTAGGAGGCAGAAACCACAGAATAGTTTAAATAGAAGTTTAATATAAAGAGTTATTAAGCAATAATAGGAGAGTAACTATATAAAGATAAGAGAACTCAAGGTGTATCCTAGGGTGGAAGGAGAATACCCAAGGAAGGACAGACTTGCAGTGGGGTTCAGACTTCATTGCAAAAGGTGTGTTGCAGCCCACTGTATGGCAGAAAAGTGGCTGGATTACTCGGACCAGAGCTGGTCCACAGCCACTGTGAGCAGAACCAGTCCTGTGGGGCAAAGATGAACTCAGGCTGGTAGGTGGCACAGAGAGGTCAAGAGTCCATGTGTTGGAATGTACCCTAAATCCAGGAAAAAAGAAAAAAAAAAGAGTCCATAGGAATTGAACCTCCATTGAGCAGGATAAAGATTGGGCTTTTCCTTACTGCACAGCTTTCCCCATGGAACACTATGTATGTGTGCCTATGGGGCTGAGGAGGGGGTGTGGGGATTAGTGACCTTGACCAGGGTACAGTCTCATTTTTTCTGTGCTTCTCAGCTATGCCGCAGTGGTCCAAATCAGGAGCTGGAAAAAACATGTGCTGGCCAAATGCTAGGGAAAGCTGCTCCCTGTGGGCACTCAGCAGTGGAGAATACCACTAGGTCAAATCGTGAAGCCTGGTGAGCAAGCTACAATGTTTTTCAGTGCTCTCCAGTGACAGAGCTTACCACTTTGCTATCTGGTAAAGGAAACATGTTTAAAGGGCCCATATCCATTTTTACAGATCAGGCAACAAAGGGTGAATTTGTAGCTGAGAAGCAATGAACTGATAACTGGGACAGTTATAAAGTAGTTTGACTCCTGTACTTTTCACTCTTTGTTTTTTCTACCTCTTGTATATAGTTTATCCTTTTCCCAATGATTTGAAATATGTGTATTATATATTAAATACCCAAATTCACATGTGTCTATTTCTGAACTTTAGCTTTATTCTATTCCATTGATATATTTGCCTGCTTTGTATTCAAACCACACTCTTTTAACTAGAATATCTGTGAATAAGAAACGGTATCTTGCAGGGTGAATACTTCTTCATTTTTCTTTTTCAAAATTTTCTTTTCTTGATTAAGAGTCAGCTTCTCATACATCAGAGAAATTCTTTTGAAATTTTGATGGAGAATTTATACATTTGAATTTAGAAGTTATTTGGAAATTATTTATAATATTGAATCATCATATTTAGAAATATGTGTTAAGAACTAGTATATGGATCTGATCTGGGCTTTTCCTTTATTTTATATTTCATACTTCTTGTGGCAGAGGTTTTTGGCAAAGTAGCTAAATTTCTACAATTAGTTTTGTTCTGAGTCATTATGGTGGCCTTAATTTAAGTTTTTATAGTCTCTGTTCTCTGTATATCCCACTGCTGAATTTTTTTTTGAATTAATAGTGTCCTGAGAGGTATCCATAGATTATTGGTTAAGGGCATGGTCTCTGGCATTAGCAGCCTTTGTGTTAAAATCTCAGCTCTGTGATCTTGGACAGGCCACTTAACCCTTTGTGTAAAATTTCCTCACTAATCCTCACTAATATAGAATTCATAAGTGTCACCATGTGATAAGAGTTGAGGGATCAATTAAATCATCTGATACATTTAAGACTTTGGCACTGGGCTTGGTGCATAGTAGGTACTAATTACTTTCATTGTCTGCTACTGTCATCATCCTTGTCATATTTGCTATTGCCATTGTCATCTTGAGAATCACACTAACACTGTCCTGTCATTCCTTCCAGAGAAGCACTGTCATCTAATTTTTATATACTGGTTAGCCTCTTGGAAACGGTCTGAACCACATTTTAGGTTATAATCTTGTATATACTTGGCCTCTTCTTCCCCCTTAGTCAATTTGAAGGACTTTTTCTCTATTCTGTCTCTGTTTTAGGTGACATTTAAAATTTTTGGCTTATCTTTCCCCATTAATTATTCTCTCCAAGGTCAATTTGAAGTGGTTTATAATCATGTTTATTCTTCAAAGGAAATTCATGGTTTTGTGGTCAATAAATGCCTGGAGCATGTATTTAGTTTTGAGCATAGAAGAGTACCATATTTTCAGTTCATTTTTTTCTACTCTATTCTGAAATTTATTAAAAAGGAACCTCATTTAAATGTGCAGTGTTTCAAATTCAGTCTTTGCTGCTGTAGCACATGGTAAAACATGAGAATATACATTTTTTAAATTTGTTCTTGTCTTACATTTACTAGGTATTCATATATTTTTTTGATTTGACTCTTATTGTTCATGATTATTAAGAGTTTTCATTAGTATTATTTGATACCTTTAAAAAGAAGAATTTCCAATATATATTAAAGTTGTTTTACAGAAACAACCACAAAACCGAATGGGAAACTTGAAGACATTTCTGACTTCTTTTTCTGCCAATTTTATTTTATAGGAATCAAGAACCCAGTCTCAGTTGCAAACAGACTCTTGTGTGAAGGGCAGAAGGGCAAGCTCTCAGCTGGCAGAATTCCTCCCTGGTAACCACTTTGTTCTTCCTGACTTTCCTTGGGCCTTTGGTCTTTAGTGCATGCAATGTTTGAAGGCTGTTTTTTTACTCCACAGAAGGCTGATTCTGTTGGTTACAGTCCAGCAGTAGCATGCCTTTCAGAGGAAGACACACTTTGTTCTGTGATCTTGGAACATTTTGTATACTTGATAAAGCTCCAGACAGAATAGAATATCATGGATTAAAGCAGAAAGGAGATCAGAGTTAATTTTTGGTTTTGCAGTTGATTAAAGAGATGTTTTTGCTGTTGCTAAGTGTTCATTTGGGGTCATTTTATTATGAAACTATAAAAGTACATATTGGAGTCCAGAGTTTAAAGTAATTTTTAATTTTGAGAAGTTCTTAGAATAAAAGTACATAGAACATTGTAAATAGCCCATATGAACTTGTCATCCAGCTCCAATAACTAATAATTTGTTTTTCATCTATCTCATGCATCTTGATTTTTCCTATAGTATTTTAAAGCAAATCCTTAACATATTTCACCATTAAATTGTTTTGTAAATATCTCTATGTTTGCAAAACATAGCTAATGGTGGTTTTTAGCATGCCTAGTAGTATTAAGACATAGGCTTTAATATCATCTCATACTCTGTGCTCAGAATGCCTGACTGTGAAGGTTACTTTAACCTTTTTTGTTTGAAATTGTGGTGACAACACTATAGGAATCATTTTGTTTGACTCTGTGTGTGTGTGTGTGTGTGTGTGTGTGTGTGTGTGTATGTAGGAATTGTAAGTAAAAGCAATAAGATGATATTTTCTCCTTATTAAAGTAGCAAAATTAATAAAGACCAATAATATCTGGTATTGTTGAGGGTATAGTAAAACAGGTTCTTTTTTCTACTCATGGTAGAAACATAAACTGATATAGCTGGTTGAGAGACATTTTGATATTATTTTTTAATGTAAAAATTGAAAATTCACATGTTGTGTGCTCTAGCAACTCTATCTTAAGACAAAACGCATTTACCGTATACCCAGGAAGGCTTACATAGCTCAAGAACATCACAGCAATGTTGTTTGTAGAATATGAAACTGTAAACAACCTAAATGTCCATCAGTGGCTAAATAAACTAGTCATATTAGTCATGTTTTCTAGTCATATTAATAGTTACCCTGTGGCATTAAAATAAAGGAGAGGAATATTTGTATATAGTAATATGGATTACTATTAGTATTAATTTGCTTGGTCTACCATAATAAAATGCCATAGATTGGATGGCTTAAACAGCAGAAATTTCTTTTTATAGTTCTATTAATAGAAGTTGGGAAGTCCAAGATCAAGGTTCCAGCCTGCTAAGTTTCGAGTGAGGGCTCTTTTCCTGGCTTGTAGGTGGTCTCCTTCTTGCTGTGTCCTCACATTGGAGATTTGGTAGTGAGAATGCAAGTAAGCTTTTCCTTTTCTTAGAAAGACACTAGTCACTCATGACCTCATCTAACCCCGATTACTTCCAAAGGCTCCATCTCCAAATATCATCACATTGGGAGCTAGAGCTTCAATATTTGAATTTTGGGGTAGACAAAATTCAGTGTGTAGCAATAGATCTCTGCATTGTAGAGTAAAAATAATCCAGTTGCTAGTGATATGTTCAATTTAACTTACGTTTTTTTAAAGAATTACAAAATAAAATGATGCTTACCTGTTTCCTACCATCCCAGTTAAGAAATAAAACATTACCAAAAGATTTGAAGCTGCCTAAACTGAACACTTTCTAATGGAATCCTTGTTCTTCTGTTGTCCCACATCCTCCCACTGACCACATCTCTGCCCCACTCCTAGATGGACAGTTGTCTTGAGTTTAAACTTTCTCATTTCCATATATTCCTTCATACTATTACAACATAGACAATACTCTAGTTTTCTAAGGCTGTATAAATATGTGCATAGATGTACAAAAAAGATTTGTAAAGAAGATTACCAAACTCACTGTGATTATCTCAGGGGAGGAGGAAGGAGGGACCAAGATAAGGCAGTTGCCAAAGGGGAAATATATAATATTTTAATGTTGTATAAGGAGAAAACAAGGGGAAAAGTGATGGCTACCTCTTCATTAAAATAACATATAGTAATGCAGCACCTGACTGGAACTAGCTGATTTTCTTACATACGTAGTTCTTCAACTTTCTTCTTTGTTTTCAAATTGTTTTGATATTTTTATTGATTGACTGATTGACAGAGTCTCATTGTGTCATCCAAGATTGGAGTGAAGTGGCCCAGTCATAGCTCATTGTTATCTTGAACTCTGGGTTCAAGTGATTCCCTTACCTCAGCTTCTCAAGTAGTTGGAACTACAAGCACACACCACCATGACTGGCCAATTTTTAAATTTTTTGTAGAGACAGGGTCTCGCTATGTTGCCCAAGCTGGTATTGAACTCTTGGCCTCAAGGGATCCTCTTGGCTTGGCCTCCCAAAGTGCTGGGATTATAGGCATGAGCCACTGAACCCAGTTATATAAATTTTAGAATTAGCTTGTCTATTTTCATAAGTAGCCTGCTGGAGTTTTGATTAGAATTTTAATATGCCCATTTATTAAGGTTCTTTAATCTCTCTGAAGAGTGTTTTATAGTTTCCAGTATATAGAGCTTACATGGTGTTTGGGATCATATTTATACCTAGATATATTATTTCATTCTTTTTGATGCTATGGTAAATGGTATATTTAAAAATGTTAATTTCCAATTTTTCATTGTCAGTATATAGAAATATGATTGATTTTATTATATTGATATTCCATCCTGGGAATTTGGTAAAATTATTTTTTCTAGTGTAAGTATTTAAAAATTTTTATTATATTCTTTTTTTTGCGGGGGGGGGGGCAGAGTCTCGCTGTGTTGCCTGGGCTAGAGTGCCGTGGCATCAGCCTAGCTCACAACAACCTCAAACTCCTGGGCTAAAGTGATCCTCCTGCCTTAGCCTCCCAAGTAGCTGGGATTACAGGCATGTGCCACCATGCCTGGCTAATTTTTTCTATATATTTTTAGTTGTCTGATTAATTTCTATTTTTGGTAGGGACAGGGTCTCGCTCTTGTTCAGGCTGGTCTCGAACTCCTGAGCTCAAATGATCCTCTTGCCTTGGCCTCCCAGAGTGCTAGGATTACAAGCATGGGCCACCGTGTCTGGCCACAAGTTTTTTATTATATTCTTTAGAGATAGGATTTCCATCATCATCCAGGCTGGAATGCAATGGCATGATCATAGCTCACTATAACCTGAACTCCTGGCCTTAAGTGATCCTCCTGCCTTGACATCCCCAAATGGTGGGATTACAGGTGTGATTCATCACACCTGGCCTTTCCTAGTATAATTTTTGTAGATTTAAAAAATTTTCTACATATATGTCCTGTCTCCTGGGAATAAAGATAGTTTTACTTCTTACTTTTTAATCTAGATTCTTTTAATTAGTTTCTTTTTCTTACTTTATTGCACTAGCTAGAACCTCCAATGCAATGTAGAATAGAAATGTGAGAGTAAACATCCTTGCTTTGTTTGTGATCTTAGAGAGGAAGCATTTGATTTTTCACCATTGACTATGATGGTTGTTATAGGTTTATCACAGATGTTCTTTATTTGTTGAGAAAGTTTCCTCCTTTTTCTGGTGTGCTGATAGTTTTTAAAAGGAATAGGTGTTATACTTTGGCAAGGGCTTTTCTGTGTTTATTGAGATGATCTTAGAATTATTCTTATTTAGTCAGTTAATATAGTGATTGGTTGATTTTTGACTGTTAAAGCAGGAATTGCATTTCTAGAATAAATTCCACTTGGTTATAATATATAATCCTTTTTATATATTGTTGGTTTCAGTTTGCTAATATTTTGTAAAGAATTTTTGCATTTATATAGTGATATTGGTTTATAGTTTTCTTGTAATATCTGGTTTGGGTTTGTTTTGCTTTGTGGATGTGTAGGGATGTACATGTCATTAAATTTGGAAAGATTTTGGCCATTATTTCTTCAGATGTTTTTTCTGATCCTCCCTTCTTCATATGTCCTTCAAACTCTGATTATACTTATATTTGGCCGCTTGTGGTAGCCTTATAGATCACTGACAATTTGTTGACTTTTTAAAAAAAATTATTATGGGTACATAATAATTGTATGTCTTTATAGGGAGCATGTGATGTTTTGATAGAGGCATGCAATGTAAATTAATCAAATCAGGGTAATTGAGGCATCAATCACCTCAGGTATTTATCATTTCTTTGTGTTAGAACATTCCAATTCCACTCTTTTAGATATTTTAAAGTATACCCTAACTTATTGTTGATTATAGTTACTTTGTTGTGCTATCACATATTGTTCATTCTAACTATCTAACTATATTTTTGCACCCATTAATCATCTCTACTTTATCCTCCCCTCTCCACTACCCTTCCCAGCCTGTGGTAACCATCGTTCAACTCTTTGTCTCCAAGAGATCAATTGTTTTTAATATTTACCTCCCACATGTGAAGGAGAGCATGTGAAATTTGTGTTTTGGTGCTTGGCTTATTTCATATAATACAGTGTTCTCCAGTTCCATCCATGTTGTTTCAAATGGCAGGATTTCATTCTTTCTTGTGGCTGTATAACATTCCATTATGTATATGCACCATAATTTCTTTATCCATTTATCTGCTGATGGACACTTAGGTTGGTTCCAAATCTTGGCTATTGTGAATAGTACTGCAATAAACATGGGAGTGCAGATATCTTTTTGATACACTGAATTCTCTTCCTTTGGATATATACCCAGCAGTGGAATTGCTGGATCATATGGTAGTTCTATT
This sequence comes from Microcebus murinus, assembly GCF_040939455.1. Classification (NCBI taxonomy): domain Eukaryota; kingdom Metazoa; phylum Chordata; class Mammalia; order Primates; family Cheirogaleidae; genus Microcebus; species Microcebus murinus. The sequence continues at coordinate 18,113,360 of NC_134119.1, forward strand.
TTTAGATTTTTGAGGAACCTTCTTACTGTTCTCTATAGTGGTTGCACTAATTTACATCCCCACTAACAGTGTATGAGCATTCTGCTTTGTCCACTTCCTCGCCAGCATTTGTTGCTGCCTGTCTTTTTGATAAAAGCCATTTTAACTGGGGTGAGATGATATCTCATTGTATTAATATTTTTGATTTGCATTTCTCTGATGGCTTATGATGTTGAGCATTTTTTCATGTATTACACCTGTTGGCCATCTTTATGTCTTCTTTTGAGAAATGTCCATTGAGATCCTTTGCCAATTTTTAAATTGAATTATTTGATTTTTTCCTATTGAGTTGTTGGAGCTTCTGATATATTCTAGTTATTAGTCCCTTGTCAGATGGATAGTTTGCAAATATTTTCTCCCTCTCTGCGGGTTGTCTCTTCCCTTTGTTGATTGTTTCTTTTACTGTGCGGAAGCTTTATAGCTTGATGTGATCCCATTTGTTCAATTTTGCTTTGGTTGCCTGTGCTTTGGGGAGGTATTACTCAAGAAGTCTTTGCCCAGACCAATGTCCTGAAGCATTACCTCAATGTTTTCTTTTAGTAGTTTCATAGTTTCAGGTTTTAGATTTAAGTCTTTAATCCATTTTGATTTGATTTTTGTATATGGTGAAAGATAAGGGTCTAGTTTCATTCCTCTGCATATGGATATCCAGTTTTCCCAGCACCATTTATTGAAGAGACTATCCTTTCCCCACTGTATGTTCTTGGTCCCTTTGTTGAAGATAAGTTCACTATAGATATGTGGATTTATATCTGGGTTCTCTGATCTGTTTCATTGGTCTCTGTGTTTGTTGTTATGCCAGTAACATGGTGGTTTGCTTACTACAGCTCTATAGTATAATTTGAAATCTGGTAATGTGATTCCTCCAATTTTTTTCTTTTTGTTGAGGATGGCCTTGGCTATTCTGGGTCTCTTGTTCCATATAAATTTTAGGATTATTTTTTCTATTTCCGTGAAGAATATCATTGGTATTATGATAGAGATTGCATTGAATCTGTAGATTGCTTTGGGTAGTATGGACATATTAAGAATAATGATTCTTCCAATCCACGAGCATGAAATATCTTTCGATTTTTTTGTGTCCTCTTTTAATATCTTTCATCACTGTCTTATATTGTTCATTATAGAGATTATTCATTTCTTTGGTTAAATTTATTCCTAGGAATTTCATTTTATTTACAGATATTATAAATGGGATTTTCTTGTTTTCTTTTTCGGATTGTTTACTTTTAGTATATAGGTGCTACTGACTTTTATATGTTGATTTTGTATCCTGCAACTTTACTGAATTTCTTTATCAATTCTAAGACTCAGGCTGGTCTTGAACTCCTGAGCTCAAGAGATCCTCCTGCCTCAGCCTCCCAGAATGCTAGGATTACAGTCATGAGCCACTGTGCCTGGCTTTTCAGCCCTCTTCTGTCCTTCTTGATGAAATGTTAAAAGCAGGTAGTATGATTGTTCACGTGAATTTTGGTTCTTCTGAAGTTGCTTGCTTGTATGGATAGTTCTTGAATTTAGTGTTTGTGTGGAGGGGTGATTGTTGGAGGTTTCTATTCAGTCATCGTGCTGTGCCCTTTTCTGTTTACCTTTCTCATTATTTTTTTCTCTGTTTCATTTTGAATACCAATAGTCCATTGGTATCTTTTCAAGTTCACTAGTCATTTTTCAGCATTGTCCAATTACCTGCTGATCTCATTCAGTATAGTTTTTATTTCTGATGTTATAGTTTTTGTCTCTAGAAGTTCAATTTGCATCTTTTAAAAATGTTTTCCATGTATCTACTTAACATGTTTAATCTTTCTTCTAGCTTCTTAAACATATTAATAGTGTTATAATAACTGTTTTAATGTTTTTGTTTACTAATCCTCTTTATTATTTCTGGGTTGTTTTCAATTTAATGATTTTTCTTTCTTTATTATAGGTTACATTTTTCTGCTTCTTTGTGTGTTTTGTAATTTTTTATTTGATTCCAGATATTGTGAGTTTACCTCTGGGTGCTGTAAATTTTTGTATTTTAATAAATATTCTTAAATTTTATTCTAGGATTTGGCTAAGATATTTAAAAAGAGCTTAATCCTTGCAAGTCTTGCTTTAAACTTTGTTATATGAGACTAGAGAAGCATGTAGCCTGGAGTTAAATTAGCTTTGCTATTTGAAACAAAATTCTGCAGAGTACTATAACAGATGTACCTAGAATGAGGCCTTTGACTCTAGCTAGGGAGCATGAGCTAACTGTTCCTGGCCTTGCCTGAACTGGGCAATGTTTCCTTTAAAACTTTCAGGTTATTTGTTCCAAGGTTTTGGGTAATTTTCTCTTATGCATGTACTCTATTCAGCTGAAAACTAGAAGCGTACCTACCCCTGCAGATCTCTGGAGTCCTCTCTCTATGCAGCTCTCTCCTTTCTGGTACTGTGAGCTCTGGCTACCTCGGCCTCTCTGGATGCCCAGCTCTATCATGTCAACTCAGAGATTGCTGGGCTCCTGTTCTGTGGTTCAGAAATTCTGCATGCAGTAATAAAGATGAACCCTATGATTGTAGCAAGGCAGTCATGGGTTTACCTTGTTTACTTTCCTTTAAGGATCACTGTCCTATGTTGCTTGATGTCTCATGTCTGAGAACTGTTGTTTTCTATAGTCTGCTGTTTTTTTCATTGGTTTGGATAAGAGGGTAACTTTGTTCTCTGTTGTCCAAAAGTAGAAATCTCTGACATATCTGGAAATTCACTGTATACTATAGTAGTTTCAAAAAAGCGAATTCCCTGAGTACTTGAAATCAATGTAATAAAATTTATCATATTTTCACTTTAAGCTTATTTATACATGATCCTAATAAGTCTAGTTATCTAATTTCTATAATAATAGCTAACATTTATTGCACTTATACACTGTGACAGACACTGTTTTATGTAGTTTGATGTATTATCTCATGGAAATTATATGACTTATGAGGGTAACACACATTCTGCAGATAAAGAACCTCAGTTTCAAACTTATTCCCAGATGGACGTTCTTTCCAGGTAGAAGAACTTAAAAACAAGGTGTCATATGTTGAAGAGGCAAAGCATTCTATGGGGTAGCAAGTCGTTACATATAATGGATGTTTTCTAAGAAGTCTTTAAATAATGAGTTTACTATCTGTATACTTCATTGCAGAAGGCAAGAGGTATGTCTGTTTGAGCTGTGTCTAAAATTGTTAGAATTTATAAACTCTTAACCATTTGTTAGTAAACCCTCAACAGATAGTTCATTCCTTTGGTGCTTCTGTTGGCACCATGATATGTTGCACTGTTAAGTATTGGTGTTTGGTAATATTTTGTATCTTCATAAAGTTAGTTTAATTGCCATCATAAAGTCTTCAAATTTACCTCTGTCTTAATTTTACTTGATCTTGAATCTTTTTTCTCCATTATGAGAGTGCAACTTTGATAGCCATTACCAGGTAGAACAGGGGTTTTCAAAAAACTTGTGGGCCAAATCTGGTCTGCTGCCTGTTTTTATTATCTATTTATTTATTATTATTTTATTTTTTTTGAGACACAGTCTCGCTCTGTTGCCCAGGCTAGAGTGCCATGGCGTCAGCCTAGCTCATAGCAATCTCCGCCTCCTGGGTTCAAGTGATCCTCCTGTCTCGCCCTCCTGAGTAGTTGGGACTACAGGCATGTGCCACTATAACTGGCTAATTTATTTTTAGCAGAGGCGGGGTGTCACTCTTGCTCAGGCTGATCTTAAACTCCTGACCTCAAGTGATCCTCTCACCTCGGCCTCCAGAGTGCTAGGATTACAGGTGTGAGCCACTGTGCCTGACCTGCTGCCTTTTTTATAAATAAAGTTTTATTGGAACACAGGTATACTCATTTGTGTGTGTATTGTCTATGGCTGATTGTGCACTGCAAAGGCAAAATTGTGTTGTTGCAACAGAGATTTGGCCCATAAAGCCTAAACTATTTACTGTCTGGCCCTTAATAGGAAAATTTGCTGACCCCTAATCTAGAATTTTTTGAGAGACAAATTTAATTTTTGGTAATTTTTATTTATTTTAAATTACTGTTCAGTCTGTTGTATTTCATAAATTCTTTCATTGTATGAGTATAAAAAGAAAAAAATTAAAAACCTAAAGATTAAAAGAAACACAAGTGACCTATCAATTAATCAGAAAGTGTAGACTTAGTTGGATTATAATTCAATCAAATAGTTAAAGAAACCCAAATGACAATAATAGCAAAGATTTTGTAAGACCAGTAGGAAAATGTGAGCATTTGATTTATTTTTATTCTAAGGATTTATTGTTGAACAAATGTGTCAATTATGTTATAGTTATGTTTTCAAAAAATTTATAGTTGAAATTATGTAATGTCTGGGATTTGCTTCAAAATAATCTGAGTGAGGTATAAATGAATGAGATTGGCAATGTACTAGTAATTATTGAAGCAGAGTGATGACCTATTGGGTTCATTACACTATTCTCAGTACTATTTTTTTTGTGTAAATCCGTTTGGACAGCTATAGCAAACCACTTTAATACCATAAACAAGGTAACTTATAAATAACAATACTTATTTCTTGGTTTTGAAGCTGGCAAGTCCAAGATCAAGGAGCTGGTAGATTTGATGTCTGTCAGAGCTAGTTCCTCATATATAGCATCTTCTGGCTGAGTCCATGCAAGATGGGAAGGGGCAAGGCAGCTTTCTGGGGCTCTTCTATAAGAAGACTAACACCATTCAAGAAGGCTCCACCTTCATGACCTAATAACACCCCAAAAGGCCCCACATACATACTAATGTTATCCCAATACCTTGGGGGTTGGGATTTCAAAATATGAGTTTTGAGGGAGTCAGCAACATTCAGATCATAGTAGTTGCATATATTTGAAAATTTCTGTAATAAAAATTTGAAAAAATCTAGTTAAATTATTATTTAATTTGGTTGTTATATGTTATCACCAAATATAGCAGATTCTTCTTTATTCGTACTGTGTGTCTATAAGCTTTGAATAATTAATAACCTAGTTTGTCTTTCTTTAATTTTGTATATTTATGATGGACAAAGAAGTGATCGATAAAATAGAAATAGAAATTAATTTTTAAGTCCAAAGAAATAGTTACCATTTTCTCCTGTATCTGTCTTATTCAGAATAATGCAGTTTGATTATTGGAGTCTATGAAGATTTGTGAGAGCTTTCTGAATCACTAAATTACACATTTTAGACTGATTGTAGAGTCATGGTTCTTTGTAAATGAGTGGTTCCCATCCATAAGATTATAATTCACATTACCATATTTGCCCAGATTGCTCATTTCAGAGTGTTTTTCTCTGTAAGAACTTGCAGCAGCATTTGCAGCTTAGCTTATTAAAACTTTTAATTACTCCATCTCAGTGCAAGTCTCAGTAGAGTGTTGTTTCTTTTTGGTTTGAGCTCTGTTGCTGGGGCTAGAGTGCAGTGGTGTCATCATAGCTCACTGTAACCTCAAACTCCTCAATCCAGCGATCCTCCTGCCACAGCCTCCCAAGTAGCTGAGACTACGGTGCGTGCCATCTCCCCCTGCTAATTTTTCTATTGTTTTTTTAGAAATGGGGTCTTGCTCTTGCTCAGGCTGATGCTTTTTGTTTTATACCCCTTTAGACCTGCTTTACTATAAATTGAGGTGGGTATAATACAATGAAAATGCAGTCCTTTAATATAGGGACATTTGACACTATTATTTTGTTTAATATTTTTCGAGTGTTTATCTAATGCTTAGTGTGTTTCAGGCACAGTTCTAAATACTTGAGATATATTGATGAATGAACAAAGATCCCCCCATCCTTATGAAGCTTACAGTTTATAAGGGGAAGACAGAAATAAAACAACACATACAGTATATAAATTATAAATTATATAGTATTTTAGGGTGTAGAAAATAAATTAAAAAGATAAAAAGAGCAGGGTGGGTGGGATTGGGAATACTGGGTAGGGGAGTGCAGTGTGTTGGGATGCATTCTTAAATAGCAGGGATATTTGAGCAAATGAAGGAATTGCCATTTGGGAAGTAGAAGAAGATCCAGACAGGGAACAGTCAGGGTGAAGTCCCCAAGGTAGGAACCTCCTTGACATCTTAGTGGTTTACAAGAAGCTTGAGTAAAGTATACAAGGGGCAAGAGGTGTAAGAGGTCAGGAGGATCATATCATGTGGAACCTAGTAGATTCTTGTAGAGACTCCAGTTTTTACACTAGAGAAGACTTGCAAGAGAAGAGGAATGCCATTATCTCACTTGTGTTTCACAAGGATTTTATGGGCTGGTATGTTGAGAACTGACTGAAATCAGGGGGTGCAGGGAAAGGCAAGCACAGTAGTGAGGCCATTGCAACAATTTGGGTATCAGATGATGGTGGCTCAGACCAAAGTGGTAGCAGTGGAGGTGGTAAGAAGTGGTCAAATTCCAGATATATTCTCAAAGTAGTGTCAGTGGGACTTTCAAATGGATTCTGGTGAATGTTTTCTAAAAGCTTTTTGCTTGGAGACTCAGAGGAGTGCTTGAGAGAAATTTGAATTGGTACTGCATTGAATGTTTTGGAAAGTGATTTTTTTTGTCATATCAGTATGGTCTTTAACAAAAACTTGTGCTAAAATAATTTCAAAAGCGGTTAAATGATGTTTTGTGTGACCTACTAGACAGAAATTTTTGATATTAAGGAAAGGGCAGATATCTAGTATGCTTATCTATAAAATGACATCCAAATATTCACCTTCCTATGAGTATTTAAAAATGCCTAAAGTATTTCAAAACTTGCATAGCCAACAACAGCAATTTGATTTTATTTAGAATCAAAGCTATGAATGTTTAAAAAATGAAAAATAAAGCTAAGAATATTTTATAAAATGCCACTGATTCCAGGTACTAGAATTGAACCCAAAATGACCAATGGGAGTGCTGAGCATACTAGATTCACTTCCAAACTTCTGTCTTGATTATTTAGTTTACCACTTCAACTTCTTTTTTACATTTTCACATGAACAGGTTATTTCTTTTATCAAATTCTTTTTCTAGAAGAAGGAAATGCCAAAAATGCCACCAGGACAGCTCAAATCTGCATCCAAGTTCCTATTTCAGTTATTCTAGCATTTGAACTTTATGTGACAGCTTTTCTTTGCTGTAGTTTTCATTTGGTACAAGAGTAGGAAAAACTATTTTCCATTCTTAGAATCCTTTAGAATTTTTTAAAAATAGAGTTTTAAAGAGGTAAAGTTGTTTGTTCTTGTTGACCTTTTCTCCTCTCTTTTTTCAGTGCTCCTTCCATCCCCACCTTTGTGTGTACTGGAAAACAGTTTAGTTTAACCATTTAGTTTCCCATTGAAACCATTTGGATGTGTTTCCAATGATATACTTGGATTTCATTTTGCTGGTCTGTCACTGGTCTTATTAACAATAAAATCTTAAGACTTCAATATGTATTACTTTGAGTTTTTAGTATTGGAATGATTAGAAGAACAGAAACAAAAAATAGGGAGTGGGAAACTAACAAGTAGGCACCAGTTCAAGGAACCCATTACTAGCTGGCTGAGAACTTTAAAAAGTTGGCTATAGAAGATGAAGTGATTGATTATTGTGGTAACTGCTTGCCATTACTGTTTGCTTAGTCAAATTACCTAGGGCACGGGGTAGTTAATTATCCTACATGCTATTCGAAATCTTTGAAAATAAGTCTTTTCTAGTTAGCTAGCAGTGTCCTTTTATTCACATTGTTATGTTAAAACCTCCTGTGTAGGGCTTAAAAAGTTTCTTTTGGGAGTACCATAGTACTTTACTTACCACAGTGAAAATGATTCTGAGGGTATGTATATATTTCTATTATATCAAGGCTTAGATACATGTAAGCATACATGTTTGGGCATCTCTAGATATACCCACTAATTTCGGGCAGATCCAGGTATTCTGTTAGGCAATAATACCAAATCTGAAGACGTTCACTTAATCTTAAACTCTCTTAAACTGATTAAATAGATATTGTGACATAAACTGAGAACCATGTTAATCCAAGATAAATCTTAATGTTTTCTACAGGGAAGTCAACTATTTTTACTTCTTATTGAGTTTTGCCTGTTTTACTTGTTAGTTATTACAAATGATATCATAACATTTCCAATTGTCAAATTTTTGATTTGTTGAAAAATTTGAAAGAATTGAAGCATTTAGCCATCTTATTATTTTGAGGTAAATCTGGACTTATGTCTATATGCAAATTTTTTTTTCCAATTTCCTTACCATATCACTTTTTTAACTTTATTCAATAAATAGGAGATGACAGTGTGAATTTTTAAAATAATAATTTTTCTGTTAGCTTTTTAGTTGGAGAAGGAGCCTACAGATGGGCAGTAGATCATGGAATACCCTCTTGTCCTCCTAACATCATGACCACAAGTGAGTAAAAACTTTTAAAAATTTAAGCTATATGAGTACATATACCTTAAAGTGTAACATTTTTTTCTCTTATGACCCATGTAGTACAGATATTTAAGGAAGAAAGCTTATATGTTGAAATAGTTAAAAGATACGTAGGAAGTTATTTGATTTTAAGTGACCTTTATATTCCTAAAATCTTTTCATTGCATTCTCATGCTTTTATAGAAGTATTGGTGTAAAAGATTCCCTTTAGATTACTTAAAATAATTACTATTAATAAAATCATAATATCACCCTCCAAAGAGAGAGAGAGAGAGAAAGAGAGAAGAAAATACAGTCCAACATTTAATTGTTCTTGAGCTGAGGGGAGGAAACTTTACAGGTACAAATGCAAGGGAAGGAAAAACAAAGGTGTGACTTCATAGGAGTTAAAACTGAAAAACACTTGTCACAAATACAACATTGGGATATATCTTTAATTTATGAAGAAGTTTACTTTAATTCAACTTAATGAAAAACACAAATGCAAATAATAGCCCAATAGAAAAATGGTGAAAAGTCTTAAGTAAATAATATAACATAATTAATAGGGAAATTCAAATTAAAATGAGTACATGTTAAATTTGTTCCCTATTAATTTTTGAGAGAGTTAAAAAATATTACTCCTGGTAAGTGTGTGGTGAAATGAACATAATACATTGTAGGTAAATTTAAATTGGCAGAGATTTTGGAGGATAGCTAAGTAGTATAGGTAAAAAGCTTTAAACTTGTTCTGCTTCTAGGATCTGGTCATTGGAGATATAGACAAAGATTTATGTAGAAGGGTGCTCAGTGCCATATATGATAAACTCAGAGCCAATATCATTCTGAATGGGGAAAAACTGAAACCTTCCCACTTAGCTCTGGAACCAGGCAAGGATGCCTACTATCCCCACTTCCATTGAACATAGTGCTGGAAGTCCTTCCTAGAGCAAAAAGACAAGAGAGGGGAATTAAAAGCATCCAAATGGGGCCAGAAGAGATCAAACTCTCACTCTTTGCTGATGATAGAATATTATGTCTAGAAAACCCCAGGGATTCAACTAAGAGACTCCTTGGATTGATAAATGAATTCAGTAAAGTCTCATGATACAAAATTAATACACACAAATGAGAGGCATTCTTATACGCCAATAATAGTCAAACTGAAACTCAAATAAAAAACACAGTACCTTTTACAATAGCCTCAAAGAAAATAAAATATCCAGGTATATATTTAACAAAAGAGGTGAGAGATATATACAGGGAGAACTATGAAACACTAAGAAAAGAAATTGTAGAAGATGTAAACAGATAGAAAAATGTACCTTGCTCATGGATTGGTAGAATTAACATTGTTAAAATGTCATATTACCTAAAGTGAGCTACAGAATTAATGCAATCCCCATCAAAGTACTAGCATCATTCTTTACAGATTTAGAAAAAATCTTTCTATGCTTTGTATGGAACCAGAGAAGACCTCGTATAGCCAAAGCAATCTTAAACAAAAAGAACAAACTGGGAGGTATCAGTCTACTAGACTTCAAGCTGTAACTACAAGGCTATAGTAACTAAAACAGCTTGGTATTGGCACAAGAATAGAGACATAGACCTTTGGAATAGGATGGAGAATCCAGAGGTGAAACCATCTGCATATTGTCATGTAATATTTGACAAAGCAGACAAAAATATACACTAAGGGAAAGAATCCTTTTCAGTAAAGAGTGCTGGGAAAACTGGATAGCTACATGCAGAAGATTGAAACTGGATCCCCACCTCTTACCTATTACAAGAATTCTAGATGGATAATAGACTTAAACCTAAGGCATGAAACTTTTAAGAATCCTAGAAGAAAATGTGGGGAAGACTCTTTCAGACATTGGCCTAGGCAAAGAATTTATGAAGAAGACCCCCAAAGCAATCATAGCAGCTATAAAAATAAATAAATGTGACCTCATCAAATTAAAATGCTTTTGTACAGCCAAGGAAACTATCATTAGAGTGAATAGACAACAGAATGGGAGAAGATATTTGCTCTCTAGATATCCGATAAAGGGCTGATAACAAGAATCTATCTAGAACTCAAAAAAATCAACAAGAAAAAATCAAACAACCCCATCAATAAATGGGCAAAGGACATGAACAGAAACTTCTCAAAAAGAAGATAGAATAATGGCCAGCAAACATATACCATGTTTCCCCGAAAATAAGACAGGATCTTATATTTATTTTTCCTCAAGAAAACACCCTCAGGCTTATTTTCAGGTGATGTGTTATTTTTTTTAAGTACAGTACAACAATCTACATTTTTTCAAATATAGTTAGGTCATCTTCTTCTGGAACATCATCATAACTCTCCAAACCCCTAATTCTATCCTGAATTTCTTGCGACTCTATTTCCTTTAGAACTATTGGCCCCAACTCTCATGTTGAGCCATAGAGCTCTCATGGGGCAGATGAGAAGGGCTGCTTGATGAAATGCATGGGTTGTGCAGATATGCTGCATAGCCACGCCCATCACTAGGTCTTATTTTTGGGGTAGGGCTTATATTGCACAAATGATTAGAAATCTTGCTAGGGCTTATTTTATGGATAAGTCTTATTTTCGGGGAAACACGGTAAAAGAATGCTCAGCATCTCTAATCATTAGGGAAATGCACATCAAAACCACAGTGAGATATCACCTAACTCCAGTAAGATTGGCCTGTATCAAGAAATCCCAAAGCAACAAATGCTAGCGAAAATGTGGAGAGATGGAACACTCTTACACTGCTGGTGGGACTGCAAATTAGTGCAATCTCTGTGAAAAAGAATTTGAAGATACCTTAAAGACCTACAAGTAGAACTACCATTTGATCTAGCAATACCACTATCAGGCATCTACCCAAAGGAGCAAAAGTCATTCTATAATAAAGACATCGCCACTTGAATGTTTATGGCAGCACAATTCACAATTGCAAAGATGTGGAAACAACCCAAGTACCCGTCAATCCATGAGTGGATTAATAAAATATGGTATATGTATACAATGGAATACTACTCAATTATAATAAACGATGGTGATCTAGCACCTCTTATATTCTCCTGGATAGAGCTTGAGCCCATCGTCTGAAGTGAGGTATCACAAGAATGGAAGAATAGGCACCACATGTACTCGCCATCAAATTGGCACTGACTGATCAACACTAAGGTGCTCACACAGTAGTAATATTCTGTGGGAGTTAGGGGGATTGAGGGTGGGTAAACTCACGACTAATGGAAGCAGTAAGCATTGTAGGTAGGGAAAGGGCACGTCTCAAATCATGGTTGGGATGTGGCAAAGTCATAATATATAACTAAAATGTTTGTACCCCTATAATTTCCTGAAATAAAAAAATCAAAATAAATAAATAAATAAATAATAAACCTCTCTGTGAAAAAAATAAATAAATTTCAAAGAAAAAAAGTTTCCTTTTGCTTTCCCATAAAAAAAAAGAATATAAAAAATTTTGAAAAAGTCTTATGCCCAACACAGAGGAATGTGAGTAAATAAATGATCATATTTTCTTATAATAAAGCCTTATGAGGCCGGGTGTGGTGACTCACGCCTGTAATCCTAGCACTCTGGGAGGCTGAGGCGGATGGATCGCTCAAGGTCAGAAGTTCGAAACCAGCCTGAGCGAGACCCCGTCTCTACTAAAAATAGAAAGAAACTAATTGACCAACTAAAATATATATATACAAAAAAATTAGCTGGGCATGGTGGCGCATGCCTGTAGTCCCAGCTACTTGGGAGGCTGAGGCAGTAGGATTGCTTGAGCCCAGGAGATTGAGGTTGCTGTGAGCCAGGCTGATGCCATGGCACTCACTCTAGCCTGAGCAACAAAGTGAGACTGTCTCAAAAAAACCCGAAAACCTTATGAAGTAACTAGAAATCGTTGTGAAGACTCACGTCTGATAATGATTAAATGTAATGACTGAAAAAAAGTGAAAAAATGATGTTATAAGTATGTATATGTATTAGATGTCTGTTTTTAAAAAGAAATTGTAGCTACATATTTGCATAAAATGAGAAAGAAATATTAAAAACATACTAATTAAGTTAAATGTTTATTTTTACCGGTGTGATTTGTGAATATAATTTAAATGATCAAATGAAAATATGAAGAATCATAAGGACATGATTATATTTCATGTAGAGTATATAAAGCTCAGCTCCTAATAATATTCTAAATGAATTCTAAATGATATTCTAAATGAATATTCATGTAGCTGAAAGTTGTCATATAGGGAGGCTGGAGTGAAGAGAAATGTGTGTGTGTGGCAGTGAAGCAGGAATATGAGAGTTCTAAATTCTCTTAGTCCCCATCACTAATTCTGCCTTACAGTCTTTCCAGTGGAACTTGTTTTAGAGTTATTATGAGACAAACAAATCAGGTCGTCTGCCAGTTCCATTTTTTCTCTTGGAGACATGCCACCTTGCACTTTCCAATTTAGTCTTACTAGGTCTGCTGTGTAGCTGTCATCCTGGACTTCACTTTACCTTGGGATTCTCTTTGCCGCTCTCCAGTATCAGATCCTTTGTTTCCTGGATCTCATGTGTTTTTCTTTCTTGTTTTACTCCCTATTTGGTATGTGTGAGACTGGAAATCATATTCCCTTGGGTTTTTGAAGAAATTATTCTCTTATCATCTAGTTTCCAGTCTTGCTATTTTGTAAGATTCCCAGTTCTTGTGGTGTATTTTTTCTTTTGGAAGGAAGCTCTTAATTCCCATGTTTGGATTATCTTTAAATGAAGCATCTTGGGGCAGGGTTTTTTTTTTTTTTTCACTCTATACTGAGTACTTATTTTATACTTTCACAGCCTAGAAGTTCAAGTGCTTCAGTTTTGGGGAAATTAAAACAAAATTATGGGATAGTTTATTCTTCCATATTTTCTCTGCTTTATTTTTCCAGTTTCTATTACTTAGATGCTAGATATTGTGCTCCAATCTCCTATATCTTTTTTAAAAATTTGTTTTTTCTTCTTTTTAAAAATCTCTATCTTTTGTCCTTCTAGGAAATTTCTTTAATTTTACCTTCTAAAACCTTCTACTTCTGATGACTTTATACTTTTGGTTTTCATATTTTTAATTTCAAGAGATCCATCTCCGATTAATGCCTTTAAAAAAAAATAGTGTCCTGTTCTTTCACGAATGTAGTATTTTTGTTTGTCTTTCTTAGCATAGTACAGTTTATGATTTGTTCTTATCTGCTGTTTCTGCTTCTTGTGTCTTACTTTGGCTTGCTTGTTTGTTTTGGACCCTGATACATCTTGACAAATTTTCTCAACCATCTAGTGACCTTCTGCTATTTTCATATTCATGAATGAGGCACTTAAAAGCCAAAAGCCATTTTTGTTTTTTTATTTCGATAGATTCAGGGGGTACAAGTGTTTTTTGTTACAGGAAATGAAGTCATTTTAAAGGCCATTTTCAAGGTTTGGGTGTGAGGGCAGATCCTGATCTCAAGGTGGGTTGCATGATCAGGCTTTTTTTTGAGACAGTGTCTTGCTCTGTTGTTCTGGCTATAGTGCAGTTGCATCATCATAGCTCACTGAAACTTTAAATTCCTGGGCTCAAGGGATCCTCCTGCCTCAGCCTTCTGAGTAGGTGGGACTATAGGCACATGCCACCATGCCTGGCTGAATTTTCTTTTCTTTGTAGAGATGGGGCTGGTGAGGGGCTAGAATGGTGTCTTGCTCTTGCACAGGCTGGTATTGAACTCCTGGCCTCAAGTGATCCTCCTGCTTCGGCCTCCCAAAATGCTAGGATTACAGGCATGAGCCACCTTACCTGGCCTGATCAAATGTTTTTGTTGGGGGATCTCCCAGTTGTTGCTCCAACAAAACCTTGTCTGTGTGTTTTTCTTTTTGATCCCCCAGAGAGAAATCTTCCTAGTTGTCTCAGGGCAATAGCCAATATTCTTGTTACAGAACAAGGAATGGGGCTGGAGGTCTCACCTTTTCTATTTCACACTTTTATATAAATCTCTGTTTTCAGTAGACAGCATGGTACTTGCCCCCAGCTGTGTCTGATGTCCACTAATTTGGGGCCTACCTAGTTCAGTCTCTCCAAAGAGTAAACCTCATATTTTCTCCAAGCATGAGGAGAGATTTGTGTATTTAGATGTTTCTTATTGACACTTTCTTCCAAATTCTCTTAGTTTTAGTCCCAACCTGGCTTTCAGAGATACCAGATGCCTTGTATTCCAAGCTCTTCTGATGTTTCTTTGGCAGGAATTAGTTTAATTTTGCAAAAGACTAGTTTGCTTTGTGATGTCTTGTGTATCAGACTTTAGGGCTTATATCGTCCTCTGCTTAATTAGGTACTGTTTGTCTACTTGCTTTCTATTTTCTGGAATAGTATTGATATTGCCGTTAGCATTGTCATCCCTACTTTGCATTCCTTGTATTTAAACCCTTTTTCCCCCTTAAATTTCTTTTTGGTAGAGTTTCAGTAGGATGTGGAGATAAACTTATATGTTTAGTTTGCCAGTTTCACTTCAGATCATTTACATTAAAGGGTGTTATAAAATGGCTATTACTAGATTTTACAGGATGACAAAAATATTTCTGACTGTACACTAGTATTTTGTGTTCAGAACAAGAAAAAGATCATATACCATAGGTTTCTTATGACTTATGTAATCAACTAGCAGGAAATGTTCTCTGAATAAATAAGGTATTTGAAAGTATAGTGATGTATGAACCTAATTTTTACAAAAAAGAATGATATTGACCTATGGTGAATTTAAAAGGAGAAATGCCAACTACTTATAGATTGAAAAAAACCCAGATACCATCCTATATTAGGCTACTTGTCTAATATTCAATAAAAATTAGTTCGTATATTAGTGTTAGTAAATGATGTGCTTTATTCCAGATTACCCTTTTGGGAGACATAATTTATAGATTTTTAATCCCCTTGATGATTATGAATTTCTATCTGGCACCATTCTTTTCAGCTTGGAACTTCCGTTACCATTCCTGGTAGCATGGATGTGTTAGTGAAAAATTCTCTCAGCTTTTATTATCTAAAAACTTTATTTTGCCTTTGTTTTTATATTTTTCCATTTCTTTAAAAAAAACACTATTGGGGTTTTGTTAGGGGTTACATTTAATCTGTAGATAGCTTTGAGTACTATTGACATCTTAACAATATTAAATTTTTCAATCAATGAACATGGGATGTCTTTTCATTTATTGGTGTTGTGTTTAATTTCTTTCAGCAATATTTTGTACTTTTCCATGTGTCTTTTGCCTCCTTGATTTTAGTTCATTCCTAAGCATTTTATATGTTTTGATGCTATTGTAAATGGGATTGCTTATGTAATTTTTTTTCGGATTGTTTATTATTAGTTTATAGAAATGCAACTGATTGTTGAGTGTTGATTTTGTATCCTACACCTTTGCTGAATTTGTGTGTCTATGTGCAATCTTTAGAATTTTCCAAGTATTAGATCACATCATCTGTGATCAGAAATACTTTTACTTCTTCCTTTCTAATTTGAATGCCTTTTATTTCTTTTACTTGCATAATTGCTCTGGCTGAGACTTCCGGTACTATGTTGACTAAAAGTGATGAGAGTGTGTTTCCTTGTCATGTTCTGATATTAGAGGAAAAATTTCAGTCTTTAACCAGTGAGTATGATGTTAGCCGTGGGCTTTTGACATATGGGCTTTTTATGTTGAAGTATTAATAGTTGCTTTCTATTCTAAGTTTTGTTCAGTGTTTTTATCATGAAAGGGTTTTGAATTTTGTAAAATGATTTTTCTGTATTAATTGATGATCATCTGCTTTTTCTTCCTTATTCTGTTATGATAGTATATTACATTGATTGATTTTCATATGTTGAATGATCTTTGCTTTCCAAAAATACATTCCATTTAGTCATAGTGTATGCTCCTTTTAACATGCTTCTTAATTCAGTTTGCTAGTATTTTGTTGAGGAATTTTACATCAATCTTAATAAAAGATATTGGTTGATAGCTTTCTATTCTTACGGTGTCTGTGTGGTTTTGGTTTCAGGGTGATACTGGCCTCATAGAATGACTTAGGAAGTATTTCCTCCTCTTTAATTTTTGGTGTTAGTTCTTTAATTATTTGGTAAAATTCTTCAGTGAAGCTATAAAGCCCAGAGATTTATTTGTCAGGAGATTTTTGATTACTGATTCAGTTTCCTTCCTAGAAAATCAATTTAGATTTTCTGTTTCTCCATGTTGCAGTCTTCATAGGTTTTGTGTTTTTAAGATGTTAATTTTATTCAGGTTATACAATTTCTTGGTGTATAGAAATTTGATACTCTCTTATAATACTTCTTATTTCTGAAAAATTAATGTTAATATTCCCATTCTAATTTCTGATTATAGTAATATGTCTTCTTTTTTTCTCAGTCATATTAGCTAAAGGTTTTAAATTTTGTTAATCTTTTTGAAGAACTAATTTTTGGTTTCGTTGATTTTTCTCTATTTTTGTATTCCCTATTTATGTCATTTTGATCTTTATTTCCTTTGTTATGCTAGCTTTGGGTTTAGTTTGTTTTTCTTTTTCTAAATCCTTAAGTTGTAAAATTTGGCTGTTGATTTGAGATCTTTTTTCTCCTTTTTTAAAATTTTTTTTTTTGTAGAGATGGGGTCTCGCTGTGTTGCCCAGGCTGGTCTTGAACTCCTGGCCTCAAGCGATCCTCCTGCCATGGCCTCCCAAAGTGCTGGGATTACAGGCTTGAGCCACTGCACCCAGCCTCTTCTTTTTTAATGTAAGTCTTTATAGCTATAAAATTTCTCCTACCTTGCTTTTGCTGTACTGCATAAGTTTTGATATGTTGAATATTTGTTCCTACTTACATCTAAATATTTTCTAATTTCCTTTGTTACTTCTTTCTGTGTTTTGTTTAATTTTAACAAAATTAAGTTTAATTAAGTTTAATCCACAAATCTGTGAATTGTCCAGTTTTCCTTTTGTTATTGATTTCCAACTCTATCCTATTGTGGTTGGAGAAGGCACTTTGTATGATATCTGTCTTTTAAAATCGATTGAGATTTAATTTGTACTCACACTTGGAACATTTTCCACTACTTTGGAATGTGGATTTTATTGTTTGAATAGAGTGTTCTATATATGTTTGTTATATCTACTTGGCTTATTGTGTTGTTTAGGTCCTCTGTTTCCTCACTTATTTTCTATCTGGTTGTTTTATCCATTATTGAGAGTGGAACATTGAAGTCTCCAAAATTATTATAGAATTTTCTATTTTTCTCTTCAATTCTGTCAGTTTTTGCTTTATATATTTTTGAATCTGTTATTAGGTATATAAATGCTTATAAGTGTTAAATCTTGTATTCAATCTTTTATTACTATTAATATAAAAACTTGTCATTTGTTTCTTGTAAACTGTTTTGACTGAAAGTATAATTGTCTGATATTCATATAGCTATCCCATTCTCTTTTGGTAACTATTACTATATGCATGGAATATCTTTTCCCTTCCTTTCATTTAACCTGTTTATGTCTTTTGGTATAAAGTAAGTCTCTTCTAGACACAATATGTTGGTTCATGCTTTTTAATTGATTTTGCCAATCTCTGTCTTTTTTTTTTTTTTTTTTTTTTTTTGAGACAGAGTCTCGCTTTGTTGCTCAGGCTAGAGTGAGTGCCGTGGCATCAGCCTAGCTCACAACAACCTCAAACTTCTGGGATCAAGCAATCCTACTGCCTCAGCCTCCTGAGTAGCTGGGACTACAGACATGCGCCACCATGCCCAGCTAATTTTTTCTATATATATTAGTTGGCCAATTAATTTCTTTCTATTTATAGTAGGAATGGGGTCTCGCTCTTGCTCAGGCTGGTTTCAAACTCCTGACTTCGAGCAATCCGCCCACCTCAGCCTCCCAGAGTGTTAGGATTATAGGCATGAGCCACCGCACCTGGCCAATCTCTGTCTTTTGATTGGAGAATTTATCTCCAATCAAATTACTTTATATTAAAGTAATTACTTTATATTTAATTATTGATAAGGAAGAACTTCTGTTGTTTGCAGTTTATTTTCTATATGTTTTATAACTTATTGTTTCTTACTTTTTGTATTCCTGTGATCTTTGGTATTTAGTATTTTGGGGGAGGGGAGGTAGTGAAATGTTTTCATTTTCTTTTGCATATATTGTCTTGCTATTTTTTTGTGGTTAGCATGGGAATTACATTTAACATTCTAAAATTATAACACTCTAATTTGATTTATGCAAGCTGAACTTCAGTAGCATACAAAAATCTGTTCTTATGTAGTTCTTTCTCCTTTTCCTTTTGTTATTGATGTTACAAAATTACATCTTTACCCATTGCCTGTCCAAACACAGACTAATAATTTTTTTTTTTTTTGAGACAGAGTCTCACTCTGTTACCCGGGCTAGAGTTCTGTGGTGTCAGCCTAGCTCACAGCAACCTCAAACTACTGGGCTTAAGCAATCCTTCTGTTTCAGCCTCCCAAGTAGCTGGGACTACAGGCATGGGCCACCATGTCTGGCTACTTTTTTTCTATATATATTTAGTTGGCCAGTTAATTTCTTTCTATTTTTAGTAGAGATGGAGTCTCGCTCTTGCTCAGGCTGGTTTTGAACTCGTGACCTTGAACGATCCTCCCTCCTTGGCCTTCCAGAGTGCTAGGTTTACAGGTGTGAGCAACAATGCCCGGCCAAATTTTTTAATTCTTTGGTCTCTAAAACCATGTAGAAAACAAAATGTAGAGTTAGAAACCAAAATAACAATGATACTAGCATTTACATTTGTCATGAATTTACCTTTATCAGAGATCTTTATTTATATAGTTTTGATTTCTGTTTAGTATCCTTTCCTTTTAACCTGAAGGATTTCCTTTAGCATTTCTTACATGGTAGGTTTAGTAGAACTAAACTTAGTTTTTGTTTACCTGTAAGTATGTTAATTTGCCCATTTCTGAAGGGGAGTTTGGCCAGATCTAGGATTCTCCGTTGACAGTTTTTTTTCTTTCAAAGTTTGATTATATCAACCCATTGCCACTGGTCTCTTCAGTTTCTGATGAAAAATCTGTTTATAATCTTATTGGGGATCCTTAGTGTATAATGATGTGCTTTCAAGATTCTATTTTTGTCTTTGGCCTCTGACAGTTTGATTATAATGTACCTTGGTATAGGTCTTTGAGGTTTCCAAATTGGAGTTTGTTGAACTTGTTGAATGTTTATATTTCATGTGTTTTCTCAAATTTGGGAAGTTTTCAGCCATTATTTCTTCAAATTTACTCTCTTCCCCTTCTCTCTTTATTTTCATTCTGGGACTCTACAGTGTATATGTTTGCAAATCTATGCAAGGCCCTAGTGAGACCAAAAACTTCTCAGAGATAGATTTTTTTTCTCTTTTCAATCTTTTCTTCCTCCTCCTCCTCCTAATCCTCTCATACTCTGCAGTGATCCAAGGCAACATTGCCTGCAGGTACTTGCTATTGAGTTAGAAGGAGGAATGGACTTAGTTCTGAATCAATCTTACTCTCAGGGTATTAGCCCTTTAAATTCTCAGCTTGTTGTAGGGAGCATCTACTATAAAACTCTCCACCTTTAATAGACTCTGGGCTTTACGTATGTCTTTCCTTGATGCCAATAAACCAAACACACTCATGCTATGGTTGGCAAATGCTCCTAGTACAACAATACCTTTAGTCCTCAGTTTACCCCCAGAATTTAGCTTGGTACTCCTTGTAAGATTTTTATGCTTTGAAGGTGCTATTTTTATGTTTCATCCAGCATTTTTAGTAACATTCAGTGGGAGAATAACTCTGAGTAAGTTAGTCTTCCATTATCAGAATACTTCAGAAACTTCTTCAGTATTGTATTCCAGGTCAAAATTTATCTTACCAGCTAAGTCTGATTGGCTGTTAAAAACTGTATATCAAGTATAAAATTTTTGATTTTATTTATTGATTAATTGATTGAGCTCTATTTGTTTTTCAGATCTGTCTAGTCATTTTATTGTCCTTTGCTCCTTAGTCATATTTCTTTTATTGCTTTGAGCATGAACATGTCTTATATTCTGTATCTGCTTATTCTAGTATCTGAGGTCTTTTTGCAGGTCAGTTTGTGCTTTTTGGTATTTGGCTGAATTCTGTTCTTTTATATATTCTTGGTAATATTTTGTGATTTTTTTTTGAAACTATGGGCACATGTTAATTGAAACATGGCAATTCTGTGAGGTCTGGGTAAGTTAAGGTGTGTGTGTTTTTCTAGGAGTATTTGCATGTAAGTTTGGAGGCCTTTAGAGGCACTGTCATAGTGTAATCACTTTTTTTTTTCTAGGTTTCACAGGTAATACAAATTCTCCTTTCAGCGTGTCCAAATACCTTCCTTAATCTTGAATTTACTAGGGAGACATTTCCTCTTTTTGATCTGGAGCCAAGGTCGAGACTTGCAAGTTTTCTGTTTCTTTGTGAATAGTGGCTTTTTCTTTTTTCCTTTCACTGGGTATATCAACCTTTGAGGCTCCTTCCTTTTTTTGTGGATAATCTCCAATATGTTTTCTCATGCTGAATTGTTCCCGTGTTTCATCTCTTGTCTCTTGTGCATAGAGACTTTCAAAATCACATTTTGAGGTGGCATGCATCAACAGATGTCCCTAGGTAGTGTCCACCTCCAGGACTCATTTGTTTCTCTGGGTTTGATCTTTTTCTTAATTTTTATACCTTAGGTTATTTATTGCTCTTGTTCTCCTTCTATATCAGTGTACTTTGAAAAGACTTTTTAAACCCTTAATTTAACATTCTTAAGGATTTTGTTCTGGGAAAGCTCTTCAGGATATCACATTTGCCATGTTATCGTAATATTTTTCAAATGTTATTTTAAATGTTTCTTTTATAGGATTCAGTTTAGCTGCATTTAAAAGAAACAAGAGGAAACTAGAACTGGCAGAAAGGGTGGAAACAGATTTCATTCAACTAAAGAAAAGAAGACAATCAAGTGAAAAGGTCAGGAGGTGTTTGAAATATTAAATAATTAATGTAATTAATGTATCATAATGATAATCTCTAACCTGCATTTATATATATATATATATATATATATATATATATATATATATATATAAGCTTTAGAACATGAGGATTCAATAGAAATCTAATGCATGCCACATATCTACTTTAAAGTTTTTCAGTAGCTATATTTAAAAAAAAGTAAAAAGAAACAAGTGAATTTAATTTAATTTATTTTTTAAATTATTATTTTAAAATATTAATGGGGTAAAAATGTTTTTATTACATGGATGCACTGTAAAATGCTGAAGTCAGGGCTTTCAGTGTGCCCACCACCAGGATAGTGTTCATTGTACCCAGTAGGTAAGTTTTTAATCCCTGATTTCCCTCCCATCCTCCCCACTTCTTAGTTTGCAGTGTCCTTTATGTCTTTCTGTGCCTGTTTGTAGTCATTGTTTAGCTTCCACTTACTAGTGAGTTTAGTTCCCACATATGTTGTTTGTTTTTCCATTCCTGAGATACCTCACTTAGGATAATGGTGTCCAGTTCCATCCATGTTGCTGCAAATGACATTATTTTATACGTTTTTAGGGCTGAGTATTACTTCATGGTATACATATACCACATTTTCTTTATCCGCTCAAGAATTGATGGGCACTTAGGTTGATTCCACATCTTTGCAATTGTGAATTGTGCTGCAATAAACATTTGTATACAGGTGTCTTTTTGGTAAAATGATTCTTTTCCTTTGGATAGATACCTAGTAGTGGGATTGCCAGATTGAATGGTAGATCTACTTTGAGCTCTTTGAGGAATTTCCATACTATTTTCTACAGAGGTTATACTAGTTTGCAGTCCCACTAACAGTGTATAAGCATTCCTCTCTCTGCATCCACGCCAGCATCTGTTGTTTTTTGACTTTTTCATATTGGTGATTCTGACAGAGGTAAATAGTGATGCTGAACATTTTTTCATATGTTTGTTAGCCATTTGTCTATCTTCTTTTGAAAAATTCTCTTCATGTCTTTTGTCCACTTTTGAATGTGATTTTTTTGTTTTGTTCTTGCTATTTTGTTTGAGTTGTTTATAGATTCTCGATGTTAGTCCTTTTTTGCATGTATAATTTGTGAATATTTTCTCCCATTTTGTAGGGTGCCTGTTTCTGTTTTTTCCCCATTTTTAAAAATTAATTAATTAGTTAATTAATTAATTTATTTTTGAGACAGAGTCTTGCTCTGTTGCATGGGCTAGAGTGCCGTGGCATCAGCCTAGTTCAAAGCAACCTCAAACTCCTGGGCTCAAGCTATCTTCCTGCCTTGGCCTCCCGAGTAGCTGGGACTACAGGTGTGCGCCACCACTCCTCGTTAATTATTTTTCTATTTTTAGTTGCCCACCTAATTTCTTTCTATTTTTAGTAGAGATGGTGACTCGCTCTTGCTGAGGCTGATCTTGAACTTGTGACCTCAAGCAATCCTCCTGCCTCGGCCTCCCAAAGTGCTAGGATTACAGGCATGAGCCACCACACTCAGCCTAGGCTTCCTGTTTATTCTGTTGACTATTTCCTTGGCTGTGCAGAAGCCTTTTAATTTAATTAAGTCCCATTTATTTGTTTTTGTTGCTGCTGTATTTGGCTTTAGGGGTCTTAGTCATAAATTCAATGCCTAGGCCTATGTCTCAAAGAGTTTTTCCTATGTTTTCTTCTAGCATTTTTATGTTTCTTGCCTTACATTTAAGTCTTTAATCCATCTTGAATTAATTTTTATATATGGCAAGAGATATGGGCTTTGTTTTGTTCTTCTATATATGGCTATCCAGTTTTTCCAGCACTATTTATTGAACAGGGTGTCCTTTCCCTAATGTATGTTTTTGTCTTATATGTCATAGATCAGTTGGTCATATGTATTTGGTTTTATTTCTGGGTTCTCTATTCTCTTCCATTAGTCTGTGTTTCCACTTGTTTACCAGTACAATGCTGTTTTGGTTACTATAGCTTTGTAATATAATTTGAAGTCAGGTAATGGGATACCTCTGGATTTGTTTGTTTTGCTTAATATTGTTTTGACTAATCAGTGTCTTTTGGTTCCAAATGAATCTTAGGATTGTTTTTATAGATCTGTGAAATAAGATGTTGGTATTTTTATGGGAATTGCATTGAAGCTATAAATAACTTTGGGTAATACGAACATTTTTTTTTTTTTTTTTTTTTTTTTGAGACAGGGTCTCACTTTGTTGCCCAGGCTAGAGTGAGTGCCATGGCGTCAGCCTAGCTCACAGCAACCTCACACCCCTGGGCTCAAGTGATCCTCCTGCCTCAGCCTCCCGAGTAGCTGGGACTACAGGCATGCGCCACCATGCCCAGCTAATTTTTTCTATATATGTATTAGTTGGCCAATTAATTTCTTTCTATTTATAGTAGAGACGGGGTCTCACTCTTGCTCAGGCTGGTTTCGAACTCCTGACCTCGAGCAATCCGCCGCCTCGGCCTCCCAGAGTGCTGGGATTACAGGCGTGAGCCACCGCGCCCGGCTTTGAACATTTTAACAATGTTGATTCTACCAGTCCATGATAAACATGGGATGTTTTTCCATTTGTTTGTGCCATCTGTGGTTTCTTTAATCATTGTTTTGTAGTTCTCCTTGCAGAGATCTTTCACCTCCTTGCTTAAGTGTATTCCTAAGTACTTTATATTCTTCATAGCTATCGTAAGTGGTATTGAGTTCTTGACTTGACTCTGAGCTTTGACTGTTATTAGTATACAAAAATCTACTGATTTGTGTACATTCATTTTGTAACTTGAGATTTTGCTGAATTTATTTATCAATTCTAGGAGTCTTTTAGTAGAGTCTATAGGGTTGTCAGGATACAAGATTATGTTATCTTCAAACACAGATAGTTTGACTCTTCTTTCCTGATTTGGATAGCTTTTGTTTCTTTTTCTTGCCTGATTGCTCTGGGTAGGACTTCTAGTACTATGTTGAATAGAAGTGGTGACAATGGGCATCCTTGTCTTGTTCCAGTTCTTAGAAGAAATGCTTTCAGTTTTTCCCTATTCAGTATGATGTTGGCTATGGGTTGTCATATGTGGCTTTTATAATTTTCAGGTATGTTGCTTCTGTGCCTAGTTTGTTGAGGGTTTATATTATGATGGGGTGCTGGATTTTATTGAATGCTTTTTCTGCATCTATTTAGATGATCATATGGTCTTTATTTTTAATTCTGTTTAAGTGCTGAATTACACTTACCGATTTATGTATGTTGAACCATCCTTGCATCCATGAGATGAAACCCATTTGATCATGGTGAATTATCTTTTTAATGTGCTGTTGAATTCTATTTGCTAGTATCTTGTTGAGGATTTTTGTATCAGTGTTCAGAAGGGATATTGGTCTGTAGTTTTCTTTTTTGTTGTTGTTGTATCCTTTGGTATAGAGGCGATACTGGCTTTGTAGAATGGGTTGGGGACCATTTCCTTCTTCTCAGTGTTGTGGAATAATTTCTGTAGGATAGGTACCAGTAAGTATAGTAGAATTTGGCTGTGAACCCATCTGGTCTCAGGCTTTTTTTGTTGGCAGATATTTTATTACTGACTCAAGTTCACAGTTCGTTGGTCTGTTGAGGATTTCTGTTTCTTATTGATTCAGGATTGGGAGGTTGTATGTTTCCAGGAATTTATCCATTTTGTCTAGGCTTTCTATTTTTTGTGTGTAGAGCTTTTATTAGTATTTGTGGATATTTTGTATTTCTGTGGTATCAGTTTTAATGTCTCCTTTCATTTCTGATTGAGGTTATTTGTGTCTTTTCTATTTCTGGCTAATCTGGCTAGTGGGCTATCAGTTTTGTTTATCTTTTCAGCAAATCAACTTTTTGTGTAAGTGATCCTTTATACTGTTTTTTTGGTTTCCATTTCAGTTAATTCTACTCTGAGCTTTGTTATTTCTTTTCTTCTGCTGGCTTTTGGTTTGGTGTGTTCTTCTTTTTCTAATTCCTTGAGATGTGATATTAGTTGATAATTTGAGATGTTTCTGTCTTTTCAATGTAAGCATTTAAGGCCATGAACTTTCCCTGTTGTATCGCTTTTTCTGTGTCCCATAGATTTTGAAAACTTGTGTCCCCTTTGTTGTTCAGTTCTAAGAATCTTTTGATTTCCATCTTAATTTCATCTTTGATCCAAGGATCATTCAGCAGCAGGTTTTTTAATTTCCATGACTTTGTGTGAATGTGAGAACTTCTTTTTAAATTGATTTCTAGTTTTATTCCACTGTGGTCTAAGAAGATACATGATATGATTTTGATTTTTCTGATTTTGCTGAGACTTTTTCATTATTGTTGTAACTATTATGGTGATCTGTAATAATTGATCTTTGAAATTATTATTATAATTGTTTTGAGGCTCCATGAACTGTACCCATATAAAACAGTGAACTTAATCAATAAATGTTGTATGGGAGCTAACTGCTCCACTGACCAGCCACTTTCCAGTCTCTCTCCTATTCCTCTGGTTTCCCTATTCCCTGAGACACAACAATATTGAAATTAGTTCATTTAATAGTTTTACAATGGCCTCTAAGTGTTCAAATGAAAGGCAGGGTCGCATGTCTTTCACTTTTAAGTCAAAAGCTAGAAATGATTAAGGTTAGTGGAGAAGGCATATAAAAAACTAACATAGGCTGAAAGCTAGGCCTTTTGTGCCAAATAGTTTGCCAGACTGTTAATGCAAAGGAAAAGTTCTTGAAGGACATTGAAAATGCTACTCCTGTGAACATACAAATGCTAAGAAAGCAAAACAGCCTTATTACTCATATAGAAAAAGTTAGAGTGAGTCTGAATAGAAGATTAAACCAGCCACAACATTCTTTCATGCCAAAGTCAAATCCAGAATAAGGCCCTCACTCTTTTCATTTCTGTGATGGCTTAGAGAGGTGAGAAAGCTACAGAAGAAAAGTTGGAAGCTAGCGAGGTTGGTTCATGAGGTTTGAGAAAAGAAGCTGTCTCCATATCATAAAAGTGCAAGGTGAAGCAGCAAGTGCTGGTACAGAAGCTGCAATAAGCTATCCAGAAGATCTAGCTAAGATAACTGATGAGGGTGGCTGCACCAAACAACAGATTTTCAGTGTAGAGGAAAGAGCTTTCTATTGGAAGAAGATGCCATCTAGGATTTTTATAGCTAGAGAAGAGAAATCAATGCTTGGCTTCAGCAGACAGGCTGATTCTTTTGTTTGGGGGTTATACAGCTGGTGACTTTAAATTGAAGCCATTATTCATTCACTTTTCTAAAAATCCTAGGGCCCTTAAGAATTATGCTAAATCTTTCCTTCCTGTGCTCTATAAATGGAACAACAAAACTTAGATGACAATACATCTCTTCATAGGATGATGAATATTTTAAGCCCACTGTTTAGATCTACTGTTCAGAAAAAACGATTCCCTTCAAAATATTACTGTTCATTGACAATGCACCTAGTCACCCAAGAGTTCTGATGGAGATGTACAAGGAGATTAATGTTTTCATGTACATGAACATAACATCCATTCTGCAGCCCACAGATCAAAGAGTAGTTGAGACTTTCAAGTCTTATTATTTAAGAGATACATTTTGTAAGGCTATAGCTATCACAGATAGTGATTCCTTTAATGTATCTGGGCAAAGTAAATTGAAAACATGGAAAGATTTCAACATTCTAGCTACCACTAAGAACATTCGTGATTCATGGGAGGAGGTCAAAATATCAGCAGGAGTTTGGAAGAAGTGGATTTCCACTTTTGTGGATGGATGACTTTGAGAGACTCAAGACTTCAGTGAAGGAAGTCATTACAGATGTGGTGGAAATAGCAAGAGAACTATTAATATTATAGAATTAGAAGTAGAGCCTAAAGGGTGTGACTTGAATTGCTGCAGTCTCATGGTAAACCTTGAACAGATGAGAAGTTGCTTCTTAGGGATGAGCAAAGAAAGTGGTTTCTTGAGGAATTGACTCCTGGTGAAGATGCTGCAAACATTGTTGAAATGCCAGTAAAGGATTTAGAATATTGGGTCAACTTAGTTGATGAAGCAGTGGCAGGTTTTGAGAGGATTGACATCACTTTTGAAAGAAGTTCTGTGCTAGAGTGCTATCAAATAACATTGCATGCTACAGAGAAATCTTTGGTGAAAAGAAGAATCAGTTAATGCAACAAACTTCATTTTTGTCTTATTTTAAGAAATTGCCACAGCCACCCCAACCTTCAGCAGCCAGCACCCTGGTCAGTCAGCAGCCATCAGCACTGAGGCAAGATCCTTCACCAGCAAGAAGATTATGACTTGCTGAAAGCTCAGATGATTGTTAGCATTTTTTAGCAAAATAGTATTTTTTAATTAAGGTATGTCCTTTTTTAAAGACACAGTGCTATTGCACAATTAATAGAATCTGGTATAGTATAAACATAACTTTTATATGTACTTGGAAACCAAAATTGTTTGACTCACTTTATTGTGATATTCACTTTATTGTGATGGTCTGGAACTGAACCTGAAATATCTCTAGGGTATGCCTGTATTTTAAAGTCAGATAAAAAGTAGGTAAGTTTAGAATTTTTTGTGGCATTGATATTTCTGGTTCTTTTTTCTTTTAAAGTAAATGCACAAACATTCTCATAGCAGGAGTAGAATTGAAAGTTAAAGCAAGAAAAATTTAGCTTGGTTTTCTACCTCAATAAATTATAGTATTTTCATTTTTTCTTAGTCTGTGACCATTTATATTTACATTTGATTAGTTTAAAATAAGAATGGATAATCCCTGGAATGCCTTTTGCCTCATGGATGTGATATGGATTCTGCAATTTTAGATGTTACATCTACATTCAAGGTGACAGTAAGGTGGGATGGCAGAGGGTGAGACTTGTGCCAGATGTATCTGTTCCTTTTTTTTTTTTTAATCTGGGCTACAAAATTTTTCCAGATTGTTCCTTAACAAAGGTCTCCTTAGTTATTTTTCAGGAATAGTTGAGATGTGGTACAATTTGGATACATGACTATTCCTGGCTGCAAAGGAGCCTAGGAAATTGGGTGAATTGTCATAATTACTATTTCATAGCTTACAACTTGAGGCTGGACACATTGTCTTCCCAACAGAATAGTGGTTTTATTCTCAAAGGAGTTTTGGTTATTAGGTAGTAATTTATAGTCTAATGGAGATAGGTTTTTATCATCTCTCTCTATATATAATTAACATATCCTTTGTTACTACTACAAAATAATATTGAGTTAAATAGCTAGTCTATACATAAAGTGAATAAAGGCACATTTTTGTCTCTACTTTCAGGATGTATAAATTTTAGGATATAATATTAAAAATGAGGAATATAAATTTTTAGTAATTTTCCACTCTTGGTAATTGGCATCTCTGTTTCATCCTTGCTCATTTTTTTTGTGACATAGATGAAAAATATGTGGGAGAAGGAAAAGATTAATATTTAGCTGTAATATTGTAACATAAAAATAGTAGTTCTTAACTTCTGTCCTACTCTGCTCTTTGGGTACACCCAACGCTTAGGGATTTTTCTTTGATATCTTTCTTTACCTTACGGTATATAGACAGTCTATACTTTCCATGGTAGTGTTGGACTGTAAAATGACCATGTGAGCTGAAACCATGCAGAGTAGTCTTAATAGCAAAAATTTTCCTTGTTCTATGACCTTTAAACATTTTTGTCAAAACATTAAAAACTCTTTTGCTGTTGGTTATAATTATACCATGAAACAGAGAAAATAGTAAATACAACTAATATTTATTTAGTACACTAATTTAAAGCATTAGAAACATAAGAAAGTGTTTTTTTTGTCAAATAATTTATGAAGTTTGAACAGTGCTTGCCTTCTTTTCTATGTATAACATAATATAGAATGAGTATCTTTTCTATGTCATGGTTAATTTTCATACTCTTTTCTAATTTTAGATCAGCTGTCAACATTTTATCCCTTTGCTCTTTCAGTATTATCAAATAGCTCCTAGTATTTATTTAGCCCAGTGTCACTTCCTCTGGCACATCTTCATCCTTTTGTCACAACTCCATTATTTGATGAGGTCATCTTCACTAAGGTCCTTTGTTTTTGTATCTAGAGTCTTGAATGGTGGTAGTCTCAGGCATTCCCTTGGTCAACATTTATCTTTCATTCAAGTTTTACTTCCAGTATTATCACTTTTCATTTGCTTCACTTTCATCTTTATTTGGACAGTTCCTTCTTTTGGTGATCAATTTTTATAAAATGACATGTAGATTCATCACTTGTAGACGAAGAGGCAACATAGCCACTTACTTTGCTGTTTGTGCACAGTGACACACCCCTGAGAGACTTTGAAAGAAATAACATGATTTTTCACTGATCACGATGTGCATCTGATGTTTATAGTAGTTTTTGAACTGAAGAGCTAGCAGTGAAGTTTGTACTTTATGTCATTACTCACAGTTAATAAACCATAATAACTGAAATATGAACCATGTTGGGGGGATTGATATTATTTAAGTAAATTGTGCTAACTGAAATTTGTATATATTACGCGAAGTGAGGACTGTGTTTCTGTCAAGGAACCCAGACTGTTTGTCCCGTGGTTTCCTTCAATCTCAGTTTTGATCATATATTCGTGGTGCAGTTCAGCATGTTCCTCTGTCTTCTGTAATTTCTACAAATTGACATCTGGATCTCCCCTGACAAAATTGCCATGGCCTCTCATCAGAATATACTTATCAATAAGTTCTTGTGGTATATGTGATGAAGTGATTACCTATATTAAATTTATTATTTTTCTTTGTGTTGATATAACAAGAAAAAGGCAATTGTATTGGTACTACTCTTTATCATATTTGCAAGAAGAAATCTTTCTTTTGGAATGAAGTGGTTAATTCATTGGCCAATTGCTGTACTTGGCTTTTGCCATAGGACTGACTCAGTTGCTACATGACTGAGAGTTGCTTGCTAAAAGAGGGGACCCTCTGTTTGTTTGGGAAAACAAACAGACTCAATGCACACCATAATCTAGTTTTCATAAATATCAGTTTCAAACAGCGAGCCCTGGATATGACTAGAAGGGACTCTTGGGGTATTAAAAGATGTTGGGGGTATTGTTTGATCTCAACATTTTTGATGTTTCAAGCCTTTTTTTCATTTTCATTTTTCACAAGCATATTGTTGAAATAGTTTCCATCTCTTTTTCTTTAATAACAGATTTTACAGTTGAATGTACAGTAATTCTTTACCTCCTCCTACCACTTTTACGAAGTAATTTAAGTTTTCAATTAATTTCATTGGTTTTTAGGTAAAGTGGTACTTGGATAGTGAAATGAAAGTTAATCAGACTTTTTCTATTGTGTGAATATCTTTCATTCTTCAATTTCCAATAAACAAGTTTAGAAAACTTTGCAATGCTTTTGGTGCTCTTATTTAATGTTGTGTGTTCAAAACCACTCTAAAGAGATGCTACAACTTTTAATTTTGTGTTCTTTAGCCACCACATAGGGACATCAAATTGGCCACATGTTTCAGAAAGGAAATGTTGGGCCTTGCTTTGTGTGCTACATATAAATATATTCTATTCTTTTGAAGTATATTGTGGGTAACATTTTTCCCTTTTATCCACCATCTTGAAATTATTATGTAAACGCTTAACTGTATCATACTAAATCACTATATTTTTTGGGTGAGAGGTGGGCTAAGATCAAAGAAAATAAATGCACAAAAAACAACATGTTTTCCTCAGATTGTTCCATTTGTATTTGTGTACATGTCTGCATTATGTGTGCAGAGAAAGAAATAATTAGTCTTCTCTAGAAATTCACTTTGCTTGGTCTGGAATTTTGTTGTATTTCTCAAGAAGATGGTTAGTATGTGGATATTTGAATAAACAGACTTCTGTCTTATATTTCTTTAACTTCTCTTTAATATAAAGAAGTATACTTTACATATTTAAGTTTTTTCATAAAACTGAAAATTCACCCTCTAAAGTGATTATCTTCTGTTTGAAATTATTTATTTGAATTGTCGCTATTAATTATATATTAACAATTACATTTGCCTCATCTGAGACTGTCTTGATTACTGGGTGAGCCTGTAGATTGTATATGTAAATCAGTAGATAGGTTAATAATGTAATTAAATGTATTATTAAATCACCACAACCTCATGCATTTGTATAGGTTATGGAGTCTGATGATTCACATTTCTGTTCAGTATAACTTGATGGGGATTTTTTAAATGTCTATGGTTTGCAGTACTTTTTGTCAGTTCATCATTATCTGAATATAGAATTTTGAACTATTGATGGCTGGACAGTTGCAGTATTTTCTTTTTTTTTCCCTGTTTCTGGAAAAGCTTCTATTTTCTTATATTAAAAATGTCAATACCTAGTAACTTGAATGTCTTCCCAAGTCTTCCTTAAGTTAATACCAAGCTATACCTTACATCTACATGGAGTCTTAAAGTTATAAGAAAGATAAAATTGAGGATAACAAATCTTAACTGCTGTTTTTGTTATGGAAGTAATCTGTGGTTTTCTAAGACATTTTTTCTAAGTTAACATCAGATATTATCAGTCTTATAAATCCTACCTCAGTTTTGATTATTTAACAGCTAAATAGAGCCTCCTTTAATTATTAGTAATTAACAGAATCAGTGGAGATAAAAAAACTGAAAATTCCTTCATTATCATTAGAATAGTCCCAGCTGATCTTGTATGTAATGTAGCAATCACCATATTGTAGCTTTCCTAACAGGAAATAACTCCAGTGAACGGAATCTCACTGGGACTGCAGATAGTAACCTTCCTATCTGGAAATTGGTCCAGACTGTAGTATTAAGAACACCAGATTCTAAGTCAGAACTGTTAAATATCTCTTCATATGTATCATGTGATATCACTATGCACTAATGATCTGAGTTTACATATCACAGACATGGTGATGCTGACACATGTATAGCTAATAAGGCCAGCAATATAAATCAATACATAAAAAGATCTGTGTGTACACACACATACACGCACACACATTCATCAATTATACAGATATTTTAATATCAGAAGGACCTAGTGCTTAATTAGGTTGAAGGAAAACTATCTGTAAGTTTGTAAAGGCTTGATTGGGCCACCTGTTCTCTAATCAGCTTAGAAGGATTTTGTTAAATAGTCAGATGACAGGAACTAGTTAAAATTCAAGACTGGAGGCTGGGATTACTTGAGTGGAGACAATAGGGTAGGGTGAGAAATATGGTGTATGGTGGACCAAGAATTCTATCTAGATCTGCCATTAACTAGCCAAGAGACTTTCGGCAAACATGGAACCTCTTTGGACTTTAGTTTACTCAGAAGTAAAGTCAGCAGTAACGTCAGTATGATGAAGCAGATAATTACAGTGGTCCTTTTCAGCTTGATGATTCTCACATACATTTTCATGGCAATGTATTTGTTTAAACTCTCTGGATTCTCTTATTAGGGCAGTGGTCCCCAACTTTTTTGGCACCAGAAACTTGTTTCATGGAAGACAATTTTTCCACCCACTGGGGATGGAGGGAATGGTTTCAGAATGACTCAAATGCGTTACATTTATCGTGCAGGCAAACCTCTTTGCTAATGATAATCTGTATTTGCAGCCACTCCTCAGCATTAGCATCACTGCCTCAGCTCTATCTTAGATCATCAGGCATTAGAGTCCCATAAGGAGTACACAACTTAGATCTCTCGCATGCCCAGTTTACAGTAGGGTTCACACTTTTTTGAGAATCTAATACCACTGCTGATCTGATAGGAGGTGGAGCTTATGAGGTGATGTGAGTGATGGGGAGCGACTGTAAGTACAGATGAAGCTTCATTTACTGGACTGCTGCTTACCTCCTGCTGTGTGGCCTGGTTCCTAACAGGCCAATGACTGATACCAGTTGGTGGCCCCGGGGTTGGTGACTGCAGCATTAAGAGATTCTTTATTCTAATGGATCCTAAAGCTGGCTGACCGTTAGGTTCATCTGGGGACTTTTAAAACTACAGATTCTTAGGTTCTGCTCTAAACACAGCAAAGCAAAATCTGTCGGGATGGGTCAGCTGTTGGGTCAGCATTTGAAATTATTGCTTTTTTCTTCCTCATATATAACATATTAGACAAGCACCCATTTAGTAACCATTGAAGAATTAGGAATTATATGATTGAATTTAATTCATAACTTTATGTCCAGTATCAACTCATTTAGCTCTCCTCCGAGTAGAGTAGGACCCCATTCTCGGAGTTGCAGCTCTTTCTCCTTGCTCCAGGATTTGTCTCTAGGTCATTTTCATTATTCACAGGTCATGTCTTCACCAGGCAGCCAATCTTCTCAAGTCAGGCCACTTGCTCTTTGTGCTACCCCTGCCTAGCAGAACACCTGACACATTAGCAACCATTCGATGAAACTTTGTTTGAATGGATGAATCTAAATTTATATTTCCACTCTCTTTTTTATGTCTCAACTTGTTCCAGTTGCCTATTTTCCCCTGCTTATTACACATTTTCACTTGTTTGAATCATCATTCCCTAAATCAGCAAGTCTAAAATCACAGTCCAATACTCTCTCCTGGATGACTGCAGTAGCATTCTAAGCCATCTGCCCACAACCACTTCTGCTCCTTCCAGACAGTTCTCCACCCAACATTCATGGGGTCATTTAAAAGTGCAGTTTGATTTTGTCATGGTTCATCTTAAACTCTTTGATCACTTCCAATTGCACTTAAGAGTCAAGTATAGGTTCCTTAACAGAGCCCATAGGACCTATAGGGGCAATTGTGTCTGTCTTTCTTCCTAATCTTTTGCCCTCTCATTCTCACTCTGGGTCAGATTATTTGTCAGGATAATCCTGTGTCAAGACTTTTGTGCCTGTGATTCCAGATCCAAGGAATGTTGCCTCTCTCCCTCCTTCCTGTCTCACATTAAGCTATTGTGGTGCTCCAATCGTCTCTATGTCAATATTAGCGTGGTCATTTGATGTCTTTCTCTTCTAGTAGAGTGCAGGTTCTGGGAGGACAGGGATTATATTTGTCTTATTCACCAAAGTTTCTCAGCTTGGCATATAATAAGTGCTCAGTAAATATTTGTTAACTGAATAATGTGCACTGCTCATTTTTTTCTTCTCTTTGGTAGATTTACTACCATTGAGTCCTTATCTTTTCACCCTTG
Source organism: Microcebus murinus (assembly GCF_040939455.1). Lineage (NCBI taxonomy): Eukaryota > Metazoa > Chordata > Mammalia > Primates > Cheirogaleidae > Microcebus > Microcebus murinus. The sequence continues at coordinate 18,147,964 of NC_134119.1, forward strand.
ATGGCTGTACTATTGCAATATCTTCACAACTGGCTTCTCTGCTTTTAGTCTTGCTCTATTCCTCTTTAATTCTGTGTACTATGCCAAGGTACATTTCCCTAAAATACCTGCATTGGTTTTGTCATTATCCTGGGAGAAAATTTTATAGAATCTTTACTGTCTATAGAATGAAACCCAAACATTTTAGCCTGACTTTAAGAACAATCTTGAAACCTGGTCCCAAGCTACTTTTCCATTATTTTCCTTCTGGAATAAAATTTTTTTCTTCACCAAATATACTTATGTATTCAGTTTTTCATGAATTTGCTGAAAGTTCTAAATTCTAAGTTTTTGCTCATGTCTCTTTCCCTTTGTGGAATAAATAATGATAATATAGAATACAAGCTACTGATATTCTATTATTAATTATTTCTGCCTACTGAAATTCTAATTTAAGTCTTCCTTTAAGGCCCAGCTCAAGTGCCACCCAGATCAGAATAGGTTTCTTTATTCTACTTAGGACACATAATAGTTACTTAATAAGTGCTTATTGAATTGAACTATCTACGTTGCACATTTTCCATTTTGAAATTGGTGTTTGTAGCTATTTTGTCAATTTATGTAGGCTCATGGAAGCATAAGTATTTTGTTATATTATCCTTATCACAGTCCCTAGAAATAGTACTTTAACTCAGTTAACATTACTAATTTAAACATCTATAATTGATGATTCTAATATTGATTTTGAAGGGGAAAAACATATGTTATTTTCTTTAATAATAAGTCCGATGGTCTTTCAAGATAAGTTTGAAATCTGTTATTTAAGTGCTTCAAACATACATTTGTCCAAAAATTATACTTAAGTTTTAATAATCTTGTATCTGAGGAAATAGTGAAAAAATAAGGTTATTGTGCTTCCTCAATATTGTGCTTCCTCAATATTGTAAAGATTGAAGATAATATGTAAGTAAGTGAGGGAAGTTAATGTTTGGAAATTATCTTATAAATAGCCCCTAATCTTGACTGACCTTTCCAAAGAGGTGAGTCTGGAAGTGCCCACAAGGGGGAGTGCTCATCTAGACAAACTTGACCAAGTGCCTTTCCTATTAAGGCAGGTAAAAATGCATTTTAGAAATGCACTTCTAGACCATGTCTGTTTTCTAGGAAAAAGAACAAACCCTCACCACAACAAGAATTCCTCCCCTTGTTCTTGTGCATATTTATTTTATATGTGTGATTTTCCAAGGAGGGATTAGGAGTTTTACAAAATGGAAATATGAATTACCTTGCAAGTGCAGACTAGTTTATGAAGCTTGTGACCTTGCCTTTTTTTTTTTTTTTTTTGGTGTGTTGAGAGCATTTTTATTTTGCACGCATTGTATCTTTTCTGTGAAGAAGTATTAAGGTTTAGAAAATATCCTTTTTGGATTATTAGTCCAAGAGATGGGCAGTGCTGTATTTTCATTGCTGCATTAATCCGTGTAGCCTGAGATTTTGAGCGACTCATCGGCAAGTCACCTTGAGAAGTGCATAGGCTTTGAATGCTAAAGTCATGGCCTCATGCAATCTTTAGTTTTTCTTGTCCAGTACCTTTTTTTACCTTTGGCCTCAACATTATCACTAGCAAACATTTGTTGAATCCTCTTTATATGTAAGCTTTTAAATAGGTCTTAAGGAGTAAATAGAACATATGGCCTGTAGGACCTGCCCTTTATGTATTTGGTCTAGATAGTGAAAAGAAACCATACCACTTGGTATGACCTAGAAGAATGAAATGATCAAGGAGCTATAGGAATAAACCGGATGGAGAAATCACTCCAAGCCCTGCTAAGTTTCTCATGGCAGGCTTAAGTGGAGGAATTTAAGCTGGGGCTTGGATAAAGGGTAGGTTTGATATAGAGAAAGATAAAAGTCCTAGCTAGGTTCAGAGGCCTGCAAATAGTTGTTTGGTTGTACCTCAGGGTTTCTGCAAGACAATGGTTTCAAACTCAAATGTTTCTGGGGCCAGGAACACAGTGAGCCTAAATATGAGACAAATCTAAAGAGGTGGACAAGTATAAGAGAATAGGGCTGATTGGCCATATGTGTTCTATTTTAAGATAATTCAAAAAATAAAATTTGTGACACCAGACTACGCTTTACTGGTCAAACCAAACTCTGGTTTTGATAGTGTGTAATCCCCAATGGGGAAATGTCAGTTGATAAAGTTAAACTGGCCACAGAATTTAGCACAGTAAAATAGGCCATAGAGAAATTAAGTCCACAGCCAGAGTCCCCTCTCAACATCTTGCTACTTTTATTTGTACTACCCATAATTTGGATCAAGTGAGAATATTTTGAAATATGCAGGGGCCCATTCTGGTGGCTGTTTGCTTTAAACACAGGCTTTTGAGTGTTGAGAGTCTCTTGAGAATATCACTGAAGTTAGTTTGAATGGCATTAGATTTTCTAGGATATATCATAATTAGCTTAGATTATATTTTATATCCTAGAATATACTTGAGTCCTTTCCCAATCTTATAATTCTTTGATTTATCTCTACTTTCTAATATAATTTTAATCTATTGAGGAACAAAGGAAGAAAGTATATGGGCATCTTTTGTTTCCTTTTTGCTTTTAAATATGCTTATTTCTATTTATGAGTTTGAATAACCATTTCTGTTTTTTTGGTATATGGCCAAATAGATACACTGTACTTGAAAAATCTGATATCAAATAAAGTAACTTATTGTATTATTAAGTCAAAGTCAAATATTGTTCTTCAGTCTGGAGAGAGTAAAATTTAAATCCAGGTTAAGTAACCCATCCCAACTATCATGGTGTTTCATTGACAGAAATAGGATCCAGATTGTCGATGTTACCTTCTAGTTTTTTTTGTTTTATCTGTTATTCCCCACTGCTTTAAGACTTAGTTTAAAGGCCAGTGAAGCTCTGGTATTTAAAAGAAAAAGTGTAATTTTATCCTGAGAAGGTAAATGTATGCCCTAAAATGAAAGAAAGACCAGAGGTCCAGACTATTGCCAGGTGTTCCTAGAAAGAGCCAAATTGGACAACTAAATTGAAAAAGGTTACCCACTCTTATAAAGATATTTTCTTGCTATTTAATTGGCAAGCTTTATTTTTGTGTTTTTTAATCTACCTAGGCAATGAATTCATATCCTATTAGTGAATATGTTGGTAGCATGTTGTGCTCTCTCATTGCAGTGCTATGATACACATGCCTCTGTGAAGTGAAACTGTCAAATAATCTTGATTCCCTTCTTCTCTCTTGACTATATTTCCATTAGGACTGACTATAATGAAGGATTACCAGCTCTCCAGTGGAGGGGTGGGGGGAGTTAAAGCCAATGCATAGTTCGAGTGTTAGTCATTAGAGCTTCTAAGACATTGTGAAAATTTGGAGTTGAAGAAAACTGAATTAGTCAGAAATGAGAAAAGTGTGATCCAGTGCCAAATGACCAGTAAAGAATTGTTACCAAAAGAAAACATTGAGTGTAGGAATGTGTGGCCAGTATTAAGACATATAATTTCTTTATAGATATAGTGAGAGGCTTATTGTTTGTTAGTTACAGCCTTACACATTTATTTTGAACAGCAACCAAAGGGCATACAAAACTTCCTGAAATAAGGATTTATTCTTGTATTGCCAGAGATGAGCCTACAACTTCAGTTCGATTATTATGGGGACAGCCAAAGATTTTACAGCAGTTGCTTAAGGATGTGCTTTTGGGAATGATCTCGTTTAGGAGTGATGTGCAAAAAGCATTACATCTAAATATGAAATAATAAGAAGCAATTTAAAAATATAAAATAATCAGAAATATGTGAGGTAATAGGGAAACTGCTTTAGCTATTCTGAGTTTGGATCATGCATCCAAATTGAGCAAGATGCAGTTCCAGAGGGGATGAAGTTTGAGTTATTGATGAGGTTCAATTAAAGAATATTACTTTTATAAAAACTTTGTTATATGTACTGTCCCTCAGTTCATGAGGGACAAGATACACTGTCAAAGATCCTAGAACAAGCCAGCTTATATTCTTCTGCTAGTGGGAAGAACATATGTTTTAGGGGTTCAACAATCTCCTATACGGTTGAGAAGCAATTCAGGAAACTTATTATGGAGTTATTTGAAGCCGTAGGACTTGAAGATGTGCAGTATTTTAATGTGTGTGTGAGGTTGGGGAGGGGAAAGGGTGAGGGTCAGGGTTGATAATCAGATTGCATTCATTCAGCACATTTATTCAACAGGTAATTTTTTCATAGAACCAACTTTGCCTTTTTTATCTTTTTATTTAATATTTATTTTTCCTGCTGTGATTTTTCATTTTATCTCTGTTTTCTCCTTTCTCTTTGTGTTTATCTTGTTCTCTAACTTCTTTAGTTGGGCATTTAGCTTATTACTTTTTTGTTCTTTTTTAATATCAATAGTTTGGTATAAATTTCCCTCTCAGTACTACTTTTACTGTATTCGATGAGTTTTGAAATGTTATTAATATATTTTTATTATTCATTATTAAATATTTTTATTTCCATTTTGAATTATTTGACCCATAAGTTATTTAGAAGTGTTTTTCTATTTTTATTTTCAAATTCTATTTACATTTATAGATTCCTAAGTTAATTGTATTATATTCAGAGAGTGTGTTCTGTTTGATATTGTTTCTTGAGATTTGTTGTGATGTAGTTTATGGTTTAATGTATAAGTTATTGAAAATATTCACGTGTGCTTGAAAAGAGTGTTTTCCCTCTAATTCTTGGATACAAGGTTCTGTGAAGGCTATCAAGTCAAGCTTTTTAATGTGATGTTCATATCTATTTCTTACTGATTTTTTTTTTTTTTGCTTGCTTGACCTAGACATTATTGAGAGAAATATGTAGCATATGGTTTGTTGATTTCTCTATTTTTGGTTTACATAAATTTGAGCTTATTAAAATAAGTATGTACAAATTTAGAATTGTTACATCTCCTTGGTGAATCAGCATTTATCATGTAGAGACCCTGTATCACTATTAATGCTTCTTATCTTAAAATTTAATTGTAATAATATAGTAATATAAAGTAGCTACATTATTCAGATTGCTGTCTGCTAGATACATCTTTTTCTTTTCCCTGTCCTTTTGCATTCAACATTCACATATTCTTATGCTTTACGTGTATCTCTTATAAATAACATATAGCCAGATTTTAAAACTGAATCTGACATTCTAATAAGACATTATTATATTTAAAGACAATATTGGGTTTTTTTTTTTTTTTTTTGAGACAGAGTCTCACTCTGTTGTCCAGGCTAGAGTGCTGTGGTGTCAGCCTAGCTCACAGCAACCTCAAACTCCTGGGCTCAAGCAATCCTTCTGCCTCAGCCTCCTGAGTAGCTGGGACTACAGGCATGCACCACCATGCCCAGCTAATTTTTTCTATATATTTTTAGTTGGCCAATTAATTTCTTTCTATTTTTAGTAGAGATGGGGGTCTTGCTCTTGTTCAGGCTGGTCTCGAACTCCTGACCTTGAGCGATCCTCCTGCCTCAGCCTCCCAGAGTGCTAGGATTACAGGCATGAGCCACCACGCCCAGCCTATAAGACAATATTGGTTTTGATTTATATTCAGGTTTGCTATATTATTTGCTTACTAATTCCTTTTTGCATGCCCTTGAGTTATTTTCCTTCTTCTTGAACTACTTTATTTATTTATTCATTCATTCATTCATTCACCCATTCAGCAAGTATTTATTGAGTGCCTAAGAGATGTCAAGTGCTTTTCTGGGTGCTTGACATAAGTTAGTGAATAAAACATTCAAAGCTTCCCACCTTCTTGAGGCTCATAATCTTGTCAGGGAGATAGACAATTTAATATGCAAATTAATTATATATTTTAGATGATGATGAGATGTTATGGAAAGAAGATAAAGTAGAGCAAAGAAAGGGAGATTAATGTGCTTGTGAGTAAATGGTAGGGAGGATTCAGGAGGAGGTCAGGTTGCAATGTTAAGTAGAATGGTCTTTCAGGACTTAATTAAATGTAGATCTCTTGGTGGTAAACTCATTTTATTTATTTATATATTTATAAATGTCTTTATTTTATTTTACTTTTATTCCTAAGAGGAAATTTTGCTGTACCCATTTCTAGTTTTATAGTTATTTTTCTTTGAAGATGTTATGCCAACTGACCACACTGTCTTCTGGTCCCCTGGGTTTCCAGGAATTGGGCTGTAATTGCTGACCTCTCTTTTGTATCTGACTTCTTTCCTTTCTCTCTGGCTTCCTGGAGGTCAGAACTCTTGTTTTCAGTCAGTTCTGGAAAATTTTAAAAAAATCTTTAAATATTTTCTCTTATTTATTCTGTCTGTTCTCTTTAGTTAGATGTATATCAGACTTTCTGTCATCCATATCTCTTTCCATCTCATTCATATTTTTCATCACCTCATTCCCCTTTTGCTTACAGTTACAATTAAATGTGTGTTAAACATGTCTTATACCAATAGGAAAAAGTTGGAAAATATGTTCATGATCTGATGTTTTGAATTTTTGGTTGTATTCTTTAAGATAATGCATTAGCTATTGATTGTTTTTGCTTTTTTTTTTAAAGGCAAAATTTACATGCAGTGAAATGCATACATCTTAAGTGTACAATTTGATGAATTTTGACATGGGTATATAGCAATGTAACCCATATACCTTTCAAGATATAGAATATTTCCATTACTCCAGGAAGTTTCCTCATGCCCCTTTATAGTCAATGCATTCCCCCACCAAGATAACACTTTTCTGATTCTTTTTCATTAGAGTAGTTTTACCTGTTTGTATAAATAGTCATATATTATGTACTATTTTTGTGTCCAGCTTGTTTTATTTAGCATATATCTAAAAGATTATCTGTGTTGTTGTACACATCACTAGTTCCTTTTTATAGATGAGCAGTCCTCCACTATTGACAATATTATAATTTTTTTTTACCCATTTCCCTGTTGATAGACATTTGGGTTGTTTCCAGGTTTTGGCTATTACAAATAAAGGTGCTGTAAGCCTCCTTTACAAGTCTTTTTGTTAGATATATTTTGATTTCTCTTAGATAAATATCTAGGATTTAGTTGCTGGTTCATAGCTAGGTTTATATATTTTTTTGTTTGTGTGTTTGTTTTTTTGTTTTTTTTTTGCAATTACACAAGAGGAGGTTTATTTTCTGGCTAGCCAGGGTCCAAGCCCCAGAGCACCAACGCAGTGGCCACTCTCGCAGGCAAGGACCTGTGTGTTTGTTTTTTGAGATAGGGTCTCGCTCTGTTGCCTGGGCTAGAGTACAGTGGTGTCATCATAGCTCACTATAACTCAAACTCCTAGGCTTAAGCAGTCTTCTTACTTCAGTCTCCAAAGCACCTGGGACTACAGATGCACACTGCCATGTCCTGCTAATTTTTAAATTTTTTGTAGAGGGGGTGCCACTCTTGCTCAGGCTAGATTTATATTTAATATAGAATTTAAAATTTTTGATTTATAATGATAAAATTGTGATTAATATTTATTCCAAACAAGCTAAATTAGATATATTTATCATTAAAATTTTAAACTAATTTTTGTAGTCCTGTAACATGTTCTGTAAATATTTCGATAGGATGCATGCAGTGGTCTAGATAATATCATCTTAAGGAGCTTATCAGAATTATCATTATTCTTAAATTCCTTAATTTTTATTTCAACTCCAGTATATCCTTGGTTTACTATCTTTAACCAGTGGTTCCCTATGGGTGTAAGTTAAATCATATTAATTAAACTGCATATGAGTGAGACTAGAAATGATTTAAAGCTGCAAAAACTACTTTCGTGTTTTTAATGTTCAGCTATATAGTAGTCTAAGTCATGAGTATGTTCATCTGGTCTCTACCATCACTTACACATGTTCATTTGACATGGACACCAAGACTCTCAAACTGTCTTGTTTGAAAAAGAAAAACTCAAAACTCATTATATGAAAGATTATCTTGGCCGGGCGCGGTGGCTCACGCCTGTAATCCTAGCTCTTGGGAGGACGAGGCGGGCGGATTGCTCAAGGTCAGGAGTTCAAAACCAGCCTGAGCAAGAGCGAGACCCCGTCTCTACTATAAATAGAAATAAATTAATTGGCCAACTGATTTATATATAAAAAATTAGCCGGGCATGGTGGCTCATGCCTGTAGTCCCAGCTACTCGGGAGGCTGAGGCAGAAGGATCGCTCGAGCCCAGGAGTTTGAGGTTGCTGTGAGCTAGGCTGACGCCACGGCACTCACTCTAGCCTGGACAACAAAGCGAGACTCTGTCTCAAAAAAAAAAAAAAAAAAGATTATCTTAAAAACCACGATTAAAATCATTGCCTTTTCCACCTTTAATATTGCAAACCCAGAACACTGTGTGGGAATTATACCAGTTGGAAAACATTGTCCTTTGCTATCTTTGAGGGTTTAGAATTTTTTAGGAAATCTTTGTTGTGGTGTGAATTTATAATTAACCCTGTAACTCAGATATATCACATCTACTTAAAAGCATGGTTCACACTTTTCATTCACACATGGATGAATGAATGAATGATTTTAGAGACATGATCTCCCTATGTTGCCCAGACTGGTCTTGAACTCCTGGGTCTCAAGTGATCCTTCACCCTTGGCATCCCAAAGTGCTGGGATTATAGGCATGAGCTGCCACACCAGGCCTTTGTTTTTATTTTAAGCTGAAAAAGTTTTCATTAATTTTTATGGAGTGATTTAGGAAATAAATAATATAAAGATTTTGATTTTGATTTTTTTTAACTTATTTTATTTTTGAGACAGAGTCTTGCTCTGTCACCCTGAGTAGAGTGCAGTGGTGTCATCATAGTTCACTGCAACCTCAAACTCCTGGCCTCAAGCGATCCTCCTGATTCAGTCTTCTGAGTAGCTGGGACTATGGGTGCATACCATCACGCCTGGCTAATTTTTCTATTTTTAGTAAAGATGGGGTTTCACTCTTACTCAGGCTGGTTTCAAACTCCTTAGTTCAAGCAGTCCTCCTGCCTCAGCTCCCAGAGTGCTATGATTACAGGCATGAGCCACTGCACTGGGCAAGATTTTTACATAGTATAAAATTTTGTTCTCTGTTTTAAATATATATGGCACTAATTTGTATAGTACTGCAAAGACATTTGATGTTTACCTATTAAAGAAAATAAAAGATTACTTAAGAATAGACATCTTGACTGCAGTTTAGAAGAAACATTGTTTATGGTATTAGGCATCAGAAGGTGACTTTCTAAACAGGGAAGATAAATGTCATTGAGTATTCTTATGTTAAGCTTTTCCTTGGTTTCATTCAATGCAGATATAGGAGAGTAGATAATTCTAGTGAAATCCTACTTCGTTTACACACACTTGATGTACTGTAGCCCATGGTGGCCCTACTGTTGGAGGCCGGATTTGTGGGAGATATAGAACAAGATCCAGATCTCCTGTCGCCATAGCCATCTTCTTATGTTTAGGATACTCAAAGATGTTAAAGTTTTACAGTGGCATTGTTGTATTGTCATGTAGGGCATGAGTTATCTGCTTTTCTCAAGTGGAAGCTCATACCAGTTATAATAGTGCTTTCAAACCTAAAAAAAGTATACTAGATGGGTTTGGTATATTTTCAAAAGGTGTATTTCTGTCTTTATTATTAGGATAATCCCATGACATACTAATTTCAGAATGCACGTGCACACTTAAGATTTATTCTTGTATTTAAACTATTTGATATTTGAGTAATTCTGTACAGATGGTAGGCCAAGTTAATGAAATGAGTGACTGATGGATGAAGTTTCTTGGCAGATTTCAGAGGTAGAGTGCAGATTAGAGGCTTCCATTTTCTGGTGGGAAGTACCTTAACTTTGTTTTAAGGAATATATTTCAGTGTTTTCTATAGCACATATAATTTCTATTCCAATTTTATATACATGTGTTTATTCTGAAAGGAACCATAGTTTATATAGATGCCTTTTAGTTATAATTTTATCAAAAAAGTAATACAAATAGCGTGTTTTAGTCAGGGACAATAGGTACATGTATATCTGTGTGGGGCATGTATTTTTAAGTATTTATGGAGTGTAAGAGTGTAATAGTAGCTCTGTATAGTAACAGTCATTGTGTGTTTTTAACCTTTCTAGGATTTCATTCCTGTACAAATGAGCTCTGTGAAATTATTATGGCCAAAATACCAATGTTTGTCTTTCACCCAATTTATCTGCACTTCATAAAAATGCTCAAATATTACTTCATCATCCTTAAATTTGCTTTGCAGTATGTGAAGTCTATGGACTAATTCTTGAATATTTATGAAGTAATTGTGATTTTTGCAGGTGTTATAGGCCCTCAGGAATATTTAGCTTAATTTGGAACAGGATTTTCTATTTTTTGCATGATTTTTCATTTTTGAAAACCAAGTTACAGTAAATCTATATCTATGTATAATCCAGTTATATTGACATCAGTTTTTTTATCTTTCTACAGTTTGGTTAGGAATTAAAGTTCTCATAGTTCACAATATTCTGATTGAAATGCTAGGAAAATTGCTTTACAGATAATAAATATTGTGTATATGTTATATATCTCCTCTAAAATTCTATTTTATAGGGTGCTTGGGTAGGATCAGCAGTTGCAGTTTATAAAAAAGAACTAATAAAATACCCTTAAGAGAGTAGATTTTAAACATTCTGCCCCCCAAAATAAATAAAATTAAAAAATTTAAAAAAAGTATGTGAGGTAATGCATATTTTAATTAGCTTGATTTTCCCACATACAATGTATACCTATGTAAAAATACCATATTGTATACTATAAATATATACAATTTTTATTAATTAAAAAATCCAAAAAAAGGGGAATAACCTTCCTCTAGAGGTCAGAGGGTGAAATAGGATGAAAGCCATAATTCGATTATTTACCAGATGCAATAATTCTTATCTGGTAGGACAGATGAAGACAGTTACTTTACTTTCTACCTTACCTGAGCTAGGGAAAAAATATGTAAGGATTTCTAGAATTTTATAATAAAGAAAAAGGGCAAAAAGTGTTGGCATATATCTCTCAATAAAAACATAATATTTCTAAAAGTAATCTTAACAGAAAAAGAACACCTGTTCTTTACTTTTTTTGTTGCTATTGCTTAGGAAAGTAATTTTACATTTTCTGTTTATTTGTATGAGAGTTGTATATTTCTTAAAACAAGAAAACCCAGTTTAAGATCAATACTTGAAAATACTTTGTAGTACATCCAGGTGGTATGATAGCAGTGGGATCTGCTGTCAGTTGATAGTTGAACAAGATAGAAATTAAATCTTTTATACTGGAATAATGTTAGTCTTGGGTGGTTTAAATTTCTCCTTCAGAAGATTTGTGCCTGTATTATAATTTGTCTCAAACTAAGTGAAGCAGGCGTTTGATTGATAATGATCCTGTAGGGTGGGATGCTGTCAAACCTTGTTTCTCAAAGTAGAGTCTGTGGACCAGCGTCAGCATTATGTGGAAAGTTGTTAGATCTACAGTTTTGAATAGTAGTTCCCAGATCACTCCATCAGGATCTGCATTTAAACAAATTCTCCTGATAGTTTGTATGCACATTAAAATTTGAGAAGTCCTCCTACAGAAGACATAAGACTTGACATCTGGACAAGAAATAATACTTCTGTACTTGAGATTGCAAGGATATAAAGATTTAGAAATTATTTATTAGAATAATGTAACAAATATTCACCTTAAAAGTACATTTCTCTTTAGGATTATCCATCTTTTCTGGAATAAAATGTTTTTAATGCATTTGTGTACTTTGGTTCTTAATCTTATCTATCATAGAAGATAAACTTTGCTTTTTCTAACCTGAATGAGCAAACCTGGTTACTGTTAAGTCTTCCCTAAGATAGTGGCATCCTCTGGGTTTGTATGAAATCAGATCTCGAGAAACGAAGGTGGAAGACTGCTTCTGACATTGGAATGACATTACATGTATAATCACTTATTGCGCTTATTTTTAAATACCAGGGATGCAGACATCCTGCATTCTAATTAAAGAATAACTATGTCCTGAATGTCTGCTACATGCAAAGTGATATAAAGTAGACCAGACCTTTCCTTGGGGAGTTTATGGTCAGGCCAGTAACTGTCCTTGAAAGTTAGGCAAATGTCACAAGCAGAACTGTGGTATGTTAGGATATGGTCATGTGGATCCATTGGCTAGACTTAGCTGAGGTTAAAAGAGGGATTAGCTCTCATTTCAGCTAAGTAAATATTTTCCAAGTAAGTGATATCATAGTGTATTAGTATATTTAAGGGAAGTTAGAATTTAGAGTAAGAAATGTAAATGTCTATCTGTAAGTATCTTCCCCTAGCAAACTTAATGTCAGATTTGTTGTGGCACACTCTACCTCTGAATCTCCAATTGGCTTTAAGGAAAATCTTTTCTTGGTATTCTGCTTCTAATATTTGAAGACTCCCTTAAGTGTTGCTTAAGTTCTGAGATGGCTCCAGGAGTTCATTGACTTTTCTAGCAGTTGCCTTAGTGTGTCATTTTACTTCTTAGCCAGGGATCCTTCAGTAGCAACGAAGTCTTGCTTCCTACTGTGAGCAGTAAACCTCATAGGAGGGGAAGCTGCTCTTGTTTGAACCTGCGATTGTTTCTGGCTCTTTTAAGCTTATTGGGGCTGGGGTAAGGGTAGGGGCTGGGGTTCTGGGGCAAGGCTTAAAAACCAGTGCCCCCTAGCCTAAGAACATTACCATGACTGCTATTACCCTAATGACCTATACTACCCCTCCTTTCTTTTTAATATATAAGAAAGAGACTTTTTTTCATAAAACATATTTCCTGCCTTCCTTAATTATAATTTTTTCCAATAGTATAATATTTGTCTGTTGTGCACAGGTGACCCAGAAACCTTGCAAGTAGGAGACAGCTGCTTGTAGTCACTAAATGTCACACAGTGCCTTAAACATGTGGGACCTGGGACAAAACACTGAAATATAAAAATGCCTCCAGGAACATACGATTTTCTGCCATACAATTGGCAAGCATATTATTGCTATAGGAGAGAAGGGAGCTTGCTATAAGGTTTCTCACAAGCATGGGATTATAAGAGGAAATGCTAGTGTAATGTACCTCAAGATTGTAAATGCCATTCTCTTCATTTATTGTGCTGAATGTATTATTTACTTTTAGATGTTTGTGTTATATATAATATTTTAAATAACAACAAAGACATTTATTGGTTTACTCATACTACAGATCTTTTCCACTACAAATTCTAAATTCTTAATTCTTGAGAATAAGGAGACATTGCTGTATACTATAATTTATATTAATTTTTTTTCTCCATTAAAAAGGTGTGATAGTTTTATTATTAGAGAAAAACAAGAAACCATTATTAGAGAAAAGCAATGAGAACCCTTTTTTCAGTGGAAAGTACATTTTAACTTAAACTGTGTCTAAATGGCAACTTGATAATAGATAATTTTAGGAGATTGCTCAATGTTCCACTTAAGGATTAGTTTAGATTTTCAGTCATGATTGTACTGAAAAGTGCCATGTAGTCATATCAGAGTGTCCCATACCGTGCCTGGTGAATAATCATGCCATTTTTGCTCTACAGGAAAATGACTCAGGCACTTTGGACACGGTGGGCGCTGTGGTTGTGGACCACGAAGGGAATGTTGCTGCTGCTGTCTCCAGTGGAGGCTTGGCCTTGAAACACCCAGGGAGAGTTGGGCAGGTAAGTAATTATGGGGTTTTAAAACTAGCTTTTCAAAGTAAAACATGGAATTTTTGAGCTCACAATTTTTAAAGCAGTAGGAACATTTTTCTCTTTAGCAAAAATAAATATCATTGTTCCTTAACATTTATGTGATATAAATAATCAACCAAATACCTTTTCAAGATTCTTTCTTACAAAACCTATCTCATAGTAATAATGTTTCTTTTTGATCTTTACAGTCATTAATCCTAGTTTCACTACTTTCAACAGGCTAGGCACTGGCCAAGGTATTTAAAGTGTGCTGGTTTCCATTTTTCTCTCTTTGTAAATGTAACTCTCTTTAGGAACAAGCTCTAAACAAGATTACATTGCTGCTTGCATTTTCATTGGGAAAATGATTATAAAGTTACATTTTTTATTTCTTCTACTTAAGGAATAGTAACATTTTGACCCTCTATATTTCTCCTCTGATTAAGCATTTCAGTGATTTTACAGAATAACCAATCTTTCAGGTTACCACTCAAGAAATCTAGAAACAAGGAGGGTGGAATATATGTGAAATTTGCATATCCCCAGTTCACTTGCACATATTCTTCACCCCACCCCCTATCTCAAATCTTTAGTTTTATACTGAGAATGAAGTTTAATAATTCATTTGATCTAGTAAGCTTTCTGAGTATAAACCAATTTGGCACGTTATTTATGGGCTTAATAAATATTTGTTGAGTGAACAAATGAGTTGCATACTCTCATGGAGTTTGTTAAAGTAATTGTAAGGGGTGTATTTAAATTTGGTATTTGGATCTTATCTGACATATGGAGCATGGCTTGGTAGGCTTTATGTGCTTTGTCTCTTTCATTTGAGGAAAGGTTGATGTCACAGTTACTTGATCATGATGGTTAGTGAATGCTTAGAGTACGGTGATCCAATTCACGGAGACTATCTTACAAAGCCCCGAGTGCTATTCCTTGATCTGCCCTTTATATAGATAAGACACTTATGGCCCTATACTAGGGAAAAAAGAAAAAAGGAAGGGAAGAATAATTAATTTTGTGCTACTCTGCCTATTTTACAAGGGAATTTATAGGGAATTATTAGTCAACATGTGTACAATGCTTTGAAGTTATTATAAAAGCCTTTGTCTGGTCATGGTATTTTTCCATATTATAAATCCGTGCATATTTGTCATGTTTGGAATAAGAAAATCAAGCTTGGCATGTCAGATTGGGATGCCCTGGTGAAGAAGAAAAGAGAAAAGCCAGCAGAGTTGCCTTCATTGCATTATAGTTCCCATGACTTTCTCACTGTTTCCTGTTTGTTTAGGTTAGCAAAATAGCAACAACAGAACTACAGATAGTTCTGGACTATGTTAACAGGATACTACATCTAACAATCTCTTTTTAAATTTTATTATTTATTTATTTATTTTTTATTTTTATTTTTTTTTAGAGGCCTGGTCTCATTTGCCCAGGTTGGAGTATTAGTGGTACCATCACAATTCACTGCAACCTTGAACTCCTGGGGTAAAGCAATCCTCCTACCTCAGCCTCCCTAGTGTCTAGGATTATAGGCACATGTTACCACTTCCAGCTAATTTTTAAAAATTTTTGTAGAGATAGGGCTTCAATATGTTGCCCAGGCTGGTCTCAAACTCCTGCCCTTGAGCAGTCCTCCTGCCTCGGCCTCCGAAATTGCTGAGATTACAGGCATGAGCCATTGCACCCAGCCACATTTAACAGTCTTGAAGCCATTCTGCCACTGTACATGGGACTATCCGGGAAAAACACTTCTGTAAAGTTTACATATTGATTTGCCCCACTTGGCTAGTTTATGAATACTTACTTTGAGAGAACTGAAAAATCAGGAAAGGGTGTGAAGGAATGTATTGGTGCTCACAGGAAAATGCAGTTGCTTAATTGGGTTATATTGCTTGTATAGAGAAGATATAATAAGCCTGGAACTTTGAAAGCATCAGATAGGAGTCAACAGTTCTTTTTGACACGCAAGACTGAATGAAGCAAAATACAAAAGCCAGTTGTATCAAAGGATAATTATTTTTTTTAAAAAGGTGCTGAAACTAGGACATTTTCAAGTGTATTTTAAATGAACAAATCAACTATTTAAAAATTTTAGCATATTGCACTCCTTTAGATATGTGTAGCACTGTAGATGGTGAAGTGGAAATTTGAATTAGAATTTATTTGCTTCTTTAGCTTACTATAATAATTATAATTTACAACTTGGATGTGAGAAAGGAATTATTATATAATATTTTACTCCCCCCAACCCTCACCCAACCTACATCCAAATGAGGAGTTGAGTTTAGTGGTTAAAAGTGTGGACTTTGGATTCAGGTAAATCTTTATTTTAATCCCATCTCCCCACTTAATTATTCTTAGTTTGAATAAATTACTTTCAACATCTTTAAGCTCTATTTTTCACATCTATAAAATGGGGATAACTAGCTACCATACAAAGTTCTGGAAAATTAAATGATATAATGCATTTAAATAACAGCTAAAGCTGTTTATTGAGCACTTGCTGTGTGCAAGAAGTATGTTAATTCACATGATTGTACATCAACACTGCAAGGGGGGTATTTTTATTATCATCATTTCATAGAAGAGAAAACTATGGCTCAGAGAAGATTATTAATAATAATTATAATCATTATTTATATGGCCTGCTTTTACTACATAATAATATCTTCAATAAAATTTTACTACGAAAAAAAGGGAAGCTGTTTAAAATGTGTTTTTAAAGGCCTGCTTAAGGTTGCTGTATTTTACCCAAAGAAGTGAATAAGAAAGGGACAATTTCTGATTCTTTCTTTTCTTAGAGGTGGTATCTCACTGTGTCTCCCAGGCTGGAGTGCAGTGGCTATTCATAGGCCTGATCGTGGCACACTACAGCCTCAAACTTCTGGGCTCCAGTGATCCTCCTGCTTTAGCCTCCTGAGTAGCTGGGACTATGGGTGTGCACAACCATGCTTTATTTTACCTATCACTGTCTTAGCCCAACCCATTTCAGAAGGGTAAAAAGGAAGATGACTTTAGGCCACAAAATTAAGGAAGGGTATTGTAAAGGGAATTTGCTTGGAGGGAAGAAAGAAACAAAGGGTAAACATAAACGTTCTTACTTTTCCAGAAAGATGACCTCCACTGGCTTTCTAAGAGGTGTCCCTTGAGACTTATTTATAATTTCTTGAGTGCAGGCTCCTGGTCAAGGTAATTGTGGGGAAATGGAAAGTATGATAGGCAAATGTCCAGAGTTTTAAATGAAGAAAGAATGTTCCCTTCCACTGAGTTATCCCACAAGTCTGCCAGTTTTATTCTAGAGTCTATGTGCCAAATTACTTCCGAAGGGGGTCAATGGCCATACTGATCGAGCAGTGTTAGGAAACTAAGGCATTTATTTTACAAGCATGGTATTTTCAAAAGCAGTAACAGATTTCCTGATTTTTGCTATTTTGGGAGTGTCCTGTTTAGTTCTTGGTTTTACTTTTAAGAGGGTCACTGTCACTGACAAGTGGAGATGGCAACTGTTGATTACATGAACATGGGAGACTATTTCTCATCCTGGACACTGGCTTATTTCTCAAAGAGGGTGATTAGGGGATGTGGGTGTGTGTATCTGAAAGTCTTGGGGAATAGTTCACGAATCTGGGATTCTTTGAGTGATAAAAGAGGACTAGAACAGCTGTTTTAAAAAATTTGGAGGACTGTATGGGGAGGTCAAAGTACTCACAGAGAGCAATACCAGGACTAGTGGGTGGAAGTTATGATAAAGCAGGTATTTGTTCAATCTAAGGAGAACTTTCTACCAATAGGAAGTGTCCAAAATGGGAAGTATTCCCATATGAGATAGTGAGGTTCTTAGTATCAGAGTGCTTGGATGTTCATGGAGTGCTCCATGTTTTATGGAGATTCCTGTACTGGGTAGAATACGAAAGCAAATGATTTTTAAAGTCCTTATAAGAAATAATAGAATATCATAGAAAGCTGAAGTCTAGTCACCATTCGCAGTCTTAGCCTATTCCCCAGTGCTCAGAAGTGAGCTCCTAGAAAATAACAGTGCTATTTTATGGGAGTATCTTTTTCCTCCATCAGTGATAGTGAATACTGAATGCATTGTAGTAAATTGCTTTTTTTTTTTTAAAAAAAATACATTTTGGAGATCTTTTCTGTATTTGTTCCTAAGGCCCCCCCCCCTTTTTTTAAACCTAAGTCTTTTATTTTTAACCTTTGCAATGATTTCCATGTATTGCTATGCCAAAGTTTATTTAGCCATTTCTCTACTGATTGACATTTAGGTTGCTTCCACTTTCCCATTCTTATCAACCACATGGTAATGAACTCTTGAGCATACCTCTTTATATTTCTCTATAATAGCTAATTAAGAGTTTTTGTTTGTTTGTTTTTAACTTGCTTCCAACTAAGGAGTAGAAAAGTTAATAGTTGTGATTCCCCTCCCAAAGTCAGAAAAGTCACTGTAGATGTTGGGGAAATGAATCAAGACATTTTGAGTAGCATTATTGGAAACAAATAGGAATGATTGTCATAATCCTTTATAAAACTGTGATAGCTTATTATGCTCCTGGTAGTTTTAGACATATAAATCTGGTTTACCACCTAACCGAACGATTAGCTTGAACTGGCCCTTTGCCTCCTTTCTTTTCATCTGCCTGAATATAGCACAGTGGTGACCATATATTGGGCCCTTTGGTACAGAGCTGTTTGCAGTTCCTATTGTGCCACCTCAAGGGAGGAATGGAAGAAGCCCTCTACAAGTAGGATTTCCTTGAGCATGTCAGAAGGACCAGCTGCATCCCAGTAACCAAGGCCCTAGTTATTATGTGCTGATTCTTGGATATCCTCCAGACACTGAATCAGAATCTATAGGAATCAAGGTTCTTATTGGCAAGTTTCCCCACATAATTCAACACACACTAGTTTGGGAACTACTATTTTAAGGCAACTACATTGGTTTTAGGATGCTAGAACAACTAGCTACAAAAGGGACAAGCTACAAAAGGGAGAAGGTTTCTCAGGGAAGGAGAAATTACTGCTGATGAGACTAAGAAACTTTCTTTTGCTATTTTCTGAAAATTTTTAGGTTAGTAGAATAGTGGAAAATACAGTTTTGGTAGTATTAAAACCATTGTTTGGGAAGGTCTTATACAACTTCTGGTATTATCACCCAGTTGTTTTGTATCATTAAGCCAGGTTTTATTGAATCTTTATTATGGGTATGATTTCTATTGAAAGCTGATAATTACATGTGATATTTCTGAAATATATCTGATTCCTTTTTATCCCCAGGCTGCTCTTTATGGATGTGGCTGCTGGGCTGAAAATACTGGAGCTCATAATCCCTACTCCACAGCTGTGAGTACCTCAGGTATTTGCTGCTTTCATGGCCATTTTTCATAACTTCAACTTTGTCAGCCATTTAATGATTAAAAGCAATATTTTTAGGTAAACGTAAAGCATGTGCTAAGGTACTGTATAGACAAGAGCATTGATGCAGGAAAGATATTTAGTATTTGGGAAGTTTTAATGATTGTTTAGTATCACAATGTAAATGTTTTGCTAAAATTTAAAAAATGAAAAAATTTTAAAAAACTTTTCAATACAATTCTGGAGTTAACTGTAGACTAATTTTACAACACACACACACACACACACACACACACACACACACACACACACACACACACATATATAATTTATTTTTCTAATGACCCATGATGGTACCAAATTTAGATCACAAAAGATATAAAAATAGAAGAGCATTTCAAAATTTAACAGATAATCTCTTGAGTAAAATGTTGACATAAAACTTACACATTTCAGAATGTATGGTTTATGGTATCCATTCTTTGAACTATGCTTTTAATGAAATATAGGTTTTCTTTTTGTATCTATATTAGAAAAGTCACTATCATTTAATAATGTGTGTGTGTGTGTGTGTGTGTGTGTGTGTAGGGCATGGGGAGTTTTAATGGGCAGAGTGGTGGTTGTCTCTTTCCAGATTTTCATAATGCTGTGCCAGATGTACTTGAAGCCTTTTCTCTTTATGTAGTAATACCGCTGGCTGACAAAATAATATTGGTTCATTCATTGGCCATGTTATCCCTCAAGTTACAGTCCTATCCCTTTCCCTCCAGTATTGTCAGGCTTTATCAGGAGGGTACACAGATTTGGCTGTCTTCCCTTTCTTTTTCTCTTCAATTTCTTGCCACATTGGTTTCTGTCCTACCATACTAACCAACTGTCCAGTCCAATAGCCCTCTTCTCCTGCTTACTGCCTACTCTTTCTGTTATCTCTGATGTAGGTAACTCTTTTCTTTTTTACCTATAGCATAAATACTGGATTCTTTGTTCTGCCTCTGTGTCCTGCTCCATCTTGGCCTTCTTCACAGACCCTATTCCTCTGTCCTCCTACTAGTAACAACTCCAGGTTTGGGCCTCTGCTGCCTTCTCTTCATCTTCCCAATATACATTCCATTGGTGATTTGCCATTATTATTGTTGTTCTCGTGATTTCAGCTGCTCTTTCTCAGGATATTGGCTTCCACATCTGTATCTACTCAGGATTTTTCTCTTGAGGTTTCTGACTTCGTGTTGGACATGTCCCTGTGGAAGTCGTATATGCACATCAGACTCAGCAGATTCATCTCCACCCTGTGCCACCTTTCTCCTGTGTTCTCTCTTTTATTGCCTTCACTATCCCATCCTTTTTTCAGACTTGAAATCTTGGCACCATTCTCGTCGTTTTTGCTTCTTTCCATTTCTACTGACCTGATCTTATTATATCAAACTCATATTCCCCTGCCTTTCTATTGTAGCAGCTTCCTGGCCCAGCTCCATTTCTTATTTTAAGGGAAGAATATGATTGTGAGCCACTGGCCTATCAGGAGAAGTCTGAACATGCATAGATGTTCAATCTAATATAATTGACAAAAAATTATTTTTCAGTCATTCATTTTTGAAGAGATGAGTATAATATAATAAGTTACTTTTTAATTTAATATTGGCAGTACCTATAAATCCTCACACGTTTACAAATTAGCCTGTGCACATAATTAAGTGTGGCCCTGTGTCTATGGAAAATTGTGGTGTTTGAACAAACCAAAGTCTAAAATTGATAATTCATTGTTTCATTTTTATTTTGCCAAAGAAATCTCAGTTGAAATCATATGTTGTGTCGATTTTGTTTTTGGTCAATATGTTATTTGGTGAGTTAGTTTGTTGTTTAGATGTTACTCATATCTAGATGTTAGGAGAACTGGATTCTATTTTAAACTGAAATCCTGAGAGCCTGCCTGAATGTGTCATTTTGGAAAAGAGATTCCCAATCGCAAGGGCATTGTCCACCATTACCTCCTTCTACCCCCACTTTTAAAAATTGGGCATATGGAAGTTGGATAAGAACATACTTCATGAATTTGGTTCTATTAAATAGAATGCAGTGAAGGAGAGGCTAAAGCTAAAATTGTAAAATTGAGGTCTTTCCCCCTCCAAAGGGGGAAAGGATATTTCCTCCTTTGCCCATCCTGCATCAGTTGAAGTTAGTTTTATATGACTAAAGATACCTTTAGGTTTCCAGTTCATGACATTCAGTGTAGCCTTTTAACTTGCACACCCAGCTGTTCATGGTACTTTCTTCCCAGGTTAAAGGACTAACCACCATCAGCCCACAGAACCCGAGGATGACAGAGTAGGTCTCCTGGGTCTCCTGTCTGTGGGACTTTGTGTGATTGCTTCACTCTTGTTTCTCCTGGGGCTGTGGCTATTAAGTTGACAATGGAAACATATGGCAGAGTTGGGTGACCAAGTCAGAAGAAAGGTGGAGCACAGAATTTTGTAATTGCTTGGCCAAAATAAAGAAGACTTGTGCCTTAGGCTGTTGCAGAAAATCCAGAGACTTGCCCTGCATTTTAGGTTTATATATCCTGGAAGGTGATAATTGAAAGGGAGAGAGAAGATAGTTAGTTATGGTCAGGATAGGGCTTTCCCAAGGCCAGACAGGCGATTTGGTCATTAGCCTGAGGGATAAACTCTAGCATCTTGTTCTCATCACTGAGTGGGGAGGAATGAGTAGGGGCTGGGGGCGGGTTGGGGTGGAGTGGCAAGAGCTGACCTTACAAACTCTGACTAATGTTCTGTCACCGTGGGAATTTGCCTAGCTGTGGATGGAGCAGAGCAGACACCTTTCCTATCCAGACTCTTTCAGACTCATTAGCTGTGGAACCTGGGCAAGGTGTTATGTATATATAATAATAAAATAGTAATAATATCTATTATACCATTTCTGTGAGGATTCAGTGAGTTGATGACATATGGAAGGCACTTAATGTACTTCTGGTCCCAGAGTAGGGGCTTAGTACTTATTGTATTTTATTGAATCTAAGTCACCATCTTTTGTAAGATGCACCATTATTTTTATACCATTAAGGAAACAAAAAGGCTGCCAATTAAAGTATGATACATTGCTTTCTCATCACTTAATGCACGATTGTTGCTTTATAGTAAAATATAGAATTGAGGATTTTCCTCCACTGAGAAGTACTTGCTTCACTGATGACAAAGTCATCCCCATTGCTGTTTCTATAATTTTCTGTGTATACAGTCATTTAAAATTTGAATTCCGCATTATACTATACTCCTTTTGAAAATGGCAGTTAAACTTGACACATGTAGTTCCAGCGTGGCACTTAACTGAAGGGTCAAGAAATGGGAGGGAATAGCTTTCATCTAGAGGCAGTGGCTGCTCTGTCACCACTGCAGCTTGGAGGATAGCATGGGAAGATGCCTCCTGATTCCAGAAATTTTGAAATGTGAAAATAAAGTGTATTTTAGAATTGATAAACTATAGCAAAAGTTTTTCTTATTGTCAGCTTTTTCATGAAAATAATTTGTTTTAGGCCCTCTTGAAGCAGTACGATAAACTCTTGTGGAAATGAGGGCTGTGGGTATATTTGTATCTCCTGAGTGCCTGGCACAGAACCTTGCACATGGTAAGTGCCCAGTATACAAATAAAAATTAAGAAATGCATCTGTGGTTCCTATGTTTTCTAGAAGGATGCTTACTTTTTCAAAAAGATTATTCACCATGGAATTTCTTTAAATAGCATTTAAAAATATGATTCATTTTGCCAAATGGGAATTCACACATAATTTTTCAGTAACACATCAGATGTATAATGTAAGATACATCTGTGGTCTGTCTCTGGCTGTGGAAAGGAAGAGCAGATTGAAGATTAGAAGATCAGAAGGAGAAAAAAAAAAGCGAGAGATTAGGTTTATGCTCTGGTTGACCTTAACATTGGTCTTCTGTTACTTGTCTATACAGTTCTGTTTTTTTCCTGAAGAGAAACAGTGAGTCCAGTGTACTGATGGCAACTGACTGGAGATCAGAAGATGTAGGCTTCAGTCCCTCTTCCTTAGAATGTTCTGGCATGAAGAAAAATCTGCTACCTTTTTCTGATATGGGGCCCAATGATTTCTGATTTTTCTTAGTTTTTGCTTTTCCAGGTCTTGGCTCTGGGCAGTCCTAGAAACTGGAGGGCTTACCAGGAATAACTTAAAAGGTAGATAGGATTAAAAAAAATACAAAAATTGAAATAGCCTTATGCCTTAATACTTACAAGCTAGTGATTGGAGTCTCTTCCTCAAAGGCTGGGAGACTATGCCACTCCTTCTTGGTTTCTCAACCTAATGAACAGCCAGAGGTCTTTCTCTGTCTTTTTGTGGGGAATTGTCTGATCGGACTGTGCTCAAAAACTCCTGCCCAGGGACTTTTGTCGGGAGGGCACTTCCCTGTGAGCAGAGAGTTACATGACAGCAAGAGCCAATAGGAGGCCACTGATGTGATGTTTACAAATGCCAGGTGATCATTGCTGTTTAGGGGTTGTGGGGAAGGCATGCAGGAACTCATGCTTTAACTTCTATTTAGTAGTAGTCATTCTTTCTCTTTTGTACTCTCTATGTCACAAGCACTATTGGTGAATAAAAGCCCTATTCTACTTAGGACTCTGTGTGCAAGTCACCTAGGGCAGGGGTCCTCAAACTTTTTAAACGGGGCCAGTTCACTGTCCCTCAGACCATTGGAGGGCTGGACTATAGTTTATAAAACACTATGAACAAATTCCTATGCACACTGCACATATCTTATTTTGAAGTAAAAAAACAAACGGGCAAAAACACCTGCATGTGGCCCGCGGGCCATAGTTTGAGGACGCCTGACCTAGGGGTTCAGACTTTCTTCTAGGCCTCTCCTTATTTCTTAGAAACCTTTCAAGATGAAATCTTAGGGCATTTTCTGTACTTGAGGTTTATTATTTTTCTTAGTTCTCTCCTCTCATTTACTCCTGAATCTACTTTAGTCCTTCTCCTCTACTACTCCGTCAGTCTGCTCTCATGTCAAGATTGACAATAAACTCCGAAGTCCAGTGATTATCTTTTAGTCCTGTCAGCAGCATTTGAAACAGTTGCTCAGATGACTTGCTTCTCCTGTATGCAAGTCTATGTTCTTGATAGACTTCCAGAAGACCACATTCTTTTTGTCTTCCTGCTGCCTCACTGGCTGCTCCTGCTCAGTCTCTATTAATGTTTCTCATCTCTGTGACCTCTCAATATTGGAGTGCCCAAAGGTTTAGCCCTTGAACCTGTTTCTCCCTTTGTACACCTGCTCCCTTAGTGTCTCATCCAATCTAATGGCTAAGTACCATCTGTATGCCAATGATTCCCATATATATCTATCTCCAACCTAGGTCTCACCCCAAAACTCAGCTATAATTCAACTGCTTGTTAAAAGTGTCCACACATATGTCTCATAGACTTTTTTTTTTTTGCTTTTTTGGAGACAGGGCTTTGCTCTGTTGCCCAGGCTGATGTGCAGTGGCATGATCGTTGCTTACTGTAACCTTGAACTCCTGGGCTCAAGTGATCCTCCCACAGTATTAGGATTACAGGGGTGAGTCACCATGCCTGGCCCAAATATGAGCTTTTGATATTACCAATCCCTCAAACCTGTTCTCTTGAAATCTTTTCCACACAGCCAGTGGCAACTTTGTTTTCCTAGTGGCTCAGGTCAAAATCTTGGAGCCATCCTTGACCCTCTCTTCTATCTCTCCCACATATCATCCAACAAGAAACCCTATCTACTCTTTAAATATATTTAAAATGTGACAACATCTTAGCATCTGCATTGCTACCGACAGATTCAAAGTGCCATCACTTCTAATCTGGAGTATTGTGGCAGCCTCCTAGCTGGTCTCTTGCTATTTGCCCTTTTCCCCCTTTATTTTGTTTTTAATACTAGAGCTGGTGTTCAGACCTAACTCAGATCATGCCACACCTCTATTTGGAACTGTCCAATTGCTTCCCATCTTACTAAAAGGAAAAGTCAAAGTCCATATGAAGGGCCCATAAGGCCTTATACGAGGCATTTTCCTGTTTCCCCTCAGACTTCAGCTCTTGTTTTTCTTGCCTTGCTCACTCAGTTTTAGCTATACTGGCCTGTTTTGCTGTATTTCCAATATGCCAGGCACATTTCTGCCTTAGGACCTTTACCTCACTTGCATCTTCTCCGTTAGCCCTCTACCCTCAGTATCTCAAACCCCCAGGCCCTACCTTGGGTCTTTATTTAAATGATTCACCTCACTGAGATCTTCTCCACCTGTCCTATTTAAACATGTAACTCTTCCCTCAGCCAATATTTCTTAACCCCCTTACATTATTTATTTTTTTCACACAGTATGTATCATCATCTAGAACTTTTAACTATTTTATCTTTATTTTCTATCTCTCTCTAAACTCCATGAGGGGTTGGCATTTTCATCGGCTTTGTTCACTGATGTGTGAATGGTGCTCATCACATAGAACTGTTGCTGTTTTTTAATGTATGAATATGAATGACAAATAAATACATTGGAGTGAGCCAGGTCAAGCTCTGATGAGTCAGGACTGAGAGGAAGGTAAGTGAGGCCGATGAGTCAGGACTGAGAGGAAGGTAAGTGAGGGGCTGAGAGTGGTGTAATCTGACAAGAGCAGAGGATGCTTGAAGAAGATGAGTGAGTCTGAGGTGTTTGGAGCTGAATATGGGGTCTTGGGTGGTCTCTAGATGGCCTTGAATAATCTTTAAGTTTTCCTTTGTATAACGTGGAGATGAGTAGAGTGATGCTCCTACTTTCGGAAGATACATGAAATAGATCTTTCATCTCTGAGGCTGCCCTGGAATGAGAAGTAATGTTTCAGACAATGACAGGCAAAACTGGTCAAAGAGTTATATCCATTTTTGTTAGTCCTACTGGTGGAATCTAGATTCTTTAGCTCACTCGGGTTCTTTAATCTGTCTTATTAAGCAAGCTGACACATTGACCTCTCAGAAACTTCTTATTCTAATGAAATAAACTTTCATAATCTTGTCACACTTAACAAGGTTCTTAAAGTGCTAAGGGTAAGGAACAGCCATTTAAGCTGAAATAATTTGAAACATAATATGCAAAACTGGGAACAATTCCATGAGAGATCTTTTTGGGAATTATGACTGTTAGATTGGAGCCTAGATAAAACCCTAATATTTGTAAACATCATCATCTTAAAAGCACTTGACTCTTTGGATTGTTGGTTGTTGGGGGTGGGGATAAATACTGTTCGTTGCAGATAACGGAGTATATAAACTACTAACTAGCACATTTTAAAGTACTAAATAGTTATCTAGGATGGGAATTCTATTCTGAGATTATTGCATAGTCTGGTTAGGTCACTTTATGTCTGATGAACTGTTAAGATATTGTTTCCTGCTTTTTATATAAGTAGAGTCACTAATGGCTTAAAGTAAAGTGGAATTCTGAATTATGCCAGATCATTTCTAAGAAACCAGTTCAATGTGACAGCTTTTGTCATTGTATATCTTAGAGGTTTTAAATGAGAAGATTTTTTTTTTCTGATGGTGAAATAATACATGCTCATTAAAGAGAATTTGGAAAATGATGATTTTGCTATCTCATGATAGTCACTGTTAATATTTTTGGTAGATCTTTGCCAAGATACAAAAGTGAGAATACTGTTTATCTTGTATTATGCTTTGTTCATTTAATATTTTATAATGAGCATTTTATGTATCATTAAATATTCCTCCAAACAAATTTTTAAAGGATATGAAAGAGGTCTTTTCATGCATCATGAGTTTAGGTATTTTGCTCCTCAGCAAGATGACTTGTAATTGCCCTTATGTAATAAAGCAACAGCTGTTTTAGAGGCTCTTATATTGTGCTCTAGTCTGGGTGTGATAAAAGAGAAGTAAAGACATGGTCCCTGTCCTCAAAGGAAATGAAAGCTGTGGCATTGGTAATATAGGAAAGTTTCTTGCCAATATAGAAATACATCAAAATATTGGCTATATCAAAAGGCTTGCTAGCCCTTAACAGGGTTGTGCTGTATCCATTCATTTAGGGAATGTACACTACAGTGCCTCCCAAAGGGTCACTTGCAGGCACCTTGGTGCACCTGGTAGCTTGACTGTCGTTGTAGCCATTAGTCCATCTCCCTTCCTGCTACCTTCCTACCCCCAAATTGCACTCACATCAGTTGTCTTAAAGCTTAGAACCACCCATCACACTCCTATACTCACCAAAATGCCTCCAGCACCCTGACCTCTAGGAGAGCTCAGGACATCATGGAAGGAAAGTAAGTCTTTCTCTGAAAGAGATTATAAACCTGTGTTGTAGTGTATCAAGTGATCTCCAAGATGTTCTTTTAATGTTTGTAATTTCTCAGATTTTTCTTTTTGCTAGATACTTATTTTGCATTGCTTTGTTGTTGTTTTGTGAAAGAGTAGACTTCTAATTTTAAAACACGAGGTGAAGAAATAGTAAAAACAGAGGCATAAGATCAAGTGATGGGTTAAAATGCCAATCCTGTGATCCTTAATGTAGTTCTCGCTTTGATTGTTCTCACTTGAAAGAATGCCTTTTTCTTCCTATTGTGGAGTACTACCTGCTGTCAGTTGGAGAGAGAATAAGTCGGGCAACTTGTCAAAGACTTTCTAAGCTCCCTTCATATGGTTCGCAGAAACAGGGCTGGATTTTCATTTCTTCTTTCATTCAACAGGAGTCTCTTTCATGTCTGAAAATTGAAAACGCGTGTTTTTCAGTGTGGAGCGAGGATGTGTGTGCCCTCTGGCACACCTGTTTCTAATTTCCTGACTTGAAAGCATAACCCATCAAAAGGAGCAGAAAAACAATTTCTTTCTGACACGCTGCTTCGTGTCCCTTACTGGACTGAAGGCCTTCGTGGCTTTGCCGTCTTGGTTCCTTCTGTAGAAAGGTTCTTGTTAGAGGTAGAATTCACTCAGTACAACCAATGCCTTTATAGCACGAGGCTGTTTTTGGTATTATTTTGTTGTGGTAGTGTTGGTTCTTTTCAGCTCAGGAAATTTATTTGAAATAAGATTTATTTTTAAAAAATGCACAGAAAAGTCTTGAAGATTTTTAAAGATTAAATTTAGCTAGGCAGAATATGTTGGAAGGGTATATCAGTGAGTTGATCGGTGAGCTGATTGGCCAGGAATAGGGTTTGGTTGAGCATATGAT
Source organism: Microcebus murinus (assembly GCF_040939455.1). Classification (NCBI taxonomy): domain Eukaryota; kingdom Metazoa; phylum Chordata; class Mammalia; order Primates; family Cheirogaleidae; genus Microcebus; species Microcebus murinus. The sequence continues at coordinate 18,176,260 of NC_134119.1, forward strand.
TGTTTAAATTCCATAGTGCTGTTTAACATAAATCAAATATTTTCAATGTGTTACTTCAGTTTTGTATGTTCTTTAAAGTCTTGCCAGCTTAAATGACTGTGAGGCACAATATGTTGACTTTGAGTTTTGTAAATTGATAATTTGTTGCTATGAAGGTTGTACATGGTATAACTCATCACTTTCTGAAGGTACATAGTATGTCTGATGTTGGCAAGCTGTTATGAAAAAAATGGATGCCCAGGGAATTTGGGACTTTAGCTTTCAGATACTTACACTGTGAATCTTAAGTTCCTCTTAAGGTTTCCCTGGACATTTTTGGCATAAGGTACATGATTCTTTAAACATACACTTTGGTTTTGGGCTTCCTGTTTCTAAAAGTTGCTTTGGGATAATAATCTTAATGGTGTGTCCTCAGAAACAGTTTCTCAGGTTATTTACTTATAACAATAACTCTCCTCAAACTTGAGTGTATATGAATCACCTGGGGATCTTGTTAAACTACAGACTGTGATCCAGTGGGTCTGGAATGAATCCTGGGATTCTGCATTTTCACAGGCTCCTGGGTGATGCCAGTGCTGCTGGTTTACAGATAGTACTTCAAGCAGCAAGCAATGTTTTGATGGGCAATGTGATGCTGTCCAACAGCTGTGCCTCGCCTGCAACACCCGTCACATACAATTTACCAGTTGCTTTTCTCATTGTGTTTTGGTGTATCTCATGCTAAGATCTAGTGTATATTCTTGACTCTAGGGTATCCCTGCGAGCATTAGTGAATAGTTTAACAAGTGACCATTTAGACCAGCATGGATAGGGACTACTGAGACAGGACTATTATGCTGGAAGATGTGATATTTATGTTTCCAGTCTCTTATGAAATATACCTAGTCCTGTACAAGAACCTTATCGAAGGTTCTTGTTGCAAAGAGAAGTGGATAAAATGAACTGCTAACTCTAAAAGGTGCTCAGAAAGGCAAAATGCTAAATCAAAAGTATTTTATTTTAAACAGTTCTGTTCATTATGGCTGTTTAATTTAGGTAAAAGATTTATTTGTGAATCATGGAGAAAAAATGGAGACATGTAAATGTAAAATGTAGAAATAGGCAGTTTGCATTTTTATTATCTTTTTACTAAATACATGTCATAGTTCTCATCAGTGAATTGCAGCATGATCCAGCCCACAGTATAACATGCCATGACCAAAGGATACCTCACATTTTTATTTTCAGAATGGTTTGTTCATATTTTTAAAAAGTGCATTTATTTTTACATTGTATTTTTCTTTTGGCTTTAATGAAAAATAATTGAAACAAATAATTTTTTAAAAATATGAGTTGGCTATTGAAGAAATAGAGACTTCAACTACATTTCCACAGTGGTATGTTAGATCTACATTTACCCACACTGAATAGAAGAGCAGGTACACTCAGGAGGCACACTGGGGTGAGGGATAGTGATGGACTTTGGAATCACACTTAAGTTTGAATCCTAATGGAGGGAGCAGATTGCAAGGATTGTGTCCACTTGTCCCAGGAGAGGGACGTCTTTCCTTATGGAGGAGAGAATACAGGTATACTAATTATCACTGATGTTCTCACTTTGCATCATTGCATCTTCTGTTGTTTGGGACTCAGTGTATGGCTATGTTTGATAATACTGAGAATTTCTGTTTTCTCCATTTCTCTCTATTCTAGCCCTAAGAATGTTTTACTGGTTCTTCATAATTTCCCGGTAAATTATGTATGTTATAATCTATTATAATCATCACTGTTTACTAATGTTGACAACAAAGCAATAAACTTCTGATTGAATTCTGCTATGATGATATGGTGGTGTGTTCTCAGAAATATAAAAGAATATTTGCCCCATATAGTTAAGATAGCTAGTAAAATTTATATCAGAGGATAATAAGGATTTGAAGATGTACTGAGCAATTGTTTCATCTGAGTTCTTTCTTGCCCTTAAATTTTTGATTTGCCTCTGCTTTACCTGTTATGCTCTCTTTCTCATGCAAAAGTGGGATATAGAAATATAATAGAAATTAAGTGGGATATAGAAATATATTCTCAAGTTAAAGATTTTTTGTGTATTTGTTTTATATATCTTTGTCTGATTTGTCTTATTAACTTTGATTTCATTCTGAGTAACAGATCCTTCTTTGTAGCTTTTCATAATCTGGATCTGGAGTAAGCATAGGCAATGCAGTCCTGGGCTTTTCTCAGAACAACCTTTGCAGGTTAAACCCTCCTCATGCTGTCAAGTTCATAGACAGTTTCCAGCAACTTACTATGTGAATTGCACAGGTAACTTTTATTTTAATCTATAAGTCTGGGCAACTCTTATTAGAAAGTCCTAAATCATTCACTTTATTTCTTTATTGCAGTCATTGCAAAATAAACAACTTAGCACAATTTGTTGAGGAGGAATGCATGTTTCTATTTCTGCTCTTATATAGAATCCCTTACTTTCTTATCTGTCTGTTGAAGCCTGGTTTATCCTTCAAGATTGAGTTCAAATGTCTTCTCTTTTCTGGAGCCTTTATCCTTCCCTCTCTCCCTTTTTCTTTCTCTCTTTCCTCATCTGTGTTCTCCTTCACTCCCTCCTTTCTTCCCATGCCCAGCTTCAAAGATTTACTCCCTCTGAAAGTCAGTGGTGCCATGATGTGGCACTTATACTACCTGTGTGGTTGTTCTCCGCAAAACCCGGGAGCATCTTGAGGAAGAGCCTTAAAGATATAATAGGCATTCAATAAATATCTGTTGAATTGAATTCAACAACCCTTTGCCTATTTTGAAGCACTATCAAACCGATTCTGATTGGCAAAGTGACTTACTTGTTCCATGTTGGTAAACCAGAACTGTTTGTTTAAGAGCTTCAGATATTTATGCTAGAGGCTCTGTTTTATTGAAGACCAGGGTGGTTTAAGTGTAGTTTGGATTGGTTTGATAAAATATATTATGCTTCTCATACTTTTCCATTACTGTAGTAATTAGAGTACGTTGACTTGCAGGTAACAAATCACAACTCAAATTCAGTAATAAGGAATTACGTGATTTCATGTAAGAGGAAGTTCAGAGGTAGATGGGCTCCAGGGTTGGTTGGTTGGTTGGTTCAAGGGCTCCACTGCTGATATCAAGGACACAGTTTTCTACTGCCTTTGCTTGCTCTATTGTTATCATTGTTGCTCTCTTTCTTGGGCTGATAGCAAAATAGTACTGTATTGCTAGAAAACTCATCACACACATAAAAAAAATAATCTCTTTTTGTAGCTCTTTTCTAGGACTGAGGAACACTTTCTGCAGAAATTTTCCAGCAGACTTCTCACATTTTGTTGATTGGCTAATGTTACGTGCCTATTCCTGAATCAATCACTGACAAAGAGGAAGGGGATTATCTGTCAACTAGTGATGAACATAGAACATACCATTATTTATATGACTATGGCAAGATGGGGGAAATAGAAAGCAGAACAAAATCAGGATTCTGTTAGGAAAGGAGAAGGGAATAGATGTTACCACCAGTATCTTACTAAACCTGACACTTAGTATCATTTTGTCTCAGTAACAAGGATGGTAACAACTGCTAACATTTTTTGAGCATTTGCTATAGTCTGGCATTGTGTTGAGTACTTTTTTTACATAATGATTCTCATTTTCAAATGAGAAATCTGAAGTTCAGAAAGGTCAAACAGTGCCTGAGGAACATAAAGAATCTTCACTTGACCATGGTGGAGAAATGTGGGAAAGAAGAAAAGCTAAATTTATATTTAATCAGTTATTTTTTTTTTAACTAGACATTTTATAGGCTAGGTTTTTAGAGAGTTAAAAAAACATACAATTATCATTTAAGTTTGTCCTTACCAAAGCCATGCCTCTTGCCATTATTTTTGACTAACAGAGAGCTGGCCATAGAAAATGGATGTTTTTGTTTGAAAAATCAAATACAGTAGATTTAAAAAATGCCACCACAAAGTTTGTTTATATCTTCATTTCACTTAAATTGAATAGATGAAATGGGATCTGGCCTTTTTCATATTGTTTATGTTCTGCTTTGCTTCTTGGTTTTGGGGCAGGATTTCTAGGTCTGTTTGAATTTGTTTTCCTCTTAAGTATCATTTGCAAGATTAGTGTGGAAACTAATAAAGTATTTCTATTTAGTAAGCATTGTCCTAATGTGACATACTATAATGCTATTTCATTAGCATTATAAAATACCTTTCAAACGTGTGCTCTGTTAGCCTAAGTCTACTCTGGGTTATTTTTTAGTCTATAGGGAAAGAAGGCACTTTGCATAAGTAATCACTGCAATATTTAAAATGAAGGTTCATTTGAGGGTCTTACTCCTTTTCATCTCTTTTAATACAGGGAAAAGTTATATGCTTGATCTATGTTTCATTTCTGTGTAATAAAAGGGCCTATGTAAATTAAGTACAAAAATCAAAGTGACTAAAGTTTTTGCTGAATGAAACTATTATATAAATGGCATCATTGTATGTGTGTGCACACACACGCATGCATGGACGGGGATTACACAGGGGACTGAAGAATGATGTTATATGCCCTGAATGGATAGCTTCTGATTATTATTTCAGCCATTGTTTTGTAAGATGTATTTTGCTATATGTTATATTACAGAATGCGTTATTCATTATATTGCAAAATTAAGGTTTTTAGTTAGGTGAAGTTACTCAGTCTGAAAGAGCAGTCTGTAACTGTTTGGTTACCTATTGCCACCTTCAAATTTTGTGGCTTAACACAACTATTATTTCTCATGATTGTATGTATTAACTGGTCTCATGTGTACAGTTCTTTTCTGGTTATGCTTGGGGATTCTCATATGATTACAGTCAGATGGTAGCTTGACTACATGTCCATGATGGCTTCACTCCTATGGGGCTGGTGCCTTTGTTGGGACAACTAAAAGGTTGAGCTCAAAAGGTTGAGCTCATCTAGCTCATGCTGGATGTTTTATCCTTACTCTCCTCCTATGTAGTTCTGGGGGTTCTCCCTGTCCAATGTGGCCTCTCCAGCAAGATGGCTGGATTTCTCATCGTTCAGGACTCTCAAAAATGCAAAAGTGAAAGCTGTCTGGGCTCCTTAGAGTTTAAGCCTGGGACTAACATTGTATTTGTTAGAGTTACTCACAGGACTAATCAAGATTCATTGTAGGAGGGTGTGAATACTGGCAGCATTGTTCATTGGGGGCCATATTTGGAGACTAGCTGCCATGGTAATTATTTTTTTGGAATAACTATGATCCCTTTGAGAATCTAACATCTGTGGATTCTCTCCCTAGAAACATGCATGTGAACATAATTACCTGCATAAATGTATATACGATTCTAAGATTTCGTGGGATTCTTAGTCCTGGATTGTCAGCTTAAGTACCCCCTGGTCAAACTCATACAATTTTAAACTTTATTAACTCTTAAGTTAGTGATGTAAATAATAACTTTATTGTTTTAAAACAGCTACATAAAATTCTGTTGTATGGTTGTTGTTTCTCCTTAGAATGATCATTGGACTGTTTTCTGGGTTTTGTTTTTCTGTTTTTATTTTATTGATGTTCTAATAGCAGAGATTTTCTTCCATATAGCTCTTTATATATATGTGTCTATTTCCTTACCATAAATTCCTGTAAATGTACTTTCTGTCCCAAAGGAATGGACATTTTTAAGGATTTTGGTAGATACCGACTATATGTTTTCTTCTAGGAGTTTTACAATTTTAGGTCCTATGTTTAAATCTTTAGTCAATTTTGAATTGATTTTTGTGTATGGTGTAAGATAAAGATCCAATTAATTTTTTGTCTTTGGGGTAGATACTGTTTTTTTTCCCTTATTAAGAACTAAATATTTTTAAATTGTATTGGATAAATTAAACACAAAAAAAATCTATATTACAAATGTAAGTTATGAAACACGAAAATCTAATCAAACCCCTTAAACTTACCTCCAACTTAACATGAACATTTGTAATACTATTGTTTTCAGCTATAGTAAAGTATAATTGATGAATAAAAATTGTATATATTTTAGGTATATTACATGTTATGATATACATATACATTGTTAGATGATTACCACACTCAAACTATTAATAATTAACATGTTTAATTCACATAGTCACCTTTCTTTGTCTGTGATGAGAATAAAGATCTACTACTATTTTAGCAAAATTTCAAGTCTACCATACATTATTGTTAACTGTATTCACCATGTTGTACATTAGGTCTCCAGAATTTATTCATCTTATCACAACAAGTTTGTACCCTTTGTCCAATATTTCCCCATCCCACCCGCTTCCCTGGTAACCACCCTTCTGATCTCTCTATAAATTTGACTTTTTAGATTCCACATATAAGTGGAATGCAGTATTTGTCTTTCTGTGTCTGGCTTATTTCACTTAGCATAATATCCTACAGGTTCATCCATATTGTTGCAAATGAGAAGCTTTTCTTGTTTTTAAAGGCTGAATAATATATATACTACATTTTCTTTATTCATTCATCCATCCATCCATCCATCCATTCATCCATTGATAGACACTTAGGTTGTTTCCATTCTTGGCTATTGTGAATAATGCTGTAATAAACATGGGGAGTGAAGAAATCTCTTTGAGATAGTGATTTTCTTTCATTTGGATATATACCCCAAACTAGGATTGCTGGATCATATGGCAGTTCTATTTTTAATTGGTTGAGGAACCTCCACACTATTTTCTATAATGGTTGTACCAATTTACAATCCTATCAAGGATTGTAAGGTGACCCAGTACATAAGGGTCACCTTTTCTCCACATCCTTGCCAACACTTATTATCTTTTGACTTTTTGATAGTCCCTGTCCTTAACAGGTGTGAGGTGATACTGATAATTAGTGATATTAAACACCTTTCATATACCGACCTATGGTGGGTAGGGAGTCCTATTCATGTCCTTTGCCCATTTTTTGCTTAGGTTATTTGGTTTTTGCTATTGAGTTGTGTGAGTTTTTCTATATTTTGGATAACCCCTTATTGGATACAATAATAGCAAAATTTATAGAGGAGGAAAAAAAATACTAAAGAAAATTGTTAAGCCCAAGGAACAAATAGAGAACAAAAAGCAAGATGGTGTATTTTGGCCAATCATAGCAATACTTACATTAAATGTAAATGAACTAAACACTCCATGTAAAAGGCAAGGGGTTATCAATCTGGATTAATTTTTTTAAATGAGGGGCCCAATTGTTATCTGTTTATGGGAATCATGGTTTAAGAGAGCACCTAAATACTGGAGAAAAATAGTAATTGATGCAATGGATTAAAACATATCAGATATGTAAAAATCCATAAATTGACAAATTTACAAGTGACCAAATAAATAAATAGTAAATTTAAAAAAATACATAAAAGCTAAATGGGCATCTTTGGAGATTATGTATCATCTCATTATTTTGAAAATTAATATATAAAAAAAATTTGAAGATCTTTCTTGCCTCCCCTGTATGAACCATGCCTGTGGGTAGCCAAATGGATGACAAGCAAAAGATCTTCTTTTTAGAAGAATTACAGCTAATGAAAGCAGAAGGAAGCATAGAACTCACACAATACATTGTGTCTTTGGTTGTTCTGGGGATTATAATATATGTCATTAATTAACCATGGCCTACTTTAGTATAATATTATTTCATAAACAATGCAAGAATCTTTTAACAGTATCAATACATTATTTCCTTCCCATGATTTCAGAATATAGTCAATGTCCATATTATGTTATAAATTTTACAATATATTATTATTGTTTTGGTAGCCAGTTGTCTTTTAAAGAAATTTATGCATGCACACTCACACATGTACACATACACACACAGTCTCTCTCTCTCTCTCTCTCTTAATTAAAAAAAAAAATTACCCAAAAAGTTCCTCTTTTGGTGCTTTCTTCCTAATGAAAGAGCTTAGGCTTCTCTCTGGTCTTGTTTCTCTTAGTCTAATGAATGAATGCCTTTTAATATTTTTATAGTTCACGTCTCCTACCAATGAGTCTTCTCAGCTCAATCTGTCCGAAATATCTTTATTTCCCTTTTCCTTTAGAAGGATATTTATCTGCATAGGGAATTCTGTGTTGAGTTTTTTCTCTCAGGTATTTGAAAATATTATCTCCTTGTGTTTTTGCATACTTTGTTTCTGCCATGTAGTTTTTATAGTTGTCCCTTTGTGTGTAATGGGTCTTTTTTTTTTTTTTCCTTTCTGTTTTTAGTGTTTTATCTTTGCTTTTCAGAAGTTTGGCTATGATGACCTAAGAGTGATAGTCTTTGTATTTATCCTTTTGGGGTGGCTGAACTTCTTAGGTTATTGGGTTATCAAATGTGGGAAATTCTCAGCCATTATATTATCAGATATTTCTTCTGCCTTCTTCTATCTTTTGCTTCTGTGACTGCTGTTATATTCATTTGATATTGTTCAACAGATATGAGGTACTCTGTTCCTACTTGTTAATTATTTTCCTCTTTGTGCTTTAGTTTGGATAATTATTCATGGCTGTATCAAGTTCACTGATCTTTTCATTTGCTTTTGAGCCCATTGAATACATTTTTATTTGTGGTACTTTTTTATTTTGAGTATATCCATTTGGTTTATTTTTATAGATTTTTTATGCTGAAATTTTCATCTTTTCATGAATATTTTCCACTGGGTAATTACATAAACTGTTACATTTATTTTAAAAGTTTTATTTGATAATTTCAACATCTAGGCTATATCTCTGTTGCCTGTTCCTTCTCTTGTTTCCTGGTCACATTATTTCTTACTTTTTCCTATGTCTTATAATTATTGATTGTATACTAAACATTGCATTTGAAAAACAGAAGAGACTGAATAATGTATTTGCTACTGGAAAAGGACACACTCCTTATTATGTGCATGCAGTATGACAAATTGAGTCAATCTTATCTGTATTTGAGTTGAGACTAAGTGTTCTTGCAGTAATAGATACATTTCACTTCCAACTTCACATATTTTGATGGTAGTGTCAAGACTTGCTATTCAACAGAGCTTGAGATCTGAGCACCAGCAAAACTCCAGAGATGTTTTTATCTATTTATTGCCCAGCTATTAGCTTTTGGAAGCATGTGGGAACTTTTCTCTCCCTCTCTGGCCTTTACAGCCTGGCTTTCAGCATATTGGTCACTAGAGAGATTTTAACTTTCACCCATCTGTGATATCTTCCTATGTCTGGCCTCTTTGTCCTCATTCTTTGGAGGACTGTTGCAGTATACTTAAGTAAGATTCTTTTCGTTATTGTTTGGTGGCTGCAGCCTTGCAGTAGGTGATGGCTGTATGTATCCAGGTTGGCTGGTGAGGCTGTCTTTCAGCTCTCCTGTTTTATTCCCAGTCTTCAACATGCCACTGCTTTTCACTTGGGGAAGGACCTGTGTGTCCGAGGGTGTGGATGTCTCTAAGCTCTTCTGCACTTGCCCCCAATTTTTTGAGCTCTTTGAAGACTTGTAGGACAGAATTGGTGAATGGATTCAGACTTGCTTAGTGAATGGGGCATTTCTTGATTCTAATTCATCATGTAAGTTCACATGTGGTCATTTAAAATTTATTAAAGTTCAACTAGTTTCTTCTTATTCTCATCTGAGGCATTTATTCTCTTTCCACTGATTTCTTAGTAGTAAAAGGGGCCATGGATTTTTTCTGACATAGAAAAGTCCTCTGTCTTTTGGAATTATATTCATTGAGATATTTTTGCATCTTCAGCTCTCAGAGGTTTTTTTTTTTTTTTGATGTGGTTTTGTAGTTTATTTGGCTTGCTGTTATTAGGCTGGGAATGATGGACTCTTGCAAGTTACTTCATCCTAACTAGAAGTAGAAATCTGGCTGGGCCTGGTGGCTCATGCCTATAATTCTAGTACTCTGGGAGGCTAAGGCAGGAGGATTGCTTGAGGTCTGGAGTTTGAGATCAGACTGAGCAAGAGCAAGACCCCATCTCTACTAAAAATAGAAAAAATTAGCCAGTTGTGGTGGTATATGCCTGTAGTCCCAGTTACCAGTAGGCTTGAGCCCAGGAGTTTGAGGTTGCAGTGAGCTAAGATGATCCTACTTCACTCTAGCAGGGGATACACAGAGCAAGACTCTGTCTCCAAAAAAAAAAGTGAAATCCCAGGGATCAGTTTGGAAGGCTTGCAAGACATATTAATGGGTTTGAAACCATTATTCTTTTGGCTGGTAAAATTGTTCCATCTTTTGGCAATGAAGCTCCTTTTTGTTGGCTTCTATGGTCTATGACATGACTGTCTTTGGTAGTTTCCTTGTTTTTAGGAAGAACAAGAAGTCTTAGACTCCTCTTGGACACTTCTTTAGCCAGACTCAGAACCAGTCATTTCTCCAAGGATCCCCTTCCTCCACTCTTCTCTCTCTGCTTTCCACTCGTTTCCTTCTCCCTCTCCTCCCCATCTTCTTCTCCTTCTCCCTCTCCTTTTCCTCCTCCTCTTAAAAATAGGAAATGGTATAATTCTAACATAATCATCTAATTTTAAAATTTTAACTGCAATTTTTATGTTTAATGTCACTGTTGCCTTTGTCATGTGGAGTTCATGGTTCTAGCAGCAGTATTTTTATTGAAGTCAAAATGAAAGCTTAGTCTACTGGTTTAAAGCCATATGCCTGTCGATTTTTAAATAAAATTAAAGCTGTGTGAGTTCTTAATTTGGGGTTTGTGGACCCAATGGAATCTATACATGGGTTTTTTGTGTAGCATTCTGTGAACTGTCTACAGTTGTATGGAAAATTTTAGCAAAGATATATCTTTTTATCTGACCTGAGAGATTAGGAAGCACAATCTTAGGTAATTTTGAATACAATTGTAAATAAATTTCTTTTTTTTATGTTAAAAATAAAAGGATTTATTGCTCTAGAAGAGTCACTTTAAGATTACAGAATTTTCAATGTGTGTCTGTCTCAAACAGATAAAAAATTGCCAATCCAAGGACTTTTCTAGACCAGAAAGGATGTGTTTCTTTCTATGAAACTTTTAATATGGGTATTTAGAAAAGCACTGAACAAGGACACATTCCAGAATCATTAACACACATTTGTTTCACATAAAGACAATATACATAGACATGTATTTTCTTTTTTTTTTTTATTTCGGCATATTATGGGGGTACAGATTTTAAGGTTTCAATAAATGCCCATTTCCCCCCTCCCCCACAAGTCTGAGTCTCCAGCATGACCATCCCTCACATGGTGCACATCTCACTCATTATATATGTATATACTCTCCCCCCTCCCACCTGCCCAATACCCTATTACTGTAGTAACTATGTGACCACTCAGGTGCTGTTCAGTTAATACCAATTTGCTGGTGAGTATATGTGGTGCTTGTTTTTCCATTCTTGGGAAACTTCACTTAATAGTATGGGTTCCAGCTCTAACCAGGAAAATATAAGATGTGCTATATCACCATTGTTTCATAGAGCTGGATAGTACTCCATGGTATACATATACCACATTTTATTAATCCATTCTTGGATTGATGGACACTTGGGCTGCTTCCACAGCCTTGCAATTATGAACGGTGCTGCTATAAACATTCGAGTGCAGGTGTCTTTTTTGTAGAGCATTATTGAGTCTTTTGGGTAAATGCCCAGCAATGGGATTGCTGGATCAAATGGTAGATTCACTTGTATCGCTTTAAGGTATCTCCATATTGCTTTCCACAGAGGTTGAACTAGTTTGTAGTCCCACCAGCAGTATAGGAGTGTTCCTCTCTCTCCGCATCCACGCCAGCATTTATTGTTTGGAGACTTTTTGATAAAGGCCATTCTCACTGGGGTTAAGTGATATCTCATTGTGGTTTTGATTTGCATTTCCCTGATGATTAGAGATGTTGAGCATTTCTTCATATGTTTGTTGGCCATTCTTCTGTCTTCTTTAGAAAAATTTCTGTTCAAGTCCTTTGCCCACTTTTTAATGGGGTTATTTGATTTTTTCTTCCTAATTTTCGTGAGTTCTAAGTATATTCTAGTTATCAGTCCCTTATCGGATGCATAGGATGCAAAAATTTTCTCCCATTCTGTAGGTTGTCTGTTTACTTTCATGACTATTTCTTTGGCTGTGCAGAAGCTTTGTAGTTTGATCATGTCCCATTTATCTATTTTTGTTGCTGCTGTAATTGCCTTTGGGGACTTCTTCATAAACTCTTTGCCCAGGCTGATGTCTAGGAGAGTGTTTCCAACTTTTTCCTCTAGAATTCTAATAGTTTCATACCTTAGGTTTAAGTCTGTTATCCAGCGTGAGTTGATTTTTGTGAGAGGTGAAAGGTGTGGGTCCTGCTTTAGCCTTCTACAGGTGGCTATCCAGTTTTCCCAGCATCATTTATTGAAAAGGGATTCTTTTCCCCAGCGTATATTTTCGTCTGCTTTGTCAAAGATTAGATGGCTATATGAGGATGGTTTTATATCAGGATTCTCACATCTGTTCCACTGGTCCATATTCCTATTTTTGTGCCAATACCATATTGATTTAATTACTACAGCTTTGTAGTATAGTTTGATATCTGGCATATTAATGCCTCCCATTTTGTTTTTGTTGCCTAGAATTGCTCTTGATATTTGGGGTCTTCTTTGGTTCCATACGAAGCGTAAAATTATTTTTTCTATATCTGTGAAGAATGCTGATGGGATTTTAATAGGTATTGCATTGAATCTGTAGATCAGTTTGGGTAGTATAGACATTTTGATGATGTTGAGTCTGCCGATCCAAGAGCATGGTATGGATTTCCATCTGTTTACATCCTCTGCTATTTCCTTCCTCAGTGTTTCATAGTTCTCCCTGTAGAGGTCTTTTACCTCCTTGGTTAAGTATATTCCTAGGTACTTTAATTTCTTTGTTGCTATTGTGAAGGGAATTGAGTCTTTGATTTGGATCTCAATTAGATTGTTGTTGGCGTATATGAATGCCTCTGATTTCTGTGTGTTGATGTTGTATCCTGAGACTTTACTAAATTCATTAATCAGTTCCAGGAGTTTCTTGGTTGAATCTTTGGGGTTTTCTAGATATAATATCATATCATCAGCAAACAGTGAAAGTTTGATCTCTTCTGCCCCTATTTGGATACCTTTGATTCCATTTTCCTGTCTGATTGCTGTAGCCAAGACTTCCAGCACTATGTTGAACAGAAGTGGAGATAGTGGGCAGCCTTGTCTGGTTCCAGTTCTAAGTGGGAATGATTTCAATTTTTCCCCATTCAGTATGATGTTGGCTATGGGTCTGTCATATATGGCTTGTATCATTTTTAGGTATGTCCCTTCTATGCCCATTTTCTTAAGTGTTCGTATCATGAAAGGGTGTTGAATTTTGTCAAAAGCTTTTTCTGCATCTATTGAAAGAATCATGTGGTCTTTGTTTTTGCTTCTGTTTATGTGGTGAATTGCATTTATAGATTTACGTATGTTGAACCATCCCTGCATCCCTGGGATGAAGCTCACTTGGTCGTGGTGGATTATTTTTTTGATAAGTGTCTGGATTCGGTTAGCTAAGATTTTGTTGAAAATTTTTGCATCTATATTCATTAGGGATATTGGTCTGTAGTTTTCTTTTTTTGTTGTATCCTTTCCTGGTTTTGGTATCAGAGTAATATTCGCTTCATAAAAGGTGTCCGGGAGGTTTCCGTTCTTCTCGATGTTGTGGAATCGTTTCTGCAAGATAGGTACTAGTTCTTCTTTGTAAGTGTGGTAAAATTCGGGTGTGAAGCCATCTGGACTGGAACTTTTCTTTTTAGGGAAATTTTTAATTGCTGTTTCTATTTCAGCTGTTGAGATCGGTCTGTTCAGGGAATCTATTTCTTCCTGGTTGAGCCTAGGGAGGCTATGTGTTTCTAGAAATTTGTCCATTTCCTGCACATTTTCCAGTTTGTGTGCATAAAGATTTTTGTAGTATTCATAAATTGTATCTTGTATCTCTTTGGGATCAGTTGTGATATCTCCTTTTTTGTTCCTGATGGAGCTTATTAGAGATTTCTCTTTTCTGCTTTTCGTCAGCTTAGCCAATGGTGTGTCAATTTTGTTTATTTTTTCAAAGAACCAACTTTTTGTTTTATTAATCTCCTGAATAGCTTCCCTGTTTTCAATTTCGTTTAGTTCTGATTTGATCTTGTTGATTTCACTTCTTCTGCTGGGTTTGGGGTTGGTCTGTTCTTCCTTTTCCAGCTCTTTGAGTCGTTTTGTTAGATTGTCTATTTGTGATCTTTTTGTCTTTTAGTTATAGCATTTATGGAGATAAACTTTCCTCTCAGAACTGCTTTAGCTGTGTCCCAGAGGAGTTGATAACTTGTCTCTCCATTGTCGTTTTCTTCATAGAATTTTTTTATTTCCGTCTTGATTTCTTCATTTATGAAGTAATCCTTTAGTAGGAGGTTGTTTAATTTCCACGTTTTTGTGTAGAAATGTGAGTTTCTGTTAGGGTTGATTTCTAGTTTTATTCCACTGTGATCTGAGAAGGTACATGGTATGATTTCTATTTTTTTAAATTTCTTGAGATTTACTTTGTGTCCTTGGATATGGTCAATCTTAGAGAATGTCCCGTGAGCTGATGAGAAGAACGTATATTCAGTGGATTTTGGGTAGAATGTCCAGTAGATATCAGTCAGACCCAGTTGTTCCAGGGTTTTGTTTAAGTCCATTATTTCTTTGTTAATTTTCTGTTTGGAGGATCTGTCTTGTGCCATCAGTGGGGTGTTGAAATCTCTGGTGATTATGGAGTTGCTATTAATCCTTTTGCTTAGATCCAGTAAGGTTTGCTTTATGAATCTGGGTGCACCTAAGTTGGGTGCATATATATTTAAAATTGTTATCTCTTCTTGTTGAAGTGTGCCCTTCACCATTATATAATGACCCTCTTTGTCTTTTACTACTTTTGTTGGTCTAAAACCTAAATCGTCTGAAATTAGAACTGCCACGCCAGCCTTCTTTTGGCTTCCACTTGCCTGGAATACTGACCTCCACCCTTTTACTTTTAGTCTATATGCATCCTTGCAGGTTAGATGTATTTCCTGAAGACAGCATATACTTGGCCTGTATTTTCTTATCCATTCAGCCAGCCTATATCTATTGAGTGGAGAGTTTAAGCTGTTCACATTTATTGAGAGAACTGATAGGTTAGGTAGATTACTGTTCATTCTGTTGGGTTGGATGTTGGTGCTTTGATTTCTCTCTTGAGCCATTGTATTATCTGGCCTTTAATCTTTGGGTTTTGGTTGTTTTTATATTCGTGAGTTTTTATTATGGTGTTCCGTGCGTAACACTGTTTTGAGTACTTCTTGTAGGGCTGGTCTTGTCTTGGTGAATTCTCTGAGACTTTGCTTGTCTGAGAATGTCTTTATTTCTCCTTCATATATGAAGCTTAGTTTTGCAGGGAATAAGATTCTAGGGTGGGCCTTGTTTTGTTTCAGAAGAGTGAGAATGGGGCCCCAGTCTCTCCTTGCTTGTAAAGTCTCATTAGAGAAGTCTGGTGTTATTCGAATTGGCTTTCCCTTGCGTGTCACTTGCTTCTTTCGTCTTACAGCTCTTAGAAGGGCCTCTTTAGTTGATACTTTGGTCAGTCTGATGACTGCATGTTGTGACGTCTTCCTGTTTGCATTGAATCTCCCAGGGGTCCTCTGAGATTCTTGAACTTGTATATCAAGATTTTGAGCAAGGCCTGGGAAATTTTCCTCTATTATATCTTCAAACGGCTTGTCCAACCCTTGAGTGTTGTCTTCTTCCCCTTCTTGTAACCCTATGACCCTCACATTAGGTTTCTTCACATAATCCCACAGCTCTTGTAGGCTTTGCTCTTTTCTCTTGTTTCTTTGCTCTATCTCTGTGACGGTTTTATTTAGTTGGAGGGTGTTATCTTCAATCTCTGAGATTCTTTCTTCTGTTTGATCTACCCTGTTCTTGAGACATTCCACTGTATTTTGTAGTTCCCTGAATTGATTCTTCATTTCCAGGAGTTCAGTTAAACTTTTCTTCATTGTGTCTATTTCTTTAGTGAATTTTTGTTCTAGGTCCTGGAGGCTTTTCGTGGTTTCTTTGTGTTGGTTATTTTGTTGTTGTTGCAGGTCGGTGAGTGTTCTTATGATCCACATAGGAATTTCCTCTTCTGTCATTTTGGTTGCCTGATTCGGGTTGGTGTCCGTTTCTAGGGGGCTGGTGCTCCTCTTTGGGGGTGTGTTTTCCGTTTGGTTCTTCATATTTCCTGAGTTCCTTCGCTGATTTCTTCCCATGTCGATCAGTTGTTGTTTCTTTCCTTTAGGTTTTTGTTTGAGTATTCACACACCTTGTTTAGGTTCTGAGCCGTTAGGTGGTGTCTGTGGGTGAGATTCGACCACTCCCTGTATAATGAGTCAGTGGGTGCCATGAAAAGGCTGTGCAGGATTCCATCCCTGTCAGTAGGTGGCGCTTGCTTGGAGGAACAGGCTAAGCTGTTGTTTTTGTGTCCTGTTATCAGCTCTTGTTCTGGGCGGAGCTGGGTCATGAAAGCCTGCCCTCAGGCACCTCCAGTGCGGTTAGCAGGGGTCAAAGTTCTGTTCTCCACTTCTAGAAAAAGCTGTCAGGGCGGGTCTGGAATGGTCCTGCTTAGCCAGAAAGTCTGCGTGTGGGGGTGGGGCTGTCTGAGACCGGCAGTCTGGAGCGGGCCTCCCTTCTTTCCACCCTCCCCAACTCTGCAGCTACTCCTGGGCTCTGTCAGCAGGCCAGACCACAGCCACCAGGCCTCCCGGGACTGTGATGCCGGTGGGGAGGTTCCCTGTGCAGGAACACCACCTGGGCTGGGCGTATGGCCTCCTTTTTGGAGGAGGGTTGCCCTCTAGTATGCTGATCTGCCCGTGAAGGTACACACACCTCAGTAGGCTGTTTACGTATATCCCTTCTGTGCCCCGGGCAATGCTAGACCTCGTTGCAGGGGATCTGGTCTGCAGGTCCGACCTCTGGGTCCCAGAGTTCAAACTGTATCCCCACCAGGGAGAGGAGTTCCGGTCCCAATTCACCCACAGGGAGCCCAAGCTGGGTCTATGTCTCTCAGCCTCTGAGTCTGCACTGTTCTCCTGGGAACACCGTGGCAGCAGCACCTGGGAGGGCTGGCGGGTAGGGAGCTCACAGTCTGAGTTCCCTTAGTCAGCTGTAGGGTCCCAAAGGGGAAGGTCCCATTCCCTGGAGGTGCCTCCGGCTGGTGGCTATATTGTTTCTCTGGGCAGCCGCAGGTAGGGTCGGCAGAGGGGAAGAGGAGGCAGTATGGCGCCTGCCGCATGGCTCGTGTCTGTGCACATGGAGGTGCCGGGAGGGAGTTGGGAGCCTGGTGCCGTGTCCGCTACAAGCACACCGCTAGCTGGCGGTGGCCATCTCTGGGCTGGTGTTCGTAGGTCTCTCCACCCGCTGGGGAGCCCACCACCAGTCCCAGATGCAGGGGAGGGGAAATGACAAATCCACCTACCCTTGCCGCTGATCTCCGGGCTGCCTGGCGGTCTCAGCCTCCAGTTCTCCTCCGCAGCCTCCTCCCGTGGAGTCTCCCGGGATCTCTGGTACCCCTCCTTCTGGCCCTTGTCCGCTGTATGCTTGTCTTCTTCCTTCTTTTTTCTAATTTCTGCTACAATCTGTCTTTTCTGCAGAGACACTCTGTCTGGCGGTGTTTCTCATCCGCCATCTTGATCCACACCCCCCTAAATAAATTTCTTGACTAAAATGTTAAAAGTAATACAAGTAAGAGTATTTCCTTCCTTTGGTAGCATTGTTTCTTAGAATTAATATAAAATGAAAACCTTGAGGAGTGCTAAATTTTATATTGTCTATTTGCCTTTGCTACTTACCTCATTTGAGATGGGCTGTTTTTTGCCGTTTTGTTCTCTTATCTGCTTATGTGATAATTCTGCTGGTTGGTGGTAAGACAGCTTTTGCACAATTTCTATATTGTTATCCTTTGATTCTATTCTGATTTAGGGAATAGAATGTGATTACCATTTCCCCCTTGCTCTCTCAGAACATTTATGTCTTTCCCCACCCTCCAAACTACCCTTGATACTTGTTGAATAGAGAAAGGGTAAGCAATGACTGGTGAGCAGATTTAAGACTTGTTTCCATCGTATTTTACGTGGCCTCTAAATACTGACTGTTGTTTTTAAACTTTGAGTACAGCTTTAAAACTGATGAAATGATTTATATTGCCTCTCCTTTGTATAGAGGAATTTATTAGGAAATAACATCAGCTTTAGCTTCATTTTTCAGTTTTTAAAGAGGCTTTGGCCATTCAAATCACCTTTATATATCACTTATACATTTTAAGTCATTAAGAAAATTATTAATTAAATGTTTAATATATATGGCTGGCTTGGTAGTTATAGGTGAAATATATGATATAGAACAACTATCTTGCTTATGTTCTTTCTGTTGTGGGCTTTATACCACATATATAATCAATATGTGTAGTGAAATATTTATTTTACATTACATGTACACATTTGTATCTTGGCTTTTTTATAGAGATGAGACGTACACCATGCACACATCATGTTTATGATGCAAAATGAAATCTCCAATTTTAACATTATTCCTTTGGGATGTGTGTGGTAACTTGCTATTTTTATGATGTTCTTGTTAAAATTGGGGGCTATATATAGTTTTAAGTGTTAGTAACAGAACCTGTTATGCTACATATATGCAAATTATTATTATTTTCATCTTGTCCATGAACTCAGATTTTTGAAGCTTTGGATTTTCTTTGCTTGAATCTCCGTCATTCATATGACATTAGCCTGATTTCTGTAGCGATTGACCCTTATAGAATAAGCATGTTACTTAGAGTCACAAGACTTGGATCTTAGAATTTTAGTTCTTTCAATTCACTTTTCTTATTTGCCAAATGGAGATGATAGTACCTTCCTTACAAGTTATTTGTAAAGCTTTAAAGAAATATTTGTGGAAGCCCCAGATATACAGTAGTTGATCAATTAGTAGAGGATCAGCGAGTTAATGACCTTTTCTCCTTCCCTTAAAAGATTAAGTACTTTATAGTTGAATTTAATTGAAATATATTGTTTTATTAATTAACAGCTTTTAAAAGGGGTTTTCTCATAAATAGTCCACCCATTGTGAGCCCCTTAACTTAATTTTGGCCAGAAAGTTACTGAGGTTCTGAAAATACTTCCAGGTATAAATACTTTATTTTGTGAGGAATTCAAAACTATTAAAATTAAACCATATAGTTTTTAAATGAGAAAACTAAGGTATGGAAATCGTAAGTGATTCATTTTAGGTTCTACAGCTAGAACTTATTTTCCTTATTTGTGGTTTTTCTCTCTAATGGAAAGAGAATCCAGATAGATAGAAGATTGACAGCAGCATCAGTTGAACATTATTAATACAAATAGTGTTGCTTATTTTATGGCTACTACCCTAACGAAGATCTCAGATGTGGATAAGTCTAATGCTTATATGTATAGTATATTTCCCAGGTAAATGTAATATAGTAATAGAATTTTAGGGGTATTATCATAGATAAGAACACTACTTCTACGGGAGGTGTTGCCTTTGATTTCTTTTTTTCCCTGCCTGGGTCCATTTGTCCCTGATGCTCTAATTAGGGTGTTGTAATTTAGATAACTAAATTTAGATAATTTAGAGCAGAAAGCAAGATCCTGTTTCATCATCTGAATTCACACTCAAAATGAATATTGGATAAATTTTTGCACTGACATGTGGCTTTGAAGAAGAGAAACAAGGAAAAGCAGGAGTGACTCAGGCTTTGGGAAAGGGATCATCTCTGTCCTGTGAACCAGAGACTCCCTCTGACTTGACAGCTTAAATGAATGTTTTTCACTATTCATATTTATTGAAGGTTTTTTGTTTGTTTGTTTATTTGTATGTTGTAGTTTTTTTTTTTTTTTTTTTTTTTTTTTTTTGCAAATAGGCTCTAATCTATGAAAGTATTTGCATTCACAAAACTGGAACTTTTCACATTTATGTAACTACCTATTTAGACAATTGAGTCTTTTGTGATTTGGTTATATCCTCTCAATAAAATTGACAATCATGATAAAAACTGATAAATATCAAGCCCTTAGTATATGTACTGTATGCCTAGCACTGTGCTCTAGATATTTCTGTATGTTTAATTATAACTCTTCTAAGATTTTTCTGCATTATAAATAATTATGAAATGCTAAAGCATGTATCAACTATATCCTACTTTGTAAGAGATAATATCTCTAAGAGATAATTATAAAATTGGTTTTTCTTTTGGTTATTTATTATTTATCAAAGAAAACATGAAAAAGCCTGAGTTATTTTTGATAGATTACTATAAATGTCGAAAGTGTGAGATGGGTTATGGATTGGAGAGAACTGAAATTTGGGAAACACTAAATGTGTGTTGGTGAGCTACAACATTTAGACTTGAATGGATTAGACATCTTCACCACTTGTTCCATCTCTTTATGTTTTCCTCTTATACATAATAGATTCCAGGTTTGATACCATGGGGCCACTGTGAGGGCTGAAATCATGTGTATCCTATCACTTTTAAGGCAGCACTCTCTTTAATTTCACAAGACAGGCTTGAAAACCAAAAGTAACTCAACTCCAAAATTGGCAATAACTCTTCTGACAGGGAAAAGGTGACGTACTGTGTAATAAATTCCTTTGTTGAAAAAGAGATGTTGCAATACTGGAAACTGAAGTACCAAATGTTTCCTTTTAAATTTGGAAAGGCCTTTCCTCATTACTTATCTGTCCCTCTGGACTTCTAACAGGGGATGTGTTGAAAGATTTTTCAGATGCCTACTAGCCACAGTGAGAGTGAATGGCAGCATTTATAAGATAACATAAATACTTCAAAATCATCAGTAATCCTTAGAGATGTGTGGTGTGCCAGTGGTACTGAGTGTGAGCTTTTCTTGCTTCTGGTCCTGTGCTCTGTATACAGACTTCCTAGGAATGTGGGTTATGTCTTTTCTATGAATATAACATCACTTTTTCCCCTTCTGGGGGCTCTTTGTATTAGAATTGAGGTAGGAGTGGTTTAGGAGAAATAGTTGCCAATGGGAAGAAAGATCTGTGAGATTATGAGTTATACTTTAAAATCCTAATCTCATTTTGAGGTCCTGTGGAGCAAATATACCATAGTCCTCAACCATTTGAATGCTACATTAAAAACTGGACAACATAAGGGCCTTTTAATTTTCATTTTGTAATAATGTGGCTCATACCACCACTGCTGCTACCACTACATGAGATAAAGATTTAAAAAGATTGAAAATGATCTAGAAATGCAATGAAGATATATCTTAAATTTCAGCCAAGAGTTGGTATTAATAAATTTTGTTTTTCTCTATTCTTATTGAAAAAGCCTTTCAGTTTGTTACTTTTACCTTTTGGAACTAAGACATGATTTATCAATATGATTTGATTGGGCCCTTACATTACTTATATTTTATTATCTTTATTTGAAGGATACATCTGTCACTACAGCTGAAATAAAAAAAAAACCTATATATGATGAAGAGCAGAGAAAATAATACACCTGTGATATCTGTTCATATTCACTGTTACCAACTCATATACTCAAGATAGAGGGAAGTGAAGGGAATGGGACCAAATCCCATTATGGGAGACCTTGCCTTTAGAGAAAGTATTGTGAATATAGGAGTGCAATATTGAATTCAGACAATAAACCTGTTATAGAAAAAACATTTTTATTATAGAAATTGGGGGAAATAAAAGGAATAAAAAAACAAGCAAAAATCATGTATAATCCATACTCTCTAGATAACCGCAGTTCAACTGTTTCCTGCCAGACTAAGAGAAATCTTTATCATATTATTTGTTTTGTTTTGACAATGGGAGGTTTACCCAGGTGGTAATTTTCGCCCCCTGTGAAGGCTTAGTTTTATTTTAAGCAGTAGCCTTCAGAATTACAGATCAAAGGATAATTTCCCTTTTAATTTTATATTCTAGGCCCTCAGGGATAGTTGTCAGGCTAGCTAGGAATCACCTTGTCCTAATAGATGGAAAATATAGGGAATAAGATGAGGAGAGACAGGAAAATAACAGAAAATGATTTTCCTTAGGGTGGCTTTTATCCTTAATGTAATATTTATTAAGTGCTCAACCCTATGCTAAATGCTTTATGTGCATTGTCTCTCTTTTTTTCTTTTGTCTTTTAAAATGTCTAGCTTTATTTTCTCTCATTTTGTTAAAACAATTATTTGTCATTGACATACATTTACCTAGTCCTGTGAGGACAAAGGGTATATATTATGTATTATTTTTTTGTATTCACAACAATCCTATGATTTAGTTGGTAACCCATTCCCCATTTTACAGCTGAGGAAACTGAGGTATAAATAAAGAGTCCCAAAGTTACCCAGAATAGATAACATTAACCCCTACTACCCTACAGGCCTTAAGGGTGTGTGTGAGAAACAGAGAAAGAAGGGAGGGGGAAGTAGGTGGGGTGGTGGGTTGGGGAGAAAAGAGAGGAGGTGGGGGGGGGAGAGAGAGAGGGGGGGAGGGAGGGAGGAGAGAGAGAGAGAAAGAGAGAGAGAGAGAGAGAGAGAGAGAATGAATGAGAATGAGAATATGAGTGAATGGATGGATAGAGTAAAAAATGCACAAGTTGTCTTCTTCTAAACAAGACCCTGCTGTTTAACACCTAGAAATCTCAGATTTCTCCTTCGGCAAAGGTATAGAAGCTTTTTGTAATGCAAACCAGTGTATTCACTAGAGAAATAATAGCAAGGTACTTTTCTAGTTTCCTTGGGGTTTTGCTAACTTTTTCTGGATTCTATACAAACTTACAAATGGGTGTTCCAAAGATGGCCTCACTGAAGTTGTATCACATGGCTGAGGGAAGTGGTCATTCTTTAAATGGATAATAGGTACTCTTAAATATGTAAGACTCCATTTTTCAGGCAACATAAAGTATTTATTTTAACCAAATTACTTTTTTTTATTCAAACAAATGAAAAAGAAATTCAGTTGTTGGAAGCAATTAAATATATCCTATGTTTCTTCCCCAAAAAACTCAGCTAAAATAAATGATTTTGTTTTCATGCATTGTTGCTAATGGTGTCTGATAAATATATTTAAATGAACTTGTCAGCAATTATATTGGACTCCACACAAAGTTACATGTTTGAGTTGGAAGAAGTAGCTAGAAGTCATCTTCTCTCAGTGTAAAGTTTTCTGAACCATTTTCCATCACCAGCTAGGAACCATCTATATAGATTAAGAATCATTTGGCCCCAAAATATTAATTTTGACAAGGCTAAAGAACATGTGGCATAAAAGAAAGAGAATTCAATACATGTTACAATAAAGATGAGCCTTGAAGACGTTAAGTGAGATAAGCCAGTCACAAAAGGACAAATACTGTATGATTCTTCTTATATGAGGTACCCAGAGTAGTCAAATTCTTAGAGATAGAAAGTAGAATGGTGGTTGCCAGCGTTGCAGGGAGGGAGAAATGAGGAATTAGTGTTTATGGGCATAGAGTTTCAATTTGAGAAGATGAAGAAGTTCTGGAGATTGATGGTGGGGATGGTTGTACAGCAGTGGAATGTACTTAATGCCACTGAGGTGTACACTTTAAAAAAATGGTGAAATGGCCTTTTTATATTATGTATAATAAGAATGTATATGACCTTTAAAAAGAGAAATAATTGCAGTGTGGCTAAACAGCTAGGCTTTTAAAATTTAAATTAAAAAAACTCATGTGACAAAAAATGCCTGGGAGGAGACTAGGACTACTAGTCAGGCTACTCAGCAATACTGTCTGCTGTACAGGTCTGTCATTTTTCTCTTACCTTTCTCAGGAAGTGGGCCTTTGTGCTCATGCATGTCACTTCTCAGTCACAGGATGTCTGCTGTGGCTGATGCTTAGCTGTGCAAGTAAGTGCAGGTATGGAAAGTTAGAGTTAGTTTGGTATGGCAGAGGCATTCCATTTAATGTTCCCTAAATATCCATTTATTTTCCCATATTCACATCCTCCTTGCAGTTTCCTGAGAATATGCAGCTCTTTCTGGCCAAGGGACTGGAGTGGAAATGTTATATTTCATTTCCAGGCTAAGGTGGTAAAATACCCCTTTTGAATAGCAGGGTGGCCCTCTTGTTCTCTTGGAGGGGAACTGTATGATCCAGGTAGTGCATTCACAGGTGATGGAGCCTCCGTTTGCCTAGTTTTGTTCCTGAGTGTGTGTGTGGAGCAGATGTCCAGGTAACGCAGGTATGACCTATAACATTAATGAGAATTATATTTTTGTTACAACACTGTGATTTGGGGATTGTTTCTTTTTGTAATCCAGTTTAGCTATTCTGATTGATAATCCAGGCTGGGCTTTTGCCAGACAAATTTGATGAAGTAAGGGAAACATGGAGGCTTTTAGGTATAAGGGAATATATATAAGTTGATAAAGCATGAATTTTAGCTGGATAAAGACAGAGGTGAGGACCCAAGTGGGCAAGGAATAGTTAAAAAGCAGCAGAATTATGGATGGCAGTTTCTGATGAGGTGGAAGGAAGGTTGGAGTTGAAGTGCTGAAGTGGGTGAGCTGGAAAGATAGGAATGAAATGAGTACATTTGAGATTACTGATAAGTTAATGTTGCTTCTGACATAGTCATGGGAGTGAGTTTATGAGGTAGTGTGGGAAACTGGAGAGGATATCAGAGAACCTAGAAGCCAAGATATTGGGAGAATTATCTAGATAAATATTAAAATCAGCAAGAATTATGACAAGGAGTAGTAGTGTTGGTCACAGTACAAATGAGCTGAGAGCTAAAATCTCTGAGAAATGAGCTTGTCTTGTTTTTGTCTGGAACTGTCTATATTCACCCTTACTCTAGAATGGTTGTTTTAACTGTTTCTAGGCTAGCATGTTTTTTCTTTATTTGATTTTTGCCATCAGATCTTTAAAATGACAAAAATCAGACAGAGATTAGTCTTTTGACCTCTTTTGTTGTTTGGAGATTTTTGGCTATCAGTTTAATTTTTAAATTTTTGAATTTTTTATGACTAATTTTCCTTTTCTTTATGTTTAGTTTTTAATATTGTCTTTGGTCCAGAGCTTCACTATGATACACCTAAGGATAGATTTGTTTTTATTTCTCTTCTTTCGAACTCTGTATGAGTCTTCAGATTTAGGACTTATAACTTAAATTCTGGAAAATTCTTATTCATAATTCAAATAGTGCTCCCTTCCCCATTCTTTCTTTTTTCTTTTTCAAAATGCTTATTAATGTGTTGGACATTTTCAATTTATACTCTGTATCTCTTAACTCCTTATTTTCCTTATCTTTATCATTCTGGGGTGCTTTTTTTTTATAAACACAAATATAGGTTCTAGTTCTCTCTTTTGAGTAGCATTTAATCTGATGCTTAACACATAGATTGAGTGTTAAACAATTTTTTTTATTTGAAATGTGTTATCTGGTACCTTGAAAAATCTGCACACATCCACTTCCCTTCCTTTCCCTGCTCCCAGATTGTGATGCTTTTTAAAATTTCGAGCTTCCTTTTTCTTTATCTTTGTACCACAGATGGTTCTATTATGGGGATAGGCAAACTGTGACCTGTGAGCCAAATTTGGTCCATGGCCTGCTTTTGTATAGCCCATGAGTTAAGAATGAACTACTGAGCTCAAGCGATCCTCCTGCCTTGGCCTCCCAGAGTGCTAGGAATATAGGCATGAGTCATCGTACCTGGCCTGCTCATTCTTATGATTGGATGGGTGTCTTAGGGGTGTGGGGTTTGTAATTTTTTAATGAGAGTCCTTCTTCATGTGAGTTGTAAAAGGTTAAGGATCCCTAGAAGAGAGGACATGAGTGTGGGACATACTGAAGTTTCAGCAATAAGAAACACACTGGGAAAGAGTGAGCTGAGGCTGGGATAAGGGTTGGGATTAAGAGGAGATGACCTGGCCATAGAGGATGGCACTCAGAGGGGTGTGATAATGTCCAGGGCTCCTGCTGTGTCCAACATTTTTATCTGAATCCCTGAGGTTGGTCTGTAGAATACACGGTCAAGGCACTGGCATCTGGACTGGACAAAATGACATTTGAGTGAACTCTCAGTAGCCAAACAGGGGTCTGAAACTTTTGAGAAGGTCTGACAGTATGCAGTAACACCTCTGCCAACTGCTATATGCTCTGGGTCTAGCACAGAGTAGGAACTCAATCACAGACTAGGAAATGAATGGATGAGGGAAGAAATGAAAGTCAGATCCACGTTATGGGGACTAGTAAGTACCCAGCAAGTATCTGCAGCTAATCTAGTAGTCCTAGACTGCTAACCAGTTAAGAAGAATGCGGAGGGATACTTCTAGTAGTTGGTTTGTAGATCCCTTGGGAAGTTTTACATAAACAGTTATATCATTGGTGAATCGGGACAGTTTTACTTCTTCCTTTCTGCTCTTTTTGTCTTTTATTTCTTTTTCTTGCTTCATTGCAGTGGCTTGACTCTGCAGTATACTGTTGAAGCAAAGTGATGAAAGCAGACATCATTGCCTTGTTCATGATCTTAGGGAGAAGCAATTCAGTGTTTCATCATTAAGTATGATGTCACCTGTAGGCTTTTTGCAGATGCTGTGTATTTATGGAAATTAATAATTGAATTTAGAGGCTTAGATTTAAGTATAGTATTTTTAGTGGTGGGCAAGACTGTATTTGTATAATTTTATCAAGAAACATAATGTCTGGGTGTATCATTTTATGATATTAGCAGCCTGATTGATTGTTACCTATGTAAATTATTATATTATAATTTTCCTAATTTCTTTTTTATTTATTACCTGGAATACTTCCATAGAGAATATTTTCCTTCATGAACTGTTTGGTTATCCTGCTATATAGTTCCTATAGGAAGGACAGGAAAATGCTTGATTGTTTTCTTTCATTTATCAGTTTTCAGAATAGTGAATTGGTTTCCTAGCATCCTCCAAAGATTACTGGTACTTTTAGAAACATAAGTTATACATTTACTATGTATTTCAATCCATTCATTTGTCATACTTATTGATGTTAGTAAAGTTATACTTTTCTAAGTTCTTTTAGAACTTGGTATTTATCACTTTTCCTCTAGGTTTTTTTTTTATCAGATTTTCATTTTATGTATAATCCATTTTTTTTTTCTGCTAAGATCTAAGAACATAAACTTACTCTTACTTGCATAAGTAAGGGAAAAAAGAGGATGTAATGAGAGGCTTATTCCTAATATCTGTGAATAGAGAATGGAACTGTTTGCCTTTTAATCATAGTTCAGCTGTATGGCAATATATTCTAAAAAACCTTGGAATTTTCAGGAGCCAAACTTCCTTTGATTGGAACCTACAGGAAAATTAATTTTTGGTGTCATGGTTCTTATGTTAAAGGTGACAAATGTCAGAGAATATAAGTCATAATTTGGAAAGTTTCTCGATAAAAGCAATCATTGGAAAACTCTGTATATTCTTGTGTAACAACAGAGGAAAAAGTCTCCCTGACACACATTACGTATTTTTAACTTCATGTGGTTTAGGTATTTGACTTGAGGCATGTTTATATAACCTTCTGAACATTCATTTAGCTTATGATATGTCAATTTCCTAACAATTATAATTGTCATAAGGTAAAACATTTCACTGTTCAACATAAAATATGTGCAAAAAGGGAATTAAAATTTGTGGAATTTCATGAGCTTAGCACAGTATCTCTATATAGTAAATGTCAAACATGTTTTCTTTCTATTAGCTTTATTGTCATTTTTTGGGATTATATTAATAATAGGGATTGCCACAATCCTGTCCACAAAGTTATATATGAAATTATGTATCTAGATCTTCTAAGTATAGATATTCCTTCACAAAGAGATATTTAGATCTTGAAGAATGTTTACATTTACACTTTACCAAAAAATGCAGTGAAATTATTTCTGGAAAATATCAAGCAATTTTTAAGAAACTTTTACACTTTTATGAACTGTTTGTATTTTTGGCAGTGAGGGTATGTTGTGTGTGTATACATAATATACACATGTGTGAATCTGTGTGCATGTATATATAAGGAGGGAGGGAAAGAGAAGGGAGAGGTGTACATATGAAGAGAATTTCTGAAATGGAAGGCATAAATGTAGTTTAACAATTAGAGACAATATATCTTAGGCAGATTTTCTGTTAGTGTTTAAGGCATGTCACTACATATTAGCTAAATAGGGAACTACGTATCATATCAGTATGTATTAGTTTCAGTTTTATGAATTTAAGAATTTGTAGCCATTATCTAAAAGAGATTGTTTAATTTAACGATCTTAGTCAACATTTCTTTTCCATTGCTAAGAACCTCCCTTCCTCATTTACATTTGAGTGTGGGGACGGGGCATGTGCATGCAGATTAATGACTTGGGAAAATGTTACTTTGTCCCTGGTCCTATTGGAGAATCTGAGCAGATCCTGGAGATGCTCTTTCTTTTGCTGTGATCTTTTTGACGTACTTCTCTTAGTCTCTATGGATACTTAAATCGTTTGGTACCCTTTACCTGTTATGTGAATTAATAGAGGACTTGATTTTCTGATAAACTAAGAACGCTTTTGGCAGGAATCCTGTTTAATGGAAAAATGTTTTAAATGAAAGAAACCTTGTAAAGATCTTGAGCATCTAATGTTCTTGTTTAAGGGGAAACTGACATTTTAATTAGTGAAATTTATTTTATATATAAGAAGCCTGTCAAGTGACATTTAGTATTTTTTTTTTAAAGTCTTGGTCCTACAATGTTTATCAAAGTGGCCTTTTTAAATTTTTTATTTAAAGGCAGGCTCTTTTTTTTTAGAAATATTTTATTAGAGCTCAGCCTAAAATTACATTTCCTTTGTTTCCCCTTTGGCAGGTAGTTTTTACTTTTAACAGGTAGAAACTGTTATGGAATTCTAGGCAGCATTCCATCATCCCCACCCTGCCACCATGCCTACTCTTACTTAGTATGTCTGAATGGGTCAAGTTCACCTCAGTGTTTAAATATACTTTTTCTTCAGAGCTACAGAGAATATTTTTCCCTGAAAGCTATGTAAATTACTTGTAGGAAGGCAAGAAAGGTGCTGTTTTATTAAGTCTTTTCTACACCTGTTGATATATGATGGCATTGTAATGAAAAGTCCAGTGAGGGGAGATTCAGGCTGTCCCTGGCTGCCTAGATCCCTCCCCTACACCCAGGTGTGTGGATGCCAGAGAGAAAGTGGCTGTTGGCCTTAGGTAGTCATTTACTTACTGAGAGACTGAGCCCAAGTGAATGGGAATAGATAAAATTATAAAACAGGATCTTTTGTAGTCACCCAATGGTGAGAATGAGACAGAATTTAGGAAATTCAGGAATCTGAATTCCTATGTTATGTAAATTATTTTTTTGAAAAAGTTTTCCTTTTATTTTTCATTTCCTTTTGAAATGAAATACACATGTGTTTCTTTAGTTTCTGCTAAATCTCATTACTAAAATTACCAGATTGCTCATAGAAGTCATATCATCCCTCACTGAATTATTCTCCAATTTACCTACTTCTTACATCATGCATAAGGGTGTTTTAATGCTACTGAGATATGTAGGATGTTCAGCACTGCTTTTCCTCAATCATTCTTGTTTCCTTGGATTTCCAGGATGTGGAGAACATCTTGTGCGTACCATACTGGCTAGAGAATGTTCACATGCTTTACAAGCTGAGGATGCTCACCAAGCTCTTTTGGAGACTATGCAAAACAAGTTTATCAGTAAGTATAACATTAAGAAATTACATTCTTCTACATATTGATTGTTTCACTGAGCTACAAGCACCATGATTTGAGTACCCAATTTGTAGCTCTAGACCTAGCTCTGGAGCCTAGCATAGAGTTAAGACCTTCAGTTAATATTAGTTGTGAAAAGAAATTCTACCGCAATAGCTAGTACAGCATGAAATCTGTCTTATAACTAATCTAATGCCCAATCTGTGAGACAGTATCTAGGATTAGAGTGATATATATTATATAGTATAGTATTAATATACTATATAGATATTAATAAAAACTGCCTGATGGCAAAAATGTAAGCCAAGGAATGAGTTATGAACAGGACTTTGAGGTGTACCTCTGGTGATTTTTCAGAAAAAGGTTGATTACATTCATTTTACTATGTCTTCAAATACATTAGAATTGGACTTAAGTCTTATTCTTCTTTTGTTATAACAATTAGCATTGTTGAATGCTGTTTTTAAGGAAAACCAAATTCTCTGTCTTAATAGCATATATATTTTGTTTAATTTGTTATTAATTGTACATATATACTAGATTCATTTTTAGGACATTAATGAGAAAGAATAATAGGAATTGAAAACTAGACACTCATGAAAAGTTAACTTCCTAGAAACCCAACGATGGGTATATAATTATGGCATATGATACCTTTATGCTTATTGAGAATGACCTGAAGTGCTTTACTGAGTTTAAAACCACAGATGCAGTAATTAGTTGTACTTCTCCAGGTTTGGGTCCATGCTATGGAGTTCCTGAACTTCACATCTTTTGTCTCCTGTTGTTTTGATGTACTCTCCTTTTGTGTAGCTCTTTAAAATTGCTCATGGAGTTGGACTGCAGAATTTCATCTTGCCACTGGGACTTACTATGTCATGCATATTGAAGCCCATCTCAAAAATTCCAGACTTACTGAAAGGAGCAAAAACGCCAGAGCTCACCTAATTGATCCTGCTCATTTAATAGTTGAAGAAACTTAGTTTTCAAGAGTACAGTGACTTAATCAAAGTCATCTTATTAGCCAGTAGGTATTTGTTCTGTAAAAATACACTGCCTTTTACTTAAGGAAAAAAAAGGTAAAATGAGTGTGAAATACAGAAGGATAATGTCCTCAGAATCAAGACAGCTTGGGTTTCACTTTCAACTTTGTGTCTGACTCATTGGATGAGGCATTTACCTATGTAGTTTTATTTTATTAAGGAAAAAAAAGGTGAGAACATTAGATAGACAGTTTCTAAATTCCTTCACTATGTTAATTTCTATGAATTCTCTACTGAATTCAGCCCATAAATGTGGAATTCTTTTTAATGAGATGATTTGGAAATGGAATTAGAAAATGAAAATTTTCAAGAACTGTTTGGGAAGCACAGATGATATTTATAAAGTAATTGGAATGAAATAAATTGGATTTACCAGAGGACTGGACTGGAAGCAAGGAGATTGGGTTCTTTTGTCTTTTAATACACTGATAGTGTAATTAGTTATCTGTTTAGGACAAGTTTCTTTGTTTTCAATTTCCTTGTGTGTAAAATGAGGCCAGATCTGGACAGTCCCTAAAATTCCTTTCAGTTCCAAAATCCTATTGGATCCTTGGTTTAGTTTATAAACTCATCTAAACTGCTGTATAAAGTACAGTTTTAAATCAAATTACTCATTAATTGAAACTGTTAATGATAGGTTGCCTATTTGAAGTGATTTGGTTGAGATTCTTTCAGGCATTGATTGAAATAAGCTAGCAACCACTTTCTTAGTTTTGTGGAAACCATGATATTCTTCTCTTTTTGCTTCCTTTGTTTTTTCTTTTAACAAAGATTTGTAGAAATAATATTTCCAGAGATTCTCATTGCAATGTGTACATAGAGTTTATATAATAATCAAGTCAAATAACACCTTTCCATTCATTCTGAGTCTCATTTCTCTTGCCAGAAAGAACCAGTACTAACAGTTTAGTATGTGTATCTTCCTCCCTTTCCTTCACCCACTTCTTCTCTCCATTCCCCTTCTCTCCCCTCCCTTTCCTTCTCTTGTACTTTAATATATTGTTTTGCAAGATACTTTTCACTTAACATACCTTGATGCTCTTGATTTGTCAGTATATATAGATTTATAGCTGAGTATATTTCATGGTTCCATAATTTATACATTCCCCTACTGAAAAAGATTACAGTTGTCTGCAATTTTAGTCTGTATCATTTTACCATGTATAAATGCTTATTTCTCTATACTCTTAAGCATTTTATATGATTCCATTTTTTCTTCTTTCTTAGCATATCAGTTATACTTACTGTTGTACTTTTGTTAGTGGTTGCTCTAGAGTTTGGAGTGTACATTTACAACTAACCTAAGTCCACTTTTAAATAACACTGTACCACTCTACAAGTACTGCAAGTAGCTTATAGTAAAAGAATATTCCATGTTTCTCCCTCCCATTCTTTAAATCATTGCTGGCATTCATTTTACTTATACATAAGTGTGTGTGTGTTTGTGTATGTGTGTCTGTGTCTGTGTGTATGTATGTGTATATATAAAATGGAATACATTGTTATTATTTTCAATAACTATTTTTGATTAAGAATAAGAAAAATAAAAGTTTTTATTTACCTTCACTGATTCCTTCTTCAGTTCTCTTCCTTTTTTATGTAGATTTGCATTTCTGGCCTATATAAATTTCCTATATAAAGTTCTCTGAAGAACTTTTAACTTCTCTTGCAAGGCAGTTCTACTGGTAATAAATTCCCTCAATTTTTGTCTGTCTGAGAAAGTCTTTATTTCTCCTTTACTTTTGAAGGGTAAGTTGGACGGAATAGAATTCTTAGTTGATTTTTTTTTTCTCAACATTTTAAATGCTTCACTTTACTTTCTTCTTGCTTGCATGGTTTCTAAGGAGAAATCAGATGTAATTCTTTTATTTGCTCCTGTGTACATAAGGTATTTTCTTCCCTCTGACTTCTTTCAAGACTCCATCTTTGATTTTCTGCAGTTTCAGTATAATTTGCCTAGATGTAGTTTTTAGAATTTATCCTACATGGTGTTCTTTGAGCTTCCTAGATCTATGGTTTATTGTCTGACATTAATTTGGGGAAATTTTCAACCATTATTGCTTTAAATCTTTCTTCTGTTTCTTTGTCTCTTTTTTTCTCCTCTTTCTGAAATTCCCGTTATGCATATGTTCACTTTTTGTAATTGAAACAGTTCTTCAATGTTCAGTTCCACTTTTTAAAGTTGTTTTTCTTTTTTGCTTTTCAGTTTTGGAAATTTCTTTTCCTTTTTTTTTTTTTTTTTGGCATTTAAAAATAGTTTATTTTTTATCACACAACAAAAGGCTAGAAGGCTCTAAGTTGGCTTTTCTGCGATTTCTTGACCTTCATCCTCATTGTCACAAAATGGCCTCCTAGGCTTTTAGCATCATGTTAAAAACAGAAAGGTTGGAGATGGGGGACAGGGCTGGGGTGGGGAGAAACTTTTATTTTTATTTATTTTTTCCTTCTCCAATTTATTTATTTATTTCCTTTATTTGTTACATTTCAGAATATTATGGGGGCACAAACATTTTGGTTACATATAATGCCCCTTTGCATCACCCAAGCCAGAGCTACAAGCATGCCCATCCCTCATACAGTGCACTCTGCACTCATTAGTTGTGAGTTTGCCCATATTGAGATATTCTTAAGGGCAGAGAATATATATCTATATCCAGTCTACTAAGTAGCCAATCAAAGGCATTCTTGATTTCTGCTATAGTGTTTCTGACCTTTAGCATTTCTTTTTGGTTATTTCTTAGAATTTCCAATTCCCATCTTTTTGCTTACATTATCCATCTGTGCTGTGGCCCGTTTACAGGATGGAGGTTGAACACAGAACGGACACACATAAAGATGATTACATGACTTGAGTGTCTAATGCACCGGTCAGTTTTATTTTATACTCTAAAAAATTAAAGTTAGTTCCCTGTATGTAACCCCCCAGGCATTACAGCAATGGCCATAAATTCTGGAACTCATAGCCTTAAGGACACAGATGTCCCCTGACTCAAGGTTTCCATGTGGTTGCTCTAGGCGCCAGGTATAGATCACAGACCAAGATTAGCAAGGATGGGCAACGCAGCCACAGGGGGCATTTTTCACCCCCAGTTCCTCTTAGGCTGATCCCCTGCAGCTGTACCTGGCTTAGGTCGCCCCTTCCTCGAGGGGTCGTACCCGTCATTGACTAACCAGCCATCTTATGGGGCTAAGCAGCAATCACAGAAACAATGGCCACAGTGTTTATCGTGTGGCCTCCAGACCCCCACTGCCATGGGGCTGGGAAGCTCTTGCTTACTTGCTGCTCAGGTCCTTTGTTATGCCTCTGGGCAACAACCTTGTTTGTCACAGGGACCCTATCTGGAACACATTACTTTCAAACGCTCTGGGCAGAGCATGTACATTACTAAATTTAATTCTTAAATCAGGAAAATATAATGTCAGTCCTCAACAATATGTTCTTGTATATTGTCTACTTTTTCCATTAGTGCCCTTAACATATTAAACATAGCCTTCTCCTTTTTTTTTTAAATGTATGATTTAATCATTCCAACATCCCTATCATCTCTGATTTTGGTTCTGATGCTTACTGTATCTCTTCAGGCTGTGCTTTTTGTGTTTTAATATGCCTTGTAATTTTTTTGTGGAATGCCATACATGATATACTACATGAGAGGAACTCCTGTAAATAGGCCTTTAGTGGTATGGTGGTAAGTTGTGAAGGGGGTGGGGAATTGTTCTACAGTCCCTGAGGTTAGGTCTCAATCTTTTAGTGAGCCTGTGCTCTTCAGTTGTGAACTTTACAAATGCCTCTCAGTTTTTTATCCCCTCCTCCTCACCCTCATAGGGGAAACAACATGGCTAGAGGGAGCAGGAATTGGGTATTTCTCTTCCCCTAGATTGGTTAGGTTCTAATAAAACCTCAGCAGATTAGGCTCTGATAAAATAGTTTCTCTTAAGGGCAGGCTCCTCAAAGAACAAAAGTAGACGTACCATTCGATCCAGTAATCCCAATAGTGGGATTACTGGATATTCTTCTACCCAAAGGAAAAGAAGACTTCATCAAAAAGACACCTGCACTTGCATGTTTATTGCAGTCCACTTCACAGTTGCAAAGATGTAGAATCAATCCAAGTACCCATCAGTTCATGAGTAGATTAATGAAATGTGGTCTGTGTACACCATGGAGTACTGCTCAGCCATAAAAAAGATAAATTAATACTTTTGCAACAATCTGGGTGGAACAGGAGACCATTCTCCTAAGTGAGGTATCTCAAGAATGGAGAAACAAACACCACATTTACTCACTATTATATTGGAACTAACCAATGATCACATATGTGCACAGAGGAATATAAAACTTAGTGGAAATCAACCAGGGGGGAGGAGAGAGGAGGGAGGAGGAGAGGGACAAAAACCTACCTAATGGGTATAATGAACACTATTTGAGTGATGGGCACACCTATAGCCCAGGCTCAAGCATTACAAAAGCCATCCATGTAACCCCAAACATTTGTACCCCCTTAATATTTTAAACAAAAGAAAAAGAAAAAAGGACACCATGCTCTGGTATTTTGAAATGGTTTCTTTTCCCCTCTGGCAGTAGAGGAGTCCAACTCCTGTAGGTAAAACTCATAAAAGTGTGTGTGGGGGTCTTCCTATGACTGGTTTCCTCTGGGGTCTTAGACTTATCTACACTTAGCCTCCAGCAATTTGTCAATTACAGTTCAGATTTTCCTAGATGGTACTGGTTCCCAAGGAAGTTTTTGCTCATGGGTTTCTGGTCTGATACATTTTGATTCTTTGTACTTTTTCAGGCATCAGTTTTGTGATCTCATTTCTCTGGCAGATCTAAGAAGAGCTGTTGATTTTTTAGTTTAGGTTTTTACTTGTTTTCAGGACAGAATGGTGACTTCTAAGCTCCTTACATGGCAGAATGGAAATTGAAAGTCCTCTCTACACTCTTTCTTAATAGTTATTATCAACTTTTTTTTTTCAAATTAAAAAAAATTATTCAAACTCATAGATGAAAAAAGTAGTTTCTAGTTTTAATTTGTCTTTTGCTGGCTATAAGTGAGGTCAAGAAACTTTCATATATACCTGGGAATATCTACTTACAGTTTTTGTCCGTTTTTATGTTGTACTGTTTGCTGACTTAATTAGCATTTAGCTTTTATTACAGATAAATATACCTTAAATGAAAGATTCTGAAAAAGCCTAGCAATAACCATCTGTGTGAAATTAAAAAATTACCCTAAGTGTCTTTATTAGAGTGGTGTTGTGTTTGGTATCTTTGATACTCCCACAATAATAAGGGATTTTTTAAAAAAATTAATTTTATATTTATGATCAAATAATTTGTTTTTGTGCATTTTTCCCGAAGTAGTCAGTGACTTAGTAAAATAAAGATATTTTTTCCTATCTTTTGCAATTTGAAACAAACTCTGAAATCATCTTAAATGTAGGGTTTGTTAAAACCTAGTTTAATAAACAAGACTTTAATGTGATAGAGTTAATACAGTAAAATTGAAAGACATTTCAGAGATTGAAATGTTTTTGTTTCCACTTGTGTTACCATTATGCCAAGATCAGAGCTTTGGTTTGACTTAATATAGGAAGCATAAAAGAGAATAACCAATCCATGCATTTTTTAAAAAACCACTCTTCATGTAACATACAAAACTCATAAAAATGGGTACTGTAAAAATAGTGCTTTAATAATACTTCATTCTAACCAGCTGATTATAGACTGAATGCTTAGTTAAGTAGGGAAAGAAATAAATAGATTTCCTTTTTAGTTCTTTTTAAATTATTACACACACAAACATATATAAAAGCTCTTCTAGTGATTCAAATGTGACTCTTCCTATTCATGGCTATTTTTGAACAAACTTAGTTTCACGAATTATTCTTTTTTTATGCAAACTGTGGCTGCACGTGTGGTATGTGAACTTCAGGGTGGCATTATAGCTTCTTGCTCAGTACTCAGCAACTAATATCATAATACATCTTTTGGTTGGTTTCTGCTTACTACAAAATATAATGGTTGATAAAATGTTATCTGTGAAAATCACATTCCCCCTTTTTCCTTTGAATATCTGAACTAAGTTGTTATTCATAGTATTATCAACCTATAGTCTTTGTGACTGTTGTTGAAAAATTCCATGTGATATATAATATTATGATTTTAAAAAATAAGTAATTTTTGCTCTATATTTCACTTTATTCTTTTGGGGGAATATCCTTGTACTGTCATTGACATCAGAGGTTAACTGTTAAATGCAGGATGCTCTCAACAATTGAGATGAAGGGAGTCCCCTCTTTTGATTTTCTGCCACATAGAAAAGTTATATTTAGTAAATATTTTCTTTTAATGACCAGATTCTTAGCTAAAACCCCAATAATTTGTGAGCATTTGCTCTCATAGAAAGAACAAAAGTACATTGTCATTACGTATTTTAGCTTCTTATCTGAGAGCAAAAATGTTTCATGAATTTCTTTCTAATTTAGGAAACTTAAAATGTATAATATTCTCTTCTCCAGTAAATTTTTTTTTTTTTTTTTTTGAGACAGAGTCTCACTTTGTTGCCCAGGCTAGAATGAGTGCCGTGGCGTCAGCCTGGCTCACAGCAACCTCAATCTCTGGGGCTCAGCGATCCTACTGCCTCAGCCTCCCGAGTAGCTGGGACTACAGGCATACGCCACCATGCCCGGCTAATTTTTTGTATATATATTTTTAGTTGGTCAATTAATTTGTTTCTATTTTTGGTAGAGACGGGGTCTCGCTCAGGCTGGTTTCGAACTCCTGACCTTGAGCAATCCGCCCGCCTCGGCCTCCCAAAGTGCTAGGATTACAGGCGTGAGCCACCACGCCCGGCTATTTTTTGTTTTTTATGACACTTCCCCCCATGTACTATATGCACGTTTTTCTTTTTCAAACACTAAAATATTTTTCCTTTGCAGCTATCTGGAACTTGAGGGACCCCTAAGAGAACTTATTCTTCTTGTTTATTAGAAAATCAAAGCTATTTCTCCTTTATTATTATAAACACTGTGATATTTAGCCTGTTGTATGCATATGTCCAAGAATTTGTCACTAATTCTTGGGACCTAGGCTTTATATTTTCAGAGTTTTATTTGTCTTTTTATTTAACAAATATTCATTGAAAGCCATGAATGTATAGGGTACTTTGCTGGCTACTGGCAGAGATTCACAGATAAATAAAACAAAACAGCCTTACTTTCAAGGAACTTGCATTGCAGGAGAAGAGAAAAGGCAAATGTACAGTAAATAGGATACAAGGTATGATAAGTAATGTACTGATGTGGAGGGAATACAGGACTTCCATTCCTGGAAATTTTGTGAAATAAAAATTCAAATCTCTGACTACAAATAGTCTAAAAATGCTAGACAAAATATTAAAGGCAAAAATCACACTTGCAAATGAATGACTAAAAATTTTTATTTTAAATAGTCCTAGATGTATGAAGCTCCTGGGGAACTGGCAGAAATCCTTTCTGAAGGGATACACTTTCAACTCAGATCTCAAAAGAAGTCGTCTTAATATGAATCCAAATAAATAAATAAATAAAATTAAAACACATATAAAGGAGACTTACCATGAGAAAGAACATGTAGGTCAACAGAAACTTTAATAAGATTACCAAAGACTTTAGATATTAAAGTTACCAGATAGAAAATATAAAATAACTATGCTTTATACATTGATATTTTTAAATAGGTACAGTCATTTTGGAAAAATATTTGTCATTATCATGAAGAGTGGAACATGTGCCTACCCTACAACCCAGAAATTCTAGTCTCCTAGATATGTATATATGTACCAGACATGCACATGAGCATTTATTTAATACACAGTTTTTCTTAACTGCAAATGATGGAAACAACTATAATGTTCATGAAAAGGAGAATGCTATCTAGCTGTAAAAATGAATGCATGATATCTACACATTATTGGCATAAATGAACCTTAAAATCATAACACTAATTCAGTTTGTGAAGGACTGCCATCAGTTAATGTCACCATTAATATAACTTTGAAAAATCAAACATTAATTATGCACACACATATAATAATACTGTAAAGGAGAGCAAGAAGTTATTAAGGAGTAATTCGGGTAGTAGTGTCCTCTGGAAAGAAGGACTGAGGAAGTCTCAACAGTACTGGTAGTATTGAATTTTCAAGTTGTTTAGTGGATTAATGGATGTTCTGTTAATATGCTTGATAAATTACATGTTACATATATTTATGTTTTATGAAAAACTTCGTGGTTAAATTCTTAGTATGATAAAATAGGAAAGGCGGAGGAGTTCAACAGAAGCAGAGGAAGGTGTCATGTCTGGTGCATCAAGGAAAGCCTTATGAATAAAGTGTCTTTGAGATGGAAAATCTTGGAATTTGATGATTAGCAAATGATCTAATTTAACAGGTGAGCTGAGTGTAGTCAAGAGAGTGGTAAAATTACAAGTGGGGAAAAAACCCCACAACAATTGAATTTAACATAGTATACAGCCACATAAGACTTTTGGCAGTAGAGTTGTATGCTAGGGTGTAGGATGGATTGGAGCAAGGAGACCTTGAAGGTGAGATGCTAATTTATAGGTCATGGGACTCAGAGAAGCAGAACTAGATTACATAGAAAGGAGGGTCATTTACT
This sequence comes from Microcebus murinus, assembly GCF_040939455.1. Classification (NCBI taxonomy): domain Eukaryota; kingdom Metazoa; phylum Chordata; class Mammalia; order Primates; family Cheirogaleidae; genus Microcebus; species Microcebus murinus. The sequence goes on from NC_134119.1 coordinate 18,215,712, forward strand.
AAAGACTCTCCAAGGCAGAATCTCTGAGGCTTGAAGGCTGATTAAATGTGAAGGTGTGGGGAAAAAGGCATCAAATAGCTGGAGTTTTGATTCTGAAGGATATGGAATCACAAGCCAATGAGAAATTAAAAGAATGTTGTATATGAGACCTTGGACATAGAGAATGGGATTGGTTTTGAACATGTTGGTATAGAGATATTTGTAAACACAAGAGTCAATTTCATATGTGGGGCTAGAGTTTGAGAGGGAGGTTGAGTTTGGGGTTGGCCTCATAATTTATGATATCTTCCATAGAATACATGATCCAGCTGAGAGGCCACATATGCTCACATGTCATTTTCTCAAAGAGGTCTTTCCTAACCACCCTACCTAAGATTCTACTCTTCATACTCTCCTACTCTGTTTATGTTTCCTCTTAGCCCTTCTTGATTTATTCTATATTTACGTATTCATTGTTCTTTATCTCCCTTCAGCGGGGCATAAACTCTAGGAGAGCAGAGATTTTGACTGTTATTTCCCCCTATTGCTATAAAAAAAGTATACCTTGAAGGGGATAGAAAAGAAAAGGAGAATGGGGAGAAGAGAAAAGGGCACTTTGACTTGGAAGCCAGAGATAGAAGGGATTTTTGTGACATAAGTGAAGGATTGCCAGATTGCCATGTGTTTATTTTTAAATTTTTTTTTAACATTTTAATTCTCATGTAAATGGCTTAAGTACACATGATTTATTTTCCTTCGCCCATGTTGCCTAGGCAACAAAATATAGAGTGGCATTTCTTTAAATGATTATTATCTGATCTCCATCCAAAATACTGCAACTATTATCTGTCACTGGTTCTCCTATTTTTATTCAGAGCCAGCCCATTTGGGGACCCCACATGATAGAGATTTTCAAAGCACAGTATGCTCACTTTCTGCTGCACCCCTTCCTGGAAGGGAGACACTTGAGGTTTGAAACCTCTTTCAGGTGATTCTCATGTGTTTGCAGATGTAAATGAATATGGGGAGAAAGCTTTTTGGTTTCGGTTTTAGGAGGATATGAATCAACTTTCAATTTTTTTGCAGCAGCAAGATAAGAAAAATCTTAATAAGAACTCCACTGAGCAGTTGAGAGAGAAAGAAGATCAGAAGTGATGAAGATGATCTTTTGAGCCAAAGTCTTTGGTGACAAGTTAGATGGTTTAGAGTTCAGTAGATGACTGATATCCACAACTTTGCTTCTAAACTGTGTATGAATATTACACAAACTGATCGAAGAGTAATACTTTGCTTTTCACCTGTTTTTTTCTTTAACTGGAGTACATCTTACAGAGGGTCTCAGAGTTGCAAAATAAGTTGTATTTTTCTTCCCTCATGATGTAATAAGATACATGTGTAGAATTCCAGAACATTTTTAAGTGTATAGAAATTTCATAAATCAGAATGCATTTAAGTGAGTTGGTAGAATAGGGACAAAATGAAAAAGAAAAGATGGCGAGTTTCTGCAAGGATAAGTTATTTTAGAAATGGATGTGCTTTTCTAAGGACCTTTCAGAATGTTTGTTAGAAAGCTCACTGCAGAATTGAATGGCTTTTGCTTGCCCCTTACTAGAAAGTTGTTGTGAAGAGCTCTGAAATATCTTTTCAAGTGTCCCTTTCCCCTTTTAAAGTAGAGGCTTAAGGAATTTCTTATTTAAAACAAGATGCAGAAGGCTCATGTGGGAGCATCAGGAAGTTGACCAATGGGAAGAGTGATTAGATAGATAAATCTAGATAGGAGATAATACTATCTACTGTCTATCTACTTTCAACAGATGGAACTGTTGAAAGTAGTAAAAAATTGAGACTTCTTTTTTCCCTTTGACTAGAATAGATGATTAGAAAATCACATTTATTGACCTGAGCAACTGCCATTTGAAAATAAATAGTTCATCTGCTTGTTAAATTCAGTAAAACCTAAATTTGGTTTTTCAGTGTATGTTGAGTATAAGAAACAGAATCATCATAATTTCCAAGGAACCTAGAAGTTACTGTTTTTGACATGGCTGATGCATTTTTATCTTGGCATAAAACTGGCTCAGCCTTTCTGGGCAGTTTGATCATTTTTTTCTTCTTCTTCTCCTTTTATAGATAATAAAGAAAAATCCATGTTTTATTATATTTAATTTCTAGTAGAATTGATCAGCGGCAGACCAACAAGATGGACATATTGGGATCAGTAGAAATGGGTAGACAACAACAGAAGAATAACACATAGATTTTGTGCTCTCAAAACAGTTTGGTTTTTCTCCCTGTGGCTGAGGTTTCCTGTTTACATGAGAGCTCTAGCCTTCCAGAGCCTGGAAACCCATATATTTTGAACACTTGCAGCTTTTTAAGTAGCAGGGATGATTGTATCAACAGCAGATGTATTCTCCCTCATTTAGGCCTTTGGAGAACCAAACCAAAAAGCCATTTTAAAAAACTACTAAATTTTGATAACTGGAAATAATTTGGTAATATTGTTTGGCTGGAAAGTGAATAATAAGCACAGTACTAAGGAAGGCAAAATAAAAACAAAACTCTCAAACTCTACAAATAGTCTCATGTTACTTTACAAAGAACCATAGTTTTGTTGCTGGTCTGTTTGATTTTAAAAAGTGGCCAGTTTTGGAGACTGTGGACTTAATTATAAAGGTTGGTGCCATCACACAATTGGGAGCTGCTGAACTCTTCACAATAGGTACCTTATTATGAGTTTTATGTTAAAAGATGTTTATGAAGTATTAGGATATAATTAAAACCACACAAAGAATTTGTTTCATCCCATGCAGGAAAAATAAAAAAAGATCTTTGTTTCCATATTAGCAAATTGTTTTTTCTCCTAAGGGTACTGATTAGGTGATCAAAAAGCTTTTTTGTCTGTTCCTTTGGTTTGTGAGCATGTGGAGAAAACCACTAATATTAGTTACAGTAAACTCAAAGCATATAATTATAATGTTGCAAAATGCAAAAGAAAATTAAATCATATTAAACTCAAGGCTGAGTTGTGCAGTATATTGACTGATTAGTTTGAATAGGGCCTAATCTGCAGGTGGAAGATTGGGTGAATAAATAAATGTATAATTTATAATCTAATAATAAAATTCAGAATTATTTTTATGGTTGTGAAGTTGCATCCCTTCATAATAATCTAATTTTTTAAAGCCATCAGATATGTGAGAATAACTATGATTGTTGAACCTGTAAAAACCACACATTCATGAGGGAAAAAGAGATACATATAAACTACATTATGCGTAACCTTTTGTAAATGTGGTAAGAACCCAGTCCATTCATTAGCATTAATAGTGGGCAACTTTGAGTGCTTCTCACTCATAGTTCATCTGAAGGCTTAATGTTATTGATGATTTTCTGGTATTTTACCTTACTTCTGGGTTGATTGTCAGTTTTAAATTGGGTAAACTCAGAGTATCTTTATTTGTTTTAAGTTGCAAGATTTTTATTTACTTAAAACATTTAAAACAAGTAGCAGGGTTCATTATTTGACTTTGTGGTTAGGAATTCTGTAATTGTATTTGTTGGGTAGGTTTTGAATGTGTTTGTTTGCTGTAAGTCTGTGTGTGTGCTTAGAGTATCTTTTTTTAAGGTCAGAAATAATCCTGTCTATCTTCCTTCCCGTCTTTTCCTTTCTTCCTGTAAAATATATAAAATGTTCGAAAGAGCTCCTTGTTGTATTCTGTAATGTTTAAATACAAAGATGCAAAACAAGTGACTATTGTATAAATATAGAAAGCTGTATTTAAAGAATCCAACCCAAATTCCAATGGACTAACAACCAATCAGAATGGTACAGGAGAGAATTAGCTCCCTTTGGTCAAATGATTGCGAAACAGTGGCACTCTAACAAAGTTATTTGGGAGCAATTAGCTTTTGATTCTTTAAGAAAAGACATTTTAAAGATAATTGATGACGTTATAATAGATGACAATTTGAATTACTATTAATAGTCTTTGGCATGATAATATTATTGTGGTTTAGGTAGGAGAATGCCCTTGTTATTAGGAGATGTCTTTTTGAGTATTTAGGCTGAAGTGTTTTAATGTTTGAAAATTAATTTCAGGTGACTTGTGTGTCAATGTGTTTGTGTTGCATGTGTGTGAACTTCTATTTCCATATCTATGAGAAAACATAAATATAGCAAAATATTAATTTGAGAATCTAGGAGAAAAGTTTGTAAATCTTCATTGTATTACTATTTCAGCTTTCCTGATAATTTGAAAGTTTAAAAAGTCAAGGGAAAACTAACTTGAAAAAGTACTATAAATGATTCTTGAACACTTTTTAGGTTTTTTATTTTCAGTCATTCATGTGACCTAAAAGAGCACAGAGGAGCCTGCTTTGCTTACCTCATGGTTATTGTTGATAAAATGAGATTAGGTGTATAAAAGTTGAGAAAATTCTATACATATGTGAGCTGTCAATGTTATTCTTCATGAGATAGTCATGTCTACATTATAGTAGTATAATGTCCTAATTTCAGTTTTTGATGACAAATAGGGATGATGAATAGCTTTGTTTTCTTTTAAAGAAAACTAACATAACCAGATTTCTATAGAACGATCAAAAATGGAGTTTATTGATTCTTTGCATCTTTGGTGTCATCAATGCCAAAATAAAGATGCAGAGGTCTTTCTTATTTTATAACTGCTCACAATAAGATTTCAAAAGTTTTTATGAGTTTTAATATATATATTCTTATTAGCTTTTTAGTCATCCCTTTCTTATATTAACTTAAAAGAATATTGTGTGCATGTTTCTACTTCAATGTTTTTTTAATTAAACTTTTTATTTTGACATAATTGTAGTCATGTGATTGTAAGAAATAATTCTGAGAGAGCCATATACCAGTTACCCAGTTTCTCTTAATGGTAACATCTTGCAAAACTATAGTATTTAATAGACTGTCACAACTAAGATGTTGACATTGATACAATCCACCAATATTATTCCACCTTTTGCACTTTCACTTGTACTTTGTGTGTGTATATGTGTGTGTGTATTTAGTTCTGTATAATTTTATCACATGTGAGTTAATGTATTCCCACCACAATCAAGATATAGGACCCCTTCATCACCACAAAAATCCCTCATGTTCTCCCTTTCCAACTACATTCACCTCCCTCCCACTCCCTCACCCCTGGCAACCAATAATCTCTCCCATCTTCTCTCCCATTTTTTTGTCATTTCAAAAAATTTTTAAATGAAATCATACAGTATTTATCCTTTTGGGATTATCTCTTTATACTCAGAAAAATTCTCTAGAGATTCATCCAAGTTGTATATATCAATAATTCATTTCTTTTTATTACTGAGTAGTATTTCATGGCATAGATGTATCATAGCTTGTTGAACCATTTACTCACTAAAAGACATCTGAATTGTTTCCAGTTTGGGGTTATTATAAAAAAGTTGCTATGAACACATGTGTACAGGTTTTTGTGTTTGTACAAGTTTTCATTTCTCTAGGATAAGTGCCCAAAGATGCATTTGCTGGGTCTTATGATGTTTACATGTTTAGCTTTATAAGAAACTGTGGAACTGTTTTCCAGAGTGGCTATAACAGTTTATATTCCCACTAGCAAAGTATGAGTAATTTAGTTTCTCCACATCTTTGCTAGCATTTGGTGTTCTTACTACTTTTTATTTTAGCCATTCTAATAGATATGTAGTGATAATTGTGTTTTTCCCCCCAGTTGTCTGATTTTTAAAAATTGTGGTAAAATACACGTGACATAAAATTTATAATCTTAACCATTTTTAAGACTATGATTCAGTAGTATTAAGTACATTCATACTGTTGTGCAACCAATCTCCAGACTCTTTTCATGTTGCAAAAGTATAACTGTTCATTAAACACCAACTCCCCTTGCCCTCCTCTCTGCAGCCTCTGGCAACTATCGTTCTATTTTCTGTCTCTATGAATTTGACTACTTTAGGTACTTCTAATAAGTGGAATTATGTAGCCTTTGACCTTTTGTGACTGGCTTATCTCACTTAGAATAATGTTCTCAAGCTTCATTCAAGTTGTAAGGTGTCAGAATTTCCTTCATTTTTATGTCTCAGTAATATCCCATTGTATGTATATAGCACATTTTATTATCCATTCATCTGTTGATGGGCACTTGGATTGTTTCCATCTTATATTAGTTTGCTAGGGCTGCCATAACAAAGTACCACAGACTGGGTGGCTCAAACAACAGAAGTTTATTTCCTCACAGTATGGTGGCTAGAAGTTTGAGTAGGCAGGTTTGATTTCTTTTGAGATGTCTCTCCTTGCTTGTGGATGACCATCTGCTTCCTGTGATTTCACATGGTCTTTCCTTTGTGCATTTCTGTGTCTTAATTTCCTCTTCTTTTAAGGACACTAGCCATATTGGATTGGAGTCCACTCTAATGACATAATTTAACTTTAATTAACTCTTTAAAAACTGTATCTCCAAATACAGTCACATTCTGTGGTACTGGGGATTAGGACTTCAAAATATGAATTTGGGGAGACTGAGGGGATGTACGTTAGCCCATAACACATTTTTGGCTGTTGTGAATAATGCTCCTGTGAACATAAGTATACAAATATCTCTTCGAGATCAAGCTTTCAGTTCTTTTGGGTATATACCCAGAAGTTGAATTGCTGGATCACATGGTAGTTCTGTTTTTAACTTTTTAAGGAACTGCTATACTGTTTTATTAGGTTGGTGCAAAAGTAATTGTGGTTTTAGCATTCTTGAAATCTGCCATTTGATATTGGAATACATTCTTAAATGTGGTTATGTTATATATCATTTTAATGCACATCTCTCACTTTATGTTTTTTCATTAATGACGTATTACTTGCTATTTATTTTATATTTATTTTAGACTATGGAAATGATGTTAGACAAAAAGTAAATTTGAGCTATTTTCTTATTTGAGTTTAAAATGGGTTCTAAAGCAGTGGAGACAACTTGCAACATCAGCGACACATTTGGCCCAGGAACTGCTAAGGAACGTACAATGCAGTGGTGGTTCAAGAAATTTTGCAAATGAAACGAGAGCCTTGAAGATGAGGAGCACAGTGGCCGGCCGTCAGAAGTTGACAATGACCAATTAAGAGCAGTCATCGAAGCTGATCCTCTTACAAATACACAAGAAGTTCCCGAAGAACTCAGTGTCGACCATTCTATGGTCATTCGGCATTTGAAGCAAATTGGAAAGGTTAAAAAGCTTGATAAGTGGGTGCCTCATGAGGTGATTGAAAATCAAAAAAATCTTCAATTTGAAGTGTCGTCTTCTCTTCTTGTATGCAACAACAACAGACCATTTCTCAATTGGATATGACTTGTGACCAAAAGTGGTTGTCATTTGATAACCGACAATGAACATCTCAGTGGTTGGACCGAAAAGAAGCTTCAAAGCATTTCCCAAAGCCAAACTTTCACAAAAACTGGTCATGGTCACTGTTTGGTGGTCTGCTGCTGGTCTAATCCACTGCAGCTTTCTGAATTCTGGCGGAACTATTACGTCTGATGAGTGTGCTCAGCAAATCAATGAGATGCACTGAAAACTGCAATGCCTGAAGCCGGCATTGGTCAGCAGCAAAGGCCCAATTCTCCACGACAACGCCCCACGGCTCGTCACACAACCAACACTTCAAAAGTTGAACGAATTGGGCTATGAAGTTTTGCCTCACCCACCAGACTTCTTCAAGCATCTCAACAACTTTTTGTGGGGAAAATGCTTCCACAACCAGCAGTATGCAGAAAATGCTTTCCAAGAGTTCACCATATCCCAAAGCATGGATTTCTATGCTACGGAATAAACAAGCTTATTTCTCATTGGCAAACATATGTTGATTATAGTTCCTATTTTGATTAATAAAGATGTTTTTGAGCCTAGTTATAATCATTTAAAATTCACAGTCCAAAACTGCAATTACTTTTGCACCAATCTAATACTTGGTGGCTTCACCTATCGGCAGTGCACAGGGTTTCCTATTTCTTTACAACCTTACCAACACTTGTTTTTTTCTTTTTTTATAATAGCCATTCTAATGGGTGTGAGATAGTATCTCATTGTGGTTTTGATTTGCATTTCCCTATTGATTAGTGACTTGAGTATCTTTTCATATGCTCATTTGGCCATTTGTACATCTTCTTGGAGAAAATATCTGTTCATATCCTTTGCCTTTTTTTTTTTTCTTAAAGACAGGGTCTTGCTCTGTCACCTAGACTGGAGTGCAGTGGCACAATCATAGCTCACTGCAGCCTCAAACTCCTGGGCTCAAGTGAACCTCCTGCCTCAGCATCCCAAGTAGTTAGGACTGACTACAGGTGCATGCCACAATGCCTGGCTAATTTTTTTTTTAATTAAGAAAATTTTTTTAGAGATGGGTCTTGCTATGTTGCCCAGGCTGATCTTGAAATCTTGTCCTCAAATGATCTTCTTACCTCAGCGTCTGAAAGTGCTGGAATTACAGGCATGAACCACCACGTTTGACCATCTTTTCCCATTTTTTAATTAGGTTGTTTGATTTTTTTGTTGTTGTTGAGTTGTAGGAGTTCTTTGTACATTCTGCATATTAACCTCTTATCAGATATATGATTATTTTCTCCCATTTCATAGATTGTATCCTCTGATACACAGAAGAAGTTTTTAATTTTGATGTTCAATTTGTCTACAATTATTTTGTTCCTATGCTTTTGGTGTCATATCTAAGAAACCATTGCCAAATCCAAGGTCATGAAGCTTACCCTCTATCTTTTCTTCCAGAAATCTTATAGTGTTTGCTCTTATGTCTTAAGTTCATTTTGAGTTTTTTGTATATGTTTTACAGTGACAGTCCAACTTTTACAGGTGGATATCCAGTTTTCCTAGCATTATTTGTTGAAAAACGCTGTCCTTTCCCATTGAATGGTCTTGACACTCCTGTTGAAAAGCATTTGACCATATATATGAGGGTTGTTTCTGGGCTCTCTATTCTGTTCCATTGGTCTGTATATCTGTCTTTATGCCATTACCATACTCTTGATTACCATAGCATTGTAGAAGTTTTGAAATCAAAAAGTGTGAAGCCTCCAACTTTTCAAGATTGTTTTGGGGTCCCTTGACAGTCTATGGATTTTTAGATGGATTTTTCTATATCTGTTTTAAAAAGTCATTTAGATTTTATTTTTGAGACTGGGTCTTGCTCTGTTGCCTGGGCTGGAGTGTACCATCACAGCTCACTGCAGCATTAAATTCCTGGACTCAGGCCAGTCTCCTGCCTTAGCAACCAGAGTAGCTGAGACTACCGGTGCACGCTACCATGCCCTGCTAATTTGTTTTATGTTTTGTAGAGATGGAGTCTCGTGTATTGTTCAGGCTGGTCTTGAACTCCTGTCCTCAAGAGATCCTTCCACCTTGGCCTCCCAAAGTGACCAATGGCCTTTTAATAGGGATTGCATTAAATCTGTAGATTGTTTTGGGTAGTATTGACATCTTAGCAATATTAATTCTTCTAATCCATAAACACAAATTGTTTTTCCATTTATTTATGTCTGTAATTTCTTTTAGCAGTGTTTTATTGTTTTCAGTATACAAGTCTTTGGCCTTCTTGGTTAAGTTTATTTCTAAGTTTTATTCTTTTTAATGCTATTGTAAATGGCATATTTTCCTTAATTTCCATTTCAGATTGTTCATTTTAAGTGCATAGAAATCCACTTTAAAGTTTAGGGGACAGGCACATATAAGCTCAACATCTCTTGTGATGCCTGGAGAATCCTCAAACCGGCAGCACTGCTAATGATGGTGCTGGATGTGAGGCAGGAAATTGGCAGGACCGTGGGGAAGGCAGCTGTCTCTTTTTTTCACCATGCTTAGGAAAATAAGGTTCATGCCCTTCGAACTACTATCAAAATTAATATCCATGCCTTATTATACTTTGCTTTTGCTTAACAAACAGTCTATAGCTGTGCTGTCCCATATGGTAGTCATTAGTCACATGTGGCTATTTAAATTAATTAAAATTAAATAAAATTAAAAATTCTGTTCTTCAGTTGCACCAGCCACATTTCAAGTGCTCGACAGCCTCATGCTGCTGTTGTATAATGAAATGGACAATGTAATTTAGAATATTTTCATCATCACAGTTCTATTGATGGTCTAGAGCAGGCTTCCTCAAACCATGGCCCGCAGGCCACATGTGGCCTGCTGAGGACATTTATCCTGCCGGCCGAGTGTTTTTGCTGCTGCCTGTCGTGCTTAGCAGCATCCCGGGCCCAAAGTGCGCATGTGTGGAATGTGCACCGCACTCTCCAATGGCCCTCCAACGGTCTGAGGGACAGTGAACTGGCCCCCTATTTAAAAAGTTTGAAGACCCCTGATCTAGAGATTCTCAGTAAAAGAATGATATTCAATGAAACTGTTAAATAAATACATGTAGGAATTTTTAAAATTTTTTGCATGCAGCTCTGTAAAGATTTTGTTCAGATATTCTCATACATGCATGTGTACACACACATGCACACAAATATAGTTTTAGATTTTAAGTTTATTTCTTGAAGTCTATATTTGGGCCTATAATGCTTTTATACTCCAAGGCATTGGTGACTCTACAGGATAATTGACTTTCTTGGTAGGAAGGCTTATGATAAAAGTAGCAAATCTTTGGGATTTCAGTCTAAGTTATAACAAAACTGTTTACTATCTAACAAAACTGAGGGAACAAAACTGTTTTGTAGACCCTGAAAAATTAATTAAAATTATAACATAGGTCATTAAACAAATGAAGAGTTACATTTAAGGGCCAGTATACAGAAAATAAACATGTATAACTTTCAGATAGGCATTTTTTTGGTAGGAGAATTATATATGGCTTGTATGTTTGTTTTTTATTTTTGAATTTATGAAAAGCTCTCAACTCAGGCCTCCAATCTAAAATTCATCACATTATCAAATTTGAAAATATTCTTAAAACAGGCAATAAAAATATAAATTGTCAGGGATCATACTTCATCACTTCTAAATGCTATTCTGTGCATCCTATAAGAGTGTTTGTGGTAACCACTGCAGGCTGGTTTATTCAGTAGTCACTCTCAACTTCTCACTTGCTGTTGCATGCCTCTATTTCATAGACTGTAAGAACTAAATATTCTTGTTTTCAGCCTCTCTTAAGAGCTGGGAATGGCCATACAATATGGGTCAGAACAGTAAGACATAAATGGGAGTCTGCCTGAGGGTCTTCTTGGATTGTCAGTGTTAGAATTGACTTAGGGCCCATGAGCAGTGTGGGTCCAACCATGTCTGAAGCTAGATGAAATCCCCAGAATTCCTAGGTATGTCAGCCTGGGAAATGATCTTTTTTTCAATAGGAACATTGCCTGTCTTAATTCACATGCTGTCTGCTTTGCATGGACTAGCATGTTGTGTCTTTTATTCTGAATGCTGAATTGAATCTTTTTATTCATTTCTGACTGTTCAAATAATGTAGGTAAATGTAACAAAGTTTAATTAAAGTCAGTGACTGTCATTTATTTTAGGAGATTAAGTTCTGTTTTTGACAAGGGAGTCGCATGAGAGAAAAACTACTCAAGTGGAAGTCACAGGATGAGTTCAAGTCTTCATTCTCCCACTTGCTGGCTTTTGAAAAAAAGCTACCTGCAGTGACTTAACCAAAGATTAATTTTCTCTCTTTAAAAGCCTCTCTTTAAAAGTCACTTATCATGGCTTAATCAGAGATTTAATTTTCTCTCATAATAAGATACCTAGAAGTCTTGTGTACCAGCTCTACAAGGTCTTTGATAGTCCTGCATCCTTCCCCTCTCCTCCTGCTCACTAGCCTTAGGGTATGGCTCTCACCACTCCCTGGGCCTCCCATCTGCATTTCAGAAAAAAAGGGAAAAGGGAAAGGGCAAAATGGGTAAGTATCCTGTTTCAACCCCCTTTAAAGAACCTTTCCTAAACACCCCTCCAAGTGATTTCTCCTTGTGTCTTCTTGGCTAGAACTGTTTCCCACGGTCACCTCTAGCTACAGAGTGACTGAGAAATACTTACTTAGCAGGGCACATCACTGTTCCCTCAACAAAATTGGGCTTCTTTTAGTTAGAAGGAGAGAATGGATACTGAATCAGCATACTGTCTGCCACAGGGGTTAGACTAGATGGTCCTTGGTCTAGATGGCTCTTTCTAGCTCTCAAAGTTGTAAACTCCATTTAATAAAACTCTGGGAGAATTGGTGATTGAGGCTTTAATGTTCAGTGCAATGGAATAACCTACATCAAGGGTTGACAAACTATGGCCTATAGGTCAAATCCTATCTGCCAACTGATTTTATAAACAAAATTTTATTAAAACATAGCCACACTCATTTGTTTACATACTGTCCATAACTGCTTTCATGCTGTAGTGTCAGAGTTGAGTAGTTGTGACAGACAATATTGCCTACGAAGCTGAAAATTTTACCATCTGGCTCTTTATAGAAAAAGCTTGCCGATTACTATCTGGCCTAGGTGATCTTGGAGAGGCCTTCCACCATGGTGGCTCCAACATTACATTTATTCATTGATTTAGTAAGGATTTGGGCACACACTATATTTCAGGCATGTGATCAGGCAGTGGGAGTACAACAGTGAATAAGAACACAAAGTCCATGTTCTCATGGAACTTACAGTAAGGCAGACAATAAATAGGTAAAACTTATATTAGGCTATTAAGTATGAAATGTCCAAGTTTTAAGTACTAAGTTTGTCAATATCTCTGACATTTCACTTTGACACTTCTTGTTTTATTTTTATTGTGAAGGTACATCCTCATTCTTTCAATTGCATGATAAAGTGCTTGTGATTATCTTTCAAATTTTTTAGAGCAATTTTTGTGCAACCATGGATAAGTCAAAAATTTGTGTTATTTTCGAATATGAGTTCTATCATGGAACCAATGCAGCACAGACAGCTCGAAATATCAATGAAGTATTTGGGAAGGATATACCTAACGAATACACAGTACCTCCAGATTTGAGAAGTTCTGTTCTAGTGATTTTAATCTTAAAAATGAGCCACATGGACGACCTGAGACCAAGGAGGATAATGATGAGCTGAAAGCTGCAGCGAAAGCGAATCCAACTCAACCTACACGTGAATTAGCAGCAAGGTTTGATGTTGCTATTCCAGTAACATTGGATGGAACAAATGGGCACGGTAAAGAAGCTGGATAGATGGGTTCTGCATAAATTAAATGAACGTCAAAAGAGAAATTGTCTCTAAGCTTGCCTTTGCTGTCACAACACAAAGGTGAACCATTTCTGCATCATGTTGTTATGTGTGATGAAAAATGGATTCTTTTTGATAATTGCAAGTTTTTTGGTACAATGGTTAGATAAATTTGAAGTGTTGAAACACAGTCTAAAACCAAATATTTAGCAAAAAAAGCTAATGGTGTTTGTTTGGTGGTCTAGCGCTGGTCGTATTATCCACTGCTGCTTCATGAAACCTGGTCAATGGATTACAGCAGGTGTCTACTGGAATCAGTTGGACAAAACGATGAGGATGCTTGTGATTAAGCAGCCAAGATTGGTCATAGAGACAGGCCAGTCCTCTTTCAAGACAACACTTGAGGACATTTCACACAAACAGTGCTGCTCAAACTACAGCAGCTGGACTTGGAAACACTGTGTCATCCACCATATTCACCAGACCTTGCACCAACTGACTACTGACAACTGACTACCACTTTTTGCAGGGAAAAATCTTCAATTCTCAACAAACTGTGGAAAATGCCTTTTATGATTTAATCGCCACTCACTCTCTAGGCTTCTTCACTGCTGGCATAAACAAGCTACCATTAACATGGCAAAACTGTGTCCACAGTTCTTGTGCATATTTTGTTTAATTGTACTGCTGCTTGTTTGACATATAATAAACTACACTTTTGATTCAAAATCAGACATTTCATATTTAATGACCTAATAGTTTATCATGTGGTAATAAGAGCTGTAGAGAAAAATGAAGTAGGAAAAGTGGATAGGGAGTGCAGGAGAGGAGCTTGTAGTTTTTGAGCATGGTCAAGGAAGGCCTCTCTTCGAAGGTCTTGTCTATATAAGAGACAAAAAATATAAGTTTTTCTCTATAGGAGAAATTAGCACAAATGATCTAAGAGAATGACCCAGGATAGAAACAAATTTATGATGTATGTTTTGGGGCGGAGGTAAAGGTCCTTGAGTAAGTAAGAAGGAGTGGACTTAGTGAACAAGTGGAGCAGTTGACCTTGGACGAGCATGAACAATTCATCTGCAGCAACAGGAGGGAAGACAGAGCCCATGTGCATGAATAAATATATGGTGAGAGCCTAGGGAAGTTCTATGTGATTGCTTCTGTTTTTCTCAGGGAAAAACAGCTACAGAGAGTTAGAATAGAGAAGGGGATATTGAAATATTGAAATATTTCTTATTTGAAAAATAAGAAAGTATAGGTCAGTACTTGGGAAATGTATGATGATTGCCAGGCATCATTAAGGATCCCAACTAAGGTGCGTGACCGTGAATTTAAAGAGATACTTAGCTTGGTAGTGCACCTTTCTTCAGCCAAGTTTGGCTTATATGGGTGCAAGCATGGAGTAGGATTTAACTATGGTTGCAGTTTTGCCAGGTGAGTAAGATAAAGCAAGAACAAGCCAATTTAGCTGATGATTTCTGCAGGGGATTAATTATTATGATTGACCTTGGGCTTTAGCCCACTTAAGGACCAAAGTAAGGACTTGAGGGGATTGTGGGGCAGGTTAAAAAGTTGTTGGAGGCTGGGTACTAAAGAGTTATCCCTGGAAAGTTAGGAGTGGCTAGTGAGATGCTTGCAAGTGAGGTTATGGAAGAGGAGAAGTTATTGGTAAATCACAAAGACTAGAGTATAAGGGGAGTGAGTGGCTAACAAATCAGAGGGCAAGCTTCTCAGGACAGAAGAGATCAAAGAATTGAGAGGCCAGGGAGTTGGACAGATAATCTCCATGTACCATGAAATCAGCAGGAATTATGGCAGGATAGATATGAGAGGAATAATGATCCAGGGGCATAAATCTTTGAGGAGTGACAGGGAGTGCCCTCTGCGGGTCAGTAGTTGCACTGTCACACAGGCGTGTCTCATGACATGAAATTCCAATCTGGTTTACTGGCTTTGAGCAGCCCTGAGGAGAGGAGAAGGAAGACACTACTGCTCTTCAGGTGCGACATGAGTACTGTATTGTTTCCATAAAACTTATTTATATTTGCATAAATTTCAAACCTTGTATACCACTAATAAGTGTAGAAATGCCAACTATTTGTCACAATTAAAATAAGAAAAATGCGGAGTGTTTGAACACACAAGTCCTCACGTAGTATACTGACAACTTGACCTACAGGTTCCCAAATCTGTTTTTTGCTGAGCTTTGGCATTAAATGACATGAATATGAAACACCCACAGGGCTCAGGAGTCCTGGGATGGAGCCCAGCCAGATGGGTAAAGAAAGTGAGAGATTATTCTTTTCTTTAGCCCAGAAATTGATGGATACATCAACTTAACTATGGAAATGAAAAATGTGAATTACTGGCACTCCTCTTTTTCCTTTAGAGTGTTCACCATCAAAACAACACTGTTCATTCAAATGTGTATGTAGATTTTACTCTTGTTAAAAATGGCTCTAGGCCGGGCGCTGTGGCTCACGCCTGTAATCCTAGCTCTTGGGAGGCCGAGGCGGGCGGATTGCTCAAGGTCAGGAGTTCAAAACCAGCCTGAGCAAGAGCGAGACCCCGTCTCTACTATAAATAGAAAGAAATTAATTGGCCAACTGATATATATATAAAAAAAAAAAATTAGCCGGGCATGGTGGTGCATGCCTGTAGTCCCAGCTACCCGGGAGGCTGAGGCAGAAGGATCACTCCAGCCCAGGAGTTTGAGGTTGCTGTGAGCTAGGCTGACGCCATGGCACTCGCTCTAGCCTGGGCAACAAAGCGAGACTCTGTCTCAAAAAAAAAAAAAAAAAAAAAAAAATGGCTCTAAAATATGTGTGCTGTTTTGAAGTGTTTTGAATTGACCATTATTTCTAACGTTAAACTGTTTGTTTACACACTAGATTAAGGTTTTGTGTACCACTGCTGACTGGGCTATATTTAGTTGTCTTTCTTGGTGGCAGTGCAATAATTGGAAATTTACATATGAAAGCATTCCTCTTTAAATTTAGAATTTTAAAACTGTATCTCACAGTGATGCTTCTGTTGATTTCTATGGTGTCAGACAATTCTGTCGGTGTAGAGTCTTTTTTGTCCTTTAGTAATTGGCCCTTTATGGGATATAGGTCCAAAACAGACCATGCTTACTGAAATTACCAAAATTCTTAGAGTGATATTTCAATCTTTATCCTAGCTTATTAATGTAACAGCCTTCTTTATGAAATTGTCAAAACCTGTGTATCTGCATATCCAGATAAACTTGCTAATCTGTAGGTGGAGTTCCCAGAATTCTTAAGAGTGACATTTGAGCTTTATCCTAGACAGTGACTGTATATGACGTTATAAGAGCTTTATGTATTTATATGTGTATATACCAAAAAAATTGTGAAATATTTTTCTTTGTGTAAATTTAGGTTAATTTAAACCCGTTAAGTAGTTCTACAATAAGATTTTGTAGTTTTATTTTTTCTTACAAAAATTCTATAAAGTTTTTTTGAAATAAAGCATAACTTAATGGTTTATCATTTCCTAAAGCCATCCTATTATAGATATGCCATTCTGCTTTTTAAATTTTATTTACCTGAATGACTGGGTTTCATAATGTATATAATTCATGGGATCTCATTTTTAATTTTTAACCTTATACATTATGGACAGAAATATGTCTTGCTTGTGGGTTATTTTTACCATATTTTTTCCCTAGTAGGTACCTGCTTTTGTTTCTGGTCCTTTTCTCATTACAAGTCTCTTTATTTTATTATTTTTCCTTAGAGTTGCATGAGTATGGCTGTCATCTGCTTATCCTTCTATTTATATATATTAAAACAAAGGTGACTAATAAGTAAATTTGGTCTTTTAATGCCATTGATGTCACATTAATTGTAGTAGAGATACTTTTACCAATAAAAATGAGGGAAAGGAATTATTTTATTTACTTTTGCTATCTTTCTAGCTGTTCTGTCAATGATAAGATTTCACTCTTCAAAAATGTTTTTAAAAACATAAAAATTCATAGCTCTCACTTTTCTTTATCAGTTTTTTTTTTTTTAAAGAAGACATTTATGGTTTAATCCTGTAGTTCCTTCTTTTCATTTTATTTATTAGATGTAGTAAAGGGTTCTTCACAGCCTAAGGCTTCTAGGCATGTGTAGAATGTAAAAATATGCAATTAAGTTGAACAGGGCAGCTAAAATTCCATAAGAAAGGTGAAAAAGAAGTTCAGGGCTTTATTTAGTAAAACATGACAAGCTAGAAAATAGATCCTGCTCTGCTGAATTAGGACGGTGGTGATGGGGGGGTTTGAGGGGAATAAAGAGATAAACAAGACCCTGATGGACTGACAAGGGGAAGGAATTCAGAACCTCAGACCAGGGAAAGAATTTCACAGGAAATGACTGACCTTGGTGTACCCAGAATTCTCTGACAACTGTCTCAGAGCACCACACTTGATATTATGTAATGAAAAGAAGACATATAAATAACCTGGTTGAAATGACAGGTGGAAGTCAGTAACCCCTTGCTCACATTTCATTGTATCCCACGGGCCTCCTGATGGGGAACAGTGACCCAAATACTCTCTTCTGTAGAGTACTTGGTGTCAGTCCTGAGTCAAATTTCTTTTTGTCCCACCTGTACTCTAAGAAGCATCTGCCACAGCTGAGTGCCCCATGGGGAGAATACAGTTCATTGAGCCATGCCGGGATGCCTTACCAGGCCAGGGGAGGGAGGCCATCCAGGGGACAGAGAGGTGTCTCTCTGTACTCACCAGTCACTGAGACTACCACAGAAGTCTCCTAGGCAGTCTACCTGCCTCTTCTCTTGAAAACTACTCCCACCTTGTCGTTCTCCACAGAACACTATGTTTCAATTTTTTATCTAAAGATTTGTCTTCTTAAAATTTAAAATATGAATCAAATGTCCTTAACACTTTGATAGCCCTCTGCTGAAAAGAAGATAAAACATAGATACTACCTCATGGTTTCTGTGATGTGATTGCTGCCTGTCTCCTCAGCATCATCCCAGGTCAGTTTCCTCCTCCCTTGCTCATGTTGGCCTCCTTGGTCATCTTTTTATTTTTCCTACTCAGGGTCTTGGCATGTGCTGTTTTCTTGGTCTGGAATGCTCTTCTTTCTAATCTTCATCTTGTTCCTTCTTCCTCATCTTTTAGTCAAACTTGAAATGGCACCTGCTCCAAAAGGCCGATGAATAGTGGTTCTTCCTGCCCCGTCAGTCCATCTCAGCCCTTTGTTTCCTTCCTCTGTGGAACTATCACCGTTGTAAATTGATGTGTGTGTGAATTTGCTTGTTTTAGAAGTACAGTAATTAATTGGAAACGTATTAATACTTTTTGTCAGGGGATAGTCAAGAGAGTTAACCATGCTGATACCAATTATTAACAATCAGCTGAATACCAGCCCCTCCTCCTCTTGGTAGAAAATGAGGAATATCCCTGGTTATTAGGCATAGTATCTATGTTATATAAATTGTATATGGGGATATATTTCCGTACTATACTGGAAGCATTTTTGTCCCAAGGCCCCAATACCTGTGCTGTTCTCTTACTTGCTTGGGTTTCTCTCTTCATATGTCACCTTTATTAGTGAGACTATCCTTGACCATCCTGATTAAAATACTATCTCTGTCCATACCTACTATACCACTGTTTATCTCTTATCCTGCTTGATTTTCCTTTCTAGTACTGATTGTATTTGTTTATTGATTGTCATATTATAGATGACTTGGGGACACAGATTTTGCCTTATTCATGTGTATACTCAGGGCCCAATATAGTGCTTGGCACAGAATTGATTCTTAAATATTTTAAAGTGAGTATTTATAAAATATGAAATATTTATTGAACGAACGTTATACTTCTCAAATTCATGGCTTCTAGTTTATATTAATAAGCTAGTCTGCATCTATACCACCCACCCACTCACCCCCACTGAGGATAGTTTGCCTTCTGCCACTGTCTAGCTTTATTTTGCCCTTTTCTGCCTAGTGATACTCCTGGAGATGGAGGTCTGGCAGCTGGAACCAGGGGCAGATAGGTGTTCTCTACATCCTCCAGCAGCTAGCAGGGTACAGGGACAGTAGAGTGTGAAGGCAAAGAAAAGCTCTTCTTACTTGTTAAAGTTATCATGGAGAGTGGCCAGTACTAGGGCTGGAAACCTAGGCCTATTTCGCTTCCCTTCCAAGTGTTTAGTTCTCTGTAGGATGCTCTCACTTTCTCCCTCTGTCAACAGATCACATGTCTCAACCCATCGTTGTTGCTGGAGATTGAGTTTGTAGAATCCGGATCCCTCCCCTTATAGCTAGAATGCTGGGATGGAATATTCAGAAAAAGAAGATGCCTCCTGATTCTTCTTTATATTGCCTCCTGATTCTTCTTTATATTGCTTTATGTTTTTCAAAATATGTTGTCTTTTTTCTTCAGCTGAATCCTTCTCTTGAGGACAGAGACCCTGTGTAAAACTTTTAAAGAAAAAAAAATCTTCGGTCATTTCTAGTTCTATATCAAGTATATATATTATATGATTGATTGAACTAAGAAGCAGAGGCTTTAATGGAATCTTTAATTTGGTTTCTTCTAATATTTGTGGCAGAATTTTTTTTTTTTTGGTGTGACAGGGTCTTGCTCTGTCATTCAGGGTGGAGTGCAGTGGCATGATCATAGCTCACTGCAGCCTCAACCTCCAGGACTCAAGTGATCCTCCTGCCTCAGCCTCCCCAGTAGCTAGGACTACAGGTGTGTGCCACAAAACCTTGCTAATATTTTTAATTATTATTATTTTTTTTGGTAGAGATAGAGTTTCGCTATATTGCCTAGGCTTGTTTCAAACTCCTGGCTTTAAGGGATCCTTCTGCCATGACCTCCCAAAGTGCTGGGATTACAGGCATGATCAATAAATTTATCCAAAGATTAAATGTCCCTATGATATGTTTAGGTTCTGATTATAGTTTGGAATTTTTCTGTTCTGAAATGAGTTGACTTTTCCTATCTTTCCAATTTTGGTAGATAAGGGATTTTAAAACAGCCATTGGCCAAACTTAACTCAATATTCAACTGTTCTCTCCTTTTTAAAAAGTTAAATTGGAGTCCTTAGAATTATGCTTATTACTAGAAAACCACACATAATGATGACATCCATAAACTATGGTAGAATTGGATTCTTAAAGAGCAGGTGTAATCCTCAGGGTTTGTAGACAGAGGCCTGGTTTAGTGCTCAATTCCCACTTCTTCCTTGTGTTTCTATAGGTTCATCATTTATCTCCCTGTGCCTCAACTTCTTTCTTTCCTTCCTTTGGTTTCCTATATAAAATGAATGTAATGAAGATCATTCCATGGAGATTTTTATAGCTGCAACAAATGATAGAATGCAGTTAATACCCTTCTTATAGGATAATGGAAGCACTCTTGGGGACTTCTCTTCAAAGTCAGAATATAGCGGCACCTCATTAATGGAACTAACACTTCTGAACTTGGTCATTGGCTCCTGTCATTTATGTCATGTGGATTTCCTGTCATGTTGCTTATACGTCACATCCATGAAAGATTTGTTAACATATAACTTAAGTGCAAAATTAGAGAGAAAAAGTCCTTGATTTTCCAGGAAGTTTAAACTGTTATTCTCCTTTTGTATTTAAAGAATATTTATAATCTCTTGTTCTTTTGGAGTTAGGAATATCTGTTTTCAGGAATATTCATTATTCTTTTATTTTCTTGCTCACCTGACCATCAAACTATCCATCTGTGTGTCAGTATGTTTATTTTTTTCAATAGACATGTAATTCCTCCAAGAGAAAATGGCATTCACATAATTTGGCGTATAGACATTAAAAAGAAGAAAGTAATGCACAGAAACATATTTAAAAGACAGAGATTCTGTTAAAGGCAATGGGAGGGTTGAACACCAGCAGCTGCTTTCTAGCTACAGGATTACTCTCTTGCTAAGTTCTCACATGTTGAAAAGGAAGTGTTGTGTCAGGTATAACAAAAGTAGCTCTAAAGTTTTGGCTTCTATGACATCAGGTAATGCTAGTTGCCGCTTGTGGATAAAGATGACTCTCCAGTACTGAAAACACAGCTAGCACTATGCATGCTAGAAGTAGTAAAGACAGAGATTATTAGTCCATTGTCCTAATTTTTCAGATGAGGGAAGAAATCAAGGTTCAGAGAGATAAAGTGATTTGTTCAAGAAGACAGCATCAAATCTGGAATCCCGATTTTGTCTTTCCATGGCCCTATGTTCTATCCATTTATATTTAATAGACATCTACAGATTTGTCTGTTTAACCCTGACTCTGCTTCACTTTGTGGTCTCAGTTGATCATTCAAGGCTTAACCCCTTAGGTTTTTTCCCCCCTTGGATTTTATGAGCCAACAAGTTCCTCATTTTGCTCCAGATCATTCTAATTGAGAATCTGTTACTAGCAATCAAAAGAATATGGATTGATATTCTCATTGACTTCTCTACTTTAATACTTGTGGTTCTTCTCTCAAATTTCTTCAGATTTTTCATCCTTAAAGAAGCACTGATACAATAAATAGATGTCTGATTTGTATACAGTCTGGATTTATAACCTCAATGAATGTCCAGCTTACACATGTTTGATCACAGTAAATGTGTCTCTTACCATCTGTAATTATAATTTTATTCCATAGCAGTTATAGACTTAGGCCTTTAAAGGATCTACTTTAGACTAATTATGGTAAACAGAGATTAATTTTCTTTCTTACTTATTTATTAATCTATTCTACTTTTTTATGCAACTGCTTGCAGATATGTTAATGGAACTTTGCATTGTCTAAGTTTATTAATTTTTGTCTCCAAGTCCCTATGTGGGTATGGAAAGCACCTCAAACATTACCCCACATGTCATTCCATGTTAATTTTTTTCTTTTTTATCAGTAAGAATAAGAAATAATGTTTCCTTTTATACAGAGATTTTTAACCTTTTAATTTGGGAAATTGATGCCCTATCACCACCACCATCCAATCACCAGATATCAGTTGAGCACTGGTTCCAGCTGTTGTAGAAGGTTAACCAGGCCGGTATGGTAATAGATCTTGTTCAACATGATAATCGTTGAAAACCAGCAAAATGCTAACGTGTCTTCTTAACCATCGATAATGTTTAAATAGCATCTGAGAGGTTAAAAAAAGTTCATATATATAAATTTAATCCTCAAAACAGCCCTCAAAGATATCTTTTAATATCCATGCTTTATAATTGAAGAAACTGAAGTATCAAATTTTTAAAAAAATTATGTCTTGCCTAAGAACACATAGTTGTCATCTTGAGACTTAAGACAAGGTTTTCTGAGTCTGTTTTTTCTTATACCATAGTGATAATATAAAAATATAAGTATTTTCCATGAAAAATTTGAAATCTTTAAATCTACCCTAAACATTCCTTCATTAAATTATTGAATGAGTACATATTGAAGGCAAGAAATCCTAATACAAGCTTCTATGGTACCCTGTGGCCTTGCCCCCTATCAGACCACTTGCGCACTGTCTTGCCATTCTCATTACCATCCTGCCTGCTCACTGCAGTGGCTCCATCTCTCTCTAAACTCCTATTGTACTCCCCTGCGCCCTCCACCAGGTGCCTGCCACTCTGGCCTCCTTTGTATTTCCTGAATACACCATGCTCTTCCCACCTCAGAACCTCTGCATTTGCTGGCTTATCTGCCTGGAATGCTCTATTCCCTGGTCATCACATTGTTAGCTCCTTACCAAAAGAAGCCTTCCTTGACCTTTGAGGTAGACAGGGTTCCATTCCAGTGACATTCTCTGTCATTTACCCAGACTCATTTTCTTCATAACACTTACTACTGTCTAGATGAATTTCCTTGTTGGTTTGTGAGTTTGGTACGTGTTCCCTAACCTGCTGAACTTCATGTTTGCAGGAACTTTGTTTTGTTCACTGCTGTATCCCCAGTGCCTGGAAGAGTCCTGGTACATAGTTATTGAATTAATTAACTTAGAGATTTGATTGACTGGAGCAGGGAGACCAGACTGGAGCCTATTGTAGGGTTTCCAGTACAATGAGAATACATTGAGGGTCTTGTCAGTGGGAATGAAGAGGCAGAGGCAGGCACAAATGAGGTCATAGGAGGGAGAACCAATAGGATTTGATGTGGTTTGAAGTGTTGTCATTGGAGAGGAAAGAGGTAGAGGGATTTGAGCTTGAGTGAGATATGCATAGGTTATATGCAAATACTATGCCATTTTATATAAAGGAATTGAACATCCATGGATTTTGATATCCTTGGTGTGTTCTGGAACCAATCTCTCATAGATACTGAGGGATGACTATGCTGCCATGTTTTAATTTCTCAATTTCAGATATTATTTAGATATCAAATTTAGATAATATTTTTGTATTAGTTATCAAAAGAACTGATAGAACTAAGGGGGTGTATATACATATATGAGAGGAGATTTATTACAGGAATTGACTCACATGATTATGGAGGCTGAAAAGTCCTATGATAGGCCATCTGCCATCTGGAAACCCTAGGATGCCAGTAGCATAGCATAGCTCAGTCCAAGTCCAAAAGCCTCAGAACCAAGGAAGCTAGTCATCTGATTTTCATTCTGAGGCCAAAAGTCAGAGAATCCCAGGGGCTGCTAGTATAAGTTAACTCAAATGCCATAACTTAAATGCTATGATATAAAATTAACAACACTTAAATACTGATATAAAATCAATATATATTATGATATATGATAAAAGAATAAGAGAGAAATGAAAACAAAGATATTTGTTTAATATATGCCTATATACATACAAATGTATTGGGCCTTTCCTTCCTCTGCTCCCCTCTCCCCATCCCTCCCCTCTCCTCTTTACTTTCTCCTTTCTCCTTTACCTTTTCCTTCTTCTCCTCCTCTTTCTCCTTTTCATTTTCTTTTCCTTTCCCCATTGTGGAGTGAGGGGTCCAGTTTCCCCTTGGTAGTATGGATCCCTCACCTCCATCAAAACTGTAACTCACTTCTGAACCAGTTGACTCAGAGGCATGAAGAGCCCAAAGTGGCTGGATGGCAATCTTAACTTCTAACTTCACTGGAATCGTTGTGTCTCCTGGTGGCAGCATCTTACTCTTTAGAACTAAGTCCTAGATCCTAGCAGAACATAAAGGAATGGGAACAGAATGCAAACATTTTGCTGGTGGGCCACTAGGGATAATGGTAAGTGGTACCTCTCCCATTTCCACCCCTTGATTCTTGGATCCGTTAATCCTGGCTATGGAGGATACAGCACCATATATCAGATGTTTATTCAAAATATGTATTATACAACCTTCTAGAGAGTGTTGCCCCAGCCCTACAAAGTATTGTCACCTGGAAACAATACTGGGAATCGCCTTCATATCAGGAAAGGCAAGGATTTCTTTCCTTTATACTTTCAACCCCAATTCTATGTACACCTGCACAAGTCTCTCCTCCTCTTATATCCCTATTTTTTAGCTCATCAGTTTCAAGAGTTTTTTTGTTTTTGTTTTTACTATAGCTGTTCACATGTAAGGCACATAGTATACTGATTCCATTTCCTTTCTTGTACAAGTTTTATTTTTTCTGTAGTTAACATTTGCTTGATTATTTTTTAGCTTAGTGGGTTTTTTGGGTACTGATTATTAAATATTCTTTCATCCCAAACTTCCCTCAAAATCTGAAACTTTTCCTCTCAATAATTTCAAATCCACTATGTATTTGGTCAGTTTATTTTTTCCTCTCCTTACAAATACCTTTCCTGCCCTCCTCTGGCTTCTTGCTCTAATTTGGATGGTTTGTTCTCTGAGCATCCTGCATAGCTGTGTGTTATCTAGGAATCCCTTTATTTTCCCTTGTTTTGGATCTCCTGTTTCCAGATCTTATTTTCTTCCTTGTTTTTTGCCTTATGTCTTTATTTTGCCAGGATATGTTCATCCTGTAGCTTTCTGAGAAAGAATGCATGCAAGGTAAACTCTTTGAGACTTTGTAGAGTTTTATTCTACTTTCACACTTGATTGACGTTTTTGACTGAATATAGAATTCTGTGTTAGAAATATTTTTTCTCAGCATTTTGAAAGAAATGTCTCAGTGTTCCCAGTGTTACTGTTGATAAATCTGATGCCTTTATGATACCCTTGCTTTCCATGTGATCTTTTTTTCCCACATGTAAGTTTTTAGACCTTTCCCTCTTTCCTTAGTGTTTTGGTATTTCACAGTTATACATCTTTATGGGGCTCTTTTTTCATGTTTTGTGCTGGGTGTTTGATGTACCTTTTCTCTTTGAGCACTTACTCTTCACTTCTTGGAGATATTTTAAAATTATTTCACTGAATTTTTTAAATTATTTTTTGTTCATCATTTATTATGATATTTCTTTGAAATTTTGTCTCTTTCATTTCTTCTAGTATGTCTTTCTGAAACTTCTATTATTCAGATATTGGACTTTTTGGCCTAGCCTTATGGTTTTTAAATTCTTTTTACTTATTTTCTCTTTTTACTTTTTTTTTTTTTAACTCTTCTTCTGTTCAATGCCTTTGCCTAAGTTTTTCCTGTGTTACTTTTTTGTTTATTTTCATTTCTGTCCTTCCTAAAATAGAGGACTGACTGAAACAACCAGTGACCTTAGATTGTCTGTACTCTTTAGCAGTTAAATACACAGAAACTCAACTGGAAACCTTTTGTGTATAAGCCACAGTTGTCATCTGGAAACCCTTACCATAGGCAAGGACAGGTTATTTTTTAGGGTCTCTTAAGTAGGTCTTTACTCTTGAGATCGTTGGGTTATTGGAAAGGAATTATCTAGTCTCTTCCTTGAAGGATATCAGCCTGATTTTTTGCATTCTGGGAACTCATTATTTCACTGTTTAGCATGAAGTCTTTCACTTCAGCTCTTTTTTTTTTTTTTTTTTTTATTTCAGCATATTATGGGGTTTCAGTGTGTAGCCTCTTTCCTGGGCTGAAACTGATACCGCCAAGTCTTTATTCTGTCTGGTTCACCTTCTCTAGAGAATAAATATCTTGGCTTCTTCAAGGTTAGGGAGGGGTAACTTTTTTTGTAGGCAGGAATGGCAGGAATCTGGGCCTCTAGATCAAGGGTTGGTAACGTTTTGCTTTAAAATGGCCAGAGAATAAACTGGCTTTGCATGCTATATTATGGTTGCTGTGGGATATTCTCTACCTTCTCCTCCTCTTCCTCTTTTTTATGACCCTTTAAAGTGTAAATTAAAAAATTAAAAAAACCTAAAACCAAATAAAAAGGCCCCAAATTCTTAACAGGTCATAGTTTCACAGCCCTTGGTCTAGAGGATTCTTTTGGATGCTCTAAACCAACTGTCATTATTTCATTCCTCCCCTATACCTCTTCTTCAGAGGAACTCAAACCCTCCAATTTCTGATCTTTTTGAGGTTTTATGGCAAAACTGGGTTGGTTTCTTGTAGGTGCTTTCATGAGTCTGGTAGCTGAGCAACTACTTGTACATCTTCTTACCATTTTCCGAAAGATCAGATTTTTACTAGTCTGCCTTCTTCTCAGTCCTTAGTGAATCATAGCTTTTTTCTTCCTTTCCCATCAGTTTACTGGGATTTGGGGAGAGAGTGCAGATAAGTGCATGTATTTAATCTACTAAATTTAACCAGAAGCTCCCTTCCCCCCAATCCAATTTAGTTGGTTTTTATTTTTACTGCTTTCTTTGATAGTTTTTGGGTTAATTTTGCATTTGTTCTCCACGTGCTCACTTGCTATGCCAGATGTTCGAAGAAGATATCCTTGGGGAAGAAAAATGAGGGGTTTTAAATTGTAGTGTTCTTGAAATGCTCACAATGGCTTAGTGTGTGAGATCTCAAGAGGCCCAATTCTTTCTAACCATCAGACTTTCATAATAGAAATACAGTTTCACCCTTATTTGTGTAAACCATCA
The DNA here is from genome assembly GCF_040939455.1 of Microcebus murinus. NCBI lineage: Eukaryota > Metazoa > Chordata > Mammalia > Primates > Cheirogaleidae > Microcebus > Microcebus murinus. Next base: position 18,242,805 of record NC_134119.1, read on the forward strand.
GGAGCATTTTAAAATGTTTGTAATAAAGTTTGTGGCTTATTGTTTAAAATTGAATTCAAGGTAGTAAATCAAAGCTTTTGGTGGCGTGCCCCTGACAGCAGGGAGAGCCTGGTAAGTGATCCCTAAGAGCTGATCAAAGGGAGTCGTTGAGCATTTTTTCCTGTATTTGTGTTTTGGTCCTTTAATCTGGTAGTGTTTCCAGTTCCATTGTGAATACAGCAATGCACACTCCATGCCCCACTCATGTCTTCTTGGCAGCATCTGTCACTGTCTTTGCCAAATGGCCTCCGTTCAGGCATAAGCCTGCCTTTGTCGTGAAGTCTGTATGAGGTACAAACACTGGTGACTGTCAGAAAATGGGCATCTTTAAAGATCTTATTCATACCACATTTTTGTTCTAGAAATCAAGTGAAAATTTAAAAAGTAGAATTCACTGAATTCTAGTTTTTTCTGCCTAGGTTCACCTTTCCTTGCCAATGAAGATGGCGTGCTTGGTGGAGTGATTGTTCTCCGATCGTGCAGATGTTCTGCAGAGCCTGACTCCTCCCAAAATAAGCAGACACTGCTAGGTAAGTTGAACATATACATTATGTCTTTCCCTTCATTTTTTTCAAGAAAAAGTGAAAAGATTTGTCTCTGTAAGTCTATAATCTTAAGCTGTGGGAGAGCCAGGGTGCTCTATTGATATCTGAACATCTTTATTCTACTGATATTTTTCCATAGGTAAACATGTAAAAGATGAATGTTCATTTTGAAGCACATACTTAGAGAATATTTTTCTTTTTTATTTTTTTAATTCAGCATATTATGGGAGTACAAATGTTAAGGTTACATATATTGCCCCTGCCCCCCCCACCCGCCCGACACCCGATAAATGTTATTGCTATATGTCTACTTAAGTGTTTATCCGTTAATACTAATTTGCTAGTAAGTACATGTGGTGCTTGTTTTTCCATTCTTGAGATACATCACTTAGTAGAATGGGTTCCAGCTCTATCCAGGAAAATACAAGAGGTGCTATATCACCATTGTTTCTTAAGAGAATATTTTTCAATTGAGCTTAGGACCTAAGACCTTTATTAAAGTTCAACATTAAGAACATTGGACTGTGTGTTCATCCCCTGCCTTATGCACACGGCATTTGATGTGACGTGTATATACTGTATACAATATACACAGTAACACAGAAAGAAGTTTCTTCCTATTTCTCTTCCCAAAAAGGAATCAGAACCATGTGAAAAGCTACTGGTCTAGAAGTCAGTTCTGGCTCCATGGCTTATTAGCTGTGATGCCTTCGTGCATTGGTCTTACTGTTCCGGGCTACTTCCTCATCTGTAAAAGAAGGACGTCATCCCTGCTCTCCTCATAAAGCTGTGGTGAGGGAGGGTCAAATGACTGTTTTTGCAGATTTGCAGATGTCCATCCAGATGTGTGGTTTTGTTTCTAGTCAAGCAGTGGGGATGAAACCCAGCCCACCTTTCATTTGTAAAGGCACAGATTTGTGAGGTACCTCTGCCCATGTGGTTACCTTTTTCTTTTTCATCCATCCAAAGGGGACACTTTTAAAAAATCTGCATAAAGGTGACAACATATGGTAGCAGGGACCCTATATGTTATTTTTTTAAATCAACTTTTTAACTAAAGTATACATATATTCAGAAAAGTGTGCCAATCATAACTGCAATTGCTTGATGAATTATCACAAAGTGAACCCACTTCATGTAGACCCAGATAAAAAAAGTAGAACTTTTTACTGCAACCCCCAGACCCCTTTGTGACCCTTCCAAGTCTTTACCCCCTCCAAAGTTAACCAGTATGCTGACTTCTAACACCATAGTTAATTTTGCCTGGTTTTACTTGTTATATAAATAGTCATAGAATGTGTACTATTTTTGTCATGTCTTTAGCCAACATTAAGCCAGTTAGATTCATCCATGTTACATGTGGCAGGAGTTTGTGTGTTTCTTTGCTATATTGTACAGTGTATTTTAATCCATTCTTCTCTATATATTTTTTTAAAATAAGTACTAAAGGTCATCCACAGAGACTGTAATAGTTCAACCCTTCCTATAAACTCCTTTCAGAAAATGTGGATGGTGCCTGATCTATATTGTATGATTGTTGTCAATTGCTATGATATAAGTCCCTTCATACTCTGGGGTTCTTTCTATGAGTCTGAGTCTATAAAATAGAAGACTGAGTGTTTTTTTATATGTATAAAAAGTGCTTTTTTAAAAATATAAGCCCAAAATGTTTTCATAAAATCTCTTTGTTTATTTCTCAAACTAAAAAAACTGAACTTTTATATAAAAGGCCTTTTCAACACCTGGACTCTAAGTATCAACTTTGTTGTTTTTCTTGCCATAGTCTCTCTCTTTCTATCCACTGTTCCTGGTACTTGTGTTGCTCCATGGAGATTTTTTTTTTTAAATAGCCATCTTTTGTTAAAGCAAGACAAGTAGTGGTTTGCTTCTTTGGTATCTTATTCATTGCTGAATCCTTTGAATATTCTTTCACAGTTAGATAGCAGGGAGTTGGTTTTAAACATATGCAAAGGCTGTACCTGGCCTTCCATAAAAACTCAGAAGAATAATCCTTAGTATTTGGGTGGGGGTGGAGGGAGTTATTAAAACTGCTTCATGGAGTGTCAACAGTATTTTACTGAGCCTTGACTCTTGCCCTTTTTAGTTAATCCTGAAAATTGTAAGGTGTTTTTGTTTGTCCTTTCATTTTTTTTGAGACAGAGTCTCACTTTGTTGCCCAGGCTAGAGTGAGTGCTGTGGTGTCAGCCTAGCTCACAGCAACCTCAAACTCCTGGGCTCAAGCAATCCTACTGCCTCAGCCTCCCAAGTAGCTGGGACTACAGGCATGTGCCACCATGCCTGGCTAATTTTTTCTATATATATATATTAGTTGGCCAATTAATTTCTTTCTATTTATAGTAGAGACGGAGTCTCGCTCTTGCTCAGGCTGGTTTCAAACTCCTGACCTCGAGCAATCCACCTGCCTCGGCCTCCCAGAGTGCTAGGATTACAGGCGTGAGCCACCGCGCCCGGCTTGTCATTTCATTTTTGGCCATAGAAAAATGCATATTTATGGATAAACCGTAGAATTTAAGCTCATGTTAAATAGCTTTTATTACCAAGGCAGTGATTTTAAACTGATTCCTACTCTTTATCTCAAGAAGAAGCATTAAGTATAAAATGCCAATTTATGAAATTAGTGAAATCTTGCTATTTGTTAAAGTTAATTCGAGGGGTTGATATTCTTGAAATTCATCTACTAAAACCTGGTAAACATAAGCTAATATCAACTTACAAATGCTACTAACCACATGGATTTTTTATTTGTAGCTTTTGAAAAGTTATGGATGTTAAATATATGGTAAGATGACAAATTCAAATGTTACAGAAGGATAGGAAACAAGATGTGAAAGTTACCTCTTATATTCCATTGCTAGAGCCACTGGTCTCTGGTTCTGATTATTCTTGTGGGAAACACCCTCACTCTGTAGAATGTGCTCATGCATCTGTTTCTTGATTAGTCAATAACTTGTGACTCCTTGCTGTGAAAAAATAAAAAAAGTAGCTCACACAATATTTCACTCCTCTTCCCTCCTGATTTTTGCTAGAGTTCTACTCTAACTTGAAATAATGTTTTTAATTTTATTGCAATTTTAATGCACTATTGATTCATCAACTTTATATAATCTCTATCAATTATCCCTCACCTGTGTAAGTTGAGGAAATTTAATGTACTTAGTCTGTTTTTAGTTGCTTATAACAGAATACCTGTAATTGGGTGATTTACAAAGAAAAGGAATTTATTTCTCACAATGGTGGAGGCTGAGAAGTCCACAGTTGAGGAGCCACATCTGGGGAGGGCCTTTTTGCTGGTGGAGACTCTCTGCAGATTCCCAGGGGTTGCACAGAGCATTACATGGTGAGGGGGGTGAGTGTGCTAGCTCAGGCCTCTCTTCCTCTCCTTATAAAACCATAGCTCCACTACCATAATCAACTAATAGATTAACATTAATCCATGCATGTATTAATTGACCCAGTCACTTCTTAAGGCCCCACCTTTCAATACTGCCACATTGAAGATTCAGTTTCAGTATGAGTTTTGGAGGGGACAAACATTCAGGCCTCATAGCATTCATTTTTCTTCTTTTATCTTCCTTCCTTATTCCCATATCTCACCTCAACCCCTATCAACCATACCATTATTGCTATTATGGCTGTTAGCATTTGCATTCTGTCCTATAGCTGTGCTTTTCTCTATGCTTTGATTAAAGGTTAGTTCCAAATAGTGACAATAACCAGCATTGACAGTATCAAGATTGTAATATAAACATTACTAACTACATATCCCTGATTTAATGGAAGATTCCATTCATAAAGAAGAGAAGTGTTTGTCATCAACCTCTGCCTGTAGAAGGAGACTGTTTCAAATATCCGACGTCAAATGGATTCTCCTGTGCTGTACTCCACCAGTTGCTCCAAATCAGGCCACAACTTAATTTGCTTCATGTTTGGACATAACCTCCCATTTATTACTTTTTTATATGTCATGAAAGTATAACTTCATAAACTCATGGCTCTTTAATGCTCAGTAATATTTAGTAACCAGGAAAGCTCAGAAATCCTCCTTTCCTACACATCCAAATAAAACAAAATAATTTCCAAAATTAAAAATAAACCTGCTGTATATTGTTCAATCACTTTTTTGTCTCAAGAATAGTATAATCAAGACAGTCTCCTACTGTAGCTTTTTCTGTGTCTACTTTCTTTTCTCAAAATTATAAATAATGTTCCCATTACACCACAAAAGCAGTTTCAGTTAAATCCCATTGCTACTTGATGGTGTTTCTGGGAAACCATTACTGAGCCTCTCCTCTTGACAAATACATCAATTACCAGAGCCCCAGTGGGCTGCTTTCAGGATAATATGAGTCAAGTACAGAATACTTTTGAAGTTTTTCCTTTGTTTACTGATTCATGACTAGAGTTGGAGAATCTCAGGTATGAAGGAACTTCCTGAGTCCCCTTATATGACCTTGTTATAGGTGCTTTATTCATAAATTGTTTGATACCACTCCCTTCAAGAAGGGAGCTTAATTCCCCTTCTCTTGACTGCAGGTAAGACATTAGAGACTTGCTTCTAATGGATAGGAATATGGCAGAAGTGACAGTGTATGACTTCTGAGACTAGGTTAAAAAAGGCATTGTGGCTTCCTCCCTACTCTCTGTGTTGGTCACTCACTCTAGGCAAGACCAACGGCCATGTTGTGAGGACACTCAAGCAGCACTATAGAGGCCCACTCTGGAGAGGCAAAAACTGCTCCCTCTTTTCAATAGCCAGCTCCTGAGGAACTGGGGATTCCTATCAACAGCTTCAGAGAGCTGAGTGAACCTTCTTCAGTTGACAGTGGTCCTAGGCAACATCTTGACTGAAATCTCATGAGAGATCCTTTGAAAGAACCACCCAGCGAAGCCACCCATGAATTTCTGACCCACAGAAGCTGCAAGATAGTAAATGTTTGTTGTATTAAACCACCACATTTTGGGATAATTTATTACGTAGCAATAGATAACTAATAAACCTTTTAAATTTCTCACTGCCAAATGGCTATCTAGTTTGTCTTAAAAACTACAATGACAAATCAAGGTGTTCTGTTGCATCTTTTCTGTAGCAGCTCTGTTAGATTTCAGTTTTCATCAGTGGATCCTAGTTCTCTTTTTTGGGACCTTTTAGGACAGATCTGATCAATGTCTTCCTACATTGTAGTCCCTGATCATTCTTTTTCAGAATGTCCCCTTAGCCTCACACCTCCAGGCTCTCCTCTATTTGTACCCCTACTCTCACCTCCATACTACCACCAATGCCTGTTCTCTCTGTATAATGCATCTACAGCTGTCCAGAGAACCTAACTATGGGCCCCAAACCAGGCAGGGAGGAAAGAAGACTGCCGTGAAGCAGAAGGGTAAGAATGAGAACCTGACTTGCAGAGCCACACCAATCCCAGGATCAGTGGTCAATAAAAGAGTGACATAAGTATATGTAATTAGTTTACTATGTGTCTAAGTTAAATGTTGAATAACTTTCTATGTATGCTAAAATAAGAACAAAACATTTATCTCTGACTATTACTCTCATGCTCTCTACTTGTAATTTTTCAATGAGGACACATACACACACATACACACACACCCTGACTTCTGTTGGTGAATTTTCTACAGAATAGGTGGAACCTACCTAACTTGATGGGTAAATGCCCTTCGCTGATCTGACCTTTCAGTGTTATTTCCAACTAGTTCCTTTTTTATAGTTTTATTTTATTTTTTCAATTGACAAATAATAATTGTACATATTCATGGAGCCTGACTAATCCTTCTTTTCCTTCTTTCAATCCCAGCATCCCAAGTCCTGGCCACTCCAAATTGCATGGTCTTCCAGAGACATGTTTTTTTCCCCAATAGCTTGTACATGCTGTTGCCTATGCTGGGAATTCCCTGGACCAATAACAGTCTTTCTTTAACACATTAACTGCCATGTGAGTTGTATTAAACTCATGCTAGTGTTGAGACCAGGGCCTTGGAAAGCATATATAACTCGCACAGCTCTTCACCTTGGGAGCCATGAGAACTATTTTTCAAGTTGCATATAACTCATGCACAGAAAACAATAAAATATAATTTTTTCATTAAATTAGAAAGGATCATTTTGTTTTTGAAATTTTTATTCCATTTTCATAATAAAACACTGGGGCCCCAAGGAAAAATTTTTTTTCTAGTGTGGTAGTCAGTGTGTTAAAACCTGAATCAAATGTGAATCTTCTTAGAATACTCTGGAAGCCCTTTCCCCCAGGTGATTTGTTCCTTCTTTGTGCTCTGTTAGCACCATGCAGTTGGTATTCCTTGCCATGATACATCCTACTCAGGTGATAAAGTGTCAACCCCTTCTCCTAAGCCAGCACTTTTTACCAGGCATTAGAAAATTCCACTGCTTCTAAAAATTATACCACCGAATTGTGAGCTATTTGAGGACAGGGACTGTGTTATATCTGCTTCCACCTTCATAGGTGTCCAATAATTGGATGAATTAACTAAGTGCCAGATGGAGTTTCCTTATTGATTATCTAGCAGAAATTTTAAAATAAGTTGACCACTCTTCCAGAAAGATGAAATGTCACATAAAATATCCTCATATGCTCTTAAAAAACAAATAATATGGGTTGGAAATGTTGGATAATGATGAGTGTCCAGGAACAAGAATATTTGGAGACAGTTTAAATGGATCGCAGAAGACAGCCTCTGCAAAGAGCCTTGTAAAAGGACAATTTGGATGTGAACATGTTTGCAACACTCATCCTGCCACCTCCCACCCCCAGATCATGAGATGCTGACAAAGGCCGGCCTACAAATCCCTGATTTAACGCAAAGCAAATGCTTGTCCCTGGAATGAAACAGCTGAAAAGAATTAATTTTCTCTTTGCTGTTAGAGGGGGGAAAAAAAGCCAATATATTTTTACCTGCTGAAGTACAATTACATGTGCTTTCCAGGCCTCTACATAAGTGCTTTATTAGGCTGCTGTATGTAGTATGTTTAATAAATGTGTAAACAAAGGCACATCAGGTCTTCCAGTGGAAGAAAAAGTTCTTTACCATATTAAGCTTCTGATTAGATACAGGTAGTTAGAATATATGCAAATACATGGCATAAACAGCCAATCTCAATATATGGATGCATTTCTTTTTTTGTATCTTGCACCCCACTGCTCATGAGAGTCTGGTAGATACTCTGAAGTTCAGGGTTCCTGCCTCGGAGTGGTCAGTAGGAAGCAGTAAGTATGGGTATCAGTGAGAAACAGACACCATATATTTAAGGAAAATCTTAAGCAATCCAGGATAGGAGGCATGTGGGCTCTCAGGGGTAAAAAAGGCTGTGTGTTTGGCCAGTGGCATTTGTGCCAAGCTTGTGCTGGAGTCCTTCATCCTAAGCATACTTTCCAGTTCATCCCTAGCCTGATTATCTGATGAGCAAAAATGGTAACAGTTACCTTGCCATTAAGTTAACCCCACCTTACTCAGAGTATAACTTTAGATTCTTTCCTATCCAGGAATGTGCTTATGGTGTTGATAATTAACTGTGTACATGATACTGCTTCCATTTGTCTAACTATCCCTTTATCCATGTTTTTTTTTTTCATCTTTTACTATGAAATGTTTCATATATTTTTAAAAGAAGGACGTAATAAATTTGTAAGTTATAAGGGATAATAATAAAATGAACACCTGTGGACCTGCCACCCAGCCTAAGAAATTGCCCATTACCCATATCTTTGAAGCCCCCATGTGGGCCTCTCTGATCTTACTACTTTGCGTTCACCCCTTGCTCTTCATTAAAGCTTTTTCACATTTTTTTGTATCCCTAAATCATATATTGTTTAGTTTTACTTGATTTTGAACTTTATATAAATGGTATATCATATGATTTATTCCATGAGGATTTTTGCATTTTCTTACATAATTACCTAAAAGGATAATGAGCTCGTTTATCATTTTAGCTCTATCAAATCAAACCGTTCTACTGTTGCCAATTAGGACTTAAATGTGGTGTTTTCCCCTCTTTTCAGAACAGGCAAAGTTCTTTATCAAATACTTTTTTTGTCACTGTCACTAAAACATGCTGTGGTTTAAAAACAAAAAAAAAAAAGTTAGATTGAATTGATGCTTCCTGGAACATTAAAAAGATAAAAGGTCATTTTACTGTAAGTTAACATTCGAAACTGCCTTTGGGTTTTACTGGCATTAAAAATTTGGCGAGCACATATAAACACATGCACTTCAAAGGAGCTTCATTCTTAGGGCACCAGCAGTATCACTTATTTCCATTACATGGCACACGCAACTGTGAGCACTATGACTAAGCATTTCTGCTGTGTTCACATGATCATAAAAATAACCGTCAAAGGGAACACAAATTAGCTTTAAGGCTGGTAGTGGGAAAAGAGGTACTTATGGATATTTGTCTGATGTTAATAACTTTATCTTAAAAATTGAATTAAAACTTTTTTCTACACAGTGGTCCATTGTCATGGTTAGAAGCTCATTTCTTTAGTGCCTAAGCAATGATTTGAAATTGTTACATCCTCACTGTAGTCTCAAGAGATAGGCTCGCATTTTAGTTCTTATTTAAGGACCAGATAGAAGAAAATTAGGTACTTTAGATGAAAAGTAAATATGTACAAGTCCATTCTGAGTGTCCCTGTAAAGCCATGATATGTAAACTTTTTTATGACCGAGAGTAGCATTCATCTGTTGAAATAGTGCTCTGAGATTAATATTTTTAGAATTAGTTTTCATTTTTACAAGACAAGGATATTGATTATAATCTACTTTTTTATAACAGAACTTTTATTCCTTTAAATATCAATAATATGCTATTTAAAGATTGGAAATAGATTTTATTTGTAATTTTCTTCTCCATCATATGTATGTATAACTAAGAGTTATTCTTTTGGCCATAAGTTTTCCATCTGAAATATAGAATACAAAGATTTATGAATAGAATTCTAATCATTATGTAATTCTTATTACTGTAGTTCTTCTAACACTCTCAGGAAAACACTTTGACAGATTTTATAGTCAATTTCCATCTGGTCAAAGGGCAGTAGAGATCACTCTAGCATGAAATAAATTATAAAAAAATTGTTGAATGAATAAAATCATGTTTCAATAAAACTTGTTTTACTGAATGGTTTTCTGTTCACCAGAGAACTTCTAAGTCCCAGCCAGTAGCCCCCTATTTCTGGCAGTTTCTAATACAATAAAAGAATAAAACAGGAAGAGAATTGAAATGTCCTTCAGGGCTTGTATTACAATTTGACCCACATCCTTCTCTTTTCAGTCAGCATCCTTCTTTAGCCTTGAACAAATCTGAGTGAGTCTTGGAAAGAGGGAATGATTATGTTCTTGGCTTAGCATAACTGGGATTCTATAGAACTCTGTCCACATTGTTCCCAAGACAGTTCAGTGCTGAAAGTTTTTCAGGGAAGCACGCCAACTCAAAGTTATTTCATGGCCATAATGAGACAAGCATTATATGAATCTTAAGCATTCCGTGTCAGGACAGTAAAGCAACCGTGTGTGTGTGTGTGTGTGTGTGTGTATGTGTATGTGTATGTGTATGTGTGTGCATTTTTTTTTAAAAGAACCCCCTATTGGGTTAACAACCTGGGAGGAGGGATCTACAGAGATAAGAGGAGGCTATTCTATTTACAGTTCCTCATTCTTCCCATTTTAAAAATGAATTTCTCCTTATTCAATAAGTAATTTAAACACTGTGCAAAATGTACTAGGGTATGCCATTCAACTTAAGGCTAAGGAGTGGCAGCTAACTTGGCAACTGCCCTGTCCAAGACGGTTCTGATTTTGGAGTTCTGTTTTCCTAGCTAGAAAGTCTGGGATATGAAGCCAAGTGGAGAGGTTTTAAATGAGTGCGGGAGCCAGTGCAGCTGGGGGTTGTTAACAAGAATTGGAGGACAATATATTTTTTTAAGGGGGTGGGGGTAGCCGAAGGCTTCTTTCTGGTCAGAAAAAAAGAATCCATGTGGATTAAAAAAACTACTTGCAACCTGGTAAGGAAACTTTGTTTTGTTTGGCATAATTTAAACAGGATGACATGTGGATGATATTGAGAGAGAAAAAAGTGTCCTAGGGGAAGCATCACGTAAGGGGTATCTTGTATCGCTAATATTAACTGGAGAAGGTGGTGATTTAAATGCCAGTAAGGGGCAAAGTCTTGCACTGGGGCTAAGGGCTGCCTCCTATAGTGGAGTGCTATGGATAGTGAAGTAGAACCACTCTTGGGCATCATACCCAGTGAATTCACTTGTTCCAAAGCATTAAATATAACTTTCTGGAAAGGCCAGCCTCTGAGATTATGTACAAGTCCATCCTGAGTGTCCCTGTAATGCCATTAACCCATCATTATTGAGGAGCACATATGTAGCTCCTTTTTACCTAACCTATTCTCTGGCTCTGAAGACAATCAGTAGTGTAGACCTTCTATCACATAATGCTTGTATGACATGATGTGTTGAGAAGTCACTTGGTGGAAAAGAATCCTGCCAAATCCCTGTGTCCATTTTTCACATGTTAAACCTACTCAGGAGCTTATTTTAGTGGGTTCTTAATGTTTTCTGATGGCGATCTTTTCAAGGTCTAAGAATTTCTAGAAGTTTCCCAGAACCCCTGGTTGAAGCTGTAAATAGTTACTGGCTGCTACGAAAGGAAAATGATCATTAATGAAAGGTTAGGAGCTTCTCTAAGTGGAAATAAGTTTGTGCTTGACCACACCAAAGACTATTATAGTCAGCATTCAGATGTGTTACTCCAGGCCATTCATTTACCTTGCATGTTGCCTGTGTTCATGGTCCCCTATGTGTAAAAATTACACATGGAAAAATCTCAGTACTATAAAGTAGCATTTCCCAGGTGTGTTATATTATTAGAATCATTTTTTAATACTGTTACTATAAATTTCAATTTTCAGTATATGGGACAATTTCAGATTAAGTCCTCAAAATCAGGAAACACATTATAGAATTCTAGGTGTCACTGATGGTAAGAATTGCTACTCTTTTACTGAAATACTAATTTTTCTCTATGTAACTGTATTTGAGTAAACTTTGTACTACTCTTAGCTATGTTTTAATTATAAATCAGGACTTAACTAATAGCTAAACAGTTTTGAAAGTTATTTGCGAGATAAACCTTACCCTGGAGACAAATAAATGTTTGCTACTCATTTTTAAAAACTTATAATGACTTTGGCATTTTTTATTTCTAATGGAAAAACAGTTTGGGGAAGTTGTCAGGTATAGTGTTTTGTTTTGTTTGCTTTGACTGCTTGTTGAACGTAGCAGATTTTGCCTTAAATATATGTGCCCAGTGTAAATTTAAGTAGGGGCTTATTCATGTCTCTTCATAAGATTTGGTTATGTTTTAGGTAGTCATGAGATAAGAAACAATTTGAAAGCATTAGATTAATTTCACATCAGGATAAAGCATTTTCATGAAGGACAATTAAAAAATATATGATGACATCAAATTTCAGTAGTTTAGAATGTTTTAATTTAAACAAAAATTAGATAGATAATATAGAATATAGAAAATCATAGATTGGTAATTGAGATTCCTAGGAGAATTGTTTTAAACTGGGAACTATTTAATATATGAAAACAACGTAAAATTCAGAAGTTTCAGAAGGGATATGTTGCCCTCTACTCAGATCCCTTAGTCAAACAGTTCCATCTACAGTAGCAACCACTGTTGCCGGTTCCTAAAATATTCTTCTGGAGAGAGCCCGTGTATTTACAGACATGTTCATTTATTTTATTTTATTCTTCATTTATTCTTTTATTTTATTTTTCATTTATTATTTTATTTTATTTCACAGAAATGGCAGTACCATCTCTATATGTCATTCTCCACCTTCCTTTTTTCTAGCTAAACTATTTATCTTGTAGATTAGTATTTTCAAACTGCAGCATGTCACACTGATGAGTTCTAAAGTCAATATTGCGTGGTATTCCATTATATAGAATACCATAGTTATTCATACATATGCCCACCAATAGGCAATTAATCTGTTTCCAATGCTAATTAAAACTGCTTCAGTGAAGATCATTGTAAATATGTTATATACATATGAAGGGATATCTGTAGAATAAATGCCTAGATATAGAATTGCTAGGTCGAACGGTATGTAATTTTGATAAATAATCAGTCTTCATTGTTCCTGGATTCTCTATTTGTTAATTTGCCTACTAGCTAAAATTTATTTGGAATCCTCAAACCAGTATTTTTGGTACTTCACAGTTATTTGTGAATATGAGTCACCTGATGTGCACATTCCCAGCTGAGATAAACAAGGTGATGCTCTGCTTTCCTGTTTTAGCTCTTGTACTATATATGGGTCCTTTTCACAGTCTATTTAGTGCCATGTTTTCCATTTTTTTGTGCTTTTTATCAATGATTTCGCTATTTAAAATCACCCCCAAGCATAGTGCTGAGCTGTTTAGGTTCCAAAGTGCAAGAAGATGATGGTGTCTGATAGAGAAAATGTGCATGTTGGCTAAACTTCATTCAGGTGTGAATCCTAGTGCTGTTGGCTATGAATTCATTGTTAATCAACAATATGGAACATACAGAAAAAGGAAGAAGAAACTCACTGATCTATATATGAGGCTGCTCCAGAAAGTGCAAAAGTAAGATCTATATATGAAGCTATGGAAAAGATGGAAAAGTAGCTAAATTTATAGATTCATGGAATGATGGCCAATTAAAAAAATCATAGTGGACAGCATTGTTATGAGACTGAAAACCAAAGAAATTTGTAGGCATGTTACTTAGGGTCAGGAAAATGTTAAACCCTTTTTGGCTACTATTTTATTATAAAGAAATACTACACATAAATATTGGCAAAAATTTTTTTTAAAGTTTCTTTAAACAGAAACACACATAAAATAAGTTTATTTATTGATAAGTTGTTCAAAATGTTATGACCAGAGGTTTGTAGGAACCTAACCCTGTATTTCTCCTAAGGCAATGGCTCATAATTTGCTTATTCAATCTTCATCAATATTATAGATCATAACTACCATTAATTATGGGAATGTTTTTCCAGATGGGCATATCCCACCATCATTATATGAGTCAGTTCTTTTCTTCACTCCTAGCTAACACAATATTATTTTAAACCTTCTGATATCTGAAACCTGATAGTTGAATAATGGTATCTTATGATTTTGATTTGCATTTCTGTTAGTATGAGTAATGTAGAACATCTTTTCATTTGTTTGAGAGCCATTTGTATCCCTTTTTGTTAATATCCTTTTGGCTTTCTCGTTGGATACTTGTCTTTTTCTTATTGATTTATAGCAGATCTTTATATATTAAGAAAATTAGCCATTTGTTTATTCTATGAATTGCAAAGATTTCCCCAAATTTGTCATTTATCTCTTGTTTTTGCACATGGCAAAAGAAAATACTATAAACATTGTTTATATAGTCAAATATATTGATCTTGGCCATCTCTTATGGCCTCTGGATTTGTTATAGTTTTAAAAGCTTTCCTTAAGAGAGATTTAAAATGTTTTAAGAATTATGTTTGCTATTTGCATTTGATGTTTTGTGGTCCTTTTGTGTTTATAAAGAATTTAGTTCTCTTAATATATAACACTAATTATAAGTTATTCTTATCTATACTAAGTAAATTTCAGACTAATAGAACAATGGACAGCCACAGGTTTGGGAATCCAAGAGTCCAGCCTGAATTCTAGTTTGTGCACTTATTAAAATGACCTAAACCATGCTACTTCCCTTTTCTGAGCTTTAGGTTCACTGCCTAGTCTTTGCTGAGTTACACTACAAAAGATAATAGCTGGTACATGATGAACTAACTCCTGCTTCCCTGAAGTCCTCTACTAAGACATAATTTGTTAAATTAACTTGCATCATGTATGCACTAAAAGTAATAAAATAGTTTCAATTCAAAACCATTCTATAATTTAAATCACAGACAATTTCTTCTTTCTCAAGCTAGCCTGAACTAATAGCTGAAAATTATATACTAATTTTAATTGTTGGTATTAAAAAATAATGTGTCAGTACAATACATCACCTTTTGGGGAGGATGAAATAAATATTTTTGAAAACAGTGAAGAATGATTTTCTAGACATTGAGTTACTTTCTTTAAGAACTCCTAAATTCTGTACTTAGAAACCTTATTGAAACCCTTCAATATAAAAATAATTATTTAATGAAGTCAAATTTGTCCTCTTTTATAAGACTAAATTTTTATGTATATTATATTTTCTGAAAGGCTACTTTTACAGGGAGAATAATACATTTTAAACTCATTAAAATGGTCTTTTAAAAAATAAATTGTTTTTATTCTTCACTCTTATGATTATAGTGCTTCTATTTCCATGTATTTTTCTTTTCTCCTTCCTTAGCAGTTGTCCTTTAATATTTGGGGCTTGAGGAAGAGGTACAATTTTAGAAATGCCTTGCTTTTGTATTTGAATACAATTCACTGTCACTACTCTAAGAATTTCAGTAAGACTTGAGTGCCTTTGCTCTATTAGGCAATTTAGAACATACCAGACCTTGCTCTGGACTTCAAGATTTTTGAAGTTCAAAGCATATGTGTGTGAAAGAAAAAACATCTGGTGAAGAGAACTTACTTCATTGCGTGACACTGTTTTTGTGCACTCTTAAATGGAGCGTCTGTTGAGCAGGTTGGCAGGTTTGATAATTAATTAATGATGAGGGAATGAGCCCTGTATCTGAGGAACTCCATTTTGCCCCTTACTGCTTCTTTTTTCCCCATATGTCTGGCAGAGCCTTCAGAGTCTAGATCACTGATCCCACAGTTGTATCTCAACTCAAACACTTGTCTTTAGGTTTAATTAGCTCAGTGGTATAAACAGATAGATGGCCAGGGAGAGAGGGTTTGGCATTGAGCAGTGTAGTTTTATTATTAAAGAATTTTGAAATTTTTGTTGAAGTACATCAAAACTTTTTAAATGCCTTAAAAAATTCAGAATTTTGAAGGTATGTACTTGAATGTGACAGAGTCTTGTGTGTATCCCTAAATGTTTGAATTTTTCTTTTTGTAAATTTTGTAGATAAAATTTCACACTTACCGAAAAAGTTGCAAGAACGGTGCAAGGGACACCGTGATTCCTTTTCCCAGATTCACCTACTGTTTCCATTTGTTTTTACATCTTCCCTCTCCCACTACACACATACTTAAACATGTGCATTTTCCCTATTTGCTCATGCTCCTTTACTCCTATTTGCTCATGAACTATTTGCTCATGCTCCTTTACTCCTGCTGCTTTGGTATGTATTTGTTAAAGACAATGCCATTCTTCTAAGTAATCACCGTACAGTTATCAAAATCATGACATTTAATATTGATACAACACTCTGTCTAACCCATAGTCCCTTTTCAAACTTTATCAATTGTCTCAATAATGTTCCTTCTAACATTTTCCCTCATCCTCCAGTCTAGGATATAATCCAAGGTAACACATTGTATTTAGTTGTCATTTCTCCTTTAAACAGGAAGTTTTTAAAGGAGTTTTTTGACTTTGACATTTTTGAAGAGTTCAAAAGAGTTATATATTTAGTAGAGTGTTGCTATATCAGGTTTGCGTGGCATTTCCTCATTCTATTCTGGTTATGCATTTTTGTCAGGAACACCACAGAAGTGTTGTGTCCTAAGGTATTTTATCAACAGGTACATGGTATTGATTTGTGCCTTATTCGGTGATGTTAGCTTTGCTTATTTGGTTAAGTTGGAGCCCATCAAGTGTTTCCACAGTGAAGTTACAGTTTCTCCCTTTATGTTTAATAAGAATTTTTTTTTGAGAGATACTTTGAAGCTATGTAAATAGCCTGTCCCTTTTCAAATTCTCACCTACTACTTTTAGCAACCATGATGATTTTCTAACTCTTGTTACTTCTACAATTGTTGGTTGGCATTCTGCTCTGGGGGAAGAGCTAAGAGTTTTATATTCTCCATTTATTCTTTTATTTGTTTAGATAAGTATGGGCTCATTGGTTCTTATTTTGTTCAGTAGTTACAATTTATTACTCATTAATTTTGATAGGCACTGCTTTTGCTGTTGAGAGCCCTTCACACTGACCCTTGGGTCCTTTTGATGATTCCCCTTAATTCTTTGAGTGTTTCCTTACTTTCTGACACAACAAGATGTGTTCCAGGTACATTTTATATTTTCTCTGTCTCAGCTCTGGAATTGACATTTCTCCAAGGAATCCTAGTTCCTTTTCGCAGATAATGATATTTAGTAGTTAAGACATTAAGACTTCATGTGTGTATGTGTGTGTGTGCGTATGAGTGTGTGCACATGTGTGTCAATAAAGCTATACTTTGGAATATTACATTTCCTAAATCATTGTGTACAGTATATATGAGTGTGTATGTTTAATGTTACAAGATTCAAACAGAAGAGCATTTATTTTACATGTAATAATCATAAGTTTTGACAAGAAAGAAATACATTTTTCATTTCACAGTAAATGGCATTACACAGTTTTGACTAGTAAATCATCTTGACATTTATGAAGGAGCAAATGGAAAGTGGGGAACTGAGTGTGTTAAATATAAAGCTATCTTTAACTGTTCTATTAAAAAGCAAAGATTTATTTTCCATCTGTGATCTGAATGTGCCTATTTGTGTTCTCTTTCATGGTAGTGGAATTTCTGTGGAGCCACACGACAGAGAGCATGTGTGTTGGATATATGTCAGCCCAGGATGGGAAAGCCAAGGTAAGTAAGGGAAAAATGGGTCATAACCTGAAAACCTTATAGCCGTTGCATACACCTCTAACCACCTAAGTTGGTATGGATGAAGTTTTTCAGCCTCTCTTAGCCAGTAGCTCTATAATCTTTATAAAAATCTGATTAAGAATAGTTAACAATCCCAAAGAAAGACAGCATATCTCTTGATTTTGGTGACAGAGCAAGTGAGCTTAAAACTTTTTTTTTTTTTTTCGCATCTTGCTCCTCCTTGCTCATTGTGAATAAATGAAAAAGAGGAAACTGGGATTTGGGAAGAGAAAATGGGAGTGAAAGTGATGAGTTGACATAGATGGGTGATTCTGCAAGGAGTATTGGAATAGATAAGGAAACTGGGGCAGAGCGAGTTCAGCCCCTGGAAAGCATCCTTGCATGTTTGGTGGAAGAGGTGGCTGATATGTTTGCAAATGTGACCTGGATCACATTTCAGTGCTCTGGCATATCCCACCATGTTATCTTCATTGTCAGAGTCTAAGGTCTTTGCCTCTGCATGCCACATGCCTATGGCACATGTCATTTAGTGAGTTACAATAGTCACATGGGCTTCTATACACTACTTCTTGAGCTACTTGGCTTCCCTGGACTCTTAGTGATTGAGTGAAGAGTAAGAAATATAATTTGTAGATTTTACTTTATGTTGGCCACATGTTCTTCTTGTTCATAAAATGTTTAGAAACAGCTGTAGTAGATGATGTTGACTTGGCATTAAAATACCTCAGTTGCAAAGCTGTGAAATTGGGCAGCCTGTTTTTTAAAGAAAATGAGTTATTTTGCACATTTGGAAATATAAAGTAAGGAAACTTCTGATATAAATTGTCTGATAGGGATTGGATCATAAATACAGGATAAGTACAATAAGAATTCTTCATCACTCATTTGTCATATAGTACTCATACAGACTGACCTACTTCTGTGTATTATATGCCAAACCAGTAGCTTCACAGGGCTTCTGTGAGAACAGTGTATAAGATCATTTCATAAGACAAGGATTGGCATATATTTGTGAAAACATTGCTGAGATCCCCTTTTATCTCACCCTCACCTGGTACAATATTCATATTGTATTAGTAGACCTATTTCATAAGAGCATGCATCAAGATTGCTTTGTTTTATAATCTCTAGAGAAAGGAATCATAATTGCCCATTTTAAAGGTGATTTGAGGGTTAAGCACTGTCTAGTAGAATTTTCTCTGATGATATAAACATTTTATATTTGTGGTGTCCAACATGGAAGCCACGAACCACATGTGGTTATCGAGCACTTAAATGTGGCTAGTTTGATTGAGGAATTGAATTTTAAATATTACTTAATTTAAATTTAAATAGCCACATGTAGCTAGTGGCTACCACATTGAACAGCAGAAGTTTAAAGAATGAATGGGAAAATAGTTGTTCAGATAAGTATTTTCAGAACATTCTTTTCTTGCCAGTGACAAAACAGTTCCTATATATAAAACAAGCCTGATAACCCCCAGAATCCTTGCATAAGAATGGCTTGCAACTTTTAAAGTTTCTCTCACCCCTTACATGTTGATTCTGAACTAACATTCTGTTTAACAAAAGACCATGTCTGAGGTGGACTTCAGCACTGAAGCCAGAATGGCAGGGTACAGTCATGTTATTAAGTTCCTTGTGTGGGATTGTTCTTGTTATCCCTGCTGGTGGCCCGCAGAAGACACCTTACTATTTAACATGAAATATGAGTAGTAAAGAGAATGGAGAGTCCTACATTGAGCCCAAAGATGTTTGGCCTCCAGTTGTATTGCTTGACATCTGGTAGACATGGTTTTCATATTGTTGTTAAATTCTCCAGCTGGTAGTCTTGATTGAGCCAGCAGATACAGCTGCTCCTCTTGCTTCACATGTAAATTATATTTTTGACCTTTCTTGCAGAAAGTTAATCCCTCTCCCTTTGTTTCTTCTTTGAGCCTGTGACTACAAATGCTTTCCAGAAAAAAAAAAACAAACACAAAAAATACCAAAAACAAAAACACTAATACTTTGGCTGCTGAATTCTATTGATCACAAAAATCATCTCTTTGGTTATGGAAGCTGGAATTTTATTGTATTGCAAGTAGGATAAGTTATAGATGAGAAGTTGGGCTCAAAAGAGAAAGGCAGCTATAGCAAAGGTTGTATTCTTTTTAAGCCATGGGCCAGTTGTCCTACCTTCTATGAAAGAATTGTTCAATTAGTGGCAAACCTGTTCAACATGATGCCTGGTTTGTGCAGCATACTCTCCTACTTTCAATGTTATGACATTGAAAGCCTTGGTTACAAAATGAGTAAGGAGGCTTCTTTAAAAACTTAAATTTTTTACATTTAAAATATATTTTTTAAAAGTAAAAAAAAAAAATTTTTTTTACCCTGCTTTTCAAAGATTGCCTTCTTTCTGTTTGTTATCCAACTCAGAAACTAAAGCCACCTGGCCCTCTGAACATTTTATGTAAGCTAGCTGTGTTTAATCCAAGTTAAAGATGTGAATTAAAATTTACCTCAAAATTATACTGCTTAGAAAAGCCTGGATAATAATAAATATCATTTTAACAAGAATCTGTATATAATTTGAATAAGTAGAGCTAGGTTCTTTTATAAGTGTCTTTCTTTTCTTATTTAAAATAATGTTCTTGTAATTATATAATTTAATTTAATTCCTAAACTCCTTTTGTACTATAAGGTAAAGAGATTTCTTTTTATGGAACCAAAATTAGGGCATTGATACTAGCTGGATGTTAAAACCAGATTGCCCATATCCTACTGAGATAGCAGACAGTTAATGAATTGTTTTTAATAAATACCAGTACGTGGACTACTGTAATAGGGACAGATGTTAAAACAATGGCAGAGCTTATTCAAGTATAATAAGTGAAATTAGGTTTCTTTTACTATATAGAGGTCACTTTTTATAACAATAGTAAAAATATTGTTATAAAAATTCATCCTTGAAAAGGAATAGGCTGTTTTATAGTCTTAAAATTTCTCTCCATAGATTTCTTATTAGTTGCAAGAAAAAATGATAACTATATAATGGAGAAACCAGGCAATACCTTGACCTGGTGATCAAAATTAACTCTACCAATGAGTGGCAGATGGACAGTGTGTGCCTCTGGACACAACATCACTTGTGTAGTATTCCATCTGGAAGTGTATAACCTAAACCTAATCTTGGGAAAACATCAGACAGATTTAAAATGAGAAACATTCATGAAGAAAGAAAAAAGGGACTATGTTCTTCAAAAAATGTCAATGTTATAAAACACAAAGGCTATGGAAATATTCCAAATTAAAAAATACTAAAGGGATTTGACAACTAAATGCAATAACTGGTCCTAAACTTGATATTATATGGGAAAAAATTCTATAATGCATTAGTAGGTCAATTTACAAAATTAGAATATGGCTAGTAAAAAGTGTTGTATCATTGTTAAATTTACTGAAGTTGATAACTGAATTGTGATGTGTAGGGAAACATCTTTATTTTTAAAAAGTACACACTGAAGTATGTAGGGGTAAAGGGCCATAATATATGCAATACCTTCTCAGTGGTTCAGAAAAAAGTATGTGGATGGATGAATGGATTGATGGGTAGATAGCAAATTACAAAGCAAATGAAGCAAATTGTTAACAGTTACACGAACCTTAGAAAAGGTTGTATAGATGTTCCATGAACTAATCTGTAATTTTTAAATTATTTTCAAATAAAAAATTTTTTAAAAATATAACTCTTGGATATTATGGCACATCTGATTAGTTCTTTGGGCCCTGCACTTAAAATGCAGTTCAAAAAATACCCACCCTTGGTTTGTAACTAGGTATGCATCATGAATGATAACATTCCCCAAAACTGTTGCCATATTCTCGTTTTTTTTTTTTTTTTGAGACAGAGTCTCGCTTTGTCGCCCAGGCTAGAGTGAGTGCCATGGCGTCAGCGTAGTTCACAGCAACCTCAAACTCCTGGGCTCAAGCGATCCTCCTGCCTCAGCCTCCCGAGTAGCTGGGACTACAGGCATGCGCCACTATGCCCGGCTAATTTTTTCTATATATTAGTTGGCCAATTAATTTCTTTCTATTTATAGTAGAGACGGGGTCTCACTCTTGCTCAGGCTGGTTTCGAACTCCTGACCTTGAGCAATCCGCCCGCCTCAGACTCCCAGAGTGCTAGGATTACAGGCGTGAGCCACCGCGCCTGGCCCATATTCTCGTTTTGAGTTCCTGACTGGATTGACCAAAAAATATTCAGATAATAATATATCTCTTAAACATATTTTATAAACTCTTTCTATGGTAATAAGTCTGTTGTTTTCTAGCTGGATCTAAGAAAGGTTAAACTTTTTCATTATTAAGGTGCTGTCATATTAGGATGTCTTATAGAATATTGCCCAGCTTTTAGTTTTTATTTTTTCATTTACTCAACAAATATTTATTTGTGATGTTCCTTTGCCCTGTGTGTCAAGCACTGTGCCTTACTCTGACACATGGGAGTGAAACAGGACAGATATTGCCCATGCCATTGTTTCCCTAATCCAGGAAAATCATAGGGCACTTGATGGTAACTCAGTGATGTTTACATTTTATTTTTAACATTTCCTTTTTTATGCAGTAAAGTCTTCTGAATAGGAAATTTCATGAGGTCCTGTCGAGGTTTCTATCCTTGGCATATCTGATTAGTTCTTTGGGACTTGGAGTTGAAATAAATAAGTATTGGTATAGTTGCAGCACCAGGAGGTTGGAGCTTGAGTTCTCCTCCACTTCTTGCACACTGTGAGACATGCTGTGACCACTCTGCCTCTCTCGATCTCAGAGGGCTCATGAGAACATGAGAATAAGAAATCCTTCCTTTGCTGTAAGCCCTTTCTGGGGTTAGGTATGATAGGAAAAAGGAAACAAAATCTTATCTGTCAGAATACTGATGACTGGACCCCAGTAAGTCCTTGATGTTGCTTCAGAATTCCAAATTCAGCATTCCAAATTACATAAATATGTTGCCATTCTATTTTCAGTAGAATTTTTGTAGTTGCAATATAGTATCTACCATGTTCTACCATGTTTCGTCTTCATGAAGATGGTTCCCAGGACTTTAAAAAAATCTCAATAAATGTCTATTACAAGGAATAGCAAAGATACGATTTGTGAGAGCTTTTTGCTGGGCTTACCTTGCCTCTCAAAGCTGTAGGAGGAAGGCTTAAATATAAAACCAGGTTACACAAGAGGAAGTTATCTAAAGAAGTAAAAAAGAAACTTCCAATTCTAATTGGGATGAAGAAAGTCACAAGAGACAGTTGCGTCTACCCCCAATAATGAGAGTGAACTATATAAACTATAAAATCATAGATGTCAAAAAATTATCCAGAGAACTGAATATATATATAGAAAAACCTAAGTGAACTAAATTCCAGAAAGAGACAAGCTCTTTCTTGGAGACAAAATACTCCTGACTGTTCATTCCTTGGCAGAGCATCAGGAGGAGTGAAACTGACATAGATGGATATAAAGAAAAACTAGCCAAACTTTTAATGAACTCTTTATGGCCACATGTGAGCTGGTGTGACAGATTAAAATCTTAGAAGCTTCAGTCACAGGATGAGTCTTGCACTCACCACTAGTTTTTTCCTATGAAGCCTTCACTAAGTGGCAGCACACCAAAGGCCTGGAGCAAAGCACCCTGAGTGATTCATTAAGGTACATGTGATTTTTCACCAAGTACATGGCAATAGCCAAAAAAAGACTGGAAGGAAAGCAAGAGAACTAAAAGACAACTCCCTTAAAAATAGGGGCCCTCTATCAAGTGCAAGACAGTTGCAGTAGAAGACTGGGATAAAGTAAAAGAGATAAAAAGAAACTTCTTCCACCCTCAAAGTATACAGGACCTTTATCAAGGGCAAGGCAGTGTACTACTAAAGGCTGTTGCCAGAGTAGCAGGGCACAATAATCTTGGGGAGGTTACAAAGAGCAAAAAGAACACCTTAGCAATCCAGAAAGCTGGTGGTTGGGGCATCAAAGAGAACTCTCCCATAGTTAGAATGCTGGTGGCAGGACTATAAGAATAGAGAAGTCTCCAGAGTCTCACTAAGCTTTAATTGAGGGATATTCCTGATCCAGATTTTAAAACATTAGCAAATAGTGAACAGAATCTAAAACTGCCACAAAGCTCAGAACTAGCTCAACTATATATTAGATTGACTTAGAGTCCTTACCTAGAGTAAGGGTTGAGCCATTTTCTTAGAGTAAATATTGTTTATTTAAAATATTATTTGCTGTTCTTTTATATACAATGCCTATCGTATAACAAAAATTATGAGTCTTCTGAAAAAAGCAGGAAAATGTGATTCATACTTAAGAGAAAAATTACTCAAGCTTACCCACAGATGACTCAGGTGTTGAAATTAGTAAAGAATGATAATAAAATAATTGTAACATTTAAAAAAGGAAATAGTATAACTGAAACATATAATATTAGAAACAAAGAATTTGTTGAGCTTAACAGGAGACTGGGATAGAATATATGATTAGTGAGTCAATAGAAATTACTCATATTTAAGCATAAGAGAAAAATAAATTTAAAAAACTAAAGAATGTCTAAAACTTGTAGGATTCTGATAGATGGTCTAAAATATGTAAAATTGGAATTATTAATATATAGCTATAAAATTCTTACATTGTGAGATAGTATAGTAGCATTTGAAGGTAAATTGTGATAAGTTAAGGATGCTTATTTAATAACAAATTTAAGTATAACAAAAAGTTATGCCTACAAAATCAGTACAAGACATAAAAGGACTAAAAAGTGTTTGTTCCCACAAATAGGCAGGAAAAGAGAAACATAAAAAGAACATGTGAGACAGATAGAAAACTAATACAGAAAGACTTAATCTTAACCATATCAATAATTGTATTAAATGTAAATGAATGAAATATCCCATTTAAAAGGCAGAGATTTTAAAATTGAATAAAAAAAAGACTCAAGTATATGCTGTTTATAAGAACTGCACATTAAACAGAAAGACTCAGACAAAATAGTAAAAGTATGGAAAAAATATTTACCATGCAAACACTCAGCATAAAGAGGCTGATGTGGCTATTTTAGTGTCAGACATAGTAGATATTATGAAATAAATAAGAAGATTTCTTAATGATAATATGATAATTCATCAAAAGAATTTAAAAATTCTAAATGTATATGTACTTAGTAACATAAAGGAAACAAAATTTAAGAAAACTAAAAGGAGGAATAGACAAAACTGCCATCATAGTTGGAATCTTAACCTCCCTCTCTCAGTAATAAATAAGAACAATAAAAATTAGTAAGAATATGAAGTGGTATTTATAGAACACTACACTTAACAATTATTCTTTTCAAGTTTGCAAGGAATACTCACCAAGAGAAACTGGAAATTATTTCAAACTGAATGATAATGAAAACAACATATCAGAATTTATAGGATACAATTACAACATTAAAAGGAAAAGTATATCCTTAACAGCTTATGGTAGAAAAGAAAGTATAAATAAATGAGTTAAGACTTCCAAGTAAAAGGGCATAAACAAACTGTTGTTAACTGAGGGTATATTGTTCTCATGAGGTCTTCCTGAAGAATTTATAGTAGAATGAGTCTAATACCTAGAAAGTCATCAGCTTAAGTATTGGTGGAACATTAAACATATAGTCACTTATAGAACTAAGACTGAATAAAGGTTAAAAGAGAAAAAATATAGTGAGTGATGGTTCTATGGTCTGACAATGTAGATATGGGAAAACCATTTTAAAGTAGGACAGAATGGGTAGAGCATATACAAAAAATTAAATGTAAATGCTGTGATAAATTAAAAAAATTAATCTTTCATCTTAAGAAGCTTTAAGAAGAATAAATTGAGGGGCTGGATGTGATGGCTCATGCTTGTAATCCCAGTACTTTGAGATGCCATGGCAGGAGGATCACTTGAGGCCAGGAGTTTAACACCAACCTGAGCAAAATAGCAAGACCCCATCTCTACAGAAAATAAAAACATTAGCCAGGCATGGTGGCGCACATCTGTAGTCCCAGCTACTCGAGAGGCTGAGGCAGGAGGATTGCTTGAGCACAGGAGTTCAAGGCTGCAATGAGCTATGATGGCACCACTGCACTCTAGCCTGGGCGACAGAGTGAGATCCTGTTGAAAAAAAAAAAGGCATTGAAATAATCAAAATAAGAGTAAAAGCAGTAATACAGAAAAGAAATTTAAAAATAGAGAAAAATTAACAAAGCCAGAAATTGGTTCTTTGAAAAAAACAATAAAATTGATAAAACCTTAGGAAGAATAATCAGGAAAGAAAGAGAAAAAAATGCAGATTTCCAATATCAAGAATGAAAAGAGAATATCGATGCAGTATCACAGATTATACAGACATTAAATAGATAACTTTATTCCAATATACCCAGCTACTTAGTGAAATTCATAACCTTCTTGAAAAAACAAACACAAAAAATAGAAAATTTATACATGTTTAAGAAATTGAATTTATAAGTAAAACCTTCTCATAAAGCTTCTATGCCTAGATCGCCTCACTGGTGTGTTATAGCTTACATTTAAGAAAGAAATAATACTAATCGTAATGCCAATTCTTTCAGGAAAACAAAGCAGAGGGATTGTTTTCAACTCATTTTATGAGGCAAGGGTAAACTCAGTGTTTTACAAAGGCATTACAAGCAAGGAAAACTATAGACCAATATCCTTCATGAGCATAGATGAAATAATGCTTAATAAATTAATTCTTATTTTGGTATGAAAAATATAGCAA
The DNA here is from genome assembly GCF_040939455.1 of Microcebus murinus. Taxonomy (NCBI): domain Eukaryota; kingdom Metazoa; phylum Chordata; class Mammalia; order Primates; family Cheirogaleidae; genus Microcebus; species Microcebus murinus. Next base: position 18,268,979 of record NC_134119.1, read on the forward strand.
TGTTACCTGCACACCCCTCCCCCAAATAATGTTTTTCCAGGGAATGTAAGGTTGATTTAACACTCAAAAATCAGTGTCAACAAATGGTCCTGGGACATAAGGATATCCACATGTATAAGAATGAAGTTGGATCCTTACCTCACACCATATAAAAATTAACTCAAAATGGAGCAGAACCAAAATATAAGAGCTAAAGCTATAAGTTTCTTAAAAGGAATTAGGAGTAAATCTTCATGACCTTGGATTAGGCAGAAGTTTCTTAGATGTGACTCTAAAAGCATAAGCAGTAAAAGAAAAAATAAGTAGGATGTCATAAAATTAAAAACTTTTATGCTTCAAAGGACACCATCAAGAAAGCTAAAAGACAACCCACATAATAGGAAAAAATATTTGCAAATCATATAATTGGTAAAGGTCTTATATCAAAATATATCAAGAACTCATACAATGCAACAATAAGAAGACAAAATGAGCAAGGAATTTGAATAGACATTTCTCAAAAGAAGATATACAAATAGGCCCAATAAGTACAGGAAAACACCAGTAGTCATTAGGGAAATACAAATCAAAACCACAATTAGATATTACTTCACATCCAACAAGATGGCTCTTATCAAAAAGAAGAACAATAACAAGTCCTGATGAGGATGTGGAGAAATTCGAACCCTCATATATTACTGGTGGGAATGTAAAAATGGCATAGCCATTTTGGAAGACAGTTTGCTAGATTCTCAAAAAGTTAAACATTGAATTACCAGTCACCCAACAATTCCATTTTTAGGTATGTACCCCCCAAATTGAAAAGAAACATCTACACAAAAACTTGTGCACAGATCTTCACAGTGGCATTGTTCATAATAGCTAAAAAGAAGAAACAATCTAATGCCCATCAACTAATGAATGGATAAACAAAATGTGATATATTTATACAATGCAGTATTTTTCAACTATTAAAAAGAATGATGAAAGGAATACATGCTATAGCTTGGATGAACTCTCAAAACGTTATGCTCAGTGAAAGAAGCCAGACTAAAAAAGGCCACATGTTGTATGGTTCCATTTATATAAAATATTCAGAATAGGAAAATCCATAGAGACAGAACGTAGATTAGTAGTCACCAGGAGATGGCACTAGGGGGAATGGGGAGCACTTGCTGTGGGTATAGTGTTTCTTTTTGAGGTGATAAAAATGTTTTAGAATTAGAAAGTTGCATAGCTTTGCAAATATACTGAAAACCACTGAATTGAACACTTATTTAAAAGGATGAATTTTTATGATATATGAATTGTATCTCAATAAAGCTGTTGAAAATATCAATCAGTACAATTAACTGTATTACCAAAATAAAGGAGACAACCCGTATATTCATCTTGATGCCATATGATCATCCCAACTTCCATTAATGATAAAAAACCTCAAAATGCCAGTAATCTGAGAAAAATTTCTCAATATGATATAGGGCATCCTCTATCAAAAAGCTACAGCTATAAAATTATACTAATCAGTGAAACACTGAACCACTTTCTTTCTAATGCCAAGAAACAGCAAAAGGTCTGTCCACTCATCACTTCTATTCACTATTTTACTGGAATGTCTAACCAGTACAATAAAATAAATGAAATAAAAGACAAAAATTGGGAAAGAAGTAGTAAAAACTGTAGGTATTCTCAGTTGAGGTGGAATAAATGTAATAAATGATGTGCAAGACCTGTCCCCTGACAACTACAAAGCCTTCCTGAGAGAAATAAAAGAAAAATAAATGGAGAAATATGTCGCGTTCGTGGATTGAAAACCCTAGTAATCTAAAAGTCGTTCTTTCCAAATTAAGCCATAGATTCAAAGTCATCCCAATTAAAATTCTTATCAAATTGATAGGCTTGTTTTATAACTTATATGGAAATCCAGAGGACCTAGAATTACAAACATCAACTTTAAAAAAGATAACAGTTAGAGGGTTTACACTACCAGACTTTAAGACTGACCAAAAATCTACTATAATCAAAGCAGTGTTCCTTGACAAAAGAGAAAACCCTAAAGGCAATGTATCGGAAGCTTTGAAATCAGCAGGAATACCATGTCACTCTTCTGCAATTTCACAGCATTCTAAGGGAAGGAAATCACCAGATGTGTTGATGCAGCAGGGTTCACCAGACACTAGAAATTATTAAAACATTATCCTGGAAATACAGATGAAAACTTGTATCAAAGAGAAATTGAATTTGTCCATTGTGGGGGTCCAGAATAATCACTGGCAATGTGGATGCTCTGTGTCATCAGATGAAATAATTGTCTTTATAATAAAGACTTCCAAAATGAGAAATTATATATTTATAACTTTAATAAAAATATTCTCTTGAAAAATGAAAGAGAAAATGTAGATGGACACCTGTATCTCCTAATGTATGTGTCTTAGACAGCTTCTTCACAGGCTTACCTAATTGTTGTGTACTTTAAACTTTAAGAATATATTTTTAAATGTTAGCCTCTTAATTTACGCTTGATTATCAAGTATTACCCGTGTTGAAATAGCAGAAGCACACAATGTCTAGTAAACTATCATAGATATCCCATAACTTCACTTTTCTTTCAGTCTGTTTAGGGGTGGGAAGAATTTATCAGGCAGAATTGCTGCTTTAGGGAAGTGATTATTTTGAAATTGGATGAGGATTAATGAAATAACGACACTGTTACTTGTTCTTAATTCTCTAACTTTTTAAAAATTCATATGGTTATAGGGATACTGGCTTAAAAAGGGTATCCGGAATAAGGATAAAAATATAACCAAGGTAAAACAGGTGACTTTGTGTCATTGAGATGAGAGATAATGCAAAAGATTATTTGCAACCTATAGTCAGAAAAAAAATGTTAAAGAGTATAAATGAAAAATAAATTAAGAAATCAAAATAGATGCAGGATAGGAATAAATGTTTGACTAGAAATAGCAGTTTATTATGTTTGAGGGATGCTAAAAAGTTTTTTATTCTTTGATTTATTTTATCTTTTTGGATGTGATTATGTATGCAAATCTTGATGACTTTTAACTTTCTCAAACTTAATGTTTGAAAGCCTTATAAAATCCTAAATATTTACCTAAATAAAGCAATTTATAAAACTCGAATTAGGTCTTCCTGTGCCAAGGGTAAAGCCTCACCAAGCTAAATGAAAATAATTTCCATACCTTTACAAAAACCAAAAACATGTTGAGGGAATGAAGCCAGACACAAAAATGGACTTACTGAATTATTCCATTTATATGAAGTTCAAGAACTGACAAAACTGAGCTGTGATGATAGACATTTAAAAGTGATTGCTTCAGGAAAGGAACATGAGGGAATTTGGGGGGAAATAGAAATGTTTTGTGTAGAAAATTTTTATTTAGGGTTTGGTTTCATAGGTATACAAATTGCTAAAAGTCATCAAACTCTTAACATCACTGCCCTTTCTTGTGTGTAAATTGTATCTCTGCTTTTTGAAATTCTAAAAAAAGGGGGGGGGTATTAGCAAGACTATTTTTAAGTAGGCAGTGTCATGTGATGATGGACTGAATGGACTTTGGAGTTAGTCAGACTTGGATTGCCATCCTGAAGCCCCTGCTTTATAATCTGGGACAGGTTGCAACTTTGACCCTTAGTTTCCTCATCTTTAAAATGAGAGTGCTACTGATGCTTTGATAGCATTCTAAAAATTAATTGAATAATATGTGAAGTGCATATGATAGATGCTGCATTAGTTATGATAGGTGAGGATAATGATAGTAGTAGTGGTAGAGAGGAAGGTAATGGTGGAAGTTATAGAGAATCTCTCAGGGCCATCACACTACACAGCTCCATAGGACTCATATACACTGCAGTTATGTTCCCAAAGGTGCCATTTACATTAACTATGACAAGAGTGATACTGTCTAAATTTTCACCCTGTTTCCCTGGTGGAGATAGTAGTGATTATTACATTTTGACAAGATATAATCCTAACTTGTAAATGTAAACCAATTGACAAGTGAATTTAGAGATTCCAAAGCAGGGAAAAGAAATTGAAGCTACAAAAATAGATGCTCCTCCTCCAACCTTGCAATTCAAGCCAATATGGTGGTAATCAGGCAGTACTTTCACAAAGCTGTCTGATTGGAGGGGATACAGTGAGGATAGCTAATGGGTGCAAAAATATAGTTAGAATGAATAAGATCTAGTATTTGATAGCACAGCAGAGTGACTATTGCCAACCATTTTATAATATGTAATATTTTAAAATATCTAAAAGAGTGGAATTGGAATGTTCCTAATACTATGAAATGATAAGTGTTTGAAGTGATGGATACTCCAATTCCCCTGATTTGGTCATTAAACATTATATGCTTGTATCCAAATATTACATGTTCCCCATAAATATATATACTTATTATGTGCTCATAATAATTAACAGTAAAAATTGTTTTAAAATCTCTCTTGTGTAAACTTTGAACATAAGGAGTCTTCTTGTATTCCACTGAGCACTGGACAGTGGAGTGCCTATGGGTGTGTTGACCATGAATTCCTTAAAAGAGACTTCAGTTCTGTGATAGTGGCCAGTGACATTTAGCCACTGAATGGATATATTGGACCACATGGATTAATTGGACCATATTATAGATTTATCAAGAGCCTCCTAGACTAGATACAAGACAACCTTAGTCTAAACCAAATTTTAACTGCTCTTGATAATCTAGTTCTCATTATTATCCAATAACTGAAGGTGTCTGATCTCTGGCAGGAAACCAAATACCTTGGGATGGTAGTTTAGGTGCCACTAATAAGCTATGTACTAAGAAAATATCCCAGGCAGCTAAATTTGGCAAGCACACTTATGAACCTCAGGAAAAGTGGCTAATCAGTGATTTTACTTGTACCTTTTAAGTTTGCCCAGAATTTCAAATGTAGAAAATTGTGTTTCTTTTCCATGCTCTTAGGGATGCCAGGATGATCCCATTGGGTCTATTTAGAAAGTTAGAAGCTTCTTTAGACAAACAGAAGATTGAATGTGTGAAAAACAAACTTTAAGACAGAAGTTTTCTCAACCTCAAGTTAATTTCGAAGAGTAGTTGGTATTTTTATTTTTGCCTAATTGGTCTTACACCATCAATTTCTTACAAATGATTCATTCGACATTGCTCCAAGCAGTAAATAGAATAACCACAAAGAGGGAATTTACTGTGTTGGCAAGAGCATAAATCTTCTCAGAGGTATGAGCCATATTTATTCAAATAATTCTCATTTTAATCATCGTGTAGTGTTAGATTCTTGCAAAGATAAATGTCTATTACATGGACTTGTAGACCCCTCTGTGTTAGTTTAAATAAAGTGAATAAACTTTTTTTCTTTTTTGGTTATAGCAATTTGAAAAGTAATAAAAACAATAATTTCTTTATGTCTACATTGTTGCATAGTTATCAGTCACAGATGTGAACACTTTATAGCGTTATGTTGTTACTTTCTACCACCCAACCTTTTAGGACAATATGTGTCTTCTCAAGCAGACTCCTGGCTGCTGTTTAATAGGACATATAACTATGTCATGTAAATGAGGAGAGAAATGTACTTAAAAATGATTGACCTTATTACCCACAGTGAGTGAGTAATGATTACATATAGTGTTTTCTTTCCTTTGGTTGGAAAGCAATAGACAAATGAAGAAAGGAATCTTCTCTTGTTTTTTTTTTTTTAATCTCAAGACAAAAAAGGCTATGATCTTGGTCATATCATTCTTTTTGCTAACTTCCTAACTTAAAATACGGTATTGGTTTCTATGATTGTAAATATTGAGGATCCCTTGTTGATTTTATGTTATAACAACTTTTATTACATCATTTTATTAAATAGGTGAGTGACAGGAATGGAGTCTACTAGGCATATATTATATGTGGAGATATTAATGGCAACACAGGGCCGAGCAAATAGTAGGCATTTGGTAGATGCCTCTTTAATGAATGAGTGCATTTTGAGGTTTAGGGTAGAACTTTGAGCCAGGATGGTTGTTTGGATACAACATTTTGTTCCACTATCCTTCCTTCCCATTAATCACCAGTTTGAGATAAAAAGCTGGATTCATCAAATCAGCTTTTAAAAAAATAAAATTTACATAAAATACAAATTTTACATAAAAATTTTACACCAGAGTTAAACATTTTAACTTTTATATAAAAATATGATTTTTTGTCCTGATTTCTTTTCTCCTATAAGAGCAGAAGATTTGACAACACTGGTTCCCACTTTCTATATGGCAGTGATGATTGGAACCAAATAGTAGCCATCCTGTTTGGTGAGGCATGGACAATGCACTTTGACAGCCCTACACCTGGCCTGTTTCATAGACATTTGAGACTGACCCGTGTTATAGGTTTTAAACCCTAAGCCAAGTCTATCTGATAGCATACATTTTCATTTCAGTACCATTCATTCAAATAATATAGTTTCTGTCTTTTGAAAAGTCTTCTTCCTAGAGTGTTCATTCTGTGTAATCCTAAGGATTAAAATTCTTTTATGATAGTTACAACGTATAACTTTTATCTTCTGTAAGTAAAGCAATACTATAAATTGCAAAAACTTAACATTTTAGTGTTAACTAATTGAGACATTTGGCTATGGTTGAGCTATTCTCTCTATTTACATTCCTTTCAAATACTTCTGGATGCAATAAGTGGTAGGTACTGACAATTTACTTTTATGCTCTGGAGCTGTCATCACTGTACTGTACATGCTTGGGCTGTACCGTGTACTGCAGTGATGAAAGGGTAAAAAGAAACTTAATTTAGGATGACAGTTGTATTAACACTGTGCTATTAGGAAATGTTCACAGAACTTGGAAATAACTTTTTCTTCACTGGAAAATAGAAAGTTAGTGTTATTTTAAAAGTAACAAATGAAAAGCCCAATAATTCCCTAATTTCTTCCATTGATGGCTCTTGTGGATATTATAGTAAAATTTTGAACAGCTAGAACCTAATAACTGCACTGCTCCATTAATAATGTTTATGATATGTATTTTTAGGACAAAAATGAAAGATCTTGGCTAAACAACCTCTTTATAGGCGGTTAGTTATAAGACCCACTAGTCTCTGAATAGCAAATCCCAAATTCCTACAAACTTCCAAGCTCCATGGTCAGACAGAAAGGCCTGGTCCTTCAAATGATGAACTCAGCTATGACAAGTTCCTAAATCTAGTAATTTATGTTTTTTTGTTCTGTTTCAGCAGGCCATATTTGGGGAAAAATACAATATTTTCACCCTCAGAGATGACAAAAATGCATTTTTTCTTAATGTCAGTTAACCAATATTAGAGTTGATCATGGATACATTACCGTGGCTAGTAATGACTGAGTAGGAAGGAAGCCTCAATTACTTAGCTTTTGGATTTTAGTTATTAAAAATTTCAGTTTACTTACGAGTCAAAGTGTGATACAACACAATATCTCATTTTTAAACAATTTCTTTATTAAACGAATACTAGTGGGTCCTTCTATATTCAGGTACTTTTCTGAGGACATAATAGTGAACAAAACAGACGAGAATCCCTATACTTGTGGGCTTACATAGTAGCAGGGGAAATAAACAGGATAAGCAAGGAATATACTATGTGCTGAAAAGAGACCTGAACCTGAGGAAGGGATTGGGAAGTATAGGGGCTCCAGTGTTAGGTAGGCCTCATTGAGAAGGCGTTATTATAGTAAAGTCTTAGAAGTTTATGGGAACAAGGCAAGAACATTCCGAGCACAGGGTATAGCAAGTTCAAGGCCTCTCAAGTAGGAGTGTACCTGGTGTATTGGAGGAACAGTGAGAAGACCAGTCTTAGTGGGTCAGAGTAGGCGATGGAGGGCCAGATAGATCATGGATCATGTACTTTCTTATAGGCCACTGTCAGCATTTTGGCTTTTCCTCTGAAATGGGAGCCAGTGGAGGGTAATGAGCAGAGGAGTGACATGATCTGACTTACATGTTAAGAAGTGACTGCAGCAGATGAAAGGGAGGCAGGGTGGAAGGTTGTTGCCACAGAGGTGAGTTATTATAATGACTTGGATTAGAGCATTAGCCATACAGGTGGTAAGAAGCTGTTGCCTTCTGTGTGTGTTTTAAGATAGAACCAGCAGGATTTGCTTATGGATTGGATAGAGATATGAGAGAAATAGAAAAGGCAATGGTGAGTCCTAAGATTCTAGCCTAAACGGAAGAATGGAGTGGACAATTCACTGAGGAAAAAGGTGAAAGGAGAGGAAGAAGACTTGAGAGGAAGTAGCAGGAGCTCAGTTTTGGACATCTTAATTCTGATACCTGTTAGGTATCAAATGGGGATGTCCAGTAGGTAGTTGCATATATGTGTCTAGAGTTCAGAAAGAGGACTAAACTGTAGATATATATTTGATAATCTCAGCATATAAATGCTTTCTTAAAGTTGTAAGATGGGATATGGTAACCAAGGGAATGAACACAGGAGAAAAGATCCACAAGGAACTCCTTCAGTTATAAGTTGGTGAACCAGCCAAGGAGACTGAGAAATTATGGTCATAGAGGTCAGAGAACCAAGTGAGTGCTGTGTCCTAAAAACCATGGGGAAATGAAATGTATCAAGGTGAAGCGGGTGATCTACTTTATGAGATGCTGTTGCTGGGCCTCTTGAAATTAGGTCCAAGGACAGGCCATTGGATATAGCATTGGAAGTCATTGCTTATCTTTATGAGAGGGGTTTTAGTGGAGTGGTCAAGACAAAAATCTAATTGTAGAGGGTTTTAAGAGAAAATAGAAGGAAAGAATTTGAGATAATAAATGTAGAGAACTTTTTTTTTTTTTTTTTGGAGACAGAGTCTCACTTTGTTGTCCAGGCTAGAGTGAGTGCCATGGCGTCAACCTAGCTCACAGCAACCTCATGCTCCTGGGCTCAAGCGATCCTACTGCCTCAGCCTCCCAAGTAGCTGGGACTACAGGCATGCGCCACCATGCCCGGCTAATTTTTTCTATATATATTAGTTGGCCAATTAATTTCTTTCTATTTATAGTAGAGATGGGGTCTCGCTCTTGCTCAGGTTGGTTTCGAACTCCTGAACTCAAACGATCCGCCCACCTTGGCCTCCCAGAGATCTAGGAGGCGTGAGCCACCGCGCCTGGCTAGTGTAGAGAACTTTTTAAAGAACCATAAATGGAAGTAAAGAAATGGAGTTGGTAGCTGGATGAGAAGGTGAGTCTAGAGAGTTACTATTCTTACCTCAATTTTCAGTGCAACCAGATGCTTCATTTTATGTCTAAAACGTTTCACAGACATTTTTCTTCAAAATGAGTAGAAGAAAAGTAGTCTAACTCTAGAGTCCTGGGATACTTCAACATTTAGTGGTTGGGGAAGTCAAGAAGAACCAGCAAAGGTTTAGAGTGGAGTAAAAAGAAATTTTCAGCACATTCTTTGTAGTAGTTTTGGGAGCAGCTGATATTAAAGGAAGGCATTCCTTGATATTTGGGATGAACTGATGTAAGCAAAGTAACCCACTTTTCTTGACTGTAGGATATCTGAACCTTTCTGTGCTCACATGCCTGTCTAGCTCTAAGAACTGTGGAGTAAAGTGGAGTGGTAAGTTTGCAGGGTTTTTCTGGCATTTGCCCGTGCTCCTTTTTTTTTTTCTTAAAAAAAAAAAAACAAGAGCACCACCCAGGACCTTGCAGAAGTCAGCTTGGAAAATGCTGCTACCTAGGTTTCAGTGCCTTAACAGTTCTTTGGCGTTGCATAGGTCTGATCAATAAGAAGTCAGGAAGCATATGATTTTGACAAGGAGAACTTTCTTCAAAGAGTTTCTTGGTGGTTTTTATTTTTACCCTTCCCAAATTCCTCACTGACAGATCAACTGAGATTCTCAGGAAATAGTCCATTATATAAATGTAGTAGTTTCACTTTTTATGATAGTTTAAACATTAGCCTTTCATTTCTTTTCAAATACAAGATGCTCTTTTCAGGCTACAGTAAAGTTCATGTTATCTGGCAGCTTACCAACCAGAGGACTATAACTGACATTTTGAATTTTCACCCAGCGCAAATCATTGGGGTATTGAAGCCTCCCTACCAAGTTCCCTGTGAAGAGGGAACTGGGCTGTCTTTAGCAAGAAATGGTGGCCCAGACCCTTTCCTTACAAACCCAAATAGCAACTCTCAGCAGTAAAATCCTCAGGAGTAAAACTGTCAGAATCAGAAAGAACCCTGAATATAATTGAGTTCAATTTTTTATTTTTACCTGCATGGATGCTGAAACCTAGAAAGCTAGTGACTTCCTCTTCCTGGTCTGGTGACTGTCTAATCCATCAACAGCATTGTTGAGGCTCAAACCCAGATCTCTGAGCCCCAGAATCATCCTGAAATTTATTGCTAAGATTTGTGTTTTCTGAGCAAGCCCTATTTCATCTGAAAAACTGCTTCATCAGTAAACCTCCTGCAGTGAAAGTTATGTCTCTTAAAAGAGCTAGATTTAGAATCCTCCTTCATGGTAAGGCTTTGTGGGAGTAAAGAGAGCCCTAAATTTGGAGTCCAGAGGCTTTTGTTCACGTCTCAGTTTTTCCACTTCCTCTCTGACTATAAGCAAACCACATAACCATTCTAAGTCTTGCTTTTTTTTTTCACACCCCCCCCCTCGAAAATAGGTGTAGCATACATCTTCACAGCAGGATACTCTGCGAAGATCTCATCAATGCAAAAGCACTATGAAAAGTAAAGCATTATGCAAATATAGGAACTTATTAAGATTTCACAAGGAACTAGTTTCTGCATCCTACAAAGACATAACTGCATTCACAGCAAGATCCATGTGTTTTTTGTTCTTCTGTCTCCCAATAATAAGTGCAGAATAAATATTTGTTAAATCATGGAGAACTTTTATCACCTGTAGAAAAGGGAATATTCATGACAATTCTCATGAGAGAACTGGGATAATAGGTACTGTGGAGCTTGCAGTTTTATGTGGGAGTTTTCATGGGGTTTTTAAGCTAAAAATAGGAGGGAACTCTCGTCTGATGTTGCCTCTGAGTGAAGTGTGGTGTCAGTAGCATGGTAAAAGAAGGAACCAAAGTGGCCATGAGACTACAACAACATGCTGTTCTCATTAGACAGCATTTTAATATAATTTTAAGGCTCTTTGGACATGATATTTATATGTGAGAACAATAGAACTTTTTGCCATTTATATAGACCTGTTTCAGTGCTAACAGTGAATGTACCCTAATGCTGTCTTTATGTTTTGTCCATGTTTACCAAGGGATCTTTTATGGCATCCTTGTTTTAAATGTGGAAAATGGGATGGGGGCAACATATGGTAGAATGACTAACACGTGGCATTCTATGTGTAATTCCTCATTCCACTGATATTTCTGATTTGTTAGGTTGACCTTGGGAAATATATCTTTAAATTGCTCTGGAATGTTACTTTTAATTTAAAACAATGAAAAAATAGAAGAAAATACTTGTTTTTGGATTCATTAGCAATGTATACACAAACTAAATGAAGTCAGTGTCAGAGAATGTTAACGCTCTGAGAGGATACTCTGAAGATCGTCTAATCCAGAGTCCTCATTTTGCATTGCCCAGTGTCACACAGGCTTAGGAAGTGAGCATCCAGATCTTTTGACCTGTAGTAATGGGGTTTTGTTCTATAAAATACACACATTATTCTGGACTATATTAAGAAGGTTCATGTGAAACTGTTAGCTAATTGACATCTGCTTTCAGGATGATGTCTGAAGACCGAATTCTATTTTTACAGCAGTTAACTACATTCCAAGGCTTAATACCACACACAAGGAATTCTTAGAATATACTTATTCACAAGTTGTGTCTCCTTAAAAGACAGCTCTTAAAGGCTGTGGGCAGGGAACTTCTGGGAAAAGGATGGGGGTTGGCAGTATCTCCTAATTCAACTCATTAGGAGAGAGAGGTTAAAAAAAAAAGCCCACAATAGAAACAAGGCAATAAAAACCAACCAGACACACTTCCTCAGCCTTTCTTTCTGGAATTGGTTATTTAAGGTCTATCATGTTTGTGCCAGTAAAAGAAAGTAGAGAGTGACTATTATCATGTCAGGTAAGAATTGAATTCACAGTACAAGAATATAAGATGTGCTCAGCTCACAGTGTGATCTCACAGTGCCAAATTTACATTGCCCAGGTAGCATAGTGGGCAGAGAAATAGAGAAGAGAAGCTTAACCTGTAGTTAAATGGGTTTTTATTCTATAAAATATACATATTAGATTATATTAAGAAAGTTCATGTTATACTGTCAGCACAGGAAAAAAAATAGAAGTTTTCTAGGACTCAATAATTTAAAAAATAAGGAAGAATTAACAAAAGAAGGCAAAGGGATATTGAAAAAGGATATCTGTCTCTTCAGAAGCACATTATAATGTGAAACTGAGCTTAATACGCTTGTGTCTCAATAGGCTGGAGTCCTGCTTTGTGGAAGGGGAAATGCCCATGCTGACAAGTTTGCCCTAGTGTTTTCCATGTTCTTCCTAGTGTTGAATTCATCAGAATTTTGTTAATGCAGAATAATAGATATAGAGGGCACCCAGCCCTGACTTGACCACTGTTTAGGTTGCTGACGCCTCTGATCTCTTTCTGGAATAGGTGCGTGTGTGATCAGTGAACAGATAATGTCAGATCATACTGTTTCTACATTTTGTATCAGTCTTGGGAAATATGTAAGCTCTTTTTAGAGAGAGATTTAAGGTTCACAACTTCATTATCATCTTGATTATTTAATTTACTCAAACTTCTTCAAAAATTTATAGCAAACTTATAGACTATAGTCAAAAGCTATAAAATATTTAATATAAAAATTGAGAATTATAAAGTATCTAATTTGCAATTTTCTCTCAGTCCTTCCATCCTGGTTTTTAAAATTTTTCATTCACTTAACAAATATACCAAGCTCCTACCATATGTAGGCTCTCTTTAGGAGCTGAGGAGAAAGTGATGAATAAACAGACAAAACTCCCTTCCTTCATGGGGTTTATGTCCCAGTGGGAAAGATAAACAATGAATAAGATAAATAAGCAAAATGGATCCATGGTTAGATGGTGGTGAGGATTTTTGAAATATTAAAGCAGAGCAGGTGGTAGTAGTGAAATTCAGGTGGGTGGCCATTGTACCTGAGAAGGTAGCTTTTGAGTAAATTTATATCACTTTCAGATCTCTATCTGTTATGGACTGAATTGTGTCCCCCAAAACTTGTATTTGTGCTTTTGTTAATGGTTTTCTAATCATTTCATATGGCTGTATTTGTCTTCCCAGCAACATTACATGTTATTAGAAGGCAATTTGCCAGTATTCTACCACTTTGGTTTTCTCTGGAGCACTTAAGTATGTTGAGCTGATTGTTTTTGAGCCTTTGAAGATTACTGATATAGGAAACTGGTATATACAAAGTCCTTAGTAATTATAAATACTTAGCAATTGTTATTTTATCAGTAGCAGCAGAGCAGCAGCATCAAACATACTGGCCTAAAAATGACCATTGTCTTCAAACTTACCTTTTGGCATACAGCTCATTTTTCATTAAAATATTTTATTATATTTTTGCAAACCATCAAATTTTCAAATATAATTTCCCAGTTATGGGATATCCAATAATCTATAAAAGAGATTTTGCTGCACAATATTTTGTGATGTGGCTATGTGTTTGAACAATAATATCTAACATTTATTAAGGCATGCTTTCTTTACATGTAGTATCTCATATAGTCCTTATTAACCTTGTGATAAATGCTACTGTTATACTCACTTTAGAGATGGGGGCCCAAGTAAACAGCAGAGATTATGCAGGTAGTAAGTACAGAGGCCTAAACTGAATAGGTTAAGATAACAGCAGCTACTGTAACAAGGAAATCCCCAAATGTATAGTTACTCAAACACAACAGAAGTGTGTTGCCCATTCACATAAAATTCGAAATTGGGGTTTCTCTTTGGCAGAAGGCTCTCCTTCAAGTGGTGATACAGGGTCCCAGGCTCCTTCCTTCTCACAGGCCTCAAAAACATCAGAGAAAAAGCATGGAGAATGGGGCACAGGAAGATCTTCTGCCAGGCCTGTGATACATATCACCTTAATCCACTGGCCTAGTTTCAGTCATCTAGCCACACCTAATTTCAAAGGAAGCTGGGAAATGTCATCTAGCCGTGTGTCTTGGTGGAAGAGGAGATGTACCAGAACCCCAGACATTCTGATTCTATAACTCAGGCTCATAGTAGCCCTTATGATGTTTCTGTGGATTAACTTTAGAATTAGATATGATATATTGTATGCTTCATGCACTTGTTCAGCCACGGGTTTATGAGAACACCTTCACTTTGTTTTGAAATGCTATTTCCTAAGTCTCTCCATTTCCAAGTGGTTTTCCACTGTCATTTGTTCTATTTGTAAACGCCGGCATCGCTTTGACTGTAGTATCTTGCTTCAAGCTCTATTTTTTTAAAAAAGAAAACCAAACCCTCAGAATTATGAAACCAGTGAACAAAATATTTCCAAGAGTTTTTTTTTTTTGGATTGTGTTGGTCTAGATTTTGTTTTCCTGATGTTACCAAAGAAGGAGTATGACTAGCTTAAGAAAGTCTTTCCTTGACTCTCATGGAAGATCTTCATCAAATCTCATAAAAGTGGAAAGGTGGTTATATGTAGAGAGGCAGAGGACTAAAATATAACCACAAAATTAAGGCTTTGTGACTTTTAAAATTGTGTGTTTTCCTAGAAACCACACAAGAGCAGTTGCTAAGGTGGTCTTAAAAGATTTTTAAAATACGAGTGCGAATAATGGGAAATCTCAACAACTACTTAGATTGTGATTAGGCTATCAAATAATTATATACTTTCTGTACTTTTTCTCATTTTGAATTCCTTGAACTATTAATAAACGTTAATACAATGTATTTGGTTTTGTAAAGAGATATAGCCCAAAGAGTATTGACTTTGAAGAGTCAGTTTAATTTAAAAGTTGCTAGTTCTTCAAGGAGTGTTAACCTCAAGAATACAAGCTCTAACCTCAAACTGACTTTTAATTACAAAGACCTAAAAACTCAAACCAAGACCAAGACAGATGTATCACCAAATGAGAAATGCTCAGATGGGTGCTATAGAAGCTAGGAGAGCTTCTAGGTTAAGTTGGGGACCTGGTCAAGGAAGTCTTTCCTTGAGAAAGAGTCAAAAAAATATATTAGAGACATGGAATCACAGAGAAGTGTGTGAGCAGGACATGTGGCAAGGAGTGGATGACCCAAAAATGTATGTCTGCTGCTTTTTCATGTATCATTTTCATGTGTTATTTCTCATGAGCTCCAAATTCCAGTAACAGTGCCCTATAAAGGTATCTTGTTAAGTTCTTCTGCTTGTAGTATACCCTAGAGACTACACAGTCCTTAGATATTCCATATAAAATACTTTATTGCATTTTTAAATGCAGACATTCAAGTTCATTGTAGAAAGTGGTCTATTTTTAGGCTCAGGAGAAATCAAATCCACTTCTCTAAAAGAATTTTGGAGATAAATACTCATATAAAACATTTTCTTAAGCAATTTCTCCCCTTCAAATGATCTGATGCCCCATTGAAATATACAAAGAAAGCTTCAAATATATCTTGGCTCAAACTTTTTCAAACCAAAGTCACTTATTTTCTGATGAGTCAGAAAATCATGTTGATGGATGAAACTGGTGAAGTATTGACATTTGGCTGGTTAACCAGTTAATTCTCCTCAACACCAGCATCGTTCCAGTGATCCTCTCTTACCGCAACTGTTAGTGAATTACTAAAAGAATAAAAGTGGCTCCATCAACACTGAGCCCTGGGAATTGTAGGATTTAAGCTTTTTGTGCCTGATGTGACAAGGGCTGCTGGGTAGCAGAAACAAGCACATACTTCCTCTTCTAACTCTTCTTAGTAGGTTAGTGAGGTATCATAAGAAACAAAGATCCACAAATTTGTCTTTCTATGGACTTCTTAGGTATAATATATCAATATGGTAAAGCCCAATTTGGCCATCAGATGCAGTAACGAGGTCAGATTCTGGGACATGGTTCCCAAAGGCATAAGTCTGGTGGGTGAACTCCGGGATACATGGATCTCAGGAGATATCACAGAGACCTACATTGCCCAGCTTTATACTCCAAAGTCAACTACAATTTCCTTTCTGACTTGCAGCAGAAAAACTAAGTACCCAGAGAACATTTCCTATTCTCTAGAATGTTCCAAGTTGTTGACTTATGCCAGCAACTCTAATTGGACTTGTGCAGTTAAACTATTGTGCCCACCCTCAAAGTACAAATAGCCTATCTGTTATTCCATCTGAAACACGCTTGCTTCATTTTTGCTTACATAAAAGGATATCAGTCCTACTCTAGGTTTGGCTGACCCACCAGGTGCATCTAACAGCCTCACTCTGGGGACTTGAACTCACAGTGGTTCAGTACTTAGGAAAAGCTTATTTAGAGAAACAGAATTAGAGAGGATTGCCAGAAGTTTATGCGGTACCTCTGTTCTTCTTAGAAATTCCTGACATTTATGTCTCTGGATTAGGCCAGATCACTGAAAAAAGGAATTCCTGGCTGATGTCATCCCTTGTGAAATTGAGTGAAGTGCTTACTCTCTTCCACTCAAGCCATCAGCCCCAGCCTCCTTTGAGTAAAGTAACATTTAGACCTACAAAACTCCCTGTTGTATAGCTGATGTGTTCACTGATCTGCTATGCACAGTGGATAAAAACCTACAAGAGAGATGGCACCCTGGCCTCACTGCCAGGAATAGTTGTTCTCATCTGAGCAATGGGTTTGCTGTTATCCTGTATACCACATGAACCACCTACCTGATTTTGGCTGCTGGGAGACTGAGAGGCAGGGCAGCAACCTGTCTCCAGCATCAGTACCAAACTCCTTAGCCTAGATTTTCTGGGTTAGCGTCATTCCTGTCTTTACCTTATTTTCTAAGCTCTTATTTTTCTTTTTTCCCTTCATATTATCACTTTCTTTGGGTTATTGAATTATCAGAATTTTTATAACCTACTTAAATCTTTTATGAAATAAATTTGAGGTATATAAATGAATTAAGTATTCTCAGTTATCCCTGAGTGTTTTGAGAATAAGACATATGTAAATTATTAGTTTTCAGATAACTGGAATATGCTCAATATAGTTAACATTAAAGTCATTACTGTTGTGTCTGTGACTAAACTATATGTGTATACTTTCGGGGTCTTGGCTGTCTTGGTCATCTCTGTAGGTGTAGTTGCTAGTGCTCAGTAAATATGCCTGGAGTGATTTGAACAAACAGGATCTTTTGGTACCTAAAGGTTGCCATCATTACATCAGAAGCAAAGTGAAGACTTGGCACTGTGGTGTTTCCTTCACCCTTATCAGACATGGGGACAGCACTAGCACCTCTGACGTTCTCCTGTCTCCCTTTCTGCAGACTCACATTTCAAGACTCCCTCCTGGTGCGGTGGCAGGACAGTCCGTCGCAATCGAAGGTGGGGTTTGCCGCCTGGAGAGCCCAGTGAACTGACACTTCAGGCTGAGCGTGAGGCCTCTGAGATGCATTTCAGAACCTGAGCTTTTTGGGGTTTTTAACTGAAGTTGGATGTTTTATCTTCCTTGTTTTAAAATTCCTATTGCAACCTCGTGCACCGCTCATGACACAAGTGCTGCTGTAGTTAGCGCTTAGTGACAAGCGGGCCTTTGGCGGGTGAGTGGGATTGTGTGTGTGTGCGTGCATGTGTGCGAGTGTGCTTGCTTCTCCCTTTATGAAATAGAAATTCCTCATTGTGTAACCTAAGACCAGGAATGATTAAATCGTCTTTACAAAATGTGTGCTTTAACTGTTTACAAGTAAAACCTAAAGTTGCAGGAAACATTTTTTATTTCCTAAAGAGGTACCAACTGTCGTTGATGTAATGTGTCAGAACTGAAGAGTAAATCTCCTTGTTTAAATGATTTGGCAGTGGTAGTGCTCCATTTAATAATAGGAATAAATAACAAAGTGTTTTTATTTGTTAACCAGTTTAAGTGGATCCTGTGGTAACTTAAACTGTTGTTCTCATCCCTCATATGGGGCATTTTTCTTTAACAAAGAATGGTTTCAGTGAAACAATCTAGCAGAGAATTAAGGTCAGAACCTTTTTAAATAATAGTCTGATAAAGTTTGTACTTCTTTCCACAGCTTTTCTAAGCTTAAATATTGCGTAGCTTCGAGCTGTATGTACTATATTATGAATGAATATGTAAAGAGAACATACAGTAATGCACAGTCCTTAATTTGTGTATAATGGAATGTTATTTACAATATAACTGTAAATAAGAAAGGAAAGTTTATGGGAAAATTCAATATTATCTTTGTTTCTTGTTTAAATATATTTTTAAGATAAAGGCACAAAAATAAAAGAAGCATATTACTGGGTATAATGTGTGACTCCTCTTCACAGACTAATAAATTTTCTTTTGAATCGTAGATTGGAGACCTATTTTTTATTTTGTTCATAAAAAGTTACTTCTTCCAGAAATCATACCATTATCCATCTCGCTGCTGATTGTTCAAAATCCAGTCCAGGGCAGACACTAGCAAGATGAAAGCTGAACTTAGTACGTGATCGAATGGTCAATATGGAAATCCCTAAAATTTCTGGTGTAATTTGATAAAAATAACAAAGGGAAGGAATAAGAACAATTTTGCTTTGAAAAGTTTTAGTGGCAGCTAAAAGCTCAATGGTTTGAGTTGATAAATTGCTTCTAAATGTTATATTTAGGGATTCTGGAGCCACATAAGAAAACTAAGACTTATCCTTTTGATTTTTTATATAAGAAGTGGTTATCAAGAAGATACTAAAGATAGACTCATTCTGGGGGAGGAAGTTCCTTGCACCATATAATCATGGCTCTGGGCGGTAACTGATAAAGCCCCAGATGAAATTATATACTTGACATCGATGTATGGCCAAATTATAAAGGAAAGACAACCAAAATGGAGTGGGTGTAAATATGAATAATTTGAGAGCTACTGATTTATATTCCTCATACAGGCAATTACATTTGTCTTGCTGTGTTCTTGTAGACAGGTTGGTGCCGTAGTATCTGTTTCTCATTCTTAATGAGGCTGAGAACTTAGTAAGAGATGGGCTGGCTGCTGGGGAGCCTTTGGCTTCAAAAGCTTTCAAAGACCAGTTACCTGTTGGCAGGGTTTTTTTCAGGAACTGGATTAGATCACATAAAACTATTAGGACACTTTGGAGTCTGAAAATTGTCTGACCTATTTCACCAGGAATGCCATTTCTTTCATCTCCTTTTGAGTTTATTCCATTCATATTTAAAAGTTTGAGCTGGTTAATGATCCCTTTTATGAAGAGTTTAAAAACTGGTCAGTATAAAGGAGCACAGCTCCTGCAAGAGCAGTTTGTTGAGACTTTATTCTCCAATTTTCTAATTTTTTTTAAATTATGGAATATTGTGAAGCCATGGGGAGGGGGAAGTCACATTCAAAATCATAGAGGCAAAACTATGGTGGGTAATATAAGTTCCTTCATTATACGATCAGATGTTAAAGATCAGCTACTGGAATCAGAGGATAGTGACAGTTATAAATAAAAACTTTATTTCACATGAAAGTAGAAAAGGTAGAAACAGATAGGAAAATAACTTCATTCTCTAGTCTGACTTATATCACCAAGATCCTGAAGCTGTATTTTAGGATGGCCACTTTTTTTTTTTTTTTATTTCAGCATATTATGGGGATACAAATGTTTAGGTTAAGTGTGTTGCCTTTCCCCATTTCTCCCCGTCCCCTCCCCCCCCCCAGTCAGCTTCAAGTGTGTCCATCCTTCAGATGGTGCGCATTGCATTTTTATGTATGTATATAACCATCCCTTCCTCCCCCCTCCCATCTTCCCAATGCCTGATAAATGTTATTCCTATATGTACACTTAGGTGTTGATTAGTTAATACCAATTTGCTGCTGAGTACATGTGGTGCTTATTTTTCCATTCTTGGGATACTTCACTTAGTAGAATGGGTTCCAGCTCTATCCAGGAAAATACAAGAGGTGCTGTATCACCATTATTTCTTATAGCTGAATAGTACTCCATGGTATGCACATACCACATTTTATTAATCCACTTATGTATTGATGGGCACTTGAGTTTTTTCCACATCTTTGCAATCGTGAATTGTGCTGCTATAAACATTCGAGTGCAGGTGTCTTTTTTATAGAGTGACTTTTGTTCTTTTGGGTAGATGCCCAGTAATGGGATTGCTGGATCAAATGTATCACTTTAAGGTATCTCCATATTGCTTTCCACAGAGGTTGAACTAGTTTGCAGTCCCACCAGCAGTGTAGGAGTGTTCCTATCTCCTTGCATCCACGCCAACATTTGTTGTTTGGGGACTTTTTGATAAAGGCCATTCTCACTGGAGATAAGTGATATCTCATTGTGGTTTTGATTTGCATTTCCCTGGTGATTAGAGATGTTGAACATTTTTTCATATGTTTGTTGGCCATTATTCTGTCTTCTTTTGGAAAGTTCCTGTTCATGTCCTTTGCTCACTTTTTGACAGAGTTTTTTGATTTTTCCTTGCTGATTTTCCTGAGTTCTAAATAAATTCTAGTTATCAGCCCTTTATCAGAGGTGTAGCTTGCGAAAATTTTCTCCCATTCTGTAGGTTGTCTGTTTGCTCTTGTGACAGTTTCTTTGGCTGTGCAGAAGCTTTTTAATTTGATCAGGTCCCATTTATTTGTTTTTTATTGATGATGTGATTGCCTTTGGGGTCTTCTTCATAAATTCTTTGCCCAGGCCAATGTCTAGAATAGTATTTCTAATGTTTTCCTCTAGAATTCTAATAGTTTTACATCTTAGGTTTAAGACTGTTACCCAACATGAGTTGATTTTTGTGAGAGGTGAAAGGTATGGATCCTGTTTCAGTCTTCTACATGTGGCTATCCAGTTTTCCCAGCACCATTTATTAAATAAGGATTCTTTTCCCAGTGTATGTTTTTGTCTGCTTTGTCAAAGATTAGTTGGCTATATGAGGATGGTTTTATATCTGGGTTCTCTGTTCTGTTCCACTGGTCAATGTCCCTGTTCTTGTGCCAGTCCAAACTGTTTTAATTACTATAGCCTTGTAGCATAGTTTGAAGTCTGTTAAATTGATATCTTCTGTTTTGTTTTTATTGCCTAGGATTGCTTTTGCTATATGGGGTCTTCTCTGGTTCCATACAAAGCTTAAAATTATTTTTTCTATATCTGTGAAAAATGATGATGGTATTTTAATAGGGATAGCATTGACTCTGTAGATCACTTTGGGTAGTATAGACATTTTAACAATGTTGACTCTGTTGACCCACGAGCATGGTATGGTCTTCCACCTGTTTACATCCTCTGCTATTTCCTTCCTCAGTGTTTCATAGTTCTCCCTGTAGAGGTCTTTTACCTCTTTAGTTAAGTATATTCCTAGGTACTTTATTTTCTTTGTTGCTATTTTGAAGGAAATTGAATCTTTGATTTGGTTCTCAGTTTGACTGTTATTGGTGTATATGAATGCCTCTGATTTGTGTGTATTGATTTTGTATCCTGAGACTTTACTCAATTCATTTATCAATTCAAGGAGTCTCTCGGTTGAATCCTTGGGGTTTTCTGGATATATTATCAGCAAAGAGTGAGAGTTTGATCTCTTCTGCTCCCATTTGAACACCCTTAATTCTGTTCTCTTGTTGGATTGCTGTAGCAAGGACTTCCAGTACTATGTTGAATAGAAGTGGAGATAGTGGGCAACTTTGCCTTATTCCAGTTCTAAGTGGGAATGCTTTCAATTTTTCCCCATTCAGTATGATGTTGGCTGTGGGTTTGTCATATATGGCTTGTATCATTTTTATGTAAGCCCTGTCTATGCCTATTTTGTTGAGCCTTCAAACAGAATGCTAGAACAAATGGGGCTGACTGACATTTACAAGACATTTTACCCAAAACCCACTCAATATATGTTCTTCTCATCAGCTCATGGGGCATTCTCTAAGATTGACCATATCCTAGGACACAAAGGATGTCTCAAAAAATTTAAAAATAGAATTTATACCATGTATCTTTTCAGATCACAGTGAAATAAAAGTAGAAATCAACCCTAATAGAAACTCTCATTTCTACACAGTCATGTAAATTAACAACCTTCTGCTGAACAATTACTTCATAAACGAGGAAATCAAGATGGAAATCAAAAGGTGCTTTGAACTAAATGACAAAGGAGATACAAGTTATCAAAATCTGTGGGACACAGCTGAAGCAGTCCTGAGAGGAAAGTTTATTTACATAAATGCTTATATCCAAAAGTCAGAAAGATCACAAATACACAACCTAATGAATCGACTCAAAGAGCTGGAAAAAGAAGAACAGACTGACCCCAAACCCAGCAGAAGTGAAATCAATAAGATCAAATCAGAACTAAATGAAATTGACAACAGGGAAACTATACGGAAGATTAATAAAATGAAAAGTTAGTTCTTTGAAAAAATAAACAAAATTGACACGCCTCTGGCTAGACTAACGAAAAGCAGAAAAGAAAAATCTCTAATAAGCTCCATCAGGAAAAATAAAGGAGAAATTACAACTGATGCCACAGAGATACAAGATATAATTTATGAATTCTACAAAAGCCTTTATGCACACAAACCGGAAAATGTGGAGGAAATGGAAAAATTCTTGGGATGTCTACTTTTAATGTGGATGATTTTAACTATGTGCCCATATTTGATTTCTTTGTAAGTTATGAACATTGGATGTTTGGTTCTCTTGAGTATAATTAAGCCTGGTCTGGATTCCTGAAGGCCATCACTGTGACCTTGTTCTGGGTTTGGAAATAGTGTCTTCAGGCCTTTGTGGGGATTGGGGGGTAGTCTCACTAAAAGCACCCGGAATCCTTGTGCTGAGTGAGCGTATCACCTGGTTGAGGTTTATTCTCCTGTCTTGTCAGCTGTGCCACCTCTCTCTGCAGGCTTTTTCTCCTCTTTTAATTGTGAACTTGAACTTGAACTTAGATACTGCTCTGTTAGAATGTTGTACAAAGTATGTATAAACAAGTACTAAATGCTGGTCTGAGGTACTTGTCTATAAGCAAAGTGAATGAATTTTGGTTTATGGATATGAAGATCTCTCTTGAGGCTACTCAAAAGCCTTTTTGTGTAATTCCTAGTTTTCTCCCATGTTTGAGAGTGGTAATGTTGCATATCACTGACATGCACGTCAGCAAGGTTACTGTTTTGACACTGGATGGAGGCAGCGGAGGAGGAAGAAAGGGAGTGAAGAAGGTACGATTTAGAAAAGTGTTAGAATTGTTCTTGAATCTTGAGAGTGTATTTGATAATTGTGAAATCTTTTTTTTTTCCCGACCTGGCCATTTTTATTACAAAAGTCTGAAGTATACTTACCATGAAAAATCAGAAAATAGGTAAGAAAAATCAAGAAAAAAATTAACTCATAGCCCTACTTCCCTAGAGACACCAGTTAATAAATAACACATTATAGACACTTTTTCGCATAACTTGTGTTTTTAACAGTAAAATGGGGCTCTATCAAACCCCAAAATGGAGTTATATAATCTGCAGTTTTCATTTAATAATGTCACAAAAAGATGGCCAGACCAGTTTACACAATACTTCCCTTTCTTCTCATACAATGCTGGTTCAGCCAGATGCTGCTGACTACTTACACTTTTATCCTAAAGTTTTTGTGGAAATCTGCTTCTCCTCCCAGGAACACTGGCCCAAGAAAAGGCTGAGTGCAGAAAAAATGAACACCTGTGCATATGATTAATTTGTTTTACTTTAGTTCTATTCTAAACTCTTCCCAGAAGCTGATTAACCAGGGGAAGGAGAAATGGGTGGGTGAATGTAGTGGGCTATAGGTGGGAGTGAATGGGAGGTTGGCAACATAAAGTTAGTCCTTTTACATTAATATTTGTTCCAAGACATTAAGAATTCTCAAGGAATATGCCTTTTTTCCTTGACACTTAATTTGGGTGCAAGTTATTAGGTATTAGCCTAGATATCTATGATCAGAGACCCACAGGCTGACCAAATTGACCAGACAGGGCCCCCTCCCCACCCCCACATGCTGCTGTCTCTAAAGCGTATGGCCACAGGAAGAATTAAATCTAAAACTGGCAAGGGCTTCCTTCCCAGACAGCATACTCAGCTTCCAGAGGACCATCAGCCAAGCCCAAGGTGGTTCGTCATGACCAGTTGTGGAAAGCCGGCAGGAAAAGTAAGCTCTGGTGGTTTCTCCTTTACGTGGTGCAGTCACTGAGGCCCTGAAACCACAGTGGTCAGAGCCAGAAAAACTTTGTGGGTGAGGGTTTCTCTGCGTTGAACTGCCATGGTGATTTCTCTGATTGTCAACAGAGCTTCAGAAGCTTGAAAGAGTAAAATCAAAACAATTCCTTTAACATCTGCTATCACTATTGTGTTGGAGATCTAGAGAGTTACTCCTAAAAATGGTCTTTCCTGGCTTTGGAAAATCCAGCAATGCTTAAGAGTTAGAGGACTTCTAATATTAAGAAAAACATGTGCTCTTTTCCATGCAGAAGTAGTAAGATTTTAATCTTTCCACCCAAGTTCTTTCCCCAGACCTAACTAGCAGTCTTCCCCATCTGGTTAGTGGGAACTCCATCCTTCTGGGTGCTCAGGCCAAAACTCTTGGAGTCTATCTGTTTCATGTATCTATGGCTGAATAACAAGTCACCCCAAACTTAAGTGACTTAAAACAACAAATATTTTATTTGCCCACAATTCTGTAAACTGGGCATGGCTTCATTCAGTATTTTTTTTTTTTTTTTTTTGCTGCTCTTGCTTGTAGTAACCGGTATCCTGCATTTAGCCGGAGGGTGAGCTGGGACTGGGCTCAGCTGGGACACGGGGTTGGCTGAGCTTCCTTCTTTCTGCATGTAGGCTCAGGGCCTCTCTGTACGGTCTTGGCACGCCACCTCCTGAAAGACATGTCAGCTCAAGCTCCCCAGGAGCACAAAAGCAGAAATTGCCAGGCCTTGTTAAGGTTCAGTCAGGAATGGCTCAGCATCACTTTGCCACACTTATTGCTTAAATTAAGTCACCTGGTTCGGCCCAGATTCAAGAACAGAGAACAGCCTAAGGGCATTAATCTCCAACAGGGTTCATTGGGAGCCATCAGCCTGACATCCTTGAATCTTCACTTTCCTATTCCACAACCAATCCATCAATGAATCCCATTGGCTCTCTTTTAAACTGTAGCCTGAATCCAACCACCCCTCACCACCTCCACTGCTACGATCCAGATTGTCTTTTATCTGAGTTGTTACAGTAAGCTCCACACTGGTCTACCTGCTTCCACTCTTGCCCCAGCAGTCACTTGTCCACTGGCAGCCAGAAGAAGTAAGAACATAGCACCCCTCTGCTCAAAACCTTCCAGAACATCTCGCCCCAGAGTCAGAACCCTGGGATTGGCTCCTCCTTGTTCTCTGACACTTCCTGCTATTCCACTGGCCTCCTTGCATTTCCTTAAGCAGTTCACACACCCACCCATCTCAGAACCATTGCCTGTGCCTGTATCCCCTTGGAAAGCACTTTCCACGTGGCTCCACATGGTTTGCTCTTTCCCCATCTCCTTCAACTCTTCGTTACCTTCTTAGCGAGGTCATCCCTGAGCACCTTCCTCACCACACCCCTCTCAGTACTCTTCATCTGCTTTATTTTTTCTCTTATACTTGTCACCTCCTCATCTAACATATAACTGACATATTTCGTTGGTTTATGTGCCTCCATTTGAGACTAAGTTCCCTGAAAATAAGGATTTTTGTGCCATTCATGTCATATCTCCAGCATCTAGGTGTCCTACATGCCTGGCACATAGTAGTCCCTCAATAAATGTTTGTTGAATGCATAAATGAAGGTTCCTCATGGTGACATGGAAGAGACAGTATGGAGATGTGTTTCAGTTTCCTGTTGCTACCATAGCAAATTACCACAAACTTAGCAGCTCAGAACAATACTAATTTATTATCTCATAATTCCGTAAGTCTGAAGTCCAGTAGGCTTGGCTGGTTTCTCTGCTTCAGTTCCCACAAGGCCAAAATCAAGATGTCAAAAGGGCAGTATTCTTTCAGGAAGTACTAGGGGAGAATTGGTTTTACTCATGCACATTGTTGGCAGAATTCAGTTCCATGAAGTTGTAGGATTGAAATTCCCATTTCCTTGATGGCTGTTGTTTTGGGGTTGTTTTCAGTTTTCGCTCAGATTCCTTGCTTCTGGCCCCCTCCTTCCATCATCAAAACCAGCAACAACTGAGTAGTGTCCTGCTCATGCTTCAGTCTAACTCTTGTCCTTTGGCCTTGTTTTTCCCCACATCTCTTCTGACTGCCACTGGGAAAAGTTCTCCACTTTAAAGGGCTCATGTGATCATATTGGCCCACCTGGACAAGCCAAGCTGCTCTCCCCTGTCTTAAAGTTCATAACCCGAATCACACATGCAAAGTCCCTTTTGCACATAAGCAGCCTATTCACAGGTTCTATGGATTAGGGTGTGGATGTCTTCGAGGGCCATTGTTTTGCTGACCAGTAGCAGTGGTAGTTCAGTGAACTGAGGACAAGACATGAGGCTGGCCCTGGTTTTGCCACTGAGCTCTCATGTGTTCTGAAACAAGTCCCTGACATTCTTGGAGTTGCAGTTTCCACATGTGCCAATTAAGGGTATTGGATTAGAGCAGAGATTCCTAGAGCCTAGGCTTCCTTAGAAAATATCAGATTTGGTAATGGTGGGCCCACAAGGACCCAGAGTTTTAGTTTGCCAGAGTAAATGCCACAATTCTATTGGCCTCCTTCATACCTTTATGTGACCTACTCTGAGATACCGTGGTTTTGTTGTTGTTAAGCACGTGTCTAAAATTTTATACTATATTAAATAGGCACTCTCAAATATTGCTGGTGAAAGTAGATAATATAACACCTATGGGGACAGTTTGGCTATATCTATCAAAATTGCATGTATATTTACCCACTAACTTGGCAACATACTTCTAGGAGTTTATCTTATGGATATACCAACACATACAAAAATAATGTAAGTACAAGAATATTTGTTGCAGCATGTTTATCATAGTAGATTATTGAGAATAACCCATACTTATTATAGGAGATGTTAGATGAACTATGGTTTATCCCCACCATGGGTTAGTATGCAGCTGTCAAAAAGGAGATTGAGTTTCTCTTCACACTGGCATAGAAAGATCTTCAGTATATATTAAGTGAAAAAGGCAAAGTAACAATTAGTGTATATAATATACTTCCTTTAGGTTAAGATTTAGGACAAAGATTGGCCAGATGTGGGTTGTACTGTAATCCCAGCTACTGGGGAAGCTCAGGTGGGAGGATCAGGAGTTCCAGACCAGTCTTGGCAATATGAGATCTCCATCTCTAAAAAATACTTTTAAAAGGCTAGGTGCAGGCCGGGCGCTGTGGCTCACGCCTGTAATCCTAGCTCTTGGGAGGCCGAGGCGGGCGGATTGCTCAAGGTCAGGAGTTCAAAACCAGCCTGAGCAAGAGCGAGACCCCGTCTCTACTATAAATAGAAAGAAATTAATTGGCCAACTGATATATATATATAAAATTAGCCGGGCATGGTGGCGCATGCCTGTAGTCCCAGCTACTCGGGAGGCTGAGGCAGGAGGATCACTTGAGCCCAGGAGTTTGAGGTTGCTGTGAGCTAGGCTGATGCCACGGCACTCACTCTAGCCTGGACAACAAAGCGAGACTCTGTCTCAAAAAAAAAAAAAAAAAAAAAAAAAAAGGCTAGGTGCAATGGTGTGTGCCTGTAGTCCCTACTACTTGGGAGGATGAGGTGGGAGTTTCAGGCTGCACTCAGCATAAGGCAATTCTGGAAGAAGACATTTTAAAAAGTTGATATCTATAGAGGTAACAATTCTCAAAGATGACAAATGAAGTGGAAAAGAGGTGGGATGGCCTCAAACTGATCAATGTAACTGGTTGCCTACTGCTATAGTCTCAGGAAGGTGTCTTATTCTTGGATCTGTTCTTCCAGCCTTAAAGTTGGCCAGTGTCAGGCATTTGAGTGAGAATTAAAATTTGTGATCAGACCTTATCCTGTTCCCCTTCCCAAGATTGCCCCTGAACAGGTCCAAAGCAGATGCCCAGGAAAAACCAGAATCCTTAGAGGGGCAAAGAGTGGATTCAAAGCTACTGACCAAGATCTCTTCCACTGCCTTAATGCCTGGGTCATATTTTTCATGTTTTACATTAAGATTCCATTGGATTCATGTTTACAATTAAGGAACTAGAGGCAGATGGTTGACTCCATGGATAAACCCTTAAATCTCAAAGTCTTAGTATGAAAAAACTTTCTTACAAAAAAGTCCAAATGGTAGCTGTTCTCTGAACAATGATTTAAGAACTCGGGCTCTTTCCATCTTTCACACATGGCTTACAAGATCTCTGCAGCAAAAAAGGAGAGAAGCTCGTATGTAGAACATGGGACATGAGAAGAAAGGGTTAGGACTGCACATGATGCAGGATGATATGTGAATATGAGTATCTGAGCATATGTCTTCACTGGAGCTCATGGACCATGTGTCTTCAATTTCTTCTGCCCTTTTATACCCTTTTTATAAGGCTGTTGATACATGAATTTGACCGTGCAGTCTTAAAACTGCACACCTAGAGAGGACAACAAAAATCATTTAATCAATACCAACATTTTATATTTAAAAAAAATTTCAAAGAGAGGATGTGATTTGCCCAAAATAAGATACCATCTTTAGCACTTGATGATCATATAAACTTTCTATCAGGTATTTCTTATTTAAAGTTCATGTGATGCTTCCCCTCCCCCCACATGGAATAAAGGAATTAGACAGGTTCATAGACCTCATAATAGTAAGTTTTTCCAATTCAGCCATGCATTTAATGTAGCCACCCCAACTGCAAGGTTAATGGAAAATGGTTGTCCATCCGTTTCTGCTTGATCAATTCTGAAAACAGGCAATCCTCTGCATTATAAGGCAGCCCGTTCTACTTTTAAAAATAATTCAAGGTAACAAATTCTTGCTTATCTTTATTTAAAAATTACCTCCCTGTAACTTCCAGCCATTGGTTTTCCATTTTGGAGCTACATAGACTTCTTTCTTTCTATAAGAAAAGAGAGTGCTGATGCTCTCTCCAAAGGAACTGAACACATTTAAAAAACGTGGAGTTTAAGTTTAAGCATAAGAGCGCCTAGAACAACAAGACATACAATCAATAAGGAAATAAAAGACATTGATAGAACACTCTACCCAATAACAGCAGAATACACAGAATACACATTCTTCTCAAATACACATGGAACATTCATCAGAATAGACCATATGTTAGGCCATACAAGAAGACTTAATAAATTAAAAAGGATTGAAATCATACAATATATGTTCTCTGAGAACATACAGTAGAATAAATTAAAAAATAGTAATAACATTAAGATTTGGGAAACTCAAATACAAGGAAATTAAATAACACACCAATAAATAACCAAGAGGTCTAAGATAAAAGCATAGAGAAATTAGAAATGCTTTGAGATGAATGCAAACAAAGACACAACATACCAAAATATAGGGGATGCAACTAAAACAGTGCTATGGGGAAGTTTAAATGCCTGTGTTTAAAAAAGAAGAAACATCCCAAATCAACAACTAAACATTCTACTTTATGATAATGGAAAAAGATATGACTAAAATCAGAAATAAAAGAGGGGATAATACTACTGCCCTTACACAAATAAAAAGAATATAAAGGAAATGCCATGAACAAATGTAAACCAAGAAATCAGATAACTTAGATAAAATTGACAAATTCCTAGAAAGACACTAAACTATCAAAACTGACTCAAGAAGAAATAGAAAATGGAAATAGACCTATACAAGTAATTAGATTAAATTAGCAAGCAAAAACCTCCTAGGAAGAAAGCCCAGTAATAGATGGCTACACTGGTGAACTCTCCCAAACATTTTTTTTCAGAACCCATCACTTCAGAATCTGCCAAACATTTAAAGAAGAATTAACACCAAATCTTCAAAACTCTTCCAAAAAATGGAAGAGGAGAGAACACTTTCCAACTTATTCCATGAGGTGCAGTGACTTTGGAAAACAGGCAGTTCCTCCAAGCAGTTAAACATCAAATTTTTTCCTCCTAGGTATATACCCAGGAGAAATGAAAACATGTTTACACAAAAACTTGTACGTGAATGTTGATAGCAGCATTATTCGTGATAGCCAAAACATGGCAATAACCATAATGTTCATCAACTGATGAAAAGATAAGCACAATGTGGTATATCCAGATAATGGAATATTATTTGGCAATAAAAAGTAATAAAATACATTAAAGCATGCATGAACCTTGAAAACACTATGCTAGTGAAAGAAGTCAATCTCAAAGAACCACATATATGATTCCATTTATTTGAAATAGCCAATATATGCAAGTCTCTAGAGACAGAATGTAGATTAGTGGTTGCCTATGGCTGAGAGGGATGGGTGTGTTTGGGGCAAATAGAAGGGTGATGACTGAGGGATGGGGGGTTTCTTTTTGGGGTAATGAAATGTACTAAAATTGATTGTGATGCTGGATACACAACTTGTGAATATAGTAAAGACCATTGAATTGTACATTTTAAATGGGTGAATTATATATGTGAATAAAGTTGTCAATAAAGTTGTTAAAAATAAACTTGTTAATAAAGTTGTTAAAAATAGACAATAATTTAGGAATAAACATTGGAAGAGAATATTATATCCCATCAAATTCTTCA
Organism: Microcebus murinus; assembly: GCF_040939455.1. Classification (NCBI taxonomy): domain Eukaryota; kingdom Metazoa; phylum Chordata; class Mammalia; order Primates; family Cheirogaleidae; genus Microcebus; species Microcebus murinus. The sequence goes on from NC_134119.1 coordinate 18,299,811, forward strand.
CTTGTCCTGGTTGATCATTCCCAGTTTTTTCAAACATTCTTCACATAACATTGCTAAAAATTAAAGCGTCTCTCTTTTTAACCTAACTACAATAGCCTAGCCACATTATTACATCTAAAACTTTTACCAGTAATTCTTTCATATCGCTGTAAGTCCAGTCATGTTCAAATTTCCAGTTGCATTACATATTGAATCCTTTAAGGAGTCTAATGAGTTCTTTATAAATAGACACTTGTAGATAAAACCATATTTAGCAAGATGAACAAAGAAATAATATCCATTTCAGTTAGCTATTAGATTAGATACTACTAACTCAATCAATTTTTACATTTTGACTCCAAGCACAGTGTTTTCTCTATACCTAGGTTTCTGTTTCCAACCTTGTGGTCTCAGATCATGGTTTATTCAACAAAGTACCATTGACTGGGTGGCTTAAACAACAGACATTTATTTTCTCATAATTCTGGAGGTTAGGAGTTTAAGATAAGGTGTTGACAGGGTTGATTTCTTGTGAGGCCTTTCTCCTTGGCTTGTAGATGGCAATGTTCTCCCTCTATCTTCATAAGGTCTTTCCTCTGTATGTGTCTGTGTCCTGATTTCTTCTTATAAGGACACCAGTTATATTGGATTAGGGCCCACCCTTCTAACCTCATTTTACCTTAATTTTTTAAAAGCCCTATCTCCAAATAAAGCCACGTTCTGAGGCACTGGGATGTTAGGATATCAGCATATGAATTTTGGCAAGGAGGGACAATTTACTCATAATACATTATAAATGTAATTTAAAAAATGTTTGAATGTAGACCACTTGTAAAGGAAGAAATTTTCACAGTTTCCTTAGTGTTAATATAAGTTATTTAAAAATAGTATCACTTAAAAATGTGCAAACACAATCGTAAGTCCAAGTAGATTTCCAAGTGAATACAACAACCCCAAACCGATAAAGTTCATGTTAAGAATAATGTAACGAGTTATGTTACGTTACTTTTTGTTGTTATTGTTTTACCTTAAATTATTATTGCTTTAATTTTGGTTATTGTGTTTTTCAGTTCTAAAATTTATATGTGGTTTTTCTTTGTATCTTACATTTCTTTGCTGAGATGTTCCATTTTTCATTGGTATACATAATGTTCATACTTGCTAATTGAATGACTTTTATGACGGCTGTTTTAAAATCCTCGTCACATAATTCTAACATTTTGGTGTTGGTATCTGTTGATTATCTTTTGCTATTCAAAGTGCGATCTTCCTGGTTCTCAGTATGAGTGGTATTTGATGGGCTCCATGAGACAAAATGAAAACTCAGAGAACTCACTGCCATGCTGTTGCTTGGGTCCCAAGATCCCTAACTGGTCTGCCTTCTTTTCTCCACCTTTCCAACTCTTCCTATGTTTTTAATGCCTGGTGTCTTTGGCTATACTTGGTAGAGGGAATAGGGAAAAGGTACCTGTACTTCATCTTTCCAGGAGCAGAAGTCTTGATTCTATTATGGAAGCATTTATTTTGAAACCGAATATTTCAAGAGTTGACTTGATCCTCTTGATTTTGAACTTGGTAGCCATCGTCTAAGTTATCAACATTATGATTGGCATTACACTTCCTTTGGTTAATAAATTTGTTTTTAACTGCCTATTCTTTATTCTTTCCTCAGCCAATCCACTTAATAGATACCCAGGGAAATTGTGATACCCATGCACCACCTCTGCTCAGACCCTGAACGTAAAGATAAATCCACAGGGGCTATTTTTTTTTAAGTTCAGCATACCTAATTACTGATCATGATTCCATTTTCCCACTTTCTCTTTTTCAGTTACCTGAAATCTTCATTTGTCATCACTGTTACTACAACCTCAAATACAAATGCAGAAAATTGCCTAGCATGAATTAGTGACAAAGTGACCCTGAATATATTTGTATTAATTTATTTTATTTCATCATCATAATGAAAATATTTTAAATTGTCATTGAATTTGTGGGCTTGGGAGGCTACATCTGTAGACCCATGGGAGCACACAAAGTCTGTTTTGAGAAGCTCAGGGATAGACTATTTCCAGATGCAGCTGATTAATGAGAAGAGTTACTAATGTGCTACAAGCTAGCCTGCAGGAGGCTGGTAAATATCCGGGCACACGGGCTAGGGAAGGGGACAGGCGGGCACCATCTGTGGCAGGCCAGAGTGACATTCCTTGGAACAGCCCTCAACTCATGACTCCCAGGAGTTAGTATATAAATACCCCAAAGGCTCTTTATAAAGTGCTTTTAGTTTGGATATCTCATTTGACCTATACAGCGATTCTGGAAGGAAGGAAGTTATATGAAACAAGACCTACAATGGAATGTAATCCCTATATTCTGTTTTGTTGTCTCATGTATCCCAAGAATACCACCTGGCACATTATAGATGCTCAGTAAATGACTCATAAATAGAAGAGGAAACTGATGCTCCTGTGAGTCATCTGATTAAACTGCTAGTGAGAGAGCCAGGACTTGAATGCTGGCCTTCTGACCTCCTCGCAGAGTGCTCCCTCTACTACACTTAGGGAGATTATTTAAATATACCAATCTCATTAGCCAGCTCTAAACTGCAGCAATGTCAATGGTTTTAGAGTCTATGGAATCAGCATACTTGTGAAAATTTTAAAGATTTTTATGGCATAAATTGCCAAGTCTGCTTGTTTATGTCACACAGACATTTGGGGGTCACTTCATTCCCACAGTGGCCATTTGGAGATGCACGACCCCATAAAATAGAGGCAACTAGTTTTTCTTAGCTCCAGGGTAGTTGGAACACATTATAGCCCTTGTTTTTATGTTTTTCTTCTCATCATCAGTGATGTGAACATCTAAAAGTCAATTTGCTTAAAGAAATCTTCCTTTAACATTTTAACTTGGGCTTCAAAGAAATCAATTCTTACCTCCTTAAAGGATTCTAATGAGTTCTTTAATAAACAGACACTTGTAGATAAAACCATATTTAGCAAAACGAATAAAGAAATAATATCCATTGCAGTTAGCTGTTAGATATGATACTAACTCATTAATCAATTTTTACATGAGTCATGCATCTTCCCCCAAGTGGATGGTTCTTCTGTGAAGCCATTTTGATGCTGGGGCACTGCTTTCCCTAAACTCCTTAAAGTCATCAGGCACATTAAAGGATATCCAATTTCATTGGTCTAAGCTGAGTGATCGCAATTCATCAAGGCATGAAAAGTCTGTCCAGTCTTGTGGAATATCATTAAATGGTTCAAGGACGTTTCTAATCTTAATGATGGCCAAGGGGGAGCAACTATTATGATGATGAATGGGAATGAATATCTGGAAAAAGTTCAAGGCATGTTATACTTACAAAGACTAATACATGTTGTTTATCCAAATCATCCAACTGATTAAAGAAACACACAAAGCCCAAGACAGTTAAAAGCAGAGACCAAATAGGGTTTGACCTACCCTGGTATATTTATCGCTGACCATGTCATGCGTATAAAATGTATTGCTCTACCAAGATGCTGTGTATATAAATCGGGATGGTCTTTTGAGGCTGATGTTGAGTAATATAGGCTGTCCAGTTTATTGCCTGGCTAAATATTTATATAAAATGAGTTCATTGATGATGGGGAAGCCTCCATAAAAGGAGTCTTTCAATGTTACTAACTGATTAGCTACAACCCCCAAGGCTTAGCAAGAGCTGGGTGATGGTAACATTTGGGACTTCTGCTCCTTAAACCAATTCCTGAACTGCTCAAAATTTTAATTCCTGACCTGAGTTAGGTTTTTGTGTGTGTGTCCAGGTAAGGGAATCCTCTCTTGGTACCAAGAGCAATGCAGAATCTGAAAGGAAAGGGGAAATTCTTTTTTGCTATACACCTAGAAGAATGCTCTTTGGAGCCTATCTTTTTTCTGGGAGAGCAGGTCTATTAAATGCACACTGTTTTTAGTACAGGGAAGTCAATGCGGGATTCAATGGGGAAGACCCATTTCACATTGTAAAGGCCAGAGAATAAATCCCTTATGCAGGGGACTTGGTTTTGGTTGACTTTTCTTGGAGCAGGAGGAGGAAAAATCAACTACATAGGTGGCTGGGAGGATGTTGGGCTATGGTCCAAAGACTTAATCATAGTAAATATCTTTTCAGTAGGTCTGAGAGTGGTATTTGTTGGGCTGAAATAGTGCAGACACTGCTTAAAGGATCATTTATAGATAAGAAGTAGAAGTTAGAAGTAAGTAGGAAGCAATAGAAGACTTAGAATTATAGACTTTCTTCACTTAGATTCTGACACACCTCATGATCCTGGTTTTCCTCAAACCTCCCTGGTTTCTCCTTCTCAGAGTCCTTTGATGGTTTCTCTTCTCTTCCTGACCTCTGCACATTGGTGGTCGCAGAGCTTGGTTCTCAGCCCTTTTGTCTCCATAGATAATCTGATGGCTTTAAGTATCATGCCTCCCCAAACTCCCAGCCTGAACTGCATCCAAGCTCCGTATTATCTACTTGATGTCTTTCCTGTGACACTGAATAGAGCATTTTCAAATTCACACATCCAAACAGAACCCTTAGCTTTTGTCTCCCTATCCTCTAACTACAGCCTGCTCTTCCCCTCTCTCCTGTCCCCTGCAGTTCACCATTTCAATTGATGATTATGTTGTTCTTATTTACCCAGTTGCTCAGGTAAGAAATCTAGAAGCTGTCTTTGAGTCCTGTCTTTTCCTCACCTCTACAAATGTCTCCTGAACCCAGTATTTGTCACCATCTCCTCCACTGCCATTCTAGCTCAAGCGCCATCCTGTGTTGCCTAGACTGCTGCCCCCCGACCAGCCTCCCTGCCCTCCATTCCCTGCTCACCACAGCCAGATAGAGCTCTGACACCAGATATGTGTGGGTTTCCTCACACACACCAAGCAATTCTCCTGTGAACACCAACTGGGTGTCCTGTAATTTAACTCAATTCTGACACAATCTACCCAGAGCCCGCATCAGATCCCAGGGGTTGAAAGTTCAGTGTCACAGGACTGCACTCCTCCTTCAGATGCCAGTTGCAAGTGCATAGCAAGTTGTCACTTATACTTCCGACCAACCAGCTATAAAGTGGGAGTTTTCACAACCCCCTCTTCCAGTTCAATTAATTCGCTAGAGTGGCTCGCAGAACACAGGGAAAACACTTTACTTATAGTTATTGGTTTATTAATAAAGGATATAATAAAAGATACAGATGAATAACCAGATGAAGACATATATAGAGGCAAAGATACCTGAGCACAGGAGTGTCAATCTCTGTGGAGTTGTGAGGCACCACTCTCCTAGCACATGGATATGTCTGCCCACCTGGAAGCTCTCTGTAGCCCATAGTTTCCCTACGGGGAGGCTTCATGACATGGGCATGGTGGATTATTAACTCCATTTCAGCTCCTCTCTCCTCTCTGGAGAATGGGGGGTGGGGCTGAAGGCTTCAAGTTCGTAATCGTGGCTTAATCTTTTTGGAGACCAGCTCCATTCAGGAGCCCACCAAGAGTCACCTCATTAGAACAAAAGATGCTCCAATCACCCAGGAAATTCCAAGGGATTTAGGAGCTCTGTGTGAGATGCCCCCATAACTCAGGCAATTACAAAGTTCTCAGTAGCTCTATGTCAGGAACTGGAGTCAAAAGACCAAATATTATAATAGAACAAAAGATTCTCCTAGAGCACCCCTGTTTATGAGAATATTAGGAGCTCTGTCTCGGGAACCAGGGCAGAGACCAAGTATTAGAACAAAAGATTCTCCTAGCACCCCTATCTCTCTGAAGTTAGAAAAGTTTTAGGAGCTCTGTGCCAGGAACCAGGGGCAGAGACCAATATTTCTTATTATTTTACACCCTATCCAATCATACCTCCTCAACTTCTGGCTCTAGGCAACCATTGATCTTTTTTCTGTCACTATAGATTAGTTTTGCCTTTTCTAGAATCCATATAAACAGAATCATGCAGTACGTATTTATTTGTGTCTGACTTTTTAAATTGTGTTTGTGAGATGAGTTCATGTTGTTGCATGTAACAATAGATCATTAATTTTCTCTGATATATATAGTATTCCATTGAGTGAATATACCACAATATATTTATCCACTCTACTGCTGATGAGCTCTAGGTTGTTTTTAGTTTGAAGCTATTAAGAAGAACGGGCCTGTGGATATTCATGTATGTCTTTGGCTGGGTATATGTTTTCATTTCTCTTGGGTAAATACCTAGGAATGAAAAATTCTGGGCTATATGGTATTTTACATTTATATAAGAAACTGCCACACTTTTCCTGAGTGGTTACTCTTCCATTTCTGTCATGACTCATCTTACCAGGGGCTTAAAGAACCTCAGGAAAAAGGGTGTTTTACAGTGAGAAACATGGATTTGTTGTCCTTTCTCTTTGGTTCCCCTCTTATTTGAAATACATTTATCTTTCTTTTGCATTTTGGTGAAAGACAAATAGCCAAAAGAAACAAAATATTTATCTGATCCTGAAGATAAAGGAATTGAAGACTATGCTAATGAATTCATAGCCCAAAAGAGTGAATTGTTTGTTCCTTCAGCTTGGGATAAGTCTGCCTTTCTCCTTATCACTTACCTAGAGATTACTCATTCTTCTTATTTTAGCCTCAATGGCCTAATCCTTTGCAGACTTTTTTTTGTTTTTTTTTAAGATTTCTCATAGTATGCCTATTAAATATGGCTCTTTTTTTAACCACTGAAATCCTTTCTTTATAGCACTCAGCAGTTTATAGTCACTTATCTTTGTGTGTTTAGTTAATTAGTGTCTTTCTCCCTTACTTCATGGAATGAGGAACCAAGCCTCTTTTATGTCCCCTGGCTCATAGTAGAGCTCAAAAAACATTTGAATGAATGAGTAAATGAAAGAACTGGAAAAGGGGTTAATAGAACAAGATTGCCAAGCCAACAGTGTGACTCTACAAAAAAAAGTGAAAATCTGCATCTGTTTGTCAACTGCTAGCTCCCCAAGAAGACCACAGCAGTCCTCTGTTGATCAATCTAAGCTGAGTGCATTACTTACTGCCAGAGGGAGCACAACACCTTGACAGACTCTTAAGGTATCTTAGAAGGAAGAGGTCAAGGGCAGATATGCATAAGGTTTCAGGTCTGGTTTTGAGTGGTTTAAGGCAGACCTTTCAATGTGGAGATTCCAGCTGGGCAGAGTCCACGATTTAATAGCTTGGGACTGAAGGGCACAGAAAGGTAAGAGTTTTAGAGCAAGTCTTGCTTTGATAACCAAGAAGGTCTGCTTCATGGAGCAATCTGTTGACCTGAGACAGGGTGCTGGTTGAATAGTTCTTTGTTTGAAAAAAACAGATTTTCAGGAAGATCCTGGAGCAAACATTGAAGCTATTTATTGGCAAGAATGTTCTGGAACAAACAATAAAGTCATATTGATGTAGGCTTAATTCTGATACTTAAAGTTATGAGGCCGCAGGCAGCTCCTTAGTCTCAACACCCAGTTCCCTATAATTGAGTATAGGAAGGCAGATTACTTCTCTGACCTTTATGTGCTGAATGAAGAGACTGTGCATTACAACAATTGCTCCTATTGTTGATTGTTAAATCTGGGACAATGGGAGGCATGACTGGGATACCAACTGCTGCATTCCCAGCTCTTGAGTTTAAGCCATAGACCTCTTTTTATATAAGATATTAACATCCCAACAGTGCATCCTGGAACCAACATATGGAATTATGGTGCTTCTTTCTTTTTGCCCTTTCTCTGACTTTCTTTTTTATTAGGATTGCATTACTAGACAAAACCTTAGCTCTCCTGTCAAAAATCCAGTGGGAATGAAGAGTGGGAGGAAATCCCAACAGCGTGTTAGTTGAATAGCGGATGGCTCTAATGAGTGCTCAGCATTTGGGGGACAGTAGTGGTTGAGTTACAAGCAAGTTTTCACATGGTATCAACATGGCTATTTTTCTGCCAGTGTAAGAATGTGAGGAGTCCTGTGAGATCTCCATGGGACTCTTTGGGGATGGGGGGGTCTCCTTGACCAAAATAAATGGGACTGAGGGTTTGGGAGAGCAGAAAGAGTTAAACATAGAGGCAATTAAGTGCAGCTAAATTAAGTTGTCATTTCTCCACCAGTCACATCTCTGGCTATGTGGTGAACCATTCACCTGGCTGAAATGGAGAACAGAGCCAGTCCATAAAGCACTCCAAAGCCACCATCGCCATCACATTACACATAATTTGCAGCCAAGGCTTGACACCCCAGTGTTGGAGGAAGCACGCTGAGGTTTGTGCAATTCCTCAGCCACGTGTATGGTGGGTAGGGATGTAGGAAACTTTCTAGCCATGGAAAATAAACATCTCACCTCCAAAAGGGTACAGTCTTGAAACATCGCGGAACAAAGACACAGTATTGTGAGCTTAGCCAAGAATTTCCCAAAAGGGAGGGTGGAGCTTGGGCATGGCTTTCCTTCTCTTCCCTTGCATAATATCGTCATATCATCTGGGGGTAGTGTGTGTAGACGGGAGCCTTCACAAAGATGGTTGTGCCACAATTTATGGCTCCCCTCAGCAACTAAATCTTTGTTCTCTGATCTATAGCCCGGCAACTGTAATTTCTCTCTTCCATTTTAAAAGGGTTTTTTTTTTTTGTAAAATATATGGACATAATTCTTCCTACTCTCAAGTCCTACTGCTCAAGACCCACTTTCATCTCTTAGCTGTTTCTTCTGTATTTATAACTTTGCTTATACTCCTTCTGGATGTGTCCATTTTAGACCCTGTGTGCTGCCTTTCTACTGTGTTAAATTAGAACATACCATTATACACCCTCTCCCCTTTTCCTTTTCCTTTTCTTCTAACATAATTATGCCACAATTTCCAGCTAAATTAATTGTCATTGTTCATATTATTGTGATTGGTAAACATGGTTCACCCCAGAACCAAGTAGTGATCTGTGATCTTTCCTGTACAATGTTTTATTCTGTTGTTTTTCACTTGCAGAGTTTTCTGGGTCTTACATTAACTTTTTCCATCAGATCTGCCAATGCTCACTGATAGCTTTTCGAAAAGCTCAAACATATCAGATAATTTATTTGTCTATTTTTTTCTCTGAATACCTCCCTGATGGACCCCTCCATCTTCCTTTTTAGATGCAGTCTTTAGGGCTGCTGTGCAGTTGTCACCCCGAAGTATTTCTTCACCATCACCCTGTGACCTCCCTTTCTGGATTCCCATGTCTTCCACTTTCTTGGCTTCCTCCCTCCTTTTGTAGGGTTATGGTCTCTAGTGGATTCCTAAGAGCGAGCACATGGAAGGCAATTATTTTTTAGTTTAGGAATGTGTCTGAAAATGTCTTTTTTCTTCCCTTCAGAATTATTTATAATTTGCCCATATGTAGATTTCTGGTTGAAACTCAATTGTTTCACTGCCTTCTAGCACACATGTTGCTGTGACCGTCCTGTGCAAATCTCATTTCCAATCCTCTGTGACCTTTCTCTCTCTTTGGGATTGTTTTTAGGATCTTTTCTTTATTTCAGTAAATCTCAGCGTGCTGGTCACTCCACGGACCCTTTTGATCTCAAGACATTTTCTGCAATTATGGAATTTTTCTTTGATTATTTCTTTGATAATTTCCTTCCATATCTTTTCTCTAAGTCTCTGGAATAACTATTATTTGGATTTTGAATCATTGAGATTATTTCTCTAAGACTCTCACCTTATCACCCTTTTAAAAAAATCATTGTCTATTTGTTCTACTTTCTGAGAGGTTTCATCTACTTTATTTTCCAAGCCTTCTACTGATTTTTTTAAAAAAAAATTAGTCATCTTTTTAAAAATGTATGAGTTTTTTATTCTATGATTCATTATTTTCACAGTATTCTGTTCTTATCTCATGAATGCAACATCTTCTCATTTAAATCTAAGAATATTAATTTTATTGAGATTTTTGGAGATTTCTTTAAAAGACCTCCACATTATCTTTGTGTTCTTCATGTTACTTTTCTTTTTATTTCTTTAATTTGGTCTCTGTCTTTTATGTAGAAGGCACTCCTCAAATGTCTGGTGATCTGTTCCTATTTATGGTAAAGTACTTAAAATAGGATGGAAAGCTTTGTGTGCAGGGGAGGCTTCCCAGTGGAACGAGGCAGTGGGCCAGCTGCTCTGTAGGAGGACTTACAGGCGTCAGAACTAGGTGGTCAATTTCCCTAAAGAAGAGTCTTCCAATCCCCTTAACAGGGACTTATGCTTAACTGCTGGAACAATAGGGGGTGTATCACCCACTTTCTGGAGTTGTAGATACTTGAGCTGACTATAAAAGTCATGTCATGCAAGCTGCTGAGTATGTGCCACAGTGGTACCTAAGTTGATTTTAGAGTATGAATGGCTAAACATCTTTCCTTGTATATACATTGACTTACTTTAGTATGTGTTAGCAAAAATGTAACTAGCACATTAAACCCCTGATGTCATGGATAGTATTGCTTGAGATAAATTAAGTAAATGAGGGTGAGCCAAATTAAAAGTATTAAGGTAAGTAAGAGTACAGGAGAAATATAGACAAGGCAAAAAATCATGAGGAAGATACCCAAATGACTAATATTTAGGAAACATCATAACAAAGAAAGGGAAGACATCTTTTATTGCAGTAAGAAAGAGTAGAAAAAGGACTCCATGTAGAATTGCTAGCCAAAGCAAAGAGACAGAGATGCATGATGGGGACATTGCAGTTCCTCTGTAGGTATGGCGAGTGGTAAGAGGTGATCAGGGATGGATTATAAAGAGTCCTGTATCTCCTTGAGTATTATTTTTGAAAACTGGTTCAATGGTTCTATAACATCTGTGAGAGAGTATGGTTGCTTGTTGTGACTGACCCAAGCTAAGGCCAACATGCCATGATTTACCTTTGAATTATTTATGAGTATTAAGAAAAGAATATAAACATATAAACTGGCTTCTACTGCCACCCAGCAAGCTACTGGTGTGTCTTCTGACTCCACCCCAGCACCAGCTAGGTGACAATATGTCCATCACCTCATTGGATATAGTGTGCTGAGAGAATATAAATTTATTTGAACCCAAATCTCAGAAAACCTTAACCAGTAAGGTAGATCTGCTATAAAATCTAAGTTAATGCATTCCCAATGAGCAAACTTATAATAAATTTTTGGATTTTTCGTCACTCTAGATATTCCTGCTTTCTGCATCACCAGAATGGCTATTTAAAGTTAAATTCATTAAAATTAAATAAAATTAAAACTTCAGTTCCTTAGTCACATTGGCCATGTTTCAAGTGCTTACTAGTCACCTGTGACTAGTGGCTACTGTATTGGATATCAAAATATACAACATTTTCATCACCAAACATTCTATCAGATAATGCCATTCTATGGTTATAAAAAGCCTACTTTAAAATTAAATTTTTAAAAATTTACATAAGTAAAAGTGACATTTGTGTGTGTATGCAGTTCTGAGTTTTGGCACAAGTATAGGTAAAAGTAATGACCACCACAATCATAGTACAGAAGAGTTCCATCAACCCCTCAAATTCCGTAATGTCATTCCTTTAGAGGCAAACCCTCTTCTCACCCCAAGCAACCACTGATCTATTCTCTTTTCTTGTAGTTTTACCTTTTGAAGAATGTCATATAAATGGAATCATACAGTATGTAGCCATTTGAGACTGGCTTCTTTTATGTACCTTAAAGCCTTTAAGATTCATCCATTTTGTGGCATGGCCCTTTTATTGCTGTGTAGTATTCCATTACTGGTTATACCATAGTTTGTTTACCCATTCCCCCACTGAATGACATGATTTTTTTCCCCCTGGTTTTTGGAGTTTATGAATAAAGATGCTAAAACATTCATTACCAGATGTGAGTGTGAAGATAGGCTTTCATTTCTTTAGGATAAATATGCAGGAGTAGGGGTTCTGGGTCACATGGTAAAGATGTCTAATTTTGTTAAGAAACTTCCAAACAGTTTTCCAGACTGCCTATACTGTTTTGCATTCCTGCCAGCAATGTATGAGAGCTCCAATAGCTCTGCATCTTTGTCAACATTTGGCATTGTTAATTTCTTTAGCCATTCTATTAATGTGTGTAGTGGTGTCTTATTGTGGGTTTAATTTGCTCTTCCTTAGTGGCTAATGATGCTTAGCTTCTCTTCTTGTGCTTGTTTGCCATCTTTGTATCTTCTTTAGAGAGGTACCTGTCCAAATATTTTGCCCATTTTAAAATTAGGTTTTTTGTTTACTTACTATTGAATTTTTTGAGTTCTTTATATACTCTGATTATAGGTTTTGTGAGAAATGTGATTTGCAAATATTTCTCCCCGTCTGTAGCTTGCTTTTCATTCTTTTTCACAGAGCAAAATTTTAAATTTTGATGGTTCTGATTGCTGTTGCTTTATAATATGTCTTAAAATGGCATAATGTGATTTCTACAACTTTATTCTTTTTCAAAATTGTTTTGGTTCTTTTAGTTTCTTTGCTTTTCCACATAAATTTTAGAGCCAGTGTTACTATATCTACAAAAGAAAATTTAAGATTGGATTTTAGTTAAGTCCTTAAATTATTTTGTGGGAAAATTAACACCTTAATATTGTTGACTCTTCCAGTAGGTCTCTCCATTTATTTAGATCTTCCTGGATTTGTTTCAGTAATGTTTTGTAATTTTTATTATACAGATTCTGCATATACTTTTTACATTTATACATAATTAGGTCACTTTTAATTGTTTTTTAAATTTTGATTTCTAATTGTTGATTGCTAGTGTATAGAAATATATTTAGGTTTTTTTTATGTTTACCTTGTATCTCATGACCTTGATAAACTCATTTATTAGTTATAGGAGTTTTTTTGTAGATCTCTTGCGAATTTCTTCATAGGCTATCATGTTGTATGTGAATAGGCAGAGCCTTCTTTCTATAATAATATCAGGATTTTGGTAACAATATACTGAGAGATCAGATAAACATTTCAAGTCATGTAAAACAAAGCTGGATAATCTGGTACCCTTGTTTTTTCATTTATCTCTTCCTGATTTGAACTCCTTTTAGATCATCTGTATGCTTTCCCTCTCATGCCCCCAATCATAAGGACTTTTGTGTAAATATCCTCCCAGTGAAATGGACTTATAGTAAGAGTGGTTTTGGTGACTTGGTTCTTGTGAAATAATAACTATTCTAAAATTGAAATCAACTTTGCTAGTTATTCTCAAGGATTTATAACTTTATGCCCAGAAACCCCCTTGAATAAGTTATTCCATATAGTTATTTGGGGGTAAATGTTACATGTTTAGCACTAATAATAATAAAATGAAACTGAAGAGCTGGGCACGGCGGCTTGCTCCTGTAGTCCCTGCTACTCCAGAGGCTGGGGATGGAGGATTGCTTGAGCCCAGGAGTTCGAGACTGGCCTGAGCAACATAACAAGACCCCCGTCTGAAAAACAAAAAAAGAATAAAACTGGAACCAGACATCTTTTTGGTCCAAAGGCTCCTCGGGGCCTTCTGATAATGGAGTAAAGAACATCAGTCCGAGCAATGAGACAGCCTCTGGAGCCAAGGAGGGAAGGGGCTGATGTTCCTGCTACCTCACAAGGCCCCAGGAACCAAACCACAGCTAGTGTCTTCCAGACATCGAGGTTCCATCATTTGTTTATAGGAAAAGGGTCCTCCCACCACTGGATAATCCCTCAAGGGTTTTTCAAACAGCCTAGCCCACACAAATGACAGGCTGAAGTTAACTGTACTGCTCTAATTAGGGACTGTCAAAAATACCAACATGCGGGAGGTGGCGGGACATGGGTGTTTTGCACGTCAGAGTTGCTGGCTCTTGTATGATGCACTTGATTTGCTGTTGGTCCAGAATTGTCCTAGGAAATAAGAATAAAGGGGAGGGAAATATTCCTTTAGGCCTTCCATAGCTCATATGCTGTGTGTCACTAATCCCTCAACAAAACAGGAAGAAACATAGATGCTCAGAGCCAAAAATAAAGCCCAGGTGCCATGTCCGGAAGTCCTGAAGACAAGACGAAGGGAGTCTTTTAATTAGGTCTGACCAGCCATAATAAACCTATGGAGCCAGAACTCACTGCTCCCTGTCATGCACTACACCACCCATACAGTGGTGTCGGGAACTAAAAATGCACACCATTTGAGTGAACAGAAAAAAAATATCAGTCACCGTGAAATCCACTATGCTAGGGCCCTAGGAACTGGCTGCCTTGCTAAGTTTCTTTATTAGTAATGCATATCTGTGAGTGGATTCTATCAAATCCAATCTCTCTGCCTCTCAGTCACTATTTCTATTTGGGGGGTGGGGGGCGGTTCTAAAAGGTTCCGGGAGTTTTTGATAAGAACTAGTTTTATTATTTTCTTCATCAATAAATATTCACCGACATTCGGCCACATCTGAACTTTTGACATGCTACAGCCACTTCATCTTAAAATGCAAAGTGAATTTAATTGTTTTTCTTATTAATGAAGCAACATACACATACTGTAGAAAAAATAGAAATACAGAAAATAGAAGACAAGTTGCTACTCACACATTGGTATGCACATTTAAGACTAGGATTTCTCCGCATCAGCATTACCCCATCATTTGGTGCTGGAGGATTCATCGTAGGCTGTTTATCAGCATCTCTGGCCCCTACACACTAGATGCCAATAATGACTCATTCCTCATCTGCCCCTCCTGTTGGTGCAATCAAAAATACTCTAGATATTGCCAAATGTCTCGGGGGCAAATAGCTCTCAGAAGCACTGCCTTGTGCCATTTTGGTTTCAGGTTGGGTTTGTTGATTGAATTCTGCCACTCACTCCTTTTCCCCTCCAGGGGTCTAGATGACACGTATAAGGAATTGAGGCAAATGGAATAAAAGTTGTCAGCTTTGTTGATTGTCCAAATTGAGGCAACTGGGATGCTGGGTGAGCGTGACACTGTTTTCACTTACCTAAGACAATCTGAGAATCTAGGACCAGAAAGGGGAGATGCGGTTGGGCCTGCTGGAAGAGGCAGGAAAAGAGCCTATGGCCCTTGGGAGCAGGTTGAGGAGCCCAGCAAGGTCTGTTTTAGGGTTTGAGACAGAATGACTCCCATCTACTTGTGAGCTAACGTGACTTTATCATAAGTCACTCTCTCTCTGTTGGAGGGTGGGTACTTCCTCCTCAGTACCTCTGAGAGAACCAAGTAGTCAGGGGAAGCTTCTGTTTTATCAGTCAAGGCAGGAATGTGGGAGGCAGGCAAAGAAGGGCTTCCCACACTGAGTTCTTTTCTGTGAATATGTAAACACACATAGGTATTTTAAACAAAAACAGTATCATACGGTACACAGTGTTTTGTAGCCTTTTCAGAATCACATCGTACATACTGTTTCACAGTCCTTTTTCTGTTACCATATCAACACGTTTCACATTAAATTATTTAAGACATATTTTTAAAGGACCGCATATTGCTTGTTTTTACGTGATGTATTTGGCCAGTTCACTTTCACTTTTATGAGCACACTTGAACTTCTAAGTAGTGAAGACTGCACAGGCAGCCCTGATCATTTCCCAAAGACCAGTTATTAGAAGCAGAATCTTTGGTTCAATTGTATATTGAAATGCCCTCTCAGAAAGGGCCCCCAAATTATACGAAGCTCGAGGAACTAAGATAAATGTGGCGTAAATCACGAGACAGTGACCTAACAGCAGCACCATATATTTTTCTGGCTTCTCTGAAGCCCTGATGACTGCTGAAGTCTGGGGCCCCCAGTTTCAAAGGCTCTAGCCTCGATGTGAGTTTTGCAGCCTCCCAGCAGCCGTCAATCTTGAGGTCCCCTGGAAGACTCTCCTCTTCCATCCCTGGATACTCTTAACTCCTGCTACACCATATATGAGTTGCCACTGGCACGGTGTTGTGGACAGAAGCCCTGCCAACTTCTGGCTTTGGCCTTGCAGATGAGGTTAGGTGCATGTCCATTGGCCATGGGCTCAACTAGAGAAGACTATGGTGCAGAAAATAATCTTCAGGCTTTGTGAAGCTAATTCCCAAGAATTCCAGTTTTGAGTTGTGGGGATTGTCACTTGAGTGCTTTTACTATCTTTACTAAGAATCTAGGTGTCGCCACTTTTATATTTGTATTTCCAGCCTGGGTACCCCATGAGGAAGAGCTACCGAGATTTACCTACATAATTCCTTCTGCCCCAGAAGTTCATAGAAAAGTAGCCTTTAACCAGGGTGGATTTTAAACACCCGTACCAGTTAAATACTGTCTAGAAATCAAAAGCTCACTTTGTTCCAGGAGACATTATATCTTTTTTCTTCTTCTCTCTAAGTTTCCCAACTTAAACATGACCCCAAAAGGCGCCGTCTTAAGTCATGAAGCAGGAGACAGACGGAATGCCAAGGTTAATATTTGTGTTTGGAAGCATGGCCCCTGTCAAATGGGCAGGAGCCCTCAAGCTGCCTCCAAGGTTTCTCTTAGCCAGTGTGTTGGCCAAACAGTGCTGTTCTTCATTCGTGTTTTACGGGTTGGGAGGGAGCTGAATGTTGTCATGGGAAGAGACTCTGGGCACACGGAGGCTGCGACAGTGGTGGGTCCTGCTCAACATCTCCAGCTGCCCCCTCCAACATCAGGCCAAGTTTGGAAAACCCACTGGGTTTGGGGAAACAGTGGCACGATGGGGTTGGCTCGGCTAACAAGCATCCAGTGTTCCACTCACTCTGAATCCAGTGCCAGGGCCCATACTTCAGAGACACTGATGGCTCTGTTTTGCTAGCCTTGTGTCACTGAACTGGGGGAAATTGTGTGCTAGACTTCCCTCCCTCTTGCAATGCGTAGACCTGCCAGGGAGCGGGTCTGGAGCTGTGGCATTGGATACATGCAAGGGTGTTCAACTCAAGGAGGCAACATACTTTTCCCCTGGCACTGTGTGGAGGTCAAGGATGCTCAGACTCCCCCAGGGAGGGATGGGGGAGCTGCACTGTCAGCCCCTCAGCATTGTCTCATGAACCAATTCCATGAGGCTGTGGATGTGGCCCTGTCCATCCATTGGTGGTCTCCAGCGCCCAAAGGCCTTACAGGTCAGAAAGCAGAGCTGATGTGGAGAAAAAAGTCAGCCAACAAAATTCTCTACTTTCTGATTACTACTATTTAAAAAATATCTGACTAGGCATGGTTACTTATGCCTATAATCTCAGCACTTTTGGAGGCTGAGGTGGGAGGATCGCTTGAACCCAGGAGTTCAAGACCAGCCTGGACAATATAGTGAGACCCATCTACCAAAAAAAAAAAAAAAAAAAAAAAAAAAAAAAAAGATTAGCTGGGCCTGATAGTACATACCTGTAGTCCCAGCACTTTGGGAGGCTGAAGTGGGAAGATCACTTGGGGCCATTTCGAAACCAGTGTGGGCAACATAGTAAGACCCTATCTTCCTTATTATTATTATTATTTTTAAATTAACTAGGCCTGGTGGTATGTACCTGTAGTCCCAGCTTCTTGGGAGGCTGAGGCAGGAGTATTGCTTGAGCTCATGAATTTCAGGTTGTAGTGAGCTATGATCATGCCACTGCACTCTAGCCTGGGTGACAGAGCAAGACTGTGTCTCTACAAAGAAAAAAAGCAGAATCGGTATTCATACAAACAAGGACTAAATAAGAAGCAAAAATAATTGGGTAAAGGTGGATGGACTGGGAATGAATATTTTAAACTCTGGTTTCTTTATTTTCTATAATGTGGTTATAATTTTTTAAAGCTTGGAAAAAAACAATTCTAAAATGTATAATTAAAAATAAAATCACACTTTTAAAAAATGGAGAAGAACCAGCCCTGGAATTTTCACCAGTTTTAAAAGGTAGAGTCAGGGCAGGTCAGTGTTTCCAGGCATCCAGCCTGGTGAGTGCACGCCAGCGTGTCTGAGCCCGGGAGGTGGGGCGTCGAGAGTTAGTGGCGGCTGGCTAACTGGACTCCCTTACCTGTGTGAGGCTGATTTCCTTACACGGATTCCAGCTCAGCAGAATCCTGGAAGACTTAGGGCTTTTGCTATGCCTCAAGCCAAAGAAACCTTGGAGGCCACTCGGGCTGATTTCTGGGCCTACTGCAGCTATTAATCACGTCAGCCACCCGGTGAGCCCGTTGTGGAGGCAGCACGTGGCCCGCACAGATGGAGAACATGGGCACAGCACGCGAGTCGTGGGGCATGACTTGGGAATACCAGGCCCCAGTGGGGCAGGGCAAAGGCGAAAGACGCTGTAGGACTCGGCCTCACACCAGGGACTTCCCCCTTACACCAGGTATGGACTGCGTGGGCTAACCTCATATTTTCCTACCAGGAGATTGGATGTTACCAAGTGTAGCCAGGACATCTTTGAGAGGATAAAGAGATCATTCTAGAAATCCTCCCTGGGTTACAGATACCTCTGACCTAAAATGTCTGATTTTAGGTCTCTCTCTCTCCCATGAAGGTAAAGACTCTCTCCCCTATCTCTTCCCTCCCAACTTCCCATCCCTCATATAGACACTCTCCCCTGCCTCCACTTAAGTCAGTCGCACCCTTTTCACCAGGATCTGAAAAGTCTAATTCTAATTGCTGTGTTGAAGGAAAATTTGGGCTTGGGAATCCAGTCCGGGCAGGTGTATGTAAATATAGATACTCTGTAAGCTTGAGGTCATCCCCACGACCTGTCCCCTATATCCTGGATGTCAAAACCAAGGGTCTTTCCTGGCCTTTTTTCGGTCATGCTTCTCCCCATCCCAGGATGAGATTCCTGCTGGTGCCACACAACCAAAAAGTCAATTGAATGCCAGGAAAGAGAATATTCCTTAAAAAAACAAAGAAAGATGGAATCTGCCTGTAGTGGAGTAATTGAGGAAAGGGAGGAGGTAGGGCATTTGCAAACAGAGGGGCTGCAAGTGAGAGCATTCCTCAGCGGGTAATGATATGGAAGTGTGCAGAAGCCAGGTGGGCTGGGAGGACCAACAGGAGGCTTGCCTGGCCCTAGTGGTGGCCTTTGGAAATGGTGCCCAGTTAGGCTTGGGAGTCCTCTCAGGTCCTGGATTCTGTAGGAATGGGCTCTATTTGTTAGGGTCCCTTGTGTCTTTCTTCCCCCAGTCGTCTGCTGGGAGACCTTCAGCAGATGCTCAGCAAATGGAAGTCCCCGGTGAAAGAAAGAGGTATGAAACTGTAAGGAGGTGGAAATGCACTTCCCTGAGTTGAGGAGAGCTCTGCATTTTAGGATAGGCATGGGCCATCTTTAGGCCAGGAGGACTTTCCTACTAACTAAGGAAAGCAGGAACCACAGTGCTTGGCCCAGACCTGGCTGCCCCTGAGCAATGGAACTAGAGCCAACAAGGAGAACCGCCTAGAAAGGAAGTAAGTAGATAGATTTAATTTGTTTGTCCCTTGGTGCAGGTATGGCTTGCAGAGTCTCCTCGGCTTTTGGATTTGGAAACTTTCACGTGGGTGAGAACTGAGCTCAGCATTGTCTCCAGAGCCAAAAAACAAGTACCTGGGGAATGAGGCCCAAAAGGGCCATTTCCAAGAGCCAAACTGTGCCTCCCTCAGGCACTGGGGAGTCTCTGCTCTCCCAAGAGTGGTGGGTGAGGCTGGCCAGGGTTTCTGGCCTCCAGGCGTATCTGATACTGGCCTCCTGCCGGACCTCGTTTAATACCTGCATGTGGGTGGAGAGAATCATAGGAGGAATTTCTCATTTTTCCCACTCACACAGGAATGCCACCAAGCAGGGCTCTGCCTGGGGTCAGAGGGGCAAGTGACCGGACATTTGCCCTCACTGGCCAGATCCTTTCCTGACCTTCTGCATCTGACTGTATTGCAATATTTCCTCAGGAGAAGGCTTTGTTCCAGAGGCTCAGCCAGCAAAGAACATGAGAGCAACTTTTTGCTCTTTTTGAGACATTCTGTCCTGTATCTGTGCCAGTCACGTCCTCTAGTTTCTCCTTGTCCCAGCCTGAGATGGGTTTTTGGAAGTGGCAAGAAGTGACTGGAGCTGGGTGGGTCCCCACCCCCTATGTGCACTCTGCTGGGAGTAGGTGACCCCTCTTCATCCCCGTCCAGAGGGGAGGATATGATTCATTGAAAGAGACAGTCCAAGGCCCTTTGCAACCTTTTGTATCTCGTGTGAAATCTCCAAACTTGCAAACAGAGAAAACCTGAGCCAGATGTTGTCATCCAAGGACTGGGAGTTCCACAAACTCCTCAGGCTGGGATTGTCTCTGATTAGCTGGTGAGGTGAACTTGCCTTGTCACCAGGCTGGGCAACCTGACAGGTCATGCCTCTGACTTGAGCAACTCTGGCTGTCCAGGAGCACTGAGCACTTAAGAAGGAAGACAGTCTTCTTATTTTGTGCCCCAAGGGCCCGTCACAAGCTCTGCTGATCATCCCCACGAGGTTCCAGGGCCTCTGACCACAAAGCAATACTCCCTCTCGGCCCATCTCAATGCGCATGGCAGACAGAACTGAGCCATTCTCCTCTCTGAAAGAAACATCCCAGAAATAGCTGAAAGTCAAAACAAACATAAAAACAAACAACCCATCCAGACATGCAATATGTGCCCTGCTGGGAAAACAAACTCTGTCTGAGTTTTTGGGCAGAGAAGACTTGGGAAGGCCAGTTCACATGTGTGGCTCAGGAAAACTGGCTGAGTATTACAGTCGATTGCTAAAATGGCCACACAGTCTTCCTAGCCTTGCATGTGACTTTGCAGCTCCTCTCTTCAAGGGGTGGAGTCGATTTCCTCACCCTCTGAGTCTGGGCTGGCTTGTGACTTGCTTCGACTAAGAGAATGTGGCAGAAATGAGCATATCCCAGTTCTGAGCTTGAGACTCAGGTGGTATTGCACACTTTCTCTCACTCTCTTGTGACCCCCAAATGAACAAGCCCAAGCCAGCATGTGGGGGGAAGAGGAACATGTACTCGTCATCCTGCCAAGAGCCCTCCGACCTCAGACCTGTGATCGTGGCCATCCTAGAATAACCAGCTACCAGCCGACCCTCAATTTGATCACAGACACGTGAGAGAGCCTAGCCAGTCAGCTCAGATGAGAAGAACCATCCAACCCTTTCATAGAATTTCAAAGAATGATAAATTGTTGTTGTCTTAAGTCGCTGAGTTTTGGGATGGTTTGGGAATCATATCCCACTCCCCAGGGTTACTCTGAGGATCATATAAGATAATGCTACACCATAAGTCCACATGAAGAGTTAGTTGAATCCTATTACAGACTTATAGGATTGGAAGAGACCACAGAAAGCATCCAAAATATGCTTCACTTTCTCAAGCTCACATTATCTCATTTAGTCTTCAAAAGTTCCTTGAAATATTGTGAGTATGTCATCCCCATGTTACAAAAGAGAGGACTGAATCCCAGAAGTTAACTTCCCAAGGGCTGTTTGTGCCGGGTAAGTGGTGGAGCTAGCTTTGGATTCAGCTCTGTGTGACTTTAAAGGCCATGTTCTTAACTACTGGAATAAAAAAAAAACATTGGTTCGTATATTTAAAAGCTACACTTGAGGCATGTTCACCCAAATGAGTGAAAGGGATTGGAAAAGGAAAGACAAAAGTATCTCGTTTCCAGAGAATTAGTTTTCATGCTGATTCTCTGGTACATGATGACATGTGATGACATGATACGAGTCCTACCTGTAGCACAATTATGAGCCCTGGGGCTACCAGGCTCAGTCTGGGTGACCTGCTTGGGAAATGAACCTGGCTCTGCACATGGCTGATAGCTCAGCCGGTTTTTAGAATTGAGAGCTTCTGTCTACTCATTCTCCAAGCTGTAGGTTTGCGTATTTGCTAGAACTCACTGAAGAAGACTCAGCATGTAACATGCCTGAAAGAGGGAAGTATTTGCAGTTACAATACTTGAATTTAAGCTGCAGTTACTTCCTGGGCAACTTCAATCTCTCTGTGCTTCAGTTCTCTTACTTCCAAAATAGGGATGCAGGGGTCCTCAAACTTTTTAAACAGGGGGCCAGTTCACTGTCCCTCAGCCCGTTGGAGGGCCGTTGGAGAGTGCGACGCACATTCCACACATGCGCACTGTGGGCCCTGGACGAGTTGGCTGCTAAGCAGGACAGGCAGCAGCGGCAAAAACACCTGGCAGGCAGGATAAATGTCCTCGGCGGGCTGCATATGGCCTGCTGGCCGTAGTTTGGGGATGCCTGGATTAGAGTAATGAGATAATGAAAGCTGAGGCACCATGGAAATATCGTTGTTTATTATTATTATTATTATTACAAGGGTAAAAGCATTACTTGAGTTTATTTCAATGGCAAATTTGAAATATTTGGGATTAAACAAAAAATATTTGACCTCCTTCTCAAGCAAAAGTCCTTGCAATTATTTATTGTATACTTCAAAATCACTGAAAGGGTGGTGGAATTGGAATGTTTCTAACACAACAAAATGATAAATGTTTAAGGTGATAGATATCCCAGTTACCCTGACTTGATCATTACACATTGTATGCTCGTATCAAAATGTCACATGTACCCCATAAATATGTGCAACTGTTATGTATCCATAAATACTAAAAATTTAAAACATAAATAAAAGATAAATCTAAGCAAAAAAAAAAAATCAGCAAACACTCTTAGAATAATGTATACTGGTATGATGGAGTTCTTGCCAGATGATTGGGTGTACCAGTTGGGAATACTGCATATACAGAAAACTCAATTACCAGTAGTTGAAATAGGCAGTTATTTTCTCACTTCATAAAAAGTCTGGAGGTGGGAGGCGATTGCTGGCATTGGTTTGGTTGTGCATTGATGCCTGGGTGCCTACACTGTCATCTTTAACATATGGGCTGTCCTCATGCTAACTGTCTCACGGTCCCAAGGTAGCAGCTGTAGCTCCTATCTAGGAAGGAATATGGGAGAATCTACAATTTTCCCAGAGATTTTTTTTCCCCTGTTTAGGTCTCATGGACTAGAAATGTGTCATATGACCACGTAAGCTGCAAGGGAGGCTGGCTAGTATTTACCTTTTTCAGACTCTGTAGTGGAGAGAGCCAGGTGAGAAAATACTTGGGAATGCATTGACCGAACTCACTACCAGTGATCTCATTAGGAGAAATTTGAGTACTTAAGCATTCATTTTTGTTTTTGTTTGTTTTACTTTTTGCTTGCTTGCATTTCCTGACATTTTTGTAACAGACATATTTTGTTATTTAATAATAAGGAAGAAACTTTTTAAGAACTGTTTTTAAAGGAATCAAACAAAAGACTTCAACCTACCGTTTGCATATTGAGCATGACCCGGGGACTGCTTGATTATACACATGTTGCCTGGCTATTGCCTCTTTTCCTTTCATCTCCTAAACCAAGCAGAAGATTAATGTTCAACACTATGAAAGGTTGACACACTGTCACCTGCAATGTTTGGGGGGAACAAAGATCATGTCTACTTGAGTTAATCTATATTATATCCTATGTAGATCACTTTTTGGATTGTTGGTCTCTACAAAAAAAGTCACATATAAGAAAAGAACAAAGCCTTGAGACACATAGGAAATCAGTTCAAAATCAGTAACGGCTAAATGTCAAACTTTGGTAGGGATGAGGTATGCAGGAAAAGTTTATAATCAGAATTTCTGTTCTCTGAGTCTGGGAGAAAAATCACTAGCTGTTATTGACAAAGTGGCTGCTAAGCAAATAAAGAAGGTGAAAAATGATGGTACCAGGAGATATTGCTCTCGGCAGCATGTAACAGATTAGCTCATGTTGTCCTCACCAATGAGACCAGTCTTAGGGAGAGGGCAAAAATGTGGCTTGATTTAGAGCTGATGATGTCATGTGTCTAGTGTTACTGAAGATCAAAAGAAAGCTGGCCTGTAAAACATTGCTAATAAAATGAGAGCAAAGGCTAGACTCTTCTCCTGGGTGTGTCAAAAGGAAGTTTTGCTGTGCACCAGGCCAATGCGATGTGAGTGCTAGTACATTCTCGGGGATGTAGCTGTGGGCACATGATCTCATGCTCAACCCCACTAGTCCGGAACTCTGCAGATTTATCAATTGTGTGTAATCAGATTTTCCTTTAATACCTGATGAGTTGGTGACATTTCAAATGGCTCTTTTCCTTTCCTGTAATGTATTATTAGCGACTTCAGGTACTTTGTTTGTTTTGTGCTTTCTTAGAAAGTGCCTAAATTGAAGGTGGTGGATTTGACAATTACCCTGATTTATTTAATCTTTACACATTATATGAATGTATTAAATTATTATATGTACCCCCCCAATAAGTACATCTACTATGTATCAATAATAAAATAAACATGAAGAAAAAGAAAGTGGCTATTATCCGTGTGTGTGTGTGTGTGTGTGTGTGTGTGTGTGTGTGTTGGTGATGGTGGAGAGTGTGGAGAAATAGTTGACTTTCACATTCTCACTGGGTAAGACCAGATTTTGGACAGCACACCTGTGATGACTGATTATCTTTTTCATGAGACTACAAACCAATACTAGGAAGGCGGATGACATCTTCCTTGGATAACTTCGAGGAATGCTGAGGGCGCTATAAATTCCAGCAACTCTGAGAAGTGAATGTCACATTCTTTGCAAGAAGGAATGACTGTGAAGGAGGCAAAAAAAAAAAAAAAAAAAAAGCCTTAGCATCAAACCCCACTGAAAGAAAACTCTTGCAACCTACTGTATTTTGAAGCTCAGAAGAACATCATCACAATGGGATATATTATCCTGCATAAGGACAAATTCTTTCTTAGATACAGTGGAAACCATTGGCCTTGCTCAACTCCCTTCTGTAAGGTCCATGTGTACCAGATTTTCACTGAATTCCTCTTTCTAACATGACAGAGGTGCTGAAGAGCTGTCAGAGCCACTCTTAAAGCTTAACTGAAGCACTCACATTTCCTTTCCCTTCTGGCCTCTGGTTACTGAAAACATTTGCTGAAAATTGCTGTCCCACTCAAGAACTGTCAAAGGTAATTGTGTTGCACAAAAGTTACTGAGAAGCATGAAATAATATGGTTACCACCTGGCGACCAAGTGAACAGAACCTGTGTGATGAGCCGCCAGGCCTGCCACATGCGAACATGCCAGTTTCTGTCTGAAAACCACGACAACATAAATTGGTGAGGAAGGTGTGGATCAGGGGCCTGTTAGTGGCAATTTACCATACAAATCCCTATGTAAAGGGCAGTTGTCAGGTCACCAAATCCAGTGGGGTCTGAGATTCTGGGGGTGGCAGTGAGGGAAGATGGAGGGGGGGATAAAATGCTCTGGGAATGGGGACTTGCGTGCAGCAAGTAGCAGCACTTACTTCAAAGAGCAAGGTCTAGACTTGGCTATTCTCACAGCTGGCAATGACCTTGGTGTCTAAAGACATGAAAATCAGAGACTTGCGGCGAGATGGGAGGTGTTTAGGGAGTCTGTCTGAACCCCCCCCCCCCGGCCCCCAACCCCTTTGTCTCTGGCCAATACTGTGCCGTTCCAGATGAACCAGAACCTCTTTTCCTCTTAAAATTCTCCAGAGAAGGAAATCCTCCTCATTCTTCGGAGCCATTTTCAGGGTCTCATACCCTCCTTGAGACGGTTTTGCTTTAATTTGAACTGAGAAGACCCCAATTCTTCTTCCTGAATTCAGGTGCCTCTATTCATACTGCAAAAATCTGCTCATGGAGTCCCTTGGGAGCATCTAGGTATATCTGAAACTGTTTTATTTGGTCAGAAATTGTGGCTGGCTCAACATGGATCCAATGCCTGGTGCCAGCCAGCATTCTAATCCAGTAGTCTGGGTGGGGCTCAGAAAAGATGCACTGGAACCAGGAATTTCCAACCATGGGGTCAGGGCCCACACTGCAACCATCTTGATATAGTCGTAAAATCAACCAGTGTTAGGAGTAGCTGCTCTTTTTATCTTGGCGATACTCACAGTTGAGCTTTTGAGGTACCATAAAAAAAAATTCTTGCTTTTTAAGCAGTCATTACATTGAAATCTGGGTCGGCTACATCATTTGTAGAGCCCAGTGCAAAACAAAAATGTGAGGTCTTTTTTTTACAAAAAGCAGGAAAAAAAGCTTTTTCCTCTCTATCATGGTGTCTCTCAACCTTTCATGGTGTTTTTTGTTTGTTTGGTTTTTGCTTTTTATAATTTCAAAAAATTAAGGGGGTCCAAATGTTTTTGTTACGTGGATACCTCTTACAATATGTAAGTCAAGGCTTTTAGTGTGCTCATCACCGGAATAGTGTTCATTGTACCCAATAGGTAGGTTTTTACTCCTCCCCTCTTTTTGATTTCCAATTATTAATACCTTTACATCTCTTGTGCCCATGTGTGCCCATTGATTAGCTCTCAGTTATTAGAGAGTACATGTGGTGCTTGTTTTTCCACTCCTGCTTTCGTGGTGTTTTAAATTTGCTATTTAAAGTTATACTGGATTACTCGAGGAGTGAATGCAGACTTTCACAAGCATCAGAATCCCAACTTGCAACTGGTGTGAGATGTGCCTCTCCAACCCGAATCCTCCCAGAGTGGGCAGAGGGCAGCAGGGGTCTCTGGGTGGCGTTATGGGAGCAGGTGGCCAAGAACCCATGTGGGTAATGTGGGAGGTGTTGAGGGCAGACACACAGGAGCCAGGGCTGCCAGTGCATGCACCATGGTCCTATTGGACTTCACTTACAAAACACAAATTCAAAGATAAAATTGTTAAGAATTTCAAAATGGTTACTACAGCATTAATCCCAAGTGCAAGCAAGGTCCCCTTCTCAGTGTGGAAACCTGTGTGACTTCACTTGTAGCACACCCAGTAAGCAGCTCTGGTTGAAACCCATTCTCCTTCAGCACTGTGAAAGCATAACTCAACAGCCATAATTCAATAGCCAAAGATTAGGAATTAAAAAGTCACCAGGCTTCTCAATAACACTACAATTCCAACTGTAGTGTTATTGAGAAGCCTGGTGACTTTTTAATTCCTAATCTTTTCTATGTAATCTTTTTTTCCCTTCTCTCTTTAACCTCCCTATTCTGAAATTTCTCAATTGTGCACCTGTAAATTTTTCACCATTTATTGTCTTAGATTCTCATTGAACCCTTTCACTCTGGAAATTCATTCTTTCAGTTTTGGGAAATTTTTTTATATGATCTCTTTGACAACTTTCTCTTCTCTCTCTCTCTCTCTCTCTCTCTCTCTCTCTCTCTCTCTCTCTCTCTCTCTCTCTCTTTCCTGTTCTCTCTCTCTGCAATTCCTATTAGTGGATGTTAGATCAATTCTCTAATTTGCTTTGCTTTCCTTTCCTTTGTTTATTTGTTTCTGTTTTGCCCTTTGCCTTGAATTTTCCTCAACTTCATCAATTTTTCTATTAAACTTTTAAAAAAAAATTAGCTATCATATTTTTTTTATTTCCCAAATCTCTTTTTTTCCCTCTATTTGTTCATTTTTCACAACAGCCTTTACTTGTTTGGATGGAATATCTTTTCTTATCTATTTGAGAACACTAATAATATTTTTAATACTTTTAATTCCTACATTAACTCTGTTTCTTTTTTTCTCTTTTGATTTCATTCATTCATGTCAGTGACTCTTCGCAAGTAGCTGGTGATATGTTTATATTCAAAAGCGAGGTGCTATGATTGGGTGCTCTGAGATCATGGATGGGACTTTTCTATAAATTTCACCCTAGGATGATCAGGAAGTGAATCACTGATTCAGTGAAGAACTCCCAAATGTAATTATCTACAGGTCTTTTCCATTCAGAGGGAAATCTGAATCTCCTGCCAGAGTGTGTATAGGTAAGGAGAGTGCATAGATAAGGGGAATTCTGGAAAGAGAATGGGGAAGGGGCACTGGAGAGTCCACAGTAGACTTCTGCCTACTCCTTGCTTCATCTCTGCTTTTCTCTTGTCCTACTCCCCAGATATAGTTACTCCAATGAACAACCTCCCAGCTTCCTGTCAGGAAACAGAGAAAGGATGCACATAATGAGAGAGGAGACTTGTTGGGTTCAATCATGCTATGGGCAGACTTTCCACAAATGCCCTTTCCACAGTGAGCCTTGCTCTCACCTTCCTCTTGGAATACTCATTGCTTATGGGCACTGAACAACTCAGAGTTTCTGCAGGGTGAGTGAGCAGCTCTGTTCCTACTTGTCTGCAAGCACTTGGCTTTCCCTTTTCTTCATTCTGCCAAGGTCATTACCATTCTTCCATCCATTTCTCACCTTCCAAAAATTTGTTGAGAACATTTATGGCAAATGGCCTCTCATTCTCTTTGGCCTTGTCTATCAATTTGTTTTTAAAAATTCCTTGACTGTCATTTTAATAAGATTTGGGTAAGAAGTAAAAATAGTCACGGTCAAGTCTACTATTTGTAACCAGAAGTTTCCTTTAGAAACTTTAAATCCTTATTGGATTTTAGACCCATGTACTTTACTCTTAGGTGAATCCTTGCTTTTTACTAAGTGAAATAGTAAGCAATCTAGAAAAATAATAAATTTCCTTCTGTTTTTCATAGCCTATTTATGCTCATTTCAATACAATTCTAATAATCTTGGTTGTTTAGTTTCAAGCTTTTAGTAGACTAAAAGCAAAATTTTAGTAGAAAGATGTAGATGTAGCTAGAGTCATATATCTTGATCTCATGAGGAAGAGAGAGGTGACAGAAAACTCACAACTAGTTCAAAGAACACATAATAGCATAACAGTTTCTGTTAGTACAAACAGTCCTACACACTTCAAAATGCATTGCTGCATTACAGTGTAATTCAGATGCCATCTCCCATTACAAAATCTTCTATGGCTCTCCATTGTCTGTAGATATTAGTTCCATGCTCTCTCACTGTTCTGTCCATTGCCAAACATGACCTGTGGTTTCAATGAAACAGCCTGCTCTATTTCACACCCTGAACTTCTGTTTCAGACCTGTGAACTCCTTAGCATGGCACACCCTTTCTTACCATCACAAGTCATCCTTCAAGACCCATTGGAATCCTGTGATGTGCTGTCCCTCCCCTCTCTACTGTGTTCTTACGGTACTTGTTTAGATTTATATAATGGAACTTGTTTTTGTGCCAGGAATTTTAAAATTACGCCTCTGCCTTTCCTCTCCAATTGGATCATAAACACTGACTGGCAAGTGCCATTTCTCTTGGCATACTGCCTTGCGTGTGAAAGCACCTAAATAAATGCATGTTGAATCCTATTGAAAATAAAATTGCACCGTCTGGGGGATGGACACGCTTGAAGCTCTGACTCTGGAGGGGAAGGGGGAGAAAGGCAACACATGTAACCTAAACGTTTGTACCCCCGTAATACGCTGAAATTTAAAAAAAAGTTTCAAAAAAAATTATAAAAAAAAAAAGAGAAAAGAAAATTGATGTTTAACTTGACAATCCTTAGTCCTCAAGGAAAGGTTAAATTGGAATCTGTACAATCTGTTGAGGAAGAAGATAAGTGTGTGATGCATCTTAAAAGAATTTTAAAATAATAAAAATAGTAAAAATGAAACAAGAAATAAATTTTTATAATGTATAAAGCGCATAATACCTTTAACTTATCATAAAATGTATTTTTTGTTGGTAGAACGAGGAGGCATTATTTTTCACATGAACAGCAATTCTATTACATCACCAAGCTGTTTAAGTTTGAACTTCATAGCTTAGGTATGAAACATCAACTATGTCTTTTTAAAAGGAGTCAGTTGAAAGAGACAGGTGGAAAAAATGTGAATATTTTTATGTCAGTATATTTTGGAGAGAGTTGCTCTGTGTTCCCTGACATAACTGACTTGGTTCCAAAATGTTTGGACTCCAGTCCTATCTTGCTATTGACTCCTGTTGCAATTCCAAGGTGCTTTTATCTTTACTCTGGATTGATCTTTAATCGGGTGTGACTTCTGACGCTTTAAATTTCTCTCTCCTCCCCTGTCAAGTAGTTAATGATCTCAAAATGTCACACTTGATTCTGCAGATTTCCCAGAGAGTTAAGTGTGGGCAGAACAACAAAACGAATTTAAAAATTCAGGCTCACCTTATTGGTAATTTCTACACATACAAGCCAGGCTAGCTGCTTGGGCATGTGACCCATGGGCAGTGGCACAGGGCCTGTGCACAGAGGGTCCCCATGCCTGGTGGAATGCTCTGCTGTTGCGGTCTTAACATTCTTAATAATGTTATCTTTTAACTTGTGTTGGTGAAGTCTGATGGGGAAATGGAGCATGTACACGAGCAGAAGAGTTGTGTACAATATATGAATTTGTGTGTCTGCTGTTCTTTGCTGCATGTTTGCATATGGTGTTCATGACGGGCCATGAGCACAGAATTCTGGTGACATGTAGGAGTTCAGCAAGACTCAAAGCATGTTATGTCTACAACATACAATGCAAGCTATAGCCCTGGAAGGCCACACTTTCCATTCAGACCAAAACATTCTGTGAATGCAAAAAGAAGAAAATGGCACTGAATGAAACAGAATGATTAAGAAACCTTACCATATCCTATATTAGCCAGCTATGTATGCTGAAAATGACATAGAAAGAAAGACAAGACAATCTATAGTTCTTTTTCCTCTTAGTCCTTCCTTATTCATCACTAATCCCAAAAGAGAGAATGTTGGTAGAATGTGAGTATATGAAGAAGTAAAATAAAAACAGTCAAGTTAGTTTTGTACAGCATTCCCATCATTCTGTTAAGAATGAAATATGTATGCACACATGAGCTATAAATACAAACTGTGTAATTTTAGTGATTCCTCACACAAGTTAAAAGCTCTTATGTTTGCATTTAAAATTGGCATTGCACAATATAATGATAAAATTGATGCTAATAACTTAAAATTGTACTTAATTTTTTTTTCTTTTTACTTAGAACATTAAACAGCAAATAAAAAAAAAACAAAACATCATGACAAGTCAAGAGGCGAATCACGGAAGAGAGGAAAAGTTTTCTATTTCAGTACCTTTAATGGCATTTTTTTCCTCTGCATTTTGAATAAGAGCCCCACATTTTCATTTTGCACTGGGCCCCATAACTTGCATAGTTGGCCCTGCTTACAAGTGTGGACATTAATAGACAAAAATCACATGTTAGTACAAGCATGAAGCAACTAATCTCTATTTCCAAAACTGTAAAGAACTTTGTCATAAATTTCCATGAAGGGATGAAACATTTTGTGGTCTCCAGGGACACAGGCAATGCGTACCCTATGATGGCCACAGCCTAAAGGAAGAAGTTACATCAGGAATTATTTGAGGATCAGACAATTTATGGTCATTTCTCCAACGGGACTACGACATTGACGCATGTTCCAGCCTCATCACATTCAATGAGTCAGCCAACCCATTTGCACCCTGACCCAAACCAACTCCAGCTGAAGACCAAAGACCTTTCATTCATTCACAAATATGCATTGTCACAGAATATTGTGTGGCGATCAAGATAGTCACAGTACTTTTCTTTGTGGAATTCACAGATCAGGATCATGGAATGTAACAAAGAAGGGAGTAAAGTAAAAATAAAACAAAACAGAACAACTTAAAAGCACTCTGGGGTTTCCTGTTATGGGAATTTGTATTAGTCATCAGGACTCTTTCAATGAAAGTGACAAAAAGACAAAACCAAACAGAAAAACCCATCTTAACCTGGCTTATGCAAAAATGAAATATGTTCTTTCAACCCAAATCACATGAACTGTGAGTGGAGCAGAGGTGATTCTCCAAAAGAAAATGGAGGCCCTTTTACCAGAAAAGGGGCCTGGGTGTTCCACTACAGAAATGTTTAATACATCTTTGAATAATGTGAAGAATCGCCTCTGTTCTATTGGAATATAAAGCAGTAAACTCCTGGATTTTCTTGCTAATATGAGCTGTGTTTTAAATCTGGAGGACATCACCTTTAGCTTTTTGGAAATGTCTACCTGAGACTTGGGTAAAATGTCTTGGAATACTAAAAGCTGTTCAATAATCTAAACGATGGAAAGTGGGAACAGAGGATTGAGGAAATGGTGGAATGATTAAGCAGAGAGAACAAACATAAGGAATTAGAAAATTTTCCAAATTGAACAAAAATTAAAATACAATATATCAAAATTGTAGAATACAGATAGAGCAGTGTTTAGAAGGAAATCTAAAGCATTAAATGCTTATATTCATAAACAAGAAAGATCTCAAATCAACTTAAACTTCAACCTTAAGAAACTAGAAAAAAAGGAAAGCACAACAAGCTTAAAGTAACCACAAGTAGGGAAATCATATAAATATGATCAAAAATTGATAACATTGAAAACAGAAAAATAATAGAGCAAATCCATTAAACCGAAAGCTAGTTCTTCGAAAAGATCAACAAAATTTATAAATTCTAGCAAGAATGACAAAGAAACAAGAGAGAGAAGACAAAAATTACCAGCATCAGTAATAAAAGATACAAAGCCTACAAACATTTGAAAGGTAATAAAAGACTACTATGGACAATTCAATGCATGCAAGTTCTACAACCTAGATGAAATAAAATCTTTCCTCAAAAACCACAAACTACCCAAACTCACCCAAGGTAAAATGAATGCCTGAATAGTCCCATAACTCTTGAAGAAATTGAATCCATGGGTTAAAAGCTTCCACAAAAGGATATCTCATGTTCAGATAATTTCACTGGCATATTCTACTAAACATTTATAATACTAGTTCTAGTTCTACATGACCTCCTCCAGAAAATAAAGGAAGAACCAACCCTCTCTAATTCACTTTATGAGGCCAGTATTATCCTGATACCAAAATTAAAGACACTACAAGAAATGAAAACTACAGATTAATATCCCTCATGAATGGAAATGCAAAAATCCACACTATAACATCAGAAAGTCAAATATAGCAATGTATAAAACCAACTGGGGCTTTCCCAGAAAGTACAAGGCTGATTCACTATTCAAAAATCAATCAATATAATTCAGCATATTAATACTTGAAAGAATAAAAACCACATGATAGATACAGAAAAAGTATTTGACAAAATTTAATATCTATTCATGATAAAAGCTTTCAACAAACAAGGAATACCATAAACATCCTCAACTTGAGAATGATATTTCACAAAAATCCCTACAGCTAACATCATACTTACTGGTTTAAGACTGAATGCTTCCTTTTTAAGATTGAGAGGAAAGCAAAGCTGTCTACCCTTGTTGTTTCCATTCTCTGTTATACTGGAAGTCCTAGCCATTGCAACTGCAGGAATAAGAAATAAGAGCCATGTCAACTGGAAAGGAAAAAAAAAAAAAATAAAACTATCTCTACTTGCAGAAGACAGGATTGTCTATATAGAAAATCCCAAGGAATCTTTAAGAAAAAGCTTCTAGGACTAATAAGTGAGTTTAGTAAGGTTACAGAATACAAGGTAAACACATTTAAAAGAAGTTGTTTTTCTATATACAAACAATGAGCAATTGAAACTAAAATTAAAAAAACAACAACAAAAGAATAATTATTGCATTACTTTGCTAGGGCTATCATAACAAACTACCACATACTGCATGGCTTAAACAACAGAAATTTATTTTCTCACAGTTCTGGAGTCTAAAAGTCTGAGATCAAGGTTTTGGCAGGGTTGACTTCTTCTGGGGGCCCTCTCCTTGGCTTGTGCATGGCTGTCCTCTCCCTGTGTCTTCACATGTTCTTCTCTTTGTGTGTGTTTGTGTACTAATCTCTTCTTCTCATAAGGATAGCAGTTGTTTTGGATTAGGGCCCACCCTAATGACTTCATTTTACCTTAATTACCTCTTTATAGGCCCTATCTCTCAATATAGTCACATTCTGAGGTACTGGATAATATGACTGAAACATATAAATTTTGCCAGGGTGGGGGGCACAATTTAGCCTATGACAATTATTAACAATAGGTCCCAAAATGAATACTTAAGTTAGAAATCTAACAAAACATATGCCAGATCCTTATGCTGAAGGCTACAAGTATTGATGAAAGAAATCAAAGAAATCTTAAATAAATGGGGAGACATACCATGTTCATGGATTCTAAGATTCAATGTAGTAAACTGTGACTTTTACCTAAATTGACTTATAAATTTAATGCAATTTTAATCCAAATGCCATTAGGATTTTTTGTGGATAAGGACAAACCGATTCTAAAATTCATGTGGAAAATTAAAGGAACTAGAATAGCCACACAATTCTGAACAATAATAAATTTGGTGAATTCACCCTGATTTAATGACTTACCCTGATTTAATGAGTTACCCTGAAGCTACAGTAATCAAGACAATTTGGGAAAAGGTAGACGTGTAGAGAAAAAAAGCAGAAAACAAAAAATAACAACAACCCAGGATAGAGCATCCAGAAATAGACCTACACAAATATGGTGAACTGATTTTTGACAAAGAGTCAAAGAACACTGAAAGGAGAAAGAATAGTTTTTTCTGACAAATGATGTTGAAGTAATTGGACCTGGTATGCAAGAAATTGAGACTTGACCTAAACCTCACACTTTGCACAATAGCTAACTCAAGATGAATTATAGATCTAAATATAAATTGTAAAAATATAAAACTTTTACATGAAAAGAAAGGAGAAAAATTTTCCTGCCCTGGGGTTTGACAAAGAGGTTTTAGACATGACACCAAAAGCACAATAGATAAAAGAAAAAATATTGATAAATTAGAATTCATCAAAATTAATAATATTTTGCTTTGAGAAAGACACTCTTAAGAAAATGAAAATAAAGGGTACATTCTGAGAGAAAATATTTGAAAATTAAATTTCTGACAATCTGTATCCACAGTATATAAAGAACTCTTAAAAGTCATCAGTAAGAAAACAACTCAATTTAAAAAGTGGACAAAAGACTTGGACAGACATTTCATCAGAGACGATATACAGAAGGCAAATACATACATGAAAAGCTGCTCAATGTCATTAACCATTAAAGAAATTCGAACTAACAACATGATGAGATACCATTATATACCTACTAGAATGGCTAAAATAAAAAATATCAGTATACCAGGTGTTGGTGAGGATGTGTAGCAACTGGAATACTCATACATTGCTGGTGGGAATTCAAATGGTACAGCCACTCTGAAAAATCATTTGGTAGTTTCTTAAACAGTAAAATATGTACTTACCGTACGACCCAGCTGTCCTACTCTATAGAAATAAAATTTTATATGCACACAAAACCTGTATGTAAATGTTTATAGCAGGTCTTTCCATAATTTTCCAAAATGTATAAACAACTTAAATGTCCTTTAGTGGGTGAATGGAGAAACAAACTCTGGTGTATCTAATGGAATACTACTATGCAATAAAAAAGAATGAACTACTGACATGTACAACATTTTGGATGAATCTCAAAGGCATTATGTTGAGTGAAAGAAACCAGTCAGAAAAGGTAACACATTGTATGCTTCTAGTTACATGACATTTCAAAAAGACAAAATTGTAGTGGTGGAAAATAGATCGGTATTTACCAGGAATCAGGAGGGTGGAGATGGAAGATGTGATTATAAAGAGGTAGTAAGATAGTGTGACCTCTTTGTAGGGACCCCTTTGTAAGCACTTCTTTTTTGATGATTGCTGAAACTGTTCTTTACCCATAAGGAAACCTCCATTTTGAAATGCTAGAATTAAAGAACGATATTTTTTCTTTCAAGGTGAATGCTAAATACTTTCCTTTTGAAAATGTCTGTTAATAATCAGTTCTTGGAGTAGTTAATAGCATGTATAGGAAAAATCAGGTTCAAATTGATGAACCTAGTTTATCAAATGGGAACTATGAATGAATGGATATTACCCACATTTCACAATTTTGGCAAAGGTGGGATTCATTGAAGATCTGATCATTCAGACTCCGGCTTTCCTCTGAAAGGAGTTTTGTCTTCTAAAAGGAGCAGAAGGGTTTTGCACAAACCCATAGTCAGGTCTCTGGGGACAACCAGGTAACTCTCCCAGGAAACAGGCTGGGAAGGGGTGAATATTATAATCTTCCTGATCACCTAGGGCCTAGAAATCGTCTTCCCTCTCATGACGTCTAATCACAACTCTCTTCTGCCTTGCTCGGGTATCAAAGAGATATTTCCTCCCCATTTTATTTATGAAGACAAATGTCGGAAGAGCAAGCATGCAAGAACTCCAAACATCTAAACATCTTGAGCACAAGGTCGACATGTGTTGCAACTTTTCTTGCCGAATACAAATGTGCAAGCTTTTCAGAAGGGATCTGAGACCTCAGGTCCTTAAGACCTTGCTTAAGAACAAAAGATAATAGTCTCAGTTGTGGTTGCACAAGTGTTTCCCAAGAGAAAAGAGGCTTTCCAGGGCCACCCGCCATTTGTCAGGCTGTCCTGTGGGCACCCCCTGGTGGTCAGTTAGGTTGAGTGGCTCTCT
Source organism: Microcebus murinus (assembly GCF_040939455.1). Taxonomy (NCBI): domain Eukaryota; kingdom Metazoa; phylum Chordata; class Mammalia; order Primates; family Cheirogaleidae; genus Microcebus; species Microcebus murinus. Next base: position 18,336,142 of record NC_134119.1, read on the forward strand.
TTGTTCCTTGCATCCAGCAGCTCCCTGCTGGAGCACTACATATAAAACAAACAGAAACATTCTGATTTGTTTCTTTGGAACAGCAATAAAGAGATAGCCGCACTAAGAGGAGAAGGAGCAGAAAAGAAACAAAATACTTTCTGATCAAAAGGTGATAACATGTCATCGGAGCTAGGAATCCTTATATTTTTCTTCAGATCTATGAGCAACTCTCTTTGCCTCCCTGTGCTTCAATTTTCTCATCTGGAAAATAAGGAACTTAAATTGCATTATTTCTAAGAGTGCTTCCAACTTTAAACTCATCTACTACCTAATAATATGTTTAGCAGGTGCTTTCTGTGGTGATGTTGGATGCCATTTCTGCCACCTGGCATAACAGTAACCATGAAAAGAGATTGTATGTGAGAAATTAAAGAACGACGTGAAGATAACCTTGTAGCCATCACCTTGCTTTCTATCTTCCAGCCATTTCTACCTGTGCCAATGCAAGCTTCCTTAGTATTTGAAATAGATAAACATGATCAGGGCATAATTAACTTCCAAAAGGCTCTCATTCAGTCATGATTAAGGCCTGCTAGTTTTCAGTGAGAAGTAAGAATGTAAATTTAAATCCTATACCCCTGCCCAAAATATGGACAAGATCCTCTTTTCTACATTTTTGGGTCTACATGTTTGGGTCCTGCCCATCATTTAAAGCTTCATAAGTCCTGGAGCCAGAACTTGTATTTTAAAAATATACCTCACATTTAGTTATGTCTTGAAGCAAGACAAGGTGATCAATCTCTACAACCCCCTGTATATTTTTTAGCAAGTTGATTCCTTGCTGTCATCTTCCATTTCCTTACCTGTGAGTTTTGGCTATGAAAACTACCTATGAGGACACACTTTGTAAACAGCCACACAAGCATTAAGTTGATTAAAGTGTTATTAAAGTTGATTCCACAGATAGGTCCTGGGCTTAGAACCTGAAAATTATAATGTTTTCCTATAGGACATCAAACAATTACTTCACATGTTTCTTGGATTATACTAATTCCTTTCTAGTGAAAGTTCTCAGTAGAAGGAAGACAGCTAACATTTCTTGAGAAACACATCCTTAAAGTAACTAACTGACCAAACAGAAACTCAGAAAGGCTCACAAGAAATAATGTATTTCTTGTTGGTTTGGCTATTAAAAAATTTTTTTTTGTTCAGAGGAGAAGACAGAAAAAGATTAATTCTTCCATAAAGAAGCTTTCATTTCAAATTGCTAGGATTGAATAACAAGATTTTTTTCAAGGTGAATGCAATGTACTCTCATTTTAAAAATTTCTTTAAATAATTCTCTCTGGTAGTAGTCCATGGCATGCATAAGAAAAATCAGGTCCAAATGGATGAACACAGTTTATCAAATAAGAATTTTAATCACAAGGTTGTTGTAGAGATTGATGAGATAATATATATTGACTAACAAAGTCATTGACCAAGAAGACTTAGCTTCTTAAGAATAGTACCATATTGAAGCATGTGTCTGTGTTTTGGTAGAAACTGGTTTTGGTAGAATATAAGCTACACTGAGAAAGAAAGAGTATTGAGCTCTGGGTGGGGTGAATCCTGGTTCAATAGTCTTTTATCTGGGAAGATGAGCTCTTTCTACCTTTGTCGTGTGATTCCAACTTTCCTACCTTTTGCCCTTGAGTGTTTCTGAGAAGTGACCTCCCTCCCTTTGGACCAGTCTACAATCTCCTCAGCCCCTGTCTTTTCTTCAGCTTATTTCTTCAGTATGTCTCTCCTGCTTTACATGAATGTACCCCACCCAACCCTACTGACCATCTCATCATCCTCTGGATCAAGGAATATTTGGGGACTATAGCTCTGCTGTCTTGCCTTCCTCTGTTCTACATCACTGTCCAATTGCTCTCCCTTAGTGCTTGCTTTTCCTCCAAGATGTCATGCCACTGTGCCTGGCAGGTTTGGGCACACATCTGTGACAAGTGGCTCTGTACTGTTCCCCCTCCAGACTCTTTTGCTCCCAGGGGAATAGGGGGTGGTGGGGAATCTATGCACAAAAGTGAAATGGTGGTGATTCCCCAAAGTGATCTGGAAAGCCAGGAAGGACTGGCATTTTCTGCCTGGCTTTGTCAATGTGTCTCTTCCTACAGTAATTGAGGGACTCTTTTCATCCCAGGGTTTTATTCCAAATGGAATGTTAAGAGGGTTCAGATGCTGAGAGACGGGTCAGGGCCGTGGGGGTGGGGAGAGGTGTGAGCTTGTCCAGATCTGTGGCTTTGCCAGGACTGTTTTTAAGTTGACACAGTGCTAAATAAAAAGCCCCTTGCTTTGATCTCAGGGACTTCCTGGGTAGACTGTCTGATTAGATAAAGATCATGTGTCCCCGCCCCCCCCCCATCCTTTAGGAAGTAATCTAAGCTTTGCAGTTATTCCTTGTCCTGTGTTCCTGTCTCCTCCTCAGAGTCTGTCTCTGTCTCATTGGGTCCCTCCCTGAGTCTTGGGCTTTCCTTCTGTTTCAGCAGGAAAAGGGAGCCTGAGAAAATAGAATACTTCTTCCTCTTTGTAATTCTTCTTCAGTTGTTTAGAAACAAAGCGAAAGCTTTGTTTGAGAGCCTCATATGGACCTCGTCTGGTGCTGGGCATCAAAGGGGATTGATCTCTGTTTGCAACATGGTCAGCTGCTGAGACGCTGTGAAGCAAGTGAGTTGGCAGGTGGAGGATTTGGAGAGAGAAATACAGTCAGAGCCTGCACTGGGTTCATCTGCCAAGAAAACGGCCGGCGGGAGGAGGGGGGTTCGGGGTTGCCTCTTCTTTTAGAGCAACGTGTCACTCTTTAAGCTGGGTCTGGACACCCAGGAGATGTATCACAAACTGTCTTTGATGCTGGTGAACTGACTCACTCTTGGGAGTGGAGCAATTTTAAGAAATGCTTGAACCTAAAGAGCTGCCAAATTGGAAATCATCTAGGCTAAGCTGTAGTTTTTCAGCTCTGTTAAGGAGAATATCTTTATGATATTATAAAATGACTTTGCAAAAGGGTACTTATACTTTTAATATTTTATTTTGGGGCCCTCTACTTAGGACAGGGGCGTCTGTTTGTTGTCTGTGACGAATGTGTCTTGCTCCAGCTCTGTGAACCTCTCTCTTGCTCTGTAAACCTATCTTGTGCCTCCTCAATAAGCTTTATTTTATGCTTGCCTTGAAAAAATATATTTTATTTTATTCAACACTCTGTGCCAATCACTATTCTAAGTGATATACCACAATTTACGTAATACAGATGTGAAATCATTAATTCTTCATCACAACCCCATGAGCAAGAGTGCCATTACTAACCATATTTTACAAAGGAGGAAACTAAGGCACAGAGAAGTTAAGTACCTTGCTCAAGGTCACACAGCTCGCACATGGCCAACGAGAGATTCAAACCAGGCGGATTCAAACTAGCCCAAAAAACTGACTCTGCTGCTTCTTCCTGCTCTCCAGATACTTAGAAATTCACCAAGAAAATACACATGGAAAGAAAAGCTGTGAATTCAATAATATATTTAATATTTATATACACATGAAAAATAGTTATGCATTTCTGTGAGAGGCCATTGAATGTAGCAGCTCATGCATCAGTTTCACAGGCATTTGAGAGCCCACTGTGCCTGCCAGGCTCTGGGCTAGGAGCTCGGGATCGAGTTAAAGAAAACACACCAAGGCTCTGTGCTCGGGCTGAGGCTTCCAGGCAACAGGCCTGGGCTGAGAGGGTTTTAGACGCTTGTTGGGACAGAATTCTGGAACTGCCCAGAGCATTTCTCCTCTTGGATGCAGGCTGCAATCGCCATTTACCTGGAAAGAAAAAGCCCTGCTGGGGGCAGCAGGCTGTGGGGGGCGTTTGGTCTGACTTCACTTGACATAAAAATTTTGACTACAGTTGCCAGTCAGGATTCACAGGCCCCTGTGGAAGAAATTGCTAGTTTTGTTTCCAGAATCTTCTTTATTGTCATAAAAATCTTTATTTTTATCTGGGGCACATGGTTACCCCAGATAAAGATGATTTTTCCCATCGCCTCTTACAATGAGTTGTGGCCATATTACTAAGTTCTGTTCAATGGGATGCAAAGAGAAATGGTGACTTAACTTCTGGGAAGTCCTTTCCCACTCCTTCTTTTATGCTGGCTGGAATATGAATGTGATGGCTGGAGCTTGGGCAGTCATCTCACACCATGAAATAGAAGTTGCCTGAAGAGAAATATGGAGCAGTGAGATTGAAGGAACCCAAATCCCATACCTACCTGGGAGTATCAATCTCTAGACTCTGTCTTCATTAGAGAGCAATAAACTTCTGTCTTACTTAAGCCATAGTTACCTGTTTTTCTCTCACCTACTGTGGCCAAAGTTAATCTTAATTGATACAGCATCCCTTTTTAATAAAATTTGATATGATTTTATGAATTTGGGTAGGTTTTTCTAAAAGCTCCTAATATCTGTCCAATATACTTACTTCCTTTCTCTTTAAATTAACCAGAGTTAAGTTCTCTTGTTTTCAGCCTTGAACCCTGCTGGTACTGTTTATCTCAAATTCTGCCCTTGGGTTTGCAAACAGAGGAGGATGCCAGTGCTTTTAGGGTTGGCATACCTCCTCAAACACAAAGCTCATACATCACACAGAACTCTGCTAATGATGTCTGAATTCTTGGGAATTTGGGAAGTATTTTGCTCAACTCATGCTCTTTCCATGGCTTTCCAGGGAAAAGGACAACATGCTGTGTTTTTCCAGGGCCACGAGCCCCTCAGCAGTGCTGGGGGTGGGAGTGGGGTCTCCCACTGCAGGGCATGGTTAACGGGGCCAGCGGTCTTGGTTATTGGCCACTTCCCGTGGGAGGGGAACTTGGGGTTCCTTTCCACAACTCCACCTGCTACCCCCAGCCTCTGACTCTGTGGTCTGGGGTCACCTCCCGAAAGCAGGCGGGGCAGACTCTCCAGGCCCCAATGCGTAGATGGGGTTTTCAGAATGACCTTTGCTTTCTTCTTTTTGTGCGGCGCCAGGGCTGCTGGCCTCCTCCCTGTTTGCTGTTAATGGAAGAGCTCTGCAGGTCTCTGTGGGACCTGTGCATTCAGAGAGCTTCCTTGCTGTGACCGTGCTCCAGCCATGGCCAGGCGCCCCACTGCTACTGCCCTGGAGATGAGAGGGTCACCTGGGTGTCCCTGGGTCTCTCTCAGTGTGTGTGTGTGTGTGTGTGTGTGTGGTGGGGCAGGGTTAACTTGCATTATTCTTTGAATTAATTACTTTTCCCTGTAGCCAAAACTTAACCCCATTCATATCTTTAGGCATCATAGCTATCTTAGAACCCTGGAACCCGATCCTTTTTGTTGTTCGTTTTGGCAAATAAAGGAGATAGAGTGTGGGATATACTTTTTCAAGCGGTCATTTCGTGTTTCTTTTTTTTTTCCCTTTCATTATCCCTTTTCTCTAATCTGTGCCTTATCTAGCTCTCTTCTCTCGCGCTCTGGCGACCATTCCCTGGTACCTTGGCCTTTGTGAATGCAGACACGATGTGGCTCGGCTGCACCTGGTGCACCTGGGCTCTGTCTTCTACGACTTCCAGCTTCTGACTAGAAGTAGAAACACCTGCTGTACCGGGCTCATGTGACCAGATGTGCGTTCAAGTTCGTGCGGCAGAAGCCAACAGTTGCTCATACATAGTCTAGTGTTCTTAGCCTATTTGAGTTTCTGCAATTAGTATTTTTTTTTTCCTATCTAACATTCACTTTTTTTTTTTAAAGGAAAATAGATCTTATTTTTTTTTAGAGCAGTTTTAGGTTCATAATAAAATTGAGCAGAAGATACAGAGATTTCCTACATATCCCCTGCCCCTAGAGATACAAAGCTTCCCTCCCCCTCTGTCAATGTTCTCTACCAGAGTGGCACGTTTGTTACACTCGATGAGCCTGCACTGACATGTCATCAGCACCCAGAGTCCCTAGTTTAAATCAGGGTTCACTGTCGCTGTTGTGAAGTTCTGTGGGTTTGGACATATGTATAATAATCCACCATTATAACATCCCACAGAGTAGTTTCACTGCCTTAAAAATGCCCTGTGCTCTGCCTATTCGTTCCTCTCTTCAAAACCCCTGGTAACCACTAATCTTTTTATTGTCTGCATAGTTTTGCTTTTTCCAAAATGTCATATAGTTGGAATCATACATGAAAAATACATATGGTCACAAAGAGCAATAATGGACATTGGAAACTAAGAAGGAAAGAGGGTGGGAGGGACACGAGGGATAAAAATCTGCCTACTGAGTACGATGTACACTATTCTGGTGACTGGGACATCAAAAGCCCTGACTTCAGCATCATACAATTCATCACATAACACAAAACATTTGTGCTCTCTGATTTTTTTGAAATAAAAAAAAAAATCCCCAAAACTTAATGAGTGGAATCAGGATTAGTCAAAGAACTAGAATCTTCAAACACTCCTAGACAGCGTGTCAACCAGTATAACCACTTTGGAAAACTATTAAGCAGTATGTACTAAAGCAGCTCATCTTCTAACTCTACCCCCCATAGAAATGTGGGTATATGAGCACACCCTGGAATGCCCACAGCAGCACTATTTGTAAATGCCCCAATCTAGAAACAGCTCAACTGCTCACCCATGGTAGGACTGTTAAATAAAGACTGTGGTATATTCACACATTGGAATACTAGACAGGGACGGGAATGAGTCATCTGTAGCTGCAAGCAACAGATCATTGGTTAGATGAGTGTGTTCACTTTATGAAAATGCGTTGAGCCTTGAACTTATGAAATACGTATGCTTTTCTGAATCTTACACTTCAATAAAATGTTCCAAGGTACTTTTGGAAAAGATTGGCCCTAAGGATGGCCAGTTGGCTGCAAGATAGCCAACCATGTGGCTGAGGGGATGGGAGGAGAGCAGTGGGGAAGGTGGTTGGAATGGTGCGTGTAGAAACAGTGGAGAAGAGTGGAACAGAGAGTGAGCCTGCCAGCTTTATGTTGAACTCCAGCTTTCTACATTTGCTGCTGGTGAGTGATGTGAACCAGCCTCTATCTTCCCAGGACTGCATCCCTGCTTTCTTTCTTTTCTCCTCTACAATATCCTGTAATAGCAGGAAGGAATGCTCATGAGGGGCTCAGAGATGAGCTTTTTCCTGAAACATGGAGCAGGTGGCCTTGGCCTCCATTCACTGGGACTCCAGGAGAGCACCCTAACATGTTCTTGATAGGAATTTCTGTCCTCTATAGCCACCAGCACAAAACACCTCACTCTCTTTTGACCAGAGGAATCCGGGTCACTTGGCTCTAAGACTTCAGACCTTTGGAAATCCTTTTCTCGTCTTTGCTGGGCAGGAACTGACCAGCCCGTGAGTGGGGATTTGAAGGCTCCTTGGGGGAAAACCAAGTCAGTGGTGTGAGTCTCTCTTGTCTTCCCTTTGCAAAGGCCTCCCTTTGCTTATGTTGACAACACTAATAGTGAGTCACTTTAGAGGCCCCAAAGATAATTTCGTTCAGGAAGTCCCTGCTTTTTTATTTTTTTCATTTGTTTTTGCCTTTCTCCATTTGCTGAGCTCTCCAAAGGTGAAGCCAACCAACCAACCAAACAAAACACACGGGCAAAGCTGGGTATAGAGGAGAGTAAAGGAGGGTACGCTAGACAAAGTGAAACTGCATGTGTAGTGGTGTAAAAATTTAAAGTGGTGCTTGTAAAAATCTGCTAACATTCCCTTTCACTAAGGAATTCAAGGCGTACTTCATTTAGACTGTTCTGTTCCATGGCAAACAAACCTAAGATTTAGCCATGACCTTTGTGAAAAATAAACTTAACTGCATAGAAAAAAAAATCCTTTTTCTTTTTTAAAAGTCAGGCTTGAAATTTTTATATCCTTTGAGTCATATTCTTGCAGCAATTGGCTGATTAATTCAAGAAATGTTACTTTCCCAATTCAAACATGACATTTTGAAAATCATCCATGAATTACATGCCTCTAGAATGAAAGGCTTTTCTGTGCCATTTAAAAGGTTTTTTCATTTGGAGGGCAATCGTGAATATCTGTAAGGGCACATTTATTACTCCCAGAACAGATAGAAAATTAGCAAAGTCATAAAATTCTTGCCCAGCTCTGCTATTGCAGCTGTGTCTCAACCCAGTCCCTTGCCCAGTGCCTTTACTGCTTAAATGGTTAAGGATGATGTTATTTTTGCCATTACAGGCAAGGCACTGGTCTTTGCCTGTTGGCTTTCCACATTTCTACACAGAGATATTAAAAAAAAATCAGTATCTAAGCTTTGTTTTAGTTCCTTAAAAATCTTACCTTCCAATTCTGGAAAATGTCCTTCTAGTTTTGTACAGTAAACCAATACAAACCCTCAGAAAAGCAACTGGCTGCAAACCTTTTGCCTTAATTTACACTACTGTACACAGGACTATATACCAACCAAGTAATTATTGAGACAAGCCTTTAATTTGTCTGAAATTGTGCAGGCACAATGGTGACGACCCACACATTTTTCCATTGGAAATTGTACATGGATGACAAAGAGAGAACTCCACCCCAATCCCCTCCCCATGCACACTTCCTGGGAAGCTTTTTCATAACTCTTTGTACATCAGGACAGAACTGATACCCATGGGGGTTTAGATCACTGTCGCTCAGTTGATTTGAACAGTGCTACTCGAAGTGCAGTCCTTGGAGCCGTACCGGTCTGCAATCAGCAAGGAAACTAATTCTAGAATTAAGAAAAAAGTGTTTAAAAACTTTTTAGAGGTATTTGGAAGAGTAATTTTCTGTCTGTTGAACCTAATCATAAAAACGACACGTTTATTTTATTTTGTAAAAACTCCATGGTGTTGAAATCTATTAGAGCTCCTATCTCTGGCCAGAATGAGATTGATTTTTTCTTTTTTGGTAGAATTATCACCTACAGCAAAACCTCACTCTCAGATGTGCATGATGACAATAATAATAAGCTCATTTCTGAATAGCACTTAATGAGTATTAAAGCGTGAAGTGATGTCTTGGTTTGGGATCCCCCAGAAGCACACCTGAGGGAGGGAGCTTATTTGGGGGATGAGTCCAGCAAGTACCAGTAGGAAATGGGGAAGAGAGGCAGCAAAAGGGAAGGAAGCCAATAAAGCACGTGTCACCAAGCAGTTTACTACCATGGGTAACCGGAGCTCAATCCCTCCAAGAACTCCTAGAATGGTGTAAGATACACTTCATGATCGCCCCACTGGAGGGGTGAGGGAGCTGGGGTGTCCATTGACTGAGTGCCTGTCAGTCCACTGTCCTGCAGTCCTGGGGGGCAGTGTTAGTTCCGTGGCACTTCAGTCTGTTTCTGTGCAAGCTGAGTGGGCTCCAGGGGCCGGAGAAAACCATCAGGCACCATTGTGCAGGAGTCGCCCCCTGAAAGTTGAGCTGGCCTAAACAGATGTGGAAGGTGCCAAGGGGATGTTTGGGACAGCAAAAGTACCTGACAGCGTGTGAGTGGGACAGTGGTCTTATCCCAATTTACAGATGAGGACACTGAGGTCCAGCTTAGCACTATAATCCAATGTGGAAGACAATGGGGAGTGAAAGGGATTTCTCCTCTTGGCCACCTACTTTGGGTTCACCCAGAGCCCTTTCTGCTGCCTTTCTTTCCTGCCTTGTATGCTTGGGGAGTTGGTGGGCTACCCCCATGGCAGGGACTGGCTGGGTGCTCGCACAGCCCATCTCTGCTTTCTGGGCCCCCAACTGAACTCCATTTCCCAGTCTCCCTTGCAGAAGGATGTGGCACGTGACAGAGCTGTGAAGAGTGAGTAGAAGTGATGTACGGTGCTTGGCTGCCTGACTTACAAACACCTTTCCACATAGTCTCCCTGCTCTCTACCTTTTGAATAGAGATGACCCCCAGGGCATCCTAGAGAGTCACACCTTGATGATGGCGGAGCCACAAGATGGAAGGAGCCTGGATCCCTGGGTTATCACTTGGAGAAGGGCCACTTGGTGAGAAACATACACTTTAGGCTTTTATTGTGTCAAGCCACTGTAATTTTGGGGATTATCTATTATGCTAGTTAAGCAACTAGCATCACTTTAAATAATGCAACATCGTACATGCGTGATCAAAAAAATTGTCTTTATATCACTTACCATAATATCTGTTTATGCACTTATTGATTTATCAGCTGTCTATCCTCTGTGAGGAGGGACTTTGATTTGTGCACTGCTATATCTCTGGCATCTGGCATATAAAGATGCTCAATAAATACTTGTCAAGTGACTAATGCCAATGCCCAACCTTCATTGCACATGGTTTGTGACAGGCCCTGAGTTAGGAACTATATGAACCTATCTCATTTCATTCTCACCACAGCCATATGAGTAAACTGAAACTTACAGAGGCTGATTAACTTATCCAATGATACCCAGCAGGCAACTGAGTCAGGATTGGAATCCAAGGAGTCTGACTGAACCCTCAAACTCTTAAGCACTCTGCACATTGCCCAACTGTGTATACCAGGGGCAGTGCTTAAGAAGCTGAGAGTATAGGAAGGCATGAGACACAGCACTGCTCCTGAGGTCTACCCAATAGGTAAGAGTAGCACAGGGCTTACTGCAGTGGGAAAAGCAGATCAGTCTCTGTTCTTGTCCATGGAGTGAACTATGTTCTAGAAAAGTCAAATGCTGCTACCCAACCCAAGCAAGGGCTCAGCTATAGAACCAGAAAATTCTCTTATGGACTGTGATAGAACTGAGCCAAATACATGGAGATAAAGCCAGATCCTCTTTGAACAATTTAAGCAAAGACAGTAAGTTCCTGAAAAGAACTGATCCAGCAGATCTTAGGAAGAGAGTGGAGCACAGGTGTTGCATTTAAGAGCATGGGCTCTGGTGATCAGACAGAGCTAGCTTCTACTAGCTCTGTCATTTGCCAAGCAGTTTGACCTTGGGCAACTTAGCTAACCTTGTTGGGCTTCCTTTCCTCATCTGTAAACTGGATGTAATAGTGCCTGCCTCCCGAGGTAAAATGATTAGCACAGAGGCACCAAGTGTGTGCTCAGAACATGGAGGCTGGTATAGAACCTATTCTTTGATCCTTGGTGATAGAACGGGGAATTCTATCTACCCTCTTGGCCACTGAGATATAAAGACTGAAATGCTTGGGAGATTATAATCATGGTGGACCCTTGAACTGGGGCTATGCACTCCCCCATCCCTCCTTTACCCTTCCTACGTGCAGCCACTAGAGGGCCTTGGGCATCTCTGCCACTCTTAGCTTGTTCAGATGTGGCACCCAAGAGGCCCAGACGACTACTAGGGCTCTCTTTCCAGGCAAAGGCAAAAGAGCAGTGCACTCGAAGATAGATATTTGAGTGGCTACGAGGGGTCATATTTACAGGTGCTGCAGGTGAGGCCACAGACATCTTACTCTGCTGTAGGCATTGTTGGCCCTTGAGCCAATGATCCACTACCCACTGAGGGAATTACCTGGGTTACCCTAGGGCCGGCTTGGATTGAATGAGTTAAGGGTCCTTGTCTTATTGGATAACCTGGGCAGTGAGGTCTGAAGTCTTGTTTTCTGAGGATCACTCATTAGACCCTAGAACTCTGGGACTGAACATTAGCTCATCCTGATAGAGCAGATGATAGTTCAGCAAATTTCCAGCAGTGTGGACCCATCCTCATGGTGTGTGGGAGACCTAGGTGTTCTAGGTAGGCAAAGAGCCCTCCCCTGCTCCCAGTTCTCCCCTCCTTTTAACTATCAAGTCATTAGGTCAGTAAGGTCTGATATTAAAAGGCAAAGAGCCCATGTAAAACATTGCTCTCATTGGTCATTCTCACTGTGGTATGAAAGCTCTGTATTCTCCTTGAGAGTCCATGCGAAATCCTAAACAAAAACACCTGAGATAAGGCTCTGGCACTCACCACTCTCGACCTGCTGCTCATCCTTCTAAATAGCCCAGTGATCAGAAAACACCAAGCACTTTCCTAGTTCCTTGCCTTTGTCCATGCTATTTTCTAACTACAAACACACCCACATCTCCCCCTTTTCTGCATTATAAAATCCCCCTCCTTCAATAGAACCAGTAGATACTTCCTTAATTCCTGCCTCTATTTTCCCAATGTACTTTGCACTTCACCTTAATAGAACACTTATGAGAGGTCTTGTTTTGCATACTTTTTTTCTCTCTTCATCACTTAATTGAGCTTCTCATGTGTGTAATCTCCAGCCTCTACTTGAATACTTGTCCTGACAGGGAACGCATCACCTCAATGGCAATGCATTCCATTGCCAGCCAATTATTTGCAAAAAATTCATCCCATTATTAGAAATCTGCTTGCCTGATATATGAATCCATTGGTTTTCTTCCTACTAGTTCAGTTACAATAAAATTCCTTTAGATGTAAATAAGGCTTCTCATTCTGTAATTAGACATAAAGTGTAAATAATTCATTCTAAAGTATAAATGACTGATAAGAGCTTTTCCATATGAATAGGATTTTACCAGGAGAACTTAAGGTGGGGTCAGGAATTCCGAAGACCAGGAATATAAGGACGCCAAAATGTGATATAGTAGAAAGAGCACTGAGCTAGAAAATGAAAGATGGGTCCAAGGTGATTTATGTTTCTTGAGCTTTAGTTTTTCTCATCTGGAAAAGGAATATTTTGTATGACGAGTAGTTCTACTTATTACTGTAACCACAGAATTTTGTCTGGAAGTGGCCCTGCTCACCTGAGCTGTCTTAAACTTTTGGTCTGGCTTCTGGGAAGGCAAAAAGTCGCACATGTGTCAGTGGGCCTCAGCCTCCTGGGGGCTGAGTAGACACTGTTGGTGCCAAAGATGCTATGACTTACACCCACAATCATGTCAATCAATGAATCTTTTATTCCCACCTGGGTTGAACTTTCCTCTTCCCTGCCTTGAAGCCTTGCTTCACTAGGGCTATTTATGGTATTTGTATTATAAATCAAAGATGCAGGTAACACATTTTATTATGATTTTATTATATATTCTCTTTTCCTGGAGTTTTGCAAGTAAAAGATTGCATAAGAACCAACTCTTTATTTCTCATAAGTTCTACCCTACAGAGAACCAGGTCATATTACAATTGCTTGATGCATAATACCCAATGACTCAATAAATACTTTACAAAAATAATGCAGTTTTTTTCCTTTCTTAAAACATAAAAAAAATTAGCATTTCTTAGACTTGATCCCCCCCTCCCCTTTTTATATCTATTTACTGGGAATATATTGTTGGAAAAAAATTCGTTAAAATGGTATTAAAATAAAATAGATAAAATGAGGTCCATATTTTTTCCCATTTGTTTTGTTTTTTTCTTTGGAAAAGTGCTACTCCCTGTTTTTATGTGTGAACTTCCTGCAGTCTTCTGAACCTACAAAGACATGAGCAGAAATTCTACTGTTTGGAGCTATGTAGAATCATAGCATTATGCTAATATTAGTCTTTTATTTTAAAGCCCATTTAAAACCAGGCCTCACATTTGCCCCTAAAATACCCCACCCCCTACCCAGTCTTAGGCAAGAAAAGTTTGGAATCTGAGACTCCAGCAAGGTGCCTTCCGACTAAATAACATTTGGTTTAAGGTGGGTGTTTTCTTGTTTTGATACATTTCCATTGCATTATTTCGTTTTAAAGAAATCATTGCAAAATTCCCTTTCTCTTCCACATCCCTAAGCCCCTTTCTTTCCAAATTCTCACAGAAGTGATTAGTTTCATGATGACAACTCCAGAGAAAAGGTTACCCATAAGTCACATTTGTATTAAATAAGTTATATATAAAAACTGCTTATAACGTTTACAACCTCAGTCTCTTTCCCCCTTTGCCTCCCTTGGAAACTCTGGATCGGGGGTGAATTGAATCACACCCACTGTGGCTTCCAGGTTCTTCTGGCTTCTCTGTTGTCCCCACGCTCCTGCCCACGTCACCCCAGGAGGACTTCTAAGGAGCTCAGCAGGCATTGCAGATGGCCAGGCGGCTTCACAAGGCAGTCACCCAGGCCTGGCGAACACCCTTAGTGTAGCGTATGAAAAATACTCATGTGGTTTATACAAATATACACATATGCGGATACGGAGGACTCGGGGCCAGTCGGCAGATCAGTGCAGTGCGTTTGTGTTGCAAAACCACAGGTGGCAGTTGCTCCACCTGCTCCCAGTCTCTTCAGTACTCCCTGGCCTCCTGGAACTGCTTGATGTAGTCCTCGTCCGAAGGGCTCTCTGTGCACTTCTGTCCGTTGTTGGGAGGCCGGGCCTCATTGTACCTGCTCCAGTCGCCCTTGCAGATGATCCAGGGCAGCACGTCCACTTTGTAGTGCAGCTCGGCCGAGAACTCGGTGCTGATGAGGTTGGGCGTCCCCGCACCTTTGCCCCTGGTGATGAGCTGCATGTTGTCGCCATAGCAACAGTGCTGGGCGGCCAGCGTGGTGCTCTCCAGGGACAGCATGGAGCGGATGCAGTACCGCGCCGTGGGCTTGTAGATCTCGAGCTTCTCCTTGGGCCCGCTGGCGTCCTTCCAGCGGAAGTCCTTGCGCTTGATGCGGTCGAAGATGTCCGCCGTGCTGTAGGCCACCTCGGTGGGGTAGGAGCAGGGGCAGCTGGGCAGGTCATTGATCACCTTGTGCATGTACTTCTTCAAGAACTCGCTTTTGCAGCTCATCCACCGCTCACAGCTGTCCATGTCTGAAAAAGGCCACATACACACCCTCTCACCACGTGCACCAGTGGTCCACAGGGTGACACTGAGGTCAACTCCCATCCTAGACCCAAAGACCCCTGCAGCCACCTAGAATGACCAGGCATGGGGGGTCTTTCTCACCTCCCTTGAACTTGGGAACTTCTTTGTTCACAAGACTTCCTCCCAACTCCCCACTTTGTATTAGGGCATATTTTCAGACATACAGAAAAGTAAAGAGAAAATACTTATATGATGATTATTCATATTCCATCACCTAGATTTAACTATCTTTGCTCCACCTTTTAAAAAATGTGTGGAAATATATATTACTATCCCTACATTTTAGTAGGCATCGACCAAAAAAAAAAAAAAAGAGGATATTTTCCTAGATAACCATAACCCTATTATCACTCCTAACAAAATTCAAAATTCACAGTAAGTCAGAGAGTTGTTTTGAATCTCCTCTCTAAATAACTGATGTGATGGAAAAGGCTTCAAACAAACATTTATAGGACTAAGTTTTGCTTCTGCCACTCGCCGACTGGTTTAAAATAGGGGCTAGTCTTTCAATCTCTTAACTTCAGGCAGTAATAATCAATCCCTGTCTGCAAACTCACAGGAAAAGATACCTCAGAGAGGAAGGGGGTCCAGGTACCTGCTTTTAGGGAACTTGACATTTGGGCCAGAGGCCGGAAACCTGTAGGCCTAGGTCAGAACCCACTCCCAGAGGTATTGTGTTTGGTTCTTTCAGTATTAAAAAAAAATATTGATAGTAGCCGATATTTAAGAATTAGGCGATTTCAATTGTAAGTGTGGATTGCTGGCCTCATTTGAATAATCAAGAGATGGATCTCCGCTGGTCTCGTATTTCCTCATGGGAACAACTGGCCCCATGAACAGGTGAATGGTGACCCCGGCTTGGCAAGGGCAGGAGGTCCCCAGTTCAGTACAGCCCCTGTTTGATTCCCTCACTCATAGGTGACCTCTTGGTCCCTCAGTCATCTGAGCCTGGGACCTCAGGTTGAATGAGTGTCTTAGTGTGGGTTCTCTCAGACTCTGAGCCAAAATGATTCCAGTGGACATGGTTCTTTGGGGGTGAATCCAGGGAACACCAGCAGGGGGTGGGAAAACGAGACAGAAGAGGGAGGGAAGCCAACACAGGGTGTAAATCAAACGAGTAACCCCTGCAAGGACCTGGTTCATCCTGACGGGACCTGGGAAACGGTGCAGAGAACACGCCTCTGTGTTTTCTCATCCAATGACAACGTCAAACTTTACCCAAGCCCATGATCCTGGAAAACAGCGAAGGTTAAGAATCCTGTCCCCTAACCCTTTTCATTCTTACTGCCAAGAACCCCCTTTACCCATTGGACTTAGATGAGATTCTTCGCGTGTGGCCCCTTGTTTACTTGTGACAAAGCCAGACAAAGACCCTCCAAATTCCCTTTTATTGCCTCAAAAATGATTAGCTGAACTGTTTATCCTCACTGATCAACCAAAATGGGCCTTAACCAAACCTCTTTCCTTCTCTCCTTGCTTCCAGCACCTAAACTTTGCCCTCCCTCAGCCTGAGACAGCACAGCCTGTCCTTAAGGGTCACTCCTGGAAATAGGCTGGCCTCACGGTAGAACATTCTCCAATCTGATCATGCCACCCTTTCATCCTATGTTCCCTTATTTATTCCTCTATAAAAGGAAACTCTCTTTGCCCACCCCCTTGAGGTGCTTGCAGACCTTATAGTCACCGTGTTCACCCTATTGCAATATTAGGGAGATAGCATCCCCCCAGTCTTTTGGATAAAGTCTTTCCTTACTAAATCCAGATTTTTTTTGATTTGATGGAGATCTGGTATTTATCCACCAGCTCCCGCCGCTCACTGACAGGGGGCTGCTCCTGGACCTCTAGCTCACAGCGCATTCATGGGCAGGGGGGCTCTGCGGCCAGAGTGAGACCTCAGGCAAAGAAACATGGGGGCTGCCAGCTGGAGACCAGGAAGGGTGCAGGGACATGGTGTGGGTGAAGGCGACATGCGTGGGTCACCGACCCATGTGGCATCTGCCACAGTGAGCTGCAGCGGGCAAGATGGGGCATATCTAAAGAAGCCAACTACGGTGGGATGTGGAGTGCCTTAAGGCAGGTGAAGGAGAGAAGCCTCATGGGTGTTCAAAAATGCAAGGTGGTTTTTACAGAGCAACTCAAGGAGCATGTGACACCATGCTGGTCCTGGGGCCGGTGTGGCAGCCAGGGGTCCTGCTCAGAGCTCCTACAAGAGAACCTGCTGTGGGCACTTTGGGGACTGGAAGCCTCCAGCACCTCTGGCTCTATCTTGGTGTTCACATCAAGGCTGTCCCCGCCCTCTGACTGTTCCAGGCCAGTGACTGAGCATGGCAGGGGGACTGCCTGATTCCTGGTCAGTGTGACTGAGACTTTCTCAGAGCTGCCCGAGGCTCTTCCTTGCAGTCCTCTTTCCTTCCCTCTCTCCCTTTGTAGGAGTCCAGCCTGCACCTCGGACTGAAAGCTCTCCTGCCTAGTCCTGCTGCCTTCCCTGTTCCCCTTCCTGGGTGTTTCCCCAATAAATCTCTTGCATGTCTAATGCCATCTTGGAGAACCCTGACCACATAGACTGCATGAGCATAGCTGGGGAGAGGGGGAAGGAGGGCCCTCCAGGTAAGCATGAATTGTGCAGACTCAGGTTGAGCAGAAAAAAATCTCTCGGGGAATGTCTGGGACTGGGGACATGAAACATTCAGTTTCACAGGAGCAGAAAATATAGGAAAGTAAGATTGTTGGTGTCAGATCATCGAGGTCTTGTTCAGTTTAGGCTTGTTCAGAGGGTACTGGGGAGCTACTGAAGGTTTGTGAGTGATAGTAAGCTATTAACTGAGCCATGCAGTAAGAAAATGAGTGCAGCACTGCTATCAGTGGGAAGGGTCAAGGTGAGATACTGTGAGAGAGAACAGCAGGTGGGATCAAGAGGGAAGGAACACTGAACAGGGCCCAGGATGCTGCGAGCTGGGATACAGGACATGCTGCAGGCCCATAAATTCTGCAATTCCATGGCTGTGATCTCCTGACTCAGCAGTTGCCAAGAGATTGAAAGTTCAATCCTATGGAGTGTCTGCAAAGCCTGGGGGATCTCCTTCAGAGGATAGGGTCTTCAGAAACAAAGTTCAGTGAGGCCCAAGAAAATGGCTCTGTATGTTCCTTCCAGGGTGGGCAGCAGTCTTTATAATTCATATACCTGTAGGCCATCTATTGACTTATTTTTATTTTGTATTTCTCAAACGTACATACAGTGTTCAGTGTGATGGGCATGTTCTACATGCTTTTCAAATATTAACTCATTTAGTTCTATAATGACTCTACAAGGTAGGCACCATTACCTCATATCATTTTACAGACCAGAAAACTAATGCAGTACTGGGTTGAGTAACTTGACCTTGTGCAAGTCATGCTTTCCCCACCTTCCCTTTGTCCTTCTGTACTTCTCCTTGCCCTGGAGGGTTGGCCCATGTGGACTGTATCAGCAAGCTCCTTGACCTCTGTCTTCTACTTGGGTTAAGCCAATTGAAGGGCCCAGCAAGAGGCCAGACAGGGGGAGGAGGTCAGAGTGTTTCTTTCTGTTGCAGGTTGGCTGCATCCTTCTGAGAACCAGAATGCTGTCAGGTGGCCCTCTCCACACAGTGACACCTTCCCCTGGTCCCTTCAGGCTAAGAGGTAGTAAGGGCACCTCGCTATTGCCAGCCTTGGAGAAATTCCTTCTTGGTTTCCATCTGTTCTGCTCATACCTTTGCAAACAGTCCCTCACCAAAGGCTCCTCAATTACCTAATTGGAGTGTGTCATGTTCTTTCCTGCCTGGTCCCTGCCTAAAACACCATGTCTTATCAGCTCTTGTGTCCCTAGACACCCATAGGATGTGGCATCATGCATCTGGCCTGTGCTTAGCAAAAGGGCTAAATGCTGCTTGCCCCTGGGTTATGATAGGAGGAGGTCTTAAGAGCTCTCTGCCTCAAAGAGAGGCTCTACCATTTCATGTAAAATTCTCATCTTTAAAGCCATTTCTTAAATATCAAATGTGCCCTGTTCACAGAAGGCACCTGATGAATGCAATTCGACTTTAGGTATGTGAAGGGATTGGAGGTGAGGTACAGGCCCTCGTAACATAGGGTTTCCACACTGCCTCAAGTCTGGCTCATGGACATGTTTGATTGGGTTTGTTTTTATAATAAATTATTAATATTATCAGGCATTTAAACAATTAAAATATATTCCAGATTTGAGGCCTCTCTTGGAAAATTAGAACATCTGGCAACCCTGGATTGGTATTCATTCCTTGGTGGCTAAGTCACAGCTAACCCCTTTGGATGAAGCTCCTCATTCTGCTGTCGCCCCTGCCGCTCTCTACTGCCCCCTGTCGCTTGAAGCTGTTTCAGTTTCTTTTCATCATAGTGCTGGCACCATTTTCTTTCTCGGGTGTTTCCTTTTATTCTAGACTTGTTCTAATGACACTCTTATCTGACTCCTACAGGCATTTGAGAAACATATTTGTTTACCAAATTAGCTCCCAAATAGCTGGGCTGTGGGGAAAAAAGGGACTTAAGTCTACTAAATTGTGGCTGAAGAGGCAGGCAGAAGCGATGAAGTGGAGTAAGAATTGTTGGGTGGCAAAAAGAAATGGGGCAGAAGGAATTTTACCCTTCTACAATATTACAATTATATGCAGAGGCACATGAGGCCATTTTTAAGAAGCAAGCTTGCACCTTGCACCTGAATGGTGGCTTTTAATTTTGTGTGGTCCATGTTTATTGGATGTGCTCTAGCACTTTCTAGTGGACAAGTAGCAGAGCATACCAACTGTTTATAAAATATTACTGCAGGGGAAGGGGTTGCATAATATTGAGAAAATTCCCTCTTTCTCTCCCTCCCTCCCTCTGCTGGAGAACTGAGGGCACCATTTCTTGATTTTATTGCAGACACTTAGTGAAGCATAGGAAACCAGATTCCATGTGGCTTGAACCCCTAAATGTGGGCCGATTCCATGCTAAGAATAGAAAGTGTTCTCTTCTGCTTCTTGTTGTGGAGGCTGCACAGTGAGCAGGGGTGCACACAGAAGGGCTGAATGGCTCATTCTGGGATAGGAGGCATAGATTGCTGTCTCTTGCTTGGAGTATATTCAGTAAGCAAGAAATATGCTAGGAGAATTGGACCCCAGAAGAGGAAAATGAAACATTTACATGGATCCAAGGATGGCATTGCAAAGGCAAAAGGAATCTCCAAAGCACTAAGTCAATATTTGGATAAAAAGGGAAAAAAAAATCTTCTTACCAACTTCAAACAGTTTGGTGGCATTAAACTCCTCACTTCCCGCAAGTAGACTCACTTCGGTGGCAGCTGTCCTGAAAGTGTCTTCAATTCCTAAACACAGACAAGAGCTCATTTTTCCCTAGTTATATGGAAAAAGTTACCCCCCCCCAAATAAAAAAAAACAAATACACCTGAACAAAGCCTTTTTTGTATTCATTACTACTCACGGGCAGAAACTTGCCAACAGAGGAAACAGTAAAAAGCAGGTAGTAGCGCATAAAATATATTAAAACCCCAGATACCATTTGCAGCATGAAATCAGATCCAAATGTGCCTGAATGAGTCCTAAAGAACTCAGTCACTAGGCCTGGGGAGTGAGGTTTTGAGGAGTGGGGGACACATGTCTGGATGGTTGTCTGATGGTGTCAGGGTGAAAGACTAAACCAGAGGCAGGAGAGTGTAGTGGTTAATACCTCGTTTTTAATGGCTGACTGCCTGGGTTCCAATCACTGCTAGCCATGTGACCTTGGACAAACCATTTAAGTTTCAAAGTTTCGGGTGCCTCAGTTTTCACATCTATAAAATGGGGAGAACTCAATGTCCCCACACCCCCAT
This sequence comes from Microcebus murinus, assembly GCF_040939455.1. NCBI lineage: Eukaryota > Metazoa > Chordata > Mammalia > Primates > Cheirogaleidae > Microcebus > Microcebus murinus. The sequence goes on from NC_134119.1 coordinate 18,356,756, forward strand.
AGGGTTGAGAGAATTAAATACATTATGTGTAAAGAAGGTCCTGAGGGCAGTAAGTAGTAAGTGTTCACTGATATTTTTCCCTTGAAATATTTGTCTGGCTCATTGACGATGCAGCGGTCCATAGGCAAAGACCAGATAGCTCATATTCTAGGACTTTTAGCATTGTTGATGATGCTTCCGAAAGAATAAGCTGGGCTTGTCATTAGGTGTTCTGAGGGATGGAACCCAGCTTTCCTCAGACTCCCTGGTTTGCCCAGATTCTCCAAACTCCCTCCTTCACTCCCCAAACTACCACCTGCAGCCAGTCTTCCTTTACCAAGGGGAATCACTTGCAAGCCAAAGCAATAAGAAGAGGAGAGAGTGAGGGTCATGGAATATCTGTTGGCGAGCATTGGTTTCCGTGCTGGGGATGACTCACTTTCCTTTATGGGACTCTGATTTTACATGAGGCGCCTCAAACTTATCTGTAGGGTTGACCTAGGGGACAAACTTTTACAGTGTAATCACCGTCAGGCCAGGGAGACCTTGTCTGCCCCATTGAGTCTTTCTAGTAAAGCTGAGAATCAATGAGCCAAATAAAGAAAAAAAATCCTGAAAAAGGAAATCCCTCATGTTCCAAGGGAGTCCTGAAAAGCTGTAATAGCCAGGAACAGAGAGGCAGGAAAGAAAGGAGGAAGACAAGGACAGAAAAGAAGAAAATGTAAGAGGAGGGCTGCCAGCCACACTGCTCTCAGAGGTGACAGAAAACGAGAAGGAAGCATCCAAGATGGCGGCAGAGGCAGCCTCCCCCTGACAAGATACCAAAAGCCTCCATCTTGGTCTGGACACCAGCTCCAGAAAAGAAAACAGCAGGCAAACCCCCAAACCCTGACATTAAGTGCTGTGTGTGTCTACTTGTAGGTGAGCCCAAGACCCTTCTTCCTGGTGCAGGTGGAAGAGTTTAATGATCACTCTGTGTTCAGAGTGTCTGGATTCAAATTCCAGATGGGTCACTTGCTGCCTGGGCGACTCTAGGCAGGTTAACCCTCTATGCCTCAGTTTCCACAGCTGTCCCATGAGCACAGTGATACATTCCTATTTCACGAGGCTACTGTAAGGATTAAGTAAAATAATACATATAAGTTTAGAAAGTATTTGCTTGATACTTAAGTACTCAAGTACTCTTATTCATTACCATCCTTTTCACTTTTTCTCCTTCATTTTCTTTTGCCTTGCCTTCTCACCTTCATCATCATCTCCTTCTTTATCTTTCTCTTCGTATTTTCCTTCTCTTCTTTATTTTCTTCCCGTCCTCCTCTTCCTCCTTGTCATTATTTATTGGTTCATTTCTACTCATCCAAATCCCACCCACTAGACTCTTCCAGCTCAGCTCGTTATGACGCCCGGGGAAAGATCAGGAAAAGCATCTTGATGGCTGCCCCGCTTCTTTGAAATGCATCTGCACAGCTGATGGTCGTGGAGCCAGAACCTTCGTTTTACATTTCAGCCCCATTTTAGACACAGGTGCTTTTGCTCACAGACACATTCATTCCGGTCTGATCCTTCCTCTCTCTCCTCAGAAACCCCTTTGAACTTTCACTTCACTTTTGCCCCAAATTATCTTCAGTTTGAGAACAGAGTGTCTAGGGGGAGAAGTAGGAAGTCTGGGGTGCAGGGATCAGATTTTCTGGCTCGGAAATTCCTTTCAGATGAAGCCATTAGGATGGTGTGGTTTCTTGAAAGGGCCCAAGGTATTATTTTGGGCTGGTATTCTACCTGGCAGCAGGGAACACGTAGTAAAATTATAGGCCAGGAGTTGGTAAGCCTTTCTGTAAAGGGTCAGAGAGTAAATATTTTAGGTTTTGTGGGTCACATATGGTCTTGGTTGCTGCTGCTTCCTCTTCCTCTTCCTCCCTTTCTCCCCTTCCTCCTCCTCCTCTTCATCCTCTTCCTTCTCCTCTTCACAACCCTTTAAAAATGTATGGGCCATACACAAACAGATTGCAGGTTGGACTTGGCCTGTTGGCCGTAGTTTGCCAACGACTGCTATAGTCGGTCACAATTGTTGTTCACTCTCAGTATGACTTCTCACCAAGTTTGCAGGTGGTTTAGTTTTTAAAGCGCTGACGATGTAGTAGAAAGGTATAATTAACTGCCACATCGCCCCAGTTTGCTCCGCGAGGGGCCTTCGGTAACTGTCAGGTGTTACCCGCAGGGCCAACTGTGTGGTTTTCTGGGGATGACTGTCAAGCCTCTTGTCCTGTCTTCCTTGTCAGACCACAAATGCCTGTCTTCATGTGTCTCTTCAAGACACAAAACAAATCCCACATTAAAGGCCCAAACTCACCAGAGTCTCTCCTTTAAATTAAATAAGTACAATGTGGCATTGTCCTTTAGGTCCCAGCCACTGCAATTGTGCATTGGATGCAGAATATCCATCTTTTCATCCATTAAGCTCATTATTAGTTATTTGTGCTCAGAAGTCTTATTTAAAAAATGGTTGTCTTTTTAAAAAGACAATTTCTATAAGTTTTGAAATATAAATTTAAAAGCTTCCCCTTGAACTTGGAGCCACACCCCTGGGTACGCTCACCTGGGCAGTTTGGACGGTCACAGGTCCTGGATTCTGTCGCAGTGCATGCATAGCCACAAGACCGGGTCCGTTTCTGGTTGCCGTTCCCGCAGGTGACGCTGCAGACAGACCAGAGACTCCAGTCACCCTCACCGTCTGTGGAATCTGGAAGGGAGCCAGGGAGATGGTCATCAGCCTCCCCCCCACAGTCCCCAAATCTCCCTATCCAGCAGCCCACCAATGGTCCACTTCCTTCCTTCTCACTGTTGGAGGGGGCAAGATGGCGCCTGGAGCTAAAAGGCTTACGGCTCCAGGACTCATTCCAGAGGTGCGCTTTGGGAAGGCAGGAGGTTTGGGGCGCTGTGGTGCTCAGGGTATCCCTAGAAGGTGCCCAGTAAATGTTTATTGAGAAGGCGCACATTTGCAGAGCGTGGAACCAACCATGGAATAACATGCTAGGCCACTTCCAAAGGTGACCACCACCACTTCCCTCCCTCCCTGTGCGTATATCCATCCAGAGAGAGAGGGACAGAGAGAGAGAGAGAGAGAGAGAGAGAGAGAGAAACAGAGAGAGAAACAGAGAGAGAAACAGAGAGAAAGCTAGGCTGGCCAGGTAGCTTCCAGCTTTTGCTCTGGGGAATCCAGTGACTATGAGAAAGGCTCAGGCTAAACCTATAAACTATGGGACATCACATGGAAAGAGAGGAGACACATACAGGACCACTAAGACACCAGGCATATGAGCAAATCCTTCTGGAACCTTCCAGCCCTTCCCAGTGGACAGCTGAATGCAGCTGGTGCTACCAGGGCTCAAGGAATGGCCCAGTGGCCCTGTCTGAACTCCTGGGCCACAGAATCATGAGGAATAGTAAGCTGCTATTGTTTTAAGCCAGCAAGTTTGGGATGGTTTGTTACACAACAATAGATATCTGGTGCATTAACGGTGAAGCTAGAGCTGGCCCCCTGAGGCCATTACTTGACATCATCCATCCAGTGAATCTTTATATTTATTTATTTATTATATGGCAGGCACAATCCTAGGTATGTGGGATACACCATTAAGTAAACCTTTCCAAGATCCCTGCCCTGGTAGAACTAATATTTTAGTGACAGGAAAGAAATAACCAACAATAAGCACAGAAAGTGAGTAAATTGTTTAAGATGTTAAAAGTTGATGAATGGGGGCGGGGCGCGGTGGCTCACGCCTGTAATCCTAGCACTCTGGGAGGCCGAGGCAGGTGGATTGCTGGAGGTCAGGAGTTCGAAACCAGCCTGAGCAAGAGCGAGATCCCATCTCTACCATAAATAGAAAGAAATTAATTGGCCAACTGATATATAGAGAAAAAATTAGCTGGGCATGGTGGCGCATGCCCGTAGTCCCAGCTACTTGGGAGGCTGAGGCAGGAGGATGGCTTGAGCCCAGGAGTTTGAGGTTGCTGCGAGCTAGGCTGACGCCACGGCACTCACTCTAGCCTGGGCAACAAAGTGAGACTCTGTCTCAAAAAACAAAAACAAAAACAAAAAAAAAAGTTGAATGGTGTGCAAAAAGGAAAACTAGAACGGGCCAGAGGGGCCTGGGGATGAGAGGTGGGGGAGAGGTTGGCTCTTTAGCAAGACTGGCTTCTTCCTCGTATCAAAAGTAAATCCTGCCATGGTTGGGGGACTTGTCCAGGGTTCTCAGATGGACAGGAAGCAGAGCCTGGGCCCTGGGCCTTGCCCTCGCTCTCTCAAACACGACTCTTTCTGCAGCTGCGTCACTCTGCGATAATCTCTCCTGGTTTACCCAAACCCTCTTATAGCCTTGGGGCCTCTGCTGGTGCCAAGCGTGGAGCTACAGGCATGTGCCTTGCAGGCGGGGAGCACCCCGTGTTCAGAACCGGTCGTGGCGACCGTTACTACGTAGGCCCCGCAGGAATGTCGTCCACACATGTTTCTACCTGAACCGTGGGCCTGCGCCAGCCTCCCGGCCGTTGTTTACGTGGCGTTCACAACGCAGGGCCTCCACGCCTGCTCAGCCCACTCAGCAGGGTCGGAGGAGGGGTGGGGGGACCCCCTGGTTGAGTCCTCTTCCTTAATTCTGAGCCCAGAGAGAGTTTGCTCGCACCTCGCCTGCCCCGGGGGCCCCATCCCTGTCTCTCCCCTCCCCCAAAAGGAATTTTTCCGAACTTTGATTTTCTTCTAAGAAATGGTTTTCCAACCACACAGCCAAGCAGCTGTTTGAAACTACTGCTTTGTGTTAGGGATGTGGGCCGCCTTCCCTCCTCGACCATCTCCTGCCAGGCAGCAGCACTGCAGGACAAGGAGACGCCACTCCGGGAGGGCAGCTGCCACTTAAGCTGAGACCTCTGCGGTCTGGTGTCTCTTGGGGATCTCTCTGAGAACACCAGAGAGCCGCCTGCAACAGTCACACAGTGGCATGCTCGTCACTGGGAGCGTCCAGGCGCAGCAGGTCACACGCACTCGGGCACCCACTCAGTCACATCCTGCACATGCCACACTGAGGCCAGATTTTGTTAAAGGAAATAAAAATGAAAACAGTCACAAGCACAGATTACAATGTCTTCATACTCATAAAAAGCTTAAGAAATCAGGTAGGTAGAGTTCACAGCACCCACGGGGTGGGGACCAGCATAAGACGTAACTAAATGATGCCAAACGGAGTCCTTGGCTTTGCAGAAACATAAGGTCCTCGACCTCCTAGAAATCTCTTGCAGCCTTGCCTCTTCATTACAGTGTAGGGAGAGCAAATTTTTGGGGGAATATCGGTCCCTGAACTTGGAGATTTTAGCATTAAACTCATTGTGAGATTTGTACTGGAATCTCTCCATGACATAATTTCTTGTTTTGGTTTCTTGGATCTAAATTATTAAAAGTTAATCCTTGCACGCATGGTTCTCAGTTCTCAGGTAAAAATAAGAAAAAAAAGAGAAAAATGTAGATTATTTATACATAAAATTAAAAAAATAAAAGTTAATACTGCATCAGATTATGTGAAAAATGATGCTCATGTAATTCCTCTCTCCAAATCCACCCCCTTGGTTACTTCCTCTCAAGCTGATGCCAGGCTGGGCTGTGTGACTTGCTTTGGCCAATGGGATAAGAGTAAATACGATGCTTGCAGAGGCTTGGAAAGTGCCCAAGCGTTAGGGCTTGTCCCTTCCAGCCGTGGGGAACTCTTCTACCTCCAGACAACTCACAGGTTCATGAGAGAGAACCCTTTTGTTCTTTTAAGCTACTAAATTTTGGGGGTGATTTCTTTCTTTCTTTTTTTTTTTTTTAGAGACAGAGTCTCACTTTGTTGCCCAGGCTAGAGAGTGCCGTGGCATCAGCCTAGCTCACAGCAACCTCAAACTCCTGGGCTCAAGCAATCCTGCTGCCTCAGCCTCCCGAGTAGCTGGGACTACAGGCATGCACCACTATGCCTGGCTAATTTTTGTATGCATGTTTTTAGTTGGTCAATTAATTTCTTTCTATTTTTAGTAGAGATGGGGTCTCGCTCAGGCTGGTTTTGAACTCCTGACCTCGAGCAATCCACCCGCCTCAGGCCTCCCAGAGTGCTAGGATTACAGGCGTGAGCCACCACACCCGGCTTGGGGGTGATTTCTTAAGCAGCAAAAGCGAACTGTTACAAATACACCATAAAATCCTCCCTAAAATATGCTCTCTAGACAGCCGCCAGACCCTGGAACCATCGAGGATTTATTATCACGGTTAAGTGACTTTCTCCATGTCTTTCTTTTACATGCTCACAAAGCCATTTCATTTCCAAACATTTTTTTTATATGGGTTCCCCAAAGTTAGGCACAGAACACTCATAGTTAATCACGTCTATTGAAGTTAGCAACGAAATGCAACAACCTCCTAGGAAAAAGCTTGTAGGTGCGCTCCCTGCCCGGAGCCTGCACAGCACACTGGCCCAGAGCACCATCCCAGCCAATGACCCCTCTCAAGTCTTGGGGACTTGTATTTGTTTAAGGTGTTCAAAGGACAGAAAGGGAGTATCTGACTGGGACAAGTCTTTGAGGACAGTATTCCTTTCTGCTCTAATAAAACAAGCCTGTTCTCATTTGCTCACCTACCAGGGAGTGTTGCTCAAAGCAGAAAATGAATGTGAGCGGCAATAATTGCAAAGATAACAACAATGACAGGAAAAAACAGTTCCTGGGAACATTTATACGGTGCTTTGACAGCCCCTAGCTGTGAGATCAAAGAGTTCAAGGAGGGAAGAAACAATCCGCGGTGCAGTGGGCTGAGAGCTGGGTTTCAAAGATGCCACTTGAAATGTCAAAGTGGTCCGTTATAGCTTCAGGGCACTGGAGTTCTGTGTGCCAGTGATATTGTTGGGGAAACTGAAGTGACTTGAGTTTTGACTTGGCCACCAGCAAACCTGGGCACTAATCCTAGATGATAGTGGCTACCAGTTTTTGAGGGCCTGCTTTAACCAGCTTCTCTGTCTATCCACACTGAGTAAACTCCTACAATAACCCTGCAAGGTAGATAGAAACATCCTTCTTTTACGGACAAGGAAATCAAGGCTCAGAGAGGTTAAGGTACTTGCCTGAGGTCACACAGCTCACAGTCAACAGCAGAACTGGGATTAGATCTGAAGTCTGTCTGTTCTCAGCATATCCTGTTCTAAAGCCTGGTACTCTAGTAGCTTTGATTCTGACCCAAGTTGGCCTCCCTTCCTTAAGATACCCGCTATGTGGCCAAAACTCAATAATACAAAGAAAAGCTCCTGAAAAAAAAATCACTGTAAAATTTTCTATTAGAATTGAACCATGACCAGTTAGAGAATTTCAAAGAACTGAGCCCTAACCCAGGTAACAATAAGCAGTGCCCACCTAATTTCATTATGTAGAGTATTCTAAAGAATTTGGGGAATGGTATACTACTGTTAGGCAGAGAAGTGTTTATCTGGACTCTCTCTATGCCCTGGATATCTGAAGTATCCACAACGAGGGTATTTAAAATGCAGTATCTCAAACACATACTTTCTACAGTTGAGCTGAGTCATGGTATCATCACATTATGTTTTTCTATCATTGCAAATTAGGTCTGTCTTCAGTTGCATATTTTATAATTCATTCAACAGATGACATTGAATCTTATTTATTTCACCTAGGATTTTTTGAAATACTTTTTGCCTGCAAACATTTACATTCTTAATAAAAATCCTTCCTTCAAAACTCTGAGATCTATCTCAACCACAAAGGCCAGCCCCTATGGCATTTTTAGCCTGTCTCAGACAAGGCAGCAAGTGCCTAGATACAGAGATACAAGGCACTGCTATGCTGTTGCATGACCCTCACCTTCCTGGGCGGTATGTTCTCTCCCTGTGTCCTCTACAATCACACCCAACATAGGGATAAATACTTAGAAAATGCTAAATGGTTTCTTGTTGGTTGAAATAAAAGAGAGAATTCTCAGCTTATCCGATGCTGCATGGAATTCGGGACATCCCATGTCCCTTGTGAGCTCCTCTGAGAAGCAATGATCATTCATTCATTCTGCAAATGCTACTGAGCACCTACAATGGGCTTAGAGTCTTGCTACTCAAAGTAGGTGCAGGGCTGGCAGAGGCAGCTTCACCTGGGCCCCTGCCATTTCCCTCCACCTGCTGCATCATGAGGGGCATTTTGACAAGACCCCCAGGTTATTTATATGCATGTTAAAACCCAAGAGGCACGGCTTTAGAGGCACTGTAAGGGATAAGATTTTCTTCATAAAGCAGCAATCCTGATATCTAGACTAATAATGATAGGGAAGATATTAAGAGGTACTTCAAAACTGTAGAAGATGGGAGCTTCCCCACGGCCCAGGCATGCTGGAAGATCCTGACACAGGGAGATCCACAGGGACTCGAGGTCTAGGAAGCTGGGGGGAAGGAGGGCTGGGGAAGCCACAGTAGCTGCCCCAGTAGAAGGAAATTCCACCCTCAAGATTGAAATAGAGGGGATGTTCTTAGGGTTCGTGAATTCAGCAAAGTGTACTCTGTGAAAGCTTTAGATGAAAAAGTTATTTCTGGTGGTGGTCTTCAAACTTCAACGAGCATGAGAATCACCTGGTGACACAGATTGATCAAAGAAAGAAACAAAAAAGCAAACAACAGATTCCAGGTCTCACTTCTAGACCTTCTCATTCAGAAGATGGAGAGTGGTGGCCTTCAACCTGAGCTGCCCAGTGGAGTCACCCTTGGAGCTTTAAAAGATACCGATGCCTGGGACTCACCCCTAGAGATCCCAGTTTGATTGAGAGAGGTGAGAGGAGAGAGGTGTAGGCAACAGGATTTTAAAAAATTCCCCAGGTGACTATAATGAGCGGCAAGGTTGAGAACCGTTGATCTCAAACAGTGGGGCTCAATGCATCAGGGTCCCCAGGAGGGCTGGTTCAAACAGATTTCTCCTACCCTAGAGTGTCTGATTCAGTAGGTCTGGAGTGAGGCCTAGAAATCTGCATTTCCATAACATTCCCAAGTGCTGCTGGTGCTGATGGTTTGGAGGCCACGCTTTGAGGACCATTGGTAAATAGGGAAGGAGTTGGGGCCCAGGACTGGCACTTTTTAACATGCAGCTGAGGGATTCTGATGCCAAGTGTCTGAGCCCCACTCTTAAGCAGTGTTCCGTGTGGGCTGTGCAATCTCAGGCTGGCATCCAGGGACCCTCCGTGTTTCTCTCGTTCAACAGCACTGGTCTTTCCCTCCCATTCCTATCTTCCAAGCCAAGCATTCATTTCTAGATATTTACTGTCTGCTATAGTTTGGGTGTTTGTCTCCCCAAACTTCATGTTGAAATTTGATCCCCAATGTTGGAGGTGGGGCCTAATGGGAGGTGTGGGGTCATGGAGGCAGATCCCTCATCAATGGGTCGGTGCTGTTCTCATGGAAATGGAAATGAATGAGTTCTCACTCTATTAGTTTCTGCAAAAGCTGGTCATTAAAAAGAGGCTGGCATCTCCCTGCTACCTTGCTTCCTCTCTCAACATGTGATCTTTGCACACACTGGTTCCCCTTCATCTTCTACCATGAGTGGAAGCAGCCTGAGGGCCTCACCAGGTGCACATGCCTAATCTTGAACTTTTCTAGACATCAGAGTTGTGAGCCAAATAGACCCTTTTAGGTCAAGTTGCTTAACTTCTCAAGGCTTTAGTTTTCCCATTTGTAAAATGGGGTATCTGCCTCAGAGAGCTGATTCAATGAGATAATATTAATATATATGAAATGCCATGAAAAGGGAAGTGCATGGTAAATACTATACATATGTTGGCTACTATCCCCAGTAATCCCTCTCAGAAAATAGACAAATTGGACTTCCTCTGGGAAAAGTGATGGTTTCTCTAGCCTCCTGCCTGGAAGGAGTATGGCATTCCCTTTCTGCTGTCTTAGCATTTGATGTATGTCTCTACCATGGCACTATTTTGCTCTATTAGTTAATTTTCTCTCTTTGTCCACAGATGGGTGAGATCTTCTATATCTTGCTCATTTTTGGATTCCCAGCACCTAGCATAGTGCTAGACACAAGACATACAAGATAAATGTTGGCTGAACAACTGAATATGTGGTTAGAAAAAAAATTGTCTTGCTGTTTCTGAAGTTGCCTAGAATCATCTGTTAATGAACAGAAATGATTCTCTAGTATATAACCAGTCTTTCTGTTGAAGAATGGGAGTAACAATTAGAACAGAAATGGTACAAGATAAGTCATTCTCTTCATGTCCACTGATGACGAAGTTACAGGAACATATGATGATGGGTGCATTTGTAAGACATCAGATGTTCTTATAACTCACTGCCTGATTCTCAACATGTGATCTTTGCACACACTGGTTCCCCTTCATCTTCTACCATGAGTGGAAGCAGCCTGAGGGCCTCACCAGGTGCACATGCCTAATCTTGAACTTTTCTAGACATCAGAGTTGTTGCCAAACATCTGATGTTGGCAAGCATCAGATGCTTGCCAAATTTGTTTCCTTTACCCAGAATGCATTTCTCAGATTCCCTTGTGTCTAGGTGGGACCATATGACTACATCCTACCAGTAGAATTTGAGTAGATCTGATGTGTGTCCCTCCCAGGCTGAGGGGTTAAGGGTCTGGTGGCTTCTCCAGGCTCCCTGTTTCCTTGGCTACCAGCTGGATGCAGAGCCTCCAGGAGGTAACTCTTGGGCCCTAACAGTCGTTGGAGCTCCAGGAGGGGAAGAGGCTGGATCCCTGAATGGCTGAGTGGAGCCCAGTACCCCTCAACCTGTCTCCCATCCCTGCTTGTGAGAAATGAACTTTCATTATTTTAAACCGCTGTATTTGACAGTTGTTACTTCACCCCCCCCCACTACTCTAAAAACAAAGGAGACCAAAAGTCCCAACTTTGAGTTTTGAAATTTATTGGGGGGGGGGGGCGACTTATTTTGATGACCTGTGACACACATGCTCGTGCGGATCCCCGAGGGCCACTCCACTGCCGATAGCAAACATGACACAGTTGCCTGGTCGATGGAAGCAACTGTGCACATCTCTCTTACTAAATTAATTGTCAATGTGAATTTTTACAGTAAAAAATACAAGAAAGTTAATTTGAGGATTTCTAAAGTCGGGGGAAGGCAGAAAGAACCCCAAAGACCCTACAAAAATTCTCTCCTAGATAATTGGTATGGTTTTAAAATTATAGTCTTTCCAGAAAACTGTGGCTTCTGGTGCCTCCTTGGGGCTTCTGTGGAACGGAGCCTTTACGAGGTCTGCCTCATAGGAGACCAAAAGCCACATTCTGTAAACTGGGTTTGGCTTGGCTCAATGTCCCATAGGCCTCTTCACCCTCATTTATTCTCCCCGCCAACTTCATATTACTGGGTGGTAAACTCACCATATTCTGGCTGCTCTTTGGTTTCAAAAGTCCGGTGGCCTGGGGCCGGACGGTCCCACCCCCTGGGGGGGTTGAGGAAGTTGCTGTCGTCTGAGGTACTGTCGTACTTGTAGTCCTGGTCCCCGCTGTTTGCCCTTGCCAAGGACAAGGACCTCTGCCACCAGGCCCTCCAGTCGGGGGCCGGCACTGCCCAGCTGGGCTTATTCTCCGGATGCTGATCTTTATCTGCTTCCGAGTCAGGGCCGTCGACCACCTCTATGGTGACCTGAAGAATTCAGAACAGGCTGGGGTCAATGCCTGTCGGAGGCTGTTGACTCCGATCTAGGGGACCCTTGGAAGAAAGTCTGAGGGAGCAGAGGGAGACAATGGGCGCATCCCTCATGAAGGAACGCTGGGGTCACGTGGTGACACAGAATGGAAAACAGCCAGGGATGGTCCAGGTGAATTCCATCACTAGATGGAACATGGCCTCTGGCTGGGAGATGACAATTCATCAGTGGGGTCCCTGAGTCACCCATGACCAAATTGGTGAGAACCCTTTCATTCAAGGAGTAAACATGTATTGTATGTGTTCTTTTTTTTTTTTTTTTTTTTTTTTTTTGAGACAGAGTCTCGCTTTGTTGCCCAGGCTAGAGTGAGTGCCATGGCATCAGCCTAGCTCACAGCAACCTCAAACTCCTGGGCTCAAGCTATCCTCCTGCCTCAGCCTCCCGAGTAGCTGGGACTACAGGCATGCACCACCATGCCCGGCTAATTTCTTTTTTCTATATATATGTTAGTTGGCCAATTAATTTCTTTCTATTTATAGTAGAGACGGAATCTTGCTCTTGCTCAGGTTGGTTTCGAACTCCTGACCTCGAGCAATCTGCCCGCCTCGGCCTCCCAGAGTGCTAGGATTACAGGTGTGAGCCACCACGCCCAGCCATGTATGTGTTCTTGAAGGGACACTAGAATAATCAGAGGGAAACATAACACTTATTTAATACAAAATCTTTCCCAGGTTCTGTTCTGAAAGCTCTGCTGATACTAATTTATCTAACCCTCCACAACCTCCCATCCCTGCAAGTGTGTGCCGCACCTCCCACCAAGAGCTGGGGTCTATTTCTCCTTCCTGGAGATCTGGGCTGACACGTGACTCGCTCTGTCCAGTGGAATGGGTAGGATCAGAATGGTGACAGGTCTTAAAAGCTCTCGTAGCTTCCGTTTTCATTGTCTTGGAACGCTCCCACTGTTAGGTAAGCTAGCGCAGCCTAGACCACTGCTTGCGTGGGGACCACGTAAAGGGGGAGGCCATGTGGAGGAGCGCCAAGGCACCTCAGTGTCCAGGCCCTGGCCACGTGAGTGGGGCCCCCCTGGACCCTCCAGCCCCGGGTGGGCCACCCCTCTTGCCACCACATGGAGGTGAGGCAAGCTCTGCTGGCTGAGCCCTGCTCCAATCCCCGACCCACAGCCATCCAGTGGTCATTGCTTCAAGCCATTAAGTTTTGGGGTGGTTGCTAGACAGCCACAGATAGCTTTTTATGGACAGGGAAAACTGGCACACAGAGATGTTAACAGCTTGCCAAAGGTCACAGAGCTAGACGAGGGGACTCTGGTTCTGGAACCCATGCTTTTACCGACTTTGTGACACTGTCTCTAGAAAAGGAAGTGAAAGAGGGACTGTACCCTCATGAGACCAAGGGAGCACAGAGGCCACAGGTGCTGGTGGGGGCTGCTTGCCACAGGGTGTGCCCAGATGTGAGCACAGGGTCCTCGAGACCAGGCTTTCTCAGCTCTGACTGTCACTTATCCCATAGTCCAGCCCCAGCCTGCACACTCCTCAGCCAACCCTCAGGGGCAGAGCACATAGTCCTGGAACCAAGGTTAGAACTTGCTCTCGGATTTACGGAGCCTAGTCTTGAAGTCTGTCACGGGGCTAGAAGAATGCAGCTTCTTGGCTCTGAGAGACAATCAATGTAGAGAAACTTGTTTAAAAAATATAATAAAAGACTCATTGGGTTCCTTTGGCCATCACTGAGCTCTTGCAACACCCCCTGGATGAGTTATGCGCAAATGAATCAGAAACATGCGCTCCAAGTAATCAGTGCAAGATGTACTGGGCAGATGCATTTCCAGTTTTGCCCTAACCTGACATCTGAGAGAGCTGCCGAGATGCTCTGCCAAATTGCACTGGGGTGTGCCCATCCTAGAGACAGATAGCCCCTTCCTTTTGTGTGAGCAATAGGAAGGTTTGAATCCTGCTCACTTTGACATTGGAAGGAAGTTGCCCTGCCTATGGTGGGCCCGGGCTGTGGTTTTGTGCAGTCCAGACATATGGTCAAGAGGGTGACCCTCAATTGCAGAGTCTACTCAGATGGGCCAAGTGCATCTTTCTCCTCTGTTGTGGGATGCCGAGAAGGGCACCACTAGCTTTATGCCACCAATTATTACCCCAATCTTATAGGCATCCCTTGCATATTTATAAGTAACTATGGAGCTTTTTAGTAATCCCCCAAAAAAGAAAAAAAGGGAGAAAAGAAAATGGATGCATCATACATCTGGTGTCATTGTTGTATGCTGAAAAGGATGGTTGCTGGGGAGTAATGGTAAGTGGGATCCACACAGGGCCTTGGAAGGACGAGTGGTGGAGGAATGGACAGCTGGGGTGGTGCAGAACCAAGCGGGGCAGTGGCAGGGCAGTGCTGAGCCTTGGAGATGTACCCTTTCTCCTCTGCAGCCCCGTCACCCTCTGCCTGCAGACTGAACAACTGAGCTGCAACAATCATCTGGAAGGCTATAAAGGGTCTTGGAGGGGAGAGGCTGCCAAGAGCCAGGCAAGCCTGCAATTATGGTAATGAAATCAGTCTCTGGGTAGGAGATAAGGGGAAATGTACCCCACAGTTTTGGTATTCCATTTGTATTCAGACTGGAGTCAAAGGGATTGCTTAAATGAGATGTGCCCTGCAATTTCTCCAAGCTGGGAATAAAAACAATTTCATGTTTCAAGCTATTACCGTCAATACGATTTTCCCCCCAAATTGCTGCTCAGCTCCAAACAAAATAGATTTGTTGCCTGGCCAGGCTTTGAGTAGCAAAATACAAATTTACTCCAAAAACTATATCAATGACTAAATCTCCACACTTAGAGGTTTCTTTTTTCCCTTTAATTGCTAGCCACTGGTCCAACTGAATTTTAAAAAACAAAACAAAACAAAAAAACAAACAAATCTCAGGACCCACCCTTCCCTACGGTTAACAGAGTGGAAACCTCATACTGATATCAAAAGAAGAAATCTAGTCCTCAACCTGAAGGTTCATAGGCATCCAATTAAAAAGCCTTAATGAGCATGGTCGATGACTTTTCAAAGGGTGGGGATTAGTTTTATATTTCCTGTTGCTCTCATTCTATTTACATGTTTTTTAGCGTCAAAGAATCCTTTGAGAAAGATGTCTGGAACAATCATCAATACGATAAACCATAGGTGTGGGAGGGAGCACAGCAGAGTTGCAAGACCTTACCATCCTTTCTCGTCCTCAATACACATCATTGAAATGTCTCCATATATTTGTTTCTTCTGGACTTTTCCACACCACCAATCAAGATGCTAACAGAAAGGGAACAATTTCAAAAGCCTCAAGTCCAACTTCTGACAGAATAGCCCCAGCTCCAAGAAAGAGAGTCCAAAATACGTGCCAATTTGGGGAATTCTGTCCAAAATCGGGGAAAGGAGAGTAAGACCCAATGCACCTTGATCCGGTTTCCTTCTCTTGATAGTTAATACTTTTATTAGAAACAAACTCTTTACTGCTGCTCTGAAATGCATTTTCCATAGGGAAACTGACACCATTCTCAGTCTAACTGATAATAAAGCAAAGCCAGTGAATATAGAGTTCATGTCCTTCAAAGCCACTGAATACAGAGTTTCATGTCCAAGAAACCCAGGAGGGTCTTCTTGCTCGTTGGTCCTCTGAGCCTTGAGCGCTGTGGGGACCCGGTGGGTATGGGTGGGCGTTTCCCAGACAGCAAGACAATTTCCTTAGGAGCACAGAACATCCAGGGATACGTCTCCTGCAAAGGTTTTGGATCCAGGCCATACTATACCCCACCTTCCTTGACAACTGCCACAGAAAGAACACAAAATGCACTAGGAAGATACGTAATCCCCTCATCTTAGATGCGCTGATGCTCTAAAAACAGCTGTGGCAACCCCATCTAACTGTGGTTAATGCTTCGCCACTTGCAGCATGCTTGCCTAAACGTTGTTGTCTGTTCTACACAACTTAGACCCAATTTTCAGGCACAGAAACTGGCTGGGAGAATTCAAGTTCCTGAGGTAGACAGCAGGAAAGGTGGAGAGTCGGTCTCAAAACTAGAGCTTCTGATTCTCCGTTACCTGTATACACATTTCCTCTGTCACCTTCACCCCCAATGTCATCACCAACCAGCATCTACCAGTTCTGGGAAGCTTACCCTGTGCTGAGCGCTTCATATCGATGCTCTCATTTAATCCTTGCAGATAACCATACTTGCATGTAGTATCATGCAACACAGGTGCTCAGGGGTACTAGTATCTTTCTGACTTTATAAGGAAACTGAGGCCCAGAGAGGCCTAGTGACCCACACGAGGCTACAGAGGTGAAGCCTGGGTGACTAAATGGTGGCACCTGATCCCAAGCGCAAGTCAGTCTGACCGGGGACAGCAGCAGCCCAAGACGATCTGAGCCATACAGGCTTGTCCCTGGAGGGGCATAAGTCTGTGTCTTGGGCACAGACATTTCTTGGTTCTTACTCAGCCAGACCTTCCATTCCAAAAGTATTTTAGAGAAAAAGGAGGAAGAGAAATCAAAAGTAGAAGCACATACAACATTTGTGGCCCTGGCCAACTCATCTGATTGTATCTGGAGGCACTCAAGAGGCCTGTGGCCGTATGAATAAGTCTGTGCAAGGAAGAAAAGGCCTTTAGAAGGCTGTTTTTAAGTCCCTCTCAATGGAAGAAAAGAAATAAGTATATTGGTTGAAATGAATACTAATCTCAGATTGATCCAGAAAAGAGAAATATTTGGTTGTGAATAGCTACCATAGTCATGAACTGATGCAGTAAGCCTAATAATGAGTTCATTTTAGAGATTTTTTTTTTCTCTCTGCTATCTGACCATCAGCTACAGACTGAAAACCCAGCCAAGGGTACTTAAACTTTAAGTCTAACCTGTCCTGGGGGATTTACTTTCTTTCCTGAATGATTTTTTTCCCCCTAATAAAACTCAACTCCTTGTATTGTTTTAAATTTCACATGGAGATTCAGTTCGGGACTTTGAGGCCATTTTTCTATGTTGCACATTGTTGGTTTTTTTTTTTTTTTTCCCACTCACTTCCACAGCCTGAAGCCAGTCTTAAAATAGAGATTCTGATTCTCTTGGGACAGAGAGTGCCTGACTTCTGGGGATTAAAAATGCTCTACAGAAGCAGATGTTGGGGCTTTTATAAGAATTTCCCACCCAAATGTCAAGAGGCCCCAGAGGGACGTGGCCCCTTGCACAGGCTCAGCAATGTCACTGTGGAAAGGTGCGGGCTGTTTCTGCAGGACAGACAGCGGCTGCAGCCCCGGAGCGTGGGAAATGCTGCCAGAGCCTGCAGGGCTGGGGGGTTCAGGGAGAGGGGTATTGAATTCCTGTTCGGCTCCCCAGCTCCAGCTCGGGATAACTAGGTGGGGGCCAGGGCAGGTTGCCAGGGGAAGGGGCAGATGAGGCCAGAGGCCCCGGCAGCGGAAGCCGCCCCACTGATGGGCCCTTCACCTGTCTCTACCCCGCTACCCAGGGACAGGGAATGCTTTGACGGGGCCCACCGTGACCAGCGGGGCTGTCTGCTTGGCTGAATCTGCCCTGTGTCAAACCAGTGGATTTCAACAAAAGAGCAGTGGTCTAAGGAAGGGGCGAGGGCTGCCAACACGGAAACCATCACCCCCTTTTAAAAAGCACCTCGTGTTTTAAAAGACCACCAGGGAACTGGTTTACTCAAGTGCAGTGGTGCGTGGTGCTGCAGCGGCTAGTGGTGTGTGTGTGTGTGTGTGTGTGTGTGTGTGTGTGTGTGTGTTTCATTCTTGGGAGTTATGGTGATCTTTGCTGTCCAAAGGGCAACCCAAGAAAAATACAGGGACCTCATAGAAGTAACACTGTTCCTCTTCCCACCCTGCCCCCCAAAGCATCTTTTCCAGAAGCACCACCTGGAGGGAAACTTTGTGCTCCCGTGCTGGGGCAGGGTTGAGACAAAGTGAAAACAAAGCATTAGTTGGGACTTTTCATCTGTAACATGCCGACATGAGCAGGTGACTTGGGAACTTGGAGATGAGAGCCAACCATTTCCACTGAGACTATCTCTGAAACCATACTTTTGTGACCCTCGTGGGGAAGTTGCATTTTTATAAAGGTCCAAGAGGTTTTGCCAGAGAGACCCTCATGCCACAAACATCCACAGCCCAGTGTGGCTCTCTCATAACTTATCCCATATTTATTCCAAGTGTCAGTCTAGTTCTTGCCACACGCTGCGACTCCGACAGCCCCCTCTCTCCTCGGAAAGCTGGGCAGAAATGCTCCAGAGTGTTCTGCACTTCTTATTCAGCCAACAACATAGCGCATTATGATGAAAACTGAGTTGCCATCTTGGCTGCTCCACTGACGCATGACAATCTGTCACGTGGGCTGTAGAGGGTGCAGTGCCTGGTAGCTGCCCTCCCTCTTTTTTAGGGGGACAGTAATCTGGGGTTCCCAGCTCTGTGGCTCCCACCTGCCTTTATGCCATTGTTCTTCCCTAACATTTAAGTAATATATATATATATATATATATATTTTAAGACAGAATCTCGCTTTGTTGCCCAGGCTAGAGTGAGTGCCGTGGCATCAGCCTAGCTCACAGCAACCTCAAACTCCTGGGCTCAAGCAATCCTACTGCCTCAGCCTCCCGAGTAGCTGGGACTACAGGCATGCGCCACCATCCCCGGCTAATTTTTTCTCTATATATTAGTTGGCCAATTAATTTCTTTCTATTTATAGTAGAGATGGGGTCTCGCTCTTGCTCAGGCTGGTTTCAAACTCCTGACCTCCAGCAATCCACCTGCCTAGGCCTCCCAGAGTGCTAGGCGTGAGCCACCGCACACACACCCGGCCTAAGTAATATTTTTAAAAGACCCAAGCAGGGTCTGGGTAGGGGATGGGCTTTTCCAGACTGATTCACTCATCTGGGAGAGAGAAAGGGGATCCTGAGAAGTTGTGCCCGAAACTGGGTTCTGAGGCTGAGCACAAGGCACCCAGTAACCTTGACAAGGGAACACTCCCTGGGCAGCCAGGTATTTTCCTGCAACTTCACATTACTAATTCTTAACTCTATTACCCTGATAGCTTGGTCCTCAGCATTATGCTGCACAAGTGACACTTCCCACCCCTGAGAAGAAACACTAGCCGCAGCAAGCTTAAGAGTGTTCTGGGCATGGCCTAAACACCCTTGGGATGAGGGCTGTCTGGTCCTGGAACTGCAAAATCTCTAAACATGTAGACGAAGCCCTGATATGTTAAGCAATGGTATAAAGATGCCCATGGCTTTTTGTTCTGGACAATCTATACCTCTCCCAAGTGGACCCATTGCTCTTTATCAGAGAGCCTTGTATCCAATTCCTGGAGGGGGCATTGGCACAAAAGACCTGTTTTTCTAATTAATCAATTTGAAAAATATAAGATTGACCAGAAATATTAATGGGGTCATGCAGTGATTTCTGTGCATGGGTTGCCAAAAAGTGGCCTCCACAACATTTTTCACTTCTGTGCCATCCACAGAGCCCTTCCCTACTTCTCCCCATCTGTTGAGATCTGCCCACCTAGGGACACAGTGCTTTTCTTCCTCTTGTCTTCATGATCCCTCTGGCACTGTCCTATGTGTGGTAGCTGGGATCTTCCCACCCATGTCACTTCCTGGAGCAAACTGGTCTTACATTTCTTAATTTCATAGCCTAATGCAGCATTTTATAATGTAGCAGAGGCTGGCTGATGTCTTCTAAGTAAGTTGTTATGAGCAAAACAGCTCTGATCAAGGAAACCTTATCTAAAACTGTATGATGCAGAGTCGAGAGAGAGAGAGAAAGAGAGCGAAAGAGAGAGAGAGAGAGAGAACATAATTAAAGATCAAGTGCTCTGAGGCCAGGTTCAGGAACTTCCTGCTATGCAGGCTAATTGGCATTTGGTGCAGAGAGAAAGACTAAGGAAAAGCTTACCCTTCACAAGCGAAAATAATTGGGACCAAAGGTTAAGAATATGGAAGAAGGTATATGAGGACAGGAGCTGGGTAAGGGTTGGATTGCCCAGGGAGGGGAGAGCCTCTCTCAGACATCTTTGGGAAGAAACAGAGGGAGGTACAAGCAACATTCAAAACTAGAAGTTTGACTCTAAAACACAGACTAGTGGGGGAAGTATTTTTGGGAGTCTGAGAGACTGGATTTGAGCCCTACGAGTACTGTTTACTAGGCATGTGGCCTTGGGTAAACCAACTAGTAACTTCCAGACTACCTGTTGCATTATGGATGGTATTGAAAAAATGACATGTACTTTGTCTCCTTCATGAGGATGTTGGGAGGGTCAAATGAGATCAACATTTGCTTTGTAAAGTACACCGAGCTATTAATATTTCAGTGTAGATGAGAGTTACTGTTTTCAATCCTAGGTATCTAACCTCCCATTTTCCTCTGCTTCGTCCAATTCCAACTTAGAGGAAGGTATTCGTCTCTCCCCTAGGAACTTCTATTCTCACATTCCTTCCTCTTATAAAATTTTTTTTTTATTAGTCATTTACACTTTAGAGCAACTGAAGCTTGTCACCTGCTGAAGAAATTTCTGGTGTCCAAAGCAAGCTAGAGAGGCCTTGAGAGAAAGTGCCTTCCTGAGTGCTTTGGAATCATACTCGGGTTCGCCTTATCTATTCACATGTAAGATTGGCCCTTTCCTACAACCACTATGTTTCATCAACTTTAGGGCATATTATTTTATTTTGTTTTGTTTTCATATTTCAACATCTCTGAAATTAGGATGTATCTTAGAATTCTTGGTGTGTCATACCTTAATGATTAGTGATTTCTCCTTTTGAGTGGTTCACAAAATAATGGTACATCTCACAATCAGGAGTGTGACGTAGGTGAAACGTAACACTGTTCTTGTGGAGGTCACATGATCATGGGCAGGAATGGTTAAAGGGTTAAGAGGAAAAGTAAAGTGAGGCTGCAGTTTCCATTGGAATCAGATCAGGAAACAAAACATGGACTGTTTTCATTTTCTTCCACCTTCCAGCTGCCAAGAATTACCTGGATATTTGGATTCTGCCCATTGATAT
The DNA here is from genome assembly GCF_040939455.1 of Microcebus murinus. Classification (NCBI taxonomy): domain Eukaryota; kingdom Metazoa; phylum Chordata; class Mammalia; order Primates; family Cheirogaleidae; genus Microcebus; species Microcebus murinus. The sequence continues at coordinate 18,377,506 of NC_134119.1, forward strand.
CTGCTTTGGAAAGATCTGGAAAGTTTGGTAGATCAAGGAGAAAGGATCTGGGGCCATCTCTTTGCAGTGAAGGGTGCCCAGTCTCTTGGAATGGCTGTCTGGGGAAGGGCTGGTGTGCAGCCGGGTGGTCTGGATGCTCCCCGGGTGCTTCTTTGGAGAGAGAAAAGCCGGTTTCTGAAGTGGAGTCACTTTCCACGTTGAGGTTATTCTAAAACGAACAAACAAGCCAACAAACAAATGTTAAGGAGACACACGATGAAAAAATGCCCCCCTTAACCGTTCATTAAATTCAGGAGCAAGGACAATCTTCAGCGGCTGGAGTTAAGGCAGCATGATATTCCCAACTCATTTTGCTACCCCACGGTCTAGTTTCCCCATCTTGTAAAAGCCAAATCATCAGAAAACTTCCTTCAGCCTGCTACCTGGGAATTTTCTGAGGGTTAGTGAGGTATGGGCTATTTATTAAGCATCAGAGCACATCAAAACTAAAACACTATTTGGAAGAAGAATAGGTGCTCATTTAAACCTGGAACACAATTATGTTGTCCTTCTCACAACTTCAACTGATCAATCGTGCTGGCTTTAATTACTGCTCTAGTGTCCAGAGTTGGTTTCTTTGGTGTGTGCCATGGAGCAAAAGAGCTGACCACGCTGGCTAAAATACTTGAGGCAAAGTATTGATGATATCCATCTATCCATTTGTTTGTCCATATGTCCATCAATTCATCCATACATCCACCCATATATTCCTCTATCCATTCATCCATCTATCCATCTTTTCATCCATCCATCTATCAAACATCCATTCATCCATCCCTCCATCCATCCATCCATCCATCCATCCATCCATCCATCCATCCAATCAACAAATACCAACATTCTAGGCACAGGAGATACAGCAATAAACAAGACAGACATAGAAGCTATTATTTTGGACTGTACATCAAGTTAGTGGGAATAAACTATAAATATATAGATAAATCAGATCAGACCAGAGAGTGGTAACAGCTAAGGAGAAAAGAAGGAAGATGACAGAGAGTGACTGAGGAAAACATTAGATGGGTGGCCAGGGAGAACCTTTCTGAGAAGGTAACATTGGAGGCCAGATCTGAACAAGAGAAGGAGGCACTCTGCTATGATCTGGGGGAAGGACATTCTAGCAAAGAGAAGAGCAAAGGGAACACCCAAGTCCTAGGGGGGGGAATGAACTTGGCTACAGAATGGCTGGTGTAGCTTGAAGGAGGGAGGGAAGAACTGTGTGAGAAGAGGATGAAGAGAGTGGGCTAGCCAAAGGAAAAGCGACGACAAGGCACTCTGACATCTAATGCCTTTATTCTGAAAAGTGCAAATCCATTGTTTTTTCCCAGCTAGTCAAAAATGTCTCTATTTAGTTGTCACTGGGGGAAATTATTCTAAGATTGAAGAGTATACAAGTTGCTGGACTCATTGCCCAAACCATCCCTTCTTCCCCTCCTCTCCTGCTCCACGGACCTCTCACTGGAGGCTTCCTCCAGCCTACAGGGATGGCACGTTCGTGTTTACTGGTGGAGGGAGAAGTGGAGATAGAATTTCGCCAGTGTTTGGGTCAGCGGTTAATGCTCTTGTTATTCTTGGGCATGTTTTGGGGTTTGAGGGTGTATATTCCAGCACACTGTCTCCACGCACACACCCCACCCCCTACCACAATGCCCGTGACCCAGCCAAAGGGTTACAGCTGGTATCGAAACACTCATGGCTCCGAGTACCCAAGGTCAGAAACGGCCCAGGGAAAAAAATTACCCACAGCAGATAGATATCTTCTTAGAGAGCTAACCCGAGGGAATGGATTTTTTATTATTATATTCCTCTTTCAACAGGAATGGGGCTGAGGAATAAACTCACCGGTGCACAGACCACCTTTGTGAATGTTCAAAGAGGCCAAGAGGAGGGCGGGGATAGAGACCACGTCTGCCTCCTCTTTACAACACGCAGTGGCAGAGGGGAAGGCTGGCTGCTCTGGGGCATGTTTTTGCTTGCCCTTCCTTTTGGCTCAGGAGATGTGGCCAGGGGCAGTGTCTTTGTTCACCTTTCCAGCCACCTCTCTGCCATGGATTTTGTCTCCTGGCACATCCTAGTAGAGGGAGTTGCCCTGACATTTCGAAGCATTACTCAATGCAACAGAAGCCAAATGTGTTATTCTTTGGTTGAGTCCAGTGCACACAGAAAAGACAGACAGACAGACAGACAGACAGAGAGAGGGACAGAAAGAAGAACATGCTAAGTCATTTCCTCAACATAAGACTTCTCTATGACACCCCAAGGGGGAGATAACTGAATGCAATTGTTCCCTTGCTTTTCTCCCTGGATCGCTAACCCTAAAACTATTCCAACGGTGTTAGGGTGGACAGTTGGATGCTCATGGAGAATTTCTTGTACAGGACTTAGGGCTAAAAGTCCCTGAAGGGGCCCAGAATTTGCTTCCCAATTGCTTCAGGGAATCCCTGTAAATCAAGCCCTAACTTCACTGCAACAACTGAGACACACCGCTAAATTGGGTTAAAAATGGAGTTCTCTTTCCTTTCCCCGTGATGAAGTACTCTTTCTACTACTAAAACTTATATTTTAGAAGAAGAACTGGGAAATGTGTTTTTGCTGCTATATAACATTTTGCTTAGCTGTCTGAAAAAAACAGGGACTGAATCTAATTGATTTCTTGATCTGACTCTTGAATTTTTCCTGGTGGGAAATTCACCACCACAGAGTGATTCTGGCTTAGCCTCAGACCAAGCAAACCCCTCAGACTCTCTGTGGCTCAATGACCCTCCATGTAAAGCCAGGCAGATAATAAGAAGAGACCCGTATCCTCCCAGCAGGATGGTTGAGATAACTCGGGTTGGGTTGTGTCTACACATGAGAAGAGAACATAGAGTTAGGGCCATTGGCTGGGCAAGTCAGGCCACAAGTGCCTCTGCCGGGAATAGTCAGACTACTAGGGCTAAAGTGTGTTTTGGCTTCAGTTATGCACACAATTGTGGTATTTCCCCATCTCTCTCCAACTGCCCTGCCCCCCAGACAAAGGCTCAGTTTTGTACAGTGTTTGGAAGATGGGAAGTAATAAGAAATGCTAATCACAATCTCTGAATATCTGTTACTCTTGCGCCTCTTCCAAAACATATTTAACTGGAAACCTTGGCTCCCTGCAATGGCATGCCCCCAAACTATTTAGAAACTGGAAGGCCTAGGATGGTGGAAGTGTGTTGAAGAACGAACAGTCCATATAAAGGAAACTCCCTTTTATTCGATCAATAACAAAATTTGGGAGTAGCCATTATTTTGGTAATCTAGATTTGCAATCCAGGGCAGGAGATGACAGGCAGGATCTGCTAATAATGTGGGCAAAAGTCTTTTTTTCATGTTCCCTCAAAAGGGACACACTGCATATGTTCCTTCCAGAGTCCCCCTTGGAGGTCTTTGTTGGGGACATCACTCCAGCCATCGCCAAGTTCACTCACTGAGTATTCCATTTAAATTATTCTAGCAGAGTGAAGCTTCTCAGGAGAGGTGGATCTTCAAGTGAATATTTAAATGGTTTATTTTTTTTTTGACACAGATAAGCAAATACTCTTCTCTGAAGACAATAGCTTAGGAAAGTCCAGGAGTTTAAGAAAAGAAACATCATTCTTTCCAAGCTGCTGTAGGATTCATTTTGCCTGAATTAAAGTGACACACGGGGCCTGCTCAGTTTAGGAAAATATTTCTTTACCCACAATGTGTCTTTGAGTATTTGATCTTCAGTCTGTGAGTTAACATTGACAATGCTGCAGTATTGCAATGTTCAGTAGCAACGTTCCCTCCTGTGATTGTAATTTTAGAGTTGTGACTGCCAATGAAAAGAAAAACAGAAGAACTAAAGTTTCTATACAGCTTACACTCCTGTATTCAGTTCAACTGCTGAAGCAGGTGAACCATTTTTGTCAAATTATCTAGCTACTGCTTTATGCTGCCCATCTTTGTGCATAGCTCCTATCTCCCCATTATTTTAGAACCTATACTTATCTAAAATAGGAATATTGATACAATATACCATACTCTCACAGCCTATGATTTTGCCCTAGATGGCAGTCCTATAGCAGACATCACAATTACCCACCCAATGTCCATCCCCCTCTTTTTCTTATGCAGTGCTTATTTCTGGTGGCAATGTGCCTGGCTAAAACTACATTTCCCAGCATCCATTGCAGCTGGGTGTGACCATGTGATACAGTCTTCCCAATGAGGGGTCAGTGGAAGGTGCTGGACAGAACTGCTAAAAAGGAGGCAGATTCCGTTTTGCCTTTTGCCTTTCTCTCTTCCACTTTCTCCTGCCTGAAATGAGGAGACAGGGCTTGAGGTGAAATGAGAGAGCTGGCAGATGTGCAGATAAAGGCTGTACTCTGAGCGTAGCTGACTGGAAAGATGGTGGGCCCCGGTCCCTGATGGCATTGTGGAGTGATCATGCCAGTCCTGGAATGGTGCTAAGGCTAATGATGCTGTTGTCACCAATATTAATGTTAACACTGACAATACTGCAGCACCAGTAGCAATGTTCCCTCTTATCAGTCCTATTTTAGAGCTGTGACCACCAATAAAAAATTGGAAAGCCCTGTTCAGCCAAACGATTCTATGCTGGGTTTTCTGTGCTTTGCAACTGAACACAACCCCCAATTGCAGAAGTACTGACAGGATAGTTAAGGAGACATTGTGGTGAACTTCCCAGTGGCAGACAGGGCATGAATGCCATGCTTTGCTGCTAACATGCCTGCCTAATACCCTCTTCCAAGTCTACCCTCTACCCCCTCTGCAGACATTAAAAGAATCTTTTCTTTGTCTTAGCATCTACACATAACATTTCTCAAATATGCTCACTGTGTACTGTAATATTTTCTTTAAACTGACCTAAAATACAATTACTAAATTTTGAGAATTAAAATTTAAAATGACTTCTATCAGGGAATTTTAGTTTGTCCTCCCTAAAAGGAACCAGAGCTTTTTGGACAAATGGCTGCATCCAGATCCCGGGCAGGGAAGGGACAGACGAGTTTGGGAGACGTTGCTGTGCCGTGAAGCAAGGAAGCTTTCAATGATTAACACGGTCCTCCTGAGAGAACACGGGAGCCAGCTTCCCGGGTCCCCATTGCTCAAAGATTAGACAATTTGGGGATCAAAACAAAAAGATGGTAATTGACTGATGCACATTGAATCTATGAAATTCATGAGCATATGATGATACTCACAAAAAACAGAAAGCCAGAAAAACTACTGTCAACACTTGAGGTAGGTATTGTAAAACTCCTCACTTTGAAAATTGGTATGACAAAGAAAGAAAGGTTTTCCTGAAGAAGTAATGTTTGAGCTCAGACTGAAAAGGCAAGTGAAAGTTAAGCAGGTGAAGCAGGTAAAGAGAGCAGGAATGCTGGGGAGGTGGTCCAGGACTGCGGCCCTGGCAAAGGACTCCCTGAGGTTTATAGATCCAAAGGATTTCAGAGTTGGAGTGGAGGGGGTGTTACGATCAGAGCCACTCTGTCATAGTATGAGTTAACTGAGTTAAATACTATACATGTCAGGCCCAATACCCAGAGGCCTTGGCCCACCAGCCTTTGGCCTGAGAGCCTTCTATCAAACTGCGTTGTGACTTTTCCACTAGGCTGCCACTTCCCTGGTGGCTTGCTCTGGGACATCTGGAGTTTTGCTGAAGCTGTACAGTATTGGGGTCTCCTCCTTTCTATCTTGCTCTCATCAGCTAGCCCAAAATGCCCCTGGGAAAAGCTCTGCTCAGATGAATTGTGAAAAGAAAATCTGTCATCTGAGGGCTGGGTGCAGTTTCTAAGATGACAAACCCAGACGATTTAATTATTTGTGTCCTTTATACTGGGGATATCGCTGGTCCAAGACCAAGTGTCCAACCACTGGCTCCAGCCACTACATAGCTGGACCTGCTCATTTTGGCTGTCCTCATGACCAAGGCAGGTTGCCATAGCCACCCCAAGGGCCAGAGTGGTCAGAAAGGCCACAGACCTCAGCTGGACACTTGGCACAGGCAGAGGAATACAAAGGAGAGGGAATGCGGTTCTTTGGACAATCAAGCCACAGGGCAAATTAGGGTGATCACCTCGAGGGGGATGATCAAGCTGTGGAAATGGGCGATGGATCCACTTTTGGAAAAAATATGCTAAGTATCATTGTCCCAGTCTGCAAATAGCCACCTGCCCTTTTCCGCAAACATCAACCAAAGGCTGGCATGTGAAAAACAGGACTGATTTGACCACTTCCAGAGCCTCCAGAAGAGGCACAAACTGGTAACAAATTGCAGCTGTCTAGGACAGTTTTACTACTTTTTCTTTTTAAGGCAAAAACTGGTAACTATCCCCAGATTAACACAGCCAGGCAGACTTCTTGGAGGCAGACTGGATGGCACGTTTCTGGAGGGCAAAGAATAGGCTGTATCTGCAAATCTCCAGCCCCCATCCCCCCCAATTCCACAAGCTCAGGGGGCACCCAATAAGTACTAGTTGGTGATAATGATGGCTATAGTTATCACTGGCTAACTAGGGCCTAGTTAGATTTTGTTTTAATTAGGCTCAGGCTACAGGCCTTATTACCCCTAATGTAGCTTTTATGTGGGATTCTAAGGAAAAAAAAATCCAGGAATCTTCTATTGAAGATATTAAAGAAGATATTATTAGCAATGCGTTTGGTCCCATAGACTTTGAACAACAAACAACAGAGATTATAATTAACGTCACTGCAGCCTCTCTCCTTAAAACGCACTAACAATATAGCTAATTAGCAATATGTCCTCATTTGGGGCTGGACATCTGCATATTATTATCGACAATGCTTGTTTCCTTTTTCCAGATGAAAGGAAGCCATACTGCACCCAGGCATGTGGCTGTGCTCCTTCCACATTAAAACACTCCGTTTTCCTCTCCCCACCATGAACACACTTGGGGCTTTATCTGTGCCGGGCATCGATTTTGTCTGGAACACTTCCACACGTCTAAAAATAAGCTCAAGAAATGCCACTGGTGGTATTTCAAAGGGAAGAGCAAAAGTTTTCCCGTTTGGGGAGATAAAGGAATAAAAGGGCAGGCTGATTATCTTTACACATGATTGAGAAGCAAATGCTCCTAGGAAGAGGAAACCAGGAGAATGAATACAATGGGTTGTAGACCATAAAAATCAGCTTTCTCAAGGGGTGCACTGTGAGTATGTGGCTGGACACCCAAGGTTGGCTTAGTCTGCCCATGTGCAATGATGATCATTCCCCTTCAGGCAGCAGGAACAGAGCAAATAGCAATGGGCGTATTTTATAGTAAGCATGAAAATGCAGCGTCTCTTTTGGAACCATTCCTGGCCAAGGGGAAATAGCCAGACATGTGCTTCAGTGTTCTTAGTGCTCAGGACGATGGGTGGGGAACATTAGTGTAGGAGTGGAATCAGGGGGTGGTGGAGCCTTGTTCTGTGAGGTGTTGGGAGGAGGTAACCAGGACTACTGGGGAGAAAGCGTGCACTGTGAGTATGTGGCTGGACACCCAAGGTTGGCTTAGTCTGCCCGTGTGCAATGATGATCATGCCCCTTCAGGCAGCAGGAACAGAGCAAATAGCAATGGGCGTATTTTATAGTAAGCATGAAAATGCAGCGTCTCTTTTGGAACCATTCCTAGCCGAGGGGAAATAGCCAGACATGTGCTTCAGTCTTTGCTGGGGGACCCTGAAGACAGCCCTGGGAGCTGGTGCCACAGGCACATCATGTTTCAAGAATGCAGGAGTGTCACAGTCCTGCTTGGGAACGGAGCCTGCTGTTGCAAGTCTGACTAATAGCTGAGGAATCTCTAGTTATGGTGGCAGAATGTATCATAAGGATGTTTACTTTAGGGCTTGGGAGTGACCTTGCTTATGATCACAGGCTTTAGAAGAAATGAAGAATGGTCAGCGCAGTGCCCTGGGGCAGGGAGCTGGCCCTGCGGAGAGGCAGGGGCCACCCACCCCCCTGTGTCTTTCCTAACTGAAGGCTCCGGGGGCCAGCTGACAAAATGGAAGTCAACACTTCACTGGTTTGTCTCGAATAATCCTGTAAACTGCTTTCATCTTGAAAATGCGTGGATTATGGGTGATTTTTCAAGTTGTGCTTTCTCCACCGCTAGCGAAGAAAACAGAGTGGAAACTTTCCGGGACCCATTTCCTCGATGTCCCATTAGGCTAAAGAAGGGACTGAAATGAAGCAGGAATTATTCTTTCAAGTCTAAGAAAACGTGCAAGAAGTAGAGTACAAGAGTGGAAAGCCAATTTGGTCAAAAAAACCCCACTTCAACTATCATCTAAAACATCTCTGCAAATGTAAAGAGATGGAGAAATTGTATTTTCCAGAACCCTTTTCAGGGGGAAATGGTGGACTTGTCTAGGAGGAACACTTTGATCAATTTCTTGCTTGGGTGTGAGGCATGACTGCCTCAGTATTAAGTTAAGGGCAGGGCTTTTTCTGCCCTTAAATTAATCCTGAGTTTTAGGATTTGAAGGGAAAGCTAACTTGCACAGAGCTACAAAGGACAGGCCAGGGGTGGCCACCAGGGGGCTGCAGTCCCTACTCTTTGGGCACATTAGAGCTCAGCCTCCCCTTTAAGTCAAACTTCGAGCAAATATTTAATGAATATAGATTATTGGTGATTTTCTAAGTTGTGCTTTCTCCATTGCTGGCAAAGAAAACAGTGGTAACTGTCTGGGACCTGTTTTCCAGGACCCAGTTTGAAGAGGTACCAAATCATTAGTGAGCCTAATTGGCCCGACTATGCAAGTCCTCCCTTGACCAGAGAGGGAGGGTGTCGAACAGAACAAGGAGACCCAAGAGGTGAACATCCCCTTCAGCGATTCTGTGTCTCCCCACGTGGAATGAGGGGGACCCGAGGCCCAGGCCAAGGCTGGTTGTCCTGCTGGTGGGAGGGAAAACCTGGCGGGGAAGCCAAAGAGCATGGGGCTGCAGAGTTCAGAGGCTGAGACCTGGGGTGGGGGTGGCCTGGGACCCTTTGCCAAACTGTTATTCTAATTAAGGAGATGGATTCTTCACAACAAAGCAAAGGCCCCTTTTTGAAACCTACTGCAAATCTCTCTGCTCCAAGTAGCTCTAAAATAGGTTATAAAAGGAACTGGACCTTAACCTTGGAATCATGGAAAAGGCTTCATGCTATTGTCCAGAGGGCCTGGGCCAAGAGGTATGAGGCCAGGGTCTGGGTCCCAGCATGGCCTCTACCTGGTTTTGTGGACTTTGGTAAGTTATTGCACCTCTGTATCTATGGTAGACTGGTTTGCAAAAAGGTCCATAAATTCTTCCTCTCTCTAAATATATCCACACCTTGGGTAGTTGCTTCCCACACTATCCTTGAGCTTGGCCATGCTACTTACTGGTCAAAGGGACAACAGTTAGCAAAGACTTGGAAAGTGCTTGCGCATTGGGGCTTGCCTCTTTTTGTCACTCTTTGGAATCCTGAGGCCACTCCATGAAGAAGGCTGAGCTAGCCTGTTGCATGGCAAGAGACATGTGCAGCAGAGAAAATCTATCCCAGACCCACCAATCTGTCCATGGCCAGTCATGCAGATGGATACCATCCTAGACCATCCAGCCCTGGCTGTGCCCACCTGGGCTTAGGAGAGCCGCCCAGTTGATCCAGAGAATCATGAGAAATAATACATATGTAATAAGCTAATGAATTTGGGGTGGTTTGTTACACAGCAAAGGCTAACTGATACAAGAACTCAGTTACTTCCTGTGTAAAATGACCACGGTGAGGTAGAACTGCGAAAACCTCTCAGTCTGCTTGGTTCTGACCTCCTTGGAATGGAATCCTCAAGAGATACTTGTTCTGGAGAAATCATTCCACAATAATTAAAATGAAACCTTTATTCCAAATGCTGACAATGTCAAATTGAGGGTGAGGAGATTAAACAAAAAACCCAATAGTTCTAAAGGCATAAAATGTAGATTCTCTCTTCCATGACTAGAACACCTTCTCCTTTCTCCCTGTCCTCATATCTGCTAACTTAGAACTGAGTAAGTTCAGTTGGAAAATTCCAAACCCCTGCCTCCTACTTCCTTCATTTACATGTACTTCTTGGTTAACAGCTCCATTGCCAGTTTTTCAGAGATTCATAGTTGAGACTTCACAGTTCTCCCTTGCACTTTCGTGATGCACCTGTACAGCTCTATGGGCTGCCAGGAACTAGTAATTCTCATTTTTCAGGGAACTCTTACTTATACTCTAAAACAATTATAGAGCTATCACAGACCAAACATGGCCAGAGGTGAAGAGAAAGTTGTATGCCACAAGGACCCCTTCCCTTTCCCACCTATCTATAATATATTGTTCTTATTTGGACTGCTATTCTGTTCTCCCTTCCCTGCTTGGAAAACTGACAGCTGATGCACTTGTGGGCCCTTGAATTAGCTTGGCTAATCTTTCTCTATAAACAGCTAAGACAGATTTTCTATTCATGGATTCATTCAACAAACACTTCCTAGGTTTCTATTATATACCAGGTACCATGCTGGCATGAGACAGTTCCAATAGCACATGGCTTGTTAAGACAAATTATCCAAAATTTGGAAATGAAGCAAAAGGATAACTGCAAGTATATCCCTTCATAACTGGAGCACAGCATGACAGTCCTGTCCCAAATTATTTATTTCTCTAGGATAATATATCTTTGCTTGACCCGTTATTTACTATTGATTAGGGCTCAGATTAAAAGTTACATGCTAACTTACAGATTTTCATCCTATCGAAATGCAAACGTTTTTTGTCCAGTAGAAACAATAACCAGAAGCTGACTGTTTTATGGCCCTATAGGATATTAACCAGTTTTGTTTATGTTTACAAGTTACTTCGTCATGACTTTCCCAACTAACTTTATAAATATCTATTCCTCAAATGCTCTGAAATGGCATCGGCGTCTTCCTCATTCCCTACTTAATTAGTTAAATAAATCTTTGACATGTGTTTGTTCTATATTTGTGGGAGACGCATGTTTTAATATTATGAAAATTATATTCGGACAGGTTTTTGTCCTCAAGGAGTTTATATTCCAGAGGGGTAGTTAAGAAATGTTTATACCCATATAAAATGCAAGGTAGAAAGTGGGAAATTCTTCTTCTTTTTCCAGCTCTTTGAGTCGTTTCATTAGATTGTCTATTTGTGATCTTCTTGTCTTTTGGTTATAGGCATTTATGGAGATAAACTTTCCTCTCAGAACTGCTTTGGCTGTGTCCCAAAGGAGTTGATAACTTGTCTCTCCATTGTGGTTTTCTTCATAGAATTTTTTTATTTCCGTCTTGATTTCTTCATTTATGAAGTAATCATTGAGTAGGAGGTTGTTTAATTTCCACGTTTTTGTGTAGAAATGTGAGTTTCTGTTAGGGTTGATTTCGACTTTTATTCCACTGTGATCTGAGAAGGTACATGGTATGATTTCTATTTTTTTAAATTTCTTGAGATTTTCTTTGTGTCCTAGGATATGGTTGATCTTAGAGAACGTCCCGTGAGCTGATGAGAAGAACGTATATTCAGTGGATTTTGGGTAGAATGTTCTGTAAATGTCAGTCAGACCCTGGTTAGAGCTGGAACCCATACTACTAAGTGAAGTATCCCAAGAATGGAAAAACAAGCACCAGATATATTCTCCAGCAAACTGGTATTAACTGAGTAGCACCTAAGTGGACACATAGGTACTACAGTAATAGGGTATTGGGCAGGTGGGAGGGGGGAGGGGGCGGGTATATACATACATAGTGAGTGAGATGTGCACCATCTGGGGGATGGTCATGATGTAGAATCAGACTTTTGGGGGGTGGGGGGGAAATGGGCATTTATTGAAACCTTAAAATCTATACCCCCATAATATGCCGAAATAAAAAAAAATTATTTTATAAAAAAAAACAATAGAAAGTGGGAAATTCTTAAAGGGTAGAAGATTCCAATGTAAGTAAGTAAAATTACCCAGTTCCTAATTATGATAGCACAACTTGCCATCTATACAGTCCTTAACATCACCACCTTATGCCCTTTCTTCTCCTCTAAAGACCTCTGTGTGGATATTGGTCTAATGATCTAACAAGCTGGAGCAATATGGAGAACTCTGGCTTGTGAGTGGGACTTCCTTCAGTTTTCTCCTCTTATGAGGGGGCCCCCACAGGGAGAACAGAAGACCAAGCACCAGACGGCACCCAACCTACTTTCAATCATTTTATTACCCCCTTCCCTCATACAATTTCCTGCTCGGATCCTAGAGAAACAAAGCACTTCCCAGTTTTGATTCAGAGATAATTCTACCATTAGAACCCATGCAGTTAGCTGAGGTCCAAGAGAAGAGAACCACCAGCTTCTCAGGGGCTTCCTTCTGGGAGGTAGTCAGGAAGGGGGTGTGTGTAACAGGGAACACATCTACTATTCTCCGTAGCATAAATATCCTGATATTGGGATTAGCAGTCTGAATCTGAGCAGCAGATGGATGTCACCCTCCGACCGGGTAACTGAAGAGAGCTTAATAAAGGAACAATTGACACATGTCTGGGCAAAGTGCCCGGAAACTACCAAGAATGCTCTGCTATCCAGGGCCAGGAAGGCCAGGGAGATCTTACACCCACAGGCCTGAAGATGCAGGGAAAGGAGAGGTTACTGTTACCCAAAGGGAAAGAGAAAGTTGTGGGGTTAGAGGTGAGGTGAGAACTCAGGAGGCTTACCAAATACTGCAACCTCCCTCTCCTCTTCCCTCCATCTCCTGCTTAACATTGGCCAGGCCCAATCGGAAGCCAGGGAGCAAGGGGGCCTGTCCATGTAATATATGCAGATCAGATGCTCAAGGAATAAATTATGATGGAAAAAGGTGGAAAAGGAATTTGGAGAGGTAAACAGAACATTTGGGGCACATGGAACATGTTTGGGAGAAAGAGCAGCTATCATCCATGCCAGGCACTGTATGTTAAATCTGATCTTCACAACTTCCATGTGAGGTAGACATGGGTACCCCTATTCCACAGATGAGGAAATTGAGGCTGAGAGGCCCATAGCTAGAAAGTAGGCTCAAAAACCCTTGTTCCTTTCACGGTGTGGTGCTGTCCTAATTTCTCCCCTAGAGGTATTGTCTAGAACAAGAAGGTCTGCAGCCATTTTGAATTCCACATCCTCCCCCAAGTGTAGCTCCCATCCGGAGTTACAATGACATTTCTAAGAGGACCAGCTTGGGAATACTGGGCTGCAGTACACGGTTCGCTTAATCCTCAACTCTGCCCCCCTATTGGTTTGGTAGGGGGTCCCGGCCTTATTCTCTTAGGAAAACTCACATCTAGGTACCAGTCCAGCCCAAGGTTGCTTGAATCATGCAATCTGATGACTTCTTAGGATTAATCAAGCCTAGGTAGGAAAAACAGTAGATATAATGAGGATGAAATCAAATAGACAATGACCAACCAGTTCATGAGGGAAGAAGGCAGGAATGAAATGGCACACAGCACTTTATGCAGATGTAACGAGAGCTATTCGATGGGCCAGATAAGGCAGAGAACAGAGAAAGTAGGTCACAGATTGCTTTGGACCTGAGCAACTGACTCAGACCTGCTAAACGTACAGGATGAGCTTTAAAAGTGACGGGGTCCAAATGGCCATTGACAGTAGAATGTGTTAGGAAAATATATACATAAAACAAATATTCATAGAATGAAACACTATACAGCAATGAGAATGGACAAACTATATATATATGACTATATTCAACAATATCGTTGAATTTCACCAACATAATATTGGGCAAAGGAAGCCAAATACAAAAGTACATATGACTTATGATTCTATTTATATAAAGTTCAAAAGCAGGCAAAGCGAACCAGTGCTGTTAGAAGTCGGGACAGCGGTGACCTGGGGTGGGTGTCCTGGGGCTGCGGGGCCATGTGCTGTTTTTGGATCTGGGAGCTAGTTACAAAACTTACCAAAAACACTCAAGAAAAAAAAAAAATAGAAAGGAATCAGAGAGAAATGGCAAGGTCATAGATACTTCTTAAAGAAGCCAAGCTTCTCTGTTGCTGTTATTTTATTTTCTGAACAATAAAGGGTCCAGGGAAATACAGGATTTGACAAAAGAGGGGGTTCCCATTGGGCATGTGATTTCCCTGTGTCTCAGTTTTTCTCACCTGTAAAGTGGATATCGTTTCAGTGGTAAAAAATATTCATTTCCCCCTTTCTTATTCCCTTCTCTCCTTAGCTTTTCCTAGCACTCACTCTTATATTGTTACATTTTCTCTGCCTGGATTTCCCCCTCAGGCCCAGCTTCTATCTTCCTGACCTGAGTAATAACCACACCTTCACCTCCTTCCCTGTTTTTCAAATGTCTTCTCTGCACCAGCCTTGTCCAAACACTGTTTCATGCATCATTTCAACCAATTCCTTTCCAAAGCCCCACCAGATGGGTACGATTATCATCACCCCTTTTGTACCGAAGAGAAAACTGAAGGTTAGCATCCTACCAAAGTCTGCGGCTCATAAAGGGCCCAGCAGGGTGTGAAGCCTGGCTGACTGCAGGGACCAGCAGAGACAACAGCAGACAGCCCCTATTGGCTGCTGGGCAGAGTGAAGCTCTCTTCCAGCCACCTTGGTGTAGGGACAGAGAATGGAGAGAAATGACCTGGACTCCCGGTTACCAGCCCCTCCTAAAGGCCCCACCTCCAGGATGGAGGGAGTGGCCATGGGTTTGGTCTTTTGAGTTTCGAAGCCATTTCATTTCCACGATCCCCTGTTAAAATACAGCTAGTCCTGGGAATAGTAACACCAGATCTATCTGGCAGGAGCAGGGCACAAGGTGGGCTTTGGGATCCAACTCTCCATTTTTATAGGACATAATCCAGGGAGTCATTGGGAAGGAGAGGCCACATGAGCCTAGATCAAGAAGGGAGTCAGAGTTTCTGACTCCCGGCTTGATGCTCTTCCGCTGGTTGCTTCTGTGGCACTGCCTGGTGGCCCTCCATAGTTTTCCATGACCGAATCACTGTCTTTTTCTCTTTATAGTTACAGTCTTACCAAATCTTTTGAATTAATGAATGGATAGATGGATGAACAAATAGGATTTCAAAGCCAGATAGGCATGGGCACAGTTGACTCCCTGTCATTTCATTTAGGGTCACCATGCCAGGTACATGGTACAATTGTTCACGTAACAAAGGAATCTGGTGAGGGGGTATGTAGGAGTTCAAGTGCAGGCTGGAGGAAGGGATGCTGTCTGCTCAGAGGGAGTTCCTTGTTGTAATTCATACAGAGGCTAATGGGTGCTAATAGATGAGCCCTAGTGTCACAGGCTGTCTTCTCCACCTGCAACAACTTTCCTTCCCTTTCCCATGTAGAAAACTCCTATACATCCTTTAAAACCCCATTTAGGTAATTGCCTTCTCTATGAAGATTTTCTTGATCTTCAGCGGAATTAATCCCTCCCTGCTCTGCATTATTTCTTTACCTTATACATACTTCTTTTGTTTTTATATACATTATTAGACTTTTATTCATTTTTGTTCAGTTTCTGGCTAAAATGACACATAAATAGTGATCGAACTGTAAACTTAACTGCACAATGGGGTAAATCATACTAGTCGTGTTAACATCTCAGGTCCTTTCATATCCCCTAACAACAATAAGGGTGTTTTATCCATTTTTCAAATTCCTCTGCTACCATCCTAGTTTAGGCCACCATCATCTCTCTCTCTTCTATTTTTCAAGTCTCAGCTTAAATGTCACCTGCAGAGACGGAGGACTTCCCTGATCATCTTGTATGAATAGAGCCCCTCCCACCCCTCAACAGTTCCGCTCTGTCACTCTGCTTATTTCCGTTGTGGTATCTATCACAAGCTGAAACTGTTCTGTTATGGGCTTTCTTCCTTGCTGTGGCCTCTACTAGGATGTTGGCTCCCTGATGAAGGGACTATGTCTGTCTGGTCACTTGTGTGCCTCAGCACTTGGCCCAACACTTAGTAGGACCTCACCAAATACCCTTTGAATGAATGAATGGACCAAGGAATAGATGGATGAATGAATGAATGACAAGATTTCAATGCTAGATGGGTGTGGGAACAGTTGACTCACCTCACATCTCTGGAACTATGATTGGGTCCCAGATGTGGGAGGATGAGGAGAAGCTCTGACAGAGGTGGGAAAAGGTCCCCCTGGCTCAGTTCCTGCATTGGCTCCCCCACTTTGTGTGGTGACCCCGAGTCCTGGCACAACTTGACACAGTCACCTGCCTCCGAGGGATGTCATGAGCAGTGCTTGGCTCTTCCCTTTGCCCAGAGAGAGGATACAGAGACTGCGCTGGAGGTGCCAATGGCTACTGCCACCTGCCTGTGACCCAGTCACTGTTCAATTCCCAGCAAGTGCACCAAGGAGCAGCCCTGGCAGAACAATACAGGACAGTAGAGATTCAGGAAGCAGGGACAGAAAGGAGACTCAGAAGGACATGAGGCACAGGCGCACAAATATTTTGCTCTCTTGAATTCGATCCTGTTTCTGAACATATTCTGAATCTGCTTGCTTTTCTTCAAAGTCAGATATGAATTCAAAGATTTTATATGTATACTATGTATATGTATATATGCAAATATATCTATCCACATAAATATGCATTGAGATATGAAAATATATAAGTATGTCTTAACATGTCCTGTAAGTACACACATATATTTATATATTAATAAAAATATGGATATGTGTATTTTATTTTATGTTTTGCCTTAATTTGAAATTTTATTAATAAGATATCTGAACACCCCATTGTTTTCTAAACAAGTTCACAGAAAAAGCTGATAATAATGCTGACTCATCACTTTAAAACAGTTGTTCTCAACTGTGAAAACAGTCTGGTCCCCAGACTGGCAGCATCAGTATTGTCTGGAAATGTGTTAGAAATGCCGATTCTCGAGCCCCCTGCTCTGTGGCATCAGAATCTCTGGGGTGGGCCCAGCAGCCAGGGTTTGAACAAGCTCTCCTGGTGGCTCTGCAGCTCACACCTGAGAACTTTGGCTCCCGCCAGGAGAACACGAGGAACAGGTGGCCGAGTAGGAGTTAAGGAACCATCATCCCCAGGGGCACTTCAGGAAAGAGGAATGATTTCAGGAGGTGAAGGGCTCTCCCAGAGTCGGCGTACTTCTGCACTGCGGCCACGTAATCAGACACACAGCAAATGAGCTTTAAGGCATCCAGTCCAGCCTGGGGAGACCTTCTGAGCAATCATCACCCCCTCCTCAGGGATGCCCCAATGAGGAGAACCCCATGAGGGGAAGAACAGAGCTCCTCCACCCCTGGGTCCCTGTACAAAGGAGGCTGCCGGCTGGGTCAAACGACATTAGAGATCAACAAAGCCCCCAGAAATGGAGGGTAAACTGGAAGACTTAGCTGGATGTCTGCTCTGCCTCCTCCTGCCCGTGTTAATATATTCTAGCCTTGCCATGTTTGCTTGGATAGCAAGTACCCCAAATGCAGCAGCAAAGGGCCTCCAACTGATTTCTCCCTCACTGTGTCTCTGTCTCTAATTAAGCCACACAGGTCCACGGGGAAAGACACGGGTCTTTCCAAGCTTGGGTCCAGCTTGGCTATGGGATCAGATAAACTTTTCTAGCTCAGAGGTCTGGCAGAAGATTAAGCAAGACCCAAGAGGGACCCCAGGTAGGCCTAAGAGAGATAAGAAATTATCCATCAGTATATGAGAGAAGTGGGAAGAAAGAAGGCGGGAGACAGAGGATAGAGTTGGAGAAAAATGGTTTCCTGCAGGTCTCCCAAATGCCAAGTTACTATTTCCATGCTTTGAAGATGGCTCCTGTTGAAACCTGAGCGCTCCCTGGTGCCCCCAAACCTTCCCCATGACAAACCCATCAGCAACGATGACTCTCAGACTATTTGACATCTAACTTGTAGTTTTCTAGAAGATTAAAGCAATGATTCATGTATGAAATTGAAGAAGGGAAATTTATTTGTTCCTAGCATATACACAGCAGCCACCATCAAAGCCAAATGGTTCCCATGGCAGAGGAAAAAAAAAAATCCTTGAGCAGTATTCATTCAGCAACTCCTTTGTGCACTTGCTCCTCATTCTTCCAGGGACTTCTTCTGGAAAACAGAGGCCTGATAGATCCATGCATACCCATCTGTCCAAAGACAGGGCCAACTACTGCCAAGAATCCAACCCAAGAAAATGCTCTTTTCAAACAAATCACACATACCCCAACTGGAAAGGCTCGAGGAGGACCCAGAGCTTCACTTTCCTCCAGCAAATTTATTTCTTTTTTTTTTTCTTTTTCTTTTTTTCTCTGAACTCTGTCACTCAGATCCAGCAAATTTAAATCTCACCGTGTGAAAATACCAATCGCTCACTTCAGCTTAGACTCTCCCACTTACTCCCAAGTCTGCAGATATAAAGATTGCCCTTTTCGATACAGCCAAACCCATTTTTAACCAAAGTCCTGGGTATTTAGTTACCAAGAGCCCGACTCCAAGCTCTAAGGGCTCACCCTGCCCCAGTGGTATACAGAAAAGTCACACAGTAAGCAAAAAGTTCTCCAACGTGGCAAGTAATACAAACTTATGAATGGCTCCTTTCAAAATCCTGACTTTTGAAAGCAGGCTTCAGAAGGTCAGAAGATAGAGTTTGTTGCAAGTGGATTTGCTTGCTCTCTGACCAAAGGAAATATGTTTCTAGCTTTTCAAAAGAGAAAGGCTTATGATCCCTGCTTCCTGCAACCCACGCCAGACCCCTCACTGCCTGAGCCTCCCGCTCTCTCATGCCAGGTCATGATCTCAGGCCTTGAGCCCGACAAACAGAGGATCCTGTTCTCCGGAATTCTGCCCCCCACCCCCCACCAAAGTGGAATTTCTCCCGTTCCAGGTCTTGAACAAAGATTCCACGACGCGTGTTTGATCTCTTCACGCTCCATTTTCATTAGTCCTTCACACTCTCCATCACTTGGAAAAATACAAACAGCATGGTTCAGCTTGAAGGTTAAGAACTGACAGTCTCCATAAACATTTTTACAATAAAAGCTGACTTATCCACTGCCAGGATTTGGTGTCTGTGGGAGGCGGGTGAGATGAGATGGAGGCAGGGACGTGAAAACCTCCGACGTCAGAATGAGAAGACAAGTGCTTCCCATTCAGCTACTGGGTGAAAGACACCCCCGGGGTTTTGCTGGGGAAAAAAAAATTACTGGCTTGATTTCTGGATAATTAAAGTATTATAGGGAGAGACAAGGAAACCCAAGGAGCAGAGCAGCTCAGGTACAAATTCCTGACTTAAGGAAAATACAAAGCAATCGGTGGTCATAAGCTATAAAATTACCAGGTCATGAATACTAAAGATGGTCTCTGAAGAGGTTATAGAATCATTCTCATGCTGATTAAGTAGGGAGAACAAAGGGTAAAATAGATGAGGGCAAGGAAGACCTTAAACTTAAGCCACATTCCACCCCACACCATTGGAAATATTTAAAGGTCGAAACCACCAAATTATCTGGGATTCATCTTGATGGTTTGTAGGCAGATGAACAGCAAAACATTTACTCATTGAATATATAATTTCTGACAGCCAAATGACTCTATCCCAAAGGCTGACAATACAATGGGGAAAAAGATGGACACAGTTCTTACCCTAATGGAACGTGCTGTCCACTGCAGGGGTTCCCAAACTTTGCTGTCTATCCTGAGGCCTTGGTCATACCCCAAACTGTTTAAATCAGGCAGGGTGTTTGGGGTAGGATCCAGGCACCAGCACTTTTGAAAGATCCCCAGGGGATTCCAATGTGCAGCAAGGCTTGGAAACCACTTAGGGTTCTTCACTGTGTCGCCATGATTTGCCCAACCAGTGAACACCGAAGGCTTGTCCATTACTTACCCCTTTCCTGATCTATTTTCTAAAACTCCACATGCCCACAAGGATTTCATCCTCACATCTTCAGCACACATGAAATTCTCTGCAAACTTAATCTACTCTGAGCAACTCTACTTGAGTGGGTTTCCTAACTAGAAATACCTAGTTGCATCCTTGAAAGCCGGAAGGGACCTCTCTACCCCAAACCCTATAACTAGACACAGTATCCAGCACCTAATCTGATAACGGTATGAAATATTTGAAACCCAGGCCACCCCGGACACCCTAAGCCTCCTGGCTGCCCTATCCACAAGGCATGAATCCCGGGGACAGAATCCCAGCAGGTTTAAACCTCCAGGTTTCTTTGTTAAGGGAGAAAAATAGAATGTGCTTTAGAGCCCTTCCCCTCTGTTCTCTGGGAGCCTTTACATCCAATTCCCCTTCAAGCAATCAATGAAAATCCATTATAGATTTTCTTGGGCCTACTCCTGGATTTTCATCAATTTTGAAAGGAAATATTACATTAAGCCTTTTTCTGGAAGGCCCCAGGAATTTTTGAAAATGAGAATAAAGGAAAAGAGAATGAAAAAGGAGTCTGCTTTGAAGTTGCAAAGAACATGCCAGGAAAAAAAAAAAAAACATTAAAAACAAAAAAAAACCCTGATGGATCCTGAGAAATGATTCAGGAGAAGTACTTCCCTTTGCTTCCCATTGTGTATTCTGAAGGGTGAAGTGGTCCCCACTCCAACCACCAGAGCTTGCCAGTTGGCCAACTCAGCGGCATTCCACTACAGAGATTAAAACCAACTTTATGATTGTGGTGCAAATAATAAAGAGCCTGGCAGGGTTTCCTTCCAAAACGAAAGCTCATTTATTTTCTGAGGTGTATAATTTGGTTGTAAATGTTTCCTTTGGGCCAAAACATCCCTGATTGGGTTTTTGCCTGGAACACATCACTGCTTTGCTGGAGAAGAATGGACTCCGTGTGGTCCCATTGCGTCTGTCCACCCGGGACATGGAGGGGTTCAGGCTGGCCTGGCCTGGCTTCATGCCTGGCAGCAGCAGTCCACTGGGCAGCCCAGGGCCGGGAGGCAGGAGGTGCTGAGCCTGGACTGGTCCATCTGTGAAATGGGCAGGCTCGTGGCTGATCCTCACTGGCACCTGTTTTTGGTACCTCTCGGTGGTGAAAGAGTAGACCATTAGGGACCCTGATCCCTGTGAGATCTGGCTTTTATTCCAGGTCTTTTTGACCTTATTTTATTTATCTTTTGAAGAATCGTCCTAAAAAATTCCACCCAGCAATGACTAATATTTGGATAAAGGCAAAGGCAGATTCTTTTCAAGGCTCCTGGGCTGACCACATGGACTTGGGGCCAGAAGTTGGCCAATGATGTTTAGCCAATCCTACCAAAACATAAACAGTGTTTTTCCTTCTTTAAAAGGAGCTCAAGAAATAACAGCCTTTTCTACTAGTATTTTCATGTTCATCAACCCTCTTACATCATATACTTTTACCTTGTTTTCCTTTTGCGTCTTCATGTTAATTCAAGGCCAGTGCTAGGTTTTGCAGATAGAAATATATTTATTCCACTGGCTTTTTCACCCCTCCACAGCCAGTCAACCAGAACAGGAAAACATCTGGTGGGATCAAGGGACTGGCATCAAAAGTCATCATATGCCACCCATTCAGGATATTTCAAGCTATCACTCTAACACTGGTTTGGGGTGAAGGAAAAGGAAAGATGTTAACTGAGAGTGGAAAACAAAACTGGCCTGGTTCACCCAGGGGCACATGAGAAGGACAATGGCAGAAATTAGTTTTTACGGGACCTGTTCAGTGGTCTCATTTATTATGAAGTCATCTGCTGGGAAATGATGAAAGTTGCTTTTGCTAAACCCAAGACCCTCCTGAGATTGATGCTGAAGCGATATGTCAGGCAAAACATTGTATTCTGAAAACACTTTTCATATGGAGTGGAGTTATCTCACCGCTAAGGTAAATGGTCCACCCACTTTTCAAAATTATATCAAGTTTTCCAGTGATCATGGCTCCTCCAAGACAGTTCCCATGCCAGCAATACAGCTCAGGATCAGCTTTTTGGATATAATCATCTACTCCTGGACATCAGATCCCCAATTCAAGTGGAAGAACAAGAAATGTTCATAAAGGAGAACCAAGTGAAGAAATGCTGGAGAATGATAATTTCTGACCATTTGTGCACAAAGAACGTACTAATATGAATCGGGCAGTCACAGCCTCAGTGTCCAAGTAACCCACTGGCTCTAGCTAATTCCTTCTGAGCTTATGCCTGCTGGCGTCACCCACATAGCCCACCTGGAACTTGGAAACTCAGGATCACACAGCATTTGTAGACCACAATACTGACACACGATGAACAAGTCATACAGGAAATTCTGACTTTCCTCTGTAACAAACCCACAAAAGCGAAGGATTCAGACCACTCCTGGTGCATGAATGTCACTTTTGCACTGTGGTTAGAGGATTTTGTTCTAGGACACACACATCATACTGAGATAAAAGAGAAACCAAGATCCGACTTCTTTTTGAAAACCATAATTCTTTCCTACTTCACTACCTTATGTCAATACATCTGAGCCTCCGGGGCTGTAAGTCACTTCCTGGCGTGGTCAGGTTTCACCCCCTTTATGAAGCTTTCAATACTTCTCACAGTTCCCAGGTGCAAACACGACTTGGCTGAAAGCAATTCTGAATTCAGAATATTGTCTACAGAGGACTGGATGGTGGGTTTTGAGAAATAATTATCCCTCGCACCTGAGTCTCCCTTTTAAGTGGCTCCTCCTATCTACACACACACACACACACACACACACACACACTCACCCCACTTTGCCAACAGGAATGCTGTGGTTGCAGCCACAGCTTTGGCAAAGATGTCCTGGGTCATTAGAACCCCTTTGACCCGTACAGGCTACTGGCTGCATGATCACTTCATCACACAATTAGAAGTGAATCGGGGGACAGGAAGGGACACGCCAATACTTAAAAACACGATGCTTCCTGATGCTGTGTTTTTGATAAGTTGAAAAGGTTAATTCACAGAAGAACAAGAAATTGCAGACCCAGGTCCTCTTCCTGCCTCTGAAGCTCTTCTTTTTTTAAAAAACAATCCCTGTCCCACTCCCTCTCCCCTGGAATAGTTTTTTTAAAAAAGACATCAAAGAGAAGGACACTTATTACTAGGCAGGGGTTGTCCAGTAACTCTAAGTTGTTCTATTAAAAATAAGGTCAATTTAGGTGGTTTTACATTTAAAAGAAAAAAAAAATCATTAAAAAAAATCCCAAATCAGTCACTTCCGTCTCCTAGGCAGAGTGTGAGTGTGTGTGTGTGTATGTGTGTGTGTGTGGGGGGGGATTGGGCGAGACCTCATGACTTGGGAATTTAATCATGGCTTTGCCATTGTCCATCTCAGGCAAGTGGGTAAACTTTCTGGGCCTCAGCTGTCTCATCTATAAAATGAAAATAACAATATCTGCCCTGTCTTCCTAAACGTGGTGAAAGAATCTGGGGAAGCACAACACTTCCTGACCTTCCAGACCTTACTGAACGCTTGCCATCTGTAAGGGGCTCCACTACTGCCCTGGCGGTAAAAGAGGAGAAAGCCACCATCCCTGGTCTCAGACCCTTCCTCCATTCTGGCAGGCAGGGTGGGCAGTCGGGATGCTTCAGACCCACTCCCCACCCTGGGTGGTTATGGAGGAGGAAGAATGCAATAAGCACTCAATGGATGCACAGCGCTATGAGGGTTCAGAAATGAGCCCATTTCCACCTTGACAGTTCACAGAGAAGCTTGTGTGGTTTTTCCAGAATTTTTGCAGCTGGAGAGAGGGAGGAAGGCATTGTTAGCTAAGGGGACGGCGGGCACTAACGGAGAGGCAGAGGACCTGAGCATGGGGTACAGGAATAGTCAGAGTCCAGTCTGGCTGCAAACACAGCCTGTAAAGCAAAGGGCAGGAAAGGTCCATCAAACCCGGATATGGCGTTTCTTGGTACTTGCTTGGAGGTAAGGAACGGGAAACCATTGGAAGTTCCTGAGCAAGACAGAGTCACAACTTAGAAGATGAAACTAAGTATTATTTTGAATTGACATGAGAGGAGAGAAACTAAAAGCGAAATTAAGGAAATCTGGAGAAGTAATGGCCCAGGGAAACACACCAGAGAGTGCAGAGGAGCAGTCACTATGGGGGCAAACAGGACAGGGCAGGTACGTGTGCGTGGAGGGGAGTAAGGCAGGCAGCTTCCGAAATGGCCCCGAAGGATACAGTCTCCGGGAACATGCAGCCTGCACAACCCCCTCCCTTTGAGTGTGGGATGGAGCAAGCTGCTTGCTTCTAACAAATAGAAGACGGCAACAGTGATGGGATGTCACCAAGATCAGATCACAAAAGACTGCGGATTTTGTCTTGCTCACACTCCCTCTTTTTGGCTCTATTCACTTCCTTCCTCTGATAAAGCTGGTTGTCCATAAGTTCATCCTGTGAGCTGCTCTGTGGAGAGGCCCACGTGGCAAGGAACAGAGGGTTCCTGCTGGCCAAAGCCCATGAGAAACTGAGTCCTATCAGTAACCAAGTGCATGAGGATGGAAGCCAGCTCTCCTCCAGCCACTCCCGGAGAGGACTGAGGCCCTGTTTGATATCTTCCTGGTAGCCTGTGAGAGACCGTGGGCCAGAGGCACCCAGGTAAGTTGTGTCTGAATTCCTGACCCACAGAAATTCTGAGATAATACACGTGTGTTCTTTTAACCTGCTGAAGTATGGGGTAATTCGTGATGCAGCAAGAGATAACTAATACAGGGAGGAAGATATTTTACTGACATGGGATGGCAGGGAACAGATGCTTTTTGAGTTTAAAATCTCAGATTCATGGCCCCATGTTGTACATACATTTTTTTCCAAGGCTTTGTTGATTTTAGAAACTTTTCATAAAAAGACACCTCTCTATCATTCCTTTCTTTCACAGTTTCCTAGAGTTGATTAAAGAAACATGACTTGATGTCCAATTTCAAATGACTCAGGAGTGCATTCCAATAGAAAACCAGCAGGAAATTAATGCCATGTACACCAGGCAAAGCAGATGCTTCTGAATCTGACACTTAGGTGAAACACACCTTTCCTTTTTACACATCTTGCTAGCTTTTGATTTTGCATTGGTAGTTTGTTTAATAGGGGAATCAAATAGAAGAAATATCTTCTTGATAGAAAACAGATCATCCCACAAATGCATTAATGACACCAAAATACCTGAATAATGGTCAACGAAAACCTTGGCCAAGCATTTTAAAGAAACCCCATTATCTCTTCATTTGTGTTTGAATTATGGAGGTTTGTAGCAAAGCTAATACCATGCCTGTAAACTGTGGAATAAGCCTTCATGCTAAATCTTTTTAATATGTTTTTATATGCAATGTGATTGCTTGCAATTAAATCCTTTTCTCTAGTGATCTTGCTGTGCAAAAAAAAAAAAAACAAAACAAAAAAAACCCCCAAACAAACAAAAAAACCCAAAAAACAAATGACAAAATAACTTGTAGGACGTTAGGACACATAATGTCCAAATAAGTACCCACAGTCTATTTTCAGTAGCTTAGGCTTGGTTTTTTTCATACATCTTCCACAGTGGTGGTAAGTAGATCCTCTGTATTTCAGCTGACATCTCTGTGCAAACTGTGGTCATCTTAGTGGTGAGAGATTCCCCCCTGACCCTTGCCCCCCCCACGTACAAACCAGCCAGAGATGAGCTGTTCTTAATCAAGTCTCCTGCTCTTGCAGACTTTTAATTCAACCTTTGAAAGTGCATGCAGACCTCTGCATTTAATCCAAGATTGAGGCAAATTTTCTCTCTGCCTGGGTTTACCTTGCCTGTCTGTGAGTGAAAGAGAAGATAGCAAAGTTTGGGTTTGTCCATAAGCATTGCTTTTCTAAACTGGCTAGTGGGGTGCTCTCTCTGACCTGCAGATGAATCCGCGATGCCTGGATTGCACCTGTGCTAATGGATGAACACTCCCTTCTGCAAATACCATGAGCATTGAGGCCCATTCCCATTCCACTAAAACAAACGTATTATCTGGATAATTGAGGAATTAGCCCACCTCCTTCCCTTCAAATATCTAACTATCTCAGGGAAACAGTACCTGCCAATATAATTGCAGAAATACCGCAAACCTTTAAGTCCTGTATTCCATATCAAATGGGTTGCAACAACTCCTACCCAAACTGTTGTGCTTAATAGTAAATGAATAAATATTCACAGTGCAAATAGATGCTTAAATGTGTTGACTATAACATGAAATTCTGGGCATGCTTCATTTCCTCCTTGGGTTTTGGCAACTGTGAAGGGGAAAGTTTTTCTTGATTCATAGCTTATATTCAGAAAAGTGAGGGGTTATGTGGCAATCAATGGCATCCAGGTGGCCAGTGACTGCTTGTGGGATGGATGAGAGGGAGCTAGAGGTCAGGCAGGCAAACATCTGAGAGCACAGGCCTAAGTGTGGAACATGGCGGTGCACACTCGGAGTCCTGAAAACATAAGCCATGTTGAGCAATGAGGCAGAGAGGGCTGGCTGCCCACCAAAAATACGTGTCTGTGTGTCCAGCTGGAGGCAGCCGCCAGGGAGGTGCTGGGTTTCCCAGCCACCTTGCATCAAGGGACGATTGATGTGAGCAGTGCTGGGACTGTTAAGAAGACATCAGAGCCTTCCTCATCCCAGGTCCCCAAAGGTCTGCATGGAGCCCACCACTGAGAAAGGTGAGGGTGAAGGATGTCTAATGTTGTGCCCACTGTCACAGCCAATTCGTGATAGAATGGGGACTCCTATCTTCTGATTCACAAGGCAAGAGCTCTTTCTGACAATCGGACAAGAACTTCTGTCTCCAGCCACTGCAGTCATAGTGATTAAAAGCATGGACTCTGGGATCCAGACAACCAAAGTGCAAATCTTACCTCTACTTCCACTATTGGTGTGACTTGTGCAAGTTACTTAACCTCACTGTGTCCAATGAGGATGACAGTGGTGCCTACCCTAAGGTCTTGTTTTGAGGGTTAAATAAGTTAATATTAATCAGATGCTTTTAAAAAGTGCCAGCCCCCCCCCCTAATAAGGACTATTTAAGTGTCTGACAAAAAAATAAATAAAAAAGACAGCTAACATCAGGTGAGGTCACTATAACTACCAGCTTCCACCACTACAGACAGGAACACGAAGGGACTGGTATCTCAAGCTGTGGCTGCCAACTTCACCTTGCAAAGCCCAAGTAACTCCTACCCCTTATCGGATGCCTTTAGACCAGCCTAAATCAGCATGGAAACAACAGCCCAGAAGCCACCATGCCAATTAAAAAATATGTCATCTCCATTTGAGAGAAGCTCAGGACCATTCCCATCATGGTTTCCTCAGCTGCCATTGAGAGATCTTCCATGACCACCTGGCTCTCCACCCTGCACTTCTCTGAACATCTCTTAATTAGACTCATCCTATTCCCCACCACCCTCCCAAACCTTTCTTCTACTGGACCTTCTAAGATTTCCACTCCATGATAACCAATCTCCTCTCATTTTTAACTTCTTCTCTCAACATCCCTTCAAGCTCCTCCCAAATCTTCCTGGTCCTGCGGCTGCTCCCTGACCATTTATTCCCCTTCCTCCTGAAAAACAAAAACAAAAAGCCAAATCTTGCTCCTTTCAGGATGATGGATGTTCCATCTCCTCTACAGAGCTTCTGGTCATCCTCTTTCATTCATTGAAAACTTCAACTTCTGGCTTAGTCTTCCTCTCCACCCACTACTTGTCATCTTCTGACCTTCCTTCAGTTTTCTCTTGCTTTTACTTTTCTTCTTATTCAGCATGTGTTCCCTTACTATAATCATCCCCTTGCAGCTCCCCTCAACTCTCCTTGCCCCCTTCTCTTCCGCTGATCAATTGGACTGCCAAAATCTCTATGTTGTTTGAACCCAATGATCCAACTTCTCTAGGTTAGAAGCCAAGCAGATGGGTTGATGGGAACAATAAAATTACTTAAATTGAAAAACTTACTTTATTTTAGATTCATATCCTCAAACCTCAAAGGAGTTCTCAGCACTATTCCAAAATCCAGCTGTTCTTCCTTCACCATGTTACCTCCTCCAGTATCCAAGATGACTATTTTGTATCTTTTCTCCTCAAATCTCCTACTCATGCTCCTTGCCCTCACCTCGTATTTCATTGATAGAACAGGAGCCACCGGATGGTGACTCGGGGATTCCTACCACTCAATCTACTCTCCCATCTGCATAGCTCATTTTGTTCTTCTTCTCAATGAGTTTTCCTTATTCTATCAAAGGCCGATTTGCACACTAAGGGTCTTGCCTTCTTGAGGAATTTACTCCTTATTCCTCCACTCTAATTTTGCATCATCAATCTCTCCCCTTTTGTTGGATCATTATCATCATCATCACAGATGCCCTGTTATCTCTGATCTTAAATAAAGCAAAAAACTCTCCCTTGACCCCATGTTCATGTGTCTCCCCTTCATAGTAAAACTTCCCTAAGATTTATCTGCACATTCTATCTTCACTTTATCACCTCTATTTGCTCCTTTACCCAGTAGACACTGGCATCTATTCCTATGATGCCTCTGTGACTGTTCTCATTAAGGCCACCAGCCACCACTGCATTGCCCACTTGAATGGGCACTTCTCGGTCATCTTCTTTGCTTTCACAGCAGCATTCCATAGAGGTCCTCTCTCCTTAAGGAACTCTTCTCCCTCAGTTTCTCTGACACTACCACTCTTGGTTTTCCTCCTACCTCTTTGACTGGTCATGGCACCTCAGTTTCAGCTCCCTGTCCATTTGGCCACTTCTCCACTCATTATCTTCACTTAAATGTCCAATAGGCATCTCATATTCCACATGTCCAATACAAATCCACTGACGTGTACCCTACGCTCATAAAGCTGGAAGCCATCTTTGACTTCTCACTTCTTCACTCTGAAATCTGATCCATCAGCACATCCTGTTGGCTCTGTCTCAGATCTGTGTCTTGCATCCATACCCTCCTCCCTAACCTGGTCTGCATCCCATCATCACCTGCCTGGATTATTATGAAACTTTCTAAAATATCTGTGTCTTTACCTCCCATTCTCCTCAAATCAGAGAGAGCCATCATTCAAAGTCTCTTCAATGGTTCCTTCCTCACCAATACCAGTACAGGCATACTACAAGGTCACTACATTTTTCTACAAGTTCAAGCACCACTTTCTCTTTTACATACTACTTTCTATCCCTTACTCAAGCCAAAGACCTTCCCATTTCAAAGCTTCAGTGCTTATGATTCCACCTGCCTGACCTGCTCTCCACTCGTTCTTTGCAGACTGGTCCTTCTGTCCCCCAGCTCAGGACTCAAGTATTATTTTCCAGCAAGTCCTTCCTTGACCACCCTCTTTTACTAGGTACCCTCAGTTATTCCCTATATTTTCTCCCTGTTTATGTCCTGCTAAGAACCTATCACAATGTATAATAATTTCTTTTTTATGAATTCATTATCTCCCCTTCTAGAACATAAGTTTGTGATCATCTGAATCTCTAGCATCTAGCACAATGTCTGCTCATAATAGCCACTAGATATGTAGGTGCTGAATGAATGAATGGAATCATGGAATGCCAACTGTGTGGTTGGGCAATGCTCTATACTTCCATGTCATTCTTTCCTTGACCTGACTGCAATCTGGTGTTTTGTGAAATAAAAGAGACATAATTCTTATTTCATTACCTTTCAGCTCCTGTAGCAGCCTAACAGCAACCATAGTATCACAGAATAGAGGCACTTTAGATGCTTATTTGCTCCAATTCTCTGCATCTAAGTAGGGCCATAAAAACTCTTAAAGATGTTCAGGAATGGAGGGCCAGTGTGTTGTGAGTCTTCATGAAAGGAAACTTGCCTGGGATTCAGTCAGCCTGGATTCTGGTACTGGCTCTATAATGAATGAGTGGTATGATCTTGGCCAAATCTCTTAGTTTCTTCAGGGTTTGGATTCTTCATCAATGAAATGAGACATTGGGGCTTGATTTTCTTGCCAGCAACATTCTAGGATTTGATGAGCGTCTGCAACTTGCCTTGTAAGCAGAGCAACTCATTGTGGTGGTGGTGGTGGTAGGTTGGAGCACAGATGAAGCCCCACTTCAACCCAGCAGGCAGAGCAGTGAGTGTGCCTGAAGCCACATGCAGTGACCACTGTGTACATGAGCACCTGTCATGTGTCCATGTGTCCTGGTGATACAAAAGACATGTCCCTTAGATTGTTAGGACCAAGACAGAACCTTTTGCAAGCACAGCCATAGTAATTCTCCTGCCAGCATCTACCTTAAGATGAAATAACCAAGTAAAAGCTGTCTTAGATCTCAAGGAGGAGCCCACAGATGGCCTGGTGATGTCACCCCAGGCTGAACACTAGGGGTTTCATGGGTGCTGAGTTTTTCTTTCAAAGGGAGTCTGTGTAGCCTATAGACAGGTCCTCCCATCCTGGCAGGCTCCACCTAACCGCAGGTTTCCATGACATTTCTATTTACACTGCATCCTAAGAGGCATGAAAAACCCAAAGGAATAACAGACACATCCAGATGGCCTTTAAGTAAAGTGAATTGAGTTAAGGGTTTGAGCAATCTTGAAGCAACCATTTAGAGGTCCAGAGAAAAAATGCCACTTCTTGTAATTAATGGGTAGTTCTTTGAAGCTGTGATTCCATCTTTTTGTTTCCCTATCTGTTCATATTAGGAAGGTGGGAATGCTGCTCTTCTTGGCCCAATGGCACACAATTCTTCTCTTATTTGGGGATATATTATTCTGTATTGAGTTAGCTGAGTCTGGTCCAGCCTATTTCCCTTCTTTTCTTCCCTGTTTTCCCACTGATGATCAAATTGAAGGCCAAGGACATTCACATCCATTTTGGGGTTATGGAGAACAAGCAGTGAAAGAACCACCACGGGGCATGGGAACCACACCAGAGTGTACTTCAGGGCAAATCCTGCCCCACACACGGTGAGAACTCAGAACAGAAAAGCTGTGTCTGCCGCAGAGACCTCCCTAAGAGCCTGCCTCTCGTTACTTCCACCTGCTGTCCAATGTTCACAGTCACTCTCCTTTTGATTTCAAGGCCTCTTCAAATATTTCCAGTTTTCCCCAGATTTAGCTCATCTCATAAGTGTCTTCTGAATTGAGGGTTGTGCCTCCTTCCCAGTCTCAGCCTGGAACTCTCTGCTGTCTCACATGGTCTGTGTTTCTTCCTGAGTATATCAGTGAGGGGAGCAGAAAGGAAAGGATCTACTCAGTAATTTAGCCTTTTTCCAGCCAAGTGTAGAGAGTTGAACCTTTTCAGAAGTCATGGATTAAACGGAAGTGAAACTTGGCCACTCTTTAAAACCTCTTATCCCTTGTGGGCAGATGAACTGCTGTAATAAGTGATTATATATGGAAAGGATTATTCAGGATTGTTCAATTTTGAGCAGGCTGGTCATTTTGATTATAGTTGCTTCCTGCTCTAGCACCTGAGTCAGACTCCATGTTAAGTCGAAGACATCCTTCATGATATAGATAATTTCACTTTACCTTTTTTTCCCTCTTGGAAAGTTAAGAATACTCTTCATTTTCTGGTAGGCATAAAAAAACCCAAGCAACTCTGTTCTTTTCTAACCTGGTTCTAGGCTAATAACTCCGTGAGATTTTCAAGCTAGGATTATGTGCACTGATATCTGCATGGGTACTGGGGAATTGTATATAACTAATCCAGGAGTTTAGTTTGGCCTCAAACCTTAATAAGTGTTTACTCCACTGAAGGGCAGCTCCAAATAAGTTAATGAGTAACGGGATATGAACTCTGCTGTTCTGCCTGATTTCTGCGAGGTGGTCCTCTGGTTTGAAGTAGATTGGCTCTCATCAATGACTTTCTCAAGACCTTACAGAGCTCAGGGAGAGGGTTGGAGCATACGGACATAACTCGATTAGTCCACAAATGTCACCACGTCAAGTAGAAGGCTCTCAGGCCAATGGCTGGACTTCTGGGAGTGTTTGGGCAAATGTAACCACAGCGATATTTATCAAATGGAATGTCCATCTCACAGCACTCTCAAAGGTATTCTTTTTTTCTTTTTTGAAATTTTATTTAAGTTATTGCTTCTCTTTATTGTACACGATGTCCTATAAAGAAGATATATGTCTACAATTGAGCTTTGAAAGAGGAGCACGGGGTCAGTTCCATTTAAAGAGAATGAAGTCAAGCAGTAAATTTGCTGGTCACTCTTTTCATATGGACTGTATCTTAGCCAGCAGTTGGTCTTTGATGTCATGACAATAGCACTGGGCCCCGGAGGCAGAGGAGCACCCCCATAACACCAAAACTAGCCCGGCATTCATTAAAATTTGGACAACAGTCTGCGGGCTAGCACACGCCAGGGAGCCCAGGGCTGCAGGTTACCTTTCCTAGTAAAAAACAGCCGTCTCTTCCTCACCATTTACCCTGCCTGCTGCATTCTTTACTGTACTTTTAATTGAAGCGTGATATTCATGCAGAAATATGCACATGTATAACTCTGCAGCCCATTGAGATTTCACAAACTAAAGACACCCATGTAACCAACACCCAGACCCAGAGACAGCACAGTTTCAGCACCCTGGAGATGCATCTTTGTTCCTGCTTCTAGTTACCTCCGCGCTGAGGGTAGCCAGCGTCCTGTCTTCCAACAGCACAGATTCCTTTTTCCTGGTTTTGAACGTCATATAAACAGAATTATCTGGCAAGTACTGTTTGGTGCCTGGCTTCTTTCACTCAACATTGCATTTATGAAATTGTACATGGGGTGTGTAGTTGTCACTTGTTGGTAGCCAGCGTGTGCACTTACTGCCTTATTATCCCTTCTACTGTTGATGGGCATTTGAGTCGTTTCCAGGTTGGGACTATTTTAAATAGTGCTGCTATGAACATTCTTTTTCAGGTCTTTGAGAGCATAAATGAATACATTTCCATTGGGTATATACCCAGGGTGGAATTGCTGGGTTGGTGGTACATATATTTTCCATTTCAGTGTTTATCTTGGAAAAAAAAGACAGTTTTCCAAAATGTTTATACCAATTCACCCTCCTGCTATGTTGCTCTACAGCCTCATCTTCAAGTTTTTGTTTTTTTCATTTTGCTATCCTGGTGTTATACGTATTTTTTAAAGTTATTTTTCCCTTCTATTTTAGCTATCTACCCAGTCAGTGCTCAATTCTGTAACCACTGTAAAATGAGTAAATTATTAAAACAGCTGGAATGAGACTGGTCCCAACTCAACATTTGGGGTGCAAAGGGAGAAGAGAGAGGATATTGTAGAACATACCTGAAGTGTGATAGGGTTAAAGAGGCTGTGGTCAACAAATTAGAGACACACTCTATTTATTAACAAGACAAATGACAAACTCCACTGGGGTACAGGGCAGTCAGGGACATGGAAAGTATAACAGAAAAAAGATCTGGAACCAGAGTGGCCCGTAAGCTGATTGGATAGTAGCAGGGTAATGCCATAGCCAAAAAAGAAAACATGATACTGCTCTTGAGTAGGAGAAACATTTCAAAAACCCTGACCGCTTGTTTCCCAGAAGACTATGAGGAAATAGACTTTGTGACACATTGAGGAAAAGGAAATCTGATTAGTCACAAGGAAGAAATTCTTGCGGCCAGCAACAGTAATTAAAAAGTAGAATATACAACTCAAGCTTGTGGAACTCCTGTCCCCAGGCATGTCCTGTTTCTCTTGTTATGTCTGGGAAGGGGAGGTAGGAAAGGGTGCCCATTCATCAGGGAAAGTGGTTGCAGGCTTAAGTTGTTAAAGCCCCACGAGTGATGAATAACATATTTGCGGGCACAGTTCCATTCCTACCATGTAGCGCACGATTTGTAAGCAGGGAAAGGGCGACCATTCAGAAAGCAGGGTGGAAAGAGATGGACAGGATGTCTTGACTCAGAAACAACATTTGGTGGGGCAGAATCTTGTGTGGGCAGAGCAACCCACAGTGTGACACCCGGACGTCTTTTCCAGCTCCAATTTCTCAGGGGCAGAGTTCTTTGGGCCTCACCCTTCCCCTTGGCCTGACTCTGGCCCCAGGGCCAGGCTGGGCAGCTTCATGACACAGCCCTACTGATGGCTGGGTCCCCCTGGAAATGAAATCCCACAGGCATCTGCTTCCTTGGATGTTGCCATACAGTGGTGGGGAGAAGAGGGGATTCTGTTCAACCAGGAGTCCAGCTGTTTCCCCAGTCTCTCTCTCGAGCTGCCCCTGCTCTTTCCTCGCCTTCTCCTACTTAGGACAAGAAGCTAAGAAGAGCCTTTTTGGAAGCATCACTGGCTGGGTGAGGCAGAGCACGTGCTTCTCAGTGGAAGGCAGCTGCATGGAGCCAGCCTGCACCACATCAGTTCCGTGACATGTTCCCCTCTGTGCGAGGTGCTCACAACAATCAGATGTTGAACCTTGATTTCCTGACATTGCTCTGCCTCAGTTTCTTCAACTTCAAAATGGGGACAATCCTCATTGGACTGTTACGGGGATTAAAGGAATAAACACATATCGAGTCCTTACAGCAGTGCCTGGCACAGAATAAGTGCTCAATGTTAGATTTGGTATCACCAGCACCACCACTACCATCATCAGTTTCGAAGATGAAGTTCAAAAAGTAATAGAACTCACTGGATTTAGTGAAGGAAAATGAAATCCAGAAAGTTGAAGTGACTTGCTCACGGTCACACAGTTCTCTAATGTCAACACCCATGAGTTCCACCACGACTGTGTGCCACAGAGAGGCCTCGCAACATTATAAACGCCCAGGGGTGTAGCTATTATCTCATTTACTGCATGGGGCACAGAAGCATGGAAAAGTGAAAGAATTTTGCGTAAAGGCACACAGGTAGGAAGCAGAACTGGAGTCAAAACTCCAAAGCTCATGGCCACTCTCTGGGGACACTGAAACATTGTGACTTGTTTTGGCTGATGGGACGTAAACAGGTGTGACCCAAGTGTGACCCAAGCAAAAGGCTGAAATATCTTTGTACATTTGGGCCCACCTTTGCCTTTCTGCACTTTTTTTTTTTTTTTAATCATGAGAGAAATGTGTGGCAGGTAGCCTGCTGGTCACAGAGAATTCTGTGTGAGTCACTGACAATATGCACCCCACCCCCCCTAAGGTCCAGCATGGTCAGAAGGTCTGAATTTCCTCAACTTATTTCCTGGGCTAAGAATTAGAAACACCTAATGGGGATCTCCCCTTTTTTATTTCTGTTCTTTCTACTTCCTGGAATCTGAAAGTTTCCAGCAATAAACCTGGCTTCCATTCATTCTGGGCTCAAAACCCATACCGGATTGCTAAATCACAATGTAATGAGGCCCCAGGCAGGAGACACAAAATCTATTTCTGGTTTTCTTAATTTGCGGTCAGGCAGGGAATGGGGACAAGAAGATGAAGGGACATTGGATAGCAGCAGCACGAAGGAAGCTGAGTTTTCTGCTGGGACACTTTTCTCACCTGTGTTCTTGTCCAGCACCTAATTTTCATTCCCCATCCCCCACTGTGAACACCACCATCCCTGTCACCACCTTCACCTGTGGAATTAAGCCCCATGAGACTTTTGCACTTTGAGAACTCTGAAAAGAAAGAGAACTCTTTCCAAGGAGACAGTATCTTCTCTCCTTCCTTCAGTTTCTCATAATATACTGTAGATCACACACCTATGTTTCAACTGTAGAAAAATATCACCCTGGGATTCAACCTCCAAATTCTGTAAAGTTTGTCAAGGGGATCCCTGAGTATAGATCCTGAACATGTTATGTGAGTGCATTCAAAAGATTCCCACGATTTCTTAATAAGCCAAACACACAACTGCTATATGATACAATCATTCTACTCTTAAGTATTCACCCAAGAAATGAAAGCTCATGTTCGCACACAGACTTATACCTGAATGATCATAGCATATTTATTTTAATAGTTCCTAAATAGGAAACAACCTAAATGTCCTCCAGTGGGCCGGGGGATAAGCATATTGTGGTATGTCCATGCAATGGAATATTCGTTGGCAGTAAAAAGGAACAAGTTTTCCATGCACAAAGCAACAGAATGAATCACCATGAGATGAGCAAAGAAGCTATCACATGCTGGGTATTGTTTATGATTCCACTTATATAAAAGTCTAGGAAATCCAAAACTAATCTATAGTAAGAGAAGGCAGATCAGTAGTTGCCTGGAAATTGCTGGAGATCACAGAGGGACACAAGGGAATTTTTGGAGATGGTAGATTTATTCATCATCTTGATTATGCTGTTGCTTTCACAAGTGTCAATTTTGTCAAATTGTTCATTTTCAACAGGTACAGCTTATCATTTGTCAATCCCATCTCAATAAAGTGGTATTTAAAAACTTTAAAACAAAATGACTGATGCTTTTCTTCTCCTTTCCTCATCACTATCCTCAAGGGGTACCTGTGAATCAAGGTACGGTTTTTATTTGTTTCTTTGTCATTGGCATGAATATTCTCTCTGGATGCTTGTGGGAGGAAGTTAATACCTGGGTGGGCTATGGCATCATTTCCAGCTTTTCTGCACTCTTCACGCAGATTCACTGTTATATTTGAAAATATGTGTTGTCCAGCAGGACGTGGCCTGGCCTAGCACATTCAAAGTCAACCTGATTTTTTCCCAGGTCATTACTATTGAATATCTGAGGATTGGGGCGCCTAAAACTACAAGTCTGACAGCTCAGGGACCCAAACTTAAAGAGAAAACTCTTCTATTCCATATCTTCCAAGGAGAGCTGGGGGTTGCACTCTAGTGGAGGTATATCAGCTACAGAGAACGCTCTGTGCAACATGACTCGGTTTACTAAAATGTGCCTGGGTCAGGCCAACAGGAAGAAGGGGTAGTTAACCTACTGTTTTTACTTCTACTCGGTTTACAAAAATAACTTTCCAGTGACGCATGCTGATCCGTGCTTGGGGAGTTGTTGCTAAACTATATTTATCAAGGCACCTTGGCCTCTGACTATAGCAGGCATTAGATGACAATCCCACACACCTCCGAGGACTCCCCATTGTCACTCATCCTCCCACCTAAAATAGTGAATGACTATGGGATCAGTTTCCCAGGAGAGAAAGGACCAGTTATAGCTCTAAGCTCAGGAATTTATAGGCTTTTCTTAGGCCTGACCTTTCCCATCCCTGCAATTCTGGAATTCCCCTCTTCCCGATTGCTTGGGAGGGCACTGGGTGGCCTGATTCTGTTGCTGCCTGTAGCACGTCTGTCTCTGAGGCTAACGGAATTCGTCACTGTTAATGAGAATAAGCAGCAGGTGCCTCACGGTCACTCTGTACCTTTCCAGAGACTTCCCATATTGTTGCTACCTAGAGAAGTATTCATTATTCCCGAGACTAGCTTGGGCACTGCTTCATTTGGTTTGAGCTTTCCCAGAAGCAGACCCTGAGAAAAAGGGTAAGTAATCTATTAAT
Source organism: Microcebus murinus (assembly GCF_040939455.1). Lineage (NCBI taxonomy): Eukaryota > Metazoa > Chordata > Mammalia > Primates > Cheirogaleidae > Microcebus > Microcebus murinus. The sequence goes on from NC_134119.1 coordinate 18,414,933, forward strand.
ATTTGAGGGACGAGTCCAGAAATCTCTGGTAGGGGAAGAGGAAGAAAGGCAGGAAAGAGAAAGAGCTATAAGGGTGCATTATCCAGTCAATGACCATAGTGGGCAGTGGGGCAGTGAGTGCTTAGTCCCAAGAAGAACACTGGGCAGTGGCATATGGTTTTTATCAGCAATGTACTTGATCTACCCTCTTGACTTGTATGCCACAAAAGGAAACAAATTAAGTGTTATATATTTTATGTTCACAGTTTCTCATGAAGTTCTTGCGGAAGGAGATTATATAAGGTTTAAATAAGATGCAAAATGAGATCTTTTTTCTTTTTTTAAAAACATACTCCCTTCCTGTTTCTTTGGAATCACTGCATATAATCAGGGCATTACAATGATGCCTCCATCCCCTCCCCTAAATTATCTCTTGTCTTTTGAGGAATGAATAGAAACAGAGGGATACGCTTAGTTGTCACTGAAGAAAGGGGCTTCATTGCCTTTCTTTTCTTTACAAATCATAAAACCCTGAGCCAACAGTTGCAAAAGAAAAAAAAAGATGTTCTCATAAGATGAGAAATAATAGAAAGCACTAGAATGCTATAAAATAAGACCAATGAAGACAAGTTAAAGAAACTGAGATCATGGAATTTGGAGATGACAGAGGAGCTATTACATATTAATCTCAAGTCCTGAGAGATAAGTTTCTTGAAAAGAGAGCAGCCACCTACTCATGAACACTGGGAAGAAGAAAAAAAGTGCACATTAAATTAAGATATAGCATAAAGGATGTTCTGATATTAAGGGTTGTTTAAAAAAATACTTGTATGACATATAGAAGATGCTATTGAGATTATTTCCTTTGGAGGCTTTAAAACCAAAAGAGATTCTTCTTAACTGAATGAATAGTTCTCATGACATCTGGGGATGTCCCCCAACCTCAAAGATCAATGTCTTTTAGACCATGGGAAGAAGAGAATGAATGAAGAAGCAGCATAAATAATAGAACTTCCTTTTGGTTTATGTAAAAGGGAAATAAAATTATAGTGTTTCAGTTCAAGGTGGCTAACCAAGCATTTGTGTTTACCTTTTTTCTCTTTTTAAATTCTACTGAAAATCTAGAAGAACTAGGAAAATCAATTCACAATGGAAGGAGAAAACTGAGAGAAGAGCCAGCCACCTATAGAAGAGGGAGAGATAAATGGTAGATATGAAACAAACAAACCAATTGAAAGTGAAACACTACTAAGCTGAGAAAATGAAAACAGATATCTCTAAAAAAATGAGTTTTCTTACAAAAATTCTCACAATAGTATCAAGAACAGTGACTGTATCAGCTTTCCTACTAGATATTTACTCACAAGAAATGAAAACATGTCTACAGAAAGGCTGGTACAAGAATACTAATGTGGTCTTGTTCATATTATTCATAGCATTGGAAACAAACCAAACACCCATTGAAGGGGTAATGGATAAACAAATTGTGCAATAGTCATATAATGGAATACCACTCAGCAATAAAAAAGAGAAATCTACACAACAATGTAAATGAATCTCAAAAACATTATGTTAGGCCGGGCGCGGTGGCTCACGCCTGTAATCCTAGCACTCTGGGAGGCCGAGGCGGGCGGATTGCTCGAGGTCAGGAGTTCAAAACCAGCCTGAGCAAGAGCAAGACCCCGTCTCTACTATAAATAGAAAAGAAATTAATTGGCCAACTAATATATATATATAAAAATTAGCCGGGCATGGTGGCGCATGCCTGTAGTCCCAGCTACTCGGGAGGCTGAGGCAGAAGGATCGCTGGAGCCCAGGAGTTTGAGGTTGCTGTGAGCTAGGCTGACGCCATGGCACTCACTATAGCCTAGGCAACAAGTGAGACTCTGTCTCAAAAAAAAAAAAAAATAAAAAAAAAATAAAATAAAATAAAAAAAAACAAAAAAAACATTATGTTGAGTGAGAGAAGCCAGGCACGCAGAAAATGGCATACAGTGTGATTCCATTTATGTGAAGATCTGGAATAGGCAAAACTAATCTATGGTGATGGGAGTCAGACATTGGTTGTCTCTGGGAGGAATGAATTGCCTATAAATTTGCACTAGAAGACTTTCTGGGGTGATGGGGCATATTCTATATCCTAATTTTGATGGAGGCTACATAAGCATATATAATTGTCAAAGATGGAACTGAACCCTTAAGATTTATCCATTTTGCTGTATATAAATTATATATTGTTTAAAAAACTTTTAAAAATGTACAGAGAAAGAGAAGGGGGAGAGGGGAAGGCAAAGGAAGGAAAAAAAAAAAGAGAGAAGAGGCTACAGAAGTTGGGAGAGAAGACTGGGGCAGGAAACTGATTAAAGAGTAGAAGAGCTATTTATTCAGTCCTGGGTTTTAGAACATCTGAATCTGACATTTGGTATGAGAGCTCAGTTATGAGATATTCTTTAGACAAGGGACTGGGGTTGAAAAAGCTGGAACATTGAGCCAAAACATTAAAACACACTTGAAAAACACAGATAAAATGTACGAGAGGAAAAATTAAGAGACAAAGAAGATAGACCTAGGAATCTCAATATTAGTTTCAAACTCTAATAGGAGTTCCAGAAGGAGAGTACAGGGACATCAGAATTTTCATCAGAAACATGAGATGATGTAATAAAATTGAATTATATCTTCAAAATCCTCAGGGGGAAACAGAACACAGCTAACTGCCAAATTAGCACTTAATTATGAGAACCAAATAAAGATATGTTTAAAAATATAGGTTCTCAGAGGGTTTACAATTAATACATTCTTTATATTTTGTTTTAAAAAAGTTCAAATAGCTGTTTAATTTTTTTCCATCAGAATCATGGAATCAAAGTTTAGATTTCAGAAGAATATTCTATTGAAGGAGAAACACCTGACCTTATTGTGAATGCTATTGTAAATTCAATTTAAAAATCCAACACTGGAGATAAAAACTTGTTTTCACAGTGATATTTCTTAAAGAATGTTTGAAAGTAAAGTTCAGCAAAATAAAAGACGAATATATGAGATCCAAAAAGCAGCACCAAATAAAGAAATAATTAAATCTTATAGTTAAATCTAAATAACAATTGGGAGCATAATAAAACTGTTAAGAATTGATTCCTAAGACACATATAATAAAAAGGAAAAAACAGAAAGAAAAAGAAATATTCTAGCACTAATGTTTCAGAAAATATGATTAAACTAGTAGAGATAGCAGATAGACAATACAGAGAAAAAGCATGTCTTGTTTTGACGGAGTTTAGGTTATAGATACTGATTAATCCTTAGCATTGATAGAAAAGTAGAAGTTCACAGATGTTTGTTAAAATGTTTAAAGTAACAGAAATATAACTTTCAAAACATAAGTAAAAATGAGCAAAACAAATCATATTTAAATATTTATTAAATGTTTAAGTGCCAAGTTCTGATAAAGCACTTAGCATGCATTCAATCTTTTAGTCCTTACAATAACACTTGGAAATAGTTATTATATATTCATTTTACAGATGAAGAAATTTATACATAGAGAGGCTAACTCTCTTGCCAAAGGTCACAGAGATAAGTTTGGGGGTGGGAAGGAGGCAAAATAGAAAAAATTGAAAATTTGACAATAGGAAATAAATTGAAAAAGTATCTTCAAATTTATCAGTAATCACAATACATGTAAATGGGTTAAATTCATTGATGTATTGCATGGGAAAATTTAGCTATAGGTTATTAATAAGAGAGATATTTAAATAAAAAACAGCAAAGAAAGTTTGAAAATAAAGATGGGAAAAAGACACCTAAACAAATTCCCCTAGAATATAAGCTGACGTAAATTTCTTTGGCTAATAGAATGCAACTGAAGTGATATACAAGCTTATCAAAAGGCCTTGCAACTTCTGTTTTTACTCTGTTGCTGCTCTGAGTCCACCATGTAAAGATGTGTGTCCATCATGTAAAGATGTGCGAGCTAGCCTTCTTGAGAATGAGAGATTAAGTGGAGAGGGAATGTAGGTGACAGTAAGCACCAGTCATCAGACATATGAGGGAGGTCATCTTGGACCAGCTGGCCCATTCCCAGCCAACAGATGGTTGTAGCTACATGAATAATTTTAGTTGAAATCACCAGAAGAACCACCCAGCTGAGCCCAGAGCAAAATTCTGATTTATAAACTCATGAACAAATAAAATGGAGGTTATGTTAAGCCAATCAATTTTGGGGTGGGTTGTTCAGCAGAAATAGCTAAGTGAGACCATTATCTACCATTTATAAAGAATTCTACTGATAAAAGTAAGCAGCTTGACTGCAAAATGGGCAAGCAAGTCACGAAACAAGAAACACAATGTCTGTTGACTTGATTCAAAGCTTGAAGAGGCTTGTTGATGGATTAGAACTAGGACTTGGGCTCTACAGTCAGTCTCCCTGGGTTGGATTCCTAGTTCCCTGCCACCACAACTGTGTGGCCTTGGACAAGTTACCTAAATCTCTTCAGTCCTCAATTTCCTCATCTATGAAATAGGTACATAAATGCTTTCTGTCCTATAGGCTCATTGTAACGTTACTTGTATTAACTACAAATAAATTATTTTTTTGCTTCTACTGCTGTAAGTGGCTCTGATGAACTCTTGAATCCAAAGCAGTGAATGAATACAAGAAGCTAAGCTGTTTTATAGAAGGCAGTAGAGGAATAAAAGAGGGAAAGTGTTCATAAAGATAATGCTTGCTTAAATTTCACTGCCTTAATAGTTCTAGCTTTACTACTAAAATATGTAGAAATTCATGATTCTGAATCTAACTGGGATTTAGTAGAAAGGCAATTGTTTGAATTTCAAACAAAGAAGATATAATTATCATTATTACCTGTGGATTTTATATTTTGGGATATTCTGTCTTCTAGATGTCTTAATTATATACAATTATTTTCTTCTTATTATTAATTAAAGACATATGGCAGTGATATAGCACCTCTTGTATATTCCTGGATAGAGCTGGAGCCCATTCTACTAAGTGAAGTATCTCAAGAATGGAAAAGCCAGCACCACATGTACTCACCAGCAAATAGGTATTAATGGATCAACACCTAAGTGGACATATAGGAGTAACATTATTGGGTGTTGGGAGGGTGGGAGGGGGGAGGAGGGGATGGGTATATACAAACACAATGAGTGAGATGTGCAACGTTTGCGGGATGGACACGCTTGAAGCTCTTACTCGAGGGGGGATGGGGGGCATGAGCAATATATGTAACCTTAACACTTGTACCCCCACAATATGATAAAATAAAAAATAAAATAAAATAAAGACATATGGAAGAACTAATCTGAGCATCTGAGCAACATAAGACAAATATTTCAATGAGAAGATTTCATTTAAAAGCAAAAAGCAAGTTGATGTTTACATGCACTTTTTGCAGCTATTGCAGACAACTGTATGCTTTTTTATTAGATGCTTTTAAAATATTGAAAACATTACAAAGACTAACATCATTATTTTTATAAGCTAGTTAACCAATAGAGATAGTGTGCTCAAAGCATTTTACTGCCACCTTGTAATGTCATACCTATAGTATAGGGGCAGTCATTTACAGAGTCAAAAATGTATACCCTACTATGCTGAAATACCAAAAAAAGGTTAGATAATGTTTATATAGATGTGTATGTTTGTATATAAAAATGTATGTATGTGCATATGTACATATATATGTTCATAGTTGACACAGTGAGACTGTCAAGATGAATTTGGAAATATAAACTGTTAAAAAGCTTTCTCTGTTTCATAGCCAGCATGATTTTACCAAGAACTTGCAATAAAAGAATACTTCAAATATTTTTACACTATTAAATAACAAAAAGAAATTAAGAAGCTTCTAGCTGTGCAACTTTGGGCAAGTTACTGAACCTCAGTTTCTCCATTTGGAACAGGAATAATGATAGTGCCTAATTCATGAAATTTTTGTGAGGATTAAGAAAGTTAATATATGTAAAGTGCTAAGAACAGTGCTTGCCACATAAAAGGCACTTAATAAATCTTAGCTATTATTGTTGTTATTCTTACTACCGCTTTATTGGGTGTCTTTGATATGTCCAACCCACCAAATCTTAAGAATGTGTCTCTTTTCAATGATCCCAAATATACTATAAGTTTGGTTAATAAACTCACCATTGTGTATTTCTGACTAAGCCAACCTTATATTTTAGAATGTTTTAAGGTAAGATAACAACAAAAATAATGTATAAGGACTGATTACTTTTCTGGTTACAAAGAAGGATTTTAGCAGCTTGGGATATCACAGGGCCAACAATTTTAGATGAAGTTTAAGATTTGGGTTTAAAACTTCTGGTAAAAAGAAAGAATACAGTGTCCAAAGTTTTGTCTTCAAATGCACCTGCTACTAGCAAATCCACTTTCTGGGGCCTGCAAACGACACACTAATAAATGTCTTTTGCAGACCTCCTCACTTGGCAGAACATACTCTCTTCATTTGAATGGTAATGCCTTTGGAGAGTCCGAGGGCCAAAGAAATAACTTGGGTCAGGAAGAGTATAAAACTTTTATAATAACAAATTACAAAAGAGAGTAAAATTATGAACTAAACTGTTAAACTCATCATCCTGCTTGAATAAGTATGTGCATTTCGTGGACAGTATAACTGAGCACTATTACAAGATAAGCTGAAGCTGGTGGATTAGCAGCTCCTTGGGACCCAAGATATTTCTAGGAGCATAACTCTTTCTAAATCCCCCATTTCTTCCACCCTCTTGGGGCAGTTCTTCAGCTAATGCCCCTTTTGAGAATTCAATCCACTTCCCTTTTAGAGTTGCCATTTCCACAAGCTGCTTCTCTCATTACTTTACTGTTCAAGCGGAAAAGGCCAACCCCAGGTTATTCTAATGATAGCAAACACCTCATAAAGAAACCTGCCAAATTTACTTTTCCACAGAACATCATTTTTATGACTTTTTTGTGAGTCCATGAGGAAAGAAAGCATCATGTATAAAATATGACCTCCAGAAATCTTGAAGATACTAATAATTATCCCTACAGTGTTAGATCGGTGGGTATATGGGTCTATAGGATGGTGATATGTTCACTTTCCCCACAGGAATTCATCAGTGTGCCACTGTACCTTATTACCCACGAGAGGAGATGAGAGTTGCCCACAAACTTAAGGCATTTTTAGAAATGCCCCCAATTGAAAAGAACTTTAAGCTTTGGGGTGTATTCTTTTCCATTCCTGGTTTTGTATTTGTGTGCAGGGATCACCTTGCGTTAGTCTATAACACCCTGGCAGAGACAAAACTTGGTGTAATTAATCCAGAGTTTGGAATGTGTGAACATTGGCAAGTTTCTTAACCTCTGTACCTCAGTTTTCGAATCTGTAAAAGGGGGATATTAAGTGCATGGTGTCTCATAGGGTTATGATTAAATTAAATGGATTCAATTCTGTCAAGCACTTAAAACAGTAGCACATAGTAAGAACTGTGGAAGTGTTTAAGTGAGAATTCTCTCTTTAACAGTAAATTTTTCAAAACAAATTGCATGAAGACGTAAAAAAATGAATTAGTAGAGGCAAAGGACTATAAAGTCCTTTGGGAACAATGCTTATTTCCGCATTGCAGAGTAAAGGGTTTTAGAGGGTCTGCTTCCAGGAGGAGATTTTAGGAGCCAGAGAATGAATCCCCACTGCTTCCTGGGAAAATCCCTGCTCACTTCTACTGGAGCCTCAAGTTTACAGCTGTCACGCCCCTAGACCCAAGGAAAACCGCTTTCCAAGGGAGCCCCAGGAAATCCCTACCCGGGCAACCCCTTATTCAGAAAACAGAACTCACATTGCATCCGACTCCCGCTATGCCCTCCCCAGTAGCGACTCCTCCCCTGCCTTGGAGCTGAAAGATCAACAGAATCCCATTCCTAAGGCGACCTTCAAAGAGAAAGATACCTGGGAAGTCTTTGCTACAAGTTTAAAAGCACAGGTAACCCTGGCCCAAATCACAACAGGTGCCTTACCCTCTGGGCCCTTCTCATGACCAAAGGGCACGCGGGGGCCTCCGCATAGGAGACACAGGACCAGCGTGGGCCAGGAGTGGGGGTCTGCTATTCTCCTTGGGAAATTATGTCCTGATCTTTAGCATTGCTTTCTGCAAGGGCAGGCTCACCAGAGTTCTTTCTTCCAAACATACTTTAAGGATACTGTCCTATAAGGTCTCCTTGCGTCCCCCTGCCCGCCTCTAGTAGCGTTATTCAGCCTCTAAAGGGCAACCTAGGACTGGCAGCACCCCAGAGCAAACACATTCTCTACACTTCTCTGCTCATCCCAAACCTCGCCTGCCCCCACCCTCCACCTCCCCCAGGTAACTGACCTGCGACAGAGAGATCTGGAGGTTGCGTCCTGCAGACCTCTGAGCCTGGTCCAGCCTCCAGGCACATACCCCCGCTCCACCTCTCCCTAATCAAGTTGCCGGGGCGAAGCTGCTGCCAAAACAGTTGCTCTTTGGTGGGGCTGGGGACCCGCCTCCTCGCAACCGTCAGGCGCTAGCTCAGCACCCCGCCACCCGGTCCCGCTGCCTGCCGCACACGCCCCTGTCCAGCGGCGCACTCACCTGCAGCTGGGCTCGGCTGGCGTTGCCGGCGGCCCCGTCGGCCCCGTCGGCGGCTCCCGAGCCGCGCAGCACGGTGATGTGCAGTGTGAGCAGCAGCAGCCCCAGCAGCAGCAGCAGCTCGGCCGCCAGACGCACCATCCTCTTGAGGCGCGCGGCTTTAGGACCCGGCGCGGCGGGCGGCGGCTGCGGTGGCGCCGGGGGAGGAGGAGTAGGAGCCCGGGAGCCGGGCAGCGCGGCTCCCGCCTCGGCCCCCGCCGGGGCCCCGCTCCCCGGGCCCGCGGGGCTGGCGCTGGGCGCGGCGGGGCGCGCCGGGCCGGGGGAGCAGGAGCCGCCGCCGCCACCGCACCACGGCGGAGCCACCGCGGGGCCGGGGGTGTCCAAGCCGGCTGCGGAGCAAGCCCCGGCGCTGCCCGGCGGCGGCAGCGGGGACGGGGACCGGGGGCTGCCCGGGACCCGGGCCGGGCCGGGGGCCGCCCTGCGGGCAGGGGGCTGCGTGGTCGGCGGCGGGGCGGGCGCAGCCGAGCCCCCAAGCGCACATGGGCGCCCCAGATGTGGCCGCGGCGCCGCGGCTGGAGCGGGAGCGGCCGCCAGAGGAGCGCGGGGAGGAGAAGGAGGAGGAGGAGGAGGAGGAGGAGGAGGGCTTCAGCTGCGGCCCGGAGTTACCTCCACGCTTGGCTCCCCCGCCCTCGCCGCCCCGAGCCACTCACCCGGCAAGCCACCTCCACTCTTCCCCGCGCTCCTTGGGGCCGCGGGCCGCGCCGCCCGGCACTCACAGTCCCTGGGTGGGCAGGATCCAGATGGGGGCCCCGGGCACACGGAGGTTGTTACTGTTTGGAGGTGGCCGGGGCACCCCTCTGGCGTCTGCGTCCGACTGCCGGGCTGTACCAAGTGCGCGCTGCCGAGGTCGCTGTGGCGGGCGAGGGCAGAGCCCTCGTGCGCACTGAGGCCCGGGGCTGTGGTGGGCAGGGGTGCCTGAGCGAGTTTAGAAACCTTTATTGGCAAAGTGGAGCTGGAGTTGTGGTGATGGAGAACCGAGGGGGCGCCCGACAATCCAGGTGTCTGTCTGCGACTGTACACCCCTGCCTAAGCAGGCGAGGCAAGCGGGGAGTGACAAAGTGTCGTCCCGGAAGGATCTTGACACTTGCTCCTGGACCCGGGACGGCCCGATAGCTGGGCACTGCTGCTCGCGCGTCCGCGGCGCCCAGCAGAGCCAGGGCAAGGAGGTGAGTGGGCTCCGCGGGGCGTGGGTCTAGTCCAGCGCGCAGGTGTCGCGGCGGGAAGCTGCAGGCGCGCGGTGTCCGCTGCTCAGGAGCTCAGGACGTAGATGGGGCACTGGGGAGTGAATGTCAACTCTGGCAGGCTTGGATCTGGGGGGCTCATCCCGGGGGTGCAGCTCCAGGAGGGGATTTGGGGGCTGGCGTCGCGCAGCCGTCGCTCCAGGGCCACCGCCTCATGACCTCGCTGCAGCCTCTGGCTCCCGCGCGCTGTTCATGCCTTGCAGGGGGCAGTTGGCGAATGGAAGGACTCCGGGATGGAGCTGAGGGCGTGGGGTCCTCGCCTCGGATACCAGAGGGAACTGGGTCCCGCGATGGGCTCAGGTCACCGTCGTAGCACCGCGCATTTCCCTCCCTCTTGATCTTGCTCTGGCTCCCGCCTTACCGAAGTGGTTCTGAGTGGTGGAGGCTCAGCGTGGCTGGGGCCTTTTATACTGTGTTTCCTCCGCCTCCCACCCCTTGTTTCCTCCCTCCCTCCTCCCCTGCGCTGCCGGCCCAGCCCTTCCCTCCCAGTGAGCCGAGCCCTAGTCTAGGCGTTCGCGCACGTTCGTTTCGCAGATGTCCAAGGCTGTCTCGCATCCCGGATCACAGTGCCCGGGGACGGGTCCTCCGGATTCTCCCTTCCTTGGTGAATGAAATTAAACAAACAAGACTTTCTTGACAGCACGTCCCTCAGCAACCCCCCACGCCCCCAATTTTCTGCCCTCGGCTTCCTAGAAACTGTTGTAGAATTCTTAATTTAACTATCTTTCGAGTTTACATCTACGCGAGGCACCTCGGCCAAGTCCTACCGAATGAAGACAAACACTTGCACCGTTCCAGAAGTTCCTTAGATCACCCGGCGCTTTGCAGAATTTAAATAGCGGTGCTTGTTGTTAATGGACGGTGTGCTTGCCGGCTGAGCTCATTTGTGTAGGGGAAAGGAAGGGCTAACTGACTCCTTAAAGATGCCTGAAGCATCTTTAAAATTCTAACTAGCTCCAGCATCTTATTAATAAACTGGCAGCTGTTTATAGGGCCCGTGATATCTTTTCCTTTTCAGTAGTTTTTTTTTTTTTTTTTTTTTGGAGGGGGTGGGAGGAAGAAAGGGGAGATGTTTGGAGCAGGTACTTGCTTTGGATTTTTAGGCAATGGGTCCAGTCACACATCTTATTTTGATCTCCAGGGCTCTAAAATGCCAGTAATTGTCAAGTGGAGCGCTGGGGGCGCGCGAGGGGGGTGGGAATTTGAAACAATAACCGTCAATAGTTCAGATGGGAGATCAAAGAGGGGATCCCGACAGCTTTTGAATCCCACAAGGATCCTCCTGTGTGTTTTCTAATTAGGATCGCTTTAAAGGGTTAGGGCGGGAGAATCCGCTCAGAGATGGGACATATACATTAAGATGGTAAACTAGATTCCTGTAGCTGAAGTGAGTTTAAGGATGGCTCTCACCCCCAGTTGTGCCAGGTTGTGATGTGGGCGCACAGGGACAAATGACTTTCCTATTGCCTGAGGCGGGCTGGTCTAAATTAGAAGCCAGGGGCTTCTGTGTGCTGCCTTTTCATCACACACAGTCCCCGCATGTCGGCCTCAACCGCCTTGCCTCTCATCTAGAAGTCACAGTTTCGGACCTAAGGAAAAAAAAAATGACTTTAAAAAAACTCTGGAAAGAAACCCTTGCCATGAATGTACATTCTTGTAAAATTGTAAATGGAGATTTGGAGATCAAAGTCTTTGTACAATGTTGTAAAAATTGTAAATTGAATTTTGGGGGCAGATGTCTTTGTAAAATGTTGAACGAATTGTATGAAAGAATCCTATTAAAATCTCTTCATGCTGAGAGATCCAAATTCCAGGTGAGTTTATGTCTAGCAAGCACATGTGACTAGTATTGATGAACACCCCTGCTCTAGGACTGAAGTTGCCAGTCGAGGCTGCCAGCAGTGCTCTGCTTTCGAGGAGCTAAGGAACACTGGCTTACAATTCTTGTGCAAAGAGAATTTACACATTTAGTAGCCACCAATTAAGTTTCAAGCACGTTTATGAAATTGTACTACTAGCTAAGGAAAACTCTGCCTCCTTCTGTAGAGTTCCACAGCACCCATTCATATCTTTATCGTTGATCTTACTGCATCTAAGTAGAATGTGTCTATTTGCATGTCTGTCTTCCCACCAGTCCTGGATCAGGATCACCTTTGTGCTAGAATATTCCAGAGCATCCCTTCCCTACCCCCTACTACCCAATTTTCTTCCTGGGTTTATAGCTAGCAGACATTTTCTAGGCACATTTGGATCTAGGTAGGCCAGTGAAGAGCTTTGTTCCTTCCACATCTGACCTTAAGGCATCCTGAGTGATTTTCTACATAGGCTCTTTCTTTTCAGCATGGAAAGAGTGCAAAACCTGAGTAACTGCTCAAAAGAGAGCTATTGGGCCAGGAATATTGGCATTTAACCTTGTGCAAATGAGGTAAAACTTGTTCAAAGACACTGATCTGGGGATGTTTGCTCAGCAGCTGGTGGTATCCATCCTGACAAGTACAGTCTTTGAGACAGGGACAACTGCTTTATCATCATTATATTTCTAGAGCTGAGTACAATGCCTTGCAGCCAGTAGTTGCTCAATCAATGTTCTTAAAATTAATGTAACAAATTTGGTGTTTATTTAGACCCTAACTAATAAATCAACTCTTCTTAGAGTGCTCGTGCTATAGGTGTCTGATATATGAATATATTCTCTCATAGATTTTGTCTTTTATTATTGGTCCCATTTATATTACAAGCAAGCTTATTTGACTGGAATATTTGGAGAAAGTATGAGAAATAAACAACAAGCCAGAACACTTATAGTTAATATCATTGAAGAGAACTTTGTGGTATATTATGGTCAGGATTTTATTGTTTTTATTTTATCTTTTTACTAAAGACTAGGGCAAGACAGCAAAGAGTAGTTTCAATGTAATCTTTATTATTTTTTGCAGGAGTACTGTAGTGAGAAATCATCTTTAGAAAACTTTTTTAGTATAGAAAGTTTTAAATAAATAGAAAAGTAAAAAGAATATAATGAATGCTCACGTACTCATAAATCAGCTTCAATATGAGTCATGGCCGATCTTGTCTCATCTATAATCTCATAAGGTTCCTCCCTCTCAGATTATTTGGATCAAATTCATGACATCATATCATTTAGAAAACTTGTACATAGTAAGAACTCCAAAAAGTAAGAACTCCATTAAGGAATTTTTTTTAACACATGCACATTGAATGTGAGTTGTAAAATAGAATTGAGAAGTCAAAACTAGAGACTTTTTTTCTGGGTGTAAAAATGATAAGCATTTAGAGATTGTTGTGGTAGAGGCTGTTCTGTGTTCACCAAAACCTGTTTCCTCTTCTTCCTGGACTTAACCAGTAGACTACATTTTTCAATATCCTATGCATTTAGGTGCAGCTGTGTGACTGAGTTCTGGCTAATAGAATGTGGGTGGAATAATGTGGGTCCCTTCCAGATCTAGCCCATAAACATTTGCTGTGCATGATCCTCTCTCTTTTTCCTTTGTCTGCTGGCTGAATGTTTTTCTGCCCTGGGTGACCTTAGAGCAATGATCAGCCTGGGTCCCTGGCAGAGAGCCCCTATCCAACCTTCACCTTCACCTGTGAATACCCCGGCTGGGCTAGTGTACGACTGAGAAATAAACCTTTTTAAAAAATGAGTTAAGCCATTAAAATTTGGGGGTTTATTACAGGAGCTTGCATTGCCCTAACTAATACAGGGGACAATATTCTGAGAGGGAGATATGGCAAACTTTGTTTTTTAGAGAGCCAGATAGGAAATGTTTTTTGTCTTTGTAGGCTATCAGGTCCTGTTAGCAACTACTCAACTCTGCTGTTGCAGTGGGAAAGCAGTCAGGGAAAATGAATGAACCGATGGCTGTATCTGTGTTTTAATAAAATTTCATTTATACAACTAGGCAGCTGGACCACATGACTTAGTTTGCCAACCCCTGTTCTAAGGGACAGACATCCCTCAACATCTTGTCTTCAGTGCTTTATATGAAGGAATTATAGGAAAGTGGAGTTAGATGGACTCCACTTACTAGCACGTAACCTTTTGGGCAAGTTATACTCTCTCCCTGAGTCTCAGTTTCCTCATCTGTCAGTTAGGGCTAAGAATTTCTACTCCAGGGCTGTTGTGAAGTTCAACTATCACCCTTGCATGTAGGAGAAGGCAAGTAGTTCCAAGTCTTTATGTCTGAAAACAAAGGAGTCCATATTCTGTCCAGGAGGGCAGGGAGCTTGTCTGCCTCGCTCCCTTCTGAATTCACATAGTAGATGCTTCGTAAATATCTATTTAGTGAATGTAGCCTTTAGAAAGCTACTGAAAATTGTAGCTCAAATGAGCCATAGGGGTAAACTCTTAAGTACTCAAGGAAACACAAACAAAAAGCCCCAAGTGTTGTGCCATTAGAGTCTCTCCTTTGAACTACGAAGGGGTCACAGTGCTCGGAAGTGAGAAAATCACCACCATTGGAGGTGCTCCGAGGGTCTCCACCCCCAAAAGCAGCTGCCAGGCTTGTGGGACACTTGGAAAATAGCCAGGTTCTGCTTCCCGATGCTCCAGCACATAAAGCCCGTGAAGACTGGGGAGAGACACCTGTGGTTTTCTCCACTTCGCACTAAAAGCCCCTAACTGTACAAAGAACCCAAGAGACAGACCACTGGGCACATGGCTTCCTAAGGAGGCAAATAAACTGTATTCCAGAGGGAGCACTGTCCCTCCCCAGAACAAGGCTGGAGTGGTGGCAAAATGTGATTGGCTTCTTGAAAGGGATTCTGAAGATTCTCCCTGCTTGTGGCAGGTCCCTTTCCTGCATTTCTGGTGAAATATTAAATTACGCCGTCCTGCTCCTCCAGGGACCTCTTCTGCAAATAGCTAGCCCTTGTAGTTCTCATCCGTATTCAAAAGAGACCCCCTTTATTGCTTATGATTTCTTATAATTATTTCTGTGCAAGTTCTGGAAGGCAAAATAAAATCTCAGGCACATGTTGTAGCTGGAGGGGAAAAGTGCTTCCTAATTACAAGGTTATATGTTATACGTCCTGTGAGTTCTTCTGAGAGTGAGCTACCTGGTCAGAATTGAACCTCAGAGTCTAGATGTTGGGAGAGGCCCACAGAGTTCATCGAGCTTTCTTTTACAGATGAGGAAACTGAGGCCCAGAGAATGAAACAGACATTCTCAATATTGCACATCAGGACAAGAACACAGGTTTCCTAACTCTCAAGACCAACGCTCTTTCTGTTTTTGAAAGTAAACTTTCAAAAATTGAAGTGTGACATACATGTAGAAAAGACTACATATCCTGGATCCTGGGTGTAGAGCTGAATGGAATTTTTACTACTCAGATTAAGAAACAGAACATTACCAGCATCCCAGAAGCCAATGACCTGAATGTTATCAATCTGCTGACTTCTACCACCATACTATCGATTGGTCTTTAAGAAACTAATAAAAATTGAATTTTACAGTAGATAGTCTTTTGTATCTGGCTTCTTGTGCCATCTTCTATCCCTCTCCCCAAGATTTTTTTTTTTTTTGAAAAATTTCAAACCTGTAGAGACATTGTAAGTTTAATTGAATGAACACCCATAGAGCCTTGTGGTAGACTGTTAAACATGACCACAGTTTTTTCCCCATTGCATCCAGACCCTTTACAATGTGACTTTCAGCTTCTCCCATCAAAAGGGGGAGGCCTTGTGATTTACTTTGACTAACAAAATGCAGGCAGAAGGCATGTTGTATCAGTTCTGTGGTTAGGCCTAAAGAAGCCTTGCTGCCTTCTCTCTGTCTCTTTCTTTCATCTCTCTGTGTGTCTCTGCATTGCAACTTTGCCACTGCCAGGGGAATAATCCAGGACTGGCCTGCTGGAGTGAGCCTCGTCGCCACTGCTGTCCCAGCGACACCAGTGTCCCCAGAAGCAGAGCCACTCAGGTGACCTGCACTTCATCACAGACACATCAGAGAACCCAGCTGAGAGCAGAGGAAGCACCTAGGTGAGCTCAGCCTAGATCAAAATAATGAGCTAAATAGATGGTGCTTGTTATGTATGGGCCAGTTCATCACACCGAAAAAGCTGCTCAGTGCAACCCTTTCACCCCAAATACTTCACTATGTATCTCCTAAAAATAAGGAGATTCTCCTACACCATCACAATGCAATTATCATACTCGGAACATTTAGCATCCATATAGTAATATTGTCTGATTTATAAACCACCTTCAAGTTTTTCAAGTTGTCCCTACAATCACCTTCATAACTACTTCTTCTATCCAGGATTCAGGTAAGAATCACTCTGCATGTAATTGTCCTTGTCATATGTCTTTATTACCTTCAGTCTTCCCCCTTTTTCTTTTGGTCATTCGTGTCATTAACATTTTTAAACAGTCTAGGCCAGCTGATCTTGCAGAATGACCTTCTGTTTATACTTGTGTGGTTGTTTCTTCAGGATTAATTTCAAATTATGCGTTCTGGGCAGTAGTCTACCTAGATAATGTTGTGTTCTTCTGGGTGCATCTCATCATGGTGTCCGTGATGATGATTTTCCCAGTTGCTGGGGAATCTGTTTTCAGATACAGAGATCCTGAGTCATTTTTGTGAAGTTAAATGGGCAAAGTTCTTTATTGAGAACATGTTGGTGGGTTGGATATATTTTTCTTATGTGTGGAAAAAGAGAAAACATGAGTTCATTTAATTTCCTGGGAATCTACTCCACTTGGTCCCAAATTGTTTGTCAACATTGTCTAGCTGCCTCAGGGCAGTGGGGCTATGAGCAAATCAGAGGTTGACTATCCTCAGGGTGAACTCTGTGAATCAGTTATTTTGTTTGCTGCAATCAAAAGTCTTTATCAATTCACTCTTAATAGTTTAGCCTCAAATTCTTTTTTTCTTTCTTTTTTTTTGGGGGGGGAGGAGCAAGTCAGACTTGGTGTAAGACAAAGAAGAAATAAATTTGTTATTAATCAAAATTTTCTTTAGTGATTTAAATACCTTAGCTTTATGATGCATTATTTTTTTTTTTTTTTTTTTTTTTTTGAGACAGAGTCTCGCTTTGTTGCCCAGGCTAGAGTGAGTGCCGTGGCGTCAGCCTAGTTCTCAGCAACCTCAAACTCCTGGGCTCGAGTGATCCTTCTGCCTCAGCCTCCCGGGTAGCTGGGACTACAGGCATGCGCCACCATGCCCGGCTAATTTTTTATATATATATCAGTTGGCCAATTAATTTCTTTCTATTTATAGTAGAGACGGGGTCTCGCTCTTGCTCAGGCTGGTTTCGAACTCCTGACCTTGAGCAATCCACCCGCCTCGGCCTCCCAAGAGCTAGGATTACAGGCGTGAGCCACAGCGCCCGGCCATATGATGCATTATTTTTAAACACAAGGAATCTAAATACACTCTAGGGAAGTTAACAGAGCCCAGTGAAATAAAAGAAAAAAAAACGCAACAGGCTGGAAATTTTAACTCTTTCTTTTTAACAACTAAAGACTTGTTGAAATAATCTTTTCAACAGCTCAGGTGAGATTATATCTGAAAGAAAGCTAGAACTGGCTAATTTTCATTTAGGAGCGAATTTTAATTCAGCAACTCCTCAGCAGAGAAAGATCAAACTGACACCTTTAAGACGCCAAGTCAGAGGTGTCGCCACTCAAAATAGCTTTGTGACTGGCTGCTTCTAACATCTTTGCTAATAAACACAAGATCTCATCATCAATGCTTGTGGCAAGGATTTCACAATGACTGAGGGTGTAGTGCCTCATTTGTGAGCCAGATGTGCCTAAAATGAAATCTGAAGATTCTCACTTGTAAACTCTAAACAGGATGATGAAAGTTAGATGAGAAATAGCCTTGTGGAAGAATAAGCATGAAAGAGCTGTTTACACATTTTTGGAGCTCAAATTTGGGGTGGTTGTTATTTTATAAAGGTCGGGATTTTCCTTTATTTACCTGGTGTCTAATTTGGTTTGAAATTGTAGTTCAGTAAATAACTCAGCTTTTACCCACAGTAAGTGACAAACAAACAAAAAAAAAAGCAGTGTTTTAAAATAAAGATTTTATTTGTTGGAGCCATAACAGCCAAATAATTAGTCCTATAAAGGGACATTTTAGTAACTCACAAAGATTGAAGTTGAAAACTGAAGTAGAGGATTGGAAACTGTTCTCACACTTTTGTGTGTTTATGTCTATGAGTAAACATGTAATGGTAATACCAGGCATAGCAATATTGAAAAAAAAATGTATATTTGTAATAGTCAGGGAAAGTAACATTGGTTGCTGTAACAAACAATCCCTAAAAGCTCAATGGCTTACCACAATAGAAGTTTACCTTTTGTTTATGTTCCAGTACTTTTAATACTTTGGTATTCAAAGGGCAGTCTTCCTTTTTATAAGGGACCCAGGCTCCTTCTATTTAGTGGCTATGCATTTTCTAGAACATTCATCTAGCAGACAAGGGAAGAGAGAGACAGTATATGAAGGATTGCTCAGAATGCTTTATGGGCCAGATCACATGCCATTGGCCAGACTCAGTTACACTGAGCCCACCCAACTACAAGAACAGCTGAGAAATATAGAATTTTTATATGCTTAGGAGGAAAAGAAAATGGATTTGTTGAATGCACAATGCTGTTTCCATGCAGAATTATCTCTGCTGAAATACTGCTCAATTTCACCACTATGTGAACAAAGCTTATAGTGTCACATATGAACTAAAGTAAGGGTCAGCAAATTTTTCCTGTAAAGTGCTAGATAGTAACCATTTTCAGCTTTGTGCTGCAAGAGGAAAAATCAAAGATATTACTTATGTACTTATATAACCATTTAAAATATGACCATTTAAGGCCGGGCGCTGTGGCTCACGCCTGTAATCCTAGCTCTTGGGAGGCCGAGGCGGGCGGATTGCTCAAGGCCAGGAGTTCAAAACCAGCCTGAGCAAGAGCGAGACCCCATCTCTACTATAAATAGAAAGAAATTAATTGGCCAACTGATATATATATAAAAAATTAGCCGGGCATGGTGGCGCATGCCTGTAGTCCCAGCTACCCGGGAGGCTGAGGCAGAAGGATCACTCGAGCCCAGGAGTCTGAGGTTGCTGTGAGCTAGGCTGACGCCACGGCACTCACTCTAGCCTGGGCAACAAAGTGAGACTCTGTCTCAAAAAAAAAAAAAAAATAAAAAAAAAAATAAAATATGACCATTTAAAAATGTAAAAAATCATTCTTAGCTCATGGGCCATACAAAAATAAACAGTGGGTGGGATTTGGCCTATAGACCATAGTTTGCTGACCCCTGGACTAGAGAATTCTAAATGGAAATGTTTGGTGCTGCAGGTTTTTCTGTATCTCAGATCCCTTCCTAAGCAGATGCTGATTTTGGTTGAGACTTTCAGATGACCATTTGTGGCAAATTATATGAGAATATAGATTTAATTGAAGTTACAAAGATTATGCAGAATAAAATAACAGTTACATTCTCAGGCAATAGCATTGAAAATAAAACCATTTACTATAAACTGAACAATAAACAGGAAAAAATAGTTTATGTTTCAAAATGTGACAAACCTATATGTCATTCTAACAGGATACATTCTTGCAGCATAATCCACTTTAATCCACAGTTATATAATCCACAGTTATTTCATGCTGTTTAATATTTTCTAAGCAATTCATTCGTAATGACTAGTTATTGATATTCATTTGGTATTTCTGTTATCTCAATTAAGCACTCAGATGTTGCCTCTCTCCTTGCTTCCCTTTCTGTCCTTGTTTTAGAAATGTTACTTTTCCTGGATATTGTACAACTGGATGATAATATTTCTTCCCATTTTTTACAAATTTCAAAATATTAAGGGCATACAAATGTTTTTGTTACATGGATACCTTTTATTTTTTTTATTTTTTTTTTTTTTTGAGACAGAGTCTCACTTTTTGTTGCCCAGGCTAGAGTGAGTGCCGTGGCGTCAGCCTAGCTCACAGCAACCTCAAACTCCTGGGCTCAAGCGATCCTCCTGCTTCAGCCTCCCGAGTAGCTGGGACTACAGGCATGCACCACCATGCCCGGCTAATTTTTTGTATATATACTTTTAGTTGGTCAATTAATTTCTTTCTATTTTTTTAGTAGAGACGGGGTCTCGCTCAGGCTGGTTTCGAACTCCCGACCTTGAGCAATCCGCCCGCCTCGGCCTCCCAGAGTGCTAGGATTACAGGCATGAGCCACCGCGCCCGGCCCATGGATACCTTTTATAATGCTTAAGTTGGGGCTTTTAGTGTGCCCCTCACCTGAATAGTGTTCATTGTACTCAATGGTTAGCTTTTTACTCCTCCCCTCCTCTCCCTCTTCTTGATTGCCAATGACCTTTACATCCGTTTGTGCCCATGTGTGCCCATCAATTAGCTCCCAATTATTAGAGTGTACATATGGTGTTTGTTTTTCCATTCCTGAGATACTTCACTTAGGATAATGGTCTCTAGTTCTATCCAAGTTGCTGCAAAAGACATTATTTCATTCCTTTTTATGGCTGAGTAGTACTCCATGGTACACATATACCATATTTTGTTCATGCACTCATGAATTGATGGGCATTTATGTTGATTCCACATCTTCGCGATTGTGAATCGTGTTGCAATAAACATTCAAGTGCAGGTGTCTTTTTGATAAAATGGCTTCTTTTCCTTTGGGTAGATTATAAGTAGTGGGATTGCTGGGTCGAATGGTAAGTCCACATTTATTTCTTTAAGGAATATCCATACTGTTTTCCACAGATCCCGGCCTAGGCAAAGAATTTATGACTAAGACCCCAAAGGTAAATACAACAATAAAAATAAATAAATGGCACTTGATTAAATTAAAAAGCTTCTGCACAGCAAAGGAAATAATCAACAGAGTAAATAGACAACCTACAGAATGGGAGAAAATATTTGCAGATGTTACATCCAATAAAGAGCTAATATCTAGAGTCTATGAAGAACTCAAACAAATCAGCAAGAAAAAAACAAACAACCTTGTTAAAAAGTGGGGGAAAGACATGAACAGAAGTTTTTCAAAAGAAGATAGATAAATGGCCAACAAACATATGAAGAAATACTCAACATTACTAATCATCAGGGAAATGTAAATTAAAACACATTGAGATATGGCCTTATCCCTGTTAGAATGGCCATTATTAAAATGTCAAAAAACAATAGATGCTGGTATGGATGCAGAGAAAAAGGAACACTTATACACTGTGGGTGGGACTGCAAATTAGTACAACCTACATCTATGGATAACAAATAATATTAATGAGAAACTAGAATTATTAAACAGTTCAGGCAGAGCCACATAGGAGGATGTCTGCTTGGACTGGTCATACCAGTCTTGACTCATTGGCTGTGTGGTGAGGGATAGGATGTTACATTTTGTTCAGGTTAAATAAAATAGTAAATCAAAGAAACCATTGCAAAAATGTGGTTTGCAATATAAGATTTTACTAATGAATATATTTGTTACTTTAAATTTTTTTATTAAATACTTTTGTGATTATAAAAGTAATGTATTTTCCCTCTTGAAAATATGGGAAAGGCCAGGCATGGTGGCTCGTGCCTGTCATCCTAGCACTTTGGGAGGCTGAGGCAGGAGGATCACTGTGGTCAGGAGTTTGAGACCATCCTCAGCACGAGAAAGACTTCTTCACTACTGAAAATAGAAAGAAATTAGCCAGACAACTAAAAATAGAAAAAAAAATTAGCCGGGCATGGTGGTGCATGCCCATAGTCCCAGCAACTTGGGAGGCTGAGGCAGAAGGATAGCTTGAGCCCAGGAGTTTGAGGTTGCTGTGAGCTAGGCTGATGCCACAGCACTCTAGCCTGGGCAACAGAGTGAGATTCTGTCTCAAAAAAAAAAAAAAAAAAAGGAAATTATAAACAAAGAAAATTGAAATCATACATATTTCTATCACCTAAAGATAATTGCTTTTGACCTTCTAGTATAGCTCCTTTCTGTTTACACTAACACAAAGATATGTGTGTGTATATGTAAATACAAACCAACACATTTATCTGCACATACAAACATTGACTACATACATATTTAGACATTTTTACATAGTTTGGGGATATAACTGAAACCACGTTGCACATGGTCATTAAAAACCTTCTAAAAGAAAGCTTTTAATGGCTGCAGCATATTTTCTTATATGAATAAATTACAATTTACTTAGTCTAACCTCTAGTTTTGGACATTTGTGTTATACACAAATTTCCTTCACTAAAATACTATTGAGATATATAGCCAACAACATGAGTGCTTATATCAACAAAAAGACATGTACAAATATTCATAGCGGCTTTATTTCTGATAGTCCACAGCTGGAAACAATCCAAATGTGTATCTTTTTTAGAATGGATAAACAAATTTCTGTATATATGACAATGAAATTCTAATCATTAATGGAAAAGAATTAATGGCTGTCTTCTATTCATAACAATATGAATGATTCTCACAGACATAACGTTTAATGAAAAAAGCATATACAAATGAATATATTTTCTATCATTTCATTTATATGAAATTCAAGAACAGGCACAACTAATCTAAGGTGATGAGAGATGAGAATAGTGTCTTCAGGGGGAGTGTAGCCTGGAATTTGTACGAGGAAACCTTCAGAGTACTGCAAGTGTTCTATATCTTGATCTCAATGCTGGTGCATACATATGCAAACATTAATTGAGCCGTACACTTCCTATATGTGCACTTTACTACATGTAAGTTATACCTTTATAAACAGAAATAAGAATAAAAATACTCTGTGATACATCTTTGAAAACAGGGTTTGACTGTATTTCTTATAAGTTCCTGAGTATAACCTCCTACAGTCTAAAAAATACTATTTTGAATTAAATTGCCTTTTTTTTCCCCTAAAAATCTATGATCCCTTTTCTCTGTTACAATTCTCTCATAAGCTAGGTAAAGGGAAGAATTTTTCAGATAATGTTAGTAATATTGAGGTTTGTCAAAGGATACTATGAGGCCATTAAATATGAAATGTCTGATTTCAAATAAAAAATATAGTTTATTACATCTCAACCAAGAAGCAGTACAACTGATCAAAGTTTGCTCCTAAACTATCAACACAATTTTGCCATCTTAACGGTAGCTTCCTTATGCCAGCAGCGAAGAAGCCTGGAGTGCGAGTGGCTATGAAATCACGAAGGGCGTTTTCCACAGCTTGTTGAGAATTGAATATTTGTCCTTGCAAGAAGTGGTCCAAAGCCTGGAAGAAGTGGTAGTCAGTTGGTGCAAGGTTTGGTGAATACAGTGAATGACAGAGCGTTTCCAAGTCCACTTGCCTTAGTTTGAGCAGTATTGTTTTTTGCAACGTGTGGTCTTGCAAGAGGATTAGCCTGTCTCTATTGACCTATCTTGGCTGCTTAATTGCAAGCATCCTCATTAGTTCATCCAACTGGTTGCAGTGGACATTTGCTATAATAGATTGACGAGGTTTCATGAAGCTGTAATGGATAATACCAGCACTGGACCACCAAACAAGCACCATTAGCTTTTTTTGATGAATATTCGGTTTTGGACTGTGTTTCGGTACTTAGTCTTTATCTAACCATTGTGCTAAACTCTTGCACTTGTGAAAAAGGATCTATTTTTCATCACATGTAAAAATACAGTATAGAGATGGTTCACTTTTATGTTATGAGAGCAAAGAAAGGCAAGCTTCGGGCCAGTTTCTCTTCTGATGTTCGTTTAATTCACGTGCAACCCATCTATCCAGTTTCTTTACCTTGCCAATTTGTTTCATCCAATATTGTTGAAATAGTAACATCAGACCTTGCTGCTAATTTATGCATAGGTTGAGATGTATTTGTTTCTACTACAGCTTTTAGCTAATCATTATCCACCTTGGTCTCAGGTTGCCCATGTGCCTCATTTTCAAGATTAAAATCACAACAGAACTTCTCAAACCATCCAGATACTGTGTGTTCTTTAGCCACATCCTTCCCAAACATGTGGGTAGAAGCAATGTTATGTCAGTTGTGAGGCTAGGCCTTGAGAGACATGGTGTGTCCCTTGTGCTTCTGCCCTGGGACAGCCACTGTTCTAAAAAGGATGAGAAACCTGTGGAGCAGATCTGGACCTGACCTGGATTAGAAGTGGTACTGATTTACTCATTTCTACACCTGGTTCCTGAAATCTCCTGCACTATTTTTTTTTCTCTCCCTCTTTCTGTCTCTCTTTGTCTCTTTCTCTCTCTGTCTCTCTTTCTCTTTCCTCTTGTCTACTGTTTCCATGCAAAGAATATAGTTTAGGATTCCAGGGTCCTTGAAAATGGCAGATTGAGTAGAGAGAAGGGACATTGATTTCTGAATGACCTTAGGGATCGGAGGCCTCCCTCCCTTCAACCCCACCAACCTGCACTAAACTATCCACGAGTAAGAAATCAACATTTATTATGGTAAGGTACTGAGAGTTTGGGGTTATTTGTTTCAGCAGTTAGAGTTACCCTGTTTAATGAAAAGCATAACCCTCAAAATTAAAATATATCCATCCACTTACCACCTAAGCTTAACTTCTGTACCACCTGTGATCTGTGTGCCACACTTCGGAAACACTGCTGTGGCCCAGATCCCCATTTTACCGTCAAGGAAACGGAGCCTCAGAGAGGGAAGAGGCCACTCAAGTGCACCTAGTGAGTTAGAGCAGGAGGTGGGGCTCGAATCCAAGACGCCCAAGTCTGAGACAGGCAATAATTCCAGGAATACTCTCCATGCATCTAGTCCAGCAGGAACTGCAGGGCCAGCTCCCCTCAGGATTATGAATAGCTTGTAACAGACACTGTCAACGTCCCCTATCACCTTGGCGACACCGATAGATGCCAAGAATTCCCTGCTCCAATCGCCTGTGACTCTGCCTGAGAGTGTTCTCTGGCCACAAGAGCGCACCCCTGTCCCATCTGCCCCCACTGACAGATGCCCTGGGAGTAGCCTTCAACCAATGGCAGAGAGGAATAGTGGGCAAATTCTCTGATTTCCTTTCCCCGAGGGTGTAACTGTGGGACAAGCCCCAGCTGTCTGCAGTGCTAACCTGCTCGTTAACACTCCCTGTCCCGCCTCCTTTCCTGTCACTCTCACACCCCTGTCTTCCCTACCTGATGACGTGACAGAGAGTGTGCTATGGACTGTCCTTCCAAATTCATACTCCAAAGCCCTAATCCCCAATGTGATGGCATTTGGAGGTGGAGCCTTTGCGAGGTAATTAGGCCCTGAGGGTGGAGCTCTCATGAAAGAGATTAGTGCCCTTATAAGAGGAGGTGTGAGAACACTTGCCCCTCTCTCTGCTCTCTGCCACATGAGGATAAACAAGAAGACAACTATCTGCAGACCAGGAAGCAGGCCCTCACCAGACACTCAATCAGCCAGCACTTTGGTCTTGGACCCTCCAGCTTTCAGAATGTCAGTAGTTTGAGCCACCCAATTTATGGTATTCTCTTACAGTAGCTCAAACAGACCAAGCAAGGAAAGACGTCTTGGGAGAGGTGACACTTGAACAGAGACCCAAATTTGAGGAGGGATATACTAGAAAGGATTTCCAGGCAAAAAGATTCACCACTTAGAACAGTCTTTGCAATGGGAAAGGGCTTGGCATGTCCAAGGCGTAGAAACGGGACTTGTATGGCTACAGCAAGAAGAGAGTGGAGGAGAAACCACTTGGAGAGGTGGGCACAGGTTAGATCCCTATGGAGAGGTTTGGATCTATCCTAAGAAAGATGAAAAGCCAGCAAAAGATCTTAAGCAGAAGTGCAATTTGGCCCAATTTATGTTTCCAGAGGTTAGTTACAGAACTTTCTAGAAAATGCAGAAGTCAAGGCAACCCCTTTTTGTCAGGAGGCAGCATAGGTACCCAACAAGGTCTACCTGTGAGCCCCCTCTTGGAGGACCGGCTGGCGCCTGGCAGGGCCTGTGCCCCTGTGCACTGTGACGGCCCGAGTCCTCTGAGGTCCAATGTCAGCACGGCCTTCCCATCAAAAGGGGCTGGCGGAGGTGGCCCTCAATGGGTGAAGTTACCCTCCCTGCTTTCGAAACAGATACCTTGGGCCCAATTCTGTCTTAAAACACCTTAAACTGACAGCTACCTCATGCTAAATCCAAAATGGATTTAATTCAACTGGGAAGAAAATATGAGTCCACGATTAAAAAGGTATTTTCCCCACACTTTTCCCACATGAAATAAATATCTTTTTGCACAACACCCTGTTAAAATTATTAACGGAGGCCTCTCTAATATTTCCATGCCCAGGGGAAGAATTCTGTTACAAAGGTAGACAAAACGGGCCCTTGAAAACTCCAAGGGATCCTGGAAGTGGCAGAGAAAAATCGTGAGCTCTAGATGTAAAATAATTGAACAAAAGTGGCCCAGACAGGCAGAACAGCTCAGCCCTCTGAGGAGTCTCTGTCACTGGCTTCTTTTCAAAGGTGGGGAATTCTGTTGCGAAAGCAATTAGGTTGTTTTAGCCTTGGAACTAAGACGTCTCAAAATTAAAATAAAAGTATGGAAATCCAAAACCAATCAGTACTCAAAAGACTGATTAACTCTGTCTTTTAACGTACAGATGCTTGTGTAATATTATTTGAATCAGTATATTCATGAGGATTCTGAGAAGTCTTATGATGCTATTAAGTTTTACGCAAAATGATTTTGCAAAGCTCTTTTTAGTGTGAGCCAACGTGATAAGCACTTGGACAAACATTTTTTTCCCCCTCAGAGACACGCATTTATTATAGTTTCAAGCTGGATTTAAAGAGTTGTGTCAGAAATTGTTTTAAAAGGTGAGCTTATCCTTACAACTTCTTACTCTGAACCACACAGCCCCCATCCCTTTTCTGAAGTTTACAAAGATGGTTTGATAGTACAAATTACCTTCTTTGTTTGCCATTTAGCAGAGCTTGTGGTTTTTATAGGCATATAAACTAGTTGTATAACTTAATTCTCTACACGTTGTGGCATAAAGAGAAATAGGCAGTGTCTATAAAAAGTATGCTAAATAACTGCTAATGAATAATGCAGCTATCGATTAACGGAATCAAATAATTGCTTTTTCATATTATTGTTTATTTCTCTTTTTTATTCATAAAGGCACATTTTATTAAAATAGACCACAATGTCAAGTGCACTAAGGAAGTTTAAAATGCAAAAACTTCTAGTAGTTTAGAATTTGAACAAGATCCTAAAGTTTGATCCTTGAACATTTAGATGGGTGTTTGCATATGAACTAGATAACATATGTACAGGTATTTTATGAGATTGCTAAAAGCAGAGATTTTACTTTATTATCATTTATCCTAACTTTGCAGAGAGAGAATTCAAATTGTGGCATTATCACCCTACTATCCTCTCTATGTTCCAATTTCCCTCAGAACATGGGGATAATAATGTCAGTTACTTGTAGGGTTGTGGCATGGGTTCATTCAGTTAATAAAGGCTCCAGAACAGCAACTGGCACACAGTAATATTTAGTATGTGTTACTTATTTCCCCCAACCCCTAGCACCCATTATTGTGCATGTGGTTAATGCTTATTAATGAATATTGTGATGAGGAGACCTTTTCTAGAATTCAAATGATAAAACAGATATTTTCATTAGCCCAGAGAGTCCAGTGAAGTTCATCCACTGTCAATGGATTAAACCATTGACTGTGTTAAATTAAGTTTGGCCTAAAGCTGGCTCCTTACATGTTTTAAGTTCAGCCTACAGGTTTCTCCATACATAGTAAACTGTAACCTAACTCGATGTGTAAACAGACTGTATTCCTCTCTTGTAGCAAGTAGCCCAGTCTCGGCCAATCACAGCAGCCATATTTCAGCCTCTTAAAGACCCCCAGTGGTTCAAACCCTGTTCAAATAATGCAAAGGCCAACCTGTAACCAATCTGGCTGTTTCTGTACCTCTTTTTCATCTTCTGTGTGTCACTTTCCTTTTTCTGTCCATGGAGGCTCTCTGACCACTCAGCAGCGCCAGAAGGAGTCACTCTGAACCTTTTCTGGTTGGGTGAAGGGGGGACGCTGCCCAGTTCTCCAATTGTTCTTTGCTCAGTTAAACTCTGTCAAATTTGTCTAAAGTTTTTCTTTTAACAGTTGATATTTATCATGCGCAACAGTGAACCATCGGTGCTGTGCTACAGAGACAGACGTAGTGACTTGTGAGAGCTGAATGTTAAATTTCCAGAAATTTTGCGAGCTGCCTATGAACATGGCCATTATTCAGAATTAAATTGCATAAATGTACAATTGCATAAGTTATATTAAAAGCAAACGGAATACTCAAAATGTATCATTTCCTCAATACATTTTATAATGACCTCTGCTCTTGCATGTAACCATGTTTGTTATAGCTATATGGTGGGAATACTATATAATTGTGGGCTTATGCATATCTCTTCCCAACTCCGTGCTGAGTGATGTCTTGCTAGTAGCTTGAAATGCAGGAAATATTTACATCATCGAAATCAGCAACCTGATCCCCCCTCCCCCGCAGAGCTAGTGGCTAAATATTTCTCAGCACATCACTGACCGTGCAAGGCCTGGAGGACGGGGCTGGGTAGGGGTGGGGTGGATATCTCCAAAAAGTTTATCATCTAAGAGACCACAATTTTTTTTTTACTGCTTCATCCCAAATTTTTATTCATTTTAAGTTTTTGCAGGTCATTATAATAGGAAAAGCTCAACCCATATTTGTGATATTTCTGATCACCCAGCATGAAAATCTGGATGAATTTCCTTTTTTCATTGCCTTTCTTTGCACATAAACATTTAAATGTTGAACTTTCAGTAGCATTATAAGTAGCATTTTAGGAATTCTTATGATAATTAGGTATAATTTTTCTTTCTTTTAAAACTGATTGACAATGTTTAAAGATTTGTGTGAATTTAAAGATTTGTGCTATGGCACGGATAATCCAAAATGACAACGAATTCAGTACCATCACCCACCCAGTTACTCAAATTTCCCCTTCCCACACCCTGCACATCCCATCCAACAGCGGGGGCAATGGCGGGCCTTGCTGATTCTCTGCCTCCTCGACACAGCTAGAATTCACCAGGTCTCTTCCCCAGTGCAGGCCCTCTCAGCCAGGGCTCTATTGTCTCTCTCCAGGGCTCCTTCAACACTCCTGACCACTCATTTCCACTGGACCCCTTCTCCAATCCTTTTCTCCCCACAGTCCTGGGGATGGTCCTTTGAACATGCAAATCAGGTCACTTCACTCCCAGTTTGAAACCCATCCTGGGTTGTGCACTTTGCTTAGAATAAAATTCAAATTTCCTACTATGGTCCATGAGGCTCTGCAAGGATCTGGTCTTTGCCTATTTGCCCCACCTCATCTTGGGCCATTCTCCCTGTGGCTTCTTCAACTCCAAGTTCATCCGTCCTTTTTCTGCCTCAGGGCCTTTGCATAAACAGTTCTGCTGTTTGCATCCCCAAAGTCTAGGTGCTTTTTGTCCTTCAGATATTAGCTGAAATGCCATCTCATCAAGGAGGTCTTCTCTGATTATCCTGTATAAAATAAGCCCCTTCTCTTATATTTGTCTCAATGACGGGTCTGTATCTCTTTTGCTTACTATATTTTTCATCATTTGTAAATGTATACCTTATTTATGCAACTGTCTTTTGTCTGATTTGCCAACTAGATTGTGAGCTCCATGAGCTCACAAATCATAATCGTCTTGTTTTGTCTGACTATGCCCAAAGCCTAGCACAGTGCTGGAGAAACAGCGACCACTTAGTATATTTACTGAAGGACAGATTGTGACCATGCGTGAGGATGACTATAAACCCATACATTTTGCTATAACTACCGTTTCAAATGAAAATAATACTCCCTCTGCTTTTTTTCTTTTGATGTGATAATAAGACTTTGTCCCCCACCATTCTTATGCATTTCTTCCCACTTGTCTGCCTTTCCTTGTCTGTTTCTTTTTGCCTGGCCTACCTGCTGCCCCACTACCACCTATCCTCTGTGATGTCCCATGTCAAAGGCTCACCCCTCCATGAGCTTCTCCAGGTCTTCCCGGATGGACCTGCCCTTTAGGGAACCTTGCTTCTCCTCTCTCAAAACTTCCTAAAGGTGCTTACCTTGCTGAATGTGGTTGTAAACTTGACTATAAACTTTTCCTCCTCGAGGAACCTAGCAGTGTGCTTTATGGACAACCCTGTCCTCAGTAAAAGTTGCTAAATTAATTTGTTTATGATGGAAAAATGGGTTCATTACCCAAATGTTTCCAAATGTCCAGATGTTTATCTTCATGTAGGAAAAAAATGAAAACTCCAATGACTGATTAAATGTCTTTCTTTTCATGTCTGTGGTTTCGAATTGTTTAAACATAATCTCATGGTTTGTTTCTTAACCATATTCTTTCTTTTGTTCAAACAGTGAGAATTCTGCCTGTATTAGTGTTTCCTCTTTAGAAAAGTTTATTTATTTATTTATTTTTTAAAATTTAGTGCTCTTAAAGGAAAGGCTGAGGAAAACCAAAAATACTAATATTGAATAATAAATATGATAAAATGAAATTTCTCTTGTACATATTGTAGGAAGAACCAAGTCAGGCCTGCTTAAGGACTGGAATCTCTCCACGCAGGGACCAAAGGGCAGGGGAGCTGGACTCCAGCCTGATGTTTGCAACTCTGCCTCCAAATTCCAAAGAAATTTAAAACTTATTGAATGGAGCCCTTAAGACCTGTATGCTTCTCCCTATAAAGCGGGAAAAATACAACGAAAAGGTAACACCTGTGTAATGAAAAAAGTCAGGCAGAACAGAGTTGGATAAAGAAATCAAATGAGCAATAAAGAAAGGAACAGAGGAAATTATCACTCGATGTTGTCCAAGACCAGTAGCATTAGCACCACCTAGGAGCTTGCTTAGCTATGCAGATTCTCAGCCCTCACCACAAGCCATGAATCAGGATCTGCAGCTGAGCAAGATCCACCCCCCCACATCCCCGCCCGTGATGTGGATGCATATTAAAGTTTGAGAAGCCCTGCTTTAAAAAAAAATTGTAAAAATAAGTGTAGTTATCCTCTTCATGCGGAAGTCCATCTTAGCAGCTGTGTTGTACTGTTTACCTGTTAGTCTGGTTAAAATGTAGCCATTTCCTCACTGTTCTCTGCTTTGCAGCATCTACCCTTCCCCATGTCTCTTGCAGCCTGGTGGGCCTGTGCCTGGCGCTGGAGGCTGTCATTCC
Source organism: Microcebus murinus (assembly GCF_040939455.1). Taxonomy (NCBI): domain Eukaryota; kingdom Metazoa; phylum Chordata; class Mammalia; order Primates; family Cheirogaleidae; genus Microcebus; species Microcebus murinus. Next base: position 18,446,038 of record NC_134119.1, read on the forward strand.
TACTCGGTTTGTTCTCAGCCAGGCTAAAGGAGCCTAGTGAAACCACTTAACTTCTGTGGGCTTCTGTTTACTCTTCTTTACAAAAGACATAATGGTACTGGGCTACCCAGAGCTTAAATTAATTAATGTTTATAGAGCACTTCAAGCCTTGGGGATAAAAGCCTCTTTGAAAATGCATGTAATTATCATTATGGCTAATGTAGCTTGCTCTTAACTCCTCCTCCTCACTGGGGGGTGGGGGTGGGAGCTGCCTTGGGTAACATAATCCAGATTAGATGGAAATTTACCTCCCCCTGTCAGTGTCCTTTGGTCACTGTTGGTGTTTTCAGTTTTGCTTTATTTCATTTTATTGTATTTCACTTTATTTCATTTTATTGTATTTCACTTTATTTCATTTCTTAAACTCAAACTGGATGGAGATGAATTAAATCAAGTGGGTTTATGATAAAATAACCACAATCCATTTCAAGTGCTGTGCTTTTTCCTTTGTCACAAAGTTAAGTCTAAGCAGCCTCAGAGAGAGAAGCTTTCATTAGGAGGTGACTTGGAGGTTTACAGTGATGGTTCTCATGATATTGAGGTTTGTTATTTAGTCTTGGGGCTGACCAGCTTCCAGGGGTGCAGTCAGAGCCAGTTGCAATCCAGAAAACACTCTCCGTAGGTTCTTTGCTCTAGCACAATTACAATTTTAAATGACAGATGCTTCTCTAAGTGGTGAGCACTCAACAACTGACAGTATTCAAGGGGAGAACCATCTATTTCACACGGACAATCATACGACTAGCATTCTGCATTGCCAATTTTAATTTATTCCTTATCCATTTTCTACGGGTTGTGTCTTGGATTGTCATTATTAACATGGCTTTTGGAGATGATGCAGGAATCAGATGCAGAAAGTCAATGAAGTAGCCCAGGGCCTTTTGTGAATTTATTTTAAAATATATATATATATATATATATATATATATATATATACATATATATCATATCATATATGTATTTGTTTGGGGAAATTGACTCACATTTATGTGTATTAGGAGAAACTTGCTACTTTATCTACTTGGAATAATTTTCAAGAGAGAAATTTTAATTTGAAATGATCTTTCAAGGACAAATTCAGGTTTGTTAACTGAGCCGCATTACTGCTAGATAAAACTATGTAGTGTAATAGTTACTGAACTGGGCCTTGGCACTGATGCAGAAAGTGTGAGGTCAACACAGTTGGTTGAAGGAATTAATCTATAGCACAGGCCATCCTTGGAAGAGACAGAATCACTGAAACTAAAGTTCAGGCAATGATTTGGCTTGTAAATTCCTAGACTTGGGCACCCTCTGGCAGCTACTTGAGCACAGGCTCTAGCCTCCTCCTTTCCTTCATATCCCCAGAAGGTTTTAGGTCTTTCACATCCTCCTAGAAGGGTTTAGGATTCAACTACTCACTGAAAATCTTAATCACAGTCCTAGAGCAAATACACATAGTCAGTTTTGAAGATAAATATCAAATTCATTGGAGGCCATTGGTCCCTTTAAGAGACATTCCTGAGAATTTCCCTTGTTTGGATGATAAGGGGTCCTTGCCTTAAAGGGAGTTGTGAGTTAAATATAGAGATAAGATAGACAAGTTTATGTTTGTTCCTTCCACTGGAGGAGCTTTATGAGGGCAAGAGCCAGGACTGTTTTACTCACTGTTGGGTCTTAATGCACAGTAGAAGCGCAGAACATATTTTTGAAATATGTGGAGGGAGGGACGGAAGAAGGAAGGAAGCAAATGAAATAAATTATGCATACTGGTCATTAAAATAGAAGCCAGTTACAAATAACAAATAAAGATGAAGAATAAAGATGACAATGAATATATAGATTTGTGGAATGAGGTAGAAGTTAATGGGGGGAAAAAAAAGAACAACAAAAGAAAAGAGATGAACAGAGCAATGGAGCTAATTACAACCATTTAGATATGAGGAAGAAAAATAGAGTTGCTATTTATCAGATCATGTCCACATAACAAGAAGAATCGACTTAAAAATTGAAAAAATGTAGTTAATAATCTAGACATTCTCTTGTCTATAATTAACGATACTATATAATTCACTTACAGATATGTTACAAGGGTAGATCTCATGTTAGATGTTTGCAATGGACTGAATGTTTGTGTCTCCCTAAAATTCATATGTTGATATCTAACCCCCAGTGTGATGGTATTAGGTGGTGGGGCCTTTGGAGGTGATTAGGTCATGAGGATGAGGATAGAGCTCTCAAGAATGAGATTAGTTCCCTTATAAAAGGGACCCCAGAGAGCTCCCCTACTGCTTTTTCCCACCATGATAGGATACAACCAGAGGTCAGCAGTCTGCCACCCAGAAGAGGGCCCTCACCAGAACCTGACCATGCTGGCATCCTGATCTGAGAATTCCAGCCTCCAGAATGTGAGAAATACATTCCTATTATTTATAAGTTGCCCAGTCTACGGTGCTTTGTTATAGTAGCCTGAACTAAGACAATTTTCTTACTACAATAAAATAAATGCATCCAGACATTCCCAAATAGCTTAGTTATTCCCAAATATATTTTTTTATATATGAAGAATAATATCAAAATGTTAGGCTGAAATTTTCCAGGCTTTTGACAAAGACTGGTGGAAAACCCCAGAGAGGTTTTCCTACTTCTATTCATGATAGATGCTAAGTTTTAAATTTATTCTTTTGAAGTAATTTGTGCCTTAGGAAAGGCATAATTATAATAGTATGTTCATAAAAATCAAACTCTTTTTTTTCTTCATAGTAACCAAAGTATTTTGCAGTGGAAATCTCCATAATTGGGAAAGAGAAACATAAAGCATTTAAAAAATTATTTAAAACCTTTCTTGTAAATCATTGGCCAGAATAGAATTTAGACACTAGGCAATCTGGATGTGAGTTCAAAACTCTATATCTTGTCTGTTCTTTGAATATGGAAAATCTAGGGTAATAAGGGGAAAAGGCACAATTTATCACTTAACTTATGGAACACTGTGGTTACCAAACCCCAGGCTGTTGGCTTTCTGTACCAGAGAGAGCTTGTTCAGGGCAAACAGGTTTTGATTCAGTCTGGACAAGGGCTGTGAGTCTTCAGACAGACAAATCTAAAAATAATAGCAGTGAGTGGAGAGTGAACTTTCCATTCATCTTAATGGAGTTGTCAGCTATGAAGCTTAATTGTATCACTTATATAACATTGTTCGCTATTTCATTGCAGTTATGATACTCAGAGGCCAGCAATTAGCAGTGACTTCTAGCCCAGTACACACCCCCTGGTTCTTGATTGTGGTAGTGATTATTGGCTAAGCAGAAGGAGTCTTCTGAGAGTCTTTTGGATCCTAGTGGATCACCTTAGTTTCTGAGTCATTAGTTCTCTAAAACCCAGCAAATCCTCTGGTGAGCTAAATCTAGATGTGTGTTAGGTGGGCTGGTTACTCTTACCAGATGAAACAAATAATCTTACATTTCTGATTGTGGTATCATAAAGAAAACCACAACATATAATTCAGTAATGGCCAGTGCGTGGTCTGTTTCTTTGTGTAACCGACACTCCTCTCCCTCCAGGGGGATGAATTCTAGCTGGTTAACCTAGTGAACGGCTAAGTGAGGTGAAGTTGCTACAGGCAGGGTAGCTGTCAGAAAAACAGAGCTCGGAGCTCCCTTATTCTATTATTTCTTCATCTGCTTATGTCATAAAGTATGTTTTCAACTCTATTATCTGCCAGACATTGGTTGGAACTTACAGTATACAAGTAAACAATTGATAATTTACTTATGTAGTTCCAGAGAGTGATAAAGTACTTTGATGAGAAAAGTGCTGTGAGGTTGGCTTGGAGATTACTTTAGGTCTGTACTGAACAGTAAAAATATAATATGGGCTGCAAATATGAGCCACATTATGTATTTTTAAATTTTCTGGTAGTCACATCAAGAAAAGTAAAAAGAAAACAACATGTAAAAGAATATGTAAAAGTGGGTTTAATAATATTTTAACTCAATGTATCCAAAATATCATTTCAACATGTAAACAATATAAAAATGATTAATGAGCTATTTAACTTTTTTTTGTACCAAGTCATCGAAATCCAGTCTATACTTTATACATATGGCACATTTGAAGGGTTCAACATCCACATGTGGCTAGTGGCTACCATATCAAACAGCACATTTTTGGATAGTGGATGAGAAATGAGAAAGAGCCAGCCATACAGCGATATGCACTTCCAGACAGAGGAACCAGCAAGTGCAAAGGCCTTGAGCCTTGAGGATTAAGTTTTTGACCAAATTTGACTTCAATTTAAAATGAGAAAACCAAGGTAGCTTGATAGTCATTTTATAATACTTGTTTGCAGCCATGCTAGATGGTTTAAAACTAAATTATTCTTCAAAATGCTCACATAACACAACAGGCCGTCATTTCCCCTGGGCCTAAATAAAATGAGCAGTTTAGCTCAGTTTGGTAGCTTGGTAACAATAGAAATGAACTTACAAAAAAGTGGTTAAGTATCTTGAACAGATTTTTTTTTTCTTTTGCCTTCAAACATGCAAATTTATCATAATCTAGTGTGTATTTTCGTGATAAATATACTAATTGTGGGTTCTGTGTTCTAATAGCGTTATCTATCTTCCGGACAGGACTTTGTGCAAAATACATCTGGGTACCATTGCTTGTGTTTTATCTTTCTCCAGAGGCAGGCCATGTTTGACCCTTCAGTTAGCCCAGCAACATAATGAATTAATTAGAAACAAAGGTATGCTATACAGAGAAAATGAAAACTCACACAGAAATAACTTAAAAAGAATCACTGAATGTATTTTAAAATTAAATATCTGGAGTATACTTTTCATGCCAAATAAACATTCTCATATTCATATGATGCTAGTTTGATGTATGTCTTTATTTGGGTTACTCCAGAAGCTGACCCTGAGCTAGGATATGGGTGCAAGAGGTTTATTTGAGGGATGATCTCAGAAAGCAGGGAAGGGAATAAGACCAGGAGGAAGGGAAGCCAACGCAAGATGTGTTAGCAAGCCACTGACCATAGTGGGTACTGGAGTGCAATTATGCTGCACCACTCTGGGATCTGTGAAGAACATGCCCCAGAATGATCCCACTCCAGGAACAAGGAATTATTCCCCAACTCTGTCACTCACAGGCTGGCAAGGGCACTTGTGACCTCACTCCCACATGGGCAGGCAGGGCCAGTGCCCAGAGAAAACCCTCAGGCAAAGGGACATAGGTGCCCAAAGCGACATAGTTTTATGTGTAAACAGGAATGAAAAGGACAAGTGAATCTGGACAGGTCACTACCAGCGGCTGCTCAATGTGTGTAACAGAAATTTATCCAGAACTTTACTTACATTGCTGAAAATTTTACAGTTTACAAAGTGCCTCCATTCATGTTCTTTTATTTAATCCTTCTAAGGACCCTGAGGAGTGAGTTGAGCAGGTTTTTCTATTCATATATTATGGAGGAAGAATTCAAAGTTCACGGGGACATATGCTCACAGATGGTAAAGAAGCGATGCAGGAATCTAGATTTAGTGCAAATTGTGGTTGCCTCCCAAGCACCCCAGTCCACTCCCTTTCTCCAACTATGTGGCTATACACTTTGTATTTTTGATGAGATTGGTCCCATCACTAGTTACAGGGATGGACCTTGGTTGGTTGACACCAATCAGATCACAGTGCCGTTATTGCCACAGTGATTGGCGAGCATGTGGTCAATTTGGGTCCAGAGAAAAGTAAAGGACTGTAGCAAACTAAATGGCTGCGATAAGAGCAAGATATCTCTATAACTTTTTTTAAAATTTCAAATATATATGAGAAAAAAATTTACCCTTGTAGTTGTTGGCAGCCATCATATAAGCATGAGGCAATCCATCCTTAGGGTGAAGTTGATATCATAGATGGAAAAGATAGATGGAAAAAGAGAAAAAAAAAAAAAACACTCCACAAAACAGGGTCCTTGGTGACATTGTTGACTCACTGGATCAACCTCTGCTGAAGCTGAGCGACTCGTTTTATTATTTTAAAAAGCCATGTGGAGTTTGATATTCCACCATTTGCAACTTAGAATGTTCTATCTGACTACTGGCCTGGTACTGTACATGAAATGACTTAAGTCATCCTAGAACGAAATAACTTAACCCTTTGCACTCGTATGTCGAGTGTGGATAATGTCGAGTGGATAATGAGAAAAAAGCAAGCGAGTACAAAAGGTTAAACCTATCGTATGCAAAACCAAATCCTCCACAGGGATTTTGCATATCATTTGTATAACATATTCTCCTAAATTATGTTTGTTTCTCTTGAGATGTATGTCATAATCCATGGAGACATACATATACAGTCCAGGATATAGCTCAGAGACCAGCTCTGTGTTAGGGATTGAAGGGCAAAAGTATTAGGTAGATGAAGTTTTATAAATGGAATTGCTTTTTTGATTTCTTTCTCAGATTGTTCACTACTGGCATATAGAAATGCTCCTGATTTTTGTATGTTGATTTTGTATCCTGCAACTTTACTGAATTTGTTTATTAGTTCTAAGAGTTTTTTGGTAGAATCTTTAGGTTTTTCTATATAGAAGATCATGTTGTCTATAAGCAGGGATGGTTGGATTTCCTCCTTTCTAGTTTGGATGCCCTTTCTTTCTTTCTTTTGCCTAATTGCTCTGGCTAGGACTTCAGTACTATATTGAATAAAAGTGGTGAAACTAGGCATTCCTGCCCTGAGCATAGAGGAAAGTCTTTCAGCTTTTCCACATTCAAAATGATTGCTTTCTTTCTGCTTTTTTACACATGGCAGAAGGCAAAAGGACAAGCCAGCTGAACCTGTGTGAAGCCTCTTTAAAAAGGCCTTAATCCTGTTAATGAAGGAGCAGCCCCCATGACCTCATCACCTCTTTAAGGCTCCACCTCTTAATACGATAACATTGGCAACACCTGAATTTTGGAAGGAACACGTTCAAACTGTAGCAACTTCACTCTCTTTTTGCTTGCATTGCTTCTGATGAGAAGTCCGCTGTAATCCTTATTCTTGTTCTACAGGTAAGATGTTTCTTTCCTCTGCCTTCCTTCAAGATTTTCTGTTTGCCTTTTTCTGCAGTTTGAATATAATATGCCTAGGGCTTTGTTGTTCGAGGTGGTAGGTTTTTGTTTTGTTTTTTGTTTGTTTGGTTTTGGTTTTTGGCATTTATCCTTTTAGTGTTCTCTGGGTGTTCTAGCTCTGTGGTGTAGTGTCATTAGTTTTGGAATGTTCTCGGACATTATTGCTTAAAATGTTTCTTTTGCTTTATTATCTATTTTTCCTTCTGGTATTCCAATACTCATATGTTACCTCTTTTGAAATTTTCCTACAGTTCTTGGATGTTCTGCTCTGCATTTTTTTTTCTCATTTATTTTTCTTTTTGCATTTCAGTTTGGGATGTTTCTACTGACTTATTTCTAAGCTTACTGATTCTTTCCTCAGTCACATCAGGTCTCCCAATGAACCAATCAAAGACGTTCTTCATTTCTGCTACAGTGGCTTTTTTGTTTCAATCTTTAACATTTCATTTTGATTCTTTCTTAGAGTTTTTATCTCTCTGCTTACATTACCCATCTGTTCTTGCACTTACCTAATTTTTCCTTTAGTACATTAATCATAGTTATTTTAAATTCCCTGATAATTCAAATATCTGTGCTATATCTGAGTCCAGTTCTGATGATTGCTTTATTTCTACAGATTGGTTTTTCTTTTGGCATGCCTTGTAATTTTCTGTTGAAAGCTGAACATGTTATATTGGGTAATAGAAATGGAAGTAAATAAACCTGTAGTATAAGGATTTATGTTAGTCTGGCTAGGACTTTGACTTTAAGGCTTGCTGTAGCTGTATAGTGCAAGAAGCTTCATATTCTTCTAGTTTCTTTGTTTTTGTCTTGACTTTGGGCTTCTCTAAGGATTCTTCCTTGGAGAGAGTCTGTGTTAGCTCTTTCAGCTGTACTACTGCACTATCATTACAATGGAGCCCTCTAGGTGTGATGACAAGGGGTTGGAGAGAGGGAGAATTTCATTATCTTTTGATTAAATCTCAGTGTTTTAGTTAGCCTAAGTATTTGATCTCTGACCTTCCTAAGTGTCTTACTGGTTATATATCTGTTTTCCCCTGGGCCCTACTATCTTCCCTGGATGCTGCATCCTCAATCTATTTCCTTGGAGCCTTGTCCCCTGTTGACTATGTTTTTGGGTTTTTTGTTTTCAGCCCCATCAGGTGAGATGAGAAGACTAGAGGAGACTAAAGCAGGAAAAATGCCCTTCTCCATAAAAGATAAGGCTCTGGCAACAATCTCTCCTGAGAGTAGGTCTTTGTTATGGAAAATACTATGGATATGTTTTACAAGGATTTATCTTCCCATGCCCAGAGATAGCCAGGAGGAAATCTTTCTCAGACCTTTACTGTGAGAACATCATGGGGGTCCTGAAAGTAAGCCCCATGAAAGTTTGGCACTCCTCTAAGACAGGCACCCAGGCACTATCATACTAGTTCACACTCAGTCTCCAGAAATTCATCAAAATTCCCATTTGAGTGTTCTTACTACTTTAGGCTTCAACAGTTTCTGCTCTAGGTAAGCAGATCTTGACTGTGACTTCCTGGATGTCCCTGTCTGCCCAGATTTTGGGGTGGCAGATTGCCCAGCCACTTCAGTTCTCTGATGGGTCCAGTAAAAGTCATTTTTCAGTGTGTTCAGACATTTCTTGTGAGGATAGGAGCAATGACTTCTATACTTTTTATATGTCAGAGTTAAAATTAGAAGTGGCCACATCTCTTTGAGGTTTATTTATCTGTAAAGGAGTATATTTATTGATACATTGCAGTGTTATTGTCATAATTTTTATGAAGCAATAGTCTATGAGAAAGTAATATAAGCCCCATAGCAGGTGGTTAATAAAATGGGATTCTATCCTGAAATTTTAGAGAGAATTCGATTGTCATAAAGACCACGGAGTTACATGGACTCAACTAAATGTGCTCAACAACAATTAATAAAGTATTGAGAAAACAAACAATGTAAGTGACATGGACAGTTCTGCCATCATTTCATGTAGTGACCATATTTCCATGTATGGACATGATATAATAAACCTGGAAGTTTCAAGTAGGAGGAGGCAGTGATAAACTGGGGGGGGTGAGGGTGAGAAGGAGGAGGAAGGAAAAGTTCTAGGCAGAGGGAATGATGTAGGAGAGGTTCCTGAGGCAGGAAGAAGCTAAGAACATTTAAGCAACATGGCAGTGGAGCTGAAGTGGGGCTTAGAGATTGCTATGATCAGAGTGCTTGGACTCTGTCTTAAGAGCAGTGGCCTAGTCTTTCCAAAACTCAATTTCTGTTGTTCATATATATATATATGTTTTGCATTCAAAATTTCCTTTTTTATTTCAGAGTGTTATTGGGGTACAAAACTTTGAGTTACATAAATTGCTTTTGTACTCCCCAAGTCAGAGCTGCAAGCGTGCCCATCCCCCAGACAGCATGCACCACCTCCATTAGGTGTGAATTTACCCATCCCCTCCTCCCCACCCCCCTGCCTGTGTGATATCCTATGAATGCTATTTCCCATATGTGCACACGAGTGTTGATCAATTAGTACCAATTTAATGGTGAGTACATGTGGTGTTTGTTTTTCCATTCTTGTGATATTTCACTTAGAAGAATGGGCTCCAGCTCTATCCAGGATAATACAATAGGTAGTTCACTGTGTTCTTTCATGGCTGAGTAGTACTCCATGGTATGTGTATATCACATTTTATTAATCCACTCATGTATGGATGGGCACTTGGGTTGTTTCCACATTGTTGCAACTGTCACTTGTGCTGCTATAAACATTCGAGTGCAGATGTCTTTGTTATAGATCGTCTTTTTGTCCTTTGGGTAGATGACCCCAAAAGGAAAGGTCTGAGCCCTGTTCTCTTGGAAGCAGCCATGTGGGGGCTCAATTGTCTCTCTTGGCAACTGTGTTGGGAAGAGGGGAAGGGGAGAAGGAGTCTGGGTGGAGGAAAGTCCACACACTGGCCGTCTCCAACCCTCTCTCTGGGAGGCATCTTCCCAGAATGACTGGGCTCTGGAGTCACACAGACCACCTGGGACTCACTGGACCCCTTTGTCTCCTGTAGTCTGGGCCAGAGTTGGGAAATGTCTGTGTGGGGATGAGCAAGATGGAAACTGAGGGGGTGTGGCCACGTGGGGAGGACAAAGGTGCCCAATGGGTAGAGAAGCAATATGGTGCCTGCTGTCCAGCTCAGGTCTGTGGGGCGGGGGGTGCCCTGGTGGGGCTGGGAACCTCGTGCCCTGTCCACAAGAAGCTCTCCGCTCACTGGCGGCAGTGGTCTCTGGGCTCCTGTAAGCAGAAGGTCTCTCCAGCAGCTCAGGAGCCCCCCAACAATCTGAGATGCGAGGGAGGGGGATATTAACCACTCCACCTACCCTTCTCGATGGTCTTCAGGCCTCTCAGGGCTTAACCCCTGCCGATGCCTTTCTCCTAGTTTTGCTCTGCAGCCTCTTCCTGTGGAGTCTCCTGGAGATTCAAGCACCCTTCCTTCCAACCCTTATCCGATCTATGTTTGTCTGTCTGTTTTTTCTCTTTCATACTTCTCCTTCTTGCAGAAATGCTCTGGCTAATGGTGTCTCTGGTCTGCCATCTTGCTCCTTCCCCTTGTTAGTCATACTTTTTAATAGGTAGAAAATTGGAAATGGTACTTCTTTGTTTTTTATTGAAATAGAGTCTCACTATCGCCCCAGGTAGAGTGCAGTGGCACCCTCTTAGCTCACTGCAACCTCCAACTCATGCCTTAGCCGCCTGATTAGCTGGGTCTACAGGTGTGCACCACAAAGCCCGACTAATTTTATCTATTTTTAGTAGAAACAGGGTCTTGCTCTTGCTCAGGCTGGTCTGGAACTCTGGAGCTCAAGCAATGCTTCTGCCTTAGCCTCCCAGAGTGCTAAGATTACAGGTGTGAGTCACCATGCCCAACCATAAATGGTGCCTTATTATGGATTTATTTTGCATTCCTTTTTATTGTTGTTAAAATTCAATATATTTCTTTATGTATTTCTTTATGTAGCACTATTGTCTCATGTCTGTTGCCCATTTATTTATTTATTGGTCCTTTGTGACAGTATTGCTTTTTAAATAAACTCATTATATATATATATATATATTATCTTTCATATTTGAGGAAAAATAATCTCCCATCTTTTATTTTTCTTTTTAGTTTTTAACCACTCAGTTATTTAAAATGTATAGCTCTCCCTATCTGTTGATGTGATAACTCAGTTGCTTATAATGGCAAGCATTTATTTCTCACTCATGTGTCTGTGGCTCAGCTGAGATTCAGCTGATCTAGACTGGGCTGAGTTGGGCTTTGTTCCAAGATGCGGATTAGGTCCAGGTTTGCTCCATATGTCTCGCATCCTTCTTAGACCAATAGCTTTCAATGTATGTTCTTCTCATGGCAAAAGGCAGAAGTATGGGAGGATGTGGGCAATCACACAAGCACAATTCAAACCTCTGCTTACATTATGTCTGGTGACCTGCTATTGGCCAAGTCATGTTCCATACCCATGCACAATAAAGTCAAAGGATGGGAGGGAACACCCTGCTCACCACGAGAGCATGACAACACAGCGGATGCATAATAATGCCACAGTGGCAGGAATAATAAAGGCTAACAATCAGGTTTACCATATGTGCCTGTGATTGTGAAAAGATTAAATGTTTTAAACAGATCTTGTAAAAACCTGAAGTTCAAAATCTTAAGTCATTTAATCTGAATAGTATTGGTTATATCTTATGGATAATTGAAGTCTGAACATATTACAGTCCTGTTAAGCAACAATAAAAATGAAATTTCTTAAAATATTTATATAATATGATATTAAATCATTTCTCACATCTTCCTTGTTTTAGATAGTTTATTTATCATGTTAGTTTGTACAGCTACCTGGGTTTATTTTTACTCTTTCTATTTTGTTCTGTAACCTATTGTTTGATCTGTAGCCTTCATGAGGCTACTTTTACTTGCTCTGCCTTATTTATTACTACATCCCAATAGCTACAACGATGCTCGGCACCCAACCGATGCTTCATAAATACTTGTTGAATACAAAGTTATACAGTGCCATACCATTTTACTTTCTTAAAAATGAAAGTTTCTGGTGCTGTTGCTTGATAACACATTCTAATATCTGCCATTGTGAATTGTTATTTTTAAAAATAATTTTGTTTCTATTGAGTTTATAATTTAGAGAGAACTGGCTTAATTGTAACAATCTTATTTCCTATCTAAGAATATTTCCCTTAATCTATTAGTTTTGTAAAACAATTATTAATATTTAAAATTTATTTCTTTACTTAGATAATCCATGTTTCTCTTTAGTTGCCAAGACATTTATTTTTTTGTGTTGCTTTATAGATGGAATTTTTGATTAGGAACTTAATAAACTATATTTGTATCATTTAGATTTTGCTAGTTAATAAATCACTTTAAAAATTGATAGATTAAAATAGCAAACATTTATTCTTTCTTACAAGTCCATGAGTTGGCTGGACAGATCCTCTGGCCTGGGTGGCTCAGTTGAGACTAAATGGTTTAGTATGGGCTTCACTCACATTTCTGTCAGGTGGTTGGCAGGCTGATTGGTAAGACAGTTCACCATTGCTTCATGTGGTCTCTTATCATCTAGCCTTCTAGCTTGGAAGGCTTCACATGGTCATCTCAGGGCTTCTAGCAGCAAGAAGGTAAGCCCTGCTGTGTAAACATTTTTTAAGCCTCAGATTGTATCATGTTTGCTATTGTCCAATGGGCCAAAGCAAGGGACATGGCCAAGCTCAGATTCAAAGGCTTGAGAAATAAACTCCACATCTTGATATGGAGAGTTGCAAATTTATAATCCAGCTGGACTTGGATACAGGGATAGGAGGGGTGTTTGGTCATCTTGCTATGATTCCCAGATTAAATATTTTAAAAGAAAAATCATATTCCTTAAACGAACTGTCTTTAATCCATGTTCACTTTATTCTCATGCAAATCACTGATGTGAAACACTGAGTGCTAAAGGGCTAAGAGAATTGGTTCCTCATTTGAACTTTTTATTCATTCACACATTCATTTATTCATTTCTCCTGTAGGCGAGGCATTGTCCTTGGTGCTGTGGATACAAAAGTGAATGGGACAAGGTCTTTGTCCTTGAGGAGCTTTTGGAAAATCTGGGGATACCCTGGAGATAATTTTAAATATTTAACAATTGACTGACATTGGATCTGACTAATCATAATATACACCAGCCTTGGAGCAAGAGGAGGGTCCTGAGGCTTCTGGATCATGAAGAGGTTGAGGGTGTTCCAGGAAAGGGACTGAGGTGGCAGAGGGGTCAAGACAGAGGATGCAGGACAGTGGCTATTTACCCCCCATAGAAATATCAGGTCAGTTGCATCTGTGCATCCAGCACTGTATCACCCCTTGGGAGACCCACATGAAAGCAGATAATGAAATACAATGAATTAATTACTATAGACCACATGGGAGCCTAGAGAATAAGAAACTAATCTTGTAAAGAAAAGTGGAAAAGTGTCCCATAGGTCAGATTACATGGCAATGGAATTTTATAAGATGAATAGGAGTTTGAAGGATAATGAGGGAAAGAAATGATATTTCAGGAAGAAGAAATAGCATGTGCAAAGGTAGGGCTTAGTCTGTTTACATAACAGAGGTCTCAAAGAGGGAGGCACATAGGTAAAATTTGGCCTGCAGTGTATTTCGTTTGGCTGACATGAGCAGGTGGGTGAAGTGCCCCATCTTTATCCAGTTTAGAAGATGCTGGCACTTTCTGTATAGTTGCTGGTTTCGTTGGCAAGACAGTCAGTTTGGTTCCTTGGAGAAGGGTATAACAATGTCATAGTTGACTGAGCAAGTTCTTGTGACTCCAATAATGATAGATCTCAAGATTAGATGTTTGCGGGTGAAAGGAAAAGAGATGTCTTTTTGCTTGAGTTTCACCTAAAATCAAACCCAGTGATAAGGATTTGGGTGCCAGTAGTTTATTTGGAAGGTGATTCCAGAAGCGTGGTGAGAGATTGGGGAAGGGAGCCAGGGAAGAGAAGACAGCCAATAATGAGTTCATTGATGAGCTCATTACCACTGTGGGCAGCTGGAGCACTGTCCTGCTGAGGACACTCTGAGAAACTGTGTAGAGCACACCTTCAAATTATCCCCCCACATGGCAAAGAGGCCAAAGTCCTCATCCGTAGCTCCCATGGCTCATGGCAGAGGGCTGTTCTTAGGGTATCAACTCCTGCCTTGTGTGGACCAGGGACTACTGAGTCCAGAGAAAACCCTATAGCAGAGGGTTGCAAGTGCTTGAGGTAGGAAGTTGTTGGTGTTTGTCTACCAAGCTTCAGGCAACATCCAGGGTGGGCTGAGAAGACATAGGCAGAGCATCTACTCTAAGAAGATACTATTATAAAATGCAGAGAACAAAATAGGCCCGAGGACATCATGACTCTTTATTAAATCATGCTGTGAACTCAGCTGGCTTTCAATAAATGCTTGTTATATTAACCAGACCATTGGGTTAATTTATTAGAACATGAGCATTTTGCAGGTAGGGACAGAAGTGCTTTTTATTTTCCTTTCCCGATATCTAGTTCAGAGCTCAACACATCAATTACTCAATAAATGGCTATGTAGGGAGGCACTTTAGGAGAATGGAAAGAGCTTGGTCCTTGGGGCTGAACAGACTGTGTAGAGTCTTGAGGCTTGGTGATTTATGTCACTGTATTCCAAAGCTACTTGTCTCTCTTAGTCTGTTTCCTCATCTTTGATGATGAAGTATGATATCAGACAATATTATTGCAAGAAGCAAATGTAATTATAATATTATTGCAATAAAATATAATTACAATATTATTGCAGGAAGCAAATGAGTTAACAAATGTTCAGTGGCTGCTCTAGAATTTCTAGATTGAAAGAACTTAGAGGAAACAGTAGTCTTGTTGGGAGGGAAAGCAGAAGTTGATCGGTACTTTGCAAAAGATTGAGAAAATACCATCTACTTTTGAAGAAGACCTTAGAACACCCTCTTCATGCTGCAGCTCCGCCTGTTGGGTACTTAGAATAGGGCTTGTCAGGTATAGGCATTTAATCAAATATAGATGTTATTATCAGACTGTGATATATGAGATTACATTGATTTGGAAATGTGCTGGTAGCATATGGATAGTGTTTATGTCTTCTGATATATAATTACTATTGCAATACAATGCTGCAATGCCTAAAGCAAGAAACTTACAGTCTAAGGCAAAATTTATCCTTGAAATCATTACTTTCCCCCTAGATATCTCTTTTGTGAGTATCCAGGTCCTCATGAACAACTGTCAAGCCCTGGGATCAGGATTCAAAATGAGATGGGGAGCACAACTCAACAGGCTGGATGAGTGTTAACTGCAGGGAAGGGCAGCCTCCTATCCTGAGTGCTGAGAATGGCCAACACTGTGCTCATGGAGTACAAAATCTCTAGCATGGGAGGAACTTGGTGTTTGGTGGTATTGGAGAAATCAACAAGTGTATCCTATAGAACAGGATTTAGTCCAGCTCTGTTAGTATATTCACAGAAGCTGGGTATCCTAAAAAACTTGTAGCAAACTTTCCAGAGTGGACAGCTGTGGGAGTTAAGGGACATGGTGGCCAAGGGTCCCTGTGAAACTCAGATGTTGATCCTGTGTGATTGACATTCCATATTTGAGACCCAGGTTCACTCTGCAGGGGTCAGGAGGCTGCTCATTTTTTTGTCTCTGAATGCAAAGGTCTAATTTCATTTTTCTGCATGTGGATATCCAATTTTCCCAGCACCATTTATTGAAGAGGCTATCCTTTCCTCAGTGAGCATTTTTGGCAACTTAGCCCAAAATCAGTTGGCTGTAGATCTGTAGATCTGTGTATTAATTTCTGGGCTCTCTTTTCTGTTCCATTGCTCTTTGTGTCTGTTTTTATGCCAGTACCATGCTGTTTTGGTTGCTTCAGCTTTGCAGTGCATTTTGAAATATGGTAGTGTGATACTTCCAGTTTTGTTCTTTTTCTTCATGATTACTTTGGCTATTCTGGGTCTTTTGTGGTTTCATACAAAGTTTAGGATTTTTTTTTTACTTCTGGGGAGAATTTCATTGATATTTTGATAGGGGTTGAATTGAATCTGTAGAGTGCTTTAGGTATTATTGTCATTTTAACAATATTAATTCTTCCCACCATTAGCATTTGTTTGTAGCCTCTTCAGTTTCTTTCATTGGTGTTTGCTTGTAGAGTTCTTTCACCTCTCCTTTAAATTTATTCCCAGGTATTTTTTGGTTTTTGGTAGCTACTGTAAATGGGATTGCCTTCTTCAGCTCATTTGTTATTCATGTATTTCTATACATGCTACTGACTTTTGTGTATATGTTTTATATTCTGCAGCTTTCCTGAATTTATTTATCATTTCTAATAGTTTCTTGGTAGAGTCCTTAGGTTTTTCTTTATAAACCTGACATCAAAACAAGGCTACAACATAAAAAGAAAACTATAGGCCCGTATCCCTGATGAACATAGATGTAAAAACCCTCAAAAAAATACCAGCAAACTGATTCCAGCAACATATCAAAAAGATAATAGACCACGATTAAGTGGAATTTATCTCAGGAATGCAAGGCTGGTTCAACATATGCAAATCAATAAATGTGTTATATCACATGAACAGAATGCAGGACAAAAACCATATGATCATCTCTACATGCAGGAAAAAGCTTTTGATAAAATTCAACAATGCTTTATGGTAAAAACACTTAATAAATTAGGTATAGAAGGAAAATACCTTAATATAATAAAGGCTGCATATGACAAACCCACAGCTAGCATCTTGAAGAATGCGGAAAAGCTGAAAGCTTTTCCTCTAAGGACTATAACAAGACAAAGGTTGCCCACTCTCACCACCCTCTTCAACATAGTACTGGAAGTCCTAACCAGAGCTATTAGGCAAAAGAAAGAAATACAGGGCTTCCAAATTCAAAAGGAAAGGAGGAAGTTAAATTGCCCCTCTTTGCAGATGACATAATCTTATACATAGGTAAACTCTCTTTCATATTTTCTACCTCTTTATCTCTCTTGGCTGCATTATGCATAATTTTCTTTCTTAGCGTTAAATAATTCTCTCTTTCACTGTGCTTAAGTAGCTATTTAACTGTCTATTGAGATTTTATGTTCAATTATCGTATTTTGACATTTTTAAAAGTTCTATTTTCCAAACCTGTCTCATCTTTTGTTATGTTTTCTATTCATTCTTTATGTCTTTAATCTTTAGAACATGATTTTTGACATCTTTATTGGCAGGTATCTATTGTCATGGTTTCTGGGATCTGCTTCTACTACCTGTGCTCACAGTGGATTATTTCCCCATGAGTTTTGTAATTTTGGACTCTGAGATTATCTTCTGTGGAACATCACTGGGGGATCCTGGTATAGGAATATGCCCTGTTAATAAGATTTTCTGATGGTTTCTGCCAGGCACACAATGGGTACTACCAGCACAAAATACATTTTATGTTAATTTATTGACATGAAAATTCTAGTGTAAATCTGAATGCCAAACCCATGAGGTGAGGCCAATGGTTATGATTTCTCAGAGCACTTCAATTTTTTCTTCATCTAGAGCCTAGACAGAAAAGATTTATTGTCATATCTCTATGCTTTTGGGTGGATCTTTCTAGTCTAACTTCTCACCCATTTCTGGCCTAAGTCATCATGTTTGTTTCCTATGTGGGAACAAAAATGAAACAAAGAGGCAAAAACTCCTGTTACTGAGACCAGAAAACACCCACAGGGCCTCTAGAGTTTCAGCTCAGGTATTATAGTTTAAGATTTCTGGTTTCTCTTAATTTTCCATCCATGGGAATTTTTCAAACTTTCGTACAGGCACAGCCCTGCGTTGAAAAGAATCCTACATTTTGTCTAGTATTTCCACTTTGCAGGGAGAAGGTTTCTGGTTATTTAGACCATAATGTTGCCAGAAACTAAAGTTATTAAGTATTTCTTTAGTGTAACTTTTCAAAGGTGGATTTGAAAGTTTAATTCTTCTGATCCATGAGCTCATATATTAAAATTTGATAAATGATATGCAATATCCAATGTTGAAGGAAATTTTCCCTTTTTGGAATATCTTAAGAGTGTAGTTCAAGAGCATGATAATAAACACAAGATAGCTATTATATAATTTCTTAGCCCTTTGGTTAACTAAATCTGTGTTCAAACTTACCTCTCATTTTAACCTATTTCCCTTTAATAGAACATCTGTTTAGAGTGAACTTTGGATGTATAAATTTAAAAGTCCTGAACATGCCCATGGAATTATGATGAACAAGTATTTTTTAAAAGCATGCCCCTAAATTCCTACTTCTACAAGGTGAGGACCTACCATATATAAATTCTCTTTTCACATCACTCACATATATTCACGTTGACAGCTGGACAGTGAAAATGAAGAAAGGCACTACATGGGGATGAGGCAGGAATACATTACTGTGCACGCTGTTATTTTTAGTGGCTACCTCTTCTAGTCCTTAAACTGTCACTGAAGAGTAGCTTTGAACAAGTTGCAAAACCCTGAAAGGTCATAACCCAGGAGGGGAGAGAATCCCGGAACGTGCACCAGGGAAGATGCAGATGGATAAACAAGCCATAAAGTGTACCATATTTTCTCTTTTCCAGCATTTCCCTGAAGAGCTGACTCCAGGCTATTACCCTGTGAAAGTGAAATTGTAAAGGAGCCAATCCCAAACAAACCTTCACCAATCCCCAGTTGGCTCACTTTCCTCATCACTGTTGAAACCCAGGAGGGTCTTGAAGTGAGGTGTGACAATTTGAGAGGCAGAGTGAAGATCACAGAGGTGAGAAACCTATCACCTCTCTTTTCATATCCCGAGAAGCATATGGGCCAGACCTAGCATGCCCACGGATCTCAGATCTCGTGGCCAAGATAGCAGATGGATATGCACCACTGCAATGCCTCCTCCCCCAGGCCAGGTCAGCCATTTCAAAGGTGTCTTAGCTGAGAGTATTCACATCTGCCAGTCGCCTTGCACACTGTGAGCAGAAATAAGCATATTATTTCTGAGGAACTAGACTGAATGTATCCACAGGTGATGAGAATGAGAGAGAGGGCAAGAAGTGACTGTCTGGCTGTGGGGTCATGACTCTGGCTTCGGTGCCTGGAGTATAAATGGAGCTTATAAGATTTCATCTCTCTGATGCAAGTAATAAAGTTAGTGTTGGAGCAGTGTTGGGAAAGGAGGGATAGATTTCTAGGAACTGAGATATTAGGCATTATCTGCAGTAATTCTGCTTCTTAAATATCCCTGGATGCTCCCTTTGCATCATGGAATCAGGGCTTGCCAACTTTTGCAAAATGTGTCTAAAGAGCCAGAGTTAAGTCGATCATCAGATAGGGCTAAGAGGAGGCCTCTTCTATGTGCAATTTTCCTTTTCCATGGTCTGAAATCTGAAACGTCAACCACACATACAATGACAGAGTCCTAGAGTTGGTGGAGCCACAGGCTGGAAAATAGCCTGGGTCCCTGAAACACCATGTGGAGGAGAGTGCTTGCCAACCAGACACTCAAGGGGACTTCTATAGGAGCAAAACATAACCCGCCACCTTTTGTGAAAACAGTTTAATCTACTTTCACTATAAATTATCATTCCAAGATTTCTTTTCATTATACTCTTGGATTAATTCTACTCTGTTCTGGATATCATGTCTTTTTTTCACTTGGAAGTATTTATTGGAGTATTCATCATGTGTTTTTTAAAGAAAGGGTACGGAAGAAGTAAACTTTCTGAATAATTCATGTTAAAAAACTCCCTATTTTGCCCTTGACTAGATAGATTTTTCTGGATATAGAATTTTAGATTTAAAATTATTTTCCCTCCGAATTCTGAAAATAGTGCTGCATTGTCTTCTACCATCTAGTATTGCTAATGAGACATTTACAATAGAAAAAGTGGTAGACCATACCAACAAGAAATGTGTAAAAGACAAATACAAATACAAGCAGCAGATATACATATGAAAAAAATATATCACAAGTAATTGGGTATCAGACATTAAAGAGAAACCCCTTTTTCCCCTTTCATATTGACAAAGATTATAAAAATGCTGATACTTAGCATTGGTGCAGATTGGGGAAATAAGAATTTCCTGTTAAGGGGTATTTCCTGTTAATGGATGTGAAGTTGATATGAACTTTCTGGAAGACATGTTTGTAATTTTCAATGGTCAAAATCAGTTACTTTTACCTTTTAGATGAGATTGTTTTCTTCTTGTCTTGCTGGAAACTTTTAAGTTCTCTTTATCCTTGTAAACATTTCATGAAGATTTGTTTAGATGAAAAGTATTTTATATTTATCAGCTTAGCACTTACTAGCTCACTTTCATCATTTGCTCTGTGTTAGCCTCAGAGAAATAGTTCTTCTATTATTTCTCTCATTTTTTTGAAGAGACAAGGTCTTGTTATATTGCCCAGGCCAGCTGGCCTTGAGCTCCTGGGCCTTAGAGATTCTTTCAACTCAGCCTCCTGAGTAGCTAGACTACAGGTGTGCACCACTGCACCTGCCTTGAGATAATTATTAAAAATTATTTCTATCTTACTAGAGATGGACTCAAGTTAATAAAATATTTTAATTTTTCTATGTAATGTACTTGTAACATTTATTGTATGTAGGACTTACAGCCCCAAATCTTTAGCATTTGGTTGATTCCACTTAGCATTATCTCATCATTAAAATCTCTTACAAATTTATACTTTGAAGTTTTATTTAAGAATTTTTTATGAGTTAGAAACTCTTCATAGCTATTTTGTTGAAAATGTTCTAGGGGAACAGAATTATATTTTTTAATACCAACACATTATTTTATCTATAAAGGAAAACCCATTTTCCTTTATACATTATAGGTGTCTATATTTTACGACTATGATTTATCGAAGATTTATGTGTGTGATGGAAGACTGGTATAAATTATATAAAATTGATATAGACACTATAACAATGGTTACATGACATTTGCTATTATTTATAAAACAGACACATTATGGGGAAATCATGTATTGTTGGCAAGGAGATTATTTTACTCTTTAAAAATACTCATAGACTGATTGGTTGCATTAGCCTGTTGAAAAGTTTTCATTCAAGAGATGCCAAGATCTTTTTCCATGACCTCATATTGCTACCCATTCATTTTTCAGACACAGAGCCTTATTCATGCTGGGGATCACAGTCAAGTTGTAGGGTAGATTGATCTCATCACAGCAAAGCCATTACACTTCTTTTGGTCTTCTTTACACATTTACTCCATGCGTGCTTCAAAGCTGGGAAAAAAATATACTTACAGGCTGGAGAAACAAAGCAGCAGCAATTTCCTTGCCTTAGTCCTTGGCCCAGGATGAAGAAGAGCACATGATGTGGTGATTGGAGCCAGACCTACCCCTGGCCATGGGCACTGCAGCCGACCCAAACCTAATTAAGAAAGATCCTGAATAAACTTGGGTGAGAGCCAAAATCACTAGCCCTTTCAATCAATATTTTTGATATAAAAATTGGCATCTTGCTTGAATAAAAGGAGCACTGTTTCATGCTTTGGCAAAAAATATATATACATATCCTTTTACTCCTATTCTGACCTGCTGTTGGTAGATATTTGATTGATGTGTATCTGTGGTAACTTCTTTAAAAAGTTGACTTGCAATGTGAGATTTCAACCTCTCATTTGGACCAAGGGATGGATGCATGCAACGAGAATTAGAATAACAAGTCCTACCTTAAGCCCAGGCTGGCATAGATGTCAACCTTTTCCAAATAATTAAACAGGTTTCACTCATTCTCTTATTCTGGATTGAATTACTCCTGCTCATGTATAGTTTAGCTAAAATAACCTTTGAGGAACATTGATTTGATAAGGAAGAGGATAAGCATTCCAAGAAAAAAATGTACCACCAGAGTCTTAGAAGTCCTCTTCATGCATTGCTAATCGATCTTCTTACAACTTGAAATACTATTGCCTTCCAAGATGAATCCATCATTAATATCTACATGAGTACTCAGAAGATAGTGTATGTTGGAGTTCTTAGTACAGTGTGGCTCATGGCAAGTGTCTAAAAAATGATTATTTTATTATCTTTCAAGACACCATCTACTGACTTTAGAAATAATTCCTAGTTTTGATCCAGGGAGTTTACATGCAGACTATGAAATAGAGAAAGGAAAGAATAACATTTGACTCATTTTGGTGCCTTTGTTATGCTAAAGACTTAGCTTTCAATGAGGTGGAAAGGAGTAACAGATTAAGACACCTTACCTTTGAGAGACAGTCAGTGAAATATTTACTGATGAAATGATATGATTTCTGGGGTTTGCTTCAAAGTAATCTGGTGGGAGGGAGAATGTAGTGGGCAGGGGGATAGATGAAAAAACTGGCCATTAATTGATAATGTTTGAAGCTAGGTAACAAGGTGAATGTGGGTTCATTATACTATTCTCTCAAAATAACTGTATGTATATACAGTGTATATATGTATATTGTGTATATATGTATGTATATTCTACAGTGTAAAACATTTTTTCTGAGTGGGTGGATTAGAAATACATTTTTAAATAATAAATCACAGCTAGGTCCCTCCCTGTGAGTTGTCGTCTTTAGCCAAATAGAGTTGTCTTGCCCAAGGTAATTTCCTGCCCCACACCTCTACCCTAGTATCTTGTATCCAATGACTGGTTGGTGTAGGGAGGACATGGCCTGGCTTCCTGTGTCAATTTGAGATAGTCCTAAAGGATCATCTCAGTTGCACAGTTCCCCATGGAATTGACTAAGGCCTTTGCTATGATAACATCACAGTTCAACTACTCCCTCTTTCGAATTCTGTCCCTTAGTTGTATGTGGTCTCAGAAGCATGCTGGTAAATGTTTAACAGCCAGCTAGCTCTCTAGATACCTGATTTGTAGTGTTTGTCAATTTCCATAGTTTAAGTACTCCCACTGTGGTCAATTTCAAGCTACCACTGTGATGTCACTGAATGAGGAGATGGGAACAATTGGCTCTTATCACAGTGTAAGCCAGCTCCAGCTACCCCTTCCAATTTTCTCCAATGAAATTCCTAAATGCAGATCTCCATCTCAGTCTTTCTTTTTCAGGACAACCTGAACTAAATCAACACAAAACCACCAATTATTTTTTTATACTGTCAATGTTGGTGATTTGTTTATTAAAGAAACTAACATTCACAGGCAGAATGAAATGAAATTTGTCATCTCAAATGTTTCAGTGAAACATACACATCACACACAAACACACACACACACACACACACACACACACCCGAATGCATTATGACACCAAAAGACATGTCCCATTATAATTGCCTAGAATCATTTAAAATACAGATTCCTTTTAATTTGTCCAAAAATTACACCACTGGCTAGGGTGTTCTGAGAGAGCAGACTTCAAATATGTTGTTCTTACTGTTTTGAGACCAGGACAAATTGTAAGAATTCACCAGATGCTGTTCTTATTGCTAGTATTATAATTGTTATTATTGCTATAAATCAAAGTATACATTTAAGAGAGTCAAGTTTTCATCATAAGAACTTGGATTTTTAAATCAGAGTAAAAATATTACTATTTCTAAATAGTAATATTTGCTATCTGTGGAAAAAAAGAGCTGTTGGAATAAATAAATAATCAGAGGTTAGAGGTTGTTTTTTAAAGGGAAGAGAAAGGAGGAAAAACACACCACATTTAGGAATAAGGTGATGAAAAGGAAAATGGACATCTTATAGGGAGTGATACATGAAAGAACTGGAGAAGTAATAATTTTGCCCAAATGAGTGGCAGAAATATTCTACAATATACGGTCCATTTTTGTGGAAAGAAAAGTTACTTGGAAAGAGAGAACAAAATGTCCCATTGAGGAGAAAATGTTGGCCATGGAATAAATTTACTTTACCAGTATAAACACACTTAACTATCAACAGAGAATCAAAATAAGGTTCATGTTATGTTATTAGAGCCAACTAGTATATCAAACCAAAAGGTCCAATAATTTGGTTCTCATATTTTGGCAATCAAAATATGTTGAAAGGCAATGTGGCTAAATGTCCATGACACCATGGTTTCATGTTAAGACTAGGAATACGTCTATGCCATTTTCCTGTTATGCAGATGTATCCTTCTTACAAATATCCTGTGGAACCTTTCTCTTCTGCTTCCTTGAAGGCCATTTTCTAGAACAACATCTTCCATTTATCTATTGACCAACCAGATTCTCTTCTCTATACTTTTATACTCTTGCTTCTTCTGTAAAGGCAAAAATGTGTGTGTGCAGGCAAATAGAAGGGTGAAGGTACCTAACATTATAGTTCTCGTAGAAAATTCTCTTTCCCAACAGACCCAACCAAAGAGACATTTTTGGCTCTTAAATAGTTATCGAGACTCAATGATCCCCATTGAATTAAAATCATGGTCTTATTAACCTAGCATAAAGAGCTTTTTCTTATAAAAACTAGAAAATCTCATTATTCACAACTATTCTTCTAACCTATGCTCTTCCATATGACATAGACTCATACTATCAGCCCCGTGGTGGAATCTGGAGCCCTCCTGATGCACTCGGGAAGCATTCCACTTGGATTGTAGTTGTCCCCGTAAGTGTATGTTCAACACAGACTCTGACAGAAATAAGTCCTTTTTCTTGCACATTGGAATGTAATAAATTGCTCCAGGACTCTTGGATCTTGAGGAAAAGGGGGTAACGTCCTCCCTGCCCTCCCCTCCCCCTGTGCTAGGAGGGTAAGTAATTACTTTCCCATGTGAATTAGACTCAAGCTCTTCCATGGAAGTAATAATGGTGGACATTCCTGCTCATGAAGACACCCATCTAGGGACTTATAGCTCAAAAGTTAGGTGTGAAGGTGTGTGTGAAGATGCAGACCCAGAAAGGAAGGAGGGTGTTTATTGCATGCCTTGCAGAATACTTACCTGTCTCATTGTTCTCTTGCCCTCCTTTTTCCTTTATAAAACTCAAGGCATTCATGCATTTGGGACAATTAACTCGGAGCAATTTCATTTAAAGTCACATATTCAGGAGATATTTTTGTAGAAAGAAAAGTTACTTGGAAAGAGAGAACAAAATGTCCCATTGAGGAGAAAATGTTGGCCATGGAATGAATTTACTTTACCAGTATAAACACACTTCCTTTCTTTGCACATGTATGACATACATGTTCTTTGCACAAGTGATGCTGCACCAGTTTCATTGAGAAGAGTTGCAATTTAGTTTTCAAAATCCATCATTGGATGGGGCAACTGCATTTTTCAGAACCCACGTCACTAGCAGCACTCCTTACAACTCTTAGACATTCATAAGGAACTCTGTGACTGTGGTTCACTTTTAAACTGATGTATCTACTTGGGGTTATAATTTCCCCATAAAAAGCTTTCCGCACTGAACACCTTTTTCCTTTAACAGGCTTTGAGCATCAGGGAGCACTGCTGCATCCAACACTGGCGCTGTGGGTCAAGTTTCTATCTCAGCGCACAGCATGAAAGCTTGGGTCCATCTGTGTCACACAAAGCCAAACCTCTCTTGAAGTGATTTGTTTACAGTGTCATTTGATGGAGTGGAATGTTCTGCAACTCATTCAAACTGTTACAGAAGCATTGCTAAAAGGTCACCACTGCTCTTTAGAGTTTCCAAATCTGGGCACCATCTGGGAGCTTGTTAAAGATAAGGTTTACCATGGGCTTTTTCCACACCAACTAGACCCAATTAGCAAAGGGCTACTTTTCCAGAGAAGTTTGTGTTCACGTCCCGAGACAGATAGACAGAAAGACAGAAAATGCAAGTAAGTTACAATTAGTTGGTGAAAATCGTGCAAGCCCACTTTGACCCAATTCAGAATGTGTGTGCCAAGTGATAATACTATTTATTAGGCTTCAACGGGGATGTCAGTCTTGAAAAAGTTAGAGTTTGCTTTTAAAAGTTCTTCTTAAATCAATACATTCTTCAAGTGTGGTCTTGGGGGTCAGTTTTAAAGGAAATAGAATCTCACCATTTACTCAAAATCCAATATGAAAATGACAATTCATTCCTTAAAGTGATTAAGGATATGCGTACTAAACATTCACTCTGCACAGCACCAATATTCAAGTTGTTATAACTTTACAGTTTTAGTCTAGGCCTAAGATTGGCTTGTGCTTGTGTTCTACCCCCTTCTGAAACAAAACTCTTGAATTTTCCAAACCTCAAAAGCTCAGCTGTAAAACTGTACAAGACCAGCAAGAGGAAAAGGAAAGTTTCCTTCGAGGACATCTCTAGTTGCTGTTGGACAGTTCTGCTTTCTCCTTCAAAACATTAACTACGTCTTTTGACACTTGTCCATGGAAAACGTCCAAATGTGGCAAATGGTAGAAACAACAATTTCTTTATCCTCCTGCCTAGAACTTCCCATAATACAGATGAGTCCTAGCTGATCCTTTTATGGGTAGAACAAGGAGGGCAGGTATTGTCTACCACTTGCACCCACGTCTGCAGATGAAATAAATAAACACATACATTGATTACTGAATTAAAAATCAAAATTCTATTATTTGGTTAGAACCCCTGAAAGGGTCTGGACCAAAAGGACTGCACAGTAGCAGCTAAAACATAGGCTCATTGCCATAAAAAATATTCTAAGAAGTGTGTGTGTGTGTGTGTGTGTATTCGTAGCAGAATATTTGGGAGAGTAGAAACTTAAATCTGGAATCATGTTTTTATCTCTGCAGTCCCGAACTGGAGACATGAAAAACAGGACAGTATTTCCCTCGGTTCAATTAAACTGGTCTGGAAACCAAATTGTCCTTAGGAAGGGAGAGAAATCCATTTATATTCCCTCTGAGGCAAAGAGGGAGGTCTTTCTGGCAAAGTCTTTATGTTTCATTCAGGACCAGGAAACTTAATCTTCAAGTTCAAAGCTTGTCTCATCATAGAGCTCAGGGCGCGCTGATTTCATGTGCCGGGAATATTTCAGATGCAAGAGATCACCCATTTCATCAATGGCTTCCAAAACCTGCAATGAGATTGGTTTCCATCAGCTATCTTGAAATTCCTAAGTGGCTCTGTTTTGTAGAGCCTGGGATAATAGCAAGTCTCACAAAGACCCACTGTCTTATTTTGCCAGCTTCTTTGATTTTAAAGAAAAGGAGCAAGGTCCATATCATTAGGTTGTGGTTTATAAGTTCTAGAGAAATGTTAGATGCTAATTCATTTTATTTAATGGTCTAACTCACATTCGAATGTTTATTTTATTTGGGGAGTGTGTGGAGAGGGATAAAAACATCTGACCTATGTTTACCCTTAGGTTTTATTTTAAAATGTAATGACATTTTATTTTTTTTAAGTTTCTTTTAAAATGTATAGCTTCATAGAAGAAAAAGATAAGGTTGCAGAATGCATTTGAGGTTGTCTTCATGACACAGCAACCCAACCTGTCCAAGAGCAAAGTGGAATCTTGTGGGAGTTGATCAGCCTCATCTTCTCGATCCTCCCACACTATGCTCATCTCTGTGTCCTTAAAATTCACAAGGGACCAAGAACTCACCTGTTTCAACTCTCTTATTTTAAATAGGCAAATGTATCCCCAATTTTACACAAAAAAATTGAGATACAGAAAGTAAAAATGTCACTTTTACTTCTAGTCTATCACTAATTCTACAGTATTGGGCATGCCTTCTTAACCTTTCTGAGCCTGTTTTTTTTCCCACCTGTCAAATATGGCGGAAGATAATGTTAGGGTCTAATGCTTTGAAAGGGTAAAGTGGGGACTTTTGACGTTAGAATGAGTGACTAATGGGGCTTATGGACTTTTCTTTTTGGGAAGTCTTTCAAACTGACATCAGTTGATATATCCACCAACATGTTAAGAGTAATTCATTTCTCAGTAGTAGGATGGGTGTTAAAATGTTCTTCCCTATTTTTGTAAATTTCCTACATCAAATCTAAGTACTAAGAAAAAGTAACAAAAGTTATCTTTGAAATGACATCTATCTGGGGTAGTTTCTATCGATCTTTACTGCAGGTGGAAGATGGACTAGCTCAACAGTTTCCAAGTGCATATATGAGATGGTTCATAGGGGATGTGGGAGGAAAACATTAGGATTTCTATTCATTTTTATCTCAACCTCTTTAACTTCTATTTGTGCATCTGTTATATAACGTACATAGTATATTGGTAATGCATATATCATTTATAAATAGTTTATGTTAAAGTCCTATAATCAAAGACCACCCGGAATACACGTGTACACAGTGTTAGGTTTCGTCAGCTTGCTGTGGCGTGGGTCGGGGGGTGGCACAGGACATATCAGAAGAACCCTGGACATCTCAGTGACAGGAAGTCAGGGGGAGGGCCTTCTCATCGAGTTAGGGCTTGTGCCTGAGCTCACTCTAAGGAAGCAGGGACCAGTTCTGGGTCGGATGCTGTCAAGAAGCAGGAGCGATTCATTGGCTGACAATCTATTTGTAATTTTTCATCTGGAAGGCCGTAAGATGAAAGCAAGGCTGGAGTTGTCCTTGGTAAGGGAGCAGCTGTCACACACATTAGTCAGAAGAGGGAGATGTTAAGCCATTTGGTGTTTGTAGAGTGGCCTACTCTCTGTCTTGCTCCAAACAAGTGCATGTGTCTAATATTATTTTTAATATTTTGTGGGCCTTTATATTCACTTGCTCCCTTAATTCCCTGGGTGTTCAACAGGGCCATTTTTCACTTTCTCTTGTGTGTATTTTAAGGAATAGCTCAAAATTTTCTGTTGAGATGGGTGCGTGATCTCAAAAGTTTAGCTGCAGGAAACCAGGTATTCTGCAGCAACTAAGAACTTGCGAAGAAAATCACAAGGTCTGACGTCTACAGAATTGGGTACATGTGAGTACCTCAATGCTGCTCAGACCACGAAAAATGCAGATTCCTCCCTGCTGGCCATGTCTCCTGCCACTGCCAGGAGCTTGCTCCGTGGCCACGTCCTTCCGTCCCCTGCCCTGCAGAACTTTGTCTTCACTGTCCTCTTTCCTTCATGTGTGAACGTGCTCAAGTCTTCCCCATTTTCAAGGGTTTTCCTAAATCTACTTTTGATTTGACAGCCAAACTTCTCAAAAAAGTTGCCTACTCTTTTTTTGTCACCACTCATTCCATTTAAAAGAAACAATCTGTTAAAATTCCTGCTCTGTAAATATTATATATACTCATCTTAGAGAACCTGGGAAATAAAGAAAGGTATAAAGAACAGCCACTCATTTCACTTGTCGTCTCAAAACATAGTTAGCTCAGTTGTTAATGTGTTACTCAATACATTTTTATTGTGGACCTACTGTGTGCTGTACACTGGTCTAATGAAGTTCTGAGGCTAACATGGTGAAGAAGAAAGACACAGCCACTCTGTGCATGTGTGTGTATGATTCAAACTCAAATTATCCTCTTCACTCTTTTATTCTTTGTATTCTTATTTCTGTTCCCTGCATTCCTTTAATATCGCCCATTCTGAGAAACATCAAGCCCCTACTAATTGCTAATCCACGAGTTTCTTCTTATCTCTTACTGCATTTGAATTTTCTACAGTTTGGGGAGGGGCATTTTAGTTCTCTTCTTTCTCCTACTTGATATGTTCTCCTCTTTACTGTGTTTACACTACACTAAACTATCTCTTTTCTCACCGCTCTAGCTCCAGCTAAGTCCAGGTCCCCACCTGTGATTCCGACATCCACCCTGGGATCTAGGCAGTCTTGAGGAGTCTGCCTGGGGCCTGTTCACTCTCACTTGTATCTGGACAATCACATCCTCTACCATTGGTTCGAATGTGCTCTGAGTTCTCTCAACAACAGCAGCTCCTGCCTTGCATATTCTCTTAAGCTCTGGAATCTGATTTTCTCTTCCATAGATGGTCCATGGACACATAACCTCAACATGTCTAGACCTGGGCTCATTTGACTCCCCCATTCCAGTTGAAGATTTGCTCTTCCTTACTGTGTACCTCACCTCATTCAAAAGCTTTGCCATCCTATTCACAAGGGCTAAGCACCTCTAATTATCTCTTTCCACACATGCTCTGCACTCAGTTGTTTGCCAAACCTTGACAACTCCACCACACATTTGTAATGTGTGTCCCTAGATTCATCTCTTTTGTTTCCACTGCCATTAGCCTTGTCATCTCTTGTTTTGTTTAAATAGCTCCATTTTGGGTCCCTTCCTCTGGCCCTTTTCTTCTTCAATCCGTACATCACATTTATCTCGTAGTGATGTGATTATGTTGCTGTACTGGTCAGAAACCTTGAATCATGCTCTACAACTTTCATCAAAAAAGGCCTACCTCAAAGCTCACCTCCTGTATACATCTTCTCCGTTATAATAATTCATTCCCACCTTCATGCTCCTACAGTTTTCTATATTTCTTTTCCAAGATTAATTTATTCTGTCTGGTGTTATCATTAATTATTTATTAGTGGCTTCTCCTAGAATTTTTGCTTCATGGTTTGCTAGTAGTAGACACTCAATTGTGTTTGCAAAACTGTGTTGATATTATGAGACTCTTCCATGAACCCCAGACTGATTGAGATGGCCTAGTTCTCTGACATTACTCATTCACATAAAAATTAAAATCAAGGGACAATAAAATACAGTTTTAAAATAATTTCTATGTCACTTTGGCCTGGCTGATATAATGTAGATTGTCTTTGTTGTTGATTTTCTAACACATTGCTTAGTTGGGTCATAATTTATTATGGCAGATTTGGTGCCTATGAAAATGTCAGGACATAGGTGGTTAAGGCTAAAATAGCATTTTAGATCAACTTTTGCATTTCAGGACACGTAAACAGCACAACATTTAGCTACTCAGTCTTTTCTATGAAACCAAAGACTGACTGAAGTCTTAGCTTAATTGATTTTCTTTTCTGTCTACTGAGTGGATCACGTTGTTGGGCACTGCTGATGTTTTTCAGCAGTGAGTTTCATTAGTGTTGTTTTCCTAAACCACCCAAGAGAAACCCTGAGAACCCCAAGCTGTCTCATTAAAGAACTTGCTCAGCATCCAAAGCACCAGTACTGGATCCTGTTGGCCTGTGTTATACTTACCGTGTCTAACATCTCCCGGGTATGTGCCGCTGAAATACAAAACCGAGCCCGGGCTTCTGCGAGTGGGGTGGCTGGAAAGCCAACGACCACCACCCCGATTTTTTTCTGTAACATATGCCTTGCGAAAGCCCTTAGGGAAAAGCAAAGAAAAGGTGGTTAACTGAGAAAAGACAAAATTATCCTGCTGATAAAAGGAATATGGTTAATTGACTTTTTCTTTTTAAAATTTTTTACGATAGTAAGTAGAAAATATTCAATGGAAGTTATTAAACTTTTATCAAATGCAATTGACAAAGAAATGGGAAGTCAGTCACTGGATGCTGCTTATAGCTGAGTGTGAGGTATTATGGGCCTGACTCACTTATTAGGTAATTGTGAGTACTGAGTCTTTTATGTTGAGTGGAAAATGCTGATGTACATGTCTCTGGTGTAATAAGTCTGCATTGATGTAAAATCTTTCATCTGCAGGGGTCCAAGGTATAAAAACCAAACAGCTAATACAACGCAATTACATAAAGAAGGAATATATATTAAGAGTAAACCTGTATGTCTTAAGAACTTAATACCAATAATATGTGGAAATTCCAATAAGCCTATTTTTAGTGACCATAATTTGAAGACCAGCATCAGAGTGTTTGCAGTATCCAACCCCAAGCCAATATTCCCACTCCGGGGCTGAAGATTATATTTTCCATCAAATCATAGACGAGAAATAGCAAGAGTCTCCTCATATGTATTTTTTTAATGTTTGAATGAACATACCCGTATGCACAGGGATAATAAACCCATTGACTGGGTTAAAAGGGAATGGGGCAGGGCGGAGATAGGAAAGTGTGCATGCACCAAGAATCTGGTGGGTAGATGCAGCCTACAGGATATAAGTCAGAGAACTCTGAAGTTCTTTGATGCCGGGAAAAACCTTTATAAGCTATGTTCCCTTTCCTTCATCCTTCTAGCCTCTTTCTTTTCCAGAGCTAATCTCAGTGATGATTCTAGAATATGAAGCTCAAAGTCTGTAAATTTCTTGTGCTGAGAACCAAGGACAGATAAAAAAAAGTATATCCTCCCAAGTGACTCTTTTCCCATTTGGGCTCTGTTACCCTTCGCAGGAAACCTTAATGACTGGGTGGCTCTACCCATAAAGTGAGGTAAAAACCTCAGATCTGTTCTTAGCATTAAGTGGTTGCTGGTGTATTGTTTTAGGCTGGAAGCTGACTGCACCAGGGAAACCTTCCTGTCATAACTCAGGAAGAATTCTTGAACCAGACGCTGAGAGTGAGCCTGCTCGTCCATTCATCCGCTGTGCTGTCTAGCAGTCTGCCTTTCGGTTGCTTCAGGCAGAACGTAGATTATCAAATAAAGCAACGGAGACTGGGAGACCTACAGGACTCACAGCCTGTCTGGCCCCCTGGCTTGGGCAAGGCAAGATTTGCCCTTTGATTTCCACTGGGAAGGTTGTAAGGAGATGAAGCTTTCTAGCTGAGAAAGCTTGAAAACAGAGGCTGTTCTTTCTCTTTCTTGATCACCCTATGGAAGGCTGCCCACGGAACTGCACAGAATGAGAGCTCCTAATTGTCTGAGAAACAAGTCAAGTGCTTTTATTGCTGGAGTACAAACCACCTGACCCATGATCTCAGGCCAGTTTTCGGGATTCCCAGAAGACCGCTTTCACTGTCTGCATGTTTCTCTTTGTACCAAAGGAAGCAAGTTTTGCCAAAGAATGTAGAGCAAAATATATGACTGTGTTGATTCATTAGGCTAATCTGGGGCCTCCCTGGAGCACTTTTGAGTTGAAAACTTACATTACTAAAGCTAATGTCTTTAAGTTAATGTATTTGGTTGCACTGAACATTTTTATATAATGAGCCTCTGTGTTTGCACTTCCCAAAGCAAATTCAAGCTGGCATAGGCTAAAAGAAACTAAATGATGTGAAATAATAATAAGAATAATCAAATAATTAGTATTACATGCAGCATCACTACATTTTGTGTACCACCATCTTCCAAATGTATGAAGAGGACAGTGGAAGGAAAATGCAAACCCTGTATCAAGTGCTAAATACAATATATTCCTGATTATTTAAGTGCATATTTTACAGATGAAATCATATTATACCGAACTCTATAGAGAAGTCCAGTGGTACAGTTGTAACAGGACCTTGTTCAAAAGGATAACTGGCTGGAGATTATATTTTTATTCTGCATAGGTGGAAATGTGGAGAAATCACAGTTCTTTAACAAGATCAAAGTTTTTAAATGAACAAATGAAAGAAGTGCTTCCACACTGGCTTATACAATTAACTCCCTGTTTCAAAAGCTTCTCTACATATGAACTTTCCATGGAAGAAATATCATACAAGGAAACAAAGCCAGGCAGCAGGGTAAACTCTTGCCAGCAACTCCTGCCAGCAATAGATGATATTACCTTTTGTAACTAACCTGTTCTCAGTTTCCTTAGGCAATCCAAACAATGAGATTTTTTTTCTATCATAGTGATCGATGCATTTTGAATCACCAAAGATGACATGAAAGAGAGTTAAATTTATACTCTGTATTGCTTTAATGAGTTGTGTATTTTTTTTTCCTATGGACTAAAGCTTGAGAGATTGTGTTCAAAAGAGCTCTGGTTCAGGAGGCGAGTGGAACTGGCTTTGAATTCTGGGCTCTGCTGCCTATAACCTGTGTGAGTCTTAGAAAATAGTTTGACCTTTTTGACTCTCAGCATCCTAATTTATAAACTAGAGATAGGCATCCCACTATCCATGGGTAGTCACTGAGGTCTAATAGCCTTACTTAGCCTATAGTCAGTATTCTGCGATGTTGGCTCCTCCTAAAAACAACCTTAAATTGAAAGGAACAGTTTGATTTATTTTCCAGTATTCAGTATAGGAATATTGATGGAAAGTATAGTAGGATTTTACCTATTATTTTCCTGGAAGTCCTATTTTTATTAATGTAACCAAGATTGTAATAACTATCTTAAGGAGCCATGCAACTATGGGGACAGAACCTTGCACTCACTTGAAACTAATAATAATCATCATTGCAGCAGAGTGGTAGTAATACTAATAGCTACCACTGATTGAATGCTTATGGTATTCCAAGTACTACTTTAAGTGCTTTCTACACGTTATGAATATGATTAATAGTCACAGCTAACACTGAATAGTTCCTATATAAGAGGCAATATGCCAAAAGCTGTATGGATCTTATCTTGTTTAATCTTCACAATGACTTTATGAAGCAGATGCTGTTATATCCCATTTTATAAATGAGAAAACTGGGACTTCAGGAGGTTGGGTAACTTGTCTAAGGTACCCCAGCTAGGAATAGGCAGAGTCAAAATTCTTTTTGATGCCAAACTTCCTCACTCCACTGTACAGCATAACCTGTGCATGAAGCATATTGTACAATTGAATTCTTGAATTTAAATGCATTTATTTTTACTATGCATTGACTCTTCTTATTGAGTTGTTTCATTTTTTCCGACCTGTTGAGATTCTAATTCCAGCTTCCATCATTAAAATTGGAAGTATCTGGTACGCTCCCTAACTGCCACTGGACTACTTCCGCATTGTGCACGTTACACCCTGGACAAGTTTAGTTTTGTTGCCTTCTTTTGAGTGAATGATGAAATATTAGATAGACATGAGCTAAGTTTGGAATTTTTCTTCCAGAACACATCATTTACCCAACCATTGAATAAATGTGGCTTTTTTTGGTGTGTGTATGTGTGTCTTCCAAAATCAGATGGTAATAGGTTTTGGATGATCTGCTACTTGGAATCACCATTGTCCACCCTTCCTACCATTAGCACAGAGTGGTATGGGTGTAACATTTCTGTAGCACACTATCTCCCTGAACACTCCATGCACTATTTACTCAACCCAGAGCCGTGAACAAAGGACCAATTGGTGGTAATGGTGTGGCATGCTAAAAAAAAATCCCTCATGTGTATGTTTTAACTGGTTGTTATTTTGCTGTGGTGAAATGACACAAGACCATCAGTCTTTTTGGAATTTATAACTCAGTCTTACCCTCTATGAGTTTCAACTACCAGACCCCAAACCTCTCTTATTGTTATTTTTCTATTCTTCAAATACTCTGCCAATCTATTCAGAGAGTAAAACACAAAGTTCCAGTGATGGGTTATGTTGGAGGGGAGTTGGAACCTCTAGAATCTGATAAATGTTATGTAGAGTATTAATTCCCCTCATGTACTTGATCAGTGACACAAACATTTTACCTTCAGGGATGATTTTACAATAGTTAACTTCCTTGTAATAACAGAGGTCATGGGTCTCTAGCAGGTTGGAGAATGGCTCATGTATAAAATTGTCCATGCCATACTGAGAAAAATTAATGTTTTCCTCTTAATGTACTGGCTGATAATGTTCAATTTCAGAGGTGCAATCAATGGAAAACAATCCATAGTAGAGGCATAAAAACTGAGCATGAGATTTGAAGTGAGCCTAGGCTTGGGTTTTTTATGTCTTAGTTTTACCACTGTTTGACTTTTGGCAAGTTGTTTAGCTATTCTCAGCCTCAGCTTCCCCACACTTAAAATGAGGATGCCCTCTTCTGGGGATGGCCAGAATTCAAGGGGAGAAAGCATAGGGACTGATAACATTGTTTTTATGGTAATATTGAGAGAGTCTTCAGAAGTTCTCTCTGAGAAAGGTCTTAGGCCAGAAGGAAGTTCAGGATCATCCTTAAATTGCAGTTGAGGTTGAGGGAGATAGGTGATTTCACTGAATTCACAGAGTTTCCATTTAGGGAGAGAGGCAGGTCTTAGCACCTGGTTCCCTTCCTATAAGACCCATGGGAGGGCTGATGAACTGGCAGGTGGCTTCTGAGAAG
The DNA here is from genome assembly GCF_040939455.1 of Microcebus murinus. Lineage (NCBI taxonomy): Eukaryota > Metazoa > Chordata > Mammalia > Primates > Cheirogaleidae > Microcebus > Microcebus murinus. The sequence goes on from NC_134119.1 coordinate 18,482,123, forward strand.
CTATACAAGTGAATTCCGAAGTTGATCACTCCATTCCACATGCATAAGCTGATGCCTGTGCCAACAAGCCTCATAGTGTTACCATCTTAGGTCCCTTGGGGATTTTAGATGTGATACTGAGAGTCCTTGCATACTTACGCTACTTTGCTAGGCATGTACAGGAGCACAGGAACGACAGGAGAACTCTCGTTGCCATAGATAATGAATCCCATTTTCTGCAGTCTCTGTCTGAAGTATCTTGTGTTTTTTGCAAGTTGCCGTACTCTTTGCAATCCTGACAAGAGACAGGCATGGAATCTATTAATTCCCATTAGGAAGAGGGAAGCAAAAGTCAGGTCAACTTGGCAAGTGTTTCTAAGTCTTTCTGCAGGCCTGCATCACTTGCGGGGGGGGGGACCAAAGTAGGGAGGGGAAATATCTCCTGGGGAGCAGGTGTGGGGACTGATGTTCAGGACTCTGCCTTGAGCCTGGAAGGCAGGAGTTGAAGGAGGATGGTGCTACTAGGTACTGCAAGCAGCTAAAGCTGGGCTAGACTGCGGGGCTGGTGAGAGGCAGGGGAGGTACCTAGGATGTGTGGACTCTGTGCTTCAAAAAATGTTAACTCAGGAGAAGGGAGTGTGACAAGAAGTAATATAAACATACATTACACATCAGTTGTTGGTAGATGCTTTTTAGCCAAGCTGAGCTGGCCCATTAAATTGCTTCTCATCTAAGTCTCTAATCAAAGGATCCTTCATCCAACCTGAATGTGAAGGAGTAGCACATCCCTGGACAAAGATAGGTCCCGCTGAGACCAGGCTGTTTTGTGAGGCATTTGCAGTGGTAGAGTAATAGAGAGGAGGGTCTTCTGCTTTCCCCAGCCAGAAAAAAGAACAGCGTTGGCTCAAAACAGAAGGATAAGCGAGGTACATGTGTCGGTATCAAGGTTATTGATACTTCAGCTAAAAAGCATCTCCTCTGTTCTGCATGGGTTCCAGTGCAGAGATCATACACATGAGTTGACAAAGGGAATTCAAGAACAGAAAGAGTTCAGTCCTGAAGATGCCTGTCTACTCCAGTCCTGCCTCTGAATAGGTAGGTAAGTAAACCAGCCAAAACTAGATAGTGTTTGCTCAATAAGAGTGAAGAGGATTAAACACTTAAGTCCCCTGGAAATTAGCCCAAAGTTCTCAGGATCTATATCCAGCAGGAATGCGTTGTTGTAGTCTTCCTAGTTGTCTTCACCTGACCCCCATTCTGACTGGTTGAATGTTCATTCAAACTGGTCAGACATCCTGCTCTAGAGGTTACTCAATATTTTAATCATTGCTCATGCATGTTTGTCATTCTCCAAATGGAAAAAAGGTACAATTATCAGCAAACATGTCAGTCATGGTCATCTGGTACTTTTCTAGAGAAATGCCCCCAGATTGTGCCTTTACAAAGGCTTGAGCAGTGGGAATCTGCTCAGCATCCTTCCTCTAGGGGACCATGATGTTTGGGTAGGGTTGGCCCTGCCTTTCCTCTTTACTACCAGGGTAGCATGAGACCTGAGCTTGATCAATTGGGATGCTCCATCCCTGGGTTATCAGTTTGATGGTGGTACACAACCTGGTCCTATTAGGCCAGGTAATGGATGGTGGCCATCTCTTCTCCTTGAGATCAATACAACTCTCATCTCTGCCTGCTGTTTGGTTTATAACTCTACCAATTTGTTTTCTAGTAGAGGCAGTTGAGAAGTTGAAGGCTGGGCAAGCTTTTGACAGTCTCTTATTGTGAGGGGTTGGAGCCTAGGGCCCCCTTCACTTTGGGTGGAGGCTGCACCCAAGGAGTAAGGGTGAACCAGAATGAGAGAGGCCCCCAAAGGGCGCTTTCTTTATCTAGTCATCTGATATTTTCCCACTAGGCTCTATCACTTTCCAAATACTTTATATCTTCCTTTAAGAGTTTTCCTTTGCTCATCGGGCCCAAACGGACTTAACCTCTGTGACATCTTAATATAGTATATGTGGAAGGATGGAGATTTAGTTGAGTGGAATGGCAGCCAAGGAACAGGATATTAAATGCCCCAACTATCCATGCTTGTTTTCTCTTGCTATCCTTCACCCAACCCAAGTTTCAAGGAAGATCCCTCTGTAACTCTGCCAGCTCTCAGCAAGAAGGTCATGATGGGGAAGGATCTGTCTCATTGTTCCTTCTCAGAGAAATTGACCTCTCAACCCCATTCTCCTGGCCACAGCCTATGGATGGAGGATGCCCTTGACCCAAGGGCAGTCCATCTTTGTGTTGGCCAAGGAGCCATCAATTGGTCTATCATATGAACTTTGACGCAAAGATGATAAATACGAACTAAACCAATCAGATATTCTTGCTATAACAGTGTGGATGTGAAAAATTTAGAGAGAATTAACAGTTGATAGTAAGAGAAGAAATTGAAAGACATAGAAAAGCTTATTAGCAGAATCTATGAAACAGAGTTAGCCACTGGTCGTTAGAAACTATGGCAACCTAGGAAGAAGAAAGGTGGAACCTGAAAGGTTAGTTAGTAGCAGCAGAAAGCATAAGATATTAACACAGAGAAGAGCTCATATTCTAGTGGGGGATGCAGACATTAATCAAATCATCACACAAATGGATATAAAATTGCAACTCTGATGGACACTGCAAAGAAATGTTATGTGGTGTTATGAAAGCTCACATATAGGGAGATTGGACCAATCTCCCAAATCTGAGAAAGTCAACAAATGATGAGTAAACAAAGATCTGAAGGACAAGAAAGTATTAACCAGGCACAAAGCTAGAGGAGTGTATTCCAGGCTTAGGAAACCGGTACAATGGTCTTGTGGTTTGTAGAACAGAGTAGTTGTGAACCAGGCAAGATGTGGTTGAGTGTGGAACCAAATTAGGCTGGAAAGATGGGTAGATTGTAAAAAAAAAAAAAAAAAAAAAAAGGCAGAGGAGGGCAAGACTAAAGAGATTGAAGAATCTAACATTTAGGTTTGGGAAGAGGAAGATGAACCTAAAAGGGAGACAAAATAGGATCAACTAAACAGGGAGAAGATAAACCAGGAGATGGAATAGTGTTCATTGGATATATCAACATGAAAGTCATTGATAACCTTTATTTGGGGCCCTTGGCTGGGAATTTGTTTCTAAAGAAACAGGTAGTTCCAAGTATGATTTTCTTTAATTCATATATCCTTTCCCCACCTACCTCTTTTCCCCCCAAAGAAAGCACCCCCCTCACTTCTAGATTTGCAACATGAATACAAGTAAGGGATCCAGAGAGATATAGAAACATCTGTATAATTTTTTTTTTTTTTTTTTTGCATAGACACAGCCTCCTTGGTGCTTTAAAAAAAAAGCCCTGGGTTTTTTTTTATTTTTTATTTATTTTTTTACGTGTTTGTTTGTAGGTGTTCCTTAGAAACTTGTATTTGTACAGAAAGTAGTATATTGGAAATGCAGAACTAGAAATTAGGAAGGAGAATATTTGTTCTCCTTTCAAAACAAAATTCATCCATACATTGAAATTGTGTGTTTAGAGAGATAACAACAGAAGGAGTAGAGGGAGATTATGTAGAGAAGGAAAAGAAAGGGAGGCAATGATAAGGCTTATTTTAAAGGTGATTGAAATGAAAGCACAGAGATGCATCCCAGCCACCAAAATGTGTTCCATATGGCCTGTCCCCCTGCGCATTCGGCCCCCTTGTTGATCGTTAGCTGCACAACGAACAGATGACTTCATCAGGCTGAGCCTCATGATTCCTACATGTTTCTCCTCGAAGTCTAGAAGGATTTCCTGGCCTGGAAGTGCATGAATGACTTAAATTGCTTTTCCCAATGGCATTATCTTTGCACTTTCCTATAATGACTCATCTATCATTGGGCTTCCCAGCTACTTAATTGGCTCCGTCTGTCCCTACTGCCTCGATTAACCCAAGAAACTGGATCATCAGCTCATGTCACCACTTCATTGCTTCTAGATCTTCAGAGGTTTGACCAAACAGATTGTACTACCAATTCCAGGGGTATCTGATGCCTAAGAACGGAATGTGTTATTCTTGCCCTGTCTTTCCTATCTTTGAACCCTTTAACGCAGCATGGCTGACAAGCCATTATGACACACTTTGTGGTCACCATGTTTTCTCGTATAGGTCACTATAAATGCCTTTGAGGTCTTGTGAGTTTGCCAAGATACAGCTCCTTTCAATTACTCTATTGCTCACTCTTTAAAATTGGAAACATTCTCATACCCTTGGAGGGCCTGGGGGCAGAGGGGAATTTGTACATATAAAACACTACTCATCTAAACAGGATGTGAGTGATTTTATTAATTATGTTGTGCTTGGAGATCCTTGCTTGAAGTCGAAGGAATACTTGGCATGTGTCTTTTTGTGTAGGGACAGCCATGCTGGGACAGCACTGGGGCCTTTTGGAGATGGGGCACTGCAGCCACATTCCCCTTGAAACACTCAAATTCTCTGATTAAATAGTTTCTGATCCATCTTCCACATATTACCTAGAAGACAGGGAAGATCCCTGCTCAGATAAATAAATAAATGAATGAGACAATCTCTTATGTTGGCTTCTGGAGAGTTTGCATAAAGTGTTTCTTTTGTCATATTCTGAGTTCTCTGAGAAGGCCATTGAGTGGAAGAGGAATAGGCTTTGGAGTTAAATGGACAAGGAATCAAACTCCACCTGGACAGTTTATAACCTTAAAATCTCAGTTTTATCTGTAAAAGGAAGATAAGCTCACTTCACAGGGAAACTGGGATAAATAAAAAGGTTAATGCAGGAAAAAGGCTCGGTGTTGGATCTGGCATCCAGTGGGTTCTTGAAAGGTTAATTACCTTTTTCCATAGGGCAGTAGTTTTCAGCCTCAGTGGCACTTCAGAATCATCTGGAAGGCTTGGCAAAATCCCATGTTCAGGCTGCACCCCAGACCAATTAAACCAGGATCTCTGGGGACAGGGCCTGTCAGGAGTTTTGGTTTTCATAAGGTGTAGCCAAGCAGATGTGGAAACAGCCACCACGTCCAGTCCCCTGCGTTAGATGCCTGATTGTGTCCTGTCTGAGCTATGCTCCTTGGTTGTTTATGGAAGATCAAAGATGGGGATCTATGGTAGCCTCATGTTTGGCATGAATACCTCCCAGCAGTTCCTGCATGCTCAGGTTTTCAGAGAATCTCTTTTGTGGGGGTGACCTGCTCCCTTGACATCTACCTGCTCCACAGTGTTTACTCATCTTGAGATGAACCCCACTGCCAACCTCACCCCTCTCATGAGGGTGAATAAGATCCAGGGTGAACCTATCCCAGCAGACGACCTGTATGTTGCCGTTCCAGCCATTCAGGTTTCTAGCTCTGCTGGCTTGAGAGATGGCTAGGTTAACGGAGGCCACGGATACTTTAACCTTCCCTCCAATGCTGTTAAAACAAAACCAGCTGGGGCAGGGGAAGGAAAACAAATAAAACACAAAGCCTCTTACTACAAAGCTTTGCAGTCCCCTAATAAAAACAATGGTCTGTGGCGTTTCCAAAAATACGTTTGGGACACAACTCAGTCTCCCAGAAGGCCAGAAGGAATTATGGACAGTGGAAACTACCAGAATGACCTGTCTTAAAGGATGAAAAATTTCTTCTCTATTGAACCATCAGCAAGCAAAGAAAATGAGAAAGGTATTTCCCCCTGTAAGACTAAGCAAAAGAGAAGAATTTGATGAGCTCGTGGGCTGAAACCAACGCCACTGTCCATTTTCTGCAGACTTTGCAAGCTCACTTTCTTACGGAGGAAACACAAACGTGCCCAGATGCCACAGGATGACTTGTTTTACTTCTCAGGCTTGAAAATATACATGCAGAAATATATACTGCTCACTCCTTAAATTATTTAGTACACTACCACTTTGTCTAAAATACAGAGTAGATGAGTACAAACATGCTCCTAGGCAGTATTGCTTGGAAAATTGGTCCTTGTCTTTCAAGATGGGAAGTCTCTTTCCATTATACAGTTCTTATAATGTAAGAAGTTGATATTTCTGAAAAATTAACCCAGGGGAAATTGATATTAAAGCATGCCTGCAGTGGTCTGAGAATGCCAAATTCCCCTGGCCTCTCCCCACTTCTCTGCCTGCCCGCTTACCCTGGGCTTCTCCCGCTGGCTTGGTGAGGGGGCGGGGGCATTGGAGAGACAGACCTTGGGGTAAAGTTTCAACGTGGCAGCAGGAGCCCAGCGTCTGTTATTTTAAGCACTGGACACCACACAGGACATTTTGTTTCCAGCACACTCAGGGGCAGAGAGATCTCAGGAAAGATCAAGAGGCTACAGAGCGGCGAGAATCATAAGAATCACATTAGCACTGACAAACTTCCCAGTGGGGTGCAGAGAACAGCGTTTGGAGTGGTTTGCTAAGACTAACGCACATTTTTTTGTATCAGGCACTGAAGCTCTCCCTTTTGATGTCCGGATTCCAAGGTTACAGCATGTTTTATAGTCACATACACGTGTTCCGAGGGCTCTCCAGGCCACTCAGTTGAACCCCTGTGGAATGTGCGCAGGGACAGGCTGGACATGAGGGCTGCGTGGCCATCTGCCACAGCTCTGGAAGATACCCTGTCTCCACCCCCCACCCCCCAGCTGCCCAGATACACCTTTAGGGATTTAATCCCCAAGGAAGAGTGATAACGGACATCTCTTACATACCTGCTATGGGCCAGGAACTGGTTTTTTGGGCCTCCTTCACAGATGAGGAAACTGAGGCTTGGAGGTTATAAATGAGATACTCAGCTGACCCAGAAATAGGATGCGCTTAGGACACTATCAAAGTCTGCTCTTTGGAGAATCTGGTAAACTCATTCACGATGAGGCATGAATTCCACGATTCATGGAGTCATACATTTCCCAAATAAAAAGCACTCACTATGCACAGGAGGCAGGCCAGCTGCTAAGGTGGGTCTAGAAGATGGAAAAACTCTGAGACCGTTTGGAAAGAAATGATCTAACAGGAGACACGGCAGCTATCAAATGACACACAATCATAAATAAGTGCCATAAAATAGATATATTCACGTAGTACTGCTTCATGAATACTTAATGAATGAATGATAAGATTTGATGTTAACTTGCATACAAGTGGAAAGCAGTGTCATAGCAAGTCACTAATTATGGGATTTTACACATAAAATGAGGTAATTTGGGAAGCTAGGGGCTTTCTGGGAACCCTCGCAAATCAGTGATATTCAAGCAGGGAAACACACCAGAGTCTTCTGGAAATCTTTTTTTTTTCTCCCCTCCCCTCCCCTCCCCTCCTCTCCTCTGCTCTCCTCTCCCCTCCTCTCCCCTCCTCTCCCCTCCTCTCCCCTCCTCTCCTCTCCTCTCCTCTCCTCTCCCCTCCCCTCCCCTCCCCTCTCTCCTCCTCTCCCCTCCTCTCCTCTCCCCTCCTCTCCTCTCCTCTCCCCTCCTTTCCCCTCCCCTCCCCTCCCCTCCCCTCCTCTCCTCCTCTTTTTTTTTGGAATACCCACAGCAGGCTTCCTTCTGCAGAGATTCTGTTCCAGAAGGATTGGGTTGGACCTTTCAGAAAAACACACTGGGTAACTGTGGTGTGAATTCCCAGTTAAGAACCACTACTAAAAGTAATAGATTATATTGTTTGTTGTTTCTTTAAAAATAATGAATGATCCTAACTGAAGATGCCAGAGAACAATTCAAAGACTTTTTTGTGCTCAGTCAATGGCTCTGTGTGTCAGTTTCCATGTGCCCCTTTTTCTATGCAGATAAGTAAGTCACTTAGCATCTCAGAGCTTCAACTTGCTGATCTGTTCCATGCGGATGCTAGGAATGGCCACTTCACCTTTTTCCCAGGACTTTTGGGAGGATGATTAATTCAGCACCTACTTAACTTTGTACCTATTATGTACAGGTGGCTGTTGTTTTCAGCAGAGGATTAAAAGATCAGTGTATCCATTATTTTCAAGAGGCTTATAAACTAAAAAAATAATATCACTATAATGGAAGGTAGACAATCAAGTGCCCCAGGAAGAAAGTGCTCTGGGAATTTGAAGCAAAGACCTAGAGGGGCAAGTTAACATTTTGTGCATGTAAGTTTGGTGAAGGTTAGGGGAGAAGCGGGTGAGTCACTTGCCTAGAATGTTTGGATTACTGTCATGGGAAGGATTAGTGGGGTCAGACTGTTGGGAGATACAGATGCCACCTTGAGAATCAGAAGTTTCGGTGGGTAGCGGGAAGCCCTTGCAGGGTTGGAAGCAGAAAATGACATGAATTGAGGGAGTTAGAAAGACAAAGCTGGTGGCATACAGTGCATGGATTGAGGATTGCGATTAGGGGTGGGGTGGGATTAGGATGAGGGTGGCGAGAGGTTAGGAGGCCAAAGTGGCAATGAATGTCCAAAGTGGGTGAGAATAAGCGTGTCAACAACTGTTCCTATTTGTGGCAAGCACCTGGGCAGACTAAACAGGCTAATGGGGTCCCTTGAAAGGTCTCTGAGAAATCATGTAAATGAAGATGGCCACTAGGAGGCAGCTAACTATGTAATTAAAACTTCTGCTAGCAAGGGATGCTCCGAAGGAGCCTCAGGAGGGGGTGTGGGGGAAAATGGATGGAGAGCGCCCCCCACCTTGGTGTTGCCCCTACGACCACAATAGCATCATGGCCAAGTGCTCAAGGAGTGTGAACTCAATTTCCTGCGTTCAAAATCCACTTTACCACCTTGGGCAAGGTACTTTCTCTTTCTGTAACTTGGGTTCTTCACCTGTTAAATGGGAATAATGACAATGATAATAATAATGGCCATTTCATAATGTTATGAGGATTAACTATTAAGCACTTGTAAAGTATCTGGCACACAATGAATTCAATGTTGTAAAATGCATAAAATATATATGTTTTATATAATGGACTTTCATGTACATTTCATCTGAAAATATTCTATGGTTCAAAAATATTGGAAACCATTAATTCGAAGCAAAGAGTGGATGGGCCAACTTGGATCTGCTCTCCATAGCTGGGCCTCTGTGGTCAAGGTAACTGGCCTGTGGCACCTACAGCCCATCTGGCTGTCCCTGTGTCCTCCTCAGTCTTTTTGGTGCCTGGGATGCATCCTCTGATATGTTCCCATTTCTCAGAATTAAGTGTTGCTCAGAATAACTTTCATTTTTTGGGGCTCAAGTTGAAGCAGCTGATCACAGAGAATCTAACTACATCAAGTCTTCCTATCTTACCAAGGGCCCAACACTTTAGAAACGTTAGCCAGTAGTTAAGACATAATCACGTGAGCTCTTAGGAGGGACTCAGTGCTTCCTGAAAAAAGAGGTTCAAAGAGAGAGGTGTCTTTGATGTGAGGGAGACTCTCCATTGCTGGCTTGAGGATGGAAGAGACCTCCAGGAGCTGAGACGGGTGAGGGAACAGGACCTCAGTCCTACACCCCAAAGAACTGGATTCTGTCACATGAGCATGGAAGGGGAGCTCCAGCTCCAGATGAGACAGCAGATGCTGACACCTAGACTTCAGCCCTATGAAAACTTGAGCAGAGAACACGCTGTGCCCAGACTCCTGACCCGAGGAAAGCGAGAAAATTGACAGGCATTATTTTAAACCACTAAGTTTGTGGTAATTTGTTATGCAGAAAGAAAACTAATACATTTTCTCTAGCCCAAACACATGCATGCTGGGCTTCCTTAGGCACAAATCCACCTGCTTAATCCTCCCCAGCTGTGGGATGGGCTGTGTGCTGGCCAAAACAAAGGCCAGTGTGGCACACCAGCACCCCTCCGCCTGCAAGATGCTACAGATGCACTAATGTCCTTTCCTTCCCCAGGTGTACTGGACCGAACCGACATGGAATTCCATGTGTTACACCACAATTCCCTCATCTCAGAGTCCATCCACACAGAGGAAGCAAATGTGGACAGAATGCTTGGGTTGGATCTTGGTGTAACAGGATATCTTATTTGTAGGGCAGCTGGAAGGAAGTGGCCACACTATCCTTTTGCCTCAGTGCCATCTAAAAGACAAACAGATCCTCTTTACACTCCTGCTAGGGAAATTTTTAAGGACTCAAATCAACTGCAGCATTTACTGAACTGTCCTAAAATTTTACCCTTGGCAAACTCTTCGGGTGAAGTAAACGAGGGGCAGAAGGTTCCAGAACAGTTTGCTGGCCCTTTCTGCACAATCAGGCAAACGTCCCCTTCCAGCTAGAGTTCAGCTTGCTGGCTAATTTTGCACTTATTGGACGAACCTAAGTTGTCATACGTGTAGGTAATCAGCAATAGGGCAGAGAGGCAATGCCTGTCACCTTGACTGCTAACCCTGACCTTAGGTCCACACACACGGAAAGACCAGGTAGAAGTTTTTTACCCCCCAGCACAGGTGATTAATCATGGACCAAGGCAGGCCCTCAGTTGAAAGCCAGTGGAGCGTAGCGCCGACATCTGTTTTGTATTAGCTATTGCCGAAATGCCAGTGGCCTGAAACCACTTAGAAAAGGCAGCTCTCCATGCCCTCGGCCTTTCAGTGTCTCCAGCTGGCAACCAAGTGGCAAATACATTTAGGAAGCAGCAGCTCGTTTCTCCTTCGACAATGCCAATGGCCTTTGATGCCAGGAACTCAAGACGGTGCCTTTTGGGTGAAAATCTCTGCTCTCTTGCATTCATCAAAGGACCTCAGAGGGACAGAACTAACAACATATCCTGGCTAAGTTTGATGGGGAGGGAGAGAAAATTGTAGGAGGCCAGTTTTGTATTCACTGACACTGAGAAACGTGAAAAGAACTGAGTGTTGAATTATCACGGTTTTATCACCCCCATCACAGTCCTTTCTTTTCACTATTTCTCCCTCAGAGAAGAGACAGATTTCCCAGGCAACCGTAGACCTCAGCGATAACAGCCAAAGCAAGATAAGCTTGATGATGTGTTTGGATAAACATACCTGCAGCTTCAAGTAGCTTGTAGTGAAGAAAAGCAACATCTTACATGAGAAGTTTGTGAATGTATCTCATGTCAAAAATAAACAGTAGGAGAGTGAGATGATTTCTCTCTCGAGAGCTAATTGCTGTCACCTTAGCGTTCTCCTTTCTTCCCCTGCTCAATGCTCTAAATCTTCCCACTTAGTTACTCCCGTTTTTTTAAACCTATCAAACTCGAGTGTAAAAATATGTGTGCCCTGTTGCAGGGACCAGAGCAAAGGTTGTAGGTCACAGCTGGAAGGGGCTGCTGCCGCTTTCTCCCAGTCCGGTTGGGGTAGGAGCAGGGTCGACATCTCACCTGCCAATCTTATGATGAAGTTTCACAAATGATCAGAATGAATGAAATAACCCATACAAAATGATTTCAAAGTGAGGCATGGCCGTATTTTTTCAGTGCAAATACATTATATTTTAAACATCACTTTTTTTCCTTTATCTTTTCTCTGTAGAAGGTAAATAAAAATCGTTGAGATTCAAAAACTAATGAAGTTGCTTGAAAGACTTTGACATTTTATTCAACTCCCAATAATTGAATAAAATCTAGGAATTTAAGCCTTTGAATTTTTTTTAAAATCCCAGATATGGTACAGAATGAATTATCTGGAGTGAACTTGCCCACCTAGACATAACAACGGAAGCAAACAGCTTTTAGTGCTTCTAAAAGTAGATGAAATGCTTTAAGTGATGTCGATTAGAATCATATTTTCATATTAAGTCAATATTACAATTTAAAATTGCAATTTACAATTTTCTGATAATGAAGCCATTTTCTGTCTCTTCATATTCCCTCTTCCAAAAGAAAAAAAAGTCCTTAATGCCTGTATGTTACTATTGCCAAAATATGTATTCTCCCCTCTTCTGGCCTGATTTCTAGAGCTGTTCCAATTTTATGTCATAATTTCTTCTGGGGAAGCATTATCCTCAGGATCCATTTTCTGCCTCCAGAAAGTACACATCATTGGGGAATTTATTAATAGTAACATAATGATAATGATATCAATATCTGTCATGTGCTGGAACTGAGTTTTGTGAAAAAGAAGCCAGAAACTGTTGTAGTAAAAGCCAGACTATAGCCCTGAGAGTCTCTATGCAAGGAAAAAGGTGTCCATCTTTAGTTCCTTGGACTTTATTTTTCTTTCATTCTTAGCTACACCTATACTATTCCAGGTCAAGTGTTGATTTACTGAGTCAATAGGAAAAGATAGGGAAACTGTCTAAAATATACAATGTCTTCCTATACAGCATACATCCATCAGAAATTCTGAGGAAAGAATGTTGTGGACTGAGGTTAAGTACTGTGGCAAAGACTGATTACCTATTTGCCAAACTCATTTCCTTTGCTGGGCACATGGTTAACTTCATTTCCCAGGCTCCTTTGTGGTTAGGTCATGTGACTGAGTTACAGCCAATGGGATGTGGGCAGAAATACAATGTGTATTTCCAGTCACAGTCCATGAAAACACACATACACACACAGTCCTCCATGCTCCTTACCCCATTGCCAGCAACCTTGGAAACCATATGTTGAAGCTGGAGAAGCCACAAAATAGAAGAAGGCTGGGTTCCTTGAAGAGGACTACCTGCCCAACAGGAACACCAATTTTGGACTTTACTGTGTAAGGAAAAAGTAGAGAAGAAGGGGTGGAGTAGTAAGACAGCCAAGTAGAAACTTCCAAAGATCGTTCCATCCTGTGATCACCTAATTCAACAACTATCCACACAAACAAGCACCTTCAGAAGAATGAAAGATCAGGTAAGCAATCATACTACCTGGTTTTAACATTGTATCAAGGCAAGAGGCTCTGAAGAGGGCAGAAAAGACAGTCTTGCATTGCCTATGTCACCCCTCCCTCATCCCCTGCAGTGCTGGGCCAGCGGGTGAGTGGGCCAAATGGAGAGAGAATCTCTGTGCTGGGGAGGGAGAGTGAAGTGATTATGGAACTTTGCATTGAAGCTCTGGGCCGCCCTGGCACAGGCGAACACAGCACAGGGCAGAATTCTGCTGGTGCCCATGGAGACAGCATTTTGATCAGGCAGCCAGAGGAAAATCCTCTGTCCAGAAGCCCAAGTTGCAGTTAGCACCACCAGCAGCAGACGAAGAGCAGCCTAGAGCCTGGACTAAATTCATAAGGCAGTCTGGCCACAAGGGCTGCAATGCTTGGACAATTCCTGTGGCTGTGCTGGCTTGAAGCCAGTGGACTCAGGTTGCACGTGACCCAGTGAGACACCAGCAGCTGCAGCCAAGCCAGTGCCTGTCTCACCCCTTCTCCAACTCCCTGCAGTTGTAGGAAGGAGAGTCTTCCACTTGAGGAAAGCAAAGAGAAGAGCTAAGAGTACTTTGTTTTGCAACTTCAGTACCAGCTCAGCCATAGTAAAATAAAGTACTAAGCAGACTCCTGAAACCCCTGAGTCCAGGCCTTAGTTCCTGGATGGCATTTCTGGACTCACCCTGGGCCAGAAGGAAACATGCTACTTTGAAGGGAAGGACCCAGTTCTAGCATGACTCACCACCTGCTGACTAAAGAGCCCTTGGGCTTTGAATAAATGTCAGAAGTAGCCAGGTAACAAGCACAACAGGCTTTGGGTGAGATTGGGTGTGACCTGGTGCCAGTGGCCACAAGGGAGTGCCCAGGCCACTCCTCACCCAACTCCAGAAGCCTAGCACAGAGAGTGAGGGGCTCTGCCTGGTAATTCAGGGAATTCTCTAGTAGATTACTCATGCTTACCAGGTGTCTGAGAGAGTGACAGCATTATTGGGCTTGGGGCACCGCCAGCACTGATATAGCTGTAGTGACCAAAGACTTAGACCACATCACTCTATTCCCTTTGAGTATCTGGAAAGCCTTCCTAAGAAGGATGGGTTCAAACAAGCCCAGACTGTGAAGATTAAAATAAATGCCTAACTCTTTAATGCCCAATGAAGAACACCCCTGAGGATCAAGAATATCTAGGAAGACATGACCTCATCAAATGAACTAAATAAGGTACCAATCACCAATCCTGGAGTGATGGAGACAGGTGACCTTTCAGACAAAGAATTCAAAATAGCTGTCCTGAAGAAGCTCAATGAACTTCAAGACAACACAGAGAAGGAATTCAGAAGCCTCTCAGAGAAATTTAATGAAGAGATTGAAATAATAAAAAAAAATCAAACCGTTTTAGAGCTTAAGAATTCAATTAACAAACTGAGAAATGTATCGCTAGCAGAATTGACCCAGCAGAAGAAAGATCAGTGAGCTTGAATACAGGTTATTAAAAATACAGTCAGATGAGGGGGAAAAAAAGGAAAAAGGAGTTTTCCATTGTGTTAAGCCATTGATATGTTGGTGTGTGTCTGTCACAACAAGTACTGTATCTTAACAAATACCGACCTTACAAAGAAGGATACTATGAAAAACTTTCAAGGATTTAACATCCTCATGCCCTTTTACCTTTCATTGTCTTTATGGTGTAAAAGGAAACTCAAATTTTTCTGTGGGAGTTTTAGTTTCTCAACCTCTCATTACTAGTCACCAAGTAATGCCATGGAAACATGGAGTTTCTTGATTGGAAAACATCCTAAGTGTAAATCATCATTAAGATGGGGAAGGAGAAGGAGGGAAGATGAAAAATGCCATTTTGGATGCTTAAGAATCACTCCTCTATTTTAGAAATGTGCTTCAACTTGGACAGAGAGGATTAGCTGTTGTTCGGTACCTGCTGATTGTTACATATAAAAAAGTCAAATGCACAGTTGAGCTTTAGGTGGTGTCTCCATAGAAAAACTTAAGTGAAAGATTTAGGTAACTGCTTGGATAAGTAAAGAAAAATTTCATTTTTGTTTCTGCTATTTGGGTAGCATTGGCTTGAATGATCTAGTTTACTCACCTCACCTCTATATCTGATAGTGTCCAGATAAATCCATAGTATATGTAATGTTAAACCATGCATTTATCAAAAGAATAGAAAAGAGACTCTAGATGTTGGCTCATGCAGGCACTCACCCATGAAATTATTATAACTGTAGGATTTGAACCAAAATAATTCTATAAGAAACCTCTAAAGAAATAAATTTGTAATTGTTTATAAATGCTGATTAGATTCCAAGGCTTGTTCAGAAAATCTGCTTAGTCCCAAGTCCAGTATTTCATACCCATACATTCACATATATGACACTTAAGGTACAATTTAACTACTGACTATCTATTTGGAAGGCTGGGTTAGGGATGTGTATAACTAACATGATAGGAGCAAAAACCTGCAGGAAACTGGAGGAGGGAAGGGTTGTTTTATGACTGGGGCCATCAAGATAGGGTTTAGAAGTATGAAAGGGGACTTGGGAGATAAAAATGGGGGTAGCGAATTGTGGGGAGAGATGAGAGCCTTCTAGATAAAGGAAAAAGCATGAGCACTCACAGGCGGGTAGGATTCCCAGGGAAGAATTGATGAGATACAGCCAAGGCTTATGCTAAAGGACCATTCATTCAGCCAACAGGTACAACTTGAGGTTGGGGACAGTGTCTCTGCCCCCATGGCACCTGTACTCTCCTGGGGGACACAAACAATAACCCAGGAAGTAAATGCATATTCCATGTGGTAATACACTCTGTGAAGAAAAATGGTTCAGACTAGGGGCCTAGACAGAGTAACCCACAGGGAAGGGGACAATATTTTAGAAAGGATGTTTAGGGAAGGTCTCTCTAGGTTGGTGGCAGGAAGTAGAAGGGTCACTCTAGCATGAACTGCAAAGCTGTTCTGAGTCTAACTTTCCTCTTGGTCCCAAGTTTGGGCTCTGAGCCTGTTCTGGGAGACGAGCTTGAGTAGTGTAAAGCACAGGGACACCAGTGTTGGGGTCCGGAGCCAGGAAGGCCTGCAGGATGAAGGGGCCAAAAAGAGGGAGGGCTATAAGTCTCTGAGAAATCAGAGAAGGCCTGGATTGCTTTCTTTGATTTTGTAGAGAGAGTCTTTGTTTGGGAGGATAAGAAAGATTCAGTGACAATTTTTTACTTCTCTATGATTTTAAACATGATCTGAACTTCTTCAGCTGACAGCATATACGCCTTCTTTCCCATTGTATAGTAACCAAACAGTCACCCCTCGGATGTCCTCAGGGAATAGCACCAGGGATTTTGAAATGAAAGGACAGAATACTCAGTTTTAATTTTAGAATAGGCAACATCATCATAAGATACAATATGACACCATATAACCAAATATATATGCCATATATTGTATAATATAATATGCTGTAACACAATAGTATAACTAAATGTGAATTTAAAATCCATCACCTCCCCAGTTCAGGAATGGAGAGCCTTCTTCTAGAAGCCAATCCCAAAGGAAAAAAGAATGGCATCCCATTAGCTGAGAGCCTTCATTCCCCAATCCTGCTAAAGGCAGCATATGACGTACAAATAGAATTCTACAGCCCAGGTAACCACTTCCCATGGTTGAGATGCTTTCAGTACTTCCCAAGTCATCCAACAAATGAAACTTCAGAAAGATTTAGTGTGAGGAGGCCCTCTCTTAGGGAGCATTTCTATTGAATATTTCCTCCTCAGATCTTGGTCTAACAGCAATTTGGGGATTTCTAAAGGGCAAAGGAAGCCCAGACTAAGTAGGAATTATTAATACTTGTACCAGTACAATGGCTGGGGGTACTTAGCTCTAATTTGCAGACTCGATTTCCCTATCCTACTCCTACTGGCCTTCTTAATAAAGTTTGCCAAAATCTGGGTTTCGGTTAAGCTTTATCTTTGTATTGCAAGTGGAGAATTGAGGTAATTATCTGTATAATATCTAAGATGATAGAAGGAAGATAATGGTAATACAGTAACTATTTATGTCCTCTTTCTGTAGCAATAATCTCTGAATATTTCATCAAGAAAGGATGAAAGTAAAAAGAGAAAACATCCTATTGCCATTCTGTCTTGTCAAATTCTTACATATTTAAGGATCTTTTATAGATAATTGTTTTATTTCCAGGAAGAACACAATTCATTATTCTATCTTATTTTTATCTTTACTTTTTCCCCAACCTACAAAATCTCCAGACACACTTCCCCCCTGCCACTGTGCCCTGCCATCCAGAAACTCTTTCAGTTTAGGAACTGAGAGGGACAAGTATGATGTTGTAGAAAGATAGAAGATTATATTTTTCATAAATTTATCATTTAAGCATAAGAGATTTTACTGGCAATGATGCAGGTGTCTTCTACTAAAACCAGATATTAGGAATTGGAATTCTGTATTTATTTTCTCTTGTAAGTAACTTTCCATTCCTGTTTTCCTTTCTGCAGACATTACTGGCCACTTGATTATAAATGAATCAAATGTTCGCATGTATCTAATTGAAAAAAATGGTTTTGTGATTCAGAAAGTTGATGATTATCCTATCAGCCCAGCATTGAAGTAACAGCTGGGAGAGACTTGATTAAATCACTGACATTATGAATTTTTCCTATAGCCATTTTGATGAAGTAAGGAATGAGCTAGCCAATACAATAATCCAAATTTAAGTATTTGCCTGCTGGCCTGTTAGAGCTAGAATCACTCCAGCTATTCCTGTCTCTCATTAAGTTTTACATTTAAAAAGACTGATGCTACACAGAAATTCTAAAATATCCAAGAATTTAGATCTTCAGATAAATGGGTCTGCAGATCTAAAAACTGCACATTAGCAAGAAGGCAAAGCGAGTGTTTGATGAGACATATAAGTAGTTGCTATTTCATCCTGATGTGAAATTTAAGGCATAACGAGAAAGCACCTGATATTCAACAGATATATCAGGGTGAGCAGATAATCTTTTCTCAAAAGAATGCCAATATCATTTCAATACCATGTCATCAAAATTGTAACAATCATGGAAGGAAGATGAATAGTCAAAAGGAGGGTGATAATTATAGTGCAAAACCACCCAGATCCCACATAATTATAGGAAAAGCCATTCTATCCAAGTTATGAATATGAAATATTTTGTCATAAGTTATTCCTATAATAAATCAACACTCAGCAATGTTGTCCACTAGGGATTTCCTTTCTCACCAAATTTATTCCACCAATCGAAGATGCATTAAAGAGAAAAAGAATTTAAGTAATTATAATAAATACTACCTTATCCATCCAAGCTATTAAAGAAATGGCAGTATCTCTGTCAGATGCCTACTATCAAATCAAATAATATAATCAATCTTGTGACCATAACTCTTAATGACTTTCCATACTTCAAGTTATATAAAAGCATGTGTACTTCATGAGCAAATTGCTATTTCTATTGCTAAAGTGGTCACAGGTATTAGGAAGCACAGGTGAGATGCTTGTAGTAACTGATGAACAGGGTTGAAGTTCTGACTTAAGCAGCGGTTTAAAGCTGCAGATCAAAACATGTTTCATGCTTTCCTTTTTAGGGGTTTCTCTTATTCTTCTGTCTGTTCTTCCTCTTCCTTTTTTACTAGGTCCTTTACCTTAGTCTACATTGGTCAGAATTCCATCCTTTGTTCTGTTTAGTTTTCTTCTGCACAAATACTCTCACCTGTTTCCTTTCCTTTACATAGAAGCGTGGTTATCAAACTTGAGCCTGCTCCAGAATCAACTGGAAAGATTCTTAAAACAGATTGCTGACCTCAACTCCCAGAGCTTCTGATTCGGAAATAACTTTGTTGCAGTTCTAGTATAACAAGCCCAGGTGATGCTGCAGCTGCTGCTCCAGGGACCACCCTTAGAGAACCACCTTGTACAATGACCTTATAGTCACCCTCTCTCCCATCATATTGAAATGTGAAATGTCGATTGGGGACATGTGGACAACTTTCCCCAACATCAGTGGCATATCGATGTCATGAGAAAAACCAGACATGCACACAGGCAAGAATTACAAGGAAGAGGCTGACCTTGGTGAGCAAGTTCAGTTATTCTGACTAATAATATTAAGTATTCAGATTCTGCTCAAGACTTTTGATAAAAAGATGGCCCTGAACAGATATTTTATTAGCTTCTGCATCATGGCACAATTGACAATTAACATACTTCTTTTCAATCCAACTTAAAAAATGATCTGTATTGAAGGCCTGCCATGTGCCAGGCACTGTGCTGATTGCCAGTGATGTAAAGATGATATGGAGATACGATGGTTTCTAGTTATAACGAATCCATAATCCCATTTGTGTCTAATGGGAGGGAGAGAATGACTCCACGGTCATTATACAGCAGTGGTTCTCAAAGGGTGGCCCTGGACCAGCCGCTTCAGCATCATCTGGGGCTGGTTAGAACCTCAACAAGCATTTCATGCAGGAGTCTCTGGGGGGTGGGGCCAGCAAGCTGTTTTAACCCCTCCTCTCCTGTATCAGGTGATGCTGATACAGGCTCAAGCTTGAGAAACATGGTTCTATAAAAAAGAAAGGCAACAGGTGAGGGTACTCACATAGAGGGAAAGATAAAGAGAACAAGGATGGGATTCTGGCAAATATGGACAGGGGAAGAGGCCTAACAGGAAAGGGGAGGAAGGAAAAACAGAAAAATAAGAGGAAAATCCAGAAGAGAAGAGCATCTCTACAACTAAGAGAAGACTGTTTTCAAAGAGAGACAACGATGTGGAGAGGTCAAGTGACCTTTGACAGGAGAAGAGGGGCGGTAGATATACAAAGGACAGTGACCTTTGTCCACAGAGCAAAGGGGCAGGTGATAGGCCACAGGAGCTGGAAACTGAATGGGAAGGGATTCCAGGAAGCAGGCATGGATAGGTCACTCTTTGGAGAAGGTTGTGGCTGTTTGAAGAGAGAAGGGCGAAGATGAGGGAAACCAACAAGTTCATGGTCAAGAAAAGGGGCCAGTGCTTTTAGAAGGTGGAAAGAAAAAGAATCAAGTTCAGAGATATGAAGGCCATCAGAGTTGTCTATTTGCTGAGATAAAAAAGAAAGAGAAGAATTCTGTTTTTTAATACTATGGTCTCCAACTCCCAGGCTACAGACCAGTTCTAGTGCCTGGTCTGTTAAGAACCAGCTGCACAGCAGGAGGTGAGCAGCGGCCAAGCCAGCAAAGCATCATCGGTATTTACAGCCACTGCCCATCACTTGCATCACCGCATAAGCTCCGCCTCCTGTTAGATCAGCGGCAGCATTAGATTCTCATAGGAGCTCCAACCCTACTGTAAACTGCACATGCAAGGGATCCAGGTTGTGCGCCACTTATAAGAATCTAATGCCTAATGATCTGAGGTGGAGCTGAGGCGGTGATGCTAGTGCCAGGGAGTGGCTGCAAACACAGATTTTCATTAGCCGAGAGGTTTGACTGCACAATAAGTATAATGCATTTGAATCATTCTGAAACCATCCCCAGCCCTGGTCCGTGGAAAAACTGTCTTCCCTGAAACCAGTCCCTGGTGCCAAAAATGTCGGGGGCCACCGTTTTAATAAACGTCTGTTGAGAACCTGTGCTTGACAGGCACTGCTCTCAGGGCCATAAATAAAGTAGGCAAAATGCTTGCTCTCCTGGAGTTCACAGTCTAGTGCAAGAACACAGACAATTAGCAGATACATGTATAGTTTGTCAGATCCTCAAAAATGCATAAAGATTAAAGCAAGGTGGGGAGAATTAGCTGGACAGGAAGGTATGCTGTTTAGGATAGAGCTGCTTCCCTAATAAGGCAGGGAGAAGAGACGAGGGGAGCGAAGGGGTAAGCCACAAAGATGTTGGTCAGAAGAGCAGTTCTAGAGGGAAGAGCAAGTGCCACGCCCTTCTGCAGGTGCTGCTCCCTGCGTTCTAGGAAAAGCAGGGACGCCAGCTGCCCACAGTGGGCTGAGCCAGGGGAGTGGGGGTGAGAAACATGGGGAACTGGATCCTGAGAAGCTCCCAAGGCTACAGTCTGGACTCTACACTGAGGATGCTGGAAAGCTGTTGGAAAGTTCTGAGTGGAAGAGTGACATGGTCTGAGTCAGGGGTCCTCAAACTACGGCCCGTGGGCCACATGCGGCCCTCCAAGGACATTTATCTGGCCCACCAGGTGTTTTTGCCGCTGCTGCCTGTCCTGCTTAGCAGCTGACTCGTCCCGGGCCCACAGTGCGCATGTGTGGAATGTGCGCCGCACTCTCCAACGGTCTGAGGGACAGTGAACTGGCCCCGTTTAAAAAGTTTGAGGACCCCTGGTGAGTTATGTCTTCTTTTTTTTTTTCAAGGATGATTTTGGCTTCTGTCTGGAAACAAGCCATAAAAAGGCCAGGCCAGAAGTGAGGAGAATATTCAGGAGGCTACTCCAGTCATCCAGGTGAGAGGCGATGGAGAGAGTGGCGGAGATGTAAGATGTGACCAGATTCTGGACATATGCCAAACAAGTGCTGCAGGAATTGCTGATAACTGTATCAGGTAGCTGTAAGAAGGTCTGAGAGAAAGGGGAGAAATCCAGGATGGGCAAAGCTGTTAGAAAAGCTGGAGAAGGAAGGGAAGGAAGCAGATAAATTAAAAATAATTGTACCGATATTGAGTGATTACTACATTTCAAGCGTCACGCTAAGTTCCTTATCCATATTGCATCATTTAATCCTTCTGACAACCTCAGTATACAATGAAGGAACCGAGGCGAGCAACTGGCCTGTGATGGAACAAGTGGCCGGCCAGGCGCCGGGCCCCATGCCGTCTGGCTGCAGAGCACACCCCGTTAATCATCCACACAATCCAACCTCTATCTTCTCTGAGAAGTGAAAGGTTACCCAGAGTTGGGGAAAGGGAGCTAGAGTGAGATTGGGAGCTCAGAAAGCATGTTGGCTGATTAATTGAATAAAATGTACATCAGAGATTTAAACACTAATAAGGCAACTATTGACAATGCTTTCTTTAGGGGGGTTGTTGGGACTTGGGGCTCACCCCACTGTGGCCGCTTGCACCACGTCCAGGTAAAGAAAATGACTGAGCTGCAATCTTTCTGGACCTCTCCAAAAGTAATCTCAATCACTGAGCGATCCCTTCAGCTGCCACAACTGGTGTGGAACTGATTCCGGCTCCCAGTCCCATGAGATAAACATCCCCACGATCTTATTTAGCATAAACACTGACCTGAAATCGAGCAGGCTGGCAAGATGGAAGTTGAGTCATGACATATTTATTAAGCCGAGTACTGAGTTTGACACTCAGAGGAACACCAAATTAATTCAAGACACATTTCTTGCCCTTAAGGGGCTTACAGCATTGGCTTGGCTAGAGGACCACCCAACATCCATTAGGATGGAGAAATCAAATTTCCACTTTGGGCTCATTGCACTGCACAGAGTGACAGGCCAGGAGATTAAAAGGGCCTTGGTGCATATGGCATGCACGCCCAGCCTGCAGCCCCTCAGCCTGTGTGCATTAACTCCACAAGCAGCCTGGCTGCAGAGTGAAGGTGGCTGTTTGTGCATAAACATTGTCATTTCACTGGGACTGCTATTTCATCTTTGAACCTTGGCATCAAAGGAACACTGACCTTATTCCTGTAGCTTGCCTTTCTTTGAAGCATATGGCTTTGCATTGCAGATTAAAGTGAAGACATTCATCAAGGAACAGATCTGGCCAACCGCTCCCCAAACTCAACCCGAAACAAAGCCTTGAAAGGCTCCAATCACAGTTGCAGTGGAGTGGGCTGAAGATGAAGGCTTGAAGCCGGGCTCCTCTTTCTCAGATCCTGTAAAGCAGCTTCCACATGACACAGTGCATCCCTTTGAGCTTTGGACAACTTTGCCCCGAGAGTCAGTCTATCTCAGCAGAAAGGGGCGAGCTAATGCAATATTCTCAACCTGTCCTGCTCATTTTATTTAAGCAGACATTGTCATAGTAAATGAGGCCAATGTGATCATTCACTGAGTCCCTTTGAATTCTTCAAAAGATGTGGCAGACAGAACCACCTGAAATTTGGCTGATGATTCTGTCAATTTTCTTTTCTACTACTTTTCTTTGTTCATTTCTTTGAAAAGGAACTGTCCTATCTTTCTCTCTGGTTCTCCTATCTTGGCTCTAAGAAAAAAAGACCATATACGTAGTATTCTCTGTTTTTTGTTTGTTTGTCTTAAAATGGCAAGAGGAGTAAATAAGAAGCTTTAGCTGTGAGGTTAAAAAAATAACCAAATAATTCATTAATTATGAGGCTAAGAGAGAAGCAAGGGAAATCTCTCCCACCTTAGGGAGAGAAAAATTGGTGACAGATGATTATTAAAGGACAAATTATCATAGCTTTAAAGATAATCTTTCTGCAGATCTTCAACTGTGATCAGATACACGGTGAGTTCTGTCTGTGATGAAGCAGTAAACCAATCCAGAGGAGGGAAGGAAATGATTGTAAAGTTCTGTACATGTAAGTCAACTGATTTTAATAATGTCTACACTAAACGGTGTAAGAAATTAGTGGAAATCCTTGTTGACACATAGGCTAATTTTCAGAATAATGTACTCCTAATTGCTCATCTTTAAAACAAGACCAAAGGATAATTCTGGTCATTATAAGACAATTTACTTAACTTGCATTTTTTGTTAAATCTCAAATAATTGATTTTCCATTAAGAAATACTTGAAGTACAAGAAGATAATTAATATCACTTTGTAGAGAGCCAGTGATTCCAGATTGTTTTTTTTCGTACAACCTGGAAGCTCACGTAGGAATGACTGCCACTCCATATAGCTTCAGTTTTAAAAGGTTGGAAGATACCTGCTTATCCAGTATCTGTACCCTTCAATTTATCCCCCACTTTTTGGGGTGTGGCCATGTGACTGGTTTTGGTCAGTGGGCTGTAAGCAAGGTGGTAAGCGTCACCTCTAGGCTGACCCTCCCTTTGGTGACTCTTGTACCATGAGGCCTCCCTAGGCTGGGTGGCCATTTCCTCCTCACAAAGACCATTCAACAAGATACAGGGTCATAAACCCAAAAGTCAAGCCTGGAAGAGATCCTAGAGATCAACCAATCACTGCATTTTATATGGAGGGCAAAAAGTGCTCCTGCAGGCCATTTTCCTGCTTTAGCAAAAAAGAAAGTTTTGTCTTTCAAACAAGTGTCCTGTGGAGGACTGGGGCTCAGGAGAAGGGCCTCAGGGGCTGTCAGTAAGGAAGTGAAGATACTACTTCAACCAGAAAAAAAAAAGAGAAAAAAAAAAGGAAAGGAAAAGATACTACTTCAACCATACCAGCCTTCTTCATCTCTGTTTTATATAAGCGGTTTCTATAAAATTCATATGTAAATAAAGTATTCTGCTGCTTTAATAATATTGAAGACCGACAGATTTCCCCATCCTTCTACTGAAATAGTAGGCTTGGAAGGTCGCACTAAACAATGGAGGGCTTCCCGTCAGCTGGGAGGTGGGATGGGGCACATGCATTGTATAGCCCCAGTTATGGGGCTGCTATGAATTGCTCCTCCCATAAATGTGCTCACTAGCTTGCCTGGCAGCAAGAACTGCCTTGTTCATCACTGTGTCCCCACCAGTATGTGACACATAGTAGAAGCTCTATAAGCTATCTCTGAGAGACACAAGTAGAGCTCGAAGAGGCTTTAATGAATTTTTCAAAATGAAGATTAAGTTCATTTGGGTCGAGCAAAGTAGCACAATTTAGCTGTGGTGACCCACTGACAAAAGAAATGGCTGGAAAGTTATTATGTGTGTGTTTCTTCAAATGGCCAGTGGTGGCTATCCCCTGCCCAATCCCTGGTTATAAAAAATAAAAGGATTTAAATAATGGAATATTAAATTGACTACTTTGTCTCAGGGAAAACACAAGTGACAGCCCCAAGCAAGCACAGGCAAACACACACACACACACACACACATACACACACACACACACACACTTTTGTTTCATTTTAACATAATTGATCACACAAAATTATCCAAATTTGAACACAATGAGGTTAATTAGAAAGTTTTCTTTGCTTTAATAAAGGATTTGTGTGTGTGTGTGTGTGTGTGTGTGTGTGTGTGTGTGTGTGCGCCCTAATGGCAGTTTTAGTACCATTTATCACATGGCTTGGTTTACAAATGAGACAAAGGTATGTATTTGAGAAAGGGGAAGACTGGGCAGAAGTGAGACAGAGCGGTCCGGGAGAGGAATGCCTGAGAGCTGTGCTTTTTGCAGACCCTCTTACCTTGTGTGGTTCCATCCAGTCCCATGAGGAATTTCATTGATCTGATGATTTGCTCTGCTATCGGGGGGCTCATGGATGTACCGTAAACAGCACTATGCGAGTGAACCCGTAAATAATCCACAAGGTCCTTAAATAAAGGGAAGAAACCCAAAAAAGAAGCAAATAAATCTCAGCATTGAAGAAAATCATATCTAGTCCCATGCCCATCCATCATAGCAAAAGACCTTGATCTCTCCCTCAAAAACCTAGAAGCTACACAAAAGTAGGATGCTGAAAATTTGGAGTTGGACACTAAGGCAAAACCAGATGTGTGAAGGAAAAGTGACTTCTGAAGCACTTGTTGATTATACTATGTGTGAGCACTGACGCAGTGTTCAGGAGTGCCCAGAGAATGTGGATGTGGTCCTTGCCCTTGAGAATGGTACAGATGCCTGTACCCATGGACAAGCAATGGTAGGAAAAGTAACAAACAGTGCATGCAAACTAGTATAGCAATATGGCTACAAGATGCAGAGGAAAGAGAGAGGGTCCTGCTAGCCAGAGAAGATAGGGAAGGTTCCATTGAGGAGATGGGATTGATTAAGCCTTAAAAAATGTAGACAGGCTGGGTGTGGTGGCTCACGCCTATAATCCTAGCATTCTGGGAGGCCGAGGTGGGAAGATTGCTTGAGCTCAGGAGTTTGAGACCAACCTGAGCTAGAGTGAGACCCCCATCTCTACTATAAATGGAAAGAAATTAGCCAAACAACTAAAAATAGAAAAAAAAATTAGCTGGACATGGTGGCGCATGCCTGTAGTCCCAGCTATTTGGGAGGCTGAGGCAGGAGGATCGCTTGAGCCTAGGAGTTTGAGGTTGCTGTGAGCTAGGCTGATGCCACGGCACTCTAGCCCAGGTAACATAATGAAACTCTGTCTCAAAAAAAAAAAAAAATGAAGACAAAGAGAAAAGGGTGCAAATATATGAAAGCAGAAGATATGTATAGTAGATTGTTTACAAAAAATGGCTGTAATTCCTTGATTCCCTGTGCCTATGCATCTTTGTAACTCAACTTTGCAGCTCCTTCTATTGGCACAGATTTATCCATCAGATAAATCTGGGCTGGCCTTCGGACTTGCTTTGACTAATAGAATGTGGCAGTGGCAATGGTGCGCTAGTGCTGAACCTGTACCTCAGAAGGCCTTGAGTGCTTTGCTCTCTCAGAGCCCTCTCCAGCTGCCATGGGAACAGGCCTGAGCTAGCCCGCTGGAGGATGAGAGCTAGCCTGAAGAAGCGCCATCCTAGCTGAGGAAGCGCCGTCCTCCCGCCTCGGCCTCCCAGAGTGCTAGGATTACAGGCGTGAGCCACCTTGTCCACCCTGTCTTCATTTTTTAAGGCTTAATCAATCCCATCTCCTCATTGGAACCTTCCCTAACTTCTCTGGCTAGCAGGACCCTCTCTCTTTCCTCTGCATCTTAGCTGGCCATCCCAGCTGACCCAGTAACTGTCACACTAGAGCAAGCCCAGTTGACACCAAAAGAACTTCCCAGCTGAGCTCAGGCCCTATTGCTGGTGTGCAGAATTGTGAATGAAATAAATGGTAGTGTTTTTAGACACTAAATTTTGGGGTGGTTTGTTACACAGCAAAAGGTAACTGATACAGCATGTTCAGAGGTCAGCAAAGGACAGTTTGAGAAGAGGGTAGTGGGAAATTAAACCAGAGTGCAGGTTTGGATCAGATAAGCTCTGCTTATCCCTTGGGTAGTAGAGGACAATTGGAATTTTTTGTGACCAGAATGCTGGTCTTGATGGTTGGAACAATTTTTCACCTGCATGCCTGACTCCTGAGGCCAAATGTCAGATTTGAGGTATGCTTGCTGAAAACTCCAAGAAGCTCCAATAACCTAATGCCAAGGTGGGGAGGGCCTCAGAGCTGGCATTTGCATGTGCTTGACCTTGGCTTTCCAGACCACGTATTGGCTCAACTATACTGGCTCATGGCCCGGGACTCTCAGGACGTCCTGCAGAAAAGCTAGTGGTCTCATAATGGCTCTCTGCATTAGCAGTGAGGTCTTTAAAGGATCAGCTGCCTTCTCTTTAGAATAACAACACAGTTTAGAATACCACTTAGGTGTCTTCTCCTACCATTCCTTGTGAAGGTGAATTGGGAGGAGCTCTGAGGAATCGAGATTCTCTGTTTGGGCGCAGGTCCACATCCTCCCAACCCTCCCTCGTCAGTCACATCCATTCCCAACTCTGAGCCTGGGACTGTGCCCTGCCCTGCGGGACATGGTTGTTCACAGCATTTTATTTTTATTTTTTGTTTATTTTAGCATATTATGGGGGTACAAGTGTTAAGGTTACATATATTGCCCATGCCCCCCTCCCCCCTCAAGTGAGAGCTTCAAGCGTGTCCATCCCCCAAACGTTGCACATCTTACTTGTTGTCCCCTCCTCCCCCTCCCACCCTCCCAACACCCAATAAATGTTACTCCTATATGTCCACTTAGGTGTTGATCCGTTAATACCAATTTGCTGGTGAGTACATGTGGGTTCACAAGCATTTTAAACAGTTCATCCTCTTCAGCAAAGTGTGTGGGCTGCCTGACTGGTGGTTGGTGAAGGTTAAATTAATGATGTGATGACTCTACTTGGCCCATGGTGGGGTCCAGGGTCTCTGTTCTGTCCTTCCTGCTTCCTTCAATATGTCTTTCATTCTAAATCTCCTCTCCCACTCTTCCTTCTTCTCTGACTTCCTCTCTCCCTCTTCTCCTTCACTTCGAACTGCTAATTCCTTTTGATTCTTTGTTTCTTCCTTTCATATAGTTTCCTTCCTTCCACTCTGGTTCCCTCTCTCCCTCTTCTCATTTCAACGTCTCCATTTAAATCTTTTTCTTCTCTTTCATTTACTAAGCACGGTCCTTCCTTTCCTCCCTCCCTTCCTTCCTTCCTTCCTTCCTTCCTTCCTTCCTTCCTTCCTTCCTTCCTTCCTTCCTTCCTTCCTTCCTTCCTTCCTTCCTTCCTTCCTTCCTTCTCTCCTTCCTTTCCTCCTTCCTTCCCTCCTTCCTGTTTTCCTCTCTCCTTTCCTCCTTCCATCTTCCCTTCCAGCAAGTATATTCCAGGGACTTCCCCTGGCTATGTCCTAGATGTGTGTGGGAGTCCCTGACATCCATTATCCATTAATGTAATTAAAATTAAGCTTCTGCCTATTCTTTTATTTGGCAAATCTCATAAAAATATCTGGGTGTGTTTTCCCCACATTTTTTGAAGAGTATGGGTGTGATGCTGGCCTGACTTAATGGCTTCAGCCATGTGGCATCCAGGAAGCTCACTTTGGAGGGTCTGGGGCACCTCAAAGAGAGCAGCAGGCATTTTCCAGAGTGGCTACAGCCAGCCTGCCCCTCACAGCTCTATCCAGTACTCCTAGTGGGCAGCAGCAGGGATTTTCTTTCTTTGTTGAGAACAAATACCTCCCCACAGGGTGCTGGGGAGCTAGGTGAGTCACCAGAACTGGATGATGGAGGCTCATGTGAACTTGTGCAGGAAGGGAGTGTTTCAAGGGTGTGATCTGGCCATCAAGGCTTGGTAGATTTGGACAGACGCAGAGGAGTGGAAAGGCATGAATATGTGCTAAAATTAGGAAAAACGATTGTATTTTATGGGCAAAGACTGGAGGAGTCAGTTGGGAAGTAGAAGAAGAAGCTAGTGCTTCTGAAACATGGTGATGAGGGCTTGTTCCTTGCGGGGAAGTACAACCCAGGAGTTATAGGCTCTGGAACCCAATTGCTTGGGTTCAAGTCCCGGCTTTGCCACTTACTGCTATGTGACCATGGGAAAGTAATTAAGTCTCTCTGCCCAAGTTTACTTCTCTGAAAAGTGAGATAATAGTAATACCTACCTAGAGTTGTTAGTAGGGCAAAATGAGTTAATACACACGTGTGCTTAGAAAAGTGTCTGGTACATAGTGAACACCTGCTGCTGTTGGTGACAATTGTTAATGAATGGCCAGTTCAAAGAGTCTTAGAACTGGGAGCATGGGATGGGGTAAGGGACAAAATATAAAAACTCCTTGGAGTGTCTTTATTCCAGCTCCTTCGTTCTGCAGACGGTAACGTTCTAAGGTTATATAACTACATATTCATCCACCCAGACATCAAACCAAAGTTTTTCAGCCCAGGTCTTCCTCCATTCTTAAAGGGGGCATGTGGCAATAGGAGTGACAAAAAGGAAAAGAGAGACATTGTAAAGAAGTGAGTACTGAGGCTTGATGACAGATTGAATGACTCTGAAGAGATAATGGGGCTAGAAGCTGACACGATAGCCAATATTCATTGGCTGCTTAAGGCTCCATTTTAAGAACTTTGCACGTATTAACTCATTTAAGCTTCATGATAATTCTATGAAGTAGGTATTATTTATATCCCCATTTTATAGATGGAATAACCAAGTCACAGAGAGGTTTAGAGAATTATTCACCAAAGGTGGTAGAACAAGGATTTGGACCTAAAGAATTTGACCCTAGAGTCCTTACTCTTAGCCCCACACTATATTACTTCTCCAGGTTTCTTTCCAGAAATCCAAGCTTGGCATGCATGGGGTAAGGGCACAGGATAGAACAGAGACCTGTGTTTCAATCCTGTGTTGCCTTCCTTTTTTAAATTTTTTTTTTTATTATTTATTTTATTATTTATTTATTTATTTATTTATTTCGGCATATGATGGGGGTACAGATTTTAAGGTTTCAATAAATGCCCTTTCCCCCTCCCCCCTGTTGCTTTCCTTAATCCACAGGGTTTTCCCCCTTTTTGCAGGGGTTGGGTAGAGAATTACTAATATACTCAGTCTGTAAAGTAGTACTAAACCACATATTGAATTGCATCAGTCTCAAGATATTTCATGTCTATCTCTCTTGTTTCTCCAGAAGGGACTGAAACCTTGAGAGCAGGGATGGAGTTATATACATCTTTAAAAATCCACAGTGGTGGGTGCTTAGCAGGGGCCTGGTGAATACTGACGGTCCAATGGAGAGTAAAGGGGTTTCAGAAACTAAGGAAGGACAGTGAGGGTCCTGGAAAGACATAGGAGGTGCGAGGCTGCATTCTTAGGAAGAGGCGTAGCAATATTCTCTTAGCTTGAGGGGCATCGCTGATAAAGCTCAGACAAGGAGACAAAATAAAGCTCCCTTTGATCCCTCAAAAGGCATTTCCCAATGTTCCCAACCCCTGATTTTTCTTCATGTATTGAGAAATTTTATCAAGTCAAGGTTATGAGCATTCTTAGTTTGCATAAATACCTCATCAGTGCAGCATCACTCTCTTTTAATGCTAAGACTGTCTTGCCCACAATCGTATTTTTTTTGGACTGAGTCCACTTTCTCTCAGAGCCTGAGTTTGCAAATGGGAGTTAATTTTGCTAGTGTGGTTCAAAAAGTGGGGCTCTTTGAGCAACTTCTGGAGAGTGTCAAGGAAAGCCTTAATTCGCAGCTACTGGTTCCCTAGTTTGGTTCCCTGATTGGGCACCATGAGCCATGAATTAACAGTTGGCTTTGGTCTTTTTGCAAGGCGAGTCTGGGTTTTGTCTTCCTTCAGGGTGGGTTAGAGGTCTCCTTGTACCAAGGTTTCCAAGTCCATTTGTAAGTTCAAAACCCTGATTATTTTCTCTACTCATAGGCCTGGAGTTCAAGGGCAAGGGTGGCTTTTTGAGAGGAAATCAGACAAGAGGCTCTTAGAATAAACATCTTAGTGCTCATTCTCTGACCCCTATTTACTTCAAAGAGCTGTTAAATATAGCCAGGGTCTGGCGTCAGGGCCGAGCTGGCTTTTCTGAGGGGTCTGCCTTTGCCTGGCATGTAGCCCGCTGGGGCTAACGCTCACCCCAAACTCAGCTGCCCCGTCCCTCTTCCCCCTTCCAGAATTCCAGCTCTGTAAGCCATCAATCAAGAGGGCTACCTTTGCTTCATTCATCTGCGAGTCTCTGCTCAGCCTCTGGAGGCTGTGGAAACCAGTGGTTAGCATCAGGCATGCAAGAGGACTCAAGATCCATGCCTGGAGAAAAATTAGGGGTCTGCAGGGTGGACCACAGCTTCCCGGCAACTGGATAAATAAAACATTTTAAATATAAAAATAAGAAACCTCGCCCCATCAGCTCAGGCTTTCTTCAAAGAAGCCATTTATGACCTGGAGCTCTGATAGGTGGCAAGAAGTAATTATCTGACATTTCATTGGGAAGGTCTTGAACAGCAACAACAAAAAGTCTCTGAGTCGGGCTGTTCCCAGTGCATCTCTAGCAGCTCCAAACTCAAAGTAAGCAAAATAGCCAAATCTTGCTGGCTCTTGAGAGATCATTTTAGCAGTTTCCATGAGGTGGGAAGAGAAGGCCACAGCCCAGCAGTAAGCTCCAGTTAGCAGAGATGAATTTGTAGGTCGTTTGGTGAGGGAAAAGATAAGGCTGAAATAAAACCTCTATTCTCCATGGTAGTACCTTCACACCAAACCCATTTTTTCTTCTTGTTTGTTTCCAGATATTTTTCTCCTCTATGAATCATCTGGTTGCTAATGTATAAAGCTCTGACCTTGGCCCACTCCACAAAAATTTCTAGAACCTCCTTGATACTATTATTGGGGTTATTGTCCCTCTACACCAATATTAACATTATCATTTAAAAAGAGAGTTAAGAGCCAGATTTTTTAAAATCTTTTGCTATATTTTTGGACCCAAGTGATTATTTTCAAATCTCAAGATTTATTAAGAACCCCATGGGCATAGTGAAATTGAAATTAGAGTTTCAGAAAAATGTCAAGTCTGAGTGTGTGCACTTTAACATTTTTTATGGTTAATTTTGTTGCTTTTGTATCCATTGGTTTAGAATCCTGAATATTTTGCAGTACCCCCTCCATTGAGATATATGTACTGCAAAATATCTAGGATATATAGATATATCCAGGATACATAGATATAGATATATACATATACACATACATGTATATATATAATGAAACTCTGAAAATTGTACCCTAATTATTTAAACAGATAAGTAGAAAGATTTTTTAAAACAAAAATCTTTAGTGTTTGCCCAATCCTATGCCTTTCAGTTAAAAAGCATAGCTTCAACAGACTCAGTGAAAATTCTTCACAAAATCATCCAAAGTTCAGGGGAATAAAATATATGATTTAAATGGAAGCTACACATAATTTAAAATTAACATAATTTTTAAAATTAAAGCTACAGAGGAGCAGTCCCATTAAATCATGGGCTCATTAGGCTGGAGGGGAAACAATTTATCTGGGTTTACCATGGTCTCCATCAAGCCATTCCAGATAGGAGTGCATCTGGATGATTTTTAAATCATTAGGGAATGACATATACATGCACTTTCTCAAGTGCCCTCTTATCTCCTGTTCACTCTCCAGGTCTTGGAAACTGCCCTATGTTTTCAAGGTTTTGCATCTTGCTGTTTTAGGGCAGCGTATCTCAGTGGCATACGCTGTGGCATACCATATAATGGTATATAGCATAGGCGTATCTCAGTATAGGCTAATGGTATATAGCATAGGTATATACCATAGCAATGGTATATAGCATAGGCAGGCGTACCTCAGTACAGGCTGATGGCATATAGCATAGGCATATCTCGCAGGGGTCCTCAAACTTTTTAAACAGGGGGCCAGTTCACTGTCCCTCAGACCACTGGAGGGCTGTTGGAGAGTGCGGCACACATTCCACACATGTGCACTGTGGGCCTGGGATGAGTTGGCTGCTAAGCAGGACAGGCAGCCACAGTGGCAAAAACACCCCGAGGGGCGGGCCAGATGAATGTCCTCGGTGGGCCGCATGTGGTCCTCGGGCAGTAGTTTGAGGACCCCTGGATAGGTTAAGGGGCGTCTGCCAAACACTATAAATACTATACTAGCTAATTCTTGCTGCCATCTAGTGATAGACTCAAACACTGCACTACAGCGTGGAGAGGGAGGGGAGAGGGGACCGATGCAGCCCTTTGAATCCAAATATGCACACAATCAGCATTTTAAAGGGCAAGAAAATGAACAGATGTACATACTTTTTCTGCATCCCGATTAATGTAAATAGTATTAATTTTCAAAATTGCTCAGTGTCCAGCCCAGATGCATAGAAGTTATGTAGCAGACAGGAGCACCTACACTTTCAAAATACTCCAACTGACTTCAGGACAGGGAGTATGAGAGGGAACCACAGTGAGCTGGTCCTTATTTCAGCTGGTCACGAGCCTTTGTTTAAAGTGGGTATCAAATGAAAGACCTCTAAGGAGAAAAATGTGACATCCACCAAATTTGACAACATTTCAAGGACCTGCTTGCTTCAGTTTATTCAGGTGCCTTTGGTTCAGGAAACAGAGTTACGCTTGGTTAGGAATTTTGTAGCTCAGAACTGCTGCTAAAGTAATCACAAAACCATAAGGTCACAAAGCAATGTAGCCCAGGATAAAGGAGCTCCTAAATTTGAGACCCTCTGATCCCTACTGCCTCGGCAGTCTAGGAAGGGAACATTTAACCTTTCATCAGATTTAGCTGAATTTTGTAAGATCTCGGGCATTCCCTATGTTTTTAGCATTACCCAGCTAATTCCCACAGGCCAGTGGAAGGAGGATGAAAAACAATGCTCTGAGCCCGGAAGAAAAGTGCTTATTGAAGGGTAAAGACCACTTAAAACTCTGAACATTTTAAGCATCTGTATGTCTCACGGCAGGGCGAGTGGCCGAAATTAAATCTGTTGTTTTAAATCACAGGCTTTCAATGACGGCACTGTTTGCTGCTGCACTCCCTGGTTTGTCTAACTGGTTTTCCAGAAGTCTCTTGTTCCCGTTCACCACAGTGGATAAGGAATCGGGGATTTTTGTGGATGCCACCTGCATGCCATCCTGTGGGGCTTGCTGCGCCATCCGCAGCAGAGCCAAAATCACCGTCACACAGGCTCTCCGGGACAGCTGTGGGTTTGTTGGGGACAGCTGTCAGGATTTAATAAGTCTGTCCTCTAATTGAGCAGGCAACTGGCTCCTTTATACCTAAAGCCCAAGTTGAAATCTTTGATTTTCTTTTTTCTCCTTCCTTTCTTTTTTGTAAATTTCTCTCAAACATTTGTTGTTTTATATTCACAAACCCCTTGGAGATACCGAGGGCTAATGCTCACTTAACTGTCTAATCCCATCCAATCAGAATTGTTAAGGTACATAGAGAAGATATTAGAGGATGGCAAGATTTGACCTATGGTCTTTCCAACATTGTGGGAAAAAGTTATTTTTGCAGAGAAAATATGTTAAAAGTACATTCATCATCCTATCACCGTTTTGATTGAAACTCTTGAAATGAACAACTTGAAACATAGGGTCAACCTCCTTAATATCTGACCTTTGCCCACAGTTGCTACTACCTGCTTTGTGTTTTTCATACCACCAAAACCAGACTCCTTGTAGTTCTTGTAACATCTCCTTGTCACTTCTGAGGCTTGGAATACATCATTCCCTGTTTGTGGAATAGAACCTCCCATCCTTTATCTAAAGACTGACGTCCATTCTAAAAGAGGTCCCAGATTCTACCCTGCAGAGTTAATTATTCCTCTCCTTTGTACTTTGCACCTTGCGTACACCAGTGTTGTCATTTTATTATGCCACGAGCATTGCCATTTTATTATAATGCGGTTACTCGTCACACTCTCCTCCTATGAGAGGGTGAGCTCCTTGACATTCTGGGCCTTACCTGGCTGTGAACCCACTGCAGCTAGGCCACCGTGATCAGTTAAGGTGTGGCGAACTAAACTGAAGCTTTCACAGAATTCAGAGAAACTTGCACACCATAGTCCCCAGGGTGTTCAGATTTTAAACAGACAAAGCGAGTCCCTCTCTTACCTTCCTTCCAGCTAGGTAACCTCCGGAGGCTCCAAAGCTTTTGGTGAATGTGCCCATGAGCACATCAACTTCTCCAGGGTCTATTCCGAAGAATTCTGTGACACCCCGGCCGGTTGGGCCCAAGGCCCCAATACTGTGAGCTTCGTCCACGTAGAGGTAAGCCTTGTATTTCTTCTTTAGAGCTATGATCTGGGGGAGATGCACGATGGAACCTTCCATGCTAGGGTAGAAGGAGAAATGCTCATAACTAACAAATATGCTCCTGGGAAGCTCTGTGAGTCTCCCCACCAATACATCCTAGACAGGATGACAGAGACCTGCCTTTCGTTTCTTCTGAAGGTGTGTTTTACTTGGCTGCAACAGCCCTCTCAATCTTGTAAAGCTACTTGCACATTTCTATGCTACTTGAATAAAATAGCTTGCATTCGATGGATTTGAGTGCTTTGGTTCCTTATAGCTAATTCCCAAGTCAAGAGTTAGCTCACTGCATTGTTGATCCAATTTATTCGTAAAGTTACATTCTAGTGGAACTAGAATGACCATTCTGCATTCTAGGTATTCCGCTAGATTTAATGACATTGCTCTTTGGTGATCCACTTTTATCCACCCGCCGTTGCCTATTTGGTCAGATCTGTCTGACCGAAACTCAGTGCTTGAATTGTCAAAGATTAAAAGAGGGAATTAAAAACACATAAAAGAACTTTACGACATCATCGTATTAATTAAATCACAATAGAATTTAGGTCCTTAGGGCCTCCTGTTCAGTACTCACTGCAAGTGTAAGATTTATTTGAGGCACTTGGTATGTCCTCTCTTTCTGTTTCTTTAGGGAAATGGAACAGATAGGTGAGAGAGCATCAGAATCCTTTGAAGGGTTTGTTAAAACACAGATTGCGGAACTCCTACTTCAGACCCACTCAGTTTCCGATTCACCAGGTCTGGGGTGGGTTGAGAATGTTCATTTCTAACAAGCTTCCAGGAGATGCTGACTCTCATGGTTGGGGATCACACTTTGAGGATCACTGCCATAGATGGACTCTTTTGTTTTAGCCCCAAGTGTTTTATTTTTCATGGTATTGTAAATTGCAAAAGCACTTCAAGACCCCTGGGAAAGGGAAAAAATATAAAGTCAATAAAGAAGTAAAATTACAATTTATATTTACACAGCACCTCTGAGACTCAATGGATTTAAAAACACTGCCTCTCATCAGTTCTCAGAACACTTTGTAAGCTGTGTCTACATTGCACACAGTTTTGACTGCACTGACAGGCAAGTTCTAGAAAACACGTAGACTCACACACTCACCACACAAAGGAACTTGTCAAACAATTCAAGCAACCCTTCAATTTAGTTCAAGAAATAATCAATTGAACCAAACAGAGAGTTGAACTTCTCCTTTTCTTCTGAATTAGTTTATTTATTAGATTAAATTTAATGTATTAAAAAAAATAAGCTGAAATGTTAGGCCGATTTCATCAAAACAGTCCAGCTGGTTGTGTGCACAGTTACCCAGATTGTGGTTTGGAGAGTGTGGTGATCACTGCCTGGAGCATTTGTATGCTTCGCAAGGTCATTTTGGGTGGCCGAGCTTTAATGAAACAAAGACCAAACAGAGTTGTCTTTACTCATGTAAGTTTCTGAGTTAATTCTAATATTTTCTTAAATTAATTGCTTAAAGTTGTTTCCATCAATGGGGAGGCAGTCTGGCCACCTGATTGCCTAAGCTTAGGCCATGATCATACCACTTACTGTGAACTTGGGCAATTAATATGATGTCTTCTGCCTCAGTTTCCTCATATGTAAAATAAGCATGATGCTGGGCCCCTCCTTGTAAGGTCTTTATAATGACAACTAGAAATCATGCTTGTAAAGTACCTGACCGTGAATGAGCACTCAGTGACTTGTTAGGAGCTTAGAAGGAAATGGTTGCAATGAGACCTAACTTGAGAAATTGGGAGCCCTTTACAACGCTCTGTGTTACTCTTTTAGGAGTGAGGCATGTGGGTGTCACTGTGTCATATATGATAAATGGCCTCAGGTCCTCAGAATTCTAGATTTTTCTTCTAATCTTTAAAATGTTATGAGTTGGTAACACTAATATGCTAAAAATCTGACAGGCCACAAACAGCCATTCTTTGTTCTGGAACTGAATTTGGCAGGAGCCAAAGTTAATGTTGAACAGTGTTTGTAGACACTGCAGGCAACTAATTAACCATCCTTCGATGGGGCTGGTCTAGCTGATGTTAGGAGCCTGCCCACCTGGTTTATATTTCTTCCTCTAAGATTAATGACTCTACAATACTGCTGATTTCTGGGGTTAATGGAGGGCACACATAGAGTCCTAGGGAGAAAAGAATTATATTCACCCACACTAAGTTTTCATTTTCTCAATGTGATCAAATTTGAGTTGAACCTTTTCCTATGGTGGGATATTGAGTCTGGTACATGCATAAAAAGGCTACCTATGCTACTCCCATGAATTGCTGTCAAAAAACAGTGCCAAAAATGATAAAAGAAAACAAGAGTAGCGTTTTATGCTCTTTTCCTGAATGGAAGGTTGTGTTTTTCTTTTGACTTCAATAGAAGAAAAACAACTAAAATACAACTGTAAAAGATAATTCTACCAGTAAATTTGAAGCTCTGTGCAGAAACTTGAATTATTCCTAAACCACCAAGCCAGTGAATAATTTCTTTATATCTTTTCTATTACATAATGTATTAGCTAAGTGACAAGTCCCTTTTTTGAAATCTCCCTCTCACCACCTTTCTCTACATATAAACCATATTATCCATTGGAAGGACTGAGAATTAAACCACAGGCTAGCTAACTTGCATGGTGGAAAAATCTCCTTGGTGGGCCCCAAGTACAACCCAACACAAGAAAGGAAGGTGGAAAGAGAGAAAAAAGAAGTTAAGATTAATTAAAAATAAAGTACTGTTTTCTTATTCTTTATATATTTAAACCAGGTGTCCTCAAACTATGGCCCATGGGCCACATGCGGGTGTTTTTGCCCATTTGTTTTTTTACTTCAAAATAAGATATATGCAGTATGCATAGGAATTTGTTCATAGTTTTTTTAAAACTATAGTCTGGCCCTCCAACGGTCTGAGAGACAGTGAACTGGCCCCCTGTTTAAAAAGTTTGAGGACTCCTGGTTTAAACCATAGAGATACAGGATATAGTTTACCACTGAAGTTCTCAATCCTTAAACTTACATTATTTTGGGGGAAGAGAATAGATTACATTCTTAGAGTATATGCCATTCTGAGACTTCAGCATGTGTTTATATATGAATTTGTTTTGAAAGGGCTGAATATTATTTCTTGATTTATTTTATTTTGCAAGTTTGGGCTCAGATAGGCTAGTTTATGTCCCAGCTTATTTGAGACACCCCATCCCCAGTATTTTTAAATATTTTGAGATTTCTCAATCACTATGAGTTAACAGGAAATCAATACTTCTCAGAGATATGAAACTAGAAAAATGTGACTTTAAAACAATACTTAAAGGAAAATACAGATCAGAAAACATTAAAATAATACTATTGGACTTTTAAACCAAAAATCATGAATTCATGGAAATTTAGATTTCAATTTTCAATTCTCCTATTTTACAGATGAAGAAACGGAGGCCTAGTTAGATTAATGGCGAAGGTCAAATGGGTGACCTTGCATTTTCTGTGTTTACTTCATTGGATATGGACACATGGGCTGACTCTTCTATTTACACTGAGACTTTGTACCACTAGGGCCATCTGGTTTTAATCCCAGCTCTGTTTCATCTCAGTTATCTGTTCTGGGACAAGTTATCTAGGCCTCTGTGTTTATTTATTTTAGCAATAATCTTCGGGGTACTTGCATGCTTATTCAAGATTGCACGTGTGAAATGTTTAGCAAAAAGTAGACACATGGTCAATGTGAGTTTCTTTCTCTAACACCTGCCTTCTGGATGGATGAAGAGCAAACAGCCTTACAACATAGATACCTTATCATTTTCTGAGTTGCGATTTCTTCAACTGAAAATAAATATAGGCTGGGTGTGGTGTCTCATGCCTATAATCCTAGCACTCTGGAGGCCAAGGTGGGAGGATCACTTGAGCTCAGGAGTTGAGACCAGTCTGAACAAGAGCCAGACCCCGTTTCTACTAAAAATAGAAAAAATTAGCCAGGCATGGTGGTGTGTACCTCCTAGCTACTTGGGAGGCTGAGGAAGGAGGATTGCTTAACCCAGGAGTTTGGTGTTGATGTGAGCTATGATGATACCACTGTACTCTAGCCAGATTGGCAGAGCAAGACTCTTTCTCAAAAATAAATAAATAAATAAATAAAATGTAATGATGAAGATTGTTACCCTTGGTTGTGGGCTTTCTATGGGCTAGGCCTCTGCCAAACACTAGCTTATATGATCTCATTTAGTACTTATAAAGGTACCCATGGAGGGCACACAGCTGTAGGTAGTGATATCAGGATTTGAATCCAGGTCCCAGGCCTGCCTCCAAATCCTGACTTCTCTACAATCTCCATAGAAATAATAATCCCTATGATGGTGACATTATTATTATTACTTTTGTGGAGTTTACTGACTTCTCAGTCTTGGTATCTAGCCTTTTCTACCTTGATACTTGCTGATTTGGTTGATTTTCTGATTTGGTTGACTCTTTTGGAGTTATGAGAAAATTGATGTCTGTGGGCTCTGTGGTGGAAGTATTTTTCCCATGGTGGCAGATCACAAGTAAGGGAAAAGTTAAAATTTAAAGGAAAATATCAACAAGGTATGTGTCCCTAACATACCTCTAAAAAGTAGGAGTACATTTATTCAGTATTGATTTCACTTCCCTAACCCTGGCCCTTTGGAAAAGCCTGTGGAAAATAATCTCATCTTCTGATGACAGTTGCAAATTATAACACTGATATGAAGGCTTTTACTTTGAGGTTTATGGCTCTAGAACCCCCCTCTAGGCTAGCCTTATTTTACAGATGAGGAAATAAAGGCCCCAAGAGCTACTGACCTGTTGAAGAGGTGCCCTGTCTCCTATCTGTGAACAAGGCCTTTTAGGTCATAGTCTCATTTAAAGATAAGATTCCTGTGTGGGTGAGATAAAAGGAACCCTTCGTAAAGTCAAGTTCATGGAAAGTGGAGACTTGGCTCTGTATCGAAGCCAGGTTGGTTGAGCCGTTGCAGTAGACTGCAGCCAAAGATGGCTCCCTGCAAGTCTTTCCCACCCTGTGCACACAGGCTGATCCTCCAATCAAGAGATAGTGTCTGTGTAACCTTCTTTTGAATCTAGGTGGCCTCATGATGTGCTTTGGCCAACAGGGAGAGGCAGAAGTGATGCTGCACCAATTCTAGGCCTAGCCCTTAAAACGCTAAGAGTTTCCACTTTTGCTCTGTTGGAAGCCACCACCACGTTGTAAGGAAGTTCTGACCAGACTATCAAATGAGAAGAGATTATACGTAGAGAAGGCCAAGTGGAAGAGAACAAGGGCCCTCATGCAAAAGCCATCACTAAGAGCCAGATGTGTGAGTGAGGTCATCTTGGATGTTCCAGCCCCAGCCGAACTCTCGGCTGAATGCAGTCCCATCCATGACCTCCACTCAACACCATGTGGATCAGAACTTCACAGATGGTCCAGACAACCGACAGTAGCACAGGAAATAATAAATCATTGCCATGTATATCATTGTGCTTTGAGGTGGGTTGTTACATGGCAGTAGATAACAGAGCAGTCACTAATGCTAGTGCAACCTAAATTGTGGTTTGGAGCCATACTGGCTTGGAGCCCAGAGTCCACAACTGGCTCCCTTGTCCTTCTCTTATGGAGGGATGTGGGCCTGGCACCTCCATTAACAAGTCCTGCTGCTGGAGCGGTTTCTCTGTGTAGGTGATGGGAATATTTGTCAGCACAACACTGGTGGTCCACTTAAATTTCAGCCACGATCAAAGCGTTTAAATCCTAACTTTCCTTTAGTGGAGCCAAGTTCTGTTTATTTGCAGTTGGTTTTTGTTTACTCTGGTTAAAGGAGATGCCCAGTCTTCTCTCCCTCAGCTGATTTATCCTCCCACTAGTCCAGGCCTGAATGACAGGTGTTTAGATAAGGGCTGTTTGCTTCCCTCCCAGGCTGGCAGCTGGCACGAATCACACAAGGAGAAAGATCCATGCTTGATGTTACCACAATCCACAGCCAATATGAGCTCATTTCTTAGAAGTAGCAACTTTAGAGCTAGTGATTATTCTAGAACAGGTTCTCTCAACCTTGGCACTGTTGACATTTTAGGCTAGATAGTTCTTTGTTGTGGGAGGGCTGTCCTGTGCATCGCAGGATGTTTATCAGCATCCCTGGCCTCTGCCCACTAGAGGTCAGTCATACCCTACTGCAGTTGTGGCAACTGGAAATTGGCAAATGTGCCTGGATTAGGGGCAGGAGCAAGAGCACCCCAGAGAACCACTGGTCTAGAGTGACCTCATAGACATCATAAACAGGACCTACTCTTTGGGCTGACTGTGGGAGGTACTGTTAGGTGATGCAGAAAGTGGGCTACTGAAACTGGAAATGCCAACTTTGCAACCCTACGGTAGCACTGGGAACACCCAGACCACTGGTTGCTGGGCAGTAAGTACTGGAGTTAAAAAAAAAAAAATATATATATATATATATATATATATGTGTATATATATATATATATATATATATGTATATATATATATATAAAATGATACCAGGCTTATTATTTTAAATTTAGGAGAATTCACTTCTTTTTTCCAAAAGGGATGGAGGCACACTCCTGCTATTGCATGGTATTTATTCATTCATGTAGCAGAAATGGTGTGTACTCCATTTGACCAAATTCATGGGCTGAAAGAAATTCTACATCTCTCTTCAAATCTCTTTTGCAGCTACAGTCCTCCTTCTTGGGAATTTAAACAACCCTTCTCTTGCTTCCTTTTAATGTTTTTCACTTTTCTAGCATTATCTCATAACATATCTCCCTTGATTCCTCTAACATCAGGCTTGTCTGAGAATTGATTTAGGAGTGGGCACTCTGAGATGTTTCTTCGGCTTATGGACTAGGGCATCCAACAGAATAAATACTTGGACACAATTTCCATTTCAGTAATGATAATAAATGAAGACAGAGAATGCAGCATATTCAATTACAACCTTCTATATAAAAGTGCAGCTCTGAATGGCTTAGTTGGTGTGTTTCCTCTGTTCAGCTTAAAGGGAAACTCAGGCCTGAGCACAACTTCAGATGCTAAGATCATTCCACCCCCAGACCCCAGCTCTGGAGAAAGAATTGCACTCGGGGCAATTCTTTTGGCAGGTCTTTTGCATTCTGGTGCCAGTAAATAACTGGGTTCAATAAGCAGCTGGGTTGGGGTGCACTGTCCAGGTAGGGGTATCTGGGCTTGTCCATCAGCAACATCTATTACAGTCATAAAGACAAGGGGTGTTCTAATGTTGAATAACCCAGTTGCAAAAGGCCTTTGGAATTGTGAGGCAGCCAAAAGTAGTGGAAGAATCAATGCAAGTTAGCAATGCCATGTGAGGACATTTCTGAGGAAGTCTTCACAAGCATGCCAGCTTCCAAGGTGCTCCACCGAATGCATGGAGTCGTTGAAAGTACAGGTGACCCAAGGTCTAACAGCCTTCGTTGGTGGCTCTGTCTCAGGTCTCTCTGTAATATCCATATCTAACTCATTGCTCCATTTAGCTAGGAAAGATCAGCATTCCCCCATTGGTCAGCTTGCTGCAGGCCTCACAGTGTTAAAATGCCTTCCATTACTTACATACCTGTAGATACCCTCCACTAGGATGAGAATTTTTTTCCAAGCTCTGCGGGTTCGAGGCTGGCCATAGATGACAGCATCTCTCAGGAGTTTCTCTAGGCTTTGTGCATCTTTAAATAATATCAAAAAAGAAATTGAGTCATGAAAGGGTTTTTCTTTTCCTCTCCCATTTTCTTTCTCAAGGAGACATCAGATTTGATAGGTTTGCAGACCTAAACCTCCAGACAGCAAAGTCAGAATCAGAGACCACCTAGGGAGAGAGAGGCAGACGTCTATTTTTCAGTAAAACTTAACTATGACAAGATGAATAGTCAGGTTTGTGCAACTAGGCACAGCAA
Source organism: Microcebus murinus (assembly GCF_040939455.1). NCBI lineage: Eukaryota > Metazoa > Chordata > Mammalia > Primates > Cheirogaleidae > Microcebus > Microcebus murinus. The sequence goes on from NC_134119.1 coordinate 18,525,146, forward strand.
ACCCACACCAGGGGTACGCGGTTTCCTAGGGTCTTACAAACCTCTCCCCTCCTGCCTTAGATTGAAATTCTACAGTAAATGCATCGCTTAGGTTAAGCTTTGTTGCCAGGTTAAAATGAACTCTGAGAGGTACAATGAACTACCACTTGTCAATTGTTTAGATGTGAGTGTGTTAGAATTCAGCTGAGTTTGCATAAACCTCACTTTCTACGCTTTGGGACTTGGTTTTTGACATCCTCCAGCCTCAGACATTTCAAAACTTTAAGGCAGTTGGACAGGTAGTGCACTTTTGCAAAATATTTGGAAACCTATGGATACATGAATAATAGCTCATAATTACTGAGCCCCATCTGTGTGCCACGCACCCTTCTAAGCCTGTTCTTTGACATAGCTGATTTAACACTCATAAGAACCCTCTGGAAGAGGTACTAGTGTTATCTCCATTTTATGGTTCAGGAAACCAAGGCATGGAGGGGTTTGGTAAACTACCTGAGGTCTATGATTATAGTTAATAGAGTTAGGCTTTGAACCCACACAGTCTATGCCGTGATCCATGTTTGTTACCACTACCCTTTTCCGCCTCATGTGACAGCCATTGTCTCGTCTTCTCAAACTCCATGGTGATATGGAACAAGGAAGGATGAATGTTTGTCTGAATATTCTTAACGTTTAGTGTCAAATATAAATAATAGTGACATTTCATTTATCTGCAATCAGATGTAGGTGACTGGGCTTGGGCTGAGAGACCATGTAGAAGGAGTTGGTTACCAAGCCAGCTGTTTGGTATGTGTATGTATGTGTGTGTTTTATTTTGTTTTTAACTTTTAAAGCCTAAAGAGAGAAAAATGGCAGAGGTTTGTGTGCATGTTTTTTTAGATTCATTATATTTCTATTATATACATATATTTATATATATGTATGCATTTCCTAAGCTTTCCCTTTTATGAGAATCTACAACTGAAATACTTGAGGTCTACAATCCAATATTAATTTAACAATATGGAGATGCTGCTTAAATGCTGGCTTGACTGTTATGTAATGCTCACCAGGCATTAGAAACACCAATTAAAATGTTCACAAAAAAGAGATCTCTAGCAAAGATAAATCTAAAACCACATAGTCGATGCCAGTTTTGGCCACTGTGGACAAAGCTGTCAGGAAGTGGATGTTCATTGGTTATCACTCACTAGTCTAGGCATAAATTAGCTGAAGTTATTGGTCTCAATGGAGGGCCCCTCAACTTTTTATTTTAGTCCCAAATGTGTGGCTGGCTCTGTTTTAGGTCTTCTCCCAAAGCTGGGTGAATGTACTAACAGGTGTAATAACTTTTCTACACTGCAACCCTGCCCATGCTCAATGAGGTCACAAGGTATTTTTTTTGAGATAGAGTTGTGGATGTATTTGTGTGTATGTGTGTGTGTGTGTGTGTGTGTTTATTGATCAGTGTATCTGAGCAAATCACATTCAAATAAAGGTGCCTTCATATGAATCAGGATGGGGTACGATAAGTCAGAATTTGGTAGCATAATATCAGAACCTCTTCACTTAGAGGCCCCTCATTAGTGTAGTGTCTCCCAAACTGTCCCTAGCATCCACCTACTAGAGACTGGATCTTGGGTCCTGACATTCAGAAAAAATGTGACACGAATAGAATGCCATGTTCTAGAGATCTCTCTTGGAAATCCAAGCATTAGTGACAATACACTCTTTGATATCCTTTGACATACTTAAGAAAACTTACAGTATACATAATGAAGAAATGAAGGAAATACATAATGAAATAATGAAGAAATGAGGGAATAGTTCTTTTTTCAAAAATATAAAGCCTTAATGTATTAGAAATAGCCCCTTTGTAGTGTGCTATCAATAATATCTGATATGATATGAGAACCATAGCTATAAAAATTATCATTTTTCTTTCTTTAATAATTAGCCTGAGACTAACTTTTTAGGTGAGATGTCAGTTTAGATGTGGAATTAATCAATTTCACATGACAATATGGGACCTGCAAAAGAAGAAATGGAAGCGATGAAGATCTTCATTTTATTTCATACCACTTTTCTTTTCATCTGCAAAACAAGACTAATGATATCCCTGGACTCAGTATTGTATCTTATTCATAAAATATTCCTGAAAATGCCAGATTTTCAGGGCTTTTTCAGTCTTTGTCCTACTTGATGTGTGGGCAGCATTTGACACAATTCGACACTCACTTATATTTTAAGTTTCTCCTCTTTGGTCTCTGGACACCATTCTTTGGTTTTCCTTATCTCTCTTTCTACTATTTCTAATTTTTTTGTGTGGGGGAGCCATTTCTTCTTTTCACCTATTTTCTTTTTGATGTTTGTTCCTTGTCTTTTTCTCTATTTTGCCATTTACCTACCAGTGACCCTCAACCTTCAGTGTGAATAGGAATCGCATCTGGAAAACTAGTTCAAAGGCAGATTCCTGATCTTTCTAACCAGAGATTCTGAATCAGTTGGTGTGGGATGGGGCCCAGAAGTTTGCATGTTTGGGATCTTTGAACCCCAAAATCCATAACTCAAAGCCAGATCTCTATTTTTTTTTTTTTTTTTTGAGACAGAGTCTCACTTTTGTTGCCCAGGCTAGAGTGAGTGCCGTGGCGTCAGCCTAGCTCACAGCAACCTCAAACTCCTGGGCTCAAGTGATCCTCCTGCCTCAGCCTCCCAAGTAGCTGGGACTACAGGCATGTGCCACCATGCCCGGCTAATTTTTTGTATATATATTTTTAGTTGGTCAATTAATTTCTTTCTATTTTTAGTAGAGACGGGGTCTCGCTCAGGATGGTTTCGAACTCCCAACCTCGAGCAATCTGCCCGCCTCGGCCTCCCAGAGTGCTAGGATTACAGGCGTGAGCCACCGCGCCCGGCCCAGATCTCTATTTTGAGCTACTCAATGTTTTTCCAACCAAATCCATGAGTCCCTCAAATACCACATTTCCAACATGGAACTCGTGGCAGATTATATTATTAGCCTCATTTTTTGCCTCCTTCCTTCCCATTCGAGTCCTTTTCTATGGGACTTTGTGGTTTGTCCCACTAAAGAAGTTGAGGACATTTCCCTGGCTCTTGACTTGAGTTCAGCCATGAACATGCTTGGCTAGTAGGACGCAGAGAAGAGATGGCTTTCTAGCTCCAAACCTAGGTCTGAAGAGGCCTTACAACATATTTCTACTCTTTCTCTTGTGCTTCTGCTAGTGACAGGAAAAGAACATGCCCAGGCTACCCGCTGGTCCCAGGATGACCCCAAGAGAGGATAAAAGGCACGTAGGGCCCAGTTCCCCCAGGCCACCTACAGTCCTGAGTGAGAAATAAGTGCTGACTGTTGCATGCTACTGAGGTTTTGAGGTTGCTTATTCTTTTAATAGTTACCTGATACAACCTCAAATGGCCCTTCTTGATTTAGCCTCTGCCTATCTTTCTGACATAGTTTCTCAGCATTCCCCAACACACAGCTTCCAACTCTCCTACACGCTTTTTCCTCTTGTCTGACTAGAGATCTCCCACTCATCACACAAGTCTAAATTCAAACTCTTGTGGTCAATAATTCAGACCAGAGTTCAAGCCTTCCTCCTTGGTGTCCCTCAAGACTCATCATGCTACTCATTATTTGCCTTTCTGTCCCTCCTTCACGGAAGGCAGGGACCTAATCTTCTTCATCCTTCTAGCCCTAGTTCTAGTACACAGCATTAGTGCTAAATCAATATTTGATGATTGAATCAATTTTCTTTTCATGGAGAAAGAATATCATAGACCAAGAAACAGGAAAGGAAATGCCACTTTTAGATATAAATAAGAACAATTAGAGAGGATAATTGCCTCATGTCTGCAATTGTGAGATTAAATTAAAAAATCATATTTTTATCATTTACTGTGTTGTTTTTGTTTTAAAGACAGTTAAGAACTCCACATCAGGTCGGGCGTGGTGGCTCACGCCTGTAATCCTAGCACTCTGAGAGGCCGAGGCGGGCGGATTGCTCGAGGTCAGGAGCTCGAAACCAGCCTGAGCAAGAGTGAGACCCTGTCTCTACTATAAATTAAAAAAGAAATTAATTAGCCAACTAATATATATAGAAAAAATTAGCCGGGCATGGTGGCGCATGCCCGTAGTCCCAGCTACTTGGGAGGCTGAGGCAGAAGGATTGCTTGAGCCCAGGAGTTTGAGGTTGCTGTGAGCTAGGCTGATGCCACAGCACTCACTCTAGCCTGGGCAACAAAGTGAGACTCTGTCTCAAAAAAAAAAAAAAAAAAAGAACTCCACATCATTAACCACTAGATGGCAGCCAAGGAAACAAAAACAGCTTTCACATTTTGAAATTTTCAGGGATAATAAACCTTCACATATATATATATATGTATATCTTGTTTTCACTTTTGCTTTGGGTTGAGTTCCCCAAATGTTAAAGCAACATTTGACTTGCTTGTGATTGGGGGAGCCAGTCTTTCTTTTCTATAATCATAGTCCTGTTAGCATCTGAATGGAATAAAGAGATGATGAACAAAAGTATTCTTGTTTAAAGAATGCTTTCCCTTCTGGGACTTGGAATTTATAAGTTTTTGCACGGAAATGACACATGATGAGTGTGGCTACAATGCCATAGGACTAAAAACAAACCAAAGTGAACTAGCAGTTATTATAAAAATGAATATTCTAAAATTTGGAAAAATCTGTAAATCCAGAGGCTATGTATTATTTTTGCTTCAGAAAAGATCACATGCATGCTATAGGGTTAGTCCAGGATTAGTTTCCAAACGAACATCACTGGTCCTAAAGAAAAGTTTCTCTCCATTCTTTTAATACCAAGCAGGACATGAAATCAAGCCTTTAGGTGGCCGTGATGTGTTTTATGTATTTTATGCGTTTTGCAGATGGGAGCAAGAGGAATTCCAGTCTCTTCCAAGGCAGGGACCTCACCGGTGTTTGACCTGAGTGGAGAGTTCTAGGGGGAGAGGCGTTGTGTGGAGTTCACAACCCCAAGGTCCATACACTGCAATCCTTGAACAGAGGGAAAATCAATTAGCCCTTTTACCCTTGCAAAGGAAGAATTCACTGACTTCTTAGAATCCCAGAAACGAGACAGGGAAGGGGATGACTTCACTTAGCATGGATTCTGGACTCAAGTTAATCTCTGGTACTTTCCTCTCTGGTTCTCTGGGTCTTACTCTCCAAGGTTATAGCATGTGGGTTACAAACCTGTAGGATTCAGGGGATTGTGATTTATGTTTCTATAGGCCTTATGGGAGTCTACTGTTTCAGCAAGCTGCACGCTAACATCTGCAAGGGATTTTTTAATAATGATGCTTATTAAAGCACTTACACTTGCATTATATTAATCCCCATGACACCTCTGAGAAGTAAGGAAGAACTATTAGGTTTTTGTTTTTTTCAGATGCCAGAGGCTTTGTAAGGAAAAAAGAGCCTCCAAAATAAACGCCTACCCTCCCCCAACAAAACTGTTCTTATTGGTTTTGTAAAAAAATTCTGAAAATATGGAAATTAAAATAAAAGAATAAAATGATGCCATCTAGACACACATACACAGCACTATTGTACAAAGTGGTTGTAACATCGTAACGACATACCATAGACTTATAATTACTACAATCTGAACATCTACCATGGCTTAGACATTATTCACCATGAAGTCTGACTCACTAAGGAGGTTTCTTTTGCTTTGTGGGCGCCTGAGAGAATCAAACTGGTTTGGTGGTTATGGATATTTAAGCTGTCTAAAATGAAAGCATGGATGCCACGTTCTGGTGGCTGGTTCAAAGTAGTCCTAGTCTTTTGCAGGCATGGTAAACTAGATTACTGAATTGCTAAATACCTGGAATAATCCAACTATATGTCAAAACCTATAATAAGGCTTAGGTGACAAATACTCTTGGTGAGTCTGAATCTGTGCCTGTCCTTAATTTCCAAGTCCTAATAATATCAGCAAACTTCCTGGATCTGGAAAAGCTACAGAAAACAGTCTTGTGAAAAGAAGGCACAAGGACACAAGGGAGCCAGAATCCTCCCAGAAGGTAGGCTGGGTGTAGTTCAAAGCATGTCTTCCTGGAGACAAGTAGCAGACATGTAGCTTTGCTCTCATTTTCCTGTAGAGTGACACCAGTGTTTCTTCTGCCACATCTTCCTCCTTCCTCTTCTCTTGTGCAACCATCCTTTTGCTGAAGGCCTAGATTTAATGTGAGATCTTCCCTCACCACTCATTTCTCAGGGCCCTCCCTGTCCTCTGCTTCCAGGGACTGGAGGAAGAGATGGGGCTGGACTGGCTGCCTCCACTTTTCATGTGCTTCCTTTGTCATTCAAGGCTTCACAAAACCACCTCCAGCTGCATGTAGAGGCCTCTTTTGGTTCCTTACTCCATGGGGTGCTCATCAAAAATACTCTCATGTCTGCCTATGGTAGGCACGCAGGTATTTTGTAGATGAAAAAATGCACGGATGATGAATGAATGTCGCTGTTTACTGTTTCTCATTCCTTACTCTCCATCTTTATCCTCACTCCTCTTGTTCCTTTGAATACCCAGTCTCTTCCTTCAAGATTCAGTCCAAATGAGAAATCATAAGCAGAAGGTACTTAAATAACCATGAATGATGATGAAGAAATTATTCTTACTTTTAAGATGGAGGTGGGGAGGACTGCCCCTTTCCCATTTAAGGGAAAACAAAATCATAATGGCCAACTTTGGCAAGGAAAACAATTATTTTTATGAAAGTCACACTTACGGGGTGTCTTTCCTCACAAGATCACTGAGGGCATTTTTGGTGCACTGAAAATTTGGTGCCTTTAAGTTTAATATAGCAGATTTGGCAAAAACTCGGGTTCAGTTTTTCTTGATGGCTCTGTAAATATGTGGGCAGGAGTTGCATGGCCTTTGGCAGGTCAACATGGCCTCTGGCAAGTCGAAGAAACAAGGTGATCTTGGAAGAGTACAAAACACAGCTGGGAGCAGAGGACCTTGAGGGTAAGATAGGTGCCAGGGCAGGGCCTGCTTACCCCATGGGCATGTGTGTGGGGTCATAGCAACAACTTTTGATCTTGGAGACATGAGATCCAGGATAGGCAGAGCCTAGAACATGAGGACAGGGTGTCCTATGCACTCAAGCTCTGGGCCAGAGGCAGCATGTGGGACTCCAACCCTCAGGGAGGAGCCTGTGGAACAAGACAAAGTACTGAGATGGAATCCTTGAGTGAGTGGGGTCAGTGCAGGAACGTGAAACATCAGTCAGGGAACCGTGTGGGAGCCCAGTGGTCAGTTTCAGCAAGGTGGGTGCTGGCTGCATCCACCTAACCAAAACCATACAAATGTATGGGAGATGTAGGCTACTAAGTATTGCACGCATCACTGTACCATCTGGGGGAAGCAGAGTGTGGAAAAGGCTAGGAAAGGAGGTAAAAGTACACCGTGCTTAAAAATGGGGACTCTAGAGTCAGACTCCCTAGGTTTAAATAACTTCATATGAACTCTGACTCTTACTAGCTTTATGTCTCTAAAGAAGTCACTTCACTTTATGCCTCTGTTTTTTCAACTGTAAAAAGGGAATAATAGTAGCACATGCTTCCTTGTAGAGTTGTGAGGCTAGAATGAGTTAGTGTATATAAAAGGTTCTTTATAGTAAGGGCTCAATACTGTCAACTTGGGTTAAAAGATAGGGAGGCAATCACTCTATTATTAAACAATCTGGTTTAGGAACCCAAGTTGGACCTTGAAATCAAAAGGATCATGGCTTACAAAGTAGTCAAAGCCTGTGGTCCCCAATCAGTGACATCTGCACAGCAGGAGGTGAGCAGAGGGCAATCAAGCCAAGCTTCATCTGCATTTATAGCCCCTCCCATTGCTCGCATCACTGCATAAGCTCCGCCTCCTGTTGGATGAGCAGTAGCATTAAATTTTCATAGGAGCTTGACCCCCTGCTGTAAACTGCGCATGCACATGTGAGGGATCTAGGTTGCGCACCCCTTCTGAGAATCTAAGGCATGATGATCTGAGGTGGAACTGAGGCAGTGATGTTAGTGCTGGGGAGCAGCTGCAAATACAGATCATCATTAGCAGAGAGGTTTGACTGCACAATAAATTAAATGAGCTTGAATCATCCTCAACCACCCCCCTCCCATGGAAAAATTGTCTTCCCTGAAACTGGTCCCTGGTGCAAAAAAGGTTGGGGACTGCTGGTCTAAGTGATGCTCATTGGTTTGACCTTCCATTCAAATAGCCTCAGGAGCCCTTGTTCTGCAGATGAGGCAGCCCTCAAACGCTGTTTTTAGAAAACACTGGATTCTTTGTTCTTCCTCCTTTTGGCCTTTAATTGCTGCTAGGTAGAACTTTGGCTCTTCTATTCCACTTTTTTTTCTTAAACCACTGAAAATTTTTGGCCTGCCTGGACCTCTGACCTCATTGGAACTCTCCTAGCTGCAGAGACTACTTCTCTCCAAACTAGCTTAAGAAACTGTTTGTGACTCACTGGAGGGCTGAGGTTGCTTACAGACTGGCTACTCCAAGTGTGGCCTTGAGTAGCAGCAGCAGCAGCAGCACCCTGGAGCTGGTCAGAATGCAGAATCTCAGGCCCCTCTCCAGACCCGCTGGGTCAGGGTCTGCATTTTAACAAGACCCCCAACTGCCTTGTGTGTACATTAAAGCTTGTGAGAACTATTATTCTGAAGTCTAGATCATATGCCACTACCAGTAATGAGAGCAGATTCAGGGAAATGTTAACTTAGTCTCGATTTCCTCAGTCTGAAAGAAGATGAAGACATTTCCAGAAAGTTAAAATTTACCCAGGGTTTGAGGTCTTGGAATACTCAAGGTGTTAATACACTGAGCCCAGAGAATGTGTTTACCAAAGGGATACAAGTACCCCCCCAGGGGCTCTTGCTCATTTCCTCAAAATACACCGGAATCACAGTGGAGAACAAACTTGGTCCCTGGTAGAAGCTGACTCAGTAGCTGAGGCTCTGAGATGGCTGGAGAACCTGTTTTCTGTCACCCAGTGAGCCACAAAAGCTAACTGAGGGTTGGCTATTTCACTAAAGCTGCCTACAGTAGAAATGACAAGGAGTTCTTAATATGTAGCCAGCAAGAATGCACAGGCCAAACTGAGTTGAAATTCAGGCTACTAACAAGATAGGGCTCCATTAGCCATCACAGTGGATTGATTTTTACATATGGCGCCACACCTTTCTGGGTCCTCCATATGGCCCAGCAGTGGCTGGACTCAGCTAGCGGTTAATAGTGTTAACAAATGCTGTGCACTCCTGCCCGTAGCCCTCAGCCCAGCTCCTTATGTCAAACACAGGCCATTCTTGGGACATATTTGGACTGAGCAGGGAGCAGCGCTGAATCAATCACAAATGGGAACTGGTGGATAAATACTGTAGCTCCCTCACCCCAGGTGGGATGACACTGAGCTATCGTCACTGGCACCAGAGTTTCCTAGTAGCATTGATGTCCTAGTAGCATCGTCCACTGTGGTAACGTCCTTGACAATGTACCCTTCATGGCCTGCTTCCCCTTCTCTGTCTCGTTCCCTGCTCACCTGGTGGTGCTTCCTGGGATCACTTCCTACGTAAGTGACTTGTACTTAAGTCCTTGTCTCGGGGCTGCTCCTGGCAGAAACAAACCAAGACAAAAGCAACAGACTTGGCTTTGGTTTTTCACCTGTGCTATTTATCATCTGCATGACCTTGAGTAGATCATTTAATCACTTTGAGGATGAGTATTCTCTGTAATAAAGTGAAGATAATGAAGAGAACTATGTATCTGGGTTGTCATTAAATTATCAAAACTAATTATGTTAAAGGTTCAACACTAGTGAATGCTGAGTAGGGGACCTAGAAGTTATGACTCAGTTATTGTCCACATTTACTACCCAGGAAGAACTCATCTATGGTGATAAAAGATTCTGGTACCCAGTTTTGAATGTAGCATCACTATCAATGCACTTCTGAATCTTTAACAGTTTTTTTTAGGAAGTAGTCTTTTGGTGTTATGATTTTGCTTCCTTTCAGAACTTTCCTTCTATTTAGTCTTCTTGATTACTCATTCTGACTTTGTGGAAAATAGAGAAAGAGAAACAATGGATAATAGCTTGGGGTTAGTGGTCAAGCCTGTTCACACAGAATTAAAGTTTATTATGATGTTCTGAGTAGGTAAATATACCTTAAGTATATTTTTCCTATACAGAATCCGAAAATTCAAGGGAGAATTCTGATTAATTTATAGTTGCCCTAAATCACAAAGGATATCCACTGGTACTACATAAAAATAGTATCTCCTCTCCTCCAATAGGCAGAGGAGTATCATTAAGGTCTAAGGACAGAACATGAAGAAGAGGACAGTCCAGGAGAGAAGAACAAGTTTAGCGATAAAAGAAGTCCCATAATCCTGATGTTTAAGATCATTCCAGTGTAGGTGGCCATGCTTAAGAACCTGTATCACAAGTAATTAGCTTCTATCTGGACTGGTTGTATGTGTCATGTACATACACAAAGGCAATTTGACGTCTGCAGATCCTAAACAATCTCTATATTATCAATCCAATCTGTGTGGATGTATATCAAGGATTTAGGCATCATTGTGTAACTAAAGCATTGTTATTATCTAGGGAATGGCAGAGCAGGGAGGAGAGCCACCAGCAACTGATGGTGTATGTTATAACTCCATTTCATTCTTTCCTTCTCCGTCCACATTCTTACTGCCCTCACCTCTCAAGAAAGAAGTCACTCAGAGGACCCTGGAAATAACCCTCCTCCCAAGGGGGCTGCTTTTGTGAAGTAAATACAATAGCAGGGAGAGTGTGCTCATGTTTCAAAGTTGCATTAAACAGGTAGGTGAATGGGAACAAGGGCTTTGTGTACTGGAGAATGAAAGTGTTTTAGTTTCCTATTGCTGCTACAAGAAATTAGCATAAACTTAGTGACTTTGAAATAACACAAACTGATTATCTTACAGTTCTAGAGGTCGGTAGTCTAAAATGGGTCTGACTGGGCTAAAATCAAGGTGTTGGCAGGACTGTATTTCTTTCTGGAAGCTCTAGGAGGAGAATACAGTTCTTTGTATTCTTACATGCTTTTTCCAGCTTCTGTGGACTTTTGGCATTCCTTAGCTCATGGCATTCTTCCATCTTCAAAGCCAGCAATGGCCATTTAAATCTTTCTCACATTGCATTACTCTTGCATTTTGCTTCTCTTTTCCACATTTAAGAAGGCTTATGATTGCACTGGGCCCATGTAGATAATCTTTTTAAGGTGAGCTATTTAGCAGCCTGAATTACATCTGCAACCTGAATTTCCTTTGCAAGATAATATGACATTCACAGATTGTGGGAATTAAGACATGGACATCATTGGGGGGAGTGGTGCTATTATTGTGCCTAACATAGAAAACTAAAGAGCAACAGCAGCTCATATATAATAGAATCCCATGAATTAGATAGTAGACCCTGACCCTACCTGTCCTCGATTCTCCATTAGTTGGGAAGGGTAGCATTTATACAGATAATTCCAAGCTTTGCATTGAGCAGATGTATGATCTTGGACAAGTTGCTTAATACCTTTAAGCCTGAATCTCCTCATTTGTAAACTAGTTCCTATGTCATGGGATTTTCCTCAGGGCTAAATAAGTAAATAGGAGAAGGCCATTAGCTCAGCATCTGGCACAGAATGAATTCTCAGTAAGTGCTAGTTGTAGGTATAAAACAAGTACAGCTAAGTCTTATTTGTTAAGATATAGATAATAACAACTATCTATTTTACAAGAGTACAAAGGGAAGTCATGAGAAACTACTGAATGTTTAAGAGCTTTGTAAAAATTGGAAGATAAAATTTAACTCTTGAATTATAATTTCAGCAAAGAATTAAGGAGTTGAAATCAAATTTTATTTGGAAATAATTCAAACTTAACAAGAAAATTGCAAGAATAAGAATATTGTAAAGAGTACCCACATACTTGTATCTAGATTCCTCTATTAATTCTTTGTCCCATTTGCTTTATCATCTTATCTCTATATATCTATAGCTGTGTGTGTCTATCTATGTGTATGTGTGTGTAACAATTTTTTTCTGAATTGAGACTAAGTTGCATATATCATAAAATTTATCCTTAAATAATTCAGTGTGTCTTCCCTAAGAATAAGGGTATTTATTCTCTTATTTGACTACAACTAGAGTCAGAAAACTTTTCCTACAAAGAGGCAAATAGTAATATTTTAGGCTTTGTGCATCACATATGGTCTTATTTGCATATTCTTCTTTGTTCTTTATATAGTCCTTTAAAAATGTAAAAAGTATTCTTAGCACACATTGTCTATCCCTGGACTAGAGTATAGTTATCCACTTCAGTGTATTAAACACTGATATTCTACTCTTATGTAGTATTATCTAATCTACAGCCCATCTTCCAATTTTGTGAATTGGCCCAGTAATTTCCTTTATAGCATTTTCCCATCCCTTTCAGAATCTAGTCTAGGACCAGGTATTGCACTTGACTGTCACAGCTCTTTAGTATCCTTTAATCTAAACCATCTCCTCAGCCTTTCTTTGTCTCTTATGTTATTGACATATTTGGAGAACACAATTCATTTTTTTTATAAATAGAACACTCTTATTTTGGGGTTGTCTAGTGATAATATTTCATGTTCTAACTTGATGTTGAATCTTTCTTAGAGTATCACATCTGGAGACAAACGATGTCCATCTTCCTCCCATTGGTGACTTTAGTTTTTATCAGCTGTCTGAGTGTTGTCTGATCTCTCCCTGGTATAGTTACTACATTTTCTCTTGGGCGTAATTTCACTGACGTTGTTATCCTGAGATTGTAGTTTGAAGACTGTGAATAGCTGCATTGTGTAGCATGTGCTGGGTCGGGAGGAGCAGGTTGAACTGCTCTGTGATCCTGTAGTACTTACTGAGTGGTTGGAACTAGTGGAAAGACTCACTCAAGAGCTGGATTGGTTTATTTCCATAGTTTAAATAAGATTGTTTTGTAGGGTTGTGCTTAAAAATTTTTACTGTATAGTATCTGTTAAGTCATTTGTATTTTATATCATCATTGGAACATTTTGTTTGAACATTGATGGCATCTACCTGATATGTCCATAGATAAGAGAAGCATTTTTAATAATTGTTCGTGGGATGGAGAGGCAGGCAATGATGTATTCTTCTCTTCCTATTTCATCTCCAGCTGATAAGGAAAGAACCACTTCAGGACACCTTCCTACCTGTCCCCAAGAGAAAAGTTGCTAACATGATGGGTCAGAGCCTGACATTCCTTGGCCATGTTGTAGTGGTGGGCTGGGAAATTGTGTCTCAATAAGGTCAAGTGAAATAGGGTTAGCCAAACCCTATTTGACCTAAGTGCTACAAGCTCTCAAGTTTTCTGTCTCCATGCAGACCAAGAAGGGCTTGTCCTAGAAGTCTCAGCCATCCTTCAACTTGTCCCATTTTCACTTCTTTGCCAGTGATTGGATGGATAAAGTAGTTGGGCAAGAGGACTCAAAGTCTGCCCCATCCTGGGAAGTAGGAAGTCATGCTTGGGTGCCTGGGTTGTGCCTCAGCAATGGTGGTCATAGAAGCTGTATCAGTGTCTGTTGCCATAGAACAATTTATCCAGATACTTAGCGGCTTAAAACTATAAGCACTTATTATCTTACAGATTCTGTAGTCAGGAATCTAGGAGACTTAGTTGAGTAATTCTGGCTCAGGAAACTCGTGAGGCTACAGTCAAGATATTGCTGGATCTACAGTCATCTGAAGGTTTGACTGAGGCCACAGGATCAGTTGAGATGAACTATTCACTCTGTTGTTCTCCACAGGCTGCCCAAAGTGTCCTCACACATGACCCAGGGGAGAATGAGAGAGGCAGAAGCCACAATGTCTTTAAAACCTAACCTTAGACGTGAGAATTAATCACTTCTACTATATTCTTTTGATCTCACAGAGCAACCCTGATTCAATGCAGAAAGAGACAATGCAAGGGCATAAATATCCGGAGGTGGGGGTCATTAGTGGCCATCTTGAAGGATTTCTACCCTACAGCCATAAGCTGGAGAATAGGGGATGCTTGGTCAATGATTAATAAAGCTTGTACTTCGTCTCCCACATGGTTATACATGCATGTACATACGTATGTATGCATGCATGTTTATCTATCAATCATCTATCTACCTATCTATCCATCTATCCATCCATTCATCCATCTATCATCTATCAATTATCTCTAAAGAACCTCCAAGGTAAAACTAGTGAATGGTAGAATTTAGGCTGAATTCCAAACATAACAAATGCAGGATAGAGAAACTGTAAGAGACACTGCTATGGGGACAGACAACTTTTCCAATCCTTAAGTATTGTTTTTCTATGAAATGCTGATTAAATTAACTCAAAGCTTGTATCTCTGTTTCCATTTCCACTGGGCATATGGGAAGGCAAGTAAATGTTTTGAGAAGAACCAGGTCATCTAGGGAACAGCAGGGCATGAAGCAGAACTCTCAGGAACATTTTGTTTCTTCTTGAAGTACATACCTTCTTAGATTATATACACATCCTCTACATTAACTGATGAAGGCCTTATTTTTCAGCCTCTTCTCCAGTAGTTCAGCCCCACACTCAGGCCGTGCTGGAAGTGTGCTGCTCTCTGCACACTCCAGATTATTCTATTTGAAATATCCTGTTCCGCTCCCCTAATTAGAATTTTCTTAATCCTTCTACTGCAAATCCCATTTATGCAATCCCAATGGTGAAATAACCTCTTCACTCTTCTGGGAGGATATCATAATGTTTTCTACTGTTCCTAGTGACATTGATGATGACAATTATGAGGACAATGATAATAGTAACATGGCAGCTATAAATAATACAATGGTTTCCATTGCCAGGCATGTGCCAAGCACTTCATATGCCTCCTCCAATAATAGTATGAATTAGGTATCATAATTATCCTCATTTTTGGGACAAGTAAATTACGATCCAGAAGGTTAAGTAATTTGTCTAGGGCCACAAGCTAATAACCTATGGAATGAGGACTCAACTGCTTGGGTCAAAGGCTGTCCTTTGTTTTTAAATATTAAATCAATGGTTTTAATTTTATATATCCTGTATTATGACAATTATATTTTTAGATAAAATTTATTTATGGGGGAATGTACAGATCTTAAGGATGCAATTCAATGAATTTTAGTAAGAATGTAACTATCACTCCAACCAAGATATCACCCCAGAAAGTTCTTTTATGCTTCTTCTCACCAATCTCCTCTTCCCAAACCAGAGGCAAGCATTACTCTGGTTTCTACCACCATAGATTATTACTAGTTTTGTTTTCAAATTTGCTAAAATGAACTCACACAGTATACTCTTTTGTGCCTGGTTTATTTCACTCAAAATAATTAAAAAATTTTTTTGAGAGTCAGCCATGTTATGTATAGTTGCAGCTTGTTCCTTTTCTATTGTAGAGTAGTAGTCTATTATATGAGTAAGTCACAATTATTTTCCACTTTTCTGTTGACAGACATTTGGGTTATTTCCAGCTTTTAGCTATTATGAATAAAGCTGCTATGAACATTGTGGTACAGGCCTTTTTGCAAACATACACTTTCATTTCTCTTGGGTAAATATCTAGGTGTGGAATTCCTGGGTCATGGTACAGTGGGTATGTGTAGTTTTGTGAGATGTTGCCAAAGAGTTTCCCAAAGAAGTTGTACCATTTTATATTTCTCTGCCATGAGTGAGAGTTCTAGTGCTTGCATATCCTTGCTAACATTTGGTGTTGTCATCTCTTCGATTTTAGCTATTTTTGTGGGTGTGAAAAGGTACAGTGGCCAGAGTCTGCATTCAGAACCACTGCTTGATGTCACCAAGGCCATTTTTACTTCATATAGTTAATAGCATATATATCTGCCTCTCCTACTAGATTGCATGCTCTCATATAGCTAAGATATTATCTTATAATTTTATAGTCCTCCAAAGACCTAACATAGTGCCTGAATCAGAATAAGTGTTCAATAAATTTTGGCTTGGAATAATTTCTTTGCATTTTTTTTACTCCATTTGCAAACTTTAGATCAAGAGTATAAAACAGTAGTGAGGGGAAGAGTGAGGATAGTTGATATGGCATCGTGTCTGGGGATATATTGCAGTGCACACTGGCAAGATTCAGGGACAGCTTAGATTAAAGGAGGTTAGAAAATAAGATTCTAGGTCTTATAGTTCTCATTATACATCATAATCATCTGGGGAGCTCTGAAAAAGATGCAGATGCCTTGGCCCCAACCCAGATATTTGGATCCAGTTGGTCTGGAGGTAGCACAGTCATCGATGTTTTACAGATATTCCCTAGATGCCTCTATTGTGCAGCTAGCATCATAGTCCACTGCCCACAGTAGAATGAAATGAAGAAATGAGAGGTTAACATTGACAATAATCCCATTCATTTGTTCCAAATAGATAACAACCTGGCAACGTCTCCCTCCAGAAGTGAGATTATCACATTTAACCCTATATGTGGATAGAACTATAGTTGAATACTTGTCAACTATCCCCTTTGTCCTTTCCCAAGTAGACAGATCCTTCGTTCACTAATCATCTGTCATGGTAAAGAATCAAAATGGCACAGCACACTTGTGCTAATACCAAAGGCAGTTTTTGCGGTCTCTTAATAAACTTATTTCTTGAAGCTCTAAATAATGTTGACTCTAAACATGAATTCCCAACACTGACAAAATAATCTGAGTTTAGATGTGACAAGCAATGATAAATCCAACAGTATTGGAGGAATTTAACTTGGCTGGTCAAAGACTAAAGCCAAGATCGAGTGTTGATGCAAAATTAATAAACCAGGCCAATTTATTTTGAATTGACATTGAGCTAGATGTCGTAGTTGAGCTATAAGTCTGAGGTGCCCATAGTCTGGTTCTTCCAGAGGGCCTGCCCCTGAACTTCATTCCAGAGCATTCATCTTCACACAGATGCTGAAAGAGATTCAGTAAGGCATAGCCAGACCTCACCCCACTTGGTAAGAGCAGTAGATTCTTCATTTGAACAACTCTGCAAATTAGACTAGGGGGATTTAGAACACTCCCGTGATTTAAACACTCCCATGATTTAAAGTGATTTAGAACACTCCTGTGTACTTCGTTTCCTCCCCAGAAGACAGTTGTTCTTTGGTTTGAGATTGCTGGGAGGTGGGTAGAACAGAACAGAACAGAAATCATTCTCCCATCTGTCTTCTCACTTCAATCTTTGTTATCTTCTTAGAGGATGGAGAAGAGAGCCAAGGAAGGGGAACAATGAAAAGTTAAGGGGAAGGGAAGGCAGGAGAGAAAGGTGGCAGGAAGGAAGAAAGAGAAAACATGTGTGCCCACAGACAGAAAGAAGGGAGATTTCAGTGACAACAATGAATTAGTGTTCTGCTTTTGGTTGGTATCCATTGCTAGAGAGCTGGTGTTCCCTTTTGGGGGTGTCCTTTCAGTTTGATTCCTCGTATTTCCAGAGTTCTTTCCCTGATTCCTTCCCATCTGGATCAGCTGTTACTTCTTACCTTCAGATTTTTATTTAGCTAATGACACTCCCAGTTTAATCTCTGAGCCAGTAGGTGGTGCTTGTGGGTGGGAATGGACCACACCCTGTATGATGCCTCAGTAAATGCGGTAGCAGGACCTCCCTGTCAGTAGGTCACACTTGCCAGGAGGAGCAAGCTGCAGTGTTGTTTTTGGGTCCTGTAACCAGCTCTCGTTCTTCTGGAGAGGCACTCTAGTGCCTCAGGTGGTGCATGGGGCCCTGAGACTTCCAAGTGTGCCCTTATTCTCCACCTTAGTAGGGGCCAGTGGGAGAGCAAAGCTGGATGGGGTTGCACTGGGTGAGCCTGCCCTCAAGCTCCACAAATGTTTTTAGCAGGGGTCAAAGGTCAGTTCCCTGCCTCCGGCAAAGCTGTCATGGACGGGCTGAAGTGGCCCCCCTCAACCAGAAAATATGGGTGTGAAGGTGGGGCTGTCTGAGACCCACAGTCTGGCAGTCTGGAGCAGGCCTCACTCCTTTTCACCATAGTTTTTCCTACGGCCTCTGCTTGCCAGTAGGCAGGACCTCAAGCCAGCTGAACTGCTACCCCTTGGATGGAGGTGGAGGTTGCTTGCCCAGGATCCCAGCCTGAGCTGGGAGTGTGGACTTCCTGTGGGAGAAGGGCTACCCCTGAGCACAACATAGCTAGGACCCACTCTGATCTGCCCCTGAAGGCACACACACCTCAGTAGACTAATTCACTAGACTAATTCACAGTAAACTAATTCACACTCTCTGTGCCCCCAGGCAATGCGATTGAGACCTGGGTGTAAGGGGTCTGGTCTGCAGGCCCTGGAGATCAATCCCTGACCATGCCAGGGTTCCAAGTTACCCATGGGGTGCCCACACTGCATCAATGTCTCTCTGCTTTGGGATTTGCCCCAATCTGCTGGAGTCACAGGGCAAGCAACACCAGGAAGGGCCAGCAGGTAGGGAACTCACAGTCCGAGACCCTTAGTCCACTGCAGGGGCCCAAAAGGAAAGTTCCGAGCCCCATCCCCTGTAGATATCTCTGAGTAGTGGTTAAATTGTCTCCCAAGATGAATCCTGAGGAGTTGAGGCCTTCCCAGGGAGGACAAAGAAAATATGGTGCCTGCTGACTGGCTGGGGTCTGTGGGGCTGGAGGTGCCCTGAGGGAGGTGGGAGCCTGGCGCCCAGTCTGCAAGAGGCTCTCTGCTCACTGGTGGCAGCCGTCTCTGGGCTGGTGTCTGCAGGTCTCTCTGGCAGCTCAGGAGCCCACTAGCAATCTGAGAGGCAAGGGAGGGGAATTTTTTTAACTGCTCCACCTACCCTTCTTGCTGGTCTCCAAGCCTCTCTGATAGAGCTTAATCCCTGCTGATACCTTTCTCTGTCCAGTTCTGCTCCACAACCTCTTCCTGTGGGGTCTCCTGTGGGGGTTCAGGCACCCTTCCTTCCAACCCTCATTTGATTATTTGATTTATGTTTGTCTTTTTTTTTTTTTCTCTTTCATCTAAAAATTTCTCCTTTTTGCAGACGCTCTGGCTGGAGGTGCTTCTTGTCCGCCATCTTGCCTCCCTCCTCACGATAATAAATTTGAGTCAAAACTTTTGAACTGGGAGGGTCCTCACACATCGTATAGTTTGACACCCTCATTTTACAGATGAAGGAACTGAATGCAAGAAAGACTATAGGATTTACACAAAGTAACACAACAGTCAGGGGCAGAGCTGGACAAGAGAACTCAGGTGTCCACCTACCCATACCTCCTTCAAAATGTTTCCTGATACTTTCCATGCTGCCCTGTCAAGTCCCTAAACAAGAAATACCCTTCTGCCTCCTCCTCGCCACCCAATCACACAACCCAGAGCCTGAAAGGACTTTTCAATGAAGTTTCGGTGGGTGGGTATCTGAGCATTCTGTGGGTGGGCATCGTGAAAGGAGGCATTATACTAAGGAACAAGCTCACTTTATACCTAAATATAACACAAAGCTTACGTCTTCAAACTTTCCAAGACAGGGTTATAGAAAAGAAAGAGTTATAACACTTCTGATAATTAAATGGCAGCCCTAAGAGATCAATCATGTCTTCAGAGGCCATATTGCAAGACCAGTAACATTGACATTAATGTGTTTGCGTTACCCTTAGCAATCTGGATGTTTAATGGACTTCAACCATTTGTTCCAGGTCACCAGAGGTTAACAAGCCAGTAGTGAATATAAACATAATTGTGTTTCATGAGGCTACATTGCCAGTTTTGAAGAGCAAGAACAAAGTCCCATCAATAATCTTTACTTTCTTCTAGGAGCAAGTTGGTACATGTTGAATAAACACACTGATACTCACTGTTGTGTTTGAAGATCCTTATGGTTGCACCCGAGAGTCGGGCTCCAAGCACAAGAGATGTGTGGTTTAACTCATCACTTAAAATGAGGCAGCCCTGTGCAGAACACAAGCACACAAGCCAATAAAGAAAATGAAGGAAAAACAACTTGTGGGAACAGGAAGACACTCTAAAATCTATAACACAGGCTCCTGAAACCCTCTTTAATTTTAAAAGGCCAAGAGTTTAATCTCATGTCTATATGGATAAAATCCTATATAGCAATTAGCTAATGGAGATGGGAATCATACTAAGAGTTTCGCTCTTTACCACAACATTTATGTATGGATTTCATCAGAGAAGTTCATCTAAGATCTTGGTGAAGTACCAAGTAGAGTCTAAAAATTTGATCTTTGAGATGAAAACTGATATATTTGGTGGCGAATTATGATCTTGCTGGGAGTCTGTTATTCCATGCTGGATTATTTAATATTTGGGAGGGATTTGGTTATTCCTCCTCAAAGGGAGAGTTTTGTACAGGACATATCAAGCTCTTGCTTTCTGATTCTTTCTCTGCTGTATTAACATCCCATCTAGATAGAAGCATAGCTGCTTTACAGTTAAACACTTTGAATTTGGGAACGTATGAATGGCGATTCAGGTTGGGGTAAGTGGGGTAAGTGGATACAGACAGTCTAACTTACTGCATATAATTAACTGTTTGAAATTATTTTTCTCTGTTAATGTAAAAATTTCTAAATTGTAAAACTGTTTAATTTTACCAAAAATGTGGAGACAAATTATTGTCGACATTTTTTTTCCTGTGGCCACACAGAATCTCTTGAATTTTCCCTTATATTTTGGTAATTTAACACATGATGTGATTAAGTTTTTGAGAAAAGAAAGAAAAACTTCCCATATCTTCATACTGTAGACATTTGCGTGTATATTTATAATTTTTCTTTCGAAACATTTGAGGGTTATTTGTAAACCTTATACCTCATCTATACATTCCTTATTATGTATCTCCTAAGAACATCCAAGAATGTCCTAAGAACAGGACATTCATCTACAAAAATCACATCCATGAAGTTCAATATTTATACGATACTTTCCATCTGATATGTAGTTCAACCTCAGATTTCCCCAATTGTCCTAATAATGTCTTACTGTCTTTTAAAAATGTTATCTCTCCTTCCATATTTTTCAACGCAGAACTCAATCTAAGATCATACATTTCATGTAGTTGTCATGAGTTGGATTTTTGAAAATATATAAATTTGATTGTTGCACTTGCTCACTTACAGTGAACCAACCAAACATCCTATTCTCAGGAACAATTTCAGAAACTCTCGCGTAATTTCTATTGTAAGGCTCTTTGCAATTTGTCATCTGCCTTCATCTCTGGTCTCTCCTTCAAACGCTATCTTAAGTTCTCGTTTCTCTAAACCTATGTACTTTACACAGGCTGTTCCCACTTCTTTGTCTTAAGGAAGTAACTTTCTTACCTGTTAAAATTCTATTCTCATGTCATTATTTTTTTTGCCCAGACTTGGCAGATCTTCTCAGGAAGAGTTTGGGGGCAACTCTTTTGTCCTTCCTCATCTAGGTGTATGCCTTTGTTGTCGATTCATCCTGTTTAGTGTATTATTTCCCCTATTACACTGTAAATCACATAAATCTACAAGGCACAGGTCTTGTTCATCTTTGTATGTCCTGTATCTTCCCTCATCTTAGGACATAGTAGATTCTCAATAACTGGTTTATTGAATAATGAATGAGTAACATAGGAAAATGTTTTTTTTAAATAAATGCTTAATAAATATTTGCTACATTGCTTATGAGGATTCAGGAGCCTAAAAATTTGATTGATTTCATTAAAATATCATCAAAGATGAATTTTGACCCACATCCAGGGCTGCAAGTGTATAATCAGTAATATCATGGTGAACAGATTTGCTGGACTAAGCTGGCACATTCATTGAAAAATCCAGATATCCAATTTGTTTCCTCTAAGAAAAGGACCTTCTCAGCTGTACTTCTAACAAGGACCCACTCAGAGTTATAATTCTTAGGAAAGATACAATAGAAGACAATTATGTTAACAAATTCTCACCTTTCCAACTAGTGCGGGGATATTCATTGAGTTAGTTGCAAATCCCATCCCAAAGACCATAGCTGCTTCTACATTCAGGAACTTAGCCACAAGGTCCTCCAACTCCTTGTGCTTATCCAAGGTACCTGCACATGAAATTATAGGAGTGAGCCTTCTCTTTTTAACAAGCCCAACATTGAAAACCCAAATTCCAGTACATACACATCACAAAATGAAAACTCAAATTCCAGTACATATGCGTTACCAAAAGACCTGCACAAGCATGTGCATAGCAGGAATATTTGTCATTATCCCAATCTAGAAATAAGCCAAATGTTCATCTACTGTAGAATGCATGGATAAATTGTGTGACATTTATACAAGCACTGAGAAAGAACAAACCACTGTTCCACACAGCAACGTGGATAAATCTCACAAATATGTTGGTGAGTGAAAGAAGTCAGACATTTGAAAGAGCACAGGCTATGTGAGTCCATTTATATAAAGTCTGTAGACAGACAAAAATGAATCTATAGTATTAGAAGCCAAGATAGTGGATAGGGTTACTTTTGTTAGGAGCATAAGAAAGGTTTTGAGATTCTCTTGACTATTCTGAGTTTGCGTGCCTGTTACACAGGTATGTTTGCTCTGTGAAAATCCATTGATCCATATACTTATGATTGGTGCATTATTCTATCTGTATTTTATAATGTAATGAAATTTCCAAAAAATACCACAAATCTTCTCTCTTCCTACCCTACATCCCACAAGTCATTAATTAAATTATAACCTGCACGAGGTTCCCCACACCTAAATGCCAACAGATCCTATGACTTCCATAGATACAAATAAAACTAGTTATTATTTATTGAATCTTTGGAATGTACTAGATATTGTGCTAAGCCTGATATTTAGGTTATCTTATTTAATCTTAGGAGCCCAACAATGCAGGTATTTCTACTTTACAGATGAGAAAATTAAAACTTAAAGAGGTCACAGATAAAAAAACAAAAGAAATCATCTATTTTAAATCCATGGTTTATGTTTTTACCTCTCTATTACCTTTTACAAGCTTGAACTCTGACCCTTCCTTAAACATAATCCCTTCATGCTTTGCTGGCAGTAAATTTTGATGCTTACCATGTTTTGTTTGATGTCACTTGAACTTCACCATAGTCCAATACGGTAGCCACTAGCTACATATGGTTAGTACAGTGGAGGAACTGAATTTTTAATTCTATTTAATTTTAATTAATTTAACTTCTAAAACTATAGCACAGTAAAATATTTTCCACTAGACACAAATTTATTATTTTGATAGGATTACATTTTACATTAACCATTGCAAATTTAGTGTCTGAATGTAGATGTGCTGTAAATGTAAAATAGGTATCATATTTTCAAGGCTTAGTACAATGAAAAGAATGTAAAATAGCACATTGATATTTTTCATACTTATTACATGTTTAAATAATAATTTGGATATAATAGGTTGAATAAAATGTATTATTAAATTAATTTTACCTTTTTTACTTTTTGAATGTGGCTATTGGAAAATTTAAAATTATATGTGTCTTGCCTTGTATTTTTATTGGGCAGTGCTGTCTAGATGGTACATTTGACAGAACAGAAAAATGTACAAATGGAGAAATGTAATTTGCATCCAAAGAATGTAGGAGCAGTTGCTCATATTTAAGTTAGAGGAGTATTTTTAGCATATTTGGGCCATTATAAACATGCTTCCTTCAACCTAAGGGTCAATATATTTTACCATAAGGGTCAACATATTTTACTATACAGAGTGTGATATCACAATTTTATCTAAGTTGGTATGCTAGCTTCCTTACTGTGCTAACATGGTGAGGTTTTAAACATTAGAAGGATTAAATCATCAGTTCAAAGATTTGTTTTTGCATTTAATGTTGAAGAAGATGTCTGATGGCCCATCTTTCCCCTTCATCAGAGGTCATATTGTTCAGGTGGCCTTTCTTCTCAAACCAGAATGTCTTTATTCCCAAAGTTGTCAGAAGAGACAGTAAAACGAGTGTTTGAGCAGAGTCAATCTTACTCAAGATTTGGGGGAAAAGTTAAAAGTTTAAATTATAATTTCAAACTTTGTATTATCAAAGATATATTATGGAGCAGAAAGAGAAGCTGAAATTTAAGGATAAAACAGGGGCACATAATCATTTACCAAATTTGCTTTTACCTAAACAGACTGTATCCCAAAGGGCATGGTCCTAATAGCAGGTAGTGAAAAGGCCACTGACTTGGGCATTAGGCAACTTGGTTCTAGCTCCAGTGGCCTCTGGTTACTTCTGGAAATTTCCAGAAGGACTGGGAGAAATGCTCTTTTAGGCTTTCCTGACGTATGTGCTCTTTCCTTTATATAGATCTCTTTGCCCTAGAGTGAGCTCCACTCACTCTTTGAAATCCATCTATTGTGTCAGCTTTTCTCTGATGTCTTTCTCAGCTTCCCCAGGCAAAACTGGTCATTTTCTCTTCTGAGATAAAATAACTACCACAGGGTGACTATAACACTTAAGTTCAACTGAAGATTTTCTGGAATAATCTTCTCTGTTATGGAAGGAGCCCTTGTGGTACAGAGACTGAGTGTGAGATCCCATGACTTCCATAGATACTAATAGCAGTATCATAGATGTTGATAATATCATAGGTACTATGATGGTCTTATAGATATTTGTCTTGGCAACCACAGCATCTCACACATTGCTGACACATAGTAGGTGCTTATAGACTTGCATGGGATCTTTTGATTGACAAGGAAGATAAAGCTGAATTTAAAGTAGGGGAAGACACAGGAAAGAAGATCAAAAGGCCATGCAACGCCAAGGCAACAAGGTGACCAGGCAGTGAACACCAGCTTAAAAACCGTCATACCTAAGAAATCCTCCAATAAAGACAGGGTGCCCAAACTTTGCCAACTTGATAACCTTTCCCATGAGCCTTTCCTGCTCAGAGGGTCAGGTGACAACTGTGTCCTGGCCCAGTCACCCAGAAGTGCATGAGCAGAAGTTTATGGTGAATCTCCATGTTGTCTTTCTCTACCCTCAATCTTTCCAAACCTGCCATTCTAGGAGTTTATCTATAACAGTTGCATCATGAAATGTTCTTAGGATAATATGGGATATGTTGCCAAGCAATAAGACAGATAACCAACTAAGGAGAAACGGGCATGTCTAAGACCATTCTCTGACAAATTGCTTTAAGGTCCCTACCATTAGAACTGGTTTAAAGAGAGGTAGGAAAGAGGAAATACAGGTGTCCATCTGAGGTCTCCAGACACCAGCCTTTTTTTTGGGATTTCCAGTGAGCAAGTTGTCACTAAAGTGATTTTTAAATAGACCAGTTTCTATAACCAGATTTCTCTCAGCTGAGTTATGAGTTGTAAGTGGTTTTGCATCTAGGGGCTTACCTTCATTTGTATAGAAAAAAATAGTTTTCAAACCCTATTATCATGGAATTTCTCTGTTTAGTGTTCATAGTTCAGATTTCATAAATAAACTTGAAAGATTTCCAGGATGACTGGACATTTTCCTCTTGAAGAAGCCATTCCTTTGAAAGTCAGACTGGATTGGTCTGGGGTGAGGGAGGTGTCTTTAAGGAGTAATGAAAATAGGACTCTTTTATATTAACGTGCTGCTTTCTTCCTTCTGCTCTTTATATGCAAGAAATAAAAATGTGGGAAGAGCTTGGGGAAAAGTAGTCACTAGAAGCTTGACTAGCTTTCTTTATACAAACATTCAGGCCATACCCTGATTCTGTAAAGATGTCAACTTGCAGTTGGTCTGAGTACCTGGGTAGTTCTAGAAATCATATTCAACATTTTTCTTTGATACATGAATATTGGAATTTACCAGTCCCAAGAAAGCATAGCTATAATGCTATCTGAAGGTGCAAAATAAATCCATAATAGTTTTTGTTTCTGTTTCTCTATATGACATTTTAGTCTCTGAAGGTCAATAACAGTCACAAATTGGCTAGTACAATGGCTCTCCAAATCGGTATGTTATGCATACATTGAATTTCATTTTTATCCTGATGGTTTATTTATCCAGTGGTATACTCAAAACCTACTTTTTAAATAAAAAAATAAATGCAAACTGGAAGTATCCTCTTGCCAGCTTTCTGAGTATTATTTTCATGTGCTAAGCACTGGCTTCACTGCTATGAGTCAAATCAATAAAAATTAGATTCAAGATAAAGTGCCAACATTTTGTTTAGGACTATACACTTTTGTTGGATTTTTATTGATACTGACTGGCTTATATTCTTTAGTCGGAGATTGCTGTCATATTGACATATCGACATTGATTAATCACAAACAGCGTGGGTGTGTCATTAACAAGCCTGTTTTTCAACTACCGATTCTTCTTTTGTGGCACACGTGGAGACTATTTTCCAAACTGTGACTGTAGTTACCTTTGGCCCAGAATGTCCTGTTTGTAGACTGTTCCCTAGACCTGGCTTAAGAACAGACTATCATTTATTGTGGGGACCTGCCAGCTTTTGTGTCCTCATCTGGAAAATGAAAATAACAACGGTATCAACCTCAAAAAGTTGTATGACAATTAACTGAGATAAGTCTTGAAAGATTTCAGTATGGTGAGTTGGCACGTTGTTTAGTGGATGGTCTGCACTTTTTAGCGCTGGCTCCTCTAGGGGCCTCTGGACCACAGGAACGTCTTCTCTGAGACAGTGGCCATCAGTGGTGACCAGCCTGGTTATGGCACCAATGACCAGGAGACATCCCTAGAACTTTTGCTCCTTCTTAATGAAAAGGAGTCCAACATGGACTAAAAGTAGAAGGCCAGATTGGGGCTTGGGTAACTTGGCAAAAACCACAAAAAGGACTTGAACACTTCTTGCAGACCTGAATTTGTGATACACATGGCCTTTTCGTTCATTAGGTATGTGACCTTGGGCAAGTTATTGAGACTTTCTGGACACTGGTATTCTTATTCATAAAAGTAAGTGAAACTAAACACTAGGGACCTTGTCAATACTCAGTTCTGTGATTTCATTACTCCTCCTTTATTTTACTTTGATTACGTGGCAGAAAATTAAGTCTAGAAATAGTGGATGATAAGATGGGTAGGATTTATACTGTACTTTGGATGGAGAGTAATATATAGGCTTCTGTGTGGTCTTTTAGTTACAGCTTTTCACTGGAAGAGTTTATTCTACTCCCTCCTGGCTCACTAAAAGAAACTCAGATTACACAGGGTGTCCAGGTTGATGTAGAATTTAAAGGAATATACACACATCTTTGCCCTGAAGGATGATGGTTGAAACAAAATAAATAGAAGAAAAATAGGGGAAGCCTGGATAAATTCCTAGACTCTGAAACTCAATTCTTTTCAAACCTGCTAGTCAATACCAGGCAAAAAGTCAGGTCACACATTTAGGTTAAGTCCTGTGTATTAGAAGAAACACAGTTGCCAAGATGATCAGAAGTGACTTCTAGCATACCACCAGATCTAACTCTTTTGCACTATCAGAAGGGTACAGAATGAATGGGTAGGTATTAATATTACATTTCTGCTGAGTGGTTGTTTTGCCATCCTCAGTGCTCCTTTTGCACAGATAATCATCTGAATGTGATAAGTTAGGGGTAGATATTGATGATGTCTTTGTCTCCCTTAATTTGATATCAGTGGCCTTAAAAGATATACACAGGTGTCAGTGTCAGTGAAAGTTAACCTGTATTCTTAATATATTTGGATGCAATAGGATTTTTTAGTCTAAATGAAGGAGCCTAAAGCTTGTTGTATGCTGATGGGTGCTGGATTTGGAAATCTGGTCCATTGCTATTAAATCCAGAGGGGTCTTCTCTCCAAATCACTATGATGGCAAGTACTTGTCTAGATCAGCAAACTTTTTATAGAGGTCCAGAGTATAAATAGTTTGGGCTTTGCAGGCCATATGGTTCCTGTTGCAACTATTCAATTCTGCCATTGTAAAAGGAAAGCAATCACAGTCGATACACGAAAGAATAGGTGTGGCTGTGTTCCAATGAAATGTCATTTATGGGCACTGAAATTTGAATTTCTTATAATATTCTCATGTCACAAAATATTATTCTTATCTTTACTTTTCCAATCATTTAAAATAAGTGTAAAAACTGCTCTTTTACATGCAGGCAGTACAAAAACAGGCAGCAGCTGGAATGGTTTAGCGACCTCTGGTCTAGATGGCTTCTGGTCTTAGCTGCCAGCAGCATGGGGTAGTACAGACAGCTCTTCAGTGGGACTCCGGAGAACTGATGTCTAGTCTTGACTTCTCAACCTCCAGACTGTAGGAACACTGATTGGCAAGTCATTACAAATCCCTGGGCTTCGTGTTCCTCACCGTATGGTACTTGCGCGTGCTGGGGAGGGAAGGTGGTAGGTGATCTACAAATTCTGAAATTCTAAGAATTTCAACATTCTTTGATCATCCCAGGTATCACCTTGCTGGCAGGGATTATACTTATGTAAAATTACTCCCACATCTTGTTGAATCAAAGCTTGGTTTTGGCTTTGTTGAACCTACAAGGCCAAATTCTACACTTGCAGAAATATCCCTGCTAGTTGAAATTTGGCTGTGCTGTAATTTCTATCACTGTCAAGAGAAGGGCAATTACCTTGTCAGAACTCTACTAGGCCTCAGGAAATTGTCAAAAGGCTTTCAGAAACCAAGACACACTTTCATTTTCTTACTCCCAAACAATCCCTCTGAGAGTTCCCTTCTCCTTACGAATACTCTTAAAGGAAAATAAAGAGGCTTGAGGGAAATGAAATAAAATCTCATTAATCAGAATCTATAATAATTCTGTCTGAGAGGCACTGGCACTGAAACCTCCCTTCAGTAACAGGGTGCAAGGTGAGAACTGTGGTAAGGGCCTAGCAAAAAAAATTAAATGCACAGGCCTAGCTAAAAATAATGATAAATCAAACAACCCTATCAAAAAGTGGGCAAAGAATTGAACAGAAACTTTTCTAAAGAAGACAGAAGAATGGCCAACAAACATATGAAAAAATGCTCAACATCTCTAATCATCAGGGAAATGCAAATCAAAACCACAATGAGATATCACTTAACTCCAGTGAGAATGGCCTTTATCAAAAAGTCCTCAAACAATAAGTGCTGGTGTGGATGCAGAGAGATAGCAACACTTCTACACTGCTGTTGGGACTGGAAACTAGTTTAACTTCTTTGGAAAGCAATATGGAGATACCTTAAAGTGATACAAGTGGGTCTATCATTTGATCCAGCAATCATTCGATCCATTACTGGGCATCTTCCCAAAAGATCCAATGACACTCTACAAAAAAAGACACCTGCATTCGAATGTTTATAGCAGCACAATTCATAATTGCAAGGCTGTGGAAACAGCCCAAGTGCCCATCAATCCAAGAGTGGATTAATAAAATGTGGTTTATATATACCATGGAGTACTGTTCAGCTCTAAGAAACAACGGTGATATAGCACATCATGTATTTTCCTGGTTAGAGCTGGAACCCATACCACTAAGTGAAGTATCCCAAGAATGGAAAAGCAAGCACCACATATACTCACCAGCAAACTGGTATTAACTGAGCAGCACCTAAGTGGACACATAGGAAATACAGTAATAGGGTATTGGGCAGGTGGGAGCGGGGAGGGGGAACTGGTATATACATACATAATGAATGAGATGTGCACCATCTGAGTTTCACACTGGAAACTCAGACTTGTGGGGCGAGGGGGGGGCAAGGGCATTATTTGAAACCTTAAAATTTGTACCTCCATAATATGCTGAAATAAAAATAAATAAATAAATAAAAAGAAAAAAAATAATGATAATAATTACTGTCCCCTGTAATTGCCACTTCAAAGCCACTGCAGCCTGTGGTCATAAAGATTAACTTCTCCCCATAGCTGGCATCCACAAAAGTTCTTACTTTTCTCTGCAGATAGCATCACCTTTAAGAAACCTAAAGGTAGTTTTTAAGACATCTTCCAGGGCCAGCATTCCAGTGGATCAATTGGCCCACCTAGACCAGTGGCCCATACCGAGAAATTGACTCAACTGACTCAACTTGGATTGCTCCAGTGACCCCAGGGACTGGAGCAACCCAAGAAGATGATTTCTACATCCCTATAATTTTGCCCCAATTAACAAACCGAATTGCCTAATCCTTTGCCTGTTGAACTACTCCTCAAACCCCTGTCTTCCAAATTCTCGGGAAGGTGGAAATTTCTCTGGTCTCCCCGCTTAGCACTATGCAGAATAGACTCTTTCTAGGCCGTAAAACTGCTGACTCAGCCTATTGGCTTCTTGGGCAGCGAGCAAATGAACCTGGTTGTGCAGCAACAGAACCATTTATGAAGAAGGATTTTACTGTGTAAATTAACTAATCAGAGTGGGGATGTTTATTGCTCATTGAACTGAGTCCACTGCTTTAAAACATGTTGTAGTATTGATTTACATTAAAATGTGTTCATTAAAATTTCTTTTTTAAAGAAAGCAAGATAGCAATTTCTTAGCAACTGCACATTTCCAGAGGAACTTGAAAGGCCATAAGCTGATATTTATTTAAAATATACTTAAATTTAGACATTTTGAATATTTGAGCTGGCCTCTTCTTCAAAAGCTTAGGTTAGTGAGACTGCGTTTTCTACCTAGACCTCGCTAAAAATTTTTAAGAAATGTAGGAAGAGCTTTGATCGTTTGAATTAAATGATAGCAGAAAATTTTTCAAGAAGATAAATGGGGGGGGGGTTTTGCAAACTATCTCATGATTAAAGGTAGTGTTCTTAAGCTGACAGACAAATTTCAGCAAATTTGAACATTACTATTAACATGAAAAGCACACCTGAAACTCTAGAATGGAACAGAATTTCCTATTACGTCTAGTTGCATGGATTTCTAAGTCAATGTTTCCCTTTAGATGGTTTTAAAATAAAAATATTGGAGGCTAGTTCTCAAAATTGCAATTATAATTTGAAATGTTCTCAGCTAGGCTGTCTTTACATAAGCATACTAGCATGAAGTGTTCCTTTTCAAGGGTAGAAGACTGTCCAAGTACAGATGAGCCTTCACTGGCACAAGAATTAGTCTTCTGGTATTCCATGAGTTTATTCCCTTAGAAGGGAACTTATAACTAAGAGTTTCTGGGTGAAACTATGGCAGCACAAAGGGCTTATAGATCTGTAAGCAAATTGCAAATTGTTATACTATCTCTATATATCTATTCTTAACCATAGGGTTCCCAGGGAAAGAAAGACCAAGAAACTACACACCTTTGTAGAGTGAAAGTGGGAAAGGGGGAAGAAAAATGAAAAAACAAACAAACAAACAAACAAAAACCTCATCTGTGGTTTGCTTGAGCTTAACCTTTCCTGGATTTGGAAATCTGGACCAGCAATACATATCTGGATATGTTTAGCAATCAACACCAACTCACTTCACTGATTTTATGGGGTGTCCATTACACGGTTGTCATTTTTCATTTACAGACTCCATCTCCCTCAGCATGTGTGGTGTTTGCCCTACAAAGTGAAAGACCACTGCATTTTGGAAAACTTTTGACTAATTTTGTCAAGATAGTCAGCCATGCTACGTAGTTTCTATTGGTCCTCAAAGTGTGATTCCCCAGAGAAGCCAGGTGAACATCACTTGAGAACTCACTACAAATGCAATGTTGGGTCCTATCCCAAACCCTACTGAATTAGAAACTCTAAGTGGAGCCAGCAACCTATGTTTCTGCAAGCCCTGCAGGTGATTCTGCCTAGCCCACAGCAACATCCAACTCCTGGGCTCTGGTGATCCTCCTGCCTCAGCCTCCCGAGTAGCTGGGACTACAGGCACCCACCACCATGCCTGGTGGTGGGTGCCTGTATATATTTGAAATAATATATTTCTATATATTTCTATATATAATATATTTCTATATATTTCTATATAAAAAATATATTTCTATATATTTTTGTAGTTGTCCAATTAATTTCTTTCTATTTTTAGTAGAGACGGAGTCTCGCTCTTGCTCAGGCTGGTTTCGACCTCCTGACCTTGAACGATCCTCCCACCTTGGCCTCCCAGAGAGCTAGGATTACGGGCATGAGCCACCTTGCCAGGCCCCTGCAGGTGATTCTGATGCAATTTGAGAGCCCCTGGTTTAACCTAAAAAATCCACATAGCCTGTGGCAAGGCCCTTCAGGTAGGCTGGAAAATCTGGTCTCTCTATTTCAGCGGCAACATTTGGGAAGTGTCAGAAGTCTTTTCATAAGACTGTGCCTGAACACCTGACTTCATTTAGGCTCCTCCTCATTTTTTAAAAAATGATTAGGCCAAGAAATATGAAATTGTGGAAAAATTAGGAAATACTACAAAATAAAATATAACCTTTCTTGATGCAAATATTTATATATAATACATTTTTAATTGAACTCATAATATCCACACTGTTCTATAACTTGTTTTATTTTCTTAACAATGTAAAAAAAAATGAGGACTAGAGAGGGCACAGGCCATAGTAGGGAAAGGAGTAAGAAAGAAAAGAAACTTTTTATCTGAGGAATGCAACCCCCCTTTAGTTATCAGACTCAGAGAGGCATTGAAATGCAATGATAGTCAAGTCATTGAGCAAAAAAATAATTACCTCCTGAAGCCATTTGCTATGTGGATTCTAGACTATCTGATGCCAGGTAGCCATAAAATGCCATAGGCTGGACACCATAACTCATACCCTACAGTTCAATAGCTATAGCTTATCACTGACCGATGTTATTTCTGGAATCCAGTGAGAATTCCTGTCAAACAATGTGGCATCAGCAGATTCCTTGTCCCCCTTTGCCTTTAAAAACCTGCTTGTAACAAAGGCCAAAATGAGCTCTCCCCAAGGCAACCTGGAAGTATGTCCCAGGCAACTGTCCTTAACCTTTGTCCAAATAATCCCACTATATTAATTTTGCCTCAGTGTCTTTCTTTAGTTCGACAAGAGGAACTAGGATTCAAATCCAAGCAACCTAATCCCAGAGCCTTTGCTATTAACATGATGCTGTGCAACTACATTATGATTCCAAATGGCTAAATAATGTGATGTGGAGCAGGTCCACCAAATATATTTAATCAATTTATTAATGTTGGAAACTCACTTGTTTCCCTAATTTTTCCCCATTATCAATCATACTGCAATGATTATTCCTGAACATACATTTTTAAATACTCACTCAAGTTTTTTTAAGACAAAATTTTTCAAAATAGAATTTCTGAGTTAAATGGCTTGCTATTGACACCTTTCCAAATTGCCCTCCAATGAACTTTATCAACAGTATATAAGGGTGTCTTTTCTTCGCTCCTTTGAAACTACTGGAAATTATTATTTTTTAACTTCTATGAATTAGGTAGAAAATGGATCTCTATGTCTTAATTATTCTTTGATTATTACTGGAGCAGAGTATTTTCCATAGGCTCATTATCCACTTATATATATTTTTTTCTTAATTGCCCATTTGTGTACAGGATCTACTTTTTAATGTAAAAATTTCATTTAACTGTAATATACACACAGCAAAGGAAACGAGTCATAAATATAGAGCTCTATAAAGTTTCATAAAGCGAACACACTTAGATAACTGCATTAAGACAGAAGAACTGAATTTGAATGGCCCCAGGAATTCCTTGTGTCCCTTCTGATTTCCATCCACTTTCCTCCAGAGGTGACCACTATCCTATATATTCCCAACAGAGGTGATGTTCCCCTTAAGGGACAACAACTGATTCCTGGGGGAGGGAGGCTGTTATCTTATTCTATGTATGTACCAAGTACAGATATCCATGGACTACATGCACAGACATATAGTATATCCATGGCATTAACATTTCATGGCAGTGAGGTGGCAATGAGAAAAAGGTAGACAAATGTTGCATTATCCTGGCTGTGCAGTTTTGCCTACTTTGAACTTCATGAAAAAACTTGGCCCACTTCTTAAATTGGGGTGTTACTCTATTTCTTGTTGATTTTGTGAGAATCTTTAAGTGTTAAAAATATTAATATTTTATCATATATATTGGGGATAACTTTTTCCAGTTTTTTATTTGACTTTTACCTTTGTTATCCTTATTTTCTTTTTTTTTAACTTAACTTTTTATTTGTTTGAGGAATCTCTTATTTATAGTCTATGAAAAATTTCATGAGGACTGGATAGTAAATTTTATAAAGCTTGCATAATGGAGATGTTACTTATCATTGTTTGAGATTGAAGACTCAGACATTATAAACAATTTATACACAATTTTTAATACCAGTGCTGAAAACGTAAAAATCCACATAGTTATAGAATCCTTTTGAAAATAGTTATTCTAGTGACTTTCCAGCTAAAAATCTGGAGGCAAGCCACCTTGGAAAGCTATATTGAGTACCAGTCTCTTAAAACTTTGATAAGTTGTTAGGTCTAGAGTTCGCTAATTCACAACTTAGTATCACTCAAAAATTTCCAATCTTTCACAGAACTTTAACCAAGTTATTAGGCAAAACTAGACTGTCACTACCAAACATGCATATAATTTGAAAGGGACAGCCAAGATTCAGGAACATTCTACCAAAAACATCAGTAGAAGATATGAACTTAAAATGTTTCAGACATTTTAAATACTTGCTTATGACTCCAAATTGCCATTTTTCTCTGCCTCACATATAGGATATAAAAAATGGACCCCTCCCTACCCTCATTAACATGTGGAGTGTTAAATTGACCACAAAAGAGTCAAAGCCATCCTTAATTCTGTATTCCACACTATTTTTTAGCTGTACTGTAAAATAAATAATAGTACATCATTTCACATCTTAAAAACAGCATTTGCACATCTGTACATATCTGTCTGAAGACGTATCATTTCTAGCTGTATTTTTGGGCTTAGTTTTAACATTTGCTGGTGCAAGTTTGGCAAACAACCTTCTCCTTGGGTTCCTCCTTTTCCTCACCTCCTCCTGACTCAACCTCCCTCTACTGTTGGTGTTTGCAGCAAGGAGGTAGGAACCAGGTGCCTGGTTGGGATCTATCTTTCTACTGTTCACCCTTTGGAATAACTTTAATTTAGTATTTTTTTTTAAATTACAACACACAGTTGAGTTTAGTTATTTGGCCAAATCTCAGCCTTTTTCTTTTAGTGGACATATCTGTTCTAGTTACATTATTTTTTTGTCAGAATAATATGTGCCATCTTCTAACCTTTTGCTATGTTTTAAAAGCTTTCTTTTTATTTCCTTGTTTTATATTTCTTCATTGCTATAAGAATTATATTTTCTTTTCCCTCTTAAGATTGTTGACAACTATTTTTTAAAGCCCTGGGAAGTTACTTTTAAGTGATAAAATGTCCTTCAACTTTTACTTTTGGTTTCTCAAGAAGCTATTTTGGTTGCTAAAAATTGTTAAACCTCTATCTTTCCAACGTACATCGTTAAACCATTTTTACTGTTAAACATTTTCTTAAAGCTATATAAAGCATATGTTTTCTAAAAGTTATTTGCATGTCTAGAATAAGTGGCTTTCAGAATTATGCTACCTCTAATTCTTGCATGCTGTGTGAAGATTTTTGTTAATGTTGCAGAATGCTTTAAAGGTCCCTTCTTTCTTTATGCATTTCTTAACTCATTGCTTATATTCCTATTTCAGTCCCTTTATTTGCCTAAAAGTAGTGTGAATAGCTTCTCTTTGGGTCTCCCACTATTTACTTGAAAACTGTTAAAATCCTCTTCTTAGAACATGACCTAGAGAGCCGAATGAAGCAAGCACATATTAATAGCCCAGTGATTCAGAAGTATGAGTAGGTGGAGAAAGAACTTAGACTGAATGTAGTACCAAGTGGGAACTTCATTTCTGCCTAGTTTCTCTGGGTTTGCTGAACCTGTGGAGTCAGGGACTCATGTTCCATATCTGGCTTTCACTGTTGGCAAAGTACCGTCACCGTCAAGCTTCCCTCCCTTCAGTTTCTGCCAGCTGTGACGCATGAATGTTCTGTCCCAGTAAGTTGGGAAGTCTTCATCAGGAATGCGTTTTCTGTCTGGTTATTAACAACCCTGATATTGGGTGTCACCAGCACCACAAGAAATATCCCAGACAGTTATGACTCTGTGCCCCTTATGGCTGGGGGTATGCCTCCAGTCTCTGCCCCATCTCCAAATGGGGCCTGGCAGGTGACACCAGTTCTTCTAAGTATAATAAAACCTCCCCCTTTTCCCCACACCCTGTTTACATCTCCAGCCCTTATGCCTCGAAATAAAGATATGTAAGATGTCTTTCTTAAGAAATCTGGGCAACCACTATTGACTCTGGAGTTTTAGCCAAGTATTTACTGAATGCTTGGATGAAAAAAGTACCCACTTTGTTCAATTTGAGTTATTTGTTGCACCAGTTTGTATAATTAAGTTTTTTTTTAAAAAAGTCTTCTGCTAACTGGTTATCTACGAGGGTCATGTGGCTCATTAACCATTAATAGTAAATCCCTTTTTATCAGATTTGCCTCTGATTCTTAGACAGGCCTGACCAACCTGGTGAATCCTGCATGTGTCACCAGGATGGTGAACTGCTGTAGCAGAGAAAGCTCATCTGGACTGGGAATTAGGATGCTCAATTAACCACCTTGGGAACATCACTTAGGTGCCATGACCCTCAGTTTCCTCCTTCAGAAGATGGGAATAACACCACCTGTGCTGCCTACAGCACAGAATTTTTTATTTTTCAGAAATAAATGAGATACTATATTTAAAAAAGCAACATGCCAAGAATCACAAAGTACTCTACAAGAGCAAGCTTGCATTATTCTTTCTTCTTGAAGAGATGTGGAAGTTTCACTTCTCCCATTTCCACTCTTTTGAATAAGAGAAAAATGTTTTAGCTAAAAGTGAAATAAATACGCAGTCTGCCCCACCTTGTGTATTCATCCAGCATTCATTCATTCATTTCACACAACATTTCACAAAACCCATCCCTTTCCTTGTGGAGTTTATGTTTAGGAACAGAGTTAGGCCATATACAAATACAAAAGCAAGGTCATTTTAATCAGTGATGAGTCTCCTTAAGAGAAGTGAAGTGTAGAAAAGGACCAGCTGGAGGAGGCACCATAGTTGCTACTTCAGATAATATGATCAGGAAGGATTCATTTTTGTCCATGGTCAAGAATTAAAACACCTAATTAATAAACTGCCCAATAGCATAATGCTTGAAATTGACAAATATCCCTTTTCCTTTTTCCATTTTACAACAGCTTTTTGAAGTGCACAGTCTGGATCTGATCCAGATTTGAGAGGAAACCACAAGGAATCAGGAAGACCTCACTGGAATTTCAAAACAGTAAATGTACATACCCATTTCACACATGGTGCTGGCCACGCCTAGGCCATATGCCTCTAAGACATCCTTTACTGTCCTCATAGAGTCATCGTACCTGGCTGCAAGGCCAAGGTAGTTATAGGAGCCCATGTTGATGACATCTTTGATGATTCTTCCAGTAAACCTGCAGGGAGACAAGTAAGTGAGCACGGTGGGCTATCTCACTTAATACCATCCTAGTACCTGAGAGACCTTGGGTCTGGCCCAAATGATATGTTTTCTTCTTTCTCATTAAATTATACCATTATAATAATTTAAAAAGAAAACAAAATGAATGAAACTCTGTCATTTGCAGCAACATGGATAGAACTGTAGGCCACTATGTTAAATGAAATAAGCCAAGCACAGAAAGGCAAATACTGTGCGTTTTCACTCACGTGAGAGCTGAAAGAGTGGATTTAATGAAGATAGAGAGTAGATTCATGGTTACCAGAGTTCAGGAAGGGTAAGGGGGAGAGATAAAGAGAAGTTAATTAATGGGTATAAATATACGGTTTGCTAGAAGAAATAAGACCTAGTGTTAGATTGATCAGTAGAGTGACTATAGTTTATAATAACCTGTTATATATTTCAAAATAGCTAGAAGAGAAGAATTCAAATGGTTCTAGCTTAAAGAAAAGATAAATATTGAAGGTAATGGGTATCCCAAGTACACTGATTTGATCTTTACAAAGCATATAAATGTATTAAATTATCACATGTATCCCAAACTATACGTATCTATTATGCATAAAAAAAATCTGTTGCCAAAAAACAAAATGATTTGTCCTTAGGGGACAGTAACCTCATAATGAAGTTGGGCAGAGCATTGGAGAAAAGTATCCTGAACCATGGAGTGTTTCTTAGCCCTGATTTAGCTTAGGCGCTTATTTCCATGGCACCTACGCTCCGGTTGAAATTCCAGCAAGAGCCTGCCAAATGGACAAGAGCCATGGTCACCACTGTCTCCTTAGCCAAAAGTAGGAGGGTACAATTTTCCAATAAAGCAGGTGTAGAACACGCAAAGCCAGCCAGGTCTCGTGTTAATCACAATATAAACAAACTACCTTGGCATCTTAATTACTGTGATTTCCTCTACTGGCATTATGAGTGCTTGCAAAGGGCTGAGTGATGCAAGCCCAGCCACCTCCATGTCTTGTTTTTTTTTTTTCAGATCTGTAATCTGTTGCCCACATTAGGATTTCCTTAAAAGGATTTTCTTTCCACCGAGCACCTCCAGGTGGCTGCTCACCTAAATGTCCAGTTGTAGTCATCCGACACCCTCTCCACCACATCAAACCAAGGCCCTGGGGCACTGCAGATGGGCCTGTTCCAGTTGTCTCTGATTCGAATGTAAAGGTTTCGCTTATAAAAATTCTCAAAGTCTTGATATAGTGGCACAAAATCCTGTTATAACAGAGGTAGAAAGTTAGTTTTGGTCCCTTGCTTTTTGGATTTCATTTGCAATTGAAGGCTGGGAGAAAACTTGGAAGACCCATGCAAAGAACCCATCTGCAGATGTATTTTGAGCAAGTGTCAGTAAATAAGGAAAGAGGTGGGGTCCACAAATAAATCTATGAGGCCACCATCCCCAAAGAATGTGCCTTTAATGGAGGAAGGAATAAATGTGATAAATAAAGGCAGTAAGGATGACAATGCCATACAAGTTCCAGAAGAAGTGGTGGAGACACTGATCCCTGCAACTTTCCTAAGGGTAATGACAGGTGTTTATGTCCAAAGCAGTTTAGTTGGGGAAAAAAAAATGGCTGAGATGATCGATCGTATGTTCTTAACTTTTTCAAACATGAATATCCCCATTCATTGTGTCTTTGGGATTGTGGATGAACTTGAACTGTTGGATCTGTTGGAAAAACTGCTATTGGCAGGTGGCTGGCGGTCACGTGGTGGAGGGCCTGGAAGCTACTCTGAGGAATTGTGGAGGCCCCAGGCCTCTCTCACAGCATTGAGTTGCTATGTGAAATGTAATCCATGGCTAAAGGGATCTGTGATCCAACTGAGGCTCAAAGCAAGACATGTCTAATTTTGTCATCTGACTTGCAATAGTTAATACAAGGCAGAAAAAGCAAAAGCTGTAACTACAGACTAAGCCAAGTACGTTGGATGTTCATAGGATCCAACGGAGCAGGAGGAAGAGTCACATCTTCCTGGAGAATCCAGGGAAGCTTTATGTAGGAGGGGCCTTGAAGATGGGTACCAAGGCAGAATGAGATGGCTATGGGCAGGGATTCTTGGGGTGGGCTCTCAGAGTGAGTGGGTCCATATGCTGATATATGGGGTGCATTTGAGAAGAATGAATCAGAATAACAGCGATCCCACTACTGCATATCTACCCAAAGGAAAGGAGTCATTTTATCAAAAAGACACCTGCACTCAAATGTTCATTGCAGCACAATTCATAATCACAAAGTTGTAGAAGCAATTTAAGTGCCCATCCATTCACGAGTGGCTTAACAAAATGTGATGTATACATACTGTGGAGTACTATTCAGCCATAAAAAGAAATGAATTAATGTCCTTTGCAGCCATTTGGATGGAACTGGAGATAATTATCCTAAGTGAAATATCTCAGATATGGAAAAACAAACTCCACATGTACCCTCTAATAATTTGGAACTAATCAATGGGCACACAGGGGCACAGAGAGAAATAAAAGTCATTGGAAATCAAGAAGGGTAGAGGGGGTGGAGGGGAAGGGTAAAAACCTACCTAAAGAAATTAACTATAAAAAAAAAATCCCAAGAATGAACAAACAAACAAACAAAAAGTTTAAGTTATATTCTGTCACCCTGCTCAGGACCTATAATGGCTCCCACCTCAGTCCCCATTCAAGGTCCTGACTCATTTGGCCTTCGGTTACCTCTCTTATCCCATCTCCTAAAGACTGCAACATCAGCTGCAACATCAGCTGGGCGCAGACCGCGGCAGCCTGAAGCATCTGCAGGAGGAGCTCGTATTTATTCTACAGGTAACAGGGAGCCACGGACTGTTACTTCTCTCTGTGCCCCTGTGTGCCCATTGATTAATTCCAAATGATTAGAGGCTACATGTGGTGTCTGCTTTTCCACTCCTGAATAATGGGGAGTGAGCCCTCTCATCCTCCCTCCCATCCTCTTTGAGCTCTTTGCTCTCTTTTCTGTTATTAAATGGAGCTGATTTCCTGACAACAAGAAGGATCATGGGGAAAGCCTTTGGGTTGGTCTTATGCTACTGGCTTGCCCACTCATTCCCTGAGCCTGTTCATTCCAGAGGAGAATATAGAAGATATACAGTCTTTTATGGCATCCAAGCCACAGATCTTTCTGTCACTTCAGTCTTTGGTCCTCTGTGTCAATGACATTCTTTCTTGGGGGAAATTATGATTTTCTGTAGGAAAGAATGTTCATAAGCACATGCTGGAGACTATCTATTGTACGTGAATTTGGAGCATGCTTGAGAAACTCTACTGGTTACATTTGAAAATCTCATATCAAATGCATTTTCTCTAAATTGTGATATAGGTTTTGTTATGATTTAAAGCTACATGTTTATTATAATCAATTATACTCTTTCATTTTCTCACAGGGAAAAGGACATATTTTTGAGGCAATGGGATTGTATAATTCCACAAAACTCATTTCCAAACTATTTCTTCTTTGATTCAGTATTTTTTTCAGGCTGTTTTACTGCTTTGTGAATTATTCTGTATCTCCAGATGTTATTTGTGTCCCTTCATTTATAATTTTAAGGCCTTATTTGAAATGATAATACATAAACTTATCCTATCAAGAGAAAAGAGAGAACTAGGACTGTAAGTAATATTTCTGGACTCTGAATGGAATTATAGTTTTAGGTTTTATGAGCAATCTTACCCCAAATAAAGTAACAGTTGGTTTTGGAAAGAAGGAGAAAAGAACCAAAACATTCTGTCTATAAAATTCAAACAGAATTAATTTCAGATTTGAAACCACAAAATGCACAAGGGACCAGGGGTGGAGGGGCACAGAGATTATAGAGATCAAATACTCATTTGGTCCATATGGAAATCAGACCCAGATAGGTAAGTGACTTGAGCTCTGGTCAGCCTCTGGCCTCACCCACTCTTCTAGGTAGCGATTTCCGAGTGACCTTAGGTTTACCCATCTTCCCTCTAAAACATCAGTGATGACAATATATCTTGCCCACAATATGGAAAATTAAGGCCAACAGATTGCCAAACTGTAGGAGGAGTGTCCACTAATCATAAGGAACTTGGCTTTGGCTGTAGAAAACAACCTGAGGTTTCCACATTTTGTGTCTCATGAAGACGTATTGCCATGGACCTCTAAGAAAAGGTGGGAAAATACTTCATCCTGCCTAAAATTGCTGCCTTCTCACTCAGGGATCCAGAATTTGTACTTATGTGGAAATGGAAAGCTAGCTCTTTATTAAGATAAGTGCTTTGAGGGCAAGCTACGGGGATTCTAACCTATTCTCCTGGGGGTCAGGGAAGACTTCCTGCTAGGGAATAATTTTTACATTTATATTTTATAAATTAGGTATTTGCAACTCCCCTGCAAATAGGAAGAACCATTTTTAAAAAACTACTTAGAGTTATTTCTTTGCTTATGACATAAACACTAACCCAGATATGATACACAAGGTCAGCAGCCTACGTGTTCCTGAGAGGGACAACTAAGCTTGGAAACCTACTTAGAATTCAAGATCTAATAAGGGAATGAATTGACTTACTTTTGGGCATGGTCCTCTGCACCCCACCTAGGAGGCATTCTGCCTCTGCAAGGGTGTATTTCTACTCCACCCCATTCCTTTGAGCAGCAAGGAGCTTTCTTTAGGAGCAGTCAACACCTACCAAAGGTCAATGTCCTCCAGTCTCAGGCAAGCTTCCCATAGCATTTTAACTACACCAGAAAATGAGGCTGGACTTGATATTTCAAAAACAGAAGCATTGCAACAGGGCATATCTTTATCTGTATCTTTGTCATTTGGCTTACTCACTGTCTTTATTTTTCTTTCTGTCACAAATGGCTAGATGTGATAGAGAATCTCAGGCCATAAGGACAAAATAATTTGGGGGGACAAGGTGTAGGAAAGGGTGAGTTAAATCTAGTAAGAGCCACAGACATGGCTTTGATTCTTCTACAATATGATGATCTTCCTTTTTCCACCTTTAAATTTGTATGGTGTTGGGTGTGGTGGCACATGTCTATAATCCCAGCTACTCGGGAGGCTGAGGCAGGAGGCTTGCTTGAACCCAGGAGTTCAAGCCCAGCCTGGGCAACACAGCAAGACCTCATCTCACAAAAGATAAATTTATATGGTAATTTCGCAAGCGGTATAGATATTTCTATTCAATTTTTATAGATAAGTTGATAGAAAGTCAGAAAACTTGATTGAACAAATTGAGAACTGTATCTAGTTCCAAAACTCATTGGAATTCTTTTCAATAAATTGTGCTACAGGCCTTGGTGTTTATTTATTTATTTTTATTTCAGTATATTACAGGCGTACAGATATTTAGGTTATGTATATTGCCTTTGCCCCACCTGAGTCAGAGCTTCAAGTGTGTCCATCATCCAGACAGTGCGTACCACAACCATTAGGTGTGTATATAGCCATCCCCTCCACCCCACTCCTATCTGCCTGACACCTGATGAATGTTATTACTATATGTGCACTTAAGTGTTGATCAGTTAATACTAATTTGATAGTAAGTACATGTGGTACTTGTTTTTCCATTCTTGTAATACTTAGTAGAATGGGTTCCAGCTCTATCCAGGAAAATACAAGAGGTGCTACATTGCCATTGTTTTTTGTGGCTGAGTAGAACTCTATGGTATACATATATCACATTTTCTTAATCCACTCATGTATTGATGGGCACTTGGGTTGTTTCCACATCGTTGCAATTGTCAATTGTGCAGCTATAAACATTCTAGTGCAGATGTCTGTTTTATAGAATGTCTTTTGTTCTTTTGGGTAGATGCCCAGTAATGGGATTGCTGGATCAAATAGTAGTTCTACTTGTGTCTCTTTGAGGTATCTCCATATTGCTTTCCACTGAGGTTGTACTAGTTTGCAGGCCCACCAGCAGTGTATGAGTGTTCCTATCTCTCTCCATCCATGCCAACGTTTATTGTTTTGGGACATTTTGATAAAGGCCATTCTCACTGGAGATAAGTGATATCTTGTTGTGGTTTTGATTTTCATTTCCCTTATTATTAGAGATGTTGAGCATTTTTTCATATGTTTGT
This sequence comes from Microcebus murinus, assembly GCF_040939455.1. Classification (NCBI taxonomy): domain Eukaryota; kingdom Metazoa; phylum Chordata; class Mammalia; order Primates; family Cheirogaleidae; genus Microcebus; species Microcebus murinus. The sequence goes on from NC_134119.1 coordinate 18,568,704, forward strand.
TGGCCATTAGTCTATCTTCTTTTGAAAATTGTGTTTTCATAGGGCTTGGTGTTTATAAGGAAGTGAAAAGAACATATCCTTACTCCATTGTAAAAGCTATTACCGAACTTAGAAGCATGTCTCTTCTTATTTAACTACATGTCCATTCAGTAACAAATAGAATCATGGCTTTATAGAAAGAAAGAATCATTATAAAACAGCAGTTATTCATTTGTGTCTACATTGACACTTCTGTTCTTACCTAATACTTTATTTTATATAATTATTCCCTTTTGGAAACCAGCTGTTTCTTATACCAGGGTAGAGCTTAGAATAATAACAAAATATGTTTGTACTTTTCCTTTTGTTGGCAAGGGTAACTGTATTTAAAACAGTTCTTTGAAGTATGAGAAAACCAAAGTAAAGGTGGCTAAATTTAATCTTTATTTTTCTAGGTCTGCAAAAAATGACATTGGTATTTTGATGTGGATTGCATTGAATCTGTAAATCACTGAGTAGAATGGACATTTTAAGAATGTTGATTCTGCCAATCCATGAGCATGATATGTATTCCCATTTGTTTACATCATTTGCAATTTCCTTTCTCAGTGATTCATAGCTCTCTTTGTAGAAACCTTTCACCTCCTTGGTTAAATATATTCTTAGGTATTTTATTTTCTTTGTAGCTATTTTGAAAGGTATCGAGTCTTTGATTTGATTCTTAGTTTGACTGTTGTTGGCATATAGGAATGCTACTGATTTGTGTACATTGATTTTGTAACCTGAGAATTTGCTGAATTTATTTATCAACTGTAGGAGTCTCTTGGCAAAATCTTTGGGTTTTCTAGATATAAGATCTTATCATCAGCAAAGAGTGATAGATGACCTCTTTTTTCTGCATTTGGATACCCTTAGTTTCCTACTCTAGCCTGATTGCCCTGGCTAGGACTTCCAGTACTATGTTGAATAAAAGTGGAGACAGTGGGCATCCTTGTCTTGCTCCAGTTCTGAATGGGAATGCTTTCAACTTTTTCCCATTCAGTACAATGTTGGCTGTGGATTTGTCATATATGGCTTTTATAATTTTAAGGTATCAACATATGCCTATTCTGTTAAGAGTTTTTATCATAAAAGTGCGCTGAATTTTGTCAAATTATTTTTTTGCATCTATTGAGAGGATCATATGATCTTTGTTTTTTCTTCTGTTTATGTGGTAAATCACATTTATAGATTTAAGTATGTTGAACCATTCTTGCATCACTGGGATGAAGCCCGCTTGGTTCTGGTGAATTATTTTTTGGTGTGCTACTGAATTTGGTTTGCTAGAATTTTATTGAGGATTTTTGCATCTATATTCTAAGGGATATTGGTCTATAGTTTTCTTTTTGGTTGTGTCCTTTCCTGGCTTTGGTATCAAGGTGATACTAGTTTCATAGAATGAGGTGGAGAGGATTCCTTTCTTCTTAGTGTTATGAAATAATTTCTGCAGTATTGGTACCAATTCATTGTAGATCTGACAAAATTTGGCTGTGAAACCATCTGGTTTCAGACTTTTTCTTGTTGAAAAATTTTTATTGTTGCTTCAGTTTTGTTGCTCATAATTGATATGTTCAGGAGTTCTATTGCTTCCTGATTGAGCCTTGGGAGAGTGTGTGTTTCTAGGACTTTGTCTATTTCCTCAGCATTTTTGAGCTTATGTGCATAGAAATTTTTATAGTATTCACAGATGATAGTTTTAATTCTGTGGTATCAGTTGTAATATCTCCTTTTTATTTCTAATTCAGCTTATTTGGGTCCTTTCTTTTCTATTTCTGATTAATCTAGTAAGAAATCTATCAATTTTGTTTATCTTTTGAAAAAAACAATTCTTTGTTTCATTAATCTTCTGTATTCTTTTTTGTTTTCAATTTTATTTAATTCTGCTCTGATTTTAGTTATTTCTTTTCTTGTGCTGGGTTTGGTATTGGTTTGCTCTTCCTGTTCTACACTTTGTTTGGAAGCAGAAAAGAGCCCAAATAGCCAAAGAAACCATGTGCAAAAAGAACAAATCAGGAAGCCTCACTTTACCAGACAATAAGCTGTACTACAAGGCTATTGTAACTAAAACAGCATGTTACTAGCATAAAAATAGAGATATATACCAATAGAACAGAACAGCGAACCATCCACATATTGCCATCTAATCTTTGACAAAGTAGACAGCAGTTTACACTGGGGAGAAGAATCCCTATTCAATAAATGGTGCTGGGAACATTGGATAGCCACATGTAGAAGACTGAAAAAAATCCATATCTCTTACCACTCCCACAAAAATTAATTCAGGATGGAAAATAGACTTAAATCTAAGACACGAAACAATGAGAATTCTAGAAGAAAATGGTGGAAAAACTCTTCTAGATATTGGCCTAGGCAAAGAATTTATAAAGAAGACCCCAAGGGCAATCACAGCAACAACAAAAATAAATAAATGGGACTTGATTAAATTAAAAAGCTTCTGCAGAGCCAAGGAAACAATCAACAGAGCAAATAGACAACCTACAGAATGGGAGAAAATATTCACATGCTATACATTCAATAAAGGGCTAATAACCAGAATCTACAAAGAACTCAAGCAAATCAGCAAGAAAAAAAATTAAGCAAACCCATTAGAAAGTGAACAAAAGACATCAACAGAAGCTTTTCAAAAGAAGATAGACTAATGGCCAATAATATGAGAAAATGCTCAACATCACTAATCATCAGAGAAATGTAAATCAAAACCCCAGTAAGATATCATCTAACCCCAGTGAGAATGGCTTTTATCAAAATGTCCCAAAACAATAGATACTAGCATGGATGCGAAGAGAAAGGAACACTTATGCACTGTTGGTGGGACGGCAAATTAGTGCAACCCCTATGAAAAATAGTATGGAGACTTCTCAAAGAACTAAAAGTAGACTTACCATTTGATCCAACAATCTCACTACTGGGTATTTACCCAAAGGAAAAAAGTCATTTTTATCAAAAAGACACTTGCACTAGAATTTTATTGTAGCATAATTCATTATTCACAATTGCAAAGATGTGGTATTAACCCAAGTGCCCATCAGTTCATGGGTGGATTAATAAAATGTGGTATATTTACACCATGGAGTATTACTCATCCATAAAAAATGAATTAATACTTTCTGCAACAGTCTGGATAGAACTGGAGACCACCTTAGTGAAGTATTGCAAAATGAACAAAGACCACATATACTCACTATTAAATAGTGAGGGGGATGGGGAAATGGAGAGATGTTGGTCAAAGGGTACAAAGTTTGAGTTATGCAGGATGAATAAATTCTGGAGACTGTATAGCATAGTGACTATAGGTAATAATAATGCATTGTATACCTGAGATTTGCTAAGAGAGTATATCTTAATTGTTCCTAACAAAAGAAAAAAAAGAAGGAAAAGAAAAAGAAAGAAGAGAGAAAAAGATAACTGTGAAATGACAGATACATTACTACCTTGATTGTGGCAATCATTTCACAATGTATAATATATGCTATCAAAACATCATATTGTATGATATAAATATATACAATTTTCATTTGTCAATTATATCCCCATAAAGTTTCACAAATTTTTTAAAAGGAAAAATAAAAAAAGAACATCAAAATATGTATTACAGAAAACAAACATTGTAAAAAGGTATGAAAGGAGAAATATTTAAAATAAAAAAAATAAAAATAAATGACAGAAAATGTGAACGTAAAGCCATCAAGATAGCAGGAATAAGTTTAAACATGCGAGTAATTAAAATATTAGGTTTAACCATATGGGATTGCCAATGTTTGACTATTTTTAACCTACAAAAGCAGCAATTTCATATGGTTTAAATAAGTAATTGTTAATACATCATATTATTAAAATACAACTTTCATATTTGTTTAAAATAAATCTATATGCCACTTATAAGAGATCTACATTTTCTGAAAATGATAAAGATAAAATAAAGAGATGGCTATTGAAGAAAGATCAGGTGTATAAATATTCATATAAGACAAAATAGAACATAAGACAAAAAGCATGATGAAAGGAAAATTCCACCAAGAACTATTAGAGCTGTAAGTTTAATACTGAAATACATCTGACAGTTTACACTGACAATTACACTGAAATATATAAGGGAAAAAATCCTAGCAAATCTATAGTCACAATGGAAGGCATTAATGTACATTTATTTAAAAAACATTTTGAATGGAGTAAAAATAAGTAAGTCTAGAGGACTTAAGGAACATATTAGCTCTTGCCATGACAAATCTAACAGACAACACATGTACAGTTTTTCATGAGACACATGAAAAATTCTAAGAATTTCCAATACAACTATCTGAGAAACTGTGAAGTAGATAATTTATTAAAGTGGAAGCATTTGAGATTAAAATATGAAAATATCAATGACTTTCTTATATGCTATCAATAACTAATTGGAAGGTGGTATGGATAAAAAGATAGTATTCAAATAAAATCATGATAGAAAAATTGTACCTAAATAAGAGGAAGTGGTAAGAATTGTATAAAGAAAATTATAAAATGTTATTAAAGAATGTAAGAAATACATTAAGAAATGGAGAGTAATATCATGCTTCTAAATAGGAAGACTAAATGTCATGAAGATATCAAATTTTTCAAAATTAACCTATAGATTTAACTTATTCCCAATTAAAATGGCAAATTTCTTTTTTTCAAAATTCTATATCTGCCAAGTTAATTCTAAAGCATATAAGGAGAAAAAAATCTTTAAGAATTATCTAAAAACTTACAGAGTTACCTAAAAAATAGACAAACAGATCAACATTTTATATTAGTAGGTAAAAAATGAACTAATTAATGATATCAGGGCAATTAAAAATATCTTTTAAAAAACAATCCTACCTCACACAGCACATAGAAATAAATTCTAGATGGATTTGTGGACTAAATATATAAAATAAACACCCCAAATCACAAAAGTTCTGAAAGAAACCATAGGAAAATTTATTATAACTTTAAGATGAAAAATGCCTCCTAAACATGACTAACAGCCCCCCAAAGAGAAAAAAACTAACAACAAAATTAATAACAACAATGAAAACATAAAAGAAATGTTTGATATAAATGACTTAAAAATTTATGTGTGGATAAATGTAATGTAGAAAAAGTTAAGAGGTAAGAAATTAAACTGAAGAAATATTTAAAACACATTTAATAGACAAATTATTGATTTAAGGGTATATAGAAAGAGTTCTTCTAAATCAATAAGAAAAACAGTTTAATAAAATCATGGGCAAAGGATGTTAATTGGCTATTTGAGAAGAGTAGGTATAAGTGACTAAAAATTATATGAAAAGAAATTCAGTCTCACTATTAATAAGGAAATGCCAATTCAGATAAGAATAAATAATGTTCACACATCAGATTGGCAGAAGTGTTAACAGTGTTGATGATATCAACACATCAAGTGTTGGCAAGGAAGCACACACTCTCAGATACTGGAGATTGTCTAGCAAGCATTTCTAGGCAATTTTGGCAGTATTTCTCAAAAGTTAAAATGTATATTTCTTGGACCTAGAAAGCCACTTCTAGGAATTATCCTAGAATACTACATACGCTGCTCATTGACAAATTATTTATTATAATAATAAAAAGAATATAAATACATTATGATATACCCATGTTATAGAATATCATGGAGTATCATGCATCTATTAAAAGAAATGAAGTAATCCCATATTGCTAGATCAAATGGTACTTCTACTTTTAGTTCTTTGAGGTATCTCCATATTACTTTCCACAGAGGTTATACTAGTTTGCAGTCCCACCAGCAGTGTTCCTATGTCTCTGCATCTACGCCAACGTTTATTGTTTTGGGACTTTTTGATAAAAGCTATTCTCACTGGAGTTAAGCGATATCTTATTGTAGTTTTGATTTGCATTTTCCTGATAATTAGAGATCTTGAACATTTGATTCAGCAATCCCATTACTGGGCATCTACTCAAAGGAAAAAAAATCTATAAAAAAGACATCTGTACTAGAATGTTTATAGCAGCATAATTCACAATTGCAAAGATGTGGAAACAACCCAAATGCCCATCAGTACATGAATGGATTAATAAAATGTGGTACACACATACCATGGCATACTACTCAGCCATAAAAGAAATGGTGAACTACCTGTTGTATTATCCTGGATAGAGCTGGATGCCACTCTACTAATTGAAGTATCACAAGGATGTAAAAATAAGCACTATATGTACTCACCATCAAATTGGTATTAATTGATCAACACTTATGTGCACATATAGTAGTAACATTCATTGGGTGTTGGATAGGTGGGAGAGGGGAGGAGGGGATGGGTATATTCATACCTAATGGGTGCAGTACACACCGTCTGGGGGACAGACATGCTTGAAGCTCTGACTTGGGTGGGGCAAAGGCAGTATAGGTAGCCTAAACATTTGTACCCCCGTAATATGCTGAAATAAACAAATTCCCACATTGGCATGTAAAGATCTTCAGATATGTAATTAGGCAAATAAAAAAGTAAGTCACAACTAGATGTATGGTATGATTCCATAAAGGACGGGGTAAGTACAATGAACATAAGTGCAGTTAAGTACTTCAAAGGGACAGGAAGAATGCACAAAGAGTGCTTTTGTGCATGATTTCCATAATAAAAAGGAAAGAGAAAAATACACATGAGTTTAAGAAGCGGCTCTTCATTAGGGCTTGTTGTAACCCATCCATTCCACAGGTTGGTTTTATACTAGTTAATACACATTAGTTCCACTCATCAAAATCAACTAACCCTTCCTACCACCATAGATTAGCCTGTGAGTTTGGCCTCTTGAGTATTCACTGTGGGAGGTTGTGATCTGATTTTATTCATGATCTTATTTTGCAAAATATTTCTAGAACTTTGATATTTTGGAGTTGTCTTCCCAGCCTGTGGCACATGCTCTTCCAGAAGCAATTGTGGAAACTCTTCACCCCTGTGCCAGTGGATTAGTTTTGTAGCCAGAAGATATCTGGGTCCAAGCCTGGTGGGGGAGATTGGGGATTTCACTGGCTTCTGATTTCTGCTGCATTTAAAGTTATTGGTTTCTTGGTGATACTTGAGTCAAAGAGTGAGCCCCGCAGATACCTCAGGGAGGACCATTCCAGGCAGAGGGATATGCAAGTGTAGAATTCCTGGAATAGGCACATGCATGTGGTGCTCGAGGAAGAGCAGGCAGGTCCTAGTGCTTGAAGCAGTGTGAGAGAGTGAACAGGAGTAGAATGGATGAAGGTAGAGACAGAAGGGGGAGCAGTGTTCTGCACAGCCTTGGCCAGACCTAGCTCTTACTCTAAGGGAGATGGGAAGGCATTAAAGAGTTCTGGCCAGAGATGTGCTGTGACTTAGGATTTAAAAGAATCACATTAGTTAATTGAGAAGAGGCTGTGGGGTTTGAGGGTGGAAGCAGGGTACGTCTAGGACAGAGAAGATGGTGGTTTGGACAAAGCTGGAGGCAGCAGGCGTGGTAAGAAGTAGTCTGATAATAAATACAGTATTTGCTGGCAGATTTGACTTTGGGTGCAAGAGAAAGAGCTGAGTCTCTCAGGTTTTGTCTAGAGCACCTGGACTGGTGGAGTTGCCATTTACTAATCTGGAGATTGTGAAAGGCATGGGTTTGGAGGGGAAACTCAAACACACAGTTTCGGGCGTGTCAAGGCTGAGTGATTACTGATGAATGGAACCTAGTGCACAGGTGGAAGTCTTGGCTTAGATAGGAGCCCAGTCACTTCCTCCATGGTAACAGAAGGAAGGCCAAGTATGTGTGCTCAGGTGCAAGTAAGTGTGGTAGTGGAGGGAGTGGGTGGGAGTTCTGACTTTTTTGTATTTTCTCAATAAAATTGGCACATGGGAGACAAAGTAGCAAAGTTTGCTCATTTCTGCTTGCCAGGATGATTTCACAAAGCCCCTGACTCTGTAATGACATGTAGCTAAGATGCTGTGAAGACAAAACACCATAGAGCAGTGATCCCCAACCTTTTTGGCACCAGAGACGGGTTTCATGGAAAACAATTTTTCCATAGATGGGAGGCGGGGGCAGGGAGCTCAGGCAGTGATGCAAATGATGGAGAGCGGCTGTAAATACAAATGAAGCTTTGCTCACTCACCCTCAGCTCGCCCTCCTGCTGTGTGCCCCTCCTTTCCTAAGTTTCATGGAAGACACTGAAGTGGGGGTGAGGGGCAGCAGAGCTCTGAGGCCCGGTCTGAACAAGCGTTGGGGACTGCAGCCATACAGCACACAGCTCCTCATGTCTCTTGTCTTTTCCTTAAAAGATGAATGATCCTAACCTTACATATAAGATGATGTCTGGTGGGCTTAGTGATTATGTTTCTGTAAATTATAACCCAATGGACTCTTGCACCCAAACTTAGGTGTGATTTTGCAAGTACCAAATCTTTACCATCATATATTAGCTGTGAACTGAAATACTGAATTGGAGCAGTCTGATAAAACTTCCCTAAAGGACTGCTGTAGGCTGTAGGCTTTGGTCTACAGTTTTCAGTAAGACGTCTAAATAAAACTAACTTCAATTCTTTAAAAGCTTGATTTGTTTTTTCTGTAGCAGACAGAAGCAATATTATTAGCTGAAAATCAGGAGAGCCAAGAAGTGTCGGAGGTGTGAAGGTATAGGAGAAAGTAGGAAGTTGTCATCTAGTAGAGCTTGTGACTCAACGTACTAAGGTGATGTAGTGTGATTGGCAGGTGGCTCCGAGGGCCATGTTGAGGCTCCTGATCTTGAATTTGAAAGGAGACCAGTCAGCATGGGGGGAAGGGGTGTGTCAAATTGAGGAAGTATCAAAGCTTGTGAACTTTACCCTGGATATAAGGAAGGAAAAGATAACATAGGGGAGCACCGGAGAATGAAAAGAGTCTAAAATCAAGGGATTATAGGCTCCAAGAATGGGGTTGGGTAAGAGAGATGTTAGGCAGTACTGGAGGGAGAAAGCTGCTAATGACACCTGCCTGGGGCAGACCAGCTGATTCCCACGTACAGCTAAGGTCAAGAAGCACCAAGGTCAAGAAGCACCCATCTGGTGTTATCAGCCGCTATTCTGTAATAGTTAACTTCCAGGGACTACCATTATAAAGTACAGGTGGGCTGGGCCTGCATTTCATGGAACTGACAGTAGGATACCTACGCATAGGAAAGGGAATGAACACCCGTAGGCATCAAGGGATGGTGCTGCTGCCCCCTGAACACAGGTGCTAATTGGACTTCAAATTGAGACCCTCTGGAATAGCAGTGCGTCTCAAACTTTAACGTGTGTCCATATCACCTGAGGATCATGAGAAAATAAAGATTCTGCTTCAGGAGTGTCAGACTGGGTGAGTTTGAGAGTTCTAACATGCTCCCTTCCCTTCCCTTGCCTCTCCTCCCCTAGTTTCCCCTCCACTCCCCTCCTTCCCTTTGAGAAGAATCAACAGGAGAAGAATTAACCAGCAACATTGGCTTCATCTCAGAGCTTGTTTATCGCTGCAGAATCTTGGCCCCACTCAAAGCTATTGAAGCAGAATCTACATTTTAATATGATCCCCCTGATAATTTGTGTGCACAATAAAGTTTGAGAAGCATTGCTCTAAAACGTTGGTTTGCAACTTTGTGTACAAATTGGACTCTCCTGGGAAGTTTGTATGACCTTCCCTCTTATGACCCCAACCACCACCCAGGGTGCACCACAAAGCAATTAAATCAGGATATCTATGGGTACAGCCCAGGTATTTGTATCTTTTAAAGATTCTCAGTGATTCCAGAAGGTAGCCAAGGTTATGAAACAATGGTTTAATATTTCTATCCCACATGCTGCTGCTAATATGTTAAGTTCCTAGGGATACCCCAATGAAACTCCCTGAGTGTGGATCCAAGCAGGTCCAAACAGGAAGACCAATGCCTGGGCTGTCTGTTTGGCTTGGACAAGACCATACTTCCCACCCAATGACCTTAATGGACCCCATCCTTAGAAGAAAGTTCCTCTGGGCTAATGCTGCTATTGTTGCCTCAGGATGCAAAATGTGAATGCAAAAGAACAAGTTTGAATTTATGCAAACATTTAGATATTTGTCTTAAAATTTATTACAACTACAACTTGCTGAAACTTCTTTGTTCCAGGTGAGAGTAAAAGTCTCTGGGGATGGGCCACAAATGTCTGGATTTACTTGTAGAGGTACTAGGGACTATCTGGGTTTAATGTGAACACAGAATTGCAACTGAAATGTTTTCTGCCAAACTGGTGCCATGTTCTATCGGGATTTGCACAACCTGTTCGATATTGAGACCATATGAACCTGAGAAATGTGAATGTGTAGAATGGGCTGTGTTTACAGTTTTTTAAGTCTCTGATGATATTTGACATTAATTGATTATATTTGCTGATTTGTTCTTCTGGATTTGGGGAAGTTGAACTATTACATCTTTGAGAAAGTAATTTATCCAGAGGTCTTTGAGAATTTGTGGTTCAACTCTGAAGTTGTCTTTGATTAAAAAAAAGATATGGCCCCCAAATGAAGACTTAAATGGGAATTTAAGCAAAATATTTAAATCTTGTGTCTGTCTGTATTGTTGTTTTTGTTGCTAGGAGATTGTTAGTGGAGTCTATCTGAGCTCCCAGGTATCCTGAGCCTGTGATTTTTTTTTTTTTTTTTTTTTTTTTTTTTTTAGTGTGCACTCGGAGGGAGGTTTTGATTCTTCTATGTTTTCTCATTTACTTATCACTTAAATGACACAGATAAGGGGGATTATCAGGGCCTTTATGTTTTGGAGTCATTTCAGCGTATTGGGACTAGAAATCAAGAAAAGGAAAATGCAAATAGAGATTATAAAGTTGAGGCAACACTTTAATTTGAATGGATGGTTTGGTATGAGAGAAGTCATCATGGTGAAAGAAAAAAATGGGGAAACTGAATTAATAAATTTTTATGTTTGATTAATAAAAAGAAAGAAGGTAGAGTAAAAGAGTAAAAATGGAAATAAGAGCATCCCTTTGTGATCTTTATGAAAAACATAATTATTCTTCTCCACCACCACTTCATGAAAGTGCTGTCTTTTCTGGTGTCATTTTGCCTGTGGCTGGTTTGTCTTGTAGGAGAGTGTGTTCTGCACTCCCAGTGACCAGCTTTTAGAATTGAATAATGCTCATTTCTGCTCAAAAGAACCAGGATATCAGGGAAAGTTGTATATTCTATGTTTTGAGCAAGAGACTTGAAGATGTGCCTCAGCTTATTTATACAAAGCAAGGATACTGTCAGAAGTATGGGGCAGGGAGTGGTACTAAAAGTGTAAGTCCATAGACAGGGTTGGGAATGACTAAGTCCCATCAAAAAGAATAAAGTGATGGCAGTTAATTAGAACCCATAAAGCTGAAAGGGTCTAAATCTCTCAAGTAAAAGGGATGCCATAGGAAGGGCACAGCCTTCCAAGGTGAGTGATTGACTGATGCTCTCTACCTCCTGGAGATCAGACAGGATGGAAAGCATTTATTTTGTAAAGAAACGTAAATTACTGATTTCTTTAATGCAATGCCTTCCTCCTGTGGGGTGGTTCAAGCAGTTCTTGTAGCAAGAGAGGCAGCTGTTAAAATATAGGTTGTCCTCAGCCCATCATTTTGGACTGAAGCCCCCATTCCCCTCACTGCTGGGAGCACTGAAGGCTTACAGCTCTCCAAGGATTGCCTGGGCCTGAAGGGATCTTTCTCAACCAAGATCCCCTATGCAGAATTTGAAAGGTCCAGCCCATTTTTCTCAGTTCAGAATGACTCTGAAAGTACACCCATCTCCAGAGCTCCCTGTGTGATTAGCTGAGGCCTTTGTTGGGTCTACATCATCTCAACTCCCTCCATCCTCTTTTTGTTCCCTCTTCCTTCCCACCCCATGTTGCTTCCTTCTCGATCTCACAGGCATGGATCCCAGGAGCACACCCCAATAACCTTGCATTCAAGCCACCATCTCAGAGTAGGCTTCCTAGGAAACAACTTGTCATGAGTATTTTTTATTTTCTGGATGAAATATGGAAATTGCTTTAGAAAAACCAAGAAGACTAGAACTGCTAGGTTAAAAGAGCAAAACATATTGAAACTCAGGTTAGAAGATGGATTGCAGACCTAAAACCTAAGCCTGACAAGAAATGTCATGCCTGAGAAGTTGACATTTGATCTACACTTTGTCCAATACTCTGAAATGGACTGATTTACTGTGTGCTAGCTACTTGTACCTAGCGGAGCTGGCGGATTGGCGATAATAACCTCTAGAACAGTCCAGCTGAGGAGATCATTTTGAGAGTAGCCTGGAGGAATACTTTTCTAATCTCAACTTTCCAGTTTTATCACTATCTCTTACTAGGACTGGGGAAACCTGCATCCCTGGGAGCATGCTAGATTTTCTCCTGCTTGATTCTACCATTTCTATATTCTTTATCATTCAAGAACCTTTATGTCCTCAAAGCTGTATTTGTGCCCATCTTTTTGCTTATACAGGACCATTCCATTGTGATGAATGTGACATTGCCATCCATACATCTGCCCAAACTGGAAATTTGAGATTGCCCTGTTTTCCTTCTTCTATCTTATCTTCTATACACTCAGCCACCAAGATTTGTTGATATCTCCTACATATCTCTATAATTATTTCCCTTTTCATTCCATTCACCTGTTCCCTAGTTCAAACACAAAATAATCTCTTTTCTACACTATTGAAAACTTTCTTTCTTGTCACTCTGCTTCTAGTCTTGAATTGGGATTCCATCTCTGCCGTCTATTAAATTCTTTGTTGTTCTTCATTCTCTTTTCCTCCTCCCCCATTCTCCTTTTTTACCCTGGGAGATCTTGTCTATTTTATGGCTTTGATTCATATTGATATGCTGAAGATACAGTGAAGATGCCACAATATCCCTCTAAGACTTTTCTCTGAAAGTCCAGACCTCTAGGTTTAGCTGGCAGTTCTTTAAATTCAGTTTGTCAAACAATGAATTGACCACTTTCTCCCTCCAACTGGATCTTTCTCTTTTATTCCTCACCCCAATGAAGGACACCACCTTCTACTACCCAGCCACCCAAGTCACAAAGCCAGGTGTGGTCTTTGATTTGTCCATCTCCCTAATTCCATCTCTAACTCCACCTCTTAAACATCTCTTGGCCTTATCTCTTATCACCACCCCTATTATTGCTACTCTGGTCCCAACCAGGCTATCTCATCTAGATATCTATATATATTTTTTAACTTGTATATCTGCATAAGCCTCTTAATTTGTTTTTTGGTCTCTATGTTGTCTTTCTGCAATCCATTTCTCATAGGACAGAGAGAATAATCTTTCTAATCTACAAATCTGCATTCCTTTGCCTGAAATTCTTCAATGCTTTCCTATTGTTCTTATAATAAATATCTGTGGCTTATAAAAACCCATTACAGTCAAGCAGTCTTTCTCCCCACGTACTCCCACTCTCATTCATGACACTCTGGTCATTGGAATTCCTTGGTTCCTTGAATGCACAATGCTTTCTCTTACCTCTAGATCATCTTGTACCAAGTTCCCTCTTCCTAAAGACTTCTTCCTCTGATCTTGACTCAACCTTTGCCTTACTACTTACTCTTCAACTTTAAGACTTCAGTTTCCCTTCTCTTTTATCCAAAAGCTTTCATTGAACACCAAGTCCACATTAGACATTTCTCTTTGCTTTCATAGTGCCATCTACTTACCTCTAATGTGCCTTATCAAATTCTATTGACTTTTCTATCATTAGCTCGTTGGGGGCAGGAACTGTGTTCACCTTGGCTAATGTTGTATCCCCAGATCATAGCACAGTGCCTGGCACAACTTATATGCTTAAAAAGTATTTCACTTGGTTAATGAATTAACATATGCCTTGGCACAAGCAGTGTCCTCTTTTAGAATGTCCTCTTTTGCACTCTTGCTTACTTGGCAAACTCCTGCTCACCATCTGAGCCCCAGCATCATGGCTCCTTGACTCCCTAAGGGAGTCACAGGACACAGATTCCTGTGACCCACATTACCCTCTTGCCCATCATCAATGTTTAGGATATGATTTGCTCATGAGTCTGTTTGTATATCAGACTGCAAAATCTCTGATGGCAGGACCTGTCTTTTCTTCTATAAATATTAGTACCCATTACTTGGTATAGAGCATATGCTCAAATACTTGCTAAAGTTTGGAGGGACTATCATAATAATGATTTTTTTCTGAAGGTGATACTCTTGACTTAAAACAATTCCAAAATAAGTATTCTGCAAAATTTGTTTGTAGGTGTGTCACTGTAATAAGTGTTTATCTTGCAATGGGTACGAGTCACTAAGTTACAGGGTTTGAAGTTGTCTCATTGCATTGAAGTTTGTGTCTCAACTATGTTCTTTGTTTACGTATGTTCAAGGCTCCATCATATGGAATGACTCATTTCCATATTCATAGTATTCCAAAGTAATTTTTGGAAAAAAGAGATTCATCACATCATAAATCCTTTGAAACAACTTGGAAAATTTGTTAATACAATGCAGGATCTTTGCAGATCTCTAAATATTATCCAGGTTGTCCTCCAGCTCTGTACAAAAAAAGAGATGATGTAGACTTTTGTAGGTTAACTGTCAAAAGTACCTAGATGAGAGGTTGTAAATCATGGGTGATTTTGCACCCCAGGAGACATTTGACAATGTCTGCAGGCATTTTTGGTTGTCACAAGTGTGTGTGTGTGTGTGTGTGTGTGTGTGTGTAGGTGCTAATGACTGGCCTAATGTGTAGAGGCCAGGGATGATGTTAAAATTCCTACAATGCATAGGAGAGCTTCCCACACCAAATAATTATCCCATCCAAATTATCAGTAGTGTCAAAGTTGAGAAACCATGACCTAGATGAAATAAAATGTCCCAGTTCACTCAGATGACTTTTCTATTTTGGGATAGAGTATAAATACTACTCAACTTATAACTAGAAGGCCAGGTGAGTACAGTCCTGCCTAGATATCTTTGCTCTTATATTTTGATGTTTTCCTCTTTAAAATGGTGGTTTAATATCTATCTGATGGCGTTGTTATAAATATTAAATATTATGTGTGTGGGAAAACCCTTAATTCAGTATCTGGCAAATAGTGGTTACTTGATAAATATTTGTAGAATAAGGTACGTGAACACACAGAGAATGGGGTTTAGGAAGTGGATGTAAATAGAATTTACCCTAAATTATTCCTGAGCACCTCATTCTTTCTAATGTCAGTACCTACATCATTACCTCTGAGAACACTTTAAAGAGGGACAGGCATTGGCAAAGATCCAGGAAGGTGCACATACGTACTTTTTGTTCTTCTCGTTCTATGGCCGCATTGCATTTTTCTATTCCCCAGTTTCTCATAAAGTCTCTGAGATAGCCAAACAGGGTTCCAATTCCATATCCCATATAAGTGAATACCATAACATGAAGAGGAGCTTCCTCGAAGGATTCAACAATGTGCTTTTCATAAATATGTGTCTTCCCATTTTGCTGAAAACACAAAAGAAAATCCAAGGTTAGCACTCTCCCATTACAAATATACTATGATACTTAAAGTTTTGGGTTTTCAGCCTTTGAAATCTTAAGGAACATATTTAAGATTGTAAAAGTTGCTTGGAAAAAACTGGAAATTGATCATTGGAGAGGGTAATTAGAAATGTAAATTTTTATTTTACAGCCCGTAATGAAATAATTGATTCAAGCAAAAATTTTCAACAGATGTTCAAACCATTAGGTGAAAAGTTAATGAGGAATAGAGTGTTTGCAAGATGCTAAAGTATGACCTCGTCGCTTACTTCCTAATCAAAAACTTGGGGTCATTACCCTAACCAAGTGATCAAATTACATCAACAATGTTGGAAAAACCAGCCACTCTGCACTCTTACTGAAATTTCAATACACAGCAACACCAATGAAACATTTAACCTGAACTTAGTCAAGCTATTATATATAACTTCCATTTTGCAAAAAAATATTGGGATAGAAGAACATGGTAAGAGATTTATGAGAAAACAACTAGATAATACAGAATGTAGGATTTTCTATATGATAACTGGCTTGGCTTTTTCAAAAAGTCCCATTTCTCATAAAAGAAAAGGTGTAGAGAGGTCTTAAGAGAAACAAGGTGAAAGAAATATTTTGAACAACTGTGGGAATCCAAGTGTAGACTATAAATAACCTTATTAAGTAAGGAATTATTTTTGTTAGGAATGATACTAATATTATAGTTATGTAAGAGAATGTTTCAATTTTCGTTAATGGATGCTGAAGTATTAAGGGGTGAGGTGTCATGACAGCTGTCATTTTCTTTCAAATTGCATATATATATATATTCTTTCAAATTGCATATATGTATGATGTTGTCAAAATTGCACATATATAAAGCAACTTTGGGAAAATGCTAACAACTGTTGAATCTAGATAGAGGCTATATGGATATTATATTGATTATGTTATTTTTTCTATTTTTCTGTATGCTTGAAATTTTTTACATTAAAAAGTTTAAAAATTTTTACTTTCCTGTGGAAAGTAGATTTTTAGCACAAAACCATTTGGTTACTGTTTAATTGATATGCACATAGTAGCTCAATCAATATTTACTCAATAGGTTACTAAATAAAATTATTTCTAATGCTAATATTTAAGGTTCATTCAATAAATATTTATACATTCATTCATTATTTTGTTTATTAAATATAAGTCAATTTGCAGATTCTCCATTTCTGAATGAGATGGCCCATAAAAAGCATTTTGACCACATGGAATATATAACTTTCAGTGATTTACAAGAAATTGTCAAATGTCTGCTGATACATAACGTATTAATTTAGCCTATTATACATATTTAGAATGGTTTATTATATTATATCATGTTAATTAGAAATACCATTTTTGCCATTCTCATATCCTTTTCCATCACCTCAATCAGCACAGTTTTCCAGAGTATGTCATTTCCTCTACATTGTTGAGGTACAGCAGTTTGAGAATGATTTAGTGATTTAGTCACTGGAAATTTTATCCCAACCCACAAAATAGATGGGAAAGAAAAGTCAGCCTGGTAGATGGATACTTTTGATCTCTACATTATTTGTTTTTCAAGCAATTTTGAAAGGCCTTCTTATAATGACATCTAACATTTGAATTCTTAAACAGAACAACACAAAATATTATTAAATATTTAAATTCCTGCCCTCTGTATTTATCCATTGTGTCAGGTTACCTCTAACTAACCTGATACAATGGAGAAATAACCCAAAAGTAACATTAAGGGATGTTGTTCCTATCTAATGTGTCTTTCCCAAACACCATCTGATAGCTAAATAACGAAAATGAGAGAGCATTGCTGCATACGAGGTAAAGGGTAAATGAGAAGTTATAATTTTGCCTTGTACATAGGGCACTTATTGGCTGCATACCATGAGCACACAATGCGCTAGGCTCTGGGAATTCAAAGATGAACAAGACAGACCCTGCTCCTGCTCCTCCCTCTGACTATGTCC
This sequence comes from Microcebus murinus, assembly GCF_040939455.1. Lineage (NCBI taxonomy): Eukaryota > Metazoa > Chordata > Mammalia > Primates > Cheirogaleidae > Microcebus > Microcebus murinus. Next base: position 18,586,228 of record NC_134119.1, read on the forward strand.
TTACGCCAGTCATGTAGGTCTGACAGATGCCTGATCTTCCTACTCTAGTGCCAAGCTTTGGCTCCCCTTCTCTGCTCTGCTCCACTCTGAACTTGACCTTTGGACTACATTGGTCTCCAGCATTCCAGGTGACCTCCTGACCCAGTTAAGATCTACCTCCTGCATCCTTCCACATCCCAGGGACATGACATTGGCTTCCTTGCTGAATTTGTCCAGACTCTAGCAAAAGGGACTGACATCCTCATGAAAAAGGACATGATGAAACTTTATGACTGTTTAGATATGAGACCAAGGAAGAGGAAAATGAAAAGTATCTGCAAGGAGCTGTGTGTCATTGTTGATAAGAAGAAAGAGGGAAGTAGAAGGAGGGCTGCTTATTGGAGGGAGGGCAGCAAGTCTGTAGGGGATATGCCACATTGGAGTGGTGATTGCCAGCAGAAATGGGATTGTTCCCAACAGTTAAGAATGCAGGAACAGAGGAAGATACTGAGTAGAGTAGAGAATCCGGGAGCCAACTACCATGAACCATTGCTTAAGTTGTGGCTGAAGGTGAACATGATGAAGGACAAATCATAAAGAGGGAAGAACAGTAGACTTGGGACAGAATTTTGGGACACAGTGCTTTTTTGGTATTGTGGAAGAAGAAGTGAGTAAAAGGAATCCAGTGTGGGTGACCACAGAACTTTGATTTAGCCTGCTCACAGAAAAACCCCTTTGCTTACTTAGAGGATGGCTAAGTTGTATGGGTGTAGGTAAAGGGTGAAACTTCAAGGACATTCATGTCCCACCCATAATAATCAGCAGGTTTTCCTGTTCTCCTCTCCTGGTCCCATATCCATTTCTGAGCCCCACATGTGGCCAAATCAAGAGAGCGTTTCTCTTAAAATCCATGGGCAGTTTGTGCTTGAATTGGCTCTGAGGCAAGCCTGGGTGGACACAGCAGGTGGTCTACCTAGATACAAACAAAATCCTCAGTTGGTTGCACAGGCTGGGCCTATGCAACTATTTATTTGCCCCTGTGAGTTGTTCTGGAAGAAAGTTATAACACAAAGGAGAAATTTTCAGCAATGTCCATCAGCTCAAACCAATGTCTACTTTCCTCTCTTTCATATAAATTGATAAATTTTTAATTTAATATGATTTCATTTAATTAAATTTATTTGGCAGAGGGAAAATGAGATATCTCCATGGAGAAAAAAATCATCTGGAAATGCACAGGTCTTCCTTAACAGATGGATAGTAACTCACTTACTATATTCCTTTACTTAAAATTGAAGTCAGTTGCACCTGTCAGGGAGGATTTCTGAATCTGGTGTTAGATAGTTATTTTGAAATATGAGGTTTTGTCATATCAAAGTAAATGAAGCATAGAATCTTGCTTAATAACTTTGCATGTGTTAAGCATTTCTTATTGCTGCAGACCCGGCATTGTGGTCTGTAATGTCCTTTGGCTTGTTCTGCCTTTTCTTTCACAGCCTTGAAAATAAATAGCCCCTGAGCCACCTTGTCCAGTGTGCCTAGTGACTTGGTACACTGTGACACTCTGGGCTTTGTTTACTTCACTTCCAGTACTCTTGTCATATCTGGAAATAAACAGGGTGCTGGATCATGCTGGGAGGACCCACTTTTCCAGATCATCCATCACTCTCATGTTGAATTTGGCAGTTCTTTTACTATCTGCCTGCTTTGCAATGTCCTGGGCTATGTGAAATCAATAAATACAGTCTCTTTCTCCCAGAATGGATAGTGCAATAAGGTTGTGTGTGTGTCTGTGTGTGTGTATGTGTGTGTGTTGGGGGGCACAAATGACCACAACATAGAGCAAAATGTGAAGGTCAGAGGATGCCACAGATGGAGGAACCAGATCACATTAAGTGATCAGGAGTAGCTTCCTGAAGGAGGTTCAGTTGGACTTGGCCTTGATGAGAAGTAGAGTGTAACAGTGGAGAGGACTTGCTTAGGAGTCAGACTGCCTCGGTTCAAATCCAGGCACTTTCCTTTGCTGACTGTGTGACCTTGTACAAGTCACTTAACTTCTCTGGGCCTCAAATGTCTCCAATATACAATAGGGCTAGCAAGTCTGTTTTGAAAATTAAATGAGATACCATATGCAAAGTACCTGCCACAACACAGAACCTCATTAAATGTTAGGATTTTAATTAAATCTTCTGAATAGAAAGATAGACAAAACTGTTATAGTGGATGCTGCTGCTTTTAGAAGACTATTTGAGAAAGAAGAGAAAGAACATATATATGGGGGGGGACATAGATAGACAGGTAGCCTTGGTCAATACCTATGCACGGGGCGAAAGCAAGTGGGACAGGGGAGGAAGAGGTGGGTGGCTCAAGGGGGAAGAGTGGTGGGAGATTGAGATACTGAAGTTCAACAAAACTATTGTATATGGGGACTCTCATAAGAAAACTTGAGCAAGTGATTTTTATCAGCCTGTTGTCCCTGCAGTTTTATCAGACTGCAGGGATTTAAGGGGAGAGAGACAGTGGAGGCTATGGGGCAGGGATCTGTGACTTCTTATTAGAGAATTGTGGTAGAGAAAGGGACAGGGAAGGTGGCAGCTTTGGTTACTAATAGTGAGAGGAGAGACTTATTTTGCAATAAAAATAATATTGAGTGTATATAGGAGCTGAGAAAAATATCCAATAGATTAAGGATAATTGTAGAGAAAGGTAAGAGATATAATTCCTGGAGCAAAGCCCCTTGAGAAAGATGAGATGAAGAGCACCTGTGACTATCCTAACCATAAGGACACAGACTAACTCAGTAGCACTTTGAAAAACTTGTGCTGCAAGTTTTCTGCTCTAGTTCCTTGAGATATGATAAAAATGGATGAGCACATTTAAAACCAAGTTAATGCTGCAGATTCATCGCCCATTCACAAGCACACTTTTGTTTTCAGATGGAGGTGGCTCATGTAACATGGAACATTTCATTACGCTGCTGGGTCAGTCCTTGGATTGAAAAGTCAAGATGAGAATGAGTGGGAAGAGGAGGCTTTCGGGCTTTGGGTCCTCTACAAGGGCAGGAAGCTGAGAGTTAACATTGGATCTGGGATGATGAAATGCCAAAGGAAACCTAAAGCAATGGAGCTAAAGCAAGAGTCGTTTTCCATTTGGAAGTGGAACGTATGCAAAGTTTTCCACATTGTAATCATGAATTGGCATAGATGCTCCTCTGAGATACCCTGCTCAGAGATTCTCCTGTGAGAGAAAACACAAACCTCCAAGGATACTGGCATTTTGGGAATGAGTCTCTTCCTGCATTGTAGCAGTTAGGTTTTGAGCAGGGAAACAGAACCACTGTGAAAGATATGGAATAAGAGACTTATTGTAAATATTATACTGTATCCAAATATGAGAGCTGGTTAAAAACCTATGGAAGGGGAGATCCTTTTCCTAATGGTGACATGAGGAGCTCCATAAGCCCTCTCTATAGTAAAAAAAAATCATAACTGGGGAAAATTATAAAAATATAACTTTTTAAAGTATTTGGATATTGCCTTAAGGGCATATAGCACATGAAGAAACATTTATTCAAGCAAATCTACTGACTATCAAAAAAGAACAGTGAGAGTCTGTCGCATTGAGCCATAACCTACTCTTTCCTTTGGCACCCCTCTACCCGCTAGCTCAGCATGTACAAAGTTCTACTCTGATCAGATATGGCCAAGAAGATGGGGCTCCCTCTCCCCTGCTCCGGGCCGGGGATATAATATTTTCTTTGGGAGGGCAAGCTGCCAGAATTTCTCATTGCCCCCCAGCTCTTTTTTTGCAGGAGGCTAAATTCCATGCAAGTGTGGCTAAGAGGTTGGGGATGCACTTCCTCCAATGAACACCCACTCTTAGGGTGAAGACTATAGTAGGCGTGGCATTCTGGAAATAGTGAGGACCCAATTATCCCTACCCCAGCTCACTAGCAGGATAGAGGTTCCATGGTGGGAGAGGAAAGCCAGGAAGACCAGAGTCTACTGCCCCACCCAGAGCCCTGATCATAAAGTAAAAATGTCACATCTAGAGAGTCAGGCCACTGTCCTGTTGCCAACTACGCAGCAGTGGCTCAATGGCTTTGCCTAGGGGAAGAGGTAGACAGTAAGAACAGAGAGTTCCAAGGCATTCCCTAAGAGAATTGATTTTATTTGGGACAGAGGGCATGGAAGTTCAAGGCTAGATGGTACTCTTGAAAATAATGGAGATTTTGGTGGCAAACAATTTAGAGGAGACTAGCAGCTCCACAAAAACAACAAGCGAAACTGTAGACAGTTAGGCAGAGTGAACCAGGGAAATAGCTGAAAAGAGTCATCCTGGGGTCAGAACAAACCTCAAAGACTGGCCTCAAAAACTATCCATGCCAAGGACCATTAGTTTAATTGGATCAGATTGTGAAGCAATTTATGCCCCAGGCATTGTCAAAACCAATAGAACAATGGAGTGAAGACTTAACAATTGGGAATGATACCAAATCAAGGCAGACAGCTTTACAGAGAGATTAGGAAAAGAGACATTAATGGAGAGCCTCTCTAAAACCAGTCATTTCAAAGCACATGCTGAAGGATACACCCTCTAATGAGCAACATTGCAAGTTTCACATTGTGAGGTAAATGAAAATGAAAATAGCTCATCCAAATCACTAAAAAATAAGCAAATACAATGACAATAATCCTCTGGGGAGGGTGATTAGTAACCGGAGTTGCTACAATATTATTTAAAATGTTTAGTTTTAAATAAAAAATATGAGACAAACAAAGAAACAGGAAAATGTGTCTTCTACAAATGGAGAATAAAGCAGGCAATAGAGACTGCCTGTGAGAGGGACCTGGATCATGCACTTAGTAAAGACATCAAGGCAGCCATTATGAATGTGTTTAAACAACTAAAGAAAACTATGTTGAAAGAAGTAAAAGAAGGCATGATGACAATGTCTCATCACATAGAAAATATTAATGAAAAGATAGGAATTATTAAAAAGAACTAAATGAAAATTCTGGAATTGAAAAGTATAATAACAGAAACAAAAATCTAGAAGAGCTCCACAGTAGATTTAAGCTAGAAGAAAAAAATATCAGAAAACTTTAGCACAGATAAATAAATGGAGTTTATAAAATCCAAAAAACAAAGAATCCAGGGGGAGAGAAATAAAAAGAAAAATGAACAAGGCCTCTGAGAAATGTGGGACACCGTCAAGTATAACAACTTACACATAATAGGAGTTCTAGAAGGAGATGTTAGAGAAAAAGGAACAGAAAGAATATTTCAAGAAATATTGGCTAACTATTCCCCAAATTTGATAAAAGAAAACATAAATCATATTTCTGGAAGCTTAATGATATCCAATTAAGATAAAGGTAAACAGATCTACTACTAGGCATATTATAGTAAAAATGTTGAGAGGCAATGATAAACAGAAAATCTTAAAAGCAGCAAGAGAAAAACAATCCACCACATACAAATGAACCCCAGTAACATTAACAGCTTTCTCTTGAACAGAAACAATGGAGGCCAAAAGGCAGTGGGAGTACATGTTCAAATTGTGGAAGGATTAGAAAAATAAGTCAACCAACAATCTTATATTGGCAAAACTATCCTTCAAAAATGAAGTCAAAATAAAAACATTTGAAGATAAACAAAAATTGAGAGAATTTGTTAATAGCAGATCCACCGTACAAGAAACACTAAAGGAAGTTCTTTAGGCTAAAAGCAAGTGACCTCAGACAGTAATTCAAATCCACCAAAAAAAAAAAAAAAAAAGTCCCCCAAACCCAGAGCATAGGCAAAGGTAATTGTGAAATTATAAAAATATAAATACATATATCTTCTCTTTTCTTCTATTAAATACTTTAAAAAGAAATTGTATAAAGCAATATGTATAATTTCATTGTTGAGCCTATATACAGACATATAATATATTAGATAATAATAACACAAAGGAAATGGATGTAAGCAAAGCTATATTGGATTAAGGAAATGATACAAGATGGTAATGAGAATCTATAGGAACTAATAAAAAATCAGAAATGGTAAATAGTAAGGTAAATAAGAAAACTGATATAACAAACTCTCTTAATATGTATACATACACACATATACATAGTTGGTATCACAATTTAGATTCAGAAATTCAAATAAGTTAAAAGAATAGAAAAAGAGCTATCATGAAAATAGTAACCATAAGAAAGCTAGAATGGCTATATTAGTATAAGACAAAATAGACTTTAAAACAAAATTTTACTAAAGATAAAGATGAACATTTTGTAATAATAAAGTGGTCAATCCACTAGGAAGATGCAACAATAATAAACATATATGCACCTACCATCAAAATCCCAAAATGTATGAAGCAAAAACTAATAGAAATGAAGAGAGAGGTAGACAATTGCACAATATTAGAGATTTCAATATCCTACTTTGAGATAAGATTGGGCATGTTCATGTAGTATGGCTATAGACCAATATTCTACCTCTAATAATGAATAAAACAATGAGGCAGAAGAGCAACAAGGGAACAAAGGACTTGAACAGTATTGTAAACCAACTAGACTTAACAGACATGTATACAACGCAGCTCCCAAAACAGCAAAACATACATTTTTCTAAAGTACACATGGAACAGCTAGTCACATAACAAGCCTTAATAAATTTAAAAGGCTTGGAATTATACAAAGTGAACAGTTCTGTCCAACCACAATGAAATTAGATATCAATAACAGAAAAAAATTAGAAAATTTACAAATATGTTGAAATTAAATAACATACTCCTAAATATTAATTGAGTCAAGGAAGAAATCAATGGAAATTAGAAAACACATTGAGATACATAAAAAAGAAAACACATATCCCCAGACTTATTGGACATAGCTACAGCAGTGCTTAATGGGAAACTGAAGGCTCTAATGCCTGTATTACTGAAGAAAGATCTAAATCAATAACCTGCCACTTTACCTTAAGACATTGGAAGAGAAGAATAAAGTTAAGCAAGCAGATAAAAGGAAATAATAAAAATTAAAGTGGACACTAATGAACTGGATAATAGAAAAAAGTTGGCTCTTCAAGCAAATCAATAAAATTGACAAATTTTTACCTGGGTGTACCAAGCAAAAAGAGAGAAGACTCAAATTATAATACTAAAATCAGAAATGAAAGAGGGACATTACTACTGACCTTACAGAAACAATATTAATTATAACGTAATATATGAATAACTATATGTCAACATATTAGAAATGAGACATTCTAAGAAAGACATGAAATACAAAAACTGATTCAATAAGAAGTGGAAAATTTGAATAGGCCCATAACAAATAAAGATATTGAATTATTGATTTAAAACTTCCCACAGAGAAAGCCTAAGACCAGATGTCTTCACTGGCGAATTCTACCAAACATTTAAAGAAGCATTAATTCCAATTCTTCACAAATTCTTCTAAAATGTTAAAGAGGAGGAAACATTTCTAAATTCATTATATGAGGGTACCAAATTATATAAACACATCACAGGAAGAGAAAACTATAGACTGGTATCTTAAATATGTTGGTGAAAATGATTTTTAAACACCATGTGGCAGAATACAGTTAGTAATCAACATATACTCATTATATTCTCTCCCTTTTCCAGCCTTCCTTGCAATTATGGTGGGCCATGTGACTCATTCTGGCTAGTGGGCTGTGGGTGGAAATGGCACGTCTCGCTTCTGGGCTGAGGCAGTCAAGAGCTGGTGTGCCTCATCCATCTCTTTCTTCCACTCCCATGGAATCTTGCAGGCCACTAGATCTAGATGGTAAAGCTACCAGGTTGAGAAGTGGTGCCTGATCTTCAATGTCTTGAGCAAGTGAGATGTAAGTCTTTTCTGTTGTAGCAGTTATCATGATTTACCCTGGTTAATTCATCCATCTATATAGGTAAAATATAAAGATGCTTTCAAGGATAAAGACCTTCCACATCTCTAAGACTCATTTTATCCTTGATAACCTAAAGTGAGTGTTCTGTTGTAGGGGATAGGCTTTAAGAGATAGTAAGAGATTCATACTTCATTCATGGTCATGTAGAAGCACTTCCCTCAGAAACCTGAACAAGCCCTGTGGTCCAGTTGCCATTACTGCAGAAGAAATAAAACATAGGAGTGGGGTGTAATTTTGGGTTTCATGAATTTAAACACTGAGATATGAGTGCAAGTGTCTCTGTATAGGACCACAAATTCTTCTTTCAAATAGATCATCTGGTGGGGTTTGTTATGTGATAAAGACACCGTTGGTTGCCTACTTTGTGGCCATACCCTATGCTGTGTATTGTAAGAAGAACCTTGGTGTTCAGTTGAAGGTGACCTTTCCCTAGCCTCAGGGGTTAAAGAATGATTAGTGCAAGATGGCCATAGTAGTCTTGCCAGTGACTGGTTTACACATGAGTATGAGGACCAGTCCTGGCCAATGGGAACTGAGTAAAAGTCCACTGAGTGGCTTCTGAGAAAAATAGGTGAAGAACAAATAAATCTCTTTCTTTTTCCAGACATTGTTGTGTATGCTTGGAATTTCTGGAATAGTGTCAACCATCTTGTGGCCATAAGGGGAAGACATTTGGTTATACACAAAAGATGATAGAATGAAGAGAAGGTTCTTGACTACATTGTTGAGTCACTGAATCAACAAAGCCAGGGACCACCCAACGCTAGACTTCTTATTATGTGAGAATAACAAAAACCTCATTTTTAATCTACCAATATTTGAGTCATCCATTACTTACAGCTGAAAGGATCTCATTAATCGGTTTCCATCCCTAGTCTAGGGAGTGACAAAAATTATAGAGTAAATATGAGACTGACTCATGGACCTCAGTGGAGAGGGCAGGACTGATGGCCTACTACACAGGTATATACTCATCCCAGTTGCTTGTGCCCCAAATCCATTCTGATTGGTTAATGAGTTCCCTGTCCTGATTGGTAAGTACAGGTGACCCTCACAAGAATGGAAAAACACCATATGTACTCACCATTAAATTGGAATGAATCGATCAACACTTATGTGCACATATGGAAATAACATTCATTGGAAATTAAGCAGATGGGAGGGGAGAGGAGGAGACAGGTAAATTCACACCTAATGGGTACAATGTGCACTATCTGGGGGATGGGCATACTTTGACTCAAACAGTTACAAAAGCAATTTATGTAACCAAAATGTTTGTACCCCGGTAACATTCTGAAATAAAAAAATAACTTACACATTAAATATTACCAATAATTTCAACTTTGGTCTTTTGCACAGCTGGGGTGTGTAGATAACTTCCATTAATATTAGCTCAAGTTACATTTGCATGCTAGTAGGAAAGTACCCTTTATGGAATCAAATTAGTACAAAGCCATGGGAGAAAACAAATCTCTTCTATTTAGAAGAGGCATGGCAATTCAATTTAATACTAAAAAAATTCTACATTAAAAAAAAGAAAAGCAAAACATGGATGTTAGGGGTGCTGACCCCCTGTGCAGTCAAAAATACATGTATAACTCTTGACTCCTCTAAAACTTAACTACTAATATCCTATTGTGACTGGAAGCTTTACCGATAACATTAACACTTAATTGCCACACGTGTTGTATGGCATATGTATTATATACGGTATTTTTACAATGAAGTAAGCTAGAGAAAAGAAAATGTTATTAAGAAAATCATAAGAAAATAAAACATATTTACTATTCATTAAGTGGAAGTGAATTATGATAAAGGTCTTCCTCCTTGTTGTCTTCACACTAAGTAGGCTGAAGAGGAGGGGGAAGAAAAGGGGTTTGTCTTGCTGACTCACGGGTGGCAGAGGCAGAGGAGGCAGAGGAGGAGGAAGGGGAGGCTGGAGAGGCAGGCACACTGGGTGTAACTTTTTTTTTTTTTTTTTTTTTTTTGAGACAGAGTCTCGCTTTGTTGTCCAGGCTAGAGTGAGTGCCGTGGCATCAGCCTAGCTCACAGCAACCTCAAACTCCTGGGCTCAAGTGATCCTTCTGCCTCAGCCTCCCAGGTAGCTGGGACTACAGGCATGCGCCACCATGCCCGGCTAATTTTTTATATATATATCAGTTGGCCAATTAATTTCTTTCTATTTATAGTTAGAGACGGGGTCTCGCTCTTGCTCAGGCTGGTTTTGAACTCCTGACCTTGAGCAATCCGCCCGCCTCGGCCTCCCAAGAGCTAGGATTACAGGCATGAGCCACAGCGCCCGGCCTACTGGGTGTAACTTTTGTTGAAAAAAATCAGCATGTAAGTAAACCTGCACAGTTCAAACCTGTGTTGTTCAAAGATCAACTGTATAAGTCACCCGCTGCCAGTGTATTTTTTTATTATCATCCCTAATGGTAGGTAAAACTCAAAGTAGTTCTTTCTACAGTAGGAAACTCCACTTTTAGTCTAAAACATTTAAATGTCTGATTGATTCTAAAGCTGCCATTTATGTCTCTTCTAAAATACTTTGCAATGTCAATTAGATATGGCTGATGTTATATAAGTGATGCAGCACAAAAGATCCTAATGGTGGAATGATACAAAATGTTGAGAGTACACAGCTCTGCCTTACTTGGAAGGGCATATAATGCAACTTAAATTATATACATTGCTTAATTAGGACAACTTAATTCCCCTAAGGTGTCTGGAGATCTTAAGAAATGAATATTTTTTACAACAGCCTTGTGCCATGTATTTTACAGATGTGTTTAGAAACGCTTTATAAAACTCATGTTTTATCCTAGATAATTTCTTCACAAACAGGACAGTTGTTTCTGCTTAGAGTGTGTCATCTGATTCTAAGTGTGTACAGTCATATTTGATAAATCTATTTGGACGTGGCACATTCCTGACAATTTTATTTCTTAATTTTAAGACACCTGATACAATTAATCACTAACTTGTTGGCAGTTTACTGGCAGACTCTGGAGTAAGGATGTGTTCTGCATGATAAAAGCCAAGTGGAAAGCTTCTATTTAGTGGGCCCCTGTAGGATAGTTGGAGTAGAAGAAATTGAGTTGCTCGGTCAACTTAAGTTGTTTAAACCACTGACATACACTAATATGTAAGATAACTTAGACTAAAATTTACTTTTTATACAGCATCAAAACTCCAGCATAAACTCTATCTGGAAGGTTTTGTTATTATTGTTGTTTTCTTCTGACGTTGACACTAAACCAACCTTCACTGAGTGTGTGTGTTACCAATTGCTCTGGTAGGAGACAGGACGAGCCCACAGACAGACGACAAGTTGATAAATGGTATTGTAGAGAGATGTTCAGGGTACTGCAGGAAGTGGGAGGAAGATGAATCTAACACTGGCTGAAAGAGGCAGGGGAAATTTCATGAACAAGGTGACAACTGACCAAAGGCCTGAAGGATGAGAGAGAAGGATAAGGGCAGTAGCGATGGACAGAGAGAAAGATCCCCAACATAAGACAGGCTGGAGAGCATGAGGGGAAATATTTGTCACCTTTCTCCTGGACCACTGCAATCACTCCTGGGTGGTCTCTTTACACCATCCTGACTTCTCAACTCTGTGGTTTCTAGACAACTCTATCTAGCTCTAATCATTTTTTTAAACAATGATCATCATTTTTAAAAATTTATTTCAGAATATTATGGGTGTACAAATGATTTGGTAACATAAATTGCTTTTGTATTGTACCTATCCCCCAGATAGTGTACACTGTACCCATTAGGTGTGATTTCATCCATCCCCCTCCTCCCCTCTCCCACCTGCTTGATTTCCGATGAATGTTATTTCCATATATGCACATAGGTGTTCTCTGATTCTTTCCAGTGTAATAGTGAGTACACATGGTGTTTGTTTTTCTATTTTTGTGATAATTCACTTTGAAGAATGGTCTCCAGCTCCATTCAGGTTAATATAAGAGGTATTAGTTCACCATTTTTTTATGGCTGAGTATAACTCCATGGTATACTTATATATTTTATTAATCCACTGTGTATTGATGGGCACTTGAGTTGTTTCCACATCTTTGCAAAAATGGTCAACGTCTCTAATCATCAGGGAATTGCAAATCAAAACTACAATGAGATATCACTTAATGACAATGAGAATGGCTTATATTACAAAGTCCCAAAACAACAAATGTTGGCATGGATGTGGAGAGACAGGAACACTTATATACTGCTGGTGGGACTGCAAACTAGTACAACCGCTATGGAAATTAGAATGGAGATATCTCAAAGAACTACAAGTAGAACTACCATTTGATCCAAAAATCCCACTACTGGGTATTTACCCAAATGAAAATAAAGACATTCTATAAAAAAGATACCTGCACTCAATGTTTGTAGCAGCATAATTCACACTTGCAATCATCGTTTATAACAGCATTTTCAAAGAGCTCCCTCGAGATGGCCGGCAACAAGAAGGGTTTTGGAAAAACTATGTACCTCTGCCCTCTCTGGTGGATTTTCAGTGCCCAAAAGCTAGGTTATAAGAGCCAGGGGAGACATCCTTCTTGTTCATTGCTGTATCCCCAGTGTCTACACATGGCCTCATACATTATTTGCTGATTGAATCGATTTATTAAGGGTTATAAACAATACTAAAGTGAAAAACCCATTCGACTTTGGGAAACCTAGCACATATATCAAATATATTTTTCACCTTTCCTATAAATCTACCTATGTCATAACAAAAACCCTCTTTGGGAAGTGTTAGTTTTCAGCATAAACCTAAGCAGCTTAGCATAGAGGACAATGAATGACCTGTCTGATCTCTGATTTCCTACCTTCCATTTGTTGCTCATGGAACATCAAACTACATTCACTTCACACCCCACTTTTTATTCCTTCCTAACCTTTTCCCATGCTGTCACCTTTCATTAATTTCTTCACTTTCTACTCTTTTTCCTAACTGTCCTCTCCTTCCAACTCCCCCCTGCCACATACAGATACCCTTTGTGTGCCTTAAAACCCAGTTCTGGCTTCACTTCCTCAAATGATCCAGGCTAGACGTCCTCACTGCATGACACCATCGTTACACTCACCATATTATATTACAATAATATTTTTTAAACATTTAAAAGTGAAAGTGACAATATTTTCTGCTCGTTAGTGAAAGAACAGAAAATAAAAGATCACTTGCAAAAATAATAGCTTTCATTATTTCTTATTATCTTTTAAAATATTTTAACACCATTGTCCAGTGTGACAAAAACTTGCTTTTTACCAAACCCATTTCCCTTTCTTCTTCCTCACAGCTAGGTTCCATTTTGCAGGCCCCTTGCAGACAGATGTGGCCATGTGACAGGGTTCTGACCAGTGTGAAGTGGGTAGAAGTGAAGTGTCTCACGTCCACGCCTGGCTCAGAAAGCCTCTTGTCCCTGCTGTCAACCGAATGTTGATGGCCAAAGTCACCTTGGAAGCCACGTATTAAAGGTTCTAGGGGCTCTGCAAGCCTGGTTCTCTGAACAACTGTGTTGGACAGTTCTTATCACCCCTAACCCTTCAACTTTTTATCATTGCTAATTATACTTGATATGAGTTAGAAATAAATTTCTATTGGATTATGCCATTGAGATTTGGTGGCTTCTGTATTATGACACTTAGTGTTACCTTAATATATACTAGAAGAATATTATAAAAATTCTTTCATTTCTAACCCTTGCTTAAAAGGGTTTGGAAGAAATCTGAGAACTGAGTTACTTCCTCAAGGAAACATCTGTATCAGAACCCACCCAGACTGGCCAAAATTCAAATTAAATATGGGAAAGTTTAAGCCAGAAAATTAACTCTGTCAAAGATTTAATTCTTAATTCTTGATTTATCTAGCGTGTCTTTGTGTTAGGTGGTACCTGATGGAAAAATAGTATACTGCAAGTGTCAGAGTCGGAGAGAGAGAGAGAAGTTACAAACATGGAACTTTTGAGAGGTCAAGTTCTTTCTGTATCAGTTGCTCCAACTCTTTCTTTCTATTGGTGAACCAGTTCAGTACTTGAGAGGTTACATTGATTTCCCATCATTTGGCTTCCCCTCCCCCACCTGGGAAGTTAGCCCACAAGCCAGGGCAGCCCATGAGGACAGCCACAGGCTTCACCTGAGTACAGCTGGAGTGGTGGGTGAGGGATTCACAGAGAAGACGTGATTGCAGGATGGGCTATAAGCAGAGTTTCTAGCAGAGTGTCCAGTGCACATCTGCTGAAGGAATGAATGGCTGAGGGAGTTGGGAGAAGAGGTGAGGACCTTCCAGGATAGGAGGATTAAAGTAACAGGGCCTAGAGTAGATCTCTGGCTGGACCTTGCATGGTACATACTTGGTGATGAGATGTATAGAGCCCACTGGAATTGAGTGATGGAAAGCTTTCTATGGAGGCCGAAGCCAGACTTTCTTTTTCAGGTAGTGGTGAAAGAAAGGTGTGCTTTCACTGGGATGCCCCCTTATGAGAACTGCAGAAGAAATGCAGGGCAGAAAGATTTGTAAACTGGACCCTACCTGGGATGGCAGCTAGGGTGGAGGCTGTCAGTCAATTGGACATAATTCAGCTTTGCATCTAAGTAGCTGTCCTTTACCTCCCTACAATGGTCACAGTCTTTTGATCTTGTTTACAACCAGCTGGCTCACTTGAGGAACACAGAACTTCTATTAAGTTATCTTGATAAACCAGAGAAAACAATAAAACCAGTGGTTTAATATATCTGAGAATAACTACCACCATGTTTAATTATAATTATAATATGCCATGTGGGAACAATGCTTATCACCAACGTGCTCAAAAGATTGTATGGATGTGATCTCATTTATTTACATGATCCTCCTAAGAGATAGATGGTGGATAGCTGTAATAGAATTAGAATTATCTTCACTGAATAAGAGAGACACAAGGGTATTAAGCAACCTGGCCAAGATTATAAAGCAGGAAAAGGCAGGCATCTCTCAACTCCATAACACCAGGGTTGAAACCAGAAAGAAGCATAAAGGTAGACCTTTGAGACATGACAGATTAGAATGTATTTCAGAAATAAGTAGCCATAGCACCGAGTCTTGTTCATTTCTAGATGGATACTAGTAGCTACAAAGACTCTGTAGGGAGGCTGACTGCCATGTACATGTGCCTACGTTGGGCATAGAAAAGATCACTCATGCAGTCTCCCTTGTAGCTTGCACCCTCATGGAACTCATGGGTGAGTGAGAAGATAAAATGTGCACACAAAAATATAACACTTCAAGGTTAGGACAGCAAGAAGTAGCCAGTGACAACATCTAATCAAGGGCCATAGTAGTGGTGAAAAAGAAATAAGAGGTTTGATAATTAATTCATATTTATATACCTGTTATTCATTCATTCATTCAAAAATATGTGTTGAGCACCTACTCTGTGACAGCTGCTATCCTGCGTCCAGGTGACACTGTGTGAGCAAGAGGGATTCAGCCCCTGATCTCATGGTCTAGACCTGTGCTGTCCAATACACTTGTCACTAGCCACATGGGGCTAGTCACATTGAAACTAAAATAGTTAAAATGAAATCAATTTAGAGATGTACATCCTTGATTGTACTAGTCACATTTTAAGTGCTTAATAACCACTTGTGGTTGGTGGCTACCTTATTGGACAGGACATATACAGAATGTTTCCATCATCATAGGATGTTTTGTTGTTCAGGGGTTGGCCAGTTGTGGCCCATAAGCCAGATTTGGCCCATTGCCTGATTTTTTTAAATACGTTTTATCAGAACATAGCTACATCCATTTATTCATGTATTGCCTATGGCTGCATTTGTGCTGCAATGGCAGAACTGAGTAGTTGAGGCAGAGACTGAATGCTGAAATATGATGTGGCTGAAAATACTCTCTGGTCCTTTACAGGAAAAGGTTGCCCACCCCTGAGCTAGATGGAAATGCAGATGCAGAACAATACTTACAAAAAGGGAAGTGATGAGAAATTAAGTGTCCCGTGGACTGGAAAGGATGTGGATCCGACATAGGTCAGGGAAAGGGAAAGCTCTTCCCAAAGAAGATGGTGTTTAAAACGAGATCCGAAGAATCACCAGCAGTTTACCAGAAACAAAAAGTATTTCCAGCAGAAGGAAGAGCCTTCTTCCTGTTCTGAGGAACTGTGAGAAGCAGTGGGAGTGGAAGTAGCTGGCACAGAGGGTGAGGGACAGGCAAGGCTGAATGTCAGTTCCTGGAGGAGGAGCTCCACCGACTTTGTCCATTGCTGGTAGCAGCCCAAAGCCTAGAATAACATCTGACATGGAGCAGGTGTCCAATAAATTTTGATGAATGAATGAACAAGTCTATGAATGAATAGGCTGGGAGGTTGTGCAGGGCTGGTAAATCGGGTTAAAGATTACACCCTTGCAATCTTTAGGGGTGCAAGGGAAGCCACCGATGAGTGTAAAACAAATGGTAGCCTCATCAGATATGGGTTTCACCAGTGTCCGTGGAAGGCGGTGTGGAGAATGGATCTTCAGGGGGTCCCCACATTCAGTGATGCACAGAAATTTGTGGTTGATCATTTTAAAATCTCTTCTATATCCATCGTGGAAGAAAATTTAAGGAAGCCAACTAGCTCAGTTGATTCCAGCATTTTGGCCCTCTGCCTCTAATTTAAAAGTCTCCTGAACTTCACAGGAATAAACCAACACAGAGGCGTGTTCTGACTTCACGGTGTGGTGTGCACTGTGGCATTTCTTCATGGTGCTGGCAGCCAGTGACTTACAGATGAGTTATTGTGAGGGTGGGGCTCCTGGGGTCAAGTGCAATGTGGTTCTGGGAGTCATTTGGCTGAGCTCAGGGTACTGAGTTTAGATTACAAACTATGATTTTTCTCTTTGACCCCAGATGAACCAATTTCTTCTCGCACCTTGATGTTGCTGAGCTACTGAGCTACTGTCCCACCCAAAACTTCCTGTCCCCTGACGCTAGACCAGACAGGGCCTGCTATTCAGCCACATGCAGAAGCAGAAAGCTTTCCAACCCAGAAAGAGAGAAACAGGCCAAGGATTCAGTTGCTGTTCCCTTCTCTGTGTGTTTATTAGGAATTGGCTTGTGGTTTGCACATACCTATTTCCCTTGCTTCTCTGCCTGTCACCCCATATAACCTGGTTCATCTTGTGCTTGCCTTTGAAGATAGAATGTGTCCTCACCAAGATAATGCATTGTTGAATGTACACAGACTCCCTGGCAGAAATCTTTTGTATGCACTGAAGTTAGCACATGTTATTTTAGGTTTTCCACGAAAACCTTTTGCCCCTGTGAAAAATAAATATATTATCTCCAAACAACTAATTCACTGAGAATATGACTCCACAGCAATTTATTTCTGTGCCTCCAAAAGAATCAGATAATATCCATGGTTATAGCTATAATTAGCTGATTAGTTGTTTTATCATGTACATGTAATGTAGGGAAAAAATAACCTCTTCCAGAGCAAGACTAATCCTAACTCATTTTTACCTGTACTCCTAAATCAACCAGCTTAGTAGAACCAGGCATTTTTTTCAGCCATCATAGGTTCTGAGTCCAAAGACATGGATGGGTGCAAGGCATGGGTCATCTGACTGGGATTTAAAGATTGATATTGCACTTAACAAAAAAAAATCTGATGTTCATGATTTATTTATTTCAGCCATTGAATCATTTTCTCAGGCCACCATGCAGAGTGCTTTTAATTCTGAGTACTGTCTTTGGTCTGCAGGTGCCTGATTTTGTTGTCTTGCCAAGAATGAACCCATGGGAAGCACAGCCCTTAGAGGAAAGGCCAGCCCCTCCTGTCATAAGCTAACAAACAAATTCCTGTTGTACCTCAACTGTGGGATTTCCCTAGGTGCCCCAAATCATTTGCATGGGTTGGCAAAAAGCGTTCATGCCCAGGGCTCCTCTGAAGTTTGTTTTTGGTTCTGTGACGTGAAAGGGCGTATTGTGTAGAGGTGCTAGAAACTGGCAATGGGCGGAGACATGTCTTGCCCTGGGTTGGCCACACTGAGATCTTGGGCAATTGACTGCACCTGTTTGAGTCTCAGTTGCATCACTTTTAAAAATAATACCTACCTCATTGGCAGTAAAAGAATATGAATGTCCCAAAGCTGTGTCCCAGGTCTAAATTTCTGACTTCAGTGAGAAAACAAAGCATAAAGGATTTAGTTTTAAAGGAAGTAGGAGCCAGAAACTGTTGAAGACTTTGATTTTGATTTTGACAAAATGCAAAACCAGTCCATTTTTTTCTTTGAATCCATTTATTGGTTAACCTAACCATTCCCAGATGCTGGTCTATAGCTCTATGAAACATTTGCTAGAATTTTCACTGATTTATAGTAACATTTAAAAATGATATATATGTATGTGTATATACACACAGATATACATATACATATATACACATAGATAGACATCTTTCTTAAGAACTGTCCCTTAATCAGACATTATGTCCTCATTATGTTTTGGGGCGAATTTATGGATGATGGTGATATTAGATAAGGGGTTATTATGATGTTTTGAATCATGGCAGAATAAGAAAGTAGGATTTACTTTTTTTTTTTTTTTTCTATCTATGAAATCTTAGTTGAGATTCCACTGAGCTGAATCACCAGGCATTAGCTCTCTGAGCTTTCACACTTTGTGAACAGAAACTTCTGGTCCTATTGAGAAATACATTGCTAATACCTTAAAAAAATCAGGTAATATAGTTCTCTGAGATCTGAGATCCGTTCAGCCATTGTTATTCTAATGTTTGAAGAGATCTGGAGCCAAGTTTCTTTAGGACTAATTATCAAAGTAGGTGGCTGAAAAACATGTCATGTTGCAAGAACCCATAAGTTCCAACCATGTCATCAATGTCATTGCCTTGAGCAAGCTTAGCAAACGAACCTTGCTGGATCTAGATGCAAGCATTCATTATGCCAGGTTTTGGAAAATGGAGTTGAGGCTGGTGATAGACTAGGAGGCAGGTAATTCTAAGGAATATATATCCTGTATAATATAAAGATGCGAAGGCAAAGGTAAATGATTTTTAAAGGAGATTTGTAGGAAGTTTTGCCATCTGATGTGCCATGCGAAATCACTTTGCTGCCTAACTATGGAAATCTAAGGTAGAAATTCACATTATTTTTCAAAGGCTTTTAGAATCACATGGATTTTTTAAAAAAATTTATTAAGACTGACTCCCAAAGCTGGTCTTTGAGCAAGTATAATAACAAAAGTGACATTGTGTGCGTGTGTGTGTGTGTACATGTGTGCACACTGAATTAAACTACGGAAGGACAGAGGCTCTGATTTTTCATTCCTGCCTGTTCTTATAAGGAGCAGTTGATGGAGTTGCATGCACTGAATAAGGACTTGATAAATGCCTCCTGCAGCCAGTCCTTTGAGACATTCCTGAACAAAGTCAGCATGTCTGGGATTATTATCTGTCCCCATCATCCATGTGGCTTTGGGGTTAAAAACTGCTTATGTTTAAAAAAAAATCATTGTCTTCATTTTGAATCCCCTAGAAGCAGACCCTGTGTAAAGGATTTAAATACAAATGATTTATTTGGAAGGTGATCCCAGGAAGCACTAGTAGGGGTGGGGAGAATGAGGCAGGGAAGGAAAGGAAAGCAGTGAATGGTGTGATCTTAAGGAAGTTACCAGTGTGGACAGCTGGAGCTCACTTCTACTGGGGACTGCAAAAGACAGTGTAGAACACACCTAAGAGTGACCTTTCCTGAGGGCAAGGTAGCCTTCCAGATCCCATCAGTCAATGGTTGAAGGCCACTCCTTGAGTTGGGGGGTTGTTGATTTTACAGAGCTTCTGGCCTACTGCCCACAGGGTAGAACAGGCCTAGGAAGCCAGAGAAAGTCCTCAGACAAAGGGCATGGAGCTCTTTGGAAATGAGGCCATGCACTTGGAAATTGTTAAAAAGCCAAGAGCAGAAGTGGACATGGCACCAACAAGATCTTATCTTAATTTTATCATTACATATTCTTTATACCTAACATTTATCTCTTTGCATTATTATGCTCTAATATTTAATTTGTTTTCATTTGAAGACTTGCTATTGTTTCATTCACATATATTTCTGTCAAAATGTGTTAAAGGCCTCTGAAGGCCAACCCTCCTGTCATTTTCTGGCACTATTTCATCAAAGAAAGGGTAGGGAGAGAAATAAGGCAGATTCCTGCAAGGGCCAACATAAATATTAATAATAGTGCACCTTTCTGGAGGATTTCCTCTGGTGCCTGGCACCATTCTAAGGCTTTGCATGCATTACTTTATTTACTGCTCGCAAAACCCCTATGGGGTAGGTACTACTATTATTCTCATTCTCCAGATGAGAAAACTGAGGCACAGAGACGTTAAGCTGCTTGCCCATGGTCACAGAGCTATCAGTGTGAACCTGGGATCCAAGTCCAGGAAGTGTGAAGGCGAAGCCCTGCTCACAACCTCTATGTTGTTTCCAGGTTAGTAGGGTGACAGGGTTGTGGAATAAAACCATGGGTTACATAATAGCAGGAGTCGGAAGATCCTGGTTCCACTAATTGCCAGCTGTATGGGTGATTATCTGATCTCTTCAAACCTTCGTTCCTTATATACGAAATCTGAAAACCTATTATAATGATTGACAATGTTTCAAAAAGGGTAAACAAATAGTAGGAAAGGAGTGCTTTTACTTCTGACATGAGACATATATAATTTCACAATATTAATTTTGAAATGGAGACCAAAGAAATTTGTAATAGCAGACATCACTTTAAGGATCCTCAAACTATTTTAGTCTCTGTTTCTTTTCTTTAGCAGATTGAGGTTTCAAAAAAATGCAACTTCCCCGGAAGGATAGGTAGACATGTGATAAATATATAGCAAAAATGTTGTTTGTAGAATCTAGGTGGCAGGTATGTGAGTATTTACTGTAGAATTGTTTAAATTTTTCTGTTAAGTTTGCAAATATTCATAATAAACTGTTGGAGGTAAAGGCACTTTGACTATTGATAAAAATGTAAGTCCTGGGACCTGCCTACATTGCTAATTCGATGTTTGGTCTTATGTAAGTCTACTTAACTTCTGTATAACTGAATTTATTCATCTAAAAAATGGGGATAGTAACAGTATCAACCACATGTGGTTGTTCTGAGGATGAACTGAGTTAGTATGTGTAAAGTTCTTAGCATGTAGTACAATGTAAAAGTGTTAAATAAAATTTTAAAAAGTCATCTCATATGTAGGGTTGTTGGTGGGAAAACAAATCATACTGACTTTTCTTAGACATTCAAATCTGAGAATGAGGAGTTTTATTAGTAGCTGATGACAGGCCTGTAAACCCCAATGGATTAGACATTTTCCCTCTAATCTGGGCATATTTCATCTCCTGATAAGAAACAGCAGGAATCATCTGAATGAATGAACAATATTTAATTTCTAAGTTCATTTTATTCAAAAAGTTCCACTTGCTTAAAGTGTGCTTCCTGCCTTCAAGCTTAGAGTATATTATATGTAATATCTGAATATCAATATAGAAGCACGTAGCTACTTGCTCACATAAAATAATCTAGTGATTTAGTAATTTTTTAAAAGATGGTAGAGAATAGTAGCCATGTTCCCCAACAAATGTTGGGAAACTTATACATTAATTATGAAGAGGTGGGAAACTTATACATTAATTATTAAGAGGTATGTACTTGGAAGTTTACAAAGAAGTCTGTGGATCATATAAGCAGGACTTGTTTAGTCTTTTAAAGAACTAGGCATACAAAATTAATGGTGAACTGGCACCTCTTGTATTATCCTGGATGGAGCTGGAGCCCATTCTTCTAAGTGAAGTATCACAAGAATGGAGAAACAAACACCACGTATGCTCACCATTAAATTGGTGAGATGTGCATAGCCTGAGCCTTGGG
This sequence comes from Microcebus murinus, assembly GCF_040939455.1. Taxonomy (NCBI): domain Eukaryota; kingdom Metazoa; phylum Chordata; class Mammalia; order Primates; family Cheirogaleidae; genus Microcebus; species Microcebus murinus. The sequence continues at coordinate 18,608,063 of NC_134119.1, forward strand.
TCACTCCGATGTTTAAAGGTCAATGAGAGGAGGAGGAGCCAGGAATAGAACCCACAAAGGAACAGCTAGTGACAAAGGAGGAAAATGGAGCATCATATCTGGGAAGCCAAGAAAAGAAAGGGCTTTAATGCTGCTGACAGGCCAAGTAAAATGAGTGTTAAGAAGTTATCACTTGATGATGGAATTCAAGGGTTTCTGACTATCATTTACTGAGCCTCTGTTATGTACCAAGCATTGTACTGATAAATCTTCTAATAGCAGTAGAGGAGAAACAGATGAGTGCAGGTGAACTTCGACAGATAATAATCATTTACTGAGTACCTACTGTATGCAGTCTCATTTAATCTTTACCACAGCCTTGCAATGAATTGAAGACAGGAAGTTACCTGTCCAATATGTCCAACCAGCAAATGGCAGAGCTGGGAGGGGACCAGGCAGCAGTGAGGCAGCCATGCTTGTTGCTGTGGGCTCAGGACACGGATCCCAGGGAGCCAGTGCCAGGGCTAGCACTGTGCCCGCCATGGCCTCTGCTGCTGCCTCTGCCCCCACCAACTTGGGCATTCTTGGTGGCCACATTGGACCTGGGCGTGCAGCAGGAGCACCGGGAGCTTTTCCAGAAATGGCAGAAGCTCACCTCCAAGGGTGCCACCAAGCTCCTGCTGGACACCTTTGGATACCAGGGCTTGGTAAAGCATACAGGAGGCTGCCACTGTGGAGCAGTTTATTTTGAAGTTTGGGCCTCAAAAGACTTACACACCATTGCAGCATTTGCAAGAAGAAGCTACCAAAAAGTGAGTAAGGCTGTTTGGGCTGACAGGATCCCTGGACTTGCAAAAAGAATTTAAATTCCCTGTACCAGTGAGTATAGATTGGTGTGGGATATACATGCCATTAACGATATTGTACAAGTGAGTATGAATGTCACATTTGAATGATAGAATCCTGAGATGAGGATGACCAACAACATTACTGGACTATGTTGCCTCAAGGATTTAAAAGTTATCCTACCCTGTTTACTGAGAGCTTAGCAAGGGCCTTGTGAAATCTTCACTGGGACCAGGGGATTCTTTTCCCAAAAATAAGACAACAGTGTGGGTTCCTAGGAATGACAGGGTTCTGTCACATCTGGATCCCAAACTATGGGCAAATAGCAAAGTCCTTGTATGAGGCCCTTAAAGAGACAGATGTGGAGCCCCTGATCTGGACCATGGACTGTGAAAATGCCTTTGAAAAACTAAAACAGAGTCTGATGACTGCCCCCACTTTGAGGTTGCCTGACTTGCAAAGAAAAAATTAAATTATATGTTCATGAAAAACAAGGATTGTACCTTAGATGGAATGTATCTTAGTACAGATGCTGGAAGACAGTCCCCAGCCAGTGACATACTTGTCAAAGCACCAGGACAATTCTGTGAAAGCATGGCCTCCTTACCTCCGGGCAGCAGCAACTACTTGTGACTTGTTATTAAAGACTATGCCTACTCTCAATCCTGCCACCCTGTTACCAGCTAAAGAGAATGAGCTTTTTACAGCATGACCGGTTAGAGATTCTGGAAGCTTTCTATTCTAGCAGGATGAATCTGTCAGATCAACCTATGCCAGAGCCAAATTGGGATCTTTTCACCAATGGAAGCAGCTTTATAGACAATGGAAAACAAAGGACTGGATATGCGGTGGTCACAGAATGACGAGTACTGAAAACAATGACACTGCCACCTGGGACTTCAACCTAGAAAGCTGAACCGATTGCTTTAACTAGATCTCCTTAGTTATCCACAGGAAAACAAGGTAAATGTTTATACAGACTCTAAACATGCTTTTATAATTGTACATACTCATAGTGCCATTTGGAAGAAAAAGAGACTCCCGGTGACAAAACAAATAAGAATATTAAGTATGCCACTAAAATCATGGGTCTAATAAAGACCGTGACTAAGCCCTAGTGGGTGGCCATCATACACAGTCCTGTTGCCAAAAAGAGAGACATTTATGTTACACAAAGAAGTCAGGCCACTGGCAGAGCTACCAAAGAGGCTGCTAAAGGTGATCTGTTCCTCAGGGCCTTGATACCCCAGCTAGATTTAGATCAAAATAAACCTTTTAAAGCTAAAGATTCGGGCTCTGACATTTGGGATGACACAAGTAAGTGGAGACAAAATTCTCATAGATGCATTCTCCTACCCGAAGCCTTGGTTTGGCATTTTAGAAGACACCTACATAAATGCACGCATTATGGATGTGATGCCTTAATGCACTTGGTGGAACCTCATTTAAGAGGACCCCATTTACAACAAATTGTTTACGTGTTTAAAAACAACCCAAAGACGAAAAAAAGAACTACCGTCAATGATTGGCAAGTTGATTTCAGTCAGATGCCTTAAAAAGGTAGAAACTTCAAACACTTGCTTGTATTAATAGATGCCATTTCAGTCTAGGTAGGGACTTATCTTGTTAGAGAGAATGTCTAAAGTTACCAGAATCCACCTAAAGGAATTGATCCTGAGGTATGGACCCCCTTCCTCCATATAGAGTGATAATAGACCCTCCTTTAGATTGGAAGTAACTATCAACAAGTAAACAAAATTAATCTAAAAAACTCATCTAAAGTGAGATAGGGTGTTGCTGCTTGCCCTCCTCCAGATAAGGGTAGCCCCTAAAAACAGGCTTAAATTAAGGCCTTATAAAATAGTTTACAGGTGCGGTGGCTCACGCCTGTAATCCTAGTACTCTGGGAGGTTGAGGTGGGTGGATTGTTTGAGCTCAGGAGTTCGAGACCAGCCTGAGGAAGAGCGGGACCTCGTCTCTATTGAAAATAGAAAGAAATTAGCTGGAAAATTAAAAATATATAGAAACCGGGCATGGTGGAGCATGCCTGTAGTCCCAGCTACTCGGGAGGCTGAGGCAGGAGGATTGCTTGAGCCCAGGAGTTTGAGGTTGCTGTGAACTAGGGTGATGCCACCACACTCTAGCCTGGGCAACACAGTGAGACTCTGTCTCAAAAAAAAAAAAAAATAGCCTATGGGAGACCCTTTTTAGTACCTCAAGATAAATATGATAATATACCACAAGTAAAAAAACAAAAACAAAAACAAACAAACAAAAAAACCAGAATAAAACAACACATCAGATACTAACTACTATACATGTGTTTGCCTCTTTCAGGTCCCTTCCTGGTTAGAAACAGGAAAATGAAAGAAACCCTATAAAGTGCCTCTAACAACTCATACCTTGTTAAAATTGTCAAGAGTAAAACCTCAGGTTATACCAGAGTAAAGAGGTGTCCCCATGAAAAAAGGACCCAAGTCCCCAGTGGATGGACCGGACTTTAGGTGATCTAAAGTATCTGTTTAAAAAAAGAAAAATGTTGACATTTTTTGCTAACCTTCCTTTGGTTATTTGTTCGAAGGGATGGAGAGACAACTCCTTAATAAAGATTTCCTGGGCTATCGCTTCCCCTACTGATCGGACTCACTGGTTTGCCATCCTAAACCTAGTTTAGCACAATCATTCCTATATATAATTTCTAAATTTGTAAAAGCCAGTCTCTCAGATCACCTACAGGGCATGCCTAATAGCTCCGTAGTCAGAGGTCCCATCTTTCTTTCTTGCCCAGCCCTGTATAAGACATTGTGTGCCAGGCAACAGTAAGAACACACAGTCCTACTGGCGCCTTAAAGACCAAGTGGGGTAGAATCTCTCTTATCAGATATCCTCCTTCATTCCACTTGGTCAATCCTCATGATTATAGTTGTTGCTTATGCTCTTTTTCTCATGATAATCTGTTACATTCTTTATTTTTTATAAGTCTGTCAAAGCTTTACAATGACATAAATAATTGCAGACCTTCTATCTAAACCATCGCCCCAATTCAACAGAAAATTACTCCATGACCATGTCACCCCTCCTCCCTTAGATATAAAAGGGTAAAATTGACAATGGGGAATAGAATATGTAACAGAAGTAAGGGCCTAAAAAAGGGCAAGATATATTACAAGTGGTCTCTTTAACCCCTGCCCCACTCATTTTGGGAATTAAAACCTGCATTCCTGTCCAAGAGCAGTAATCAGAGGGGCAGGGGAATGTTCTTTATACCACGGGAGATGACTCAATGGAACTTTCCAGGCAGAGGTCAGGAGATTATCTTCACCAGAAATGCTGTAGTTAAACAGCAATAGCCCCAAACTGAAAACTCCCTTTACAAGCTCTGTATTTTTGCGTAAAGGCAATGCAATGGTATTTTTAGATTAGAGTAGCCATCCTTCTCATTTGCCAGCAAATTAATAAACTTCTTTTTCCTTTTCCTCAAACTGCTTGTCCTCATTCTTTGTTCAGCTGTGGGGCAAGTACTGAATTTTTGGTAACATTGGAACCTAAACCTACTCCTATCTGATGTCAAAGCTAGTGGTCTTTCTACTATCATGCTTCCTTAAGGGGTTCACATTTCCCAGGGAATTCCCAAGGGGTATGAAAAGCTACCACATCAATATCTTTCTATGGAGTAGAGTTTTACTCAAAGTTTTATGAGAGCATACAAAAGTAGTTTTATAGTAAAATAAATATGAATGTGTAATAGAGTAGAATGCAAAATTTCAATACAATTTTTAAATAAATGTCCAATACACGTGGGGCTTGTTGCCTGAATTGCTGTGGGTCATGTGTGGTTTTTTCTCTTTTGTGGATCAGTTTGTAAATCTTTCACCCTTTATTCTCCGAAACAATTGATTTGCTGGTTTTTCTAGTTGGGCTGTAAGTACAGATATAGCCCAATTAATAAATGTGTTTCAGAGGTGAACTTTATAAGGAAGTAGGGAATACATACTTTCTATGTGGAAAAGTGTGATTATGGAAATATTCAATTTTCAATGCAAAGTATCTATCAGCTTCTCAATGGGATATTTGACCTCCAAAAGACTAACAAGCACAAGGCAGAGGAAGATCAGCCGTGAATAATTAATAATTAAGAGATAAGCAAGGTTTTCATGGAGCTTTTTTCTTGGACACCTTTTGAAGGCCACGTTAGACCAGATCTACAGAACAATGATAGTGACCGATCATCATCATTAAATATATCATCTAACAAAAGATTTGTGTGCTACTTCCTATGAGGTGTGAGAGATGGGGTTTGTCCAATAAATATTGCCACATCTATGATATTTCCATGAGCACTTTGGGACTTAATATTTGAAATTAAGTTTATTCAAGGAAATCTAGAGTATGTAGTTAGTTATGAGGGAGCTCATAAAATTTCAACTCAAAATATGACCGCTTGGTATAAAGAATATTTTGGATTAAAGACCCTTCCAGATAAAAAGGCATTGGAAGGGGCTCTCCCTCTGTCTGCATAAACAGGACTGACTGATCAAAAGATCAGAAAGAACAACAGACTTCCCTTCCTCTCCCTGTTATCTCAATATATTGCAGAATTCAACCAGACCTGTCCCAAATCATTTAAAACGTAATACCTGTCTCTCGGGTTAATTTACAGGTCAATCTGTTTCTCTCCATCCATTCATTCTTCCAAGTATCTATTTATCCTCCCTAGCCCCCTTTATTGCCCCTAAACAGAATTATCTGTACTTTTCATTTCCCCCTTCTCCTCTAAAAGGTATATATAAAAATATCTGGATCCCACTGGGGTATTGAGTAATCACTCTATGATTCTCCCCATGCACATGGTAAATAAACTCTTCTCTTATTAATCTGCCTTAATTGAGAGTTGATCTTTCTGTGAACTTTTTGGGGAAAGGGCAAGTTTCCCCTCAGCCCTGTAGTTATAAGAAGTTCTCAAACCTGCACATTCCAGGATCAAGTGTTAATATAGCAACTCAGGAAGGTGGAGATGGAAGACTCATCTATTGTTTTTTATTTTTAGTTCAGCATATTATGGGGGTACAAATTTTAAGGTTACGTATAATGCCCTTGCCTCCCTTCCCCCTCAGGTCAGAGCTTCAAGTGTGACCATGCCCCAGACGGTGCACATCTCATTCATTATGTATGTATTGCTTTTAAAAATACAAAAAGTAAATCTAAAGTAAGGAAAGCCAAACTCCCTGAGCCATTTTTCCTAATTATATGTGAGAAAAGCACTCTATTTACAACCTCTCACTCTATTTCCCTCACTCTGTTTGCCTATAGTTTAGAAGTTGCAAATTGGTGGCTAGTAGCAGTTTTTTTTTTTAATCCACATGATTTGAATTTTTTTATAATTAGATGCCAATATTTAAAAATCAGGACATTCTTTTCCACCCTAGATTTAGATTTTCAGCCTTTAAAAAAAATCAGAAAATCTGTCAGGATGGGGCCTCTTTTCTCCCATGGCAACACTGGGCATTGTTCAGTTAAACCTGTTCTCAACACTTCCTATTGTCCCACATAAGGTCCCGCAGGCCCCTCTGGAATATGAAATCTCAACCTCTGCTGTAATCAAACAGTCTTCGATGTGACAAAACTTTTGAGGACAGCAGGATTCAGATGGCTCTATGATGGATACAGTAGATTGTAGACAGTAACTTTGAATATTTCTCTGAGGTGAAAATTGCACTTTCCCTTGAAAGTTTGCTGAAAGATCACCTCACAATTAAGGAGGATTAGTAAAATGAAGGTTTATTAACCATGCACATGGGGAGAATCACGGAGTGATTACCCAATATTCCAATGAAGTTCAGATATTTTAATACCCGTCTTTCTGGAGGGGAGGGGGAATGAGGAGTACCAGTAATTCTGTTCAGGGTTGACAAATGGTATTAGAAAGAACAAGTGGATGGGGGAACAGATTGACCTGTAAATTAACCTGAGAGACAGGTACTGTGTTTAAAATAATTTGGGCTAGATCTGGTTGTATTCTTGGTCTTTTTTCCTGCAATATGTTGAGATGACAGGAGAGGAAGGGAACTCAATTCCCCCTTTGATCTTTTGATTGGGTCAGTCTGGTTTATGCAGATAGAGGGAAAGCCCCTTCTAGTGCTTTTTGATCTCTAAGGGCCTTAATGCAAAATGCCAATAAGTCATATTTTGGGGAAATTTCCTGAGCTCCTTCATGTTCTTTACAAATATTTAATCTAAATTGCAAATTATCTGGCAAATGTTTTTATTTCTAATATGGTGGCAATAGATCTTTCTCACACAAACCTATCGATTGGTATACTTTAGAATTCTGGTGAAACTCCATTAGTTCAGGCCAAATGAGACAAAGGTAGCTACATTTAGTAAAAAGATCAGAATAGGTATATTTCAAAATCAATGTAGTAGATTTCTCACATGTAGTTAGGTTAACCTCACTCTACTTCTAAGAGTGTTTCCAAACAGAAATTTTTTTAGGAAACTTTAACAAATAGATAAAAGTAATTTATAATTGGCACATATTAAGTATACTTAAAAACGTGTTGTTTTAATTAATGAAACACCTGAACATACATACTTTCTTGAGCCAGCTCATTATTCTTCATAGACAATGCAATAAATTCTAGGCCTCTTCAGGATGAATAATTACACTCCAGATTTGGCAATGTTCAAGTGGGTGTGTTTTTGCTTTGGTGATATTTGGGTTCATTGTCTTCGGATTTTCCTGCCAGGTACCCATCCCTGGTTAAGAGTTTAAGCATACAGTCCTTATGCCAAACAAAACAAAACAAAACGGAAGTTTACAGCTTAGCAAGAGGCATGTTTGGCAAAGATGGAAATGAAATAAATGGCCCAAACTCTTTTTTCAAAATGTAAATGCAAGCTTTGAAAATGGTTTTGAAGAGAGATTTCAGAATGACTTTTCTAGGCATTTTAAGGAAATATAATATCCACATGATAATTTTTTATTGCTGTTTGATAAACCACTGCCAAAATTAAAACAGCAATCCTTTGTTTGCTCGGAATTTGGGCAGAGCCTAATAGGGACAGTTTGTTTATGCTTTGTGCAGTGTCAATTAGAGCAGATAGACTCTGGAGCTGTAGGATTCCCTTCCAAGACAGCTCACTCACACAGGTTGCAAGTTGGTGCTGCATTTCAGCTAGGAACAGAGCAAGGGTATCTGGTTTCTCTCCACTTGTGCTGCTTCTTGAGCTACTTCAGCTTCCTCCAAGAATGGCAGCTAGGTTGCAAGAGTAGGTGCCCTAGAAGGACTGGGTTTAAACCACAGGCTTCTTATAATGGGGTCTCAGAAGTTTCAGGTTGTTCCTTTTGTCACATTTTTGGCCAAGTAAGTCATGAGGTCCAGGCCAGATTTGAGGGGATTAGAATTAGATTCTACCTCTCAATGGGAAATGTCCCAAAGAATTTACAAATACCTGTCACGTGCCCCCGCGATATATCTAAGATATCAGTATTACCAGAAAATATTGTGCTAAGTGAAATTTCTATTCAAGGAGGCCATGTCCCCTTGAAGAAAGCTTCTGAAAGCCAGATTATCCCTAGAGCTCAGGGTCACATGGGGTTGATTTTCTTTAACTCAGAATTGTTTAACGCGAAGCATGGGGGTGGCAAGCTCACTGATGCAGTGTGTCTGTGAATGGACAATGTTGCATATTGAAAGCTCTGACATGTGACAGTTTGGTGTCATATGTGAAGATAAACTAAAATTTTCATTACAAACAAAAAAGCAATCAAGCAAAACAAATCCAAAATGCCTTTCACTCACAATGCCTTTTAAGGCTAAGTTGGCCCCTTCTCTTTGGAGGGAGTTAGGAATTTTACTCTGAACAATAGTTTGTATCTAAAGAGGCAGTGTAGCCTAAGGGATAAGAATTTAGGTTCTAGGTTTGGACAAACCTCGTTTCCAAACCTGGTTTTGACACTTCTAATCTGGTGACCTTGATGAAGTTACTACAGCATTCTGTTTCCTTACCTCTAAAATGGGTCCAGTAATAATACCTCATAGGAATATTATGAAAGGATGAATGTAAAGCACTCAACAATACCTGGCACTTTGAAAAAACTCACTATATGTTAGGATCATTATAATTATTATTTTCTTGATTATTTCCCAATTTTTTCCCCTATAGGCTAACATGTTTTAGGAAAGGTAGCATGATGTTCTTGATTATTTGTGGTCACAATGAAAGCATAAACCCCCTTATTTCCTTAATAGTTATTGATACATTAAACGACTGGTATTATGTTCAATTGTTAAAATAAGATTCTCCAGACCTATTTTAATGGAAAATAGGTAATGCCATGGGATCTTGGACAGTTGTTGGTGTAAAAGGAAGTTGGCTTACGGTGGATGGTCTAGAGTTCGTGACCTATTAATAATTTTATTCTAGCTGTTTGACCTTGGGGAAGTTACTTGTGTTCTCAGAGCCTCAGTTTCCTCATCTTTACAAACATGGCTAATAATATCCATTTGGCAATATTTTTATGGGAATTGACTGAGGCAAATTATATAAAAGAGACCTAGCATTTAGCAGCTACAAACAATGGTATTTATTAGCCTTACCACTATTATTGAATGGATCAGAATACTTAGGTTATTCAAAACAATGTTCAACTTGATTTTGTACTTTATAGACACAAACTGAAAGAATGGACTTTTCTTTCCCTTCTTTTGGAAACTGATTCTAGCATATTCCTTTCCTTCCCTTTCCTAACTTCTCTTCCCTTCTTTCTCTTTCCTTTCCTTACCTTCTGTATTTTTATCTGTACTTCCTTCATCTCTTTTGCCCATTATTTTTTCTTTGGTTTTTGGATTTTTCTTGTATTGGTTTCTAAAATTCTTTATATAGTAAGAAATTTGCATCTTATGATACGAATTATAAACATTTTCCTGGTCTGTAATTTGACTGTTGATTATTTCATGGTGTTATTTTTGTTCTGTTTTAGCCATTCAGAAAGAAATGTTTGATTTTTATGTAGTCAAATTCTTGATCTCTCCTTTTGTGGCTCCTGGGTGTTATATCATAGTTATGAAAACTTTTCCCATGTAAATATTATTTAAAAATCTATACTTTTAGTACTTTTATGGATTGATTTTAATAATTACATATAACATTTATCTATAAAGTCATGTGCTAATATAAAACCATTCTAATTCTTGTGTAACATGATTTACTAGTTGGTAGTGCTAGTCTCCCCTCATTATTACTATTTTTCACAATTTTTTCATTTATTCTTGCTTATTAATTTTACATAGAAACTTTATAGTCATTTGTATGACTCAAAAATATGTTGTTTTTCTTACTGGGCTCACATTAACTTAGGCAGAATTAACATATTTTTCATCTTGAGTCTTTCTATCCATGAGTATTGTATGTCCTTTCACTTATTCCAGTTTTCTTTCATGTACCTCAGTATCATTGTAATACTCTCTTCAAATTGATTTTCACTTTGGTTAAATCTATTTCCAGGTCCTTGATGTTTCTGGTGCTATTGTAAAGGGGTTTTCACTTCGATTACATTTGGAAATCGATTTTTATTTACTACCCTTTATGGTGTCTTTTTCCATAGAAAGTTTTAGATTTTTTATATAGTTAAAATTCACTAAATATTTCATGGTTTCTGCTTTTTTATCTTGCTTGAAAGCAAAGGGAGTAAATTATGGCAATAATATTCAGCGTTGATATATCCCTTTTTTTCCTTTGCCAAGCATAGTGGATAAGCTTTGTTTATGTTGCTTAATAGCATAATCTTCTATGAGGATTAGCCCAGCAAGTCAGGACTAATCCATAAACCATGCTCTAAAAGTCACCAGAAATAAAACTCATGTAGTCTGAGAAAGCCACATCTGGTCATGCCAATTCTCTTCTCAAACTTCCATCACTCACAAATATATTTGGCCATAGAAGACACTCTTGGTGGTGCATCCTGACCCTCTTTCATCCTGATGATATTTTACTGCAAGCACCTGTAGCTCAGATGGGGGCTTTCTCTAAGGAGTATGCTCAGCCCCACTTGTGGAAAGACTACAAGTGCTGTGTGATTAATGTCCCTGAGAGTGTCCCTCAACCCAGCATGGACAGGAGTTGGTTATATATTACCCAAGTTTCTTCTTGTTCTTTAGTTGGGACAACTTTGAGACATGTTCTACACCATTGCCCAGATGTCCCCAACAAGTCTGAGCCCCAGTTGCTGACGGTGGTAACCTATTCCTGGTTAACAGGTGGTAAGCCTGTTTGCCAGCTTCTTTCCCTTCTGTGCCTCAATTTATCATTTTTCCACTGGGCTTCCTGGAAATTTCTTGCACTCATCTCCTCATTTCTGGATCTGTTTCTTGGGGAATATTAGCTAAGACAAAGGTATTTTACAGTCTTTCCCCACCTGCGTCTCTCCATTAAACATCTTCAACTTGGTACCATTAACCCATTTTTCACTGCCCAAACATGTAATGCTCTGATATTTTGTATCTTTTTAATAGTCTTTCTCTCTGCCAGAAGGCTTTGCCATGATTGTATGCCTGGGTACTCTGCTTTTAAGACTTGGGTCAAACATCCTTCTCTCTGGAGTGACTTCTTTGCTTTCCAAGTGTAGGCCAAATGCCCATTCCTCTGTGTTCCCATGCAAGGCCTACATATCTCTATTGGGATGGACCATTTCCAAAGATGATAGCAGTAGTCCCTCCAATCCCTCCCGACCTTTTGCAGTGTGACTTTGCAGCTCCTCTCATTAAGAAGCTGAATCTGTTTCCACTCCTCTTGCATCTGGGATGGCCTGTGACTGGCTTTGACTACAGAAGCTAGCAGAAGTGTGCCTAGGACACAAGTGGTCTTGAAGTTTCCATTTTCCTTCTCTTAAAGACATCTATCCTATAAAGAATCTTGGGCTACTCTGCAGAGAAATGAGAGACCACATGCAGACGGTGGCCTTGCAAAGAAGAGACATGAAGTGCCCTGGGTAACAGCCAGCACCGAGATCCCAGACACGTGAGCCCAGGCATCTTGGATCCTCAGGGAAACACCATGTGGAGCAGAGAAGAGGCATCCCCACCACACCCTGCCTGAATTCCTGGCCCACAGCAATATGAGCAATGCAGTAGTTCTTTTAAGCCATTGAGTTTTGGGCAACATTTATTAAAGTATTTACCATTAAATACTATAATTACTTGTTTATTTGTCTGTCTTTCCCATTGAGACTGAGAACTATTTATAAATGGAGGGAGAATAGTTTCATCTTAATAACTGCAGGACCTGACACACAGGAATGCTTTACAATGATGAGCCCGTAAAAAAACGAGGACTTCTCAGGGAGATCACAGAGAAGCCTTAGCATATTGGGAATTGTTTTAGGGAAACAGGAGCCAAGAAATAAAAGGTGTTAGAGGATGTTTGAGGAAGACAAGAATAGGAAATTCAGAGGAACTGAAAGGGATCTCCAAACCTCTTTTAGTTTATGAATTCTCCCAATAATTGGTGTATGAAAATTGATCGTCTATTTTAATCAATTGCACAGCCTAAGTGAGCCCCACAAACTCTGGTATTTCCAATGGCCTGTTAGGCAGCTGCCACTCTGTGCAATTAAACTGTCAATCATGGGTCTCATTCTGTAGAAGAAGTTTATACCATAACAGAGGAGTAGTTGTATCAGGACATTGCTGACCTCAAGAGGATATGGACAGGTGGGGAGGACAGAAGTTCAGCTTAAATGGTTCTAGAACTAGAAAGAATTGTCATAATCATCAGGTTTAGTTCTTTCTCTTCATCTAGCATCTACTGAGCACATCTCGGCCACAGCACTCTCTCTTCCTCTCCCTCTTTATGATGGAGGCTTACTGAATTGAGAGAAGTTTCTTGAAAGTCCTATAATCTGTTGTGTCTCAGTACTTTTTCATTTTTTGTTGCTCCTTCCTGCAATGCTTGATGCCATTTCTTATGTTCTTTATCTAGCAACTCCTACATTTATCTCTAGTGCTTCGCTCACTTTGTTGCTTCATTCGGTCCCCAGAAATAAGCTCCCCATGTTCTCTGCCATTTCCAATGTCTCAAGACTCAATTTGAGTTTTCCCTGCCCTGTGAGGCCGTCAATGACCACATCAACCTGTGGTTTCCTAGAAATTGGTGGAAAAGGAAGTGGCTTTGGGGCAACATGGATTTGGGTTCAAATCCTGGCCATGCTGATTATCATTCTGCACAAGTTCCTTAATGACTGATGTTTCCTCATCTGTATAATGGGCATGATGCTACCTCTTCATGGGGCTGTTGTGAAGACACAGGAGACATTTACATGAAGTGCTTAGCCCATCCTGGTACATAGCAGAACAATGATATATGTTATTTTTTCCTTCTCTCTAACTTCTGGTACATAATATCTACACCACTCATTTGTCCTCAATCATATCTGTTTTTGACAGCTCTTGTTCTTGCACTAGCCTTGAACTTTAATATTATTGTTTTGATTTTGACACAAGCTTTCTTTTAATAGCTGAATCACCAACTTTTTATTTATCTTTACATGTTCCAAGAATAATAAATATTCTTAATAAATATTGTTGAAAGAGTAAAAGAATGATAAGAAAAAAAAAAAAACCTCTTAGGGCTCACTACCCTCTACCTGGTAATGTTACATAATTAAGGCCAAGAACTCAATAAACTTTAATTAGAGTAACTCTAACTCCAGAACATTTTTTGTTTTCCAGCAAAAGAAGGATTAGGGGAAATCTTACAAATGTTTCTTTATCCTGTAGTTTCAGTTTAATAGAATAAAATGCAGATCCCATTCTCTTAACAAAACTACTCCCAGCTTTATAAGCAATGAAGAGAGAAGAGCTACCCTCTACGTTCAGGTTTTTCTAATAAAAATTTATGGCCAGGTAAAAAATAATTACTGGGAGTTAAAAAGCAATTATGTGGATAATCATTACAAATTAATTGTATGGAATTAAGCAATAGAAAGTTCCTATTCAATAGGAAAATTACTAATTCCATAGACAATTATAAGAACTATCAAATTTATGGATTAAGATATTAAGGGCTCTGTAATGTGGATATGCTCATGAGGAGGGAGAATGAATCTTCTAGTACAAGAGTGTTCTGTTAGAAATAAAAGGTAGGACGACATATTTGAAGTAAACAGAGAAATGGACTTAATCTGTGATGAAAACCAGTTTCAGTACATCCTCAGGGCATATGGGGTTTAAAGGAGAAAAAAACAAAAAACAAAACAGGCCATATGGTCAAGCTCCAAAAGACCTCCAGAAAGGAACTATAGAAGGTTTCTGGAATGTAAAAGTCCTGGCCCCTTGCCAAAATTGAGACGGCCGGCGAAAGCAAACCTGCATGCCAGCACCGGACAGAGTATTTAGGTGTTCCAGCCTTCTCTGGAACAAAAGAAAAGGAAGATTCCCCAGCAACTGCCTAGCGGTGATCTTCATATTGTTTGTTATGCTGGGGAAATCCTTGTCAACAGAATCTTAGGGGGCACCCCAATTTATAAAAGAAATAACTGTGTTTCTGTGTGGCTGCAAGTAAGCAGGAAGAGAAAGAGTGATGGGACCTTTGGAGGAGCTGGTAGGATTTCAGAGGCTGCACCATAGGACCTTAGGCCAGGCAGAACATGTTTGGACGACCACCAGCCTAGGGTATCTGTAAGTGTTTACAGATTGCTTTTATCAACAGGAAAGTTTTTTTTTTTTTTTTTTTTTGATCAAGACTTAAGTTTGTTAAAGGGTCCAGTATAAAATGAAGCAAATCTAGTGGCTGAATGTTTTTAGCATGAGAAAAAAGACAACTTCAACACAACATGCAAGGGGAAAATAAGTCCTTGTCTGCCCTATGCCACTATGATCTCAGCAGGGTTTATTCTTTTTGGAAAGTATTTTTAAAGCCATAATTGATGCTCTCAGTGGAAGTCAATTTCAACTTAGTAACACCTAAATATGTCTGAGCCAATAGGCTCTGGATGGCCCTTCAGAAAGAGATGTCAGAAAAAGCAACAGCAGTCTTGATATTTTCAGCTGCTTTTAGGGAAGTCTCAATGTCCAAGGATATTAACAGTCTTGTCAGAGCCCTCAGTAATGAACCTTTATGATCTTGGGTCCCATCCTTACTTGGGAGTGGTTGTATCTAGGTTTCTGACCTCAAACACTAGAATGTGATCATAAAACCAGGATCAAACAAAGAAAGGAAAGAAAAGTTATGATGGTATCTCTGCCCAAATGAGAACCCTCAGGGACAGAATGATCCCAAGGGTGAGTAGGTGAGTAGCCAGAGATTTACAGGCATTTCAGGGGCAAGAAACATCTTGGGCAGTGGTCTCAATAGACATTTAGTGATGAATAAGTGGTGGACATTATTGCAGTTTCCCTCATGCATATGACAGGAGTTGAACACTTTCTCTTCACATGGTTCCAGGTTTCAGGTAAGTAGTTAGGAGAAGGCAGGCCCAAGGTTTCTGGTTGATACTCCCCAGGCTAGAGCAATGCCTTTTGTGAAGAGAGGAATACAATTCGGGGGCCATCAATTTTTACACACAACCCAGGCTCCAGAGCACCTCCAGCCTCTCCCTGTGGGGCCCATTCATTGAAGTCACTGTGTGTGGGACTAGGCTTGGCAAGCCCCACCTGTCCTGTGATGTGAGAAGAACTCGCCTTTCCCCTGGGCAGGTGCCAGCTCTCCAGGATGATCAAATGATGGAGGATTGCACGAGCTTCCCTGTGTGGCTTACCATTTCCCAACAGGGAGGCTACCTGTTTGGCTACTTGAGTTTGCAAGGCAGGTGAGTTTACCCTGCTGCTCAGAGCAGAGCGACAGGGCATCCTGAGGGAAGTGGGCAACTGCCTGCATAGGACCTCCCAGACCCAGGCTCCCTCTTGGAAGAAGCTGACAACATTTCTTGAGTTCCTCCTCCTCCTCCTCAGCACATCCCTCAAACATTCCGACACAGCAGGAGCAAAAAAAAAAACTGTCAAGTGGGAAAACACTTAAAGGTCTGTTTAAAAGATGTTGTTTTGGTTTCTCTGTGCAGTGTGTCACAATAAACCATGCTTTCTGAAAATTTTTGGAAAGGAATGTCTGTGATGTCAAATTCCAAAGGACTCTGGCCTCATGTCAAATTGTGAGCTATGACAATGCTCCACTGAACACCAAAAACAACTCGCCTTTCAAGCAGAGAGGCATTTCTCATGTCCCTGGGAAGAATGCCATCTCCACCACTCCACCGCATAATCTCAGCAAAATGTACTCTGACTTCTTCTTTTTCCTCTGAAGCGTAAGGAATGTGGCAGTTCTCCCGATGGACTGAAATTTAGCTGAAGAGTTGGAGCCTTCACAATCCTGCCCCCCCAAAATGCTCGTGAGAAAACAAAAGTCTAGTAAGTATGTTTGTCTTTTAGGGAGTCTAATGCTATGTGGATCTGTGTGTGTCCTCTTTTGCATAGAGAAAAAGTTTTCTCTTTGCTCCACATCTAAACTTTTTGGTAGCCAAGCATTTGATAGGAGCTGAAGTGAAGAATCAAAACACATAAAAACACCCCTAAGAGGAACATTAAGTTAGAACAGCCTCAAACAGCTTAACAGAGAAATATTGAAACATTCTGGTCATTCAGAGCAGGGTGAGGGAAGTGCCTCTTACCTGGGCTTCTTTCACTATTCCATTCTTTGTGCAGTTTCCACTCCGAGAGCCATTGCTCTGCTTCTGGCTTTTGTAAAGGTTCCCATTGCAGACTGTACCACCTCCAGGATTAGCCATTGGTGTGCAGTGATAGAAACCGGGCAGGTTTTCCTTCTGAGGTCTCCGCAAGCTTTAGTTTTTCAAGAGTATGAGGGGATGGGATAAAACACTTTGGGGCTGAGCCCTTAAAGGAATCTTACCAATCTGGCTTTTCCAGAAGAAGAGCAGCAGCCTATCTATTTGCCAGATCTTTGAAACCAAAAACAAACTGTTAACCTTTATAGTCCTCAAGTCCACTCAGAATGTGAACTCCATGGCAACAAACCTGCTTCTAAAACTGCAAAGGAGATCGCTCATGCTGGCTCCTTCGGAGGACTCAGGAAACTGGGGGATGAACAACCCAGTGGCAAAGTGTTGAGGAGGCGGGCTGGGAGGTGGAGAGTCTTTTAAAGACACACACACACACACACACACACAGACACACACACACACACACACACACACACATGCACACAGTTTTCTAAGTACAGTCAGTTCTGATTGACCTCTTCCTCTGCTCCCTCTCTCCTGCACATAATTACTTTTTTTGACTGTAAACTAAGCTCAGAAGCCCCGATTTAATTTTGCCGTAAAATAACATCCAGGGACTAGAGGGGTGGGGGAAAGGGAAGTTATTGTTTAATGTGTACAGAGTTTCAATTGGGGCAGATGAAAACGTTACTGTGATGCATCGTTGCACAACAATGTGAGTGTACTTAATGCCACCACACTGGATATTTAAAAACGATTCCATGATTTAAAAATGGTAAAATAAAATAACAAACAAACAAACGAACAACATTCAACATTCAAAACCCAACTAACATTATAACCTGTGATACAATGAGGGGTACTAACCCACCAAGAATTCCAGTAAGACAGCGACTACATTATCTTTATCAAATGACTTTGGGGGAGCCATTTATACACTTTATGCCTCAGTTTTACCACCTATAAAGTGACACAAAGCATTTTGGTGGACTAATGTTTCCTGGGGTAGTAGGAAAGTCATGCCTGGCTTGGGTTTGTTACTGACCATGTGTTGTTATGCAGATGGTGACTGCAGGGTCCCAGTCCTGAACCACCATGGCCGGTTTACTCATTAACTCTTATTCTCTCAATGCACCAATCATCAGAGGTCTGTGTCTTCTTATTATCATCAAATGGCACTGTGGTGACATGGTTTATTGGAGAGTGTCAATCATTTGCAGTCTGTTGAGTCTTCCCAAGCCCACCCTCCTGTTTTTCCTGAATCAAGACTTCTTTAACATTAGGCACACAGAAAAGAAAGCCCATTTATTGAGCAATAGACAAAAACAAACAAACAAAAACAAAAAGTCAGAAATGATCTCTATTTCCAGAGCCTCATTTCCTGGTTCTCAGCTCCCTTGGGCAGGGTTTGGTTGTACTCCAGAATGATGTGGCTTTCAGAGGAGGACAAGATAATGCTTCTCATAACCATTATTTGCATACATGAGGGCTCCCATTTTTTCCATGCCAGAGAGTGCGGAGAAATAAGACAAGGTCCTTGGACTAAGTGAAAAGATGGCCTTAATACCAACTGCATCAGGCCCAATTTGTGTCTCAAGCTCAGAATTTGTATTGCATTTCTCCTAACTGTTGTCAATTGTCATCAAAGCAGAACTATTTAAAAGCTTTTCACTGATATTTCTCTTCCATGGCTATTACATTGGGAGTTGGGAGGTAAACCTGTGTAGGTTTATTTTCTTCTAAGACTTACGGAATAGAGAGAGGAAGAGGCAGGAGAGGGCACTGATTACTATTGGCCTGAATGCCTCATGTTGCTTAGAAAGACAAGTTGAAGACACCATTATTCAGTTTGAGTTCTATTGTCCCATACAAAGCCATTTTTGGAATGAGGATTTTGAGATAAAACTAAGTAAATTCTGAACATTAGATATTTCCTCTATTTCTCCTTTTCTTCTTCCTTCTCCCATTTCCTCTTTTCACATTTCTCCTTTTCTCTTTCCTCTTACCCTTACTCCTTCTCCTCTCTTTCTTCTTGTGTAGCTTCTTTTTAAAAGCGAGCAAAATTCGTGTATAGAGAAAACATCTCAAAACACAGTTGAACTCTGCTTCACTTTTTTTCTCCTTAATCCCAATTGCCGATGTTAGATAATCACACATAGACCTTCAGGAAACATCTAATGCATGCTCTCACTCTTGAAGCTTTTCTACTTTATTTGCCATATTGGGATATGTGCATTGCTGTTGTGTGCTCAAAATCATCATAATGCACCAACCATTCAGCATAGGTACTGCTGGTGTGTATAGTCAGTAATGGTTCATTACTTCATATCATCTCCAGTAAAAATAAGTGTGGAGTTCTGTTTGAGCGAGTGGTAGCTTTAGGTTTAAGGATTGGATCAATACTAGAATACAGACTAAATATTGAGCAAGATTTGGTGTCACTGAATAACTAAATACATTTCAAATTAACTGGTAAACTCAACAAATGTTTGAATAACTACTATGTGTTAGTTTAGTTTCTAAAGCCTTGATTATCGCAATGAAGAAAATATAGTCTCCACCCTCATGGAATTAAGAGCAGAGCCTGCATATCTTCCGCTCAAGATATCTCATTATTGAAGGTAAAAATACACCTATCCTTTAATACATTAAAGGAAAAGATAAAATTACTTAGCAATGGCTCTGAGTGTTCTCTGAAGTGATGTTTTCCCCCAGATTCCAGCTCCAATTCTCAGCTCCTCTTTTGATGTAGCAGACACAAAGGGAGATACCAGGGTAGGAGTAGGCAAGACAGGGATGTTCAGGGGCTTGATGATGTGTTCTGAAAAAGCTCTTGGAACACTTGGAGATAGAAAGTTGGCAGGAAAGGGAAGATATGAGCAAAACAAATGGTCAGAATTGTACAGTGTATAGAAATTAATTCTCAGAGTCCCAATTTTTACCTATGTAATGGAGGGTGATGCTGATATCAAAACTAAAGTTACAGCAGGTTAAGTGACTTTTCCAAAGCCACAAGAATAGTACATGGCAGAAGTAGGTCAGGAACTCAAGAATCTCTGGGTCTATCATGAGTCCCCTTTCCCTAACACCATAACACCTATCCTTTAGCTGTTGACTTGAGAACCAACAACCACCAAGAAAAGAAATGATAGGAACTGTTATGCTTTGTGAGATGTCATTGAATTGGCCAAGTAATCAACACAAATATTTTATTTTGGCTTCCTGATCTATTAAAATTGTATAATCTATTAAATAGGCACAAAAAACTCATAACATCTCAATATCTACTGACAGGTCTACATGGGAGTACTTAAATTTCCTGAAGAATTCAGTCTGGAAAAATTCTCCTAGTAGAGACAATTCAGCTCCAAAGATTTTTCTCATCAGTAGGTTATAAACACAGCAACACCAGAAGCCAAGCTACATGTGACCAAATATTAGATCTAAGTTGACCAAGAAGTCATTGAAATTGTCTGAGAAAACCCAGAAAGTGACTATGTCAATTGTCTGGTATCATGTGGAAATGATCACTTTAATCAAGATCAAGTTAATTTTAGTTTTCATACCTTTGGGTTTCCTGCACTATTGTGATTGGAAAAGTGATGTATAGTACATATTTGACATTGCATACCTTTACCCTGAAATAGATGCTACCCACTGTAGCAGACTAAGTACATTCATATCCTCTTGGCTTCGCTGGGAGGTCCCTAGTTCCCAGGTGTGTTAGCTGCTTTCTGTATTTCTCTTTGCTTTAGCAGGTTCTCTGACCATGAGGTATCTTTCTTGCAGTGTGGGCCAGGTGTGCTGGGGAGTTTACATCCCTGAGAGCATCTGTCAATAGAAGCTGTTGGATAAACACCCCCATGTCTTCTCTCATTTATGGTACAATTCTGAAGTGTAATCTCTCAAGAGTTCCCAATGGAACGGTGGCACTGTTGCCCTCAGCAGTAACCCTCTTATGAAGACACCTATTATTAGCTTTTCTCTCTTTCTCACTTTACGTATCCACTTTTCCTAAAAACACTTCACAATAAACTACTTGCACCCAAATCCTTGTCTTAGAGTCTGTTTGCAGAAACCTAAACTAAGACAACCAAGTCCCCATTAGTCCATCAGACTGTTGGTGGTGTGCATAATTGGCTCTGCTAGGATTAGGCAAATTAAGCTGAATCTTGTTTATTTCCTTATAAAAGAGAAAGAATATGGTACAAAAATTTATCATCTCTCTTTTGTCTTCATCCAGGATTATTGTTACTAATGATGAAACGACATTCATGGAGCTAAGAGGAAAGGTTCAATGACCACTAGCTACACATCTGACTGATGTAAGTTCTTCCATTTAGAAGGCTCAACAGAAGGGACTGTGGCCCCAACATCTCTGATACTTTTAGTACTTCTACCCAAGGAACCAGAAAGTGGGCCTGGGCATTGGCAGGGACCACACTACTCAATTAAAGTTCGATGTCTACGCTGATGTGACCCAAGTGCAGCCATTCTCAGATCATAGCTCCTAAGGCCACTGTGGTCATCACCTCCTCCTTGACCAAAGGAGAGAGGGCCTGTGGGATGGTTATGGGGCAGGTCAGGAAGTGGCACATTTTGCTTCCTCCCAATCCCATTGGCTGCAACTCAGTCATGTGGCCATACCATAAGGAAGGCTGGGAAATGCGGTCTAGCCCTGCATCCGGGAAAGAGGAGAATGCGGATTTTGATGACCATTAACAGTCTCAGCTATACATGGCTCAGAGCTTGACTCAGGGTGACCTTTTTCATGTTCATGGGATTATAGTAGCAAACATAGTAAGGCAGCAATGTAAGTAAAAATTAGAGGCTCTAAAAAAATGTTCATAAAATGCTTTTAGTCCTGTTCCTTAAAATCTGTTTCCAGACATCTGGAATGCATAGACTCTGTGGTAGGCGTTTATGCAGTTTGTCTCTCAATTTACTTGGCAATCGATCTGGACTCCTAAATGTGACTGGATTATTTTATACCCCTGTTGGTCATGACCTGGCTTCAAAAGTCCAAGTGGTCCCCAGACACTTGAAGGGTGAACCCATGCTAGGGTGGCCTGACCCTAGAGTTAAATCTTGAGGTGATTCTGGGGTCTTTGAAGAATAAATGTTCTAAGATTCCAAGCACTTGCGACTAAGCTCTTCTGATATTGACAAAAACAGAGGTTCGGCAGTGCGGATTCTAAGAGGTGATGGTCAATGGGTCTGCTGGGGGAGCTAAATCTCTCTAGCCACAGCAATCTCAAATTTAACACACATAAATCAGCCCACAACTTGTATGCAAACAATATAATTTTGCCTTCAAACTTAATTTTAATTTTGAAGACCCCCCCCACCCACATTTCACCAGGTGGTTGAGATAATCTCTGTTCATTGGTCTAGTTACAGGGAAGGTCATGAAATCAGGCTGCTCTGGGAACAGCAGGCTTGAAGAATGACAATGTCTGTGGTTATTGAGATTTGCTCCTACTGTGTCATCTCATTGTTTCCTCTTTCCCCTTCCAGCTCTAGGAAGTTTCTCTCTGCTTTTCCTGTTCCACATGGGAAGGCAAGGGATCATTTTTCCCCCTCCTTCTCTGGCTAGGAATATGAGATTGCTATCTGTCTGCCTATGACCCATCCACCTAAACTCCCTCTCAGCTATCTCCTCTTTTCAGGGACCTCCCTCCTCTTAGTGGCACTGCCTGGGAGGCAGGGCAAGACCCTCCGCTGCAGCCCACCTGTGCCTCTGCTCATGACTTCTCTTCTGGTTGCCCTCCTTGCAACCTGGAAGCTTTTCTTCTAGTCCCCCGGGGAACATCCCTTTCTCCTAAAACCTGCTGCTGTCACTCATGGGTGTCTCCATGTTCCTTCAAAGACTTCACTTTTGGAAGACAAAAGTCCCAAAGAGGTTATTATTATTTTTGTATTCCTCTGTATTCTACACTGTAACTTCAACCTCCTCATAGAATGAGAATAAAGTTTAACAGCTGGAATGAGGGGTGAAGGAGAACGTGATAATCCCCACCATTTGATATATTAGAATAATATTCTACAATAGTTCTCCTATCTACCTATCTCCATCCTTACAACACACAAATACACAAAGTACACGTAGTACACACAACACACACGTACATGCAAAGAAAGCAAGCAAAGGTACTGTCCTGCTATAGCATTTAAAATGGATGTGTGTGACCCTCTGCATTTCAAATTATTGCTATTCAGCTACATGTACACATAGGCTGAAATTCATAGTAGATAACTTTGTAGGAAAAAATTGCCGATGACTTGGAAATAGGAACGAAATTACAAGTGTCCTTTCAATGGAGGGCAAAACATAGTCCATTGAACTCTGGGAGAATCATCAAATACTATAGGAGTATACACGTTTTCATTGATTTTTCTGTTGACTATTTTACAATTCTGTAGGGATAAACGTTAATGTGTAGAAAACTATTATTGTGGATAGCAATGCAAATGAATTTTTACTGGTAAAGATACAATTGATTTCTGCCAGTTTGACAAGAATAACCCTGACATCATTATATTGTATTTCACAAGAGGACACTATCTACATTCACATCTATTAATATTAAAAGATCCATTTCTGTATTCCTGTCTCTCTCTATACATATATCTATCTATATTTACTCCTCAAATTCTCCTTTGACTTGGTCTTTATTGCTGTTTATTACTTAATAAATTAAATAAAATGTTTGATGCATTCATTTTATATTTATATAAAGGTCAAGTTTTTTACTTTTTGAAAATTACACATTAGTCATTTATAGGATAAGCTATTCTTTGGTATCTAATGCCAATTTCATTCCCTCTGATCCATATTCCAGATAGTTTCTCAGGATTTTTCCATATTTCATTTAGTCTTCACAATAATCTTCACCATAATAGGTCATAACATTTCTATTTTATGCATTAAAAACTGAGGCTCGCAGAATGGTTTAGCTATAGTTCAAGGTAGTTAAAAAGCACTTGGTAATAGAGCTGGGATTCCACTGTATTACTGTGGATCATTTTAAAGTCTAAATTGCTGAAGACTATATATTCTTCCTATAAAAAATTAAAGTATTGGAAGACCTTAGCTCCCTCATTTTAAGCCTTTTCAAGAAAAGGCAAACTGTTAACTTGGGAGGTTTAAATTTAAAGCAAAATAAAACAAGCAAAACAAAAAAATCACCCAAAATTATAATAATACAAACCAAACCAACAACAACAAAAAATTCAAAGAAACTTTTGCTTCCCTATTATATAAAGGATAGGCTAGAGGATGTTGAATACAGATGTCAGTTGCATGAAGGAACATTGGTATTTAAGAGGCTAATGATCACCAATCCAGCGGTGGAAACAAGGCATGGACATGTAAAATTAAAAACATCCATAATATTAAAAATGTTGAATAGCATTATTTTAAAAAATGAATAGATAAATTATCATGATTAATTAGTAATTGGTGGTCAAATGAATTATTCATCTGCTTCATGGAAAGACAAAAGCATAGAAGATAATGTTTTATATAAGTCAGGTATTCAGGTTCAAAGTTGGTTAAGTTCATCTTATTTTCCTTTTTCTCACCTTTTCTAACCATAAGGAAGCCGTGATTCAAAGTTGAATGGTTCCGGTACTGGGGTACTTATTACATACATAACAATTCTTGCTTTCTTCGGACTGGCTTGACTTTCGTTGATTTTTTTTTCTTCCTATCTTGAACTGTTGTTTCATGACACTTTGAATAGCTGCTATAAATATATATATTTTTTTAAATTTCCAGACCCAGTAAGTGTGTTAAATGAGTAGAGTCAAGGGCAGGACTAACTTTGTAATTTGCATACCCAGTGCAAATGAAAATGTAGACACTGTGTTCAAATAAGAAACAGAACATCATTAGCACCCCAGAACTTCCAGCATGTCTCCTGCAGTCCCAGCTTTCCGAAGGAGAGCCACTATCCTGACTTCCAATAGCACAGGTTAGCTTGGCCTCTTTCAACTTTATATTAATGAAATCATGTAGGATGTCTGGCTTCTTTTGCTAAGTATTATGATTGTGAGACATTTCCATATTGCTGTGTGTAATTTTAATTTGTTTATTCTTATTGCTAAATACCATTCATTTCATAAAATCTTAAAATTGTTACTACTAGTACCATAGTAAGTTTCCCTTTTCTCAAATCACACACACACACACGTGATGCAGGCGTGCACACACACACATTGTGATGAATTCAGCCTACTCTGAGTACATGGGAAAGGAAGGGTTGTATATTAACTGGTTTTTGACCTTTGAATAGGGTGTCGATTGCCCAGCACCATGATTGGTTAAAGTTCCAGAAGATATTGCTGACACACTTAGTCATATCATGTTCTTTTCCAATGAATATTCTTTCCTTTCAATGAGTGAAGCAATGTATATAACTTTGGTTGATGGTATATCAAATCTGCATTCAACCTGTTTTTCCAGTTCTGGGAACCTGACAACTTTCTCTAATTCCATTTCCAAATGGTTGGTTTATAGTTCTTGCCATGTTAGTCTGCTGATGATAATGAAGATATCACATGTATATAACATATGAAAAACTCACAGAAATAAACCACAAGCAAGATGTGCATTAATTATATCTTAGCTTGTTTTGAGTGCAAAGACACGTCATCAAACATTTGCTTGTAATGTTTTTGGAAGTTCTAAGACTATATTTTATTCTTTTTATTTTTTTTTTATAGAAGTGCATTATTGACATACAATTCACATACCATACAATGCACTCACTTAAAGTATATAATGGAATAGTTTTTCATATATTCACAGAATTGTACAACCATCACCACTACCAATTTTAGAACATTTTTCACCCCAAAAGGAAATCCCACACCCTTTAGCAGTCACTCCTCATTTTTCTCAATCTCACCTTCCACCCTCCCACCCACTGTCCTCTCCTAGGCAACCTCTAAACTACTTCATTTCTATAGTTTTGTCTATTCTGGGCATTTCATGTAAATAGAATCATACAATATGTGGGTTTTTGTAAATGGCTTCTTTCACTTAACCTAATGTTTTTGAAGTTTTCCCACTTTGTAGTATGTGTTAGTACTTAATTTCTTTGTATGGCTGAGTAATACTCCATTGTATAGATATACCACATTTTGTTAACATTTATCAATTGATGGACATGTGGATTGTTTCCACATTTTGGTTAATATGAATAATGACAAGGTTTTATGTGGAAATATGTTTTTATTGTCTTGGGTGTATATTTAGAAATAGAATTCTTGGATCATATGGTAACTCTATGCTTAACATTTTTAGGAACTTCCAGTCCTAACATTTAGGAACTATTCTCCAAAGTAGCCACACTATTTTATGTTTCCATTGGCAATGCATGAGAATTCCAATTTCTCCCCATCCTCAATAACACTTGTTATTATCTGTATTTTTTATTAAAGCCATCCTTGTGGGTGTGAGGTGGTATCTCAGCATGATTTTGGTTTGCATTCCCTGCTGGCTAATAATGTTGAGCATCTTTTCATATGCTTATTAGCTATTGGTATATCTTCTTTGGGGAAATGTTCATTCAGATCTTTTGTCCAGTTTTTAATTGGGTTATTTGTCTTTGTATTATTACATTGTAGAAGTTCTTTTTATATTCTAGATACTAGAAGGCATTCAAAGGCATTCTACATGCCCGTCCCTCATGAGATATATAAGTTACAATTTTTTTCCCCAGTTGTAGGTTGTATTTCTCCTTTTCTCAGCATGAAGCATGAAAGTTTTTAATTATGATGAAATCCAACATATCTGTTTTTCTTTTGTTATTTGTGCTTTTGGTGTCACTAAACTTTATTTTTAAATAAGATTACAAAGCATTTTTGAATTGTTAATGCTTAAAAATTTGTTGTTGTTTTTTTTCCTGGAACTTATGTTTTCTATAATCTTAGAAAATAATTTCTGGTGGCAAACCAGTCAATGATTTTTTATACGTTTTTGGAGGTTGGAATTCATACTTGTTGCCTAGGGCTGGTTTGAATAGAAAATCTTTCTTAAAGTAATTTTTTTTCCATGAAGGCAAGCAAGGGTACCCAGGAGATGAATGGCCTTGGAATAAACCACAGGATAAAAATGTTTGGTAGCTGATTGGCATCTGGTTATCTTGGCAGCCAAATCAAGAAGACCCTGAGGTAATCAGTCTAGTAATGTGTATTCACTGATCCTGGGTCTGAGGCTAGACTAAGCACTATGAGAGGCTGAAGAGCAATACAGGACAAACTCTGCTTTGTTTCAGATCTTAAAAGCTAGCTGGAAGAAACACACCAGAAGCAATTCATGCATGCGCAGGAAGCAAGTCGTGAGAAATCTTTCTAACCCCCAGAGCATCCAGTTTAATGCTCTTCAGTAAATCCTCAATAGGTAACAGAGAGTCGGGGATTTGGACCGTAAGCAAGTGTGGCCTTAGGCAAGTCACTTCACCTTTCTGTAAATGGGAACGGTAAAAATGCTTAGCTCAAAGAATTGTAAGACAGGGAAAATGCAAGAGGCACTGTCTACAAGTGCGCATGTGACTGTCAAGTTTCACAACTGCAACGGATAGAAGAACAGAAGCAGTCAGGAGTGGTTCAGAACATAATGTTTTGAAAATCAATTGAAGTAGATGAAAATTTAGTAGCTGTGTGCTTTTGAACAAGTCCTCATCTGTAAAACCTACTTTGCAGGACTGTGTATTATTTTAAGTATGTGTATTACTTTAAACGAGTTAATATATACAAAGACTGAACATGGGAGGATATTTTAGGTGAAAGAGGCAACAGGTGCAAAGCATAAAAGTATGTAGTTATCCCAGGATGAGAGAGAGTGTTGGGAAGTAATAAAAACATAGGGCTGGGAACATGTTAGGGAAGAGAATGAAAACCAGAATCAGAGAACTTAAACTGGGCCTGATAGGAAGTCACTGAAGGACTTTAGTCAATATCTATTTTGTTGGATGATTATCTCAGACCAGGGACAAGGCAATCTGCTATGTTGGAAAAAGCCTTGTGATGATAACCCCTGGACTTGAGGTTAGTTCTAGCTTGCCACCAGTTAGCTGTGTACCTTAGACCAGTCATTTGACTCCCCCCCCCAGCCCCCCCCCCCGGGACTTGTCACCAGGTAAGTTTATTCTGAGATATAGTAAACTCCAACTCCAGGTCTCATTTTCACAATGGTGCCATTGTCAGATTGCTGTTAAAGTTTAAAAAACAAAGAATGTTGTTCACCTTGGACTTGGGTTAATTTTTTAATATCCACAGACTTTGTGCTTTGGAACATCCGTGATGACTTATGTGAAAAAAAATGTGTGAGCATAAGTAGACATCTAATTCCAACCAAAGTGATACTTTGCAAAATGTTCCAGGTTGTTCATGTGTCTTCCTGCAATGAGACTGATGTTCCCATGAAATTCCTACAATGCATTTCTTGAACATTTATTGACATATCACATACATAGAGAAAGTGCTCCAACCCTCAGTGTCCTGCTCTTCTACCTTTCACAAACTGAACACGCCCAGCAATCAGTTCCTAAGAAGCAGAAAATGACCAGGGCCCCAGAACTCTCTTGCTGCCTCTTCTCATTACTACCATCCCTAAAGATAACCACTGGTTTCTAGTAGCATGAAATAGTTCTATAATGTTGAAACACTCATTAAAAATAATGATTTCTGGGTCTTTATTTAAATATCTTTAAATAACATTGAGAAGTCTAATTCTTTGCTTGTGCCTGGATAAGTAGGTACAAACACATTTGGAAAATAATTTGGTGACAACGTCTCAACGTCTGTTAACACACTTAATGCTATTCTGTTCTTGGAAATTGATCCAAAGAAAAATCAGCTCAACAAAGAATTATTTTGCATTCATGAATATTTTCACTTCACAGTTATCTCTAATTACTAAACCAGAAAGTAACATAGACATTCAACAGTAGGTGAATTACTAAGTAGTGCATAGATACAAACCATAAAACATTAAGCAGCCATTTGCAGGTAAAGTACTTATAATGTTTTGTAAAAATTAAAAGCACAAAATTGCAAAACACAAATGTGCATGGGCAAGATCTGGAAAATATTTATGAATGGATGTTGGTTGCTTTTTATATCTGTTGTTATAAAAGTGTTACTGTAACAAAAATCTGATGGGAAAAAAAAAGATATACAAACTTTTATATTTAAAACAAAGAATCTTTAACAATAATCTATTGTGCATTTCAAAATGGCCAGAAGAGAATAATGTGAATGTTCCTAGCATAAAGAAAATGTAAGTATTTAAGGTGATGGATATCCCAATTACCCTGATTTGATCTTTACACATTATATAAATATATCAAAATATCACATGTAACCTGGAAATATGTACATCTATTATGTATCTGTAAAAATAAAAATAATAAAATAAACAATATTTTATAACACTATAGTAGGGATTTTTAGATTACAAAGCAATGAAGATTGCAAAGCCTTTTTTTTTTAAATCTAAAAGTCAACCAACAATTATTAGAATGACAAAAATGTAAAGTACAGCAAGATCCAATATTGGCAATGACTCAAGGAAAAAGGTACTTTCCTTCATTGATGGTGAGTATATAAATTGCTACAGCATTTGGAAAACAAACAAAAAATAACTACTGGTAAAATAAAAATGCATGTGCCCTTTGACCCCACAAGCTTGCTTTGGGGAATCTATCCCATGTTAGTAACAGCACCAGGACTGTTAGGTATTTGTATCAAATTCACCAAGATGTCACAGCATTGTTTGTAGTAGAAAACATAAACAGCCACAAAAAAGCAAACAAATGACTTCAGAGCTCCAAAACTGACCTGGAGGAATATTCATGAATGATTGCTAATTGAGAAGAAAAGGTTAAAGGGTAATGTGAATAATACAAACTCAATCTGTAAAAAGATTACAAAACATCACACATATTTGCAGAAGTGTGGAGAAATATGTGAAATGATTCCCTGGTTACCTAGGAAACAAGGGGAATAAATATTAATTTTTTCTTAATATAGCTTTGCATCAGTGAGTTTGAGGTGTTGAAAAAAAAAAGTTATAACTTCTAAGAAGTCAATGATTTTCCCAAAGCAATTATACTTGAATACTGAACAAAAAAATTCTCTGACATAAACTGCTAAGTATAGAATTAGTACTAATGAGGCTATTTCATCTAATACCAAATGGCATGCATATAAGAGTCTACACATGATTCCACTTTGCTAACTTCATGAAGAATCTAAACACTTCTGAAATAAAAGTAAAACAAATTAAGTTTTTTGTTATAGAATGCTTGTTTTTTGGTACGTATGAAGACTATTTTTCTTCGCTTTTTTTTTAAAAAAAAAGCAGAATTGTATGGCATCCTTAATTTTTTTGCTAAATATAATATTTTCCTAAATGTAAGAACCTTCTCTTGATTTCTGACATTTATAAATGCCTGAGCCTCACTTTCAGTTAGTAAAATGCTGCCACCCCTTCCTCTGTTTACTTCCCATGGGAAGTACACTTGAAACTTGAACCAGCACCCAAGAGTGGCTGCTGGCATTCCCTGATTGTTAACCCTGTTCACACTGGCCCAACTTGCTCCATGGAAGGGCTGGGCTCCCATCAATCTCCTCCTTAGCAACGCCCGCAACACGATAACAGATAAGAGTTCTTGGTTCTCCAATAAGAACAGCATTGGAGCCATAAAGAGAACAGAGGAAATACTTCTTAGATACTTGGGAATTAGATGTTTGACTTTTGAGGTCTATCACAGGTAAAGATGCTAAGAATCATATGTTCCTCTTGCCAAAAGATCATCTAAGGACTTCTTGCATTCAGCCAAGAGGGGCGATGGAACATCTTTGATGGGTTGGAGAAATCAGTATCTATGGACACAATGGAGAAATCTGTATCTATGGACACAAACTCAGTTGTTTATTTTTTTTTATTGTGGCCAAAATCACAAAACATGAAATTCACCCTCTTAACAAAGTTTTAAGTTGATGAGTTGATTAACCTTTTTAAATTTTCCATCTATATTTCTTTTTCAGTGTTTACTACTCAGGTGAGAAAGCTCTGGTGTGATTTTTACCTCTTTGTCTTCCAAACCATACAGCAAGGACGTATGGTGTGTGTTACACTGAATCAAAATGGGCCTGGATTACAGAAAAACAGGAGCTGCTACCTTGGGTCTCAGGGAACATATGACCTACAGCTTTTCCTCCCAACCATGCAAAATGTCTCACGCAGGCTACCCTTAGCTATTAGAAGGCTTTGTTCCTAAAGATTGTTTAGAAATTACTTTGGAATTCAGCATTACGATATCTTAGTTTGTGAGAGGGAGTCATTTTAAAGAAGCCCAGTTAATGTTTAACTCATATTAAAAAAAAAACAAGGGTGATTTTTTTTTTTTTTTTTTTTTGAGACAGAGTTCTTACTTTGTTGCCCAGGCTAGAGTACTGTGGTGTCAGCCTAGTTCACAGCAACTTCAAATTCCTGGGCTCAAGCGATCCTCTTGCCTCAGCCTCCCAGGTAGCTGGGACTGCAGGCATGCACCACCATGCCTGGCTAATTTTTTCTATATATTTGTAGTTGTCCAGCTAATTTCTTTCTATTTTTAGTAGAGACAGGGTCTCACTCTTGCTCAGGCTGGTCTCGAATTCCTGAACTCAAACTATCCGCCCGCCTCAGCCTCCCAGAGTGCTAGGATTATAGGCATGAGCCACCGCGCCCAGCTGGATAATTGTAATAGAAGAAATATTTTTGCATTGTAATATTATAATGACATCTTATAATAATCCTATGAGGGAAAAAAAGGCAGATATTTTTGTTCTTATTTTAGACCTTGAAAATTGAGCCCAGAGAGGTTAAGCTACTTGCCGAGAATCCCACCCCACAAATAAAAGTGCACATGCAATTTTATCTAGGAGTACGAGCTTCGATCTTCCCTACTTAGGGGGCAGGGATGATACTTCTGAACACTAATTAGAGGCCCAGAGTCTCCCTAGTTTGGTAACTTCGTCCATGTCCTGAATTGAAGCCAGAAGGTGTGGCATTCCACACCTAAACTCCCCTGTTTTTTCTTCACATGTACTGCCTGTCTGTAGTTTGTGTTGGAAACTGCCTGAATAACCACATTCACCGTGGAACAAAATAAATAGATATACATATGTGGCACATATTCCCTGAAACATACACACGTTTATAGCCACATAAAGGCCAACCCTTATCAGGGATGTAGTAAATGCATATTTATAAAGTATATTCATAGAGGTGATTTTTAAAAGTAAAATGTTTAAAGGGCAGCAGATATATTTTGAGCAGGAACAGACAGAATACATTATATGTCTTCTAGAACCTCTTTGGTGAGGATGCGGTGCAGCAGAAATTGCTGTACAATATTTTCAGAACCCACTGACATTGCTCCACTCAAAGAAATTATTGTTCTCACCGTGACTAGTGCTTTGTGTGAGGAAAGCCACATGGCAGTACACAGAGAAGATGCTGGAAGAGCCACAAAAAGACTCGAAAGGTGGAAAGAAACCATATTATATAATTTATCAAGCTGTTGAATTCCACAAATACATTTTATGAATTTTTTTTTTTTTAAGAAAAAGCACAGGTTTTTCATATCTAACCTGTATTTTAGAGGTCACACTAGCACAGGAACAAATCAATAAAGCTCATTACAAGAGTCATCTCACAGTACTTTTCTGGCTCCAACCCAACCACGCTGCAAGAATGACAACTTCTCTCAAATTCCTCCTGAATCTTTTCTGGATGCCCACACAGATTTCTCATGCACATTCAGCAAATAAATCCTATTGTCCTGGGGAAGGGGATGTCTGAAGACAAAAACTCCCCATTTCTTTCCCAACGCTTTGGTTTCTTGTGCTAATCCGTCCCCACCTATTCTAGGGCTTGGGCACTGCTGCTCTGGGGACGGCGTCTGCCAGTGTGCTCATGGAGGCAGCTGATCTGTGACATCCAGGCCACTGACATTTGTGCTGAGGGTGCCAATTCCTGCGTCTACTGGCTCTGATGCTGTTGGCTAAGAGACCTGCTCTATTATTCAAGGCCCATGGGGAGTATCATGACGTGATTTTTTTTTTTTTGCTTGATCTTTTATGAGAGCTTGTATCAACTCTTGGCTTTAAACATACTCAGGGGCTACGCAGAAGTGCCATATGTTGCACTGCCCTTACTTGGGACACTGTTCCGTTATCCTTGAGTCGAAGTTGTGGCTTGGACTATCCTAGATCCACATTAAATCTATCTTACAGGTCCCACCTCACAAGCCCTCCCAACCTGTCCAGATATACTTCAGTCCTTAGAACAAATATAATTTAGACACAGATAGGACCCATCTCTTCCACTAGATTCTCAGTG
Source organism: Microcebus murinus (assembly GCF_040939455.1). Taxonomy (NCBI): domain Eukaryota; kingdom Metazoa; phylum Chordata; class Mammalia; order Primates; family Cheirogaleidae; genus Microcebus; species Microcebus murinus. The sequence continues at coordinate 18,641,017 of NC_134119.1, forward strand.
GAAGCATTCCAGCTCTAAAGGCAGCCTTCTTGAGACCATAACTACTCCAAAGGAAGATCTGCCGAGGGACAGTCCTCACCCCATAGACGTAATGATGAGGGGACTTCAGAGGCATAAACGACAGCTTCTTAGGCTCTCGGTGACCATGTCTTTGTTGAAGGGTAAATTGGATGTTCCCAGAAGCCAAGGGTCCCTGGGGCTAATCAGGGATGTCCTGGGAGCACCAAAGCCTGTGGTGCCTCCCCCATTCATTTCTAGAACAAATGCAAGAGTTTTCATTACGTGTTCTGTGTTCTTACTTGTGGGCTTGCTGCCTCGTCAGTAGATGATGTAGAAGAGAGTTTCATGTTCCCTTTTAACCTGCGGGACTCACCAAGGATGGCTGACTGCATTTGTAATTCAGTATCTGTTTAGGTAACCGTGCCCTTAGATTTCACTTGCAGAGCAGAGTAGAGGAGAGAAAGATATGAGTCCAGAGAAACTGGTTCTACCCTGGGCAGAAATGACTTTTTGATGTCTTAAGCCTAGAGAGCCTCATGCACTCCACCTTTTACCTTTGGGACACTAAACCACCCACAGTCTGCCCTTTTCTAGAGAATACTCTGTTAAATGCTCAACTTTTCCATCAAGTCATGTTCCTCCAATCTAAGTGGCATTGCTATATAAGCTTTGAAATATTTCTTTGAAGTCCTCAGATCTTAATATTTAAAAACATCCTCCCTGACTTCCTTCCTTTGGTACTCGCTGAGTTTGTATTCACGGAACCTCTTGCCATCAACACTTTCACAAGTCATGTCAGATGTGTCCTTTAACGTTTAAATGCCAAGCATTCTCATCAACATTGCCCCATCTACCACATTCTGGGTCTGGCATGGGGCCATGAGTGTTCTTGGGCTGTCATTTGACTTCTCTGAGCTGATTTATCTTGTTCTCACCCACTGAGGCCACACAGTAGGTGTGTGTTGAATGAATAAATGGGCTTCTACTCATCTATCTAATCTACTAATCTATGAAGTGGGGAGGCTGGAGTGGCCTATAATAAGGTCCTGTTCAGCCCAAATATTTGATTATTCTTTAAGTGTATGTCATCATAGCTGCTCAACATAGGTACTGTGTTATGCATTGTCTAAAGTTAGCATTGTCCAGCACCCTGTAACTAGAAATACAATCAAGTTCAATACACACAGAATTGGCCTTGGGATAAAAAAGGTTTTCTTTGAAAGGTATACAATTATTTTCAGAAAATTCATTAGAAAAATAAGGAAAAAATAATTTTTAATGCTCTGAAGTGGACAAAGCTTACTTTAATTCTATCATCATATACATTGAAAGCATCCTTGTAGGATGAACAAGTTTAGAGATCTAACGTACAACATGAAAAGGAAACTTAGTAAGGTTGTATTGTATTAGTGACTTTTGTTAAGTAAGTAGATTTTAACTACTCATCAAAAATAAAGTAACTATGTGAAATGATAGATAAGGCAGTTTGTTTCCCTAAATAACCATTTTGCTATCCATATGTATTCCGTAACATCATGTTGTAAAACCTCAAAATAAACAATAAAAAAATATTTTTTAAAAGGCATTTAGACCACTTCATCCAATCACCTTCCTTCAAGGAGGGTTGGTTAGTGTTTTAGGTTTTTACTTAGAATCTTTCAATGAGAAAAATTATATAAATGTGTTAGGGACCTGGTTCTGATTTGAGATGCTTATATTCATACTTACTGTGGGACAAACTACATAGTTTCAGTAGCAGACTAACATGGGATTAAATGTGAGATCTTATCTAGTATTTACCAGCTCTGAGCCCTTAGCCATTCTGAGGCTCAATTTCCCCATCTATGTAACATACAGTATGTATATTTTGCCTATGTTTCCAGACTTTCAGACACTCCTTTAGTATATTTATTGTACTTTTTTCTCAACTCACAATTCAATTGATAGTTTTTAATTTAGTTCCTACCATTTGAAAATATGACTGACATGCTGTTTTAAAATAAGTCCATTCTATGATTTCCAACTTTTCAGATACTCTGTAGATGGAAGACATTTCCATTTATGGAAGCGATATTGATGTTGATGGTAAACAAAATATTGTCTTTCTTTTTATTTATTTTTATTATTTATTATTATTATTTTTTGAGACAGAGTCTCACTTTGTTGTCCAGGCTAGAGTGAGTGTGGTGGCATCAGCCTAGCTCACAGCAACCTCAAACTCCTGGGCTCAAGCAATCCTTGTGCCTCAGCCTCCCAAGTAGCTGGGACTACAGGCAAGCGCCACCATGCCCTGGTAATTTTGTCTATATATTTTTAGTTGGCCAATTAATTTCTTTCTATTTTTAGTAGAGATGAGGTCTCACTTTTGCTCAGGCTGGTCTCGAACTCCTGATCTTGAGCGATCCTCCTGCCTCAGCCTCCCAGAGTGCTAGGATTACAGGTGTGAGCCACCGCCCCCGGCCAAAATATTGTCTTTAAAGAGAGGATAAAAACCCCAAGAAATGACTCAGAAACACTTGTAAACCAGGTCTGCTTCATCTTCCATAAACTACAAAGCAGGTCATTAGGATGGACTGCAGAGGGCCAAAGAGAAGCACAAGTATTAATGATTGGTATGGAAAAAAGATGCCTCTGGTGACACTGAGTGCTCGAAATTGCCATCCAGCATGGCCAGGTTGAAAAGCTCCAGACGGAGCAAAAAGAGGAGGAGCTCTTGACCTGTCGAATCCCCGTCAGGCCTGCCAGGTTAGTGCTGCCTTTCTCTCCATGTCAATGAGGAAACTCTTATGATGCACTGTGACAAATTGTGTAATCTGGACGCAATACTGTGTCCCCAAAGTCTCTATTTAGTGCCCCTTCCATCATCATGTCCCCAGTGACTAGTTTGTGGTCAGTTTTCCTTCTACTGGGATTGACCTATTATGAAGACCTATCAGCATAGAAACAGAAACCTTAATTTGTCCCATCTCCTGTTCATATGTGACAGTTCTGGGAAAACTCAATCTTTTCATTTAGACTGCAGGAAGGAATCTCAATTTTGATGGGGTCGAACACTCTCCTTTCGCAGTTGGGGAAACTGACAACCAGGACAGCTGTGTGACTTGCACAAGCAAGTGATAGAGCTGGGGTAAGAACCCATTTCTCCTGACCCTAAGTGCAATGCTCTTTTCACAGAACCATGCCTATTGTCTGCAAAATGTAATGCTGACATAAATACTCATCCATATTCCTAAAGGAAATAATATATCGTGTGTGTTTAGTAGCAACAGCTTTGGGAGAGGACCCTCTATGGATGGGCCTGTCAGGTTTCAGTCTGAAAATGTCAGTTCTTAGGGTGCTCATGGCTGAAGAATGACCCCAGACACACCAAAGTATGGCAAGCATGAAAATGAGGTTTATTGAGGAGAGAAAGATAGGATTAGAGGAGAAGAGCAAGATATAAGTTTACAGAGCGTGATACATATGCCACAGGTGATGACCAGACCCACTGTCACAGCAAAGGGAGAGCAAAAGGAAGGGCACAAAAAAGGGACTTGGTTATGGTCTGAGTCTTGCTTTATAGAGCCCAGATTGGGACCTCCCTAATGGCTCAGATGTCACCATGGGACCACTTTGACTGGACAGTTGGGAGTTGCAGTACTGCACATGTGAATTGTTCTAGGCCAACTTCCGGACTCTATGCTTCTTGGCTCGTGGGCTAGAGAGTCCTCTGCATTCTTTTACAGCTGGCGAGTTATGATTGGCAGATTCGTAGGGTATTCCCTCCTCCACTTGTGTGGCAGTGGCTTGGGAGATTAGGGTGGGGCAGGACCAAGATAGGGCCTTCTTCCCAGGTGGGACAATTGCACCAAAGCAACAGCACCCGCTTTTGTCCTTAGGAGACCCAGAATCCCTCACTATCTACCTAACAGGCCTATGGTTGAATGGCTGATTCCTTAAAGTTCCGAGGAAAGATTCAATGCCACAAATAATAACAACAAGAGGCTACATGGTGAGAGCCTGGCTGTAAGTATGAATGGGTTTTGGCATGAATTCAAGAATTCAGTCTGAGTCATAGCTGTCTGATCAGTGCTGGGAGGCAAGGCCACGGCAGCTGAGGTAAGATTCATCCTAATGAAGCCTTTTGGAGAGCACCTCCTGCCATTTCCTGTGCTCTGTTTCTGTTTTTGGCTTATGCGATCATACAACCTAAGCTAATTTCTTTGTTGTGATGTGTCCAGGTAGATGCCACATATCCAGAAATTGTTTTATAGAAAAGAAAAAGAATGTGAGGTCTGAAGCTTAGCATATTCAGGAGGGAGACTGGCTCTCTCTTAGACTTCCTTTTATTCAATTTTTTTCTTTGGATGACATTCCTGAATCACATAGCCAGAATCTCTTCTCAATTATATGGAATTCTAATAGTTATACCTCATAAGAGCACTTATGCATCAGTACCATCTAGGGGTAAATGAAAGTCTATTTCTGCACTGTCCTGTAAGGTAGCCACCAGACACAAGTAGCTATTTAAATTTCAATTAAATTGGTTAAAATCATTAACCACTTAAAACTAAGTTAAAATAAAAGTGCACTTTTAAACATCACAAATTGCATTTCAAGTGCTCAATAGCCACATATGATTTCCATATTGGTCAAGGCAGATGTGGAATATTTTATGATCACAGAAAGTTCTCTTTGGCAGTACTGATCTGATAATGATTTAAAGAAGTGGGTTGGACAATTTGCTGGATTAGAATACAACAATGAAAAGTTGGATGGAATGCTTTTTTTAAATTAAAGATGCCATTTTAATAAAGAGTTAGGCTGGCATGACAGCCCCACTCCTCAAAGTTCTTGATGAAATGGACATAGTACTTAACACTACTCAAGTTCTGCTTGATTTCAGCCAGTGTTCTCTTTAGACATAGGAGAGATTTAATCGGTGTTCATGTTCTGAGTTCACTTTTCAGGATATTCAAGTCCCATCTACTCACTGTTGCCTTAGGATTTAACATTTATCGGGTGTCCGGCAGGTGGGAGGGGGGAGTAGGGGATGGGTATATACAAACACAATGAGTCAGATGTGCAACGTTTGGGGGATGGTCACGCTTGAAGCTCTGATTCTATGGGGGAGGAGAGGCAAGGGCAATATACGTAACCTTAACATTTGTACCCCCATAATATGCTGAAATAAAAAAAATAAAAACAAAAGTGCCTGGCTTCTTCCTCTTACTTTTATTCCAGGAATCTGTCCATATCTGTGCTGTTCTAGATGTTAGCCATTAGCCACATGTGGATATTTAAGTTTAAATTTAAATTGATTAAAATTAAGTAGTTCATTCTTCAGTCCCACCAATCTCATTCCTTCTTTTTTTTTGGATGGAATATTTTAAAAAATTATTTAAGTGCTCCATTGAACTGGTATTTTTTTTTTAAAGCCGAATCTGCAGCCTCCAAACTGAAGTGAAAGCAGGAACCCTATAATGCAGGTAAATGCTGCTGCTGGAGCTCTTCTAAGGGGTTCTAAGAAGCTTCAGGGGACTTGAGCTTGTGACTGGCTTTGTGGGAAATGGGCATGAGAGGTAAGTCTTAGGCTCACCCAAAGTGGACCTCTGTTATGAGATTGCACAATGCTCAGATCCTTAAGAAAGGTCTATGTTCTAGGAGGTAAAGTAAACTAGAAAGAAACTTCAGAAGGGAACATCAATAAAACTTGTGGGTTGTTTTTTGTTTGTTTGTTTGTTTGTTTTTACCTTAGTGCTGAATGGAGGGGAAAAAAAATCTCTTCTAAAAATGTGTAATCATAAACCAGCTGTCATGTGGGTTTTAGTACCTATTTACATGGCCTTTGCAGTCTAGAAAATTTCAATCAGATCATTTAAGTTAAGTGGTAGCAATTTGGTAATGCCCTTAGGCATCTGGCAGATGAAAATATATATCTTTTTGTAAAAACTCAAATTCAAACTCACATTGAAAAATTCCCACAGGTAAAATTTCAAATAAAAGTGAGTGGCTCATAGTTAAAAATTCACAATTCACAAGGAAAGGAGATACCACTAAATGAAAACCAGCGGATGGCAGAAAAATGGTCAGGCATGGAATATAAAATAATATATGCCAATTAATTTGAAAACTTGGCTGAAATTGATAATTTCCAAGAAAGTGCAAGTAATACAAAGTGACCCACGATCAAGGGAAAACCTGAATATAACTAGAAACTTCAAAAGATTTACATTTGGAGTTAAAAAACTTCTCACACAAAAAGCACTGGCCCAAGTTCTACTAGGCTTTCCTAGGATAAAGAATTCCAGTGTTATATAATCTATTTCAGACTATAGACAAAGAAGAAATGCTATATTATCCATTGATGAAACTATAGTAACCTTGATAATACCACATCCTGACAAAAACATAAGAAAAGAACATTACAGGGCCATCTTACTTACTAGCATAGATACAAAACCCTTCAACTAAATATTAACAAACCAAATCCAGCAAAATATTAATATAAAAATTATAACATTTATCATTGCCAGATTTGTCTGTGCTAGTTTGGTATTAGAGAACTCATCAATCTAATTCATTCCATATGCAGAGAAATTGTGTTACAAAATTTAACATCCACTGATAAAAACATAACACGAAACAAACACAACCTCTCAGCAAACTAGCAATGAAAGGAAACTTTCTTAATCTGATAAAGGGCCTCTACAAAAGTATGCAGCAAACATAATACTTAATGATGACTGGTTGAAAACATTTTCTGTAAGATTTTAGAACAAGAAAAGATGTCTGCTATTATAATTTCTTTTCAAGATTGTACCAACGATCCTGGCAGGATCTGTAAAGTAAGATAAATATTTGAAAGGATAATAAATTTTGTCATTATTCACAGATGCTATGAGTGTTTATGTGAAACATCTAAAAAAATTCTAATTAAATATTAGAAGTAATAATAAAATTAATAAGGTGGCTGGATACATATCAAAATGTAAAATTAATGGACCATTCATAAATCATTAGTGATGAATTGTATGAAATAATTTTTAACAGGTACTATTTAGAAAATAATACTTCATGAGAATATGAAGTATTTAAGGGTTAATATAATACAGGATGTATAAATCTTTGATGAAAAATTATAAAATATATTGAAAAACATTCTTAAAACCTAAATATAATGCAGAGATATACAATATTCTTAAATGAAAGATTCAGTAGAGCAAAGATATAAATTCTTACCAAAGTGATCATATATTTAATGCAATTACAAGTAAAATTTCAATGAGGTTTGCACAGAACTTGAGAAGATGATTCTAAAAATATATAAAAGAATAAAAAATAAAAATAGATAAAACAATCCTTAAAATAAATGAAGGTACAGGGATTTTCCCTACTGAGAGTAAAAAACTTGTTATCACTTTATACTCATTGAAATAACATACTGTTCATGCTGGGATAGATGAATGGTCCTGTGGAATATAACACAGAGCTCAAAACCAACTTTTGCTTGCATGGAAATTTGATTCATAAAAGATCAGTATAAGTCAATGTCAGACTAGAATATGCAGTAGTAACAGATTCTCCTTCACATTTCTCACTTACAACACAAATCCAGTTTGAGTTGGCTGGGATGGGTGGGGATGGGGTACATACTTTGCTCCCCAGAATCCCTCAGGGATCTAGGCAAAAAGAAGCTTCATGATCTTGTAGTTGTACCTTTGAGAGCCTTGTGGCCTTTTTGGTCATTATGGCCTGAGTAGCAAGAGTGAGAGGATCATGTGCCAGCTTTTAAGTCCTTTGACTTAAAAGTGACCCCTCATAGTCCTTTTTCCATACATTAAAAGTATGGTTCCATCTAGCTAAAAAGGAACTGGGAAATGTGGAGGACCGTATGGAGATTACATGAGTAACAAATATACTGTTAGTGAGGATTGAAGATCATGGGCAAATTGATAGATTCTTTAATAGATGTGTTTTTGTTTTTCTTTAAAGAACAACAATCTTATAGAGAAATGGTCAGACGGCATAAGCAAAGCTTTTCACAGAAGATAAAATACACTGTCTCAAAGTATATGACATGATGCTAAAATTCATTTGTAGTAATATAAATTAAAATTGAAACCCAAACAAGGCACCCTTGTACACCATCTTTTTTATAAGGTTTAAAATGTGTGAAAATGATTAGGATATAGAGGAACTAGAACTTTCATCTATTGCTGTTGGGGTGTAATAGTATAATAACTTTGGAAATCGGCTTAGCATCAAATAAGGTATTGAACCTATGCATTTCTGTAACACTAGAATTTATTTCAACAGACAATCATGTACAGTACTTATTCAACAGAATATGTGTAGAAGAATATTCATAGCAACATGACTTATAATAGCCCCAAACTGAAAACCACCTAATTTTGATAAACTTAGACTGAATCAATAAATGGTAATATCGTCATGCAATAAAATAAAGTTCAGCAGTGAAAATGGATAAATGCAAGCTAAAAGTTTCAACATGGATGAAGCTCAAGAACATAATGTTGAAGAAGCAAGTCTTAGAACACTTACAGCATAATTCTATTTATATCAGTTCAAAACCAAACAAAAGTAAGTTATATGCGAGTAAGATGTGCAATGTTTGGGGGATGGACATGCTTGAAGCTCTTACTCGAGGGGGGAGAGGGGCATGGGCAATATAAGTAACCTTAACACTTGTACCCCCATAATATGCTAAAATAAAAAAATAAATAAAAAATTAAGTTATATGCATATAATTAACATGTATAATTCAATAAAATATATATATTTTACAGACACAAACATAAATGGCAAAACTTAAACTGATAGAAAAAATGATTTACACACAAATGAAGATCAGAGATGAGAGAGGGCTGTGATCTGAAAGAAGCACACATGGAAGCTTCTAAATACTGGTAATTTTAAATGTCTTAAATGGGGTGATGGAGATACATCCAATTCTTTAAATTTTATATATTACATACCCTTGTAATCTATGAAACAATAGTGAAAGTTCTGAATTAAGTAAAATGTCTAGAGTCATCTAGGTAATGGAACATTTTCGATATACATCTTTCCATATACATCCTTTTTCCATATACATATCTCAGCATGCATTCTAAGAAGCAGCTTTGCTTCCTCACCGGTTTCTCTGTTAATATGTTATCTATCTTCCAGAAATCTTTGGGCATCTCTTGTCCTCTAATTCCAATTCATAGTTTCTTAATTATTTTAGGATAATACAATCTCTCTCTCTCTCTCTCTCTCTCTCTCTCTCTCTCTCACACACACACACACACACAGATACAGAGATAATTCAGGGCACAGAAGAGAACTCAAAAAATCAAAATTTTCAATACATAAAGCAAGAACAGGATTCTATGAAATGGGACAAATATATGCAAGATCCTTTTAATTAAGTAAGAGGGAAAGTGAAGAAATTCCCAAACTGTACAGCAAGAAAAAAAGGAGACAGAAAAAGTTGTAGAGAAATAAAGGGACAGAGAGAGGATCTATCCAGGAGGTACAACAGCCAGTAAGTACTAGCTCCAGAAAGGCAGAACAAGGGAAATCGAGGGGTCTAAATTATCTAAGAAACAATATGAAAATATTTTTCAGAGCTGAAAGGGAACATATTTTTTTTAGATAGAAAAGACTCACATCTAGATCCTGATTATGAAATATGATACCATTAAGAATGAAGAGAAGAAAAGACATTTTAGCAGTAGAATTATCATTAGAAACATAAGATGCTAAAAAAATAAAGGGGTGCCTTTAGGTTGATGAAGAAAAATAATTTCCTTCATTCTCTTCTTTTCCCTTTCTTTTCTTCTTTTTTCCATCCACCCTTAATGCATCTTTCCTGGGTTTTCTTTTATAGTCTATGCATTTCCTGAGCTGTCTCCTTACAGCAGTTGCTATTGAATTGTAAATAGATCTTTCAAGTTTTCCCTCTTAACTCTGAACATTATTAACTCTTCTAGTATGACATTTGCTAGACTGTTTTTATAGCTTATGTTGGAATTTTTGCTCTTGTGATTTGTTGTTATCAAATAAATTCTCACAATATACATTATTCTGAAACTTGTGTTTTTTCACTTAATATATCACAAACAGAGCACAAGGTCAATATGGATCTAATTAACTCTACTTATTAGCTACCTAATAGTCCCTTGTAGGGATTTGCCACAATTTATTCAGCCACTTGCCTGTTAAAAGTCATTCCATTTATTTCCAGTTATCAAGTTCTAGTCTTTTCAAGTAGTAGACAGATAATTAACAAGTGACTGGAGGGGGGCCAAGGGGAGATCCAAATTATCACAGTGTATTTCAAGAGTTTTCACTCTGGGTGACACTCTCCACTTAATCAACTTTTTACACAATATCTAATTTCTACACAGAGTTATCATTTGCTTATCATTGGAAAACACACCTCCAGGTAACAGCTTAGCTTTCCCTCTAGAGAGAAGTTCATGCGTTGTATATGGTGCAAGGGTATATTTTCCTTCTTGAACAGACTTCCAACTACTCTTAACTCAGTTTTACTCCCTAAGCAGGTCACTGGAATGACAGAGTCCACAGATCTCTATCTTGTTATTTGAACATGAAATACAACTTTGGATTTCCAAACAGGTAACCTTAAGTATACGGTTAGAACTTATCTGTGTGACAGATGATGAATAATTTATTTTGCTTCCTAAGCTAATTGTATAAAGCTTTATTCTGCTTTTTTTTTTTTTTTTAAAGTTGAGTGCCATCTACCCAACAGACAGGACACACTTCGGTAAGTACATTACTTCTCCGTGTGAGAAATAAATGCAACCAAATCAGTTTTATTTCCAAATCTAATTGTATGAACCATGAACTTAATTGAAAAAAATACTCCTTAGAGTATACAATTATTAATAATACTTTAAATGCAAAAATATGTTATTTGAGAATAATATTGGCTTTTTCTACAGCAAGACTAAAATAATGTCTTTTTCATTATAGTTTTCTTTAAAGACATTGCTGAATTATCTTTTCCCACTGACTTTCTAAAATTTTTGGCTATAATTTAAGTATTACAAAAATAAATTAATTTTTAAAAAAAATCTAGGCATATTATTTTATTTTTACTATAGGTTTTATTACTCACCATTAGGCTTTTCTTCAACCACTATTCCTGTCATTTTATTAATTTTTTTTTTTTTTTTTTTTTTTTTTTTTTTGAGACAGAGTCTCACTTTGTTGCCCAGGCTAGAGTGAGTGCCATGGCGTCAGCCTAGCTCACAGCAACCTCAAACTCCTGGGCTTGAGTGATCCTTCTGCCTCAGCCTCCCGAGTAGCTGGGACTACAGGCATGCGCCACCATGCCCGGCTAATTTTTTATGTATATATCAGTTGGCCAATTAATTTCTTTCTATTTATAGTAGAGACGGGGTCTCGCTCTTGCTCAGGCTGGTTTTGAACTCCTGACCTTGAGCAATCCGCCCGCCTCGGCCTCCCAAGAGCTAGGATTACAGGCGTGAGCCACAGCGCCCGGCCTATTAATTTTTTAACATAAAAAACAAATTTACTTTGATTCTGAGATACTGAATAAGCACAGGACAAAGCAAAAATCAGAACATGAATAGTGACTTATGACACAGGCATTCTGCTAGCTATTGCATACAAACATATTTTTACATATAAATGTATTTTTAAAGACATTTCTCAAACATTCTCAAAAGGCAAAAGCTATATTTGTGACATTTATAAATGCAACAACTTTTGAAACATCTAGTTTCTTTCCTAAAATTATTTGCTTAAAATTTACACAGTGATGATTACCTACTCCATTTTCCAAAAACATACAGTCATGTGTCACATAATGATGTTTTGATCAATGATGGACCACATATACAATAATGGTCCCATAAGATTATAATGGAGCTGAAAAATTCCTATTGCCTAGTGACGTCATAGCTGTTGTTACATTATCTTTTTTATGTTTAAATGTGTTTAGAGACACAAATACTATTGTATTACTATTGCCTACAATATTCAGTATAGTAACATGCTGGACAGGTTTGTAGGCTAGGAGCAAAAGGTGATACCATATAGCCTGGGTATGTAGTAGGCTATACCATCGAGGTTTGTATAAGAACACTATGATGTTCACTCAGTGATGAAATTGCCTAGGAATACATTTCTCAGAATGCATCTTCATTGTTAAATGACACATGACTGTCTTGTATAACATATTATAGACAACTTTCACTCAAAAACCAGAAAAACTCATTTTGCATTTTATCACATAATATTTCACCCTTTTTCTAATCAACAAGGAAATATACATATGACACATATGTATATGCTTTTCAGAAATAAAGTATTCCAGCTTTTAACTGTAATTTTTTCAAAACCTCAGGAAGTCAAAAAATACATGATTATTTAAAAAAAAACATTGATAGTTTAAAAACAAAAACAATTATTTGAGACAGACTTTAAAATATATTTTTAGCCATTTTTACCTGTAATGTAAATATTAAAAGAAGCTAATGATTGGACATATTTTGCCTGAGCTACTTCCGACTGACTAGTAAAGCTAAAAAGAGAATTAAAAGTCCTTTGTATTCACAAAGTAACAATCATAGCTTTTTATCCGATTGTCCAGGGAATTTTCCTCTAGCTAGATTTAAATTCCTGTGATACAATGATTTGGTCTAGTCTATGATGAATGACATTTAACATTTTATAAAAAGATCTTTGAGATCAAACTAAACACATTCGTTTTATGGATGAGGAAAATGCTGCCCAAAGAGGTTAAACAACTTGTCTAGAGTTATAGAGACAAATAGAAACACATCAAGGACATGCAGACAGAATTCCTGATTCTTAGCTGTTCTTTTGTTAACACATTCTCTGGGGTCAGAGTCTACATAATTTATAGTTATTTGATTATAGAGACTGCCACAATTTCAATATTAATTAATGCATCTATTCTGCTTAAATCAAAATTGCTATTCACTTCAAGGGTATTCACTATATCTGGCTTTTTGGGTGTATATGGACAAAATGTACATTTTATGGCTGATCAAATATCATTTCTGTAAAGATTTTCCTATGAGCTTAGAGAATCAGGACATCAATATTTAAATTCTCACTGTAAGCAGAACACAGTGGCAGGTACTGTGGAAATATATATATTTCTCCTATTCTCCTGACCTTCAGCATGTAAAAGAGCAGATTATCCCAGCAGTGTGGTGACTGCACACTCTGTGGTGAAGAAGAGAATCTACTTCCCAAGACACTGATGGAGTGTGCACTTGGGCACAGTATCCTCAGAGGACAATGGTCATACCAATGACACTGGAGAATTAAAACAGTTAGCACTCAAGAGGTCTCCACAAAGTGGGGAGACTCAGGCTATCTGAAGTTACTGTAGATTTCCTTATCTCAGGAATCTGTAAGGCAATACATATGATGTGACATGAAGAATCATGAAACAGCCAGTAACAAGTATGATGAAATTTTCTTATTTTAAAATTATATATTGAAACAAAGAAGAGAGTAAACAAAGGCAATGAGTAAACAAACTACTCTATTTCAAGTTGGAGTGAAAAAATACAGTGTTAGCATATCTCCATCATATTAGAAAAATAGTGCAGAAAAGAACTCAAGATAATAAGCCTGTATCTGGGCTCCACAGCTTCATTAGAACATAATTCTAAAACCAAAGGCATGAGTAGAATCTGTACACACAATAGTTTTTGTGGCCATTGACAGTATGTGTTGCAAAGCACTTTGTAACATGAGTGTAAGAAATGGGAAAAAAATCTTAGAGGTCATCTGGAAGTCTGATGCCAGTACTATCCTTTGGTGGGTTAGTAGTGTCATGTTGGTATATGTCCTCATACTGAAGGGGCTTGCAGAGTTGGTCCACACAATGGAAAAGTCGTGAATTAAGAATATATTGTACAGTTGGTTCCATTGGGTATTTTTATGTACAAGCTTCACATTCTCTTATGTGTCTTATGGGAATTGACCTCCATATTATTATCATCTTACAAAATTTTCTAAGCTTTCATTTTCTACCAAAAAAACCAAAAACCAAAAAAAAAAAAAAAAAAAAAACCGAAAAATACCTACTTTTGAAAAGTAGATGTCAAGAAGCTTACTTTCACACAATATAAAACTACATATGGGACACTTATTTGATAAATGGTAGTGTTAACAGTATGTATGCAAAAGTATTTTAAGCAAAATTTGCTTAAATTAACAAGCAAAATAATATCTGCCCATTAAGAGTTCATATAGTAATTTTCCAGTAAGTATCCATTCCCTACAACCTATAAACGCAACCTTAGTGCTCATATAGCTCTCCAAGGATGATCCCACTCTATCCCAATTACTTCAGGATAGTAACTTTTCCTGTCACCACAAATTGCAGATTCTGACAGGTTGGGCAACATAACATCTTTTAATTCTTGATCTGTGGGATTGTCAACTGGCACAGCTTTAATATCAATGTTTGTAATTGCTATATTTATGTATGTCTTCTCAGATCAGGCCTGATTGATGCTGTTAAAATGATGCCTGTAAACATCCAGACACCGAGGAAAATGTTCCCTGCTCCAGGACTGTAGTCTGATGTGAGCTTCCCCTGAGCCAATGTGAACAAAATTCCAAATATCTGTGCAGCAGCATTAAGAAGACCAGATGAAGTGCCTTCAGATTCAGGGTAAGTGATTTCAACAGCAAATTCAAAACCCAAGGGGAGGTAACCAGTCATGCAGAAACTAAGAACCCCTCCAGTAACAAACACGATGATAATGTATCCGAGGTCCAATGTTAAAGTAAATATAACCATTCCCATAAACGCCAAAATGTAAACTATCAGAGTAGTCTGTACATTTTGGTATAATCTAGCCATAAGCCACAAAGAATAGAGCCCACCATTCCAGCTACTACCAGGGTCAGCCCAATCCTTCCAGCATTCTCTTCTTCCCCCTCATAATATGTCAATATTATTTGGCTTAATGATGTTGAGACTGAATAAAATGCTGCAGTCATGATACCATAACTGATCAACAGAAGGACAACAGGAATGTTTTTAAACAAATTTCTGATTTCTTCTAGGAGTGCTCTTCGGGGGGACTGTCTCGAAGAACTGCTTGAGCCTGTCTTGGTGGAAACTGAGGTTTTTCTTTGAAAGCAATTACTGTTAAAATAAATAAAAGCTTGGCAACTGCTGATGTTCCGTAAAACATGGTGCTGATATTACAAGCCAGAATGTCTGTGTCATTCTGCGTGTTGAGCACTAAAACGGGTGGTAGCAGAAAGCCAATTGCAGTGCCAAGCTGATTACCCAGCACGGCGGTGGAACAAGCTGTGGACGCTTCTTTGGGCCCAAACCGCACTGAGGCAAGGCGGGAGGGCAAGCCCAGGATGAACACCTGGGCCACGGAGCAGAGGCTCTGGCCCAGCATGGCACACTGCGGCACTTGATCCAGCTGCCCAGGCAGTGGAGGCTGGAGCCCAGCAAGGAGGTGAGCCGCAGGCCTCTGGTGTCCAGCAGCCGGGTGGCCCAGAAGATGAGGGGCACGTAGGCCACCATGCACGCCACGGACAGCCAGTCGACCGACGTGCAGCACGGAGACGCCGTGGAAGCCCTGGAAGGCGCTGCTGCTGCTGCTGCTGCACTGGATGCACTGGAAGGCGTCCACCAGCGAGCACAGGCTGAAGATCAGGCGCACCAAAAGCGCCGCGTGCAGAGCGCAGTCCTGGGCAGCAGGGTGCTCTCGGCCCCCTGGGGTCGCCTCTCCCGGCCGGCCGGTGGGCAGCAGCCGGGACTCAGTATCCTCTTCCGGGGCCAGCGGAGTCTGCGGCCCGCCCAGAGCTCCCGCGCGGGCCGCGGGTCCCACTCGGGGGCAGGCAGCCCGCCTCGGGTCGGTTCTGCGGCTGCACGCTCTCCCTCCCCGCGGGCGCGCCCCTCGGCACCAGGGGGCACCCCTTCGGCAGCCGGTGCCTGGGCGCCACTGCCGCCCCTCCTCATCGTCCCCACCCCGCCTCGCGCCCCCTCCCCTGCACCCCACTCCCCGCCAAGACCCCAAGGCCCTCCCGGAATCCCACCCCCGCGCCCCGAAGCCCGCCGCCCCTTCCCCGGCGGCGCACGCGCAGAACCCCAGCCAGCGCTGCCCGGTGCGCAGGTGGAGGAGTCCCATTTTATAGATTTTGATAGATTCCTTAGGTAATAAGAAATCGAGTGTTTTGATTTGTTACATTTTGTTTTCAGGAGGGGCAAGTGAATGCTACATTTTCAGTAATCTAGATTTTTTTTTTTGCCAAGATATAATTATCATAAAATAAAATGCTCCAGGCATCATATGTTCCGTTTGATGAGTTTTTGAGAATTGTATAATGTGTAACTATCACCCTAAATGATAAGCAGAAAATTTACATCCCTCCAGGAAGTTCCCTTATACTCCTTTGAGGTCATTCTTCACACTCCCCCAACCCTTCCCCAACAGCTACTATTTGATATCTATTGCAGTAGATTAACTTTCTCTGAATTTGGATTTCAAATACAGTAAATAGAATTACACAGCACATACTCTTTTCTATCTGGCTTCATTTACATAATTTTTTTTTATATTCAATCATGCCATCATGTGTATCATTAGTTCGTTCCTTCCATTGTCAAGTAGTATTCCATATTCTAAATTTGTTTATTTAACTTTTTGTTGATGGACATTCGGTTATTTTCAGTTTTCATATGAAGCCATAGGTGGGGGCAGGTAGGGATGGGGAGAGAGCGCAGATAATGACTGCAGTAGATACAACATTGGTTTACTGATGTTTGTCTTTTAAAAAAATACATGACATCCATCATACAAGGTTGGATGGTAGTGGTGATCATTTATTTTATATAATTATATGTTATTACTTGTTCTATCCAAACCTAGAAGTGGAGCTCAATTCTGTCCTGCACACTCACTGTCTTTGTCACCACTAATAGTTGCCTCTATTTCCAATTCTGACTATGCAGTTCTAGCCAGAAGGCCAGAAGCACATGGCACCTCAGAATGATGAAGATGGGTGAGTCTGTTGTAACCCCCTGGAAGAGGCTTATCCTCTTCTAGGGAGTCTTTTGTTCATAAAAATTTTCACACAGCTACTTAAAACTGGTTATTTGGTAAGGTTTTCAGGCCCACTTACCAGATACCATTTTGTATAGAAAACAGCAGAAGTAAAGGAATTTTAAAAAAGAAAAAAAGTAGAGGGCTCTAGAATCAGACAGACCTGTGTTTCCGCCCTACTCACTAGCTATAAGACCATGAACAAGTTATTGAATACTTTCTGAGCTCATACTTTCCCCATTTATCAATTGAGGGTGATAATTACTTTATTGTCTTGGGATATTTAGATGAAATAAAGTAAGTACTCAAAACACGGTACCGTTTACCTTGTTTCTTTAGTACTGCACACTGATCCACAAATCATACTTTAAGTTCTCCTTAATAATTGTTATTAATGTAATATTTAAAGGATACTGAGGACATTCACCATGGCCCCCTATTGGCAACAATGAACCAAACCTGGGGACAAAGTGAGTAAAGTACCCACCTTCTAAAAAGAGCTGCAAACCTCTGGGTCCAGGACCTGCCCTGGGCTGACCAAGAGGAGACCTCACACACTGAACGTCACTTGGGTCCTCCTTCCTGGCCTGTAAGAGAGGCAGTGAGGGAAGTAGGTTCACAGGAAGTGCGAATATCAACCTGGTAAAGCAAGTGTTCCCAACAAAGACACTTTCTTATCTCTAAAGCCAAGTGATGGGGTCTCTAAGAGAGTCACTCGTAAAGACTCCGGGTGCCTGGAACAAGGGAAGGCAGGCTCTCACGCCCAGACAGACACCTCCCCAGGCCAGCAGGCTGGCTCCACTGCCCCACAGCCTAACTGAAGAGGGGGAGAAAGGATGGGAAGATAGGGGAGAGGCAGGGCCTGTGGGGGAGATCCCTGCACTCCAGGCTTGGAATGCAGTTTCCTGTGGTGGCCTCTCAGAGAGGAGCCAGGTCTGTGTTGTCACATCTCTTGTCAAGTCTCATATCTTGTCAAGTCTCCACCAAAGATGGCTGCAACAGGCAGGAAGAGCTCCTGGGGCAAGTGGCTGCTGTGATCTCTGGACCTAATCCCGAGTGAGGGGTCTTGAGGTTCCCAAAATTCCTCTTGGGCATAAAAGGCAAAAAGAATTTAGTTGTTTCCAGAGCCAGGGGACATGGAGATGACTGAGCTTAGACTGACATCTTGTGGCTCTGCATGACATATGCGCTTCTCTAAGATTCCGTGGTCT
Source organism: Microcebus murinus (assembly GCF_040939455.1). Lineage (NCBI taxonomy): Eukaryota > Metazoa > Chordata > Mammalia > Primates > Cheirogaleidae > Microcebus > Microcebus murinus. The sequence continues at coordinate 18,659,324 of NC_134119.1, forward strand.
GGCAGAGTCATGGTCTGAGAATGGAAAATAAGAAATAAAACCCAACTTTTGGGGACAATATCATGATATTCATTAATTATATTTTAAAAGATACAATGAGAAAGATATATGAGAAAGATAATATTTAACTACAGTAACTACTGATTTAATGTGTTTTTTTTTTTGCTATTACAAATGTTGCAGACAGTTATCAAAAAATATGACTTATTCTGCTTCCAATCAATTTCCAGAATGAGACGTCCTTTTCCTTTACCGTTCAGTGGTCTGTATTAGAGCCCTCTGTCAATGCCAGCAAGTATTTCTAAGAAACCTGAGGAGTACTGGAACGTTCCATGGGTCCACGGTGCCCTCAGCTCCTCATGCTCCAGACTGAGACTGGGTCCCCTCCCTCTATCTCCTCCCGCAAGTCCATGACCATAATTATTCCATGCTGTAATTATTCTCTCTGGTCTGTTTTGCCAAAGTACGTGGACAAAGATGATTCCTTCAAGCACAACTTCCAAAAGGGCTGTGAATTAGACTTTGCTGATACTTGACAATGACGTAAAGGAAGTACAGTGCACAAAAGTGAAATTTAAAAATACAATCCCAGCTTCTGTTTCCCTAGAATTTATCAACTGCTTTTTCTCTTTGATTTCTCTGCTGGCCACAGCTCTTAGTACACTGCCAAGCTGCCAGGGTCCATGCTTTTGCCCCTGGGGCAGTCTAAGCTCTTAATGTTCTTGAGCATGAAAGACCCCCCAAGTCCTGCCTCTGGTTCCTGCCAGTGGAAGCAAAACATCACTCCATGTTCTTGACCTATGCAAGGATGTGCCCACCCACAGCCTTGCTGGTCACACATTCAAAACATTCTGAAGCATTTGAATTTAGATTACTTTGCCAATGTTCTGAGTTTCTCAATGAAGAATGCAAGAGCTGTGGGGGCGTGGCTCGCTCCACCAAGGATGCTGTGAACAGCCTGGGGGCCAGACCTGCTGCAGGGCAGAGCCAAAACACAGAGCCCCTACTAGGGCAATGCTGCATGGAAATGTGGATCAGAGCCACCAGAGAGTCCCCACTAGAGTAATTCCTAGTGGAGCCATGTTAGTGAGGCCACTCAATATCCCAGAACCATAGAGGTACCAGTTTGCAGCATCAGCCTGAGAAAGCTGTAGACACTGGACTCCAACCTGAGAGGGCTGAAGCTAGACTGAGCCCAGAAAATCCACAGGAATGGGGCTGCCTAAGGCCTTAGGAGCCCAACCCCTGCACCACTGTGCCCAGCATGTAGGAAATGGAGTAAAAGGAGATTGTTCTCTATCTTGTTCTTTTCCCTGTTGGGTTTTGGACTTACCTATGAGCAGTTACCCCTTTTATCTTGCCTATTTTCCCCTTTTGGGATGGGAATGGCTATCCTATGCCTGTCCCACCATGGTATTTTAGAACCTGTTTTGATTTCACAGGCTCACAGCTGGAGAGAATTTGCCTCACAAGGAATTGTGCTTTGGGTCTCACCTATATCTGATTCAGATGAGTCTCTGAACGTTGGACTTTTGAGTTGGTGCCAGTTAAGACTTTTGGGATTATTGGTATGGAGTAAATGTATATTGCATTGTGACAAGGACATGCATTTGGGAGCGGTGCAGGGGTAGAATACCATGGTTTAAATGTTACTTCCAAAACTCACGTTGAAATAAGAGGTGGGGCCTTTTAGAGGTGATTAGGTCATGAAATCTTTGCCCCTATTAGTGAATTAACCACTTCAGTACGGCACTTACCGGCCGCGAAACCTTGCCCACCGCCGGCACTCATAGTCTGCATGATAGTTTGTGCTGTGCGTTGATGACTAGTCCGTTTTGCTCTTGTGTGATGAGGAAAGCTTGAAAACACTGAAAGCTTGTTTTACTTTATAGGCAGCTTTACTTGTAATGTAAATCAGAATAGGTAACATATACATATATGTTTTCATTACATTATTTTTACATGTTCACGATTTTATTTTGATAAATGAAAAGTCATATCATGGCTGTCAGCTAAAGTAGACGCTCATCTGCGTGCCTTCATATCTCGGCTGTCGGCTAAAGTCGCTGTGTGCATTCATCTGTGGCTATCGACTATAGTCGACCCTGGTACCGAAGTGGTTAATGCCATTACTACAGGAGTGTGTTAGTTGTCTCAGGAGATTGGCTTCTTTTATCTCTCTCTGTCCCTCACCATGTGATACCTTCTGCCATGTTATGACACAGCAAGAGGGTCCTCATGAGATGTGGGCCCTTGATCTTGGATTTCCCAGCCTCCAGAACCCTGAATCAAATGAATTCCTGTTCATCATAAATTACTCAATCTGTGTTATTCTGTTATGGCATCAGAAAACAGACTAAGAAACTCACCCTCTGTGCCCAAGCTCATGGGTCAAAGGTTATAAGACTGAGATGGGAAGGGGGTATTGGCTCATTTTGGTAGGTATGTGTATGTATTCACCAACATACTTTCCAAAATTAATTCTTACTGTTTAGTATCATCTGAGTGGCTTCTCCTCTCCAAAATATTGATTCTTTAGAGTTCATTATAACTCCCCCAAATAACTTTAGAATGTGTTAAAGATGACAACGATGTATGTTTTCCTTAAGGAAACTGAGATTTGCGTATATGCTAATTTATTAGTGAGAAATGAAACATTTTAGCAGATGGCATTCGTTCTACCTGTACAATTCTTGTATCTTCCATTGCTTCTCTATCCCTTTTATTTCTCCTCTTCCTTTTATCTCTCTATATTCCTCACATATTTTTTGTCTTCCTCTGGACTCCAACCTCCCACACCATTTAAAAAGAAGACAAGTATCAAACAATGCCTCCAGAAACTTATCACAGGATAAAAACACTCTTGGATAATAGCAGACTCTCATAATCTTTCTTCTTGCTAATAAATTACTTTAAAAGATTGACTTCTGAGTACTTCATGAACTGAAGTTCTGCTAGTTAGAACATTCTTTAATGGGACTGGCTCTTGTGGAGACATGTATTATAGTCTAAGATCTCAGATAACTTACTAGAGCTCAGACACAGATCTCCCAGTGGAGAATAGACACACTTTAGTTTAATTAAGATGCAGACAAAGAGCAATATATTTTCAAAATGAACCACTCTTTCTTTTCTTCTTCATTTGAATATTGTGATAAACTCTATCCACCTTCTAACAGTTTCCTGGGAGGATAAGGACAGGCTTATAATAATCACTAAATCTCTTGGAAACCGACCCCTCCACAATGAAGCATCTAAAATAAAATATATTTTCTTTGTGTTAGGAAGGAGGAAGATAAGACATTCCATCCCTGAGCTAAGGGGATTTGACCAATAAATGTGACAAAAAACCTAGATGTCTTTGTCTGAAATGGCTGGAAGAGATATTTATTTATTTTTTAATTTTGTGCACTAAATAACCAGGTTGATATCTGAAGGACTCAGAGAACTTTTGAAAGTAGGTTCAACTGAGAAACAAAAGAAGGAAGCTTCTGTCGCTACTGTTGATGTTTTCTCCAGAATTAGAGAATCAGAAAGAGTGGTTCATGGCCTCATAAAGATTCTTCTATAAAATTCAATAGGGGATCAGAACTTCCAGAGTCCTTAAATTCTCCCTTTGAAGGTTAGGGAGTAGTGTTTTATGGAGGTGATAGTAGCTCAAAGTTTTTGGTGGAGAAAGGCATGTCCCATAAAAACATAGGATATGTGACTAAAATACAGTTTCGTTGCTGTAAGCATATCTTAACATTTTATGACCTGAATTTTTATTTCTTTGCTAAACAATTCTTACTCTTTAACCTAGTCAAACATGTTTGCATAGCTCTTTTGCAAAATGCCAGAGTTTCTGGAATCTGCTGGACACAGAGGGGCTCTTTGATGAGGAGGTAAGCAGCCTTCTCTGTGGTATAAAGCCCATTTCCCACACTGTGGGAATTTTTATTTGGTGGGACTTTAAGGTCCCTATGTGCTTCAAGTGTTAATATTAGTGTGTTAGGGGAAAATGGCATTTCCTACAACCTCCATGAGCTGGGAAGCTTTATTTTTATTTGATTTGACCACAGTTGTAAAGATTCTTAATCTCCTTGTGTTCATAATTTGAGTACATCTCCCCATCAATCAAATATGTAGCATAAACATTCTTTCCTTTTATAAGAGATGTAAGAAAATTGATACATGCTGAGGAAAAGTGAACATTTTAGATTTTTAAAAAGGTACTGATTTTTCTCTGTGCTATTCCACAACTGAAGGAAGTAAAAACTCTCTTATGATTCACAACTAGAAAAAGAAGGAGGACATGCTTAGCACATACCACTCACTGAGAAATTATAATGATCAAGCTGGGAAAGAGTTGAAAGTTAGAGACAATGACATTATCTACCCTCTGATTTTTAATTCAGACTTTTTCCTGCAATGTTCAATAGCCCTGTGAGCATTGGGAAAACAAGTACTTTGTGGTTGTACAGCTCCAGCCCCTGGACAGACATGTGCCAGATGTTAAATAACACTGGACTCTCTTAAGGGCTATGTACTGTGTCTTTAACTTCCAACCTCTGTGATCTCCTTCCTCTTCCACCATGCCTAAGACAAAGTTTACTTTGATATTTCTACCTCTCTGTCTCTCTCATCTGAGCATTTACACAAATAATGCACACTCTTGAGCCCAACATTATAAAGTACTATAAGAATGTGTATGAATAGGAATTTATATATACCACTAATGTGAATGGAAATTGTTTTAACACTTTGAAGAAGTATTTGCTATATTTGGTAAAATTTAAAATTTGCATATCACCCAATATTTGCCCACTTATATTTTTCTAATTCTGTAAAAAAGGTGATAATAATTTACCTCTCTCATAGGGCTGATGTGAGGTTAAAATGATTTAATCTATGTAAAACATTCAAAAGTTACATTTTTAGTTTTCAACAAGTTGCATATTTTATTATCAGTAGTAGTAGTATCAATGTTGTTATCATTAATCTCCCACCTTAGAGAAACTCATGAAATGTCCACAAAGACACATGTATATGAATGTTCATACAAATATTGGTAGTAATAGCAACAAAAAATGTCAAAGAATATAGAAATTAATAAAAATGGAATGGATAAAAATATCATGCTATAGTCACATAACAGAATACTATACAACAGGTACATGTATCAATATGGATAAATCTCAAAAAATTAATACTTAAAATAATTTGCAAGATAATATTCAAATTATGATATAAACTCCATGTAAACAATGAGTATGAAAGCAATACTGTATAATTTTCAGGATGAATATATATGTAGAAAAGTATAGGGAGACATATAGAAATAATAACTCTTAGTGTCCAGGGAGTTGTTATCTCCAACAGGGAGAAAAAGTTCTATGATCAAGGATGAGACCACCTGGGGTGTCAAATGGATTGAAAATGTTTTATTTCTCAAGTTGGATAATGTGTAAATATTTGTCCATTGGATCATTCTCAATGTCTTTCAGCAAATGTTAAATATTGCAAAATAAAATAAAAAAGCAACAACTAGAAAAAGGAATAAATAGCATATTAATAAATCAGCTTTTTGCCTATACATTTACCAGGAAAAATAGTTGTCTAAGAACTTGGAAAGGCCCTTTGATTTTCATAATAGAAGTTTTATATAATGATGTCTTGATTCAATATGAATGTTTGCTAGGGAATCAAAGATAACTGAAATCCAAAAGCAATGAGAAAATTCACATAGCAAGTATTTATTACTGGCTACTCAGGATTAATGAAGGCAAGATAGTCAACCTGAAGCTAATTACACAATCTGAGTGTAAATAAGACTCCAGTAAAGCTAGTCACTAGTTATCTGTTGTGTCCTCCCACACCCACCGTACCCTGACTCCTTGGCCCTTATGCATGGAACTGTGACCATATGTATCAATTATTACAACAGGAGTGAGCCAATGTTTTGTCTGTTAAGGTGAACAGATTCCTTGAGTGCAGTTAACGAGTCCCTACGTACGTCTCCACTAACACATCATTTCCAAGGACTGTAAGGCAGCAACTTAGATAGATCAAGGAAGTGATGACAATGGCTTAGACCAGAGCAGAAGAAACAGAAAGGGAGAGACACGGGTGGACTTGAGAGAGATTCAGGAGGTGAGCTAGCAGGAGCAAGTTACAGTACCACAAAAGCAAGATCCAGAGGATACCGCCATGTAAAACTATACTAAAAGTTTATGGACATGGAAAACTATTCAATTATTGTTTAAGAGTACAGAAGAGTTGAAGTGAAACTACAAATAAAGGCAACTGATGAATACACAAAAAAATTAAGGATAGTGGCTACTGAGGGGGTGGTTGTTTGGGGCAATAGCACACAGAAGGCTGCTCAGGTAACTGGTGCTCTATTTCCTAAGATGAATGATGGCTACACTGGGATTCCTTAATTGATTCTCTTTCTGCCTCTCTTACACATTGTATGTATTCCCTCTAGTGACTCAGATATTTATTAAGATGGGGAAAAGTAAGCAGACACAGAAACCTTGACTTATACTGATCAATTTTGAGAGCCTGAACCACAGTACCGGTCCCTTTCCTGTAAGAACTTTCTACTTAAAAAAAGGAAAGGGAAAGGGAAAGGGAAAGGGAAAGGGAAAGGGAAAGGGAAAGGGGAAGGAAAGGGAAGGAAAGGAAAAAGGAAAGGAAAGGAAAGGAAAGGAAAGGAAAGGAAAGGAAAGGAAAGGAAAGGAAAGGAAAGGAAAAAGGAAAGGAAAAAGGAAAGGAAAAAGGAAAGGAAAAAGGAAAGGAAAAAGGAAAGGAAAAAGGAAAGGAAAAAGGAAAGGAAAAAGGAAAGGAAAAAGGAAAGGAAAAAGGAAAGGAAAAAGGAAAGGAAAAAGGAAAGGAAAAAGGAAAGGAAAGGAAAGGAAAGGAAAGGAAAGGAAAGGAAAGGAAAGGAAAGGAAAGGAAAGGAAACTGTTTTTCCTGAATCTTTTTTTTTTTTCTCTCTCAACTGGAAGCTGCTCTGCGGGAAGAACTGTTTCCCTGATCCTGAAATTGGGAGCCCAGCCCTCAGAGCGTCTCCTCTCCACATCCAAGACCCCAGGCTGAACCTCCCCAAAGGTCACTGGGCACCTGGGTCTACTGGTTACTACTCTCCACATCTATGGTCCAAGCTTATTTACTGTCACCCTCAGGAATCATGGGCGTGGCCGGGAAAGTGCTTCAAATGGGGGTGGGGGTGGCAAATGCTGGTGGCAAATCAGGACAGCTGGTGGGCCTCAAGTCTCTGACTCCTCCCCACCCGGGGGTTTTGTGAAGCCTCTCTGCTTGGCTCCTGTGGCCCAGCTCATTCCAGTGTCCTGGGAATGAGCCTCAATTCTGAGCCGCCTGAAAACTTGGGACACCTGGCGGGGCCGCAGCAGCAGAGGCGGGCTAGGTGAGAGGGAAAGGGCTCCCAGGACATAAAGGCTGTAGGTGGCTGGGTGCTTCTGGCACAGGGACAGAGAGAGGACGCCATGCCCGGTCAAATAACAGGTGGGTGGGGTCCAGCGCGCGGGAGCGTGAGGTCACAGGGGTCACGTTGTGACGCAGCCAGAGCTCAGTTGGTGATTGGCCAGGCAGACAAAGGGGATGGATGAAAAGCTGGTCCCCAGAACTTGAGTGTGGCAGAGCAGCTCTGGCCTTGAAGGGGGCCGCCTCAGGCTCCAGAACCAGCTCCAGCACCCTTTGGCATCTCAAGGACACCCTAAAAGAGTTTAGTATATGGTATGATTTCGTGTTAAAAAAATCAGTTTGCCATGTAAACATAATGTTAGAAACAATATTGTTTGTTTAATAAGAGGGTAAAATTTCTCATGACTTAAATTTTATAAATTTCCTATATTGGATTTATAAGTAAATTACCACGGATCTCAACTGCTTAAAACACAGAATTATATGTATAAACTTATATTGAACTAAATGAAATGTGATAATGGATGCCATTTTAAAGGTTTTAATTTTATAATGTTTTTACAGGCTACAAATCATAAGGATTTAATGTATTAGCTAAATTATAATTTCACTATCCTTATATACCTTTAAGATCTTAGATAAATCATTCAGTTAATTAATAAGTTTTGAAAGCCTGGAAAGTTTCTTATCAAAAAACAGACACAAAACAGTTGTAAATAATGATAATATCTATTCTTGTTATTTTTGAATGGCAATAGATTAAGGACAAAATAAATATCTTCCAGTTGTTCTCAAAGGACACATATATGTGTGTATATATATATGTATGTGTGTGTGTATGTATATGTACACACATGGTATATTCAAAATTATATAATAGAAATAAATATGAGTGTATATATGTATGTATGTGAATATGTGTATATTCATCTATTTCGATTGTTAGTATGTGTTAATGGAGAAAAAATAGTGAAACGATACTTGTTTTTATTTCTCTAGTTTCTCTAGTTGTTTTTTTGTGTCAGGATAAAAATAGTTATTTTGATTAAGGATGATATTTAATATAAATATTATATAATTTCATTTATAATATATAATAATGTTTTATGATATATAACATAATATATTTTATAATTTATTTATATTTAATATGAAGATATTTGATTTAAATGATTATATAAGGCATGATAATTAGAGAAATAAAAATATGTATACAAGGAATTAGATATGATTTCCCTGTTATTTAAGAAATTAATAGTTTATCCATAGGATAAATTTAATATATGTATTATTTAATATACTGATTAGTTAATTATTTGTTAAAGCTATAGGGAATTTTAATTATTACCAATTTTTATATTTATAGATCTGTGTATGTCTAATTATATAAGTTCTTTCCTCTAAATTATTATATAAGTATATATAAAGCAGAAACAAAATGAGGGACATTTTAATTTATAATGACTAAGCTGTTTTATGCTTATGTGGAGTTATTTCTTATAATTCTGTTAAATTGTGGTTATTGGTTTTTACACTCCTATCAGCTTTTAAAAAAGTCTTCTATTACTTTTTGTTATTTATTTTGAATTACAATTGTTATTTACAGTGTTTTTACAATGTTGCTTACAATTATTTCTGACATTAGTTATGATTTATATCATGTCTTCTATAACTACTATTTTTTGTTTTACCCTTCCAAAATTCAGAACAGTAACTTTGTTCTACAAAATAAAAGAAAATGGGAATAATTAGGTTTGTTAAAACTCTTCAGGTTTTAAATAATGTAAAACTGTAATGAGAGCCATTGTCCTTCAACTTTTGTATTTTAAAACGAAACAAAAAAACCCTAAGTTTTACTTCTCTCTGTGCACAAAATAAAATGCTCCAAACCTGGCAAATGCAAAAGAGAGTTGATCTTAGGTTAATTATATCTTAGTGAAAGGTATTAATAGAAGTATATTTTAATAACTGTGCACTTTTCAAGTTAAAAGAAGCATGCTCCTATTTAAACATAAATACTGAAATATAAACTATCAGATTTTTCTCTAGGATTCTAGGCTTAAAAATCTTTTTTCACTTTTTCTTCATGAAAATTCTGACCAAGTGCTGACTCAAGTATGTGGGAACTATTAGAGACCTACTGCTCATTTCAGTATTTTGTTAGATCTAGTGGCCAAGCCATATCCACCTTGTTTGGCATCTATAATAGCAATAGAAAAATGTATGAAAACTTCCATTGATTTAGTTCCAGAGTTTCCACTACACTTACTGGTTCCTATCCTACACAGACTCTTTCATTGACAGTCACCTAACACCCTGTGAAATGTTACTGCTCTCCTCTTCAAAGGTCTCTATCCATTGCTGCCTCACTCTGAACCCAGCCACCCTTCGTGTTCTTCACCTGAAAAAAGAACCCAACAATTACTTACCAGCATTTGGGGAACTATTCACAATAATTTAAACCGTATAGAGAAAACAGCCACAATCTTAATGTGGTTTTATGTGGTTAATACTTTAAAAAAACTAAAAATTGTGAAGACGAGTATACTATTAGGAACTTAAATCAGGCCTTGACATATAAGCTTCTCACAGAAATAAAACAATTCCAGATGATTACATTAATTGCCAACATCCAGATATATTAATTGCCAAAACATAAAGAAATATTTTTTATTATGGTAGGTATGATTTTGGGTTAGTTTCACAACTATGAAATGCTTTAGAAACAAAAAGATGTCCTATTATAAGATGGTGAATTAAAAGGCCTAAGATTTCTATAGGCCATCCTACCTGGACAAGCAGCTGGTTAGCAACATCACAGAAATGGTAGAGATGGTTGATTTACATCCAGAAACCTGACATTGTTTGGCTTTGGCTTAAAGGAGGCACTAAGAGAGAGGCAACATCTAATATTTGGAAACTCGCCTGGCACTGTTAGGATTTGGTGTTGCTATGGGTAGACCAGGTATTCATAGCAAGGTGATAATATTTTTCTTTCAACAATTTTACAGAGCACCAGCTTCAAAGAGGCCACACAATGATTGTGGTGGATCAACAAAAAGAACAACACTCTATGATCGTGTCTGTATGAACTAAAATAAAATCTTAAAGCCCTCCAGCTGTGATGGAATGGACGCTGTCTTGGCAAAGGGGACCGCAGACAAAACCTTGAGGCTCAGATACTGGCTATGAAAAGGTAGGTCAGACCTGCATCATGATGTACCTCTATTTTTTTGGAGACATTATACTTTATAACAATGAGATACCAGATCATTAACAGACCTAAGGCTATAGAAGGCACAGCTTAAAACAAACCTACAGTTCTTCAATTAACATAGGAGACCACTTGAGTTTCGGTAAACATCTTGTCTCTGATTAACAGATTTCTCAAGTTAAAAAATTCCAAGCCTTAAGACAAAGCTTCATTCTTTAACCAGTTATAAGTCAAAGAATCTTTAAGTGCACCTATAACATATAAGAACACACTTTAAGACGTCCTGCCATTTCAGGGAAAACAAATACACCCCCTCGACATACAGACTTAGGGCCTTATTTGAAATTCATATCTGCATGAACGTATACAACCAAACTGTACCACAGTAGTCTGGGCACATATTCTCAGGACCTCCTGAGGCCATGTGCTCCAGGTGAGTCACACACACAGAGATCAGAATAAACCTGTTTAATGATTTTGAAGAGTTTGGGTTCTTTCCTTTTGACAAGCTGGTGCTCACACCTGGGGTTGAATGAAGTCTCAGGATTCCGTGAAGGCCCGACATCAGTGCCAGGAAGCAGCACGGTCCCCTCGAGCCACCTGACTACCAGCTTTCCCTTGGGCAGAACTGGTAAGTCCTCCCGAGCCCCCAGAGCTCACGAGATCTTGGTTGATGGTTCCTGTTTATTCTGAGCTGTGGATTCTTTTTATAGGAAGTTGTTTTGAGAGTCCTAGTTTTGCTTGGTGGTGCATTCTAAAGGGTCTTCTCCATTCATTGCCTCTTCCTCCCCAAATTGATCTGAATTAGCTTTTCTGGACATTTGTGAAATGAAAGAGGAAACCGAAATGTCCTGTTTGTAGATAAATGAGCGACTGAGGTGAGGTAGCAGGAGCAAGTTACAGCACCACAAAAGCAAGATGCTTGAGAATACTGTCATGTAAAACTATACTTAAAATTTATGGACATGGAAAACTATTCAATTATTGTTTAAGAGTACAAAAGAGTTAAAGTGAAACTACAAATAAAGGCAACTGATGAATACACAAAAAAATTAAGGATAGTGGCTACTGAGGGGATGGATAGTTGTTTGGGGCATTAGCACACAGAAGGCTGCTCAGGTAACTGGTGCTCTGTTTCCCAAGATGAATGGTGGCTACGCTGGGATTCCTTAATGAATTCTGGTTCTGCCTCGCATACCCATTGTATGTATTCCCTCTAGTGACTGAGATTTTATTTTATTAAGATGGGGAAAAGTAAGCAGACACAGAAACCTTGACTTATACTGATCAATTTTGAGAGCCTGAGCCACAGTACTGGTCCCTTTCTTGTAAGAACTTTCTAGTTAAAAAAAAAAAAATGAAAAATGCTCTTCCTGAATCTTTTATTTTTTTATTTCTCAACGGGAAGTTGCTCTGGGGGAAGAACTGTCTCCCTGACCCTGGAATTTGGTGCCCAGCCCTCAGAGCATCTCCTCCCCACATACAAGCCCCCAGGCTGTGCTTCCCCAAAAGCCATTGGGCACCTGGGTCTCCTGGTTACTACTCTCCACATCCACATTTGTCCAGGCTTATTTACTGTCACCCTGGGAACTCATAGGCGAGGCTGAGAAAGTGATTCAAAGGGGTGGGGGCAAATGTTGGTGGCAGAGTCAGGACAGCCAGGTGGCGTCAAGTCTCTGACCCCTGTCCACCACGTGTTTTCGTGAAGCCTTTCTGCTTGGCTCCTGAGACCCAGTTCACCCCCGTGTCCTGGGAATGAGCCTCAATTATGAGCCACCTGAAAACTTGGGACACCTGGCTCTTCTTCAGCATCGGAGGCAGGCTAGGTGAGAGGGAAAGTGCTGGAAGGACATAAGGGCTGTAGATAGGTGGGTGCCTCTGGCACAGGGACAGTGATAGGAGGACTTGCCTCCATGAAATAACAGGTGGGTGGAGTTGGGCGTTAGGGAGCGTGAGGTCACAGGGGTCACGTTGTGAGGCAGCTGGAGCGGAGTTTGGGATTGGCCAGACAGGCAGAGAGGGTGGATGAAAGGCTTGTTGCCAGGGCTTGAGTGCAGCAGAGCGAGCCTGATCTTGAAGGGGTGAGGCGCGGGCTCCACTGCCCTTTGGCTTTGATGACGTTCCTGTGGTCCTCTCTCAAGGACACCCTAAAAGGATTTAGTGTATAGTATGTTTTCCTATAAAAAATTAGTTGCCATGTAAACATAATGTTAGGAACAATATTTTTATTTTTTTAATAAGAGGGTATATTTCTCATGACTTAAATTTTATAAATTTCCTCTATTAGATTTATAAGTAAATTATCCATGACCTCATAACTTCTTAAAACAGAAAATTATATGTATAAGTTTAGATTGAACTAAATGGAATGATAAATAATAGATGCCATTTGAAAGGTTTTAAAAGAGAGATACTTAAGGTCAAAGACTTTTGATGTCATTTTCGTTTTGGCCATTTAATCCTATTTGTGGAATTTATTTTCTTCCCTGATTTCAATATCTGTTGGAAGTTACACATAACATCTGTTTCAGACTCTCTCTTTGTATCATCTCATATTAACATTAGGATTAGGGAATTGAGGTTGTAGTTACCAGGGCTTAAAATGGCAGCTTAAGTTTTCCTTTTGGTCTTACCCACTCTTCATTTGTCTGACTCTCACTAGCTAGCTGGTTATGTGTCCAGTGGACAAACACAGCACAGTTTCTGCTTAGGAAAACAAATCCCTAACTGTCAATTTTTGTATACTAATTTACTTTAGGGTAAACAGAGTGGTTATTAGAATCCAAAGAGTATTTCCAAACAGTGTCTACAAATGCACCTGTTACCTGTAATGCCCAGCTTTGAGATGTCCTGCCTTTTTAGGCAAAACAAACGGACATCTTCTGTGTACTGGATTTTGGGTAACTGCTGGCTTTCTGAAATGTATAAAGCCAAAGTGTAACCCAATCAGCGAGAGAACACTTGCTTAAGACTACTTTCCTGTGATTTTCAGGAACATGGTCACAAATATTCACCTCAGAATCAAACTCAGATATTTTTCAGAGTTTGGGTTTGTTTTTATTGACAAGATGGTGCCAAGACGTGGGGCTACAAGAAGACTGAGGACACGCTCAAGGAGTAGATCACCAGCAGCAAAAGGTAAAGGAATCGCCCCAATAGGGCGCAGATCTGCTCCAAAATTTACCTAGAGCTGAACTGGTAAGTGCTGCTGAGGCCCAGAACTCACTATCTTGATAGGTAGTATTGGTTTATTCTGACTTGTCAATACTTTAACTAGGAAGTTGTTTAGAAGGGTCCTGATTTTGACTTGGAGGTGCACTATAATGGAGTGTTCACCATTGATTACTTCTTTCTCTGCAAATTGATCTGAATTGGCTTTTCTGGCCATTTGTGAAATGAAAGAGGAAACCGAACTGTCCTGTTTGTAGATAAATGAGAGACTGAGGTTCCTCAGCTCCGAAGAGAAAGGGCATTTACCTGTCCCAGCCAAAGGTATGCCTGGGTGAGTAGGGGTGCCAGTGGGAGTGCTTGAGGAGACTGCCCATGGCGTGGTGTGACTTGGTGTGACGTGGCCCTATAGGGAATCCCCAACAAGATTATTTAAAAGAAGGCTCCTCCAGGAAACGCACATAAGAGCTGATCACTCAGCGTTTTGAGCCCTCTCAGAGGTGTTAGACCCCTGGAGAGAGAACCTGAGGCACATGTGAGAGGCGGGAAATGACTCAGTGGTGAATCCCTGTGCAGTCCTGCCCACAATCAGCACACTCTGATCCACGACACTGACCCCTAGACCACAGTTCGGTTGCTTCTTGTAAAGAAAAAGAGGAAACCAATCCTCTAAACATGAGGAGAGACAAGGATAATGAAGCCATCTGGGTACCCCGGTTTGTTTATTGCACTTCCTCTTCCAAGCATGTTTGTAAAAGAAACGATTCAAAATGTGCAGGTATGCTAGGGCTGCAGATGGTTATGGCCTATTCTTGGCTTGTGTTTCAAGTGAAGGGCCACTTGCTTCTAGGAAAATACATAGCTCAAGTGGTCAACCTGCGACTATGAATTTAAAATTCCAGACTCCAGGTCTCTGTCTGTCTGTTTTCTATTCTGCCAACTCTGAACCGGCTAACTACTTCTACTGCTCTTGAGATAGAGACAGTGTTTATGGTATTTGTAATTCAAGGCTAGTTGGAGATCTTATAGCTAGTTCAAGCTAAGATACAAAAATTGAACAATCATTTTGCTTTGATGAAAAGAAAAAAAAAATAATAAAGGAGAAAAGGGGTTTTTAAAGCTCAGACTCCCACCATACTGTTGGTGCTCTGTAGAGTGTCTTCTCCATTCATGGCCTCTTCCTCCCCAAATTGATCTCAACTGGCTTTTCTGCCATTTGTGAAATGAAAGAGGAAACCAAACTGTCCTGTTTGTAGATAAATGAGAGACTGAGTGCCTCAGCTCCGAAGAGAAAGGGCATTTACCTGTCCCAGTCAAAGGTACGCCTGAGTGAGTGGGAGTGCCTGGGGTGACTGCAGGTGGCATGACATGACCCTATAGGGAATCCCCAACAAGATTAATTAAAAGAAGGCTCCTCCAGGAAACGCACATAAGAGCTGATCACTCAGCGTTTTGAGCCCTCTCAGAGGTGTTAGACCCCTGGAGAGAGAACCTGAGGCACATGTGAGAGGTGGGAAATGACTCAGTGGTGAATCCCTGTGCAGTCCTGCCCACAATCAGCACACTCTGATCCACGACACTGACTCCTAGACCACAGTTTGGTTGCTTCTTGTAAAGAAAAAGGGGAAACCAATCCTCTAAACATGAGGAGAGACAAGGAGAATGAAGCCATCTGGGCACCTCCTTTGTTTATTAAACCTCCTCTCACAAGTATGTTTGTAAACAAAAAGATTCAAAATGTGCAGGTATGCTAGGGCTGCAGCTGGTAATGGCCTATTCTTGTGCTTGTAATTCAAGTGAGGTGCCACTTGCTTCTAGGAAAATTCATAGCTCAAGTGGTCAATCTGCCACTAAGAATTTAAAATTCCAGTCTCTCGAACTCTCTATCTGTCTGTTTTCTATTCTGCCAACTCTGAACCTGCTAACTTCTACTGCTTTTGAGATAGAGACAATGTTTATGGTATTCGTAATTCAAGGCTAGTTGGGGTCTTATAGCTAGTTCAAGTTAAGATACAAAAATTGAACAATCATTCTGCATTGATGGAGAGAATAGGAGAAAAAAATAAAGGAGAAAAGGGGTTTTTAAAGCTCAGACTCCTACCATACTGTTGGTGCTCTATAAAGGGTCTTCTCCATTCATGGCCTCTTCCTCCCCAAATTCATCTCAATTGGCTTTTGTGGCCATTTGTGAAATGAAAGAGGAAACCGAACTGTCCTGTTTGTAGATAAATGAGAGACTGAGTTCCTCAGCTCCGAAGAGAAAGGGCATTTACTTGTCCTAGCCAAAGGGTACGCCTGGGTGAGGGGGATGGGAGTGGGAGTGCTTGGGGAGACTGCCTGTGGCTTGACGTGGCCCTATAGAGAATCCCCAACAAGATTAATTAAAAGAAGGCTCCTCCAGGAAACGCACATAAGAGCTGATCACTCAGCGTTTTGAGCCCTCTCAGAGGTGTTAGACCCCTGGAGAGAGAACCTGAGGCACATGTGAGAGGCGGGAAATGACTCAGTGGTGAATCCCTGTGCAGTCCTGCCCACAATCAGCACACTCTGATCCACGACACTGACCCCTAGACCACAGTTCAGTTGCTTCTTGAAGAGAAAAATAGGAAACCAATCCTTTAATGTGTGGAGAGATAAGGAGAATGAAGCCATCTGGGCACCTTGGTTTGTTTACGGCACCTGTACTTGCAAGTATGTGTGTTAAGGAAAAGATTCAAAACGTTCAGGTATGCTAGGATGGCAGATGGTTATGGCCTATTCTTGTGCAAGGATTTTAACTGAAGTGCCACTTACATCCTGGAAAATTCATAGCTACAGTGGTCAACCTGCCACTATGAATTTAAAATTCCAGACTCCAGGTCTCTGGCTGTCTGTTTTCTATTCTGCCAACTCTGAACCTGGTAACTTCTCCTACTGCTCTTGAGATAGAGACAATGTTTATGGTATTCGTAATTCAAGGTTAGTTGGAGGTCTTATAGCCAGTAAGATCTTACAGCCACTAAGATACAAAAATTGAACAATCATTCTCCACTGATGGAAAGAAAAGGAAAAAAAGTAAAGGAGAAAAGAGCTTTTACAACTCAAACTACCACCATGCTGTTGGTGCTTTGTAAAAGATCTTCTCCATTCATGGCCTCTTCCTCCCCAAATTGATCTGAATTGGCTTTTCTGGCCATTTGTGAAATAAAAGAGGAAACTGAACTGTCCTTTTTGTAGATAAATGAGAGACTGAGATTCCTCAGCTCCGAAGAGAAAGAGCATTTACTAGTCCCAGCCAAAGGTATCCCTGGGTGACTGGGGGTGGGAGTGGGAGTGCCTGGGGAGACTGCCTGTGGTGAGACGTGGCCCTATAGGGAATCCCCAACGAGATTAATTAAAAGAAGGCTCCTCCAGGAAACGCACATAAGAGCTGATCACTCAGCGTTTTGAGCCCTCTCAGAGGTATTAGACCCCTGGAGAGAGAACCTGAGGCACATGTGAGAGGTGGGAAATGACTCAGTGGTGAATCCCTGTGCAGTCCTGCCCACAATCAGCACACTCTGATCCACAACACTGACCCCTAGACCACAGTTCGGTTGCTTCTTGTAAAGAAAAAGGGGAAACCAATCCTCTAAACATGAGGAGAGACAAGGAGAATGAAGCCATCTGGGCACCCTGGTTTGTTTATTGCACCTGCTCTTGCAAGTATGTGTGTAAACAGAGATTCAAAATGTGCAGGTATGCTAGGGCTGCAGCTGGTTATGGCCTGTTCTTGTGCTCGTGTTTCAAGTGAAGGGCCACTGGCATCTAGGAAAATTCATAGCTCAAGTTGTCAATTGCCGCTAAGAATTTAAAATTCCAGTCTATCTAGCTCTCTGTTTTCTATTCTGCCAACTCTGAACCTGCTAACTTCTCCTACTGCTCTTGAGATAGAGACAATGTTTATGGTATTCGTAATTCAAGGCTAGTTGGGGTCTTATAGCTAGTTCAAGTTAAGATACAAAAATTGAACAATCATTCTGCATTGATGGAGAGAATAGGAGAAAAAAAATAAAGGAGAAAAGGGGTTTTTAAAGCTCAGATTCCCACCGTACTGTTGGTGCTCTGTAAAGGGTCTTCTCCATTCATGGCCTCTTCCTCCCCAAATTCATCTCAATTGGCTTTTGTGGCCATTTGTGAAATGAAAGAGGAAACCGAACTGTCCTATTTGTAGATAAATGAGAGACTGAGGTTCCTCAGCTCCGAAGAGAAAGGGCAATTACCCGTCCCAGCCAAAGATACACCCGGGTGAGTGGCAGTGGGATTGGGAGTGCCAGGGGAGACTGCCTGTGGTGTGACGTGGCCCTATAAGGAATCCCCAACAAGATTAATTAAAAGAAGGCTCCTCCAGGAAACGCACATAAGAGCTGATCACTCAGCGTTTTGAGCCCTCTCAGAGGTGTTAGACCCCTGGAGAGAGAACCTGAGGCACATGTGAGAGGCGGGAAATGACTCAGTGGTGAATCCCTGTGCAGTCCTGCCCACAATCAGCACACTCTGATCCACGACACTGACCCCTAGACCACAGTTCGGTTGCTTCTTATAAAGAAAAACGGGAAACCAATCCTTTAATGTGTGGAGAGATAAGGAGAATGAAGCCATCTGGGCACCCTGGTTTGTTTATGGCACCTGTACTTGCAAGGATGTGTGTTAAGGAAAAGATTCAAAACGTTCAGGATGCTAGGACTGCAGATGGTTATGGCCTATTCTTGTGCATGGATTTTAACTGAAGTGCCACTTACATCCTGGAAAATTCATAGCTCAAGTGGTCAACCTGCCACTATGAATTTAAAATTCCAGTCTCTCGAACTCTCTGTTTTCTATTCTGCCAACTCTGAACCTGGTAACTTTTCCTACTGCTCTTGAGATAGAGACAATGTTTATGGTATTGGTAATTCAAGGCTAGTTGGGGTCTTATAGCTAGTTCAAGTTAAGATACAAAAATTGAACAATCATTCTCCACTGATGGAGAGAATAGGAGAAAAAAAATAAAGGAAAAAAGAGGCTTTTAAAGCTCAGAGTGCCCCTGCCCTGTTAGTGCTCTGTAGAGCATCTTCTCCGTTCATGGCCTTTTCCTCCCCAAATTGATCTCAGTTGACTTCTGGGCATTTGTGAAATGAAAGAGGAAACTGAACTGTCCTGTTTGTATATAAGTGAGAGACTGAGTTCCTCAGCTCCGAAGAGAAAGGGCATTTACCCGTCCCAGCCAAAGGTACGCCTGGGTGACTGGGGTTGCGAGTGCGAGTGTCTGGGATGACTGCCCTTGGAGTGGCCCTATAAGGAATCCCCAACAAGATTAATTAAAAGAAGGCTCCTCCAGGAAGCTCACATAAGAGCTGATCCCTTGGCGTTTTGACTCCTCTAGATGGAGTTAAACCCCTGGAGAGAGAACCTGAGGCACATGTGAGTGTTGGGAAATGACTCAGTGCTGAAACCCTGTGCATTCCTGCCCACAATCAGCACACTATGATCCACTACACTGACCTCTAGACTACAGTTTGTTGTTCCTTATTATGAAGAATTGGATGTTAAGCCTCTTAATTTTAAGTATTATATTCCTTATTTATTTATTTTTCTTGTGTAGTTTGTTATTGAGAAATTTCTTAAGTTGTGGTATCTCGACAGTGTTGGGATTTAAGTGAACAATTCTATACCAAGACTAGCCATGTACAGACACCAACTAATATGCTTGAAGCATATCATCTGTAGGTGAATGGATCATGGCTTCCACCCATTCACTGGCTTTGCCATCCTTTTGGACCAAGAGATTTTGTATGTGTGAAAATTTTTAGAAAAAGACATGTACTTTCATGTCTCTGTGATTGCCCCTATGAAGTCTATGAAGTACTGTTAACCACCCACACCGCCATCAAAATAAAAGAAAAATTTTCCCAGGTTCATGTAATCTATACCAAACTGCACTGAGACAGCTGGAAGACCACCCCTACAGGTGACCTGAACGTAAGGATTTCCAGGTCTAGTCCCCAGGGCCCTGAAGCAGACATTTTCACAAAGTAGAGAGGTTTTTCCCAATATCTTAGATAAGGAAACTACATTTTTTATCTAAAACCCCCTTTTTTTCTGTTTTTTGTTTCTCTTTTTATCCCTTCCCCACAAAAATAGTTCTTCATGAACACTTTTTCTTTTAAGCTTCCTCGTTTGAGGATTGCACATGGGAAGCTGAGTGGAGATGGCCTCAACCTATCCCAATTTCTCTTTTAATCTTCCACTCTGACTTTTCTTTCAAACTATGACTTGCTCTTACTAACTCTTACTGCTTTTCCAGCAGGTCAGACACAAGACCCAGCATCCTTTTGCACCAGTCTTTCAAACCCTGGCCACACTAACTAATCAATCTAATTGCCAGTTATGCCAACATATAGATCATAGAGAGGAATCCGAGCTCATTTTTGTTTCTGACAATGAGTGCCAGGTGGAACTGGTCTGGAAGAGGGATGTAGGACAAGAAGTGGCATCCACAACCAAAGAAAATATATTATGGTACTTCTCCTGTTGGTGAGTTAACTGAAATGGAAAAAGTATCTTTTGCTCAGGTAAGGTCACTAGAGAGAAAATTTTTATCTCATCTGGGTGACATTCTAGGGCAATATTGTGATCAAACCCTACGGTTTGATTCTACAGATGGCATTCTTG
Organism: Microcebus murinus; assembly: GCF_040939455.1. Classification (NCBI taxonomy): domain Eukaryota; kingdom Metazoa; phylum Chordata; class Mammalia; order Primates; family Cheirogaleidae; genus Microcebus; species Microcebus murinus. The sequence continues at coordinate 18,679,806 of NC_134119.1, forward strand.
TACTTTTGAGGTGATGCTGACACTAACCCTCATGATGTTAATGCTTGTTAAATAATCAGATGTTATGGACTGCTCACAAGCCAGGCCTCTGCAACTTAGGGTAGCTCGCTTGCTCCCCTTGTTAAGTTGCCCAGACACTAATGATTACATGTGGACCCAAGACCAAAAGTCTGGACTGACTTGATTTGGTGACAAATCCAAGCCCTGTAACTGCCAGAACTGGACCAAAGGCCTTTTGTATCAAATATTTCACAACCTATTTTGTTCTCACAGACTGGCAGGGACACATGGAAATGAAACTGTCCATATTAAAATAATGTAAAGCCTCAAAGTATAAATAGTAATCCAAGTTTGATTTTTATAGAAGTATGGATATAGCCAGAAATCAACCGCCATTGTTCCCTAACTTCCTTGCTGCTGTAATTAGTTACTACTTAATTGCACTATCCTCCCTGACAAGCACAAGATTTGTGACTCCCCCCACTACTTCCATAGATAAAATTGCTATTGTAAATCCCAAGACTTTTGACTCCATTGCTGTTTAAATCTTAAGACTGGTCTTTGGGGGTGTTTTCTTAGACTCTGTATCCTGGAGACCTACTGACACCAACCAGACCCGTGGATAGACGTGGGAATGGATCCAACAGTCTCGAAAACTCCTACGCAGGAGACCTACCAACTGAGAAGATAATTTCTGCATTCCAACCCTATGAGCTCATCCCTCGCCAATCAGCAGACCCCATTCCCTAGCCCTTTGCTCACCAAACTACCTTTAAAAACCCTTTCTCCCAAATTCTTGAGGAAGATGGATTTGTGAAATTACTCCCCTCTCCCCTCATGGTGCCTGTGATAATAAAACTTTTTCTCTGCTGTCTCAGTGTGTTGATCTCCTTTTGAGAAGCATGCAAGGAACCTGGTCGGGCTGTAACAGAAACTGGAGATGTAGAAGTGCCAATGAGAAAGAGGAAGTATAGCAAACTTCAGACTGGAAAGTCACAGGTTCCAAGCTGACCCTCTCTGTAAATAACACTAGTCTTTTGTTGTGTGTGATGATAAAGTCCCTACCTAGATGGTCAGGCCGCTATGGACTTTGTTATCAGATACCTCTCTTACCAATTCCACTTTAAACGCCAGCCAAACTACAAACTTGGGCTTTTTTGTTCATAAAGTGGTAACACATAAATGTACTAGATGCTATATTAAAAAAAAAATCACTTGTATATCACAATTCTAAGTGCTTTTCAGTGCTCAGGACTCTTTTCCTAGAACTTGGAACTCATGTGATTGAAAAGGCAGTTTTGAATCTTCCCAAGGTAATAGAACAAGAGTTCAATGTCACTCTGCAAGCATTGGGGGCACTTCACTTAGAAGTCAACAGCCTAGACACTGTTGTATTCCAAAACTGTGTGTTCTGGATACCCTGACAGCTCAACAGGGAGGAACTTGTGTGGTTATTGGCAAAAAAAATGCTATTTTTACATAAACTACTCTAGGCAAGTAAAGACTAATCTACAACTCTTAAAAGAAAAGACAAATATTCTTCATCAGATTAATGAAGACCTATTCCTTAAAATGGGAGACAGTTTTGATGAGGTGTGGGGAAATCTTTTCTACTTATTTATTTTCATTTTCATCCATGTTCTTGTCTCTTTTTTCAGATCTCTTGTTACTTGACTGCTACCCAGATCTCTTTCTCCATAGTCACCTACTTGACTTTTAATGTGTGAAACTTCTAGGGAAGTTCCAGATGAGGGGAATGAAGGAGCTCAGGAAATTTCATCCCAGAATATGACTCCTTGGTACAAAGAATATTTTGAATTAAAGGCCCTTAGAGATCAATAGGTGTTGGAAGGGGCTTCCTTCTAACTGCATTAACCAGATGGACCCATAAAAAAGAACAAATTCCCTTCCCTTCACTGTTATCTCACTATAGTGCAGGAAAGAAGATTAAGAATTCAACCAGATGTGGCCCAAATCATTTAAAATATAATACCTGTATCTCAGGTTAATTTAATTTGCAAAGAGAATCATTTACAAAGTCAAGCTCTTTCTGGCATCCATTCATTCTCCCTTATAACCATTTATCACCCCTAAACAAAATTACATATTTCCTCATCTCCTCCTCACCTCTAAAAGGAGGGTATAAAAATCTCTAGACCCCACTGGAATACTGGGTCATCACTGTGATTCTCCCTATGGGCATGGTAAATAAGCCTCTTTTTCTTATTAATCCTTCTTAATTATGAGTTGATCGTTTGGTGAACTTTCAGGGAAAAGGAAGTTTCCCCCTCATGTCCACAGCTATAAGTTCCTTGGCCACGGGGATCCCACTGAGGGCCTGGATGGACCTGTCATAGGTATCCACACTACCCAGCAACAATGGGACAAAATAAAAGTTTGGCCCTCAATGCTGCTTCTGGAAGATCTTGACCAAAAATGGGGACTTGTGAATGAAAATAAAATCTCAAGCCCCTCAGCTGACTGAATGTACCCCCTCTTTGCCAAGGGAACCCCCCCCAAAACCTGGGTTTCTGGCTATGAGAAGGGAGGTCAGACATGTTTTGTCATGCCTCCCACCCTTTTTGGAAATATTATTCTTTATATCAATAAGATGCTAAATCAACAGGCCTAAGGCTATACAAAACAAAGCTCAACCACACCTATAGGCCATCAATTTACTTAACAGATCGCTTGAGTTTCAGTAAATATCTGGTAGCTTGTCTCTGATTAACACATATTCTTAAGTTAAAACTTGCCATGTCTTTAGACAAAGCTTCATTTCTTTATCCAATACAAATCAAAGAATCTTTAAACCCCATCTATAACCTATAGTCTCCCTCCTTTCTGCTTTGAGATGTCCCACCTTTTTAGGCCAAACCAATGTACAGCCACCCCCATATACTGACTTAGGGTCTTACGTGTAATTCCTGTTCCATTAAAGTATAGAGCCAAACTATAACCCAGCTACCCTGGGCACCTTTCTTCAAGACCTCTTGAGGCCATGTGCTCTGGGCTGGCACACATTCAGCTCAGAATAAACCTTTTAAAATCATTTTACAGAGGTTGGGTCTTTTTCCATTAACATCTGAATACAGAAAGGAATATGGACATTGTCTAACCTATACAACTTATGAAACACCTCTCTCCCCTGGCTAATATGAGCAACAGTGGCTACATTACCAATCACAGCTTTAACCTCACTTCCTCCCAAATTCTAGATACGATTTTTTTAAGATATCCAACTATAGAGTTAACACCTCTTCCTGAAAGCATCAACTTCAGAACAGAGATTCAATCACTCAAAATTTCCCCTAAAGCACTATTAAGGACTGAATGTTTGTGTTCCCCCAAATTCCTTTGTGAAATCCTAACTCTCAAGGTGATAATTAGGAGGTGTGGGGCCTTGGGAGCTGTTCTGGGCATGAGGGTGGAGCCCCAAAGAGTGGGATTAGTGTTTTCATAAAAGGGGCCCCAGAGAGCTCTCTTGCCCTCTGTCTACCACATGAGGATACAACAAGAAATTGGCAGTATACAACATGGAAAGAAGATCCTCACTGGAATCTAACGTTGCTGGCACCATGATCTTAGTCCTCCTAGCATCAAGAACTGTGAGGCATAAATTGCTGTTGCTTATAAGCCACCTAGTCTATGGTACTTTGTTATAGCAGCCTGAACTGCTGAAGACAAGAACCTAACTCAAGCTTTGGATCCTACGATGCTCTTTCTAACGTGCTCTTTACTGAGAGACCCCACAGTTCTCCATGGTGTTTGCCCTCATTTTAATGAGCAATAAACTCAACTTGTTCAGCCACAAGTCTGTTTCTCAAGGTGTGTCATTGAAGGGCACAGATAATAAAGAATAAAGAATCCAAAGTTACATCCCTGGATACCTAGTTAGACATGCACTTCCAAGGACTATGGTTTAAACAAAAACTGAAATTACCATCTAAGAAAATGACCTCCAGTTGTGACCTCCCATGGATTAATCTCCTTATTTTAGTTTATTTCCTTTTCTTGTATAAATAGTTAACAGTAAATATTTAGAATATTATGATGGTTTCATTCTTTGAAAAAAAAATGTATAAAACCCTGAGGAAATTCTGATGTAGATGTCAGGCTGAGCCTCCCTTGTCTATATCGATGAGATGGAGGTGAGGAGAGTCTGAATCCTATTATGAATTTGCAGTGGGTGGCCCTTGTAAAATCTCCTTGTGTCCCAGGATAATGCTTTGAGGTAGGGTGAGACCCCCTAAAGTTCGGTGAAACCTTCTCACTCAAAATCACAGTAGTTGGTAAATCAATAAAAATAATAAAAACTAACATATACTGATCCCTCACTGTACCATGCATTCTTCTGAATCGTTCGTTTTGTTAACCTTGCAACAACCCAGGGGCAGTTACTGCTATTAGCAATGCTTACCAAGGGGAAGGCTGAGCTGCAGAGATATCCAGGAAACTTGCCTCAGGTCACTAAGCTAGGAGGAGTGACACAGGGTATGGCCTGGGCTATTCTGGCCTGTGGTGTCCACTCTTACACGCCATGGCCTGGGTCCCCACGAGAACCTGGCCCTCTCCTCTCTCTCCATGTGCAGAGTTCTCAGCATGGCTCACAAACTTCTTTTCACAAATTTCCCTCTTTGGAAGCAACAGGACAAGGTGGGGTGACTGAGTGAGACAGCAAGTACTGTCCAGCGTTGGTAGAGTCTCCTTCAAATAGTGACATTTCACTTCGATGCCAAGTTCTCTTTTGCACAAAGCTGTGGACTAAGAGCAAGGTTGAAGCCAAGAGCGGCTCACAGGTCCAGCTTCTTCTGGCGGAGCCTGCAGCTGCTCTGGATGTAACTAAGCTTCTCTCTCACTTACCTGCCTCTGCCAGTAGAAGCTGAGTGGCTCATGATTGAAGCCCTGGGTCATTAGTTTGCTTCTCCACCCAGTTGGTTCTTGGAGTATGTCAGCAGGAAGGCTGGTCCCTGGAGGTGTTTAATGTTCCTAAGACCCTCAGCTCCTGAGCCCTGGCAAGAAATTCACCGAGGGAGCAGTGACTACTCTTGTGGCATCAGCATCCCAACAGACAAGTATATTCCTTTCTGAAAAAAAGTGCCTTTTAAGAGAAAAAGCATTTCACATACAACCAAAGCCACACCCCATTCCTCTCTCTTCCCCGAGTTGGTACGTACCCTGGCACTGCATATTTCAATACTTTTCTTACACAATCCTGTACAGTAAGTGATATGTTGACTTGTGTCCTATTTTATAGGCATGCACATCAGTGGCCTCACAGTTCAAGTCCTTCCCAGGTCCACTTCTTCAGTGTATCTTGCTTTCATGTCTGGGGGTTTATCCCCACAGGTTGGCTCCAGGGAATTTTCTAGAAAATGGGCATAGAAGTCCCTTTGGTTGGAAATTACTAGCTCCCGTAGCTCTAGTGGCACAGGGAGAGACAGACAAACACAGGCTTCCGCTTGCCTGTTCCCATGGGTGGCGTAGCCCAGGCTGATTCTGTGCAATGCTGTATGCACATCCCACAACAGGCTGCGTTTCTCTGAAGGAAACAGGTCCGGAGAGCAGAGGCTCTTTCTCAATTCCTCAAAGAGTCTGAGCAGAGCAGGTCCCAGAACCCAAGGTTCCTACACTGACCCCAGGGCCTTTTGATGTCAGGGCCAATGCAGCACCGTGCAGATCTCCCTGGGCAGCCGCAAATAGACATGCATTCACCCAGCTCCTGGGAGATGGGACTGTATCCTGAGATATGATCCATCCCCACAGCCCCAGAATTTAGCCCTAGAAGTATTGATCTCTGGCAACAGCAATGTACTCAAGGAAGTTAGACCTTCCCCAGACCCAGGGGATGGATCTGACCAATCTAAACCAATCATGACATTCCTATTCTTACTGGTGACCGTTTCAAGGACAGGCAGAGGGTTCATTTCTGGTATGCCAGGTGTAAGCACAAATCCAATGGAGGGGGTGCCTGGAAGAGAATTTTTTTTTGCCTCTACAAATATCTACAGGGAAAGAAAACCTGTCCAATTTTTGCCTTCACAATGTGACAAGAATACAACTCTTGGAGACACTGCAGGCATCTTGTATTCAGGAAGGACATCTTGTCCCCAAATGCCGATGCACTGGGGAGGACAGGTTGCAAGTGGGAAAGCAGTTTTCACCTTGAAGCTCCCAAGGCAGCCGAGCCAGTCCTGGAATCGTCATCCTCCTCCCTTGCAGGGTGCAGGTAAACAGCATTCTCTCTGTGACCGTCATGGAGTCCAGGCTTTCTGTCCTCCTGCAGGAAGCACCAGCGGATAGAATCACTTGGCCTAAGAGAGGACAATGCCCTCCCAGGCTTGGGGACTGCAATCAGAAGGACAGTGGTTCTTCCTGAGACTTTGTGGGAACCGCTGTCAGCAGAGGCCCTTTGGAAGTTACTAGAGGTCAAGTTAACCCATTATTATTTATTTAGAGCCCACAATCCAAAAGATTATTCACCTGCTTAGAGCCAAAAAAGAAAATAAAGCAGAAAGGAAGAGAAGGAATAAATTAGAGGTTTGGAAGAAAAAATGCAGAAATGGCTGAGTTTAGGCTGACATCTTGTGGCTGAATCTGAAAAAGTCACTTCACTAAGTTATTACCTGAGCAGTTGGGCAGCTCAGGTAGCGGGGAGGGCTGAGCTCTGAGAACAGGGAACATGAGCCTTTTAAATTTCACCCTCACTTTTTCTTCATTCTCCTTTTTATGTCATATTTCTCTAATAGTACTTTTCTGTACTGTATAGATATTGGAAAGAATATTTTAACTCTAATGACTATAATTTTAAATTTATTTCTGGCTAATAATAAAGTGCTATTATGACTAATTCTGCTTCAAATTAATAAACCACTCATCTAGTATCAATTAATTATCCTTTTCTTTCAATGATCAATGTCATGTAATCTACTTGAATAATTTGTGTCGTTTTCTAACTAGAAGCTAACAAGGTGTGCTTCATAGATTACCTTTTGAATGAATAGGACAGCAGAGTGTCCCCATTTTACAAGCAATGCCCAAGCTCACACATTGAACAAATGGTACATGAGACCCTGAAGTCAGGTCCCTCAGACCATATAGCCTGTAGGTGGAGCTAATGGTCACTATTTTCTTCCAATGCACAAGACAAGTGAAGCCTTCACATTGTCTCATTTAATCTTTAAAAGATTAAATAAGACATCCTAATAAGGTAAATATGGTTATGCTTGCTTTACAAATGAGGAAGCAGAAGCAAAGTATTACAGAGGTTGGCTTGCTGGATATCTGAAACTGGCCTATCTACTTCTAAAACCCATCCTTCTCAACCATCTTCACTTTTCGAGATTATCCACCTTCTAATTGCCCTTCTCCCACCCCTTCTTATATGTGCCTCTCCTACTTCTGTGCTTCCAAGAAATTGTTGTTAGCATTTGTTGCTATGGTTCTCCTTGAATTATCAGTTGATAAAGAGTTATTCTTTCTTCCCAGAGATATCTGCATTACAATAGATAAGGAGCTCTTGAACAAAGAAAGCTTTTGGGATTTAAAGGAAGCATGTCAGACTGCAAGAAATATGTGAGATGAGGACACTTGCAGGTAGTGAACAAAGATCTCCTTTAAATAACCTCAAAAAGACAGTCCTGCCTTTAGCAGCCCAGGGCTTGCAGACACCAGATTGCCATATCTGATGTAACCTCAAAATCCAACTCAGTAGGATTTTCATGTTACAAGCAAGGCAAGCAGTTGTTTACTCAGTATCCTGGATGAATTTAACACCAGGCCAATGGAAATGCCCCCTGAGAAGAGCTGGAAGCTGACACTAAGGCAAACAGAGGGTTTCCTTCCCCCATCGTCATCCTTTTGAAAAACATCACCTTTTATAATTCCAAAATACAAGGGGCCAGAACATTTTAATCTAATGAACTTGGAGTTTTCATTTTTCTTAAAATAAATTTGAACAATGGCCAATTAGCTGGTGTGCAATACTTTGTTCTTGGTACATAATAATACTCATGGAATACTTAAGGGCCAGGCAACTAGATCATGCTATGTACTTTTCCTAAATTATCATTTTATCCTGACAAAACCACCTATGAGGTAGCATCAATATCTCCTGAGTGACTGTCAGAGGCACCAGGTGGCCCATCTGAGGTTGCATAGCCAATAAGGGTGTAGCTGGGATCTAAGTGGGTTTCTAGACTTGAAGGTTTTACATCGTTTCTACCCATAGTAGCAATCCCATTTTTTTTTTTTTGTACTAAGATGAAATATTGACTCTGAACTTTTTATTTTCAGTATTGTCATCCTTCTTCTTTGGTACATGGGAAAGAGGGAGGGGTAGAGACACAAACACACTCTAGTCCCTTTAGCTATTTGTAGTTGTTACCCAAGTTTGCCACACTATGGGGGGGGCCCTTCCTTTCCTCTCCAGTGGTCCTAAGTCTGAGCCCCCTGTGAGTGTTAGCAGGTTTCTGAGAATCCCAGGGAATGGCAGAATATTCCACGGATCCACGTGCACCATCAGTGCCTCCTGCCTTCTCCCTCTTCAGGGTTATGGCCCCATTTTCTCTCTGGTTTGCTTTGCCAAAGCATGTAAGCAAAGATGGCTCCCCCAAGAACAATTAACATGTGGCTTCTGAACTCAACAGACTTCACTGACTCTTGGTAATATAAAGCAATTACAGTGCAGACAAGGGAAACTTAAAACACCAGGATACCATTCTCCTAGAATTCAACAACTTGCTCCTTCTCTGGGAACCCCCCTGCCAACCACTCCAAGAGTCCGTGTTTATAATGTTCTTCAGAGTGGAAGGTCCACAACCTCTTCCTCTGGCCCCTGTCTAGGGCACGAAACATTAACTCATACCACAGTAACTGCAAGAGGAGCACCGTGCTTCAGACATGGCGGCCCTTATGTTTTCTTGGGCAGGATGCCTCTTCAGGCATGCGCATTAGTCTCCTTCTAGTGTGCTGCACCTGTGGAGTGTTTCTCCAGGGCAGGGGAGTGGGCGTGGGTTTGATCATCACCTGAACAACTGAAAGGGCTTGATAAAAATGTCTCTTTTGAAAAGCAAGGGAGATTGCCCCAAATACCCATTTCATGTCCACCTTTAGAACCACAAGCAAGATATGTTCAGAATACATTGTTTTTGTGTTCTCACGATACAACTGTATGTAGGTGGCGAGTATTTGCACTGCCCTTGGCCTCCAAATACAGATGGAGAACATATCCCATAGGGGTGTTGCAAGGTTAAAATAAGGCAAGTATTCAAAATTCTGGTAAACTATAAAACACTACTGTTTATAGCTACAGTATATAAACTATATATAACTATATAAATACAGGGCATTATTTTCTCCCTTTTGTTTTCAGTCTTTTACCCCAGTGCTCCTGGAGTTGGTGAATGAGATTTCACTAGTGGGAAATACACTGAAATCACTCGTCACATTTTTTTACATTAATGCATTTTGAGTCCTTGGGATTAATATTTTGAAATATATGAATATGCTTCTCAGTTATATGCTTCTGTGTACATGACTTCTTCCTCTTTCTGAGGCAGCTCTTTTTGTTTGTTTCAAAGAAGAAAAATGGGGCAGTAGAGAACAAGGGAAAACAGATTAGGATTAGGATTATTACAGAAGATATTTAATGAGAAAAAATATTCAGCTCTTGCCATAAAATACAAGGTCCCACTCAGCTTTCCCACAAGGCCCAAATCTTGAAAAGCAGGCTTTGTTGGGCCAGAAAGTATTTTCTAACTTTGGAGGACAATTATCATCGATTTTCTGTTTGTTTATGGCCACTAGGGATAGAAGATAGATAATCCCAGTGAGGGAAAGAGAAGCTCAGGTAGGAGAGTTAATGCCCTAAAGTGGAAGGATGTGATAGGGAAGAAAGGAAAGTGTGAAGATTCCTGGCCCTAGGCCCAGGAGACTGTGGTGAAGGAAGGAAAGGAGATGGAGAGAGAGTGCTAGGTCAGGTGCCCAAGATCTGCTCCCGAGCTGAGGTTGGATCTAGTGGCGGGGGCAGGGAGCAGTTTTTGAAAACTCATCCAGCTGGGTGAGCAGCACCCCAAGAACATGGGGGCTGGCCAGGCTTCTGGGCACACTAGATGAAGTCTGTAAGCCTCTGTTTCTGTGTGTGGCCATTGCCATTGTGGCATTAGGCAACGGTGCTGCTGCAAGAGCAGAGGAAACAGGGATGTAGAGGTGTCTGATCTGCCTTCTAAGACCAGCAGCTGCTTCCCAGAATGTCCTGGCCCCAAGCTGGTCTCATCTGAGCAATTTCCATGGTTCCATGTTGTTAGGCAGAAGGAGGGAGCACTTGAATTAGGGTATGCCATAGATGAAACCCAAGTGTTCCCATCCGCAAAGAGGGGAAAGACACAATTGAGAGATTGGTAGAGGATCCTTCTGGAGGGTGTCACTATGGTGGGCCAAAGAGGTTCTGTCCTGGAGGGTTGCGAAGTGACCACATGAGCCAGAATCATATGAAAGTCACCACAGTATTCCTGGGGAGGAAGAGGTTGATAACATCACCCGAAGCTGACATGGGGCCCAATCAGCAGGGACAATAAATGGACACTGCTCAGTTATGCCAGCCACAGATGTCAGCAGCCGATGACAGAAGCATGGCCCTTGTCCCGGAGGTCACCACCAGGTGGTGGCCATCTGAACGCAGATGTAAAAGTATACATTACCCCCTGCCATCTTGGCCAAGATGGGGCACCATGAGAGCTTCTGGGGTGCTGGTCATGTTCCATTGCTTCATCAGGGTGCTGGTTACACAGGTATGTTTACTTTGTGAAAATTCACCTAGCTATACACTTGTGATTTGTACACAGTTCTGTATGTCTATTATACTTCAGAAAAGATGACCTAAAAAATTATGACCTATACAAAAGATGACCTATACAAATTATCTACACTCTGTCCCACAAAATGAAATACTATACACAAACACACATCCCAGAAGGTGGATATTTGGAAGAAACATAATGTTAATTATAGAGAAGGAAAAATACAACATTTTCTTCTGTACATTTAAGATTAGTATGAGCAAAAGGATAACTTTACTTCATGTGCTTTTTGCTAAAGAAAGTGAAACAAAAATCAGCGAAACTGAATGGTAGTGATGTCACAAGGAAAAACTCAAAATTTAATTTTAGAGAAGTATCAGCAACGTTCCCTAGATTACATTTTAGGCTATAGGAGTTTAAGAACAGGTTTAGGCTTAATTGTATCTGCATGCTGTCTTTAGAGATGAATTATTTGTTGAAATGTTTTGTTTTTATTATTATTATTATTATTATTATATTTATTTATTTATTTATTTGAGACAGAGTCTCCCTTTGTTGCCCGGGCTAGAGTGAGTGCCGTGGCGTCAGCCTAGCTCACAGCAACCTCAAACTCCTGGGCTCAAGCAATCCTTCTGCCTCAGCCTCCCAAGTAGCTGGGACTACAGGCATGCGCCACCATGCTCGGCTTATTTTTTCTATATATATTAGTTGGCCAATTAATTTCTTTCTATTTATAGTAGAGACGGGGTCTCGCACTTGCTCAGGCTGGTTTCGAACTCCTGACCTCGAGCAATCCGCCCACCTCAGCCTCCCAGAGAGCTAGGATTACAGGCGTGAGCCACCGCGCCCGGCTGTTTTTATTATTATTTTTGTATATTTAGGGGAACATCACATACTTTATAATATCCTTAGAGGTCATAAGCCAGCTTTAACTAAAACTTTCCCTGAATCTTGAAGCCACTCTTTAATAATGGGGTGCAAGGCGAGAACTGTGGTAAGGGCCTACATAAAAATAATGCACAGAACTACCTGAAAGTAATGATAATAATTTGTAACTGTCCCCCTGTAATTGCCACTCCAGAGCCACTGCAGCTGGTGGTCATAAAGATTCTTAACTTCTCTTCATAGCTGGTGTCTGTAAAGATTCTTAACTTTCTCTGTAGATAACATCACCTTTTCAAAGCCTAAAGGTAGTTTTTAAGATATTTATAGGCCCTGCATTAGATATAAATCTAAAATGTGTTTTAAAAAAAGAAAAAAGTAAAAGAAGATGAAAAGGAATAGAAAAACTGTAGGCCAGGCATGGTGGCTCATACCTATAATCCCAGCATTTTGGGAGGCCAAGGCAAGATGATCGCTTGAGGCCAGGAATTAGAGACCAGCCAGGACAACATAGTGAGATCCTGTCTCTATAAAAATAGCTGGGCTTGGTGGCACTCACCTGTAGTCCCAGCTACATGGGAGGCTGTGGCAGGAGGATTGCTTGAGCCCAGGAGTTAGAGGCTGCAGTGAGCTATGATTGTGCCACTGCACTCCAGCTTGGGTGACAGGAGAAGCTGTGTATTTTCTTAAGGAAAATTATCAGATTTCTTACCATATTCATTTATGAGGAAGAGATAGGATTTTATAGGATATCAAATGCATTCTACTTACAAGTTTTTTTCTGTTCTCTGCATTGGTCCATTTCCTCCTTGCTTCTTGCTCCTTCCTTTTGTCACTCCACATTCCTTCCCTACACTAGGTATTTCTCTGGGCCTCTACCACCCCTCATACCACCTTAAAAAGAAGACTAATAATTCTAGATGGCTCCTCCAGACATCCATAGCGGGACAACCACATTTATGCATTACATCATACCTCCTGATATTTTAATTTCACACTAAATTATTTTAAAAGGCATTGTCTTCTGAGACAAGAACTGTAGTACTGCCAGTTTGAATATTTTTAGAAGCTTTTGAGTATTCTTAGAATCATGAGTTATAACTGTAAGTTAGTCTTGGGTAGCTTAACAGGCTTCAGACAAAAATTTTCTGATGGAGAATAGAAACAACTTGGCTTGATCAAGGATCAAATGGAAAGAAATATCTTTTAAAAATGTACAAGTACTCTTCATTTGTTTGAAAATTGTGGTGAGAAATTTCACCTGCCTTAAAGTAGTTTCACACAAGAATAAGGGCTGGTTTATAATAACTAAATAGCTTACAAACTCTTTCAAAACAAGGGTCTACCCTGAAACATGTTTACTTTGCTTCAGGAAAAAGGGAGGGATGAGATATTCTTCCATTTCTGAGCCCAAGTGGTTTCGTCAGTGACAGTGACACCAAACCAGGGCTTCTCTTTAAAACTGGAATCCAGGAGATGAATATGCTCCTGGCACTTGGGGAACTCAGGTGATTTCACAGTGGGTGGGACTGAGAAACAAAAAAAAAGGAAGATTTTCTTTTTGGTTACTGTCAATGTTTTTTTCTGGGGTTCCAAGATTAAGGGAGGTCATTCGTAGCCAGTAGAAATTCTTAAATTAAGTTTAATAGGCAGCCAGATTTCTAGAGTTCTGAAATCCTCCCTTTGAGAATTAAAAGGTAGTGTTTTATAGAGGTGATAGTATCTTGGAGTCTTTCAGTGTGGAAAGAAGTTTTCCATAAAAACATAAGATGTGTAACTAAAATATAGTTCATTTTGTTGTCAGGCCTATCTTAACTTTTTATGGCCTGGATTTGTTTTTTAGTAAAACAGTTCTCATTCTCTTATCTGGTCGAACATGTTTTCATAGCTTCCTTACAGAAGTGCCCACACTCCTACAGTCTGCTGAACTCAGCCAGCCCTTTCATGAGGAAGGAGTCTGCAGTCGGTGTGATGAGAAGCTTACTTCTCACACTGGGGAGATTTTCAAGTTGGTGCCACTTAAATGTTCCTGTAGCCTTTAGAGGGTTCATGCTAATGAACTAGGGAAAATGGGTGTCTCCCATGGCCTAATAAGTTATTTATTTATTTATTTTTTGGTGTGGGGAGGGATAGGGTAGGGAGGGTGGTTGTCTCATTTGTACTAAAGCCTTTTAATGTCTTTGTGTTCACAGTTTGGGTTTGTTTCCCCATTGATCAAACACGCATAATAAACATATCTTCCTTCTAGAGGAGACAAAAGAAAATGAATGAATGCTGGTGAAAACTGATAACTTTAGGTTATAAAGAGTGTTATTGATTTGTTCTGTGCTCTTTGAATTATTCATAACTGAGAGGAGAGAGCAGAGGTGCTTAGGGACAACACTTATTGGAAAGTCATAGTGTTAAAAGTAGGGAAGAATTGAGAGTTAGAGATAAGGGAGTTTTCCATTCTCTGATCTCTAACTCCGATATCCCCGTGTAGTCTTTGACAGCCAAATGAGCACTGGGAAAATGAAGAATTAGCATGTGTATGACTCTATTGCATGGATGCGTGTGTATAAGACTATAAATGAGGCTTAAAGCTTCAGCTATGGTGTTTTTATTGAGTTTTCAACTCCTAACATCTTTGTCCACCTTTCCTAATTCCTACAATAACATAGGGTAGGGGAGAATTTCCTTTCTTCCCCCTTCTGAAGGTTTGGTAAGTTGAGTCTATAAAACAAAACTGATAATAGACAAATTAACAGGAAAAAATAGTATACAAATGTAACGTGTTTGCGGACATGGGAGCCACACACAAAGTATGAGACTCAAAGAAGAGCTGGCCGACAGAAGTTTTCATACCATCCTGAGGTTGCAGAAAGAATAGGGTTGTGGTGCTTCTGGGGAGGGAGGTGGCCTCAAAGGTTAGGAGAGAGTGGAGAATTGAAAGCATGGCGAGGCCGGGCTGTCTTGCTATGCAAATAAAAATCACTCAGGGAATCTCAGAGCTGCCCTCAGAAAGGGTAGATGGAGCCTGCCATTATAAAAGTTTCTCCGTCAGACCTTTAAAAGTGTCAGACTTCTAGTCTTTTTTTTCTGTGAGTTAATCTTCCCTAGGTTGGCAAAGAGATAAGAGGGGCTCCATAGAAAGCCAGTTGGGATTTGCTGTTGACTTCACTTTGGTAAGGTAGATTTCCTTTACAGATGCCAATCTCTCTGCACAAAGGACAGCTTTTCAGAGCTATTCCTGTGGTTTGTAGCCCCTCTGACTAGTTATCTCAAAATATGGATAAAAAGTAAATTTTGGACTGAAATATTCTGATTTCCTTCAACAGACTTGCCTTTACTTTGGTTGCTTTTTATGTCAACCTCAATCCTTCCCTCCACCTCAGCCTTTCTGGATCTATATTTCAAACAGTCATTGTATGTATCTCTTTACAATAGCAATCTCTAAGTGCATATTGGAAGGCAAATTTTAAGCCTAACAATTCTAAGTTTTGGTGGCAATGTGGAGTAACAGAAACTTTTATAATAGAGACCCCAGATGGGAATATAAATTTTTACAAGTACCCTGGAGATCAAGTCGGTAATATTTTATAAGGAAGAAAATTTTCATTGTACAACTCAGTGATTCCCGTCAATGTTTTCCTTATTGGTAAAAAGGAGTAAATAATGATATCTACTTCACAGAAGTCTGGGCATTAAGTGAGTTAATAACTGTAAAACAAATAAACTAATACAAGTTAGCTCTTATTATCATTAATAGTAGCTGTATTAATGGTAACAATATCTTTATTATTGTTGTTAACTATGTACCATAGAAAACTCACACATATCCCCAAGGAGACAGCTTAAAAATGCTCATGAAATCATTGTTTATGATAGCAAAAAAAGAGAACTTACTCATTGAAAAGACAATAGATAAATAAATTGTGATATATTTATATAATGTTGAAGGAAATAAAAATATTTTAACCCCAAAATATACTTCTTTGGCATATTCTGAGAAGACTGTTCATAGTGCCTACAAAGAGAAGTAGCCCTGCAAAGCCATCTTTTGTTGGGGAGATTTGCATATGTGGAGAAAATCTGCGTTGATACAGCCAGGATTTCTCTGGGCCCTCCCTTGTTCAAATGAGAGTCTGACACCTTTAAGGTCTGAAAGAAATATTTTCTATCTATCCCCTCTGAGGGCTGCCACCTGTGAGGTTTTATCCATATAACAAGACCACTTGTGCTAGCCAGGTCTCCTCTTTTCTCCCTCTCATAACCTGTTTTGTCACCATAACCTGTTTTGCCATGAGCCCCCGTTCTTTTTGTAACCTCAGGATGGTATATGAGCTTCTGAATCTCATTAGGAGATTGGGATAATCACGCTTTGTTTCTCCTCTGTGTGTGAATTAATACGTTTGCATGCCTTTTCTCATGTTAGTCTCCCTTTGTGAGTTGATTTTTTAGTAAACTTCATAGGATGAAGAGGAAGTTTTCTCTTGGCCCCTACAGTTTTGGCACTAGAAGCCACAGCGAAGAGAACCCAGGACCTGGCGAGCTGGCAGAAGAGTTAGAATTTCTTACCAGCCAGGCCCCCAGCTTTTCTATCCATGGAATCCGGTTGAATGGATAGTAAAAATCACTATTTGTCTCCTTTTCCTCTGCAAACTTTTGATTAATGGGAGAATAGGCTTTGACTAGTGTAACTAGTCATGGGTGGAGCAACTCTGCTGTACTTTTTGGTGTAAACATTCATGTTGTTCCATCCCTTTCCTCCCAGAAATAGTCTTTCCATTTGTAATTATCTTTCTATATTTCTCTGTCATAAAGAGGGGTATCATAGGGACCCAAACCCTGATAAGGCCATTGATCAAGCTCACCCTGCAAACTGGTCAGACGTGTGGTTCTGATCAGACCAGTGTATAAACTTTGCTATGAGTCCCCCAAATAAAAACTGGATGAGGTTCCTCTGTTATCTTGTTTTATGTCCTTGAGAGCTTAACTTGTGACCAACTGGGAGCACTCTCTCTGTCTCTGCCATCTGGGGGTGGGGCATGATTTTTGAGTTAAAATAAGTGGCCAGGCTGAAAATGGCTGGGAACCCAAGACTTTTTGCTCCAAATGTGTCAAGCTCGTGTGATTTAGTCTTAATGAGAAGTCCCATCCATAAGGGGATTTTGTCATCTGAACTCTTGTTGCCTGGCGGTTAGTCCTGGCAAAGTCCAATCCCAAGAAAACCTACCCAATGTGACAGATAAATGGGTCTGTGACTGGAAGGTCCCCCCAAAATTTGTGGGTTCTCAGAGATACCATATGCACAAACATCATTCTTAACCATCTGTGGTAACGAGAGTCTTTTGCTGTCTTACTCTTTATTCCTGGGAGTGAATTTGGATGTAGGGACAGATATCATTGGGATTGCCCCTTCTATGCCAGGAAACACCTCTTTCTTAAATAGTAAAAATTTATTCTTAGCCTGAAAAATTACATCATGGGTTTTCCATGAAGAAGCTATTGGATTGAGTCACTATTGAAATAAATTCTTCAGAGACTCTAGAAAAACTAGTCTATAGATGACTACAGGCACTAACCTTTATTTTTCTTCCATTTCCATAGAAATGCCTTTTATTAAAGATCTGTTTGCCTGCATCATATATAGTGGCCTGGCCCATCTGCAATGTCACCTCCTGGAGAGGGACACAGCTGTTTAACTAAACTGGTCTATTCTCAGGACTAAGAGACTGATTCGAGAGATATGAGATGATGATATGTTTAAACTTGTTCTTTTCTGCTCATCCCAATTTATCTTTCTCCTCCTCTATCTCTTATCTAACAATCTCTAACCCAAATTTCTCCAAAGCCATTGGCTTGGTTTTTAATGTGTGAAAAATTTTAAAGGTTCAAAGTGGGGGTTGAAGGAAATCAAAATATTTTAGCCCCAAATATATCTATTCTCTCTGAGGGCTACTACCTGTGAGGTTTTATCTGTATAATAAGAACCACCTTTGCTAGCCAGGCCTCCTCTTCTCTCCCTCCCATAACCTATTTTGCTGCCATACCTTATTTTGCCACAATTGAAGCCCTCATTCTTTCTGTAATCTCAAGATGGTATATAAACTCTTGAACCCTATGAGATTCAGGTAGGGTTAATCACTCTTTCCTTCTCCCCTATGTGCATGTTAGTAAATTTGTATACCATTGCTCTTATTAATCTTTTATGAGTTTGATTTTTCAGAAAACCTTTAGAGGGTTAAGGGTAAGTTTTCCTTTGGCCTCTATAATGTTATACAATGGAATACTGTATAGAAGACACACATGTCTTTAGGGATGAGCCTCAAATATTTGATATTGACTAAAATTTTTTTTCTGAAAAATAAAGCATGATACCAATTATACATAGGTTAAAATATGCAAACAATGCTGCATATACTTTTAAAGGGGTAATTACAAATGTTTTAAAATTATTTATAAAGATATGGAAACAATAATTTCCATATTCAGGATTCTTGATCCCTCTGGTGGGGATAGTGGGGTCTGTAATCAGAGATGAAACTTTCAACTGGATGGTGGTTTTATTACTTAAGTTGGGTGTTCACTATATCTTTCTTTAGGCATTTTGCTGTATCTTATTTTGGAGGGCTTACTCTCCCAAATAAATTGTTAAACAGTTACAGAAAAGAACAAGCCAGGTATTAGTGAATCAGATATTTGTTGTATATTTCCTATGAATAATAGTTATTTGTCAGGTTAGGAAGACCATGCCAATTAAATATTAAACGTGTTTATATAAATAAGTTTATATAAATAAGTCTGGGTAAAGCTTGATCTCCTAAGAGTGGAAGAAAACTGAATAGACTGTGTAAATTCAGCCATCAAGCCTTTACTAGTGAACACTCATAAAGTAAAGGAAGGCAGGATAGTTGACCTGAAAACCAAACAAGTGATTAGCTTTGCCAAGTAAAGTAAACTTAATGGCTCTGTCTGCACTGAGTTAAAATAAAATGTGTTTTTTTTCCTATGGTCCTAGGGCAGGTCTTGTCCATTTATGTCTGAACTATTTTTATACTTTTGTCTAGATACCTTTTATCATTTCCAGGTCAGCCTTTTCTCTGACACTTATATTTCTAGATGGTGATATTCTGTTTGAAGAACATATCAGAACCCACTCATTCATTCAAACGGGTATCTGTTGAGAATCTCTTATATGCCACACATTGATAGACACCAACTCCAGCCTTGGACATTGAGTGTTTGATAAACACTAAAGGCTAATTGTCTAAATGAGAAATGTGACCACAGGCCAGAAAGATGAGGAGTACGATGCTCTGAGCAACCTGTTTCTGATGCTATGAGCTTGGCATCCTCTCTCCTCATTAAGCCCTCCTTGAACCCCCACTGTTGGTGCCTCACATGTTACTAAAAGATCCCCCAATGCCCAGAGCCTTTTCTATCATGCTAAAGTTATCCACGTTACTACAAAACATGTAACAATTTTACATGTTTAGTAAGGAAGAGTGGGAAACAGTTCTAAGATTAATCTATCTTTCTACTTAATCATGGGGGCTTATTTTAAAACCATTTTAAAAATCTAACTGTGGCTTAATTTTTCCAACTCATAGTCCTGAGTGTTCACATGGAGCCATGCTACATGTTGAAGAAGTATTTCTAAGGCCTGAACAGCTCCTGCCAGCACCAGGGGTGTTGTCATGTGACAGCAAGTGAGGTTCCTGAAGGGGAAATTTGCCCTGGGAAAATCTCTGCAGTTACAGGGATTGCAGCAACCACAGTGCCTGGTGGTTGGTTTGTTTATCCCTATTGCCTTATTCACAGCGTCTATCCCTGACACAGCATCATTGTCCTTTCATTTGTATTTATCCACGGAGTTTATGATCATAATAATAGTTATTATCATCATATTTGTTATTATAGATAAGATTAAACCAAGTACCGCCATGTTCCAGGCTCCATTTTAAGCACTTTAAGTTCTTCCAGCTCAATCAATCCAAGACGACCAGGGACAAGCCTCTAGTCCCACTTCGTTAGGCTCTTGAATCATTGCAGTGAGCATGAGCATACACGAGAAGCGTGGGGCTTCTTACTAAATAAAAGAAAAAATGCAGTTCTTTTATAGTAAGATTATGGAGCAAGGTGGAGTATAGGTGAAATTTAACTGAAGCAGCATACTCATGGGCTCAAAGGAAGCCAGGCTGTGTGTCATGAATCAACATTAGGTCTGAATGTAAAGTGGACCCAGGCTTGATCTTGTTACTTTGAAACACCGAAGTTAAGGTCATGTGAACTACTGCAGCCAGAGACCTTTTTTGTGAAGGTCTGCACATAGATTGTAAGTCCAGGCTGCTTCTCTGTGTCAAAGCGACTTAAATCCTCCAGGTTTGATTAGGATATTTTTTGTGGGAAGCCTCCAAGAGCAGAGACTAACAGGCTTACAGCCGTCAAGGAAATGAGAACCTTAGTCCTGCATTTGCACCTGCAAAGAACAGAATTTAGCCAGGAACCTGAATGATCTTGGAAACACTCCTTCCCAGAGCCTCAAGAAAGGAATTTAGCCCTGTCAGTACTTTGATTTCACCATTCTGAGACCCTTTAGCAGAGGAGCCAGATAAGCCCACTTGGTCTTCTGACATAGAGAAACTGTGAGATGATAATAAATGTGTGTTAGAAAAAAAACCAAGACCCAAACCAACCAACCAAGAGAAAAGAGTGAGGTATTTCATTCATATTGATATGATTTCAATCAGCAATGTCTCTGATAGACTATGATTTTAGAGAACAAAGTTTCGCAGTGAGTAAGAAAGCAGTTGCTACCCAATGAAGAGGGTTTTAAGATGCTTCACAACTGCAGTGTGTCCGGGGAAGAATTATTGTTTGCTGTTAACTTTGCAGCTGGTTTTATCTTTTGCCTGTTATCTAAGCCAATGAATGGCCAGAAAGATTTTTTGCTTTCTCAGTCCAAACTAATTTTTACTTTCTCAAAATATTAACTTATTTTAATCTCAAAAAATCCCAGGAGTAGGTAATATTATAGTCCTACTTTATAGATGACGAAACTGAAGCATTGGGAATGGGAAATTGCCTAAGAGGGGTGGATCATAAGGAATTGTACCAGGCTTCAACTCAGGCCATGTGTCTTCAAAATCAAGTGCTTTATCACTATGTTGTACCGCTAAGGGCCCTTATACTCAAGCAAAAGCAATTAATAATATTATTTTAGTGAATGGAAATAGAATTCTTCTTAGGAAAAAAAATTAGTTATAAACATTTCTCAGGCCAGAACATGAGATAGATTAGTCCATGGGATGGCACAAATAAGGTAGTTGAGCGGCTCATGTTAGCAACAGTGGAAGCCCGAATGCTTGCATATGCTCACTGTGTGCTAGGGGCTACGTGTGTGTATTAACTCATCTTAAAAAAATACTTGAGAACTGGTGTGATCCCCATTTGACAAACAAGCAAAATGTGGTCCACAGACATGAAGTATTAGTAACTTGCCCTAAGTCACATGGATCATAATGGGTAGAGGTGGGCTTCACACCCCAAAGGCCTGATTACAAAGTCTGATTTCTTAGCTATTTTATTAAATAGGAATACACAAGAATTAGGAGACACGAGGACATAAAGAAGGAAAGTAGGAATAGAAGTGATGGGATGGCTGAGTCCCATTGCCAGGGAACAGAAGGGCTTTGAAACTCAGATGGCAAATATTTATTTTGAAGTTATTTGCCTTCTTGTGCTATAAACATCTCTCTTTCCCCAAATCTGCTGTACACAGAAAGATCTTATGGCAATGGGATTCTTTGGTAGTAGATGTGGGGATCAGGGAAAGACTATGCATTCCATATTTGGTTAAAAAAAGTCACAAACTATATAATGGAAGGTATATAATTCAAGGGAGGTTGAAAGTACAAGCCAGAGGGAAATAGAACAACACAACCTCAAACATTTACAGTTTTTTTTTGTTGGGGGGGGGTGTTGAAACTTTCTAGAACACACAAAGAGGCTTTTAAAATTTTTTATTTTTAATTATTATGAGTACATAATAGTTGCATATCTTTATAGGATATATATGATGTTTTGATACAGGCATATACTATGAATTAATAAAATCAGGGTAATTGGGGTATCCACCAGGCATTTGCAAAGAAGTTTCGAGTCAATCTTATTTAGGTATTAAGGAGCTGGAAGATTGTAGTTGACACCCAAGTTGCGTTTCCATAAGCGGTTTCAGAGAGAACATCCTAAGAGTTGAATTTAATCAAATAAGTAGCAGGTGATATATTATGAATTATTAATTATTTCTGGCACCTAACATAGTATCAGGTATATGGTAGTCCCTGAATAAATAAATACTTGTTAAATAAAAATAATGAATAATCAATGACTTGATTTTTTTTAAACAACACTAATTAATGGATAGAAATCAATTATTTCATTCTGTTGTGCTTGTAGGCAATCAGAAAACTCTTTCCAATTCCTACACTATTTATGTCTTTGTTTTGTGAGTTAGAGTATCAGTGCTGATGCCCCTACAGTTTATGATGGTAGCACCTAACGCATGTGTTGTGACTAAGAACATCCAGTTGGTGGCATTTGATTCATCAAATTCCATATAATTGAAGTCGACTTGATGAGATAACGTGCATTAAATGCAAAGCACAAAATCTTTCATATGAAAGATTTAAAAAATGGCACACCTGTATAGGATACTTACCATGAATGGACCCTCGCAGGACTGGAAGTTACCACTAACCTTGGGAAAGACATATTGCTATTATTTAAAAAAAAATAGGTTGAAGAAAAGACATGTAAAACTAACTTTTAAATATTTTTCCCTCTACCAATACTACTTTTGTGTATTTGTGCAGAGCCAAACTGTGTTCCAGGGAGTATTCAGGACACACATGAGGGGATCCCGGGCATGACAGCAGGTAGGAGGTAGGGCTTCCTGCAGTCCCACAAGCCCTGCCCTACTTTCCCATGGCCACTGTGCTGAACTTCTTTGGTATTTGGGGCTCTGTATAAACTTGTATTTGAGAAAAGATTCCACTGATGACAGAGTTTGCCAGCCACTGATATACTGAAGGGTTGAGAGAAAGAGATTTGTTCCCAGTCACTGGCAAGTTGAAGAGAGCATATGAGGCTGCCCTTTTACACCTTGGATTCAATTAGTTTGTTTCTTCTTTCTTTCTTTTTTTTTTTTTTCTTTTTCTTTTTCTCTTCAAGGTATGAATTCCTGGCATCCAAAACATCCACATCCATTCATTCATCAATTCAAAAATGTGCCCAAGCCAAATGTATATTGCTTGAGAACAAATCTTCCATTTTGGATTGCCCCAAGTGATCTTGTCCATGAAGGCAAACAGTAAAAAATGGTCACTCTCCTCAAATGATTTGGGTGTGGGACTCTTGCAACAAATTAGGAAGGGATAAATACCATCTTTTGCATTCATCTGGTAATCTTTAGAGCTGAGGAGGTGTCAGATGAGTGGCATAGATCTTGCTGTGTGTCCCACTTCTCCGGACATTATAAATTCAACTTATGAGAATAGAATTGCTCCATAGCTAAGACTGTCATGTGGGCTCCTCAGTTTTTACTCTGCCTTTAATTTTTTTTTCATGTAGCAAAATTTCCTCTGCTCTTTGTAAAAGATGGAGATGTTGCCTTGAAAACTCCTGAGACATGTCCCAGTGGTCTGTTTCTAGCTACTCTCAGCTCACTTGTTCAGGACTGACACAAACGTCTTCAGCTTTGAGTGTTTTCCTCTCTGTATGTAGATGTGTTTTCTTTGTAACTGTGTCTGGCTATGGGTTTGGTTTCTCCCGGGTACCGGGAATGTTTGGTTGACATTATGTTGGGCATGGCTTGAGTATAACCTGCCCATAGCAGGCCAGGCTGTCCTTGCCATCCATTGCAGGATTCATGTCATTCCTCTTCCCTATTTGGACACTCATGGTTCTTACAGCTCCCCCTGCACATGTACACAGAAACCAATGTCCTCTTCCTCTGGCTACTTTCCATGGTACTGCGGCTGGGTTCTTCTGAGATATACAGAACCAATCACGATGCAGAGCACAAAGCCCCCAAAACAGAGCTGGGCTCATTAGCAGCTCTTCGTCTTGGGCCCCCTGTACAGGGCAGACATCTTGGTAGGCAGAGAGGCAGGATAGCGTCAGAACTGAGTTGGGCCCCATATGATTGCTGAGCTTTGCTTCTGGCAGAAAAGCCCCATGTCTGACCCCAAGCAGCAGCCTGCAAATTGGACTTCAGAGCTCTCCTCTGTAGCTTGAGAGAGACCAAACACTGCAATTATGGCTGGGCCAGGCATTCAATTATCCTGTTCCTTTTCCACTGCCCTGGTTGCTCTAGAGAGAAGGGAGTCTTTCTGTAGCCACAGAGGGCAGCCTTAACTTGATTGCTCTGCTCAGAGAGACAAGCTGCCATGTGAACCTTAGTTTTTTTTTTAAATGAGTTACTTTTCAAGCAGTCTTTAAATGGTTCCTGTCATTGTTACAAACTGTAAAGGTGGAACATTCTTTCTTCATGAATGGGGAGGGGAGCAGGGAAGTCCCTTATAAGGACAAGTGATTTATATTGGGCCTTTGGAGATTTATTCATTCATTCATTCATTCAAAAAATACTTATTGAGTGCAACCTATTAGCCGAGAACCCATCCAGACCCATCATGGCATTCATCGCAAAGATCTAATGCTCCCGGTGCCTGAATTTTGGCCATTAGGTGTATTAAGACACACCCTGAAGTCCCATTGCCACCACTCATTTCCCCAGTACAGTGGAGTCCAGACTATGTCTGCCTTTCCCAGAGTCCAGATGCACTGATGCTCACCATGGCACGTGGCCAGGCTTACGGTGTCTCCAGCAGCTCACAGCCCCTCACAGCCTCATGGGTGGAGGCATCCCATGCCCAGGCATGAGGGGCTGCACTGGGATAGCTCCTGCAGTGAACATGTGTCCCCTCTCGCCCCGGACTTTGGTACCATTTTGGATGGCAGTTTTGTGCCAGGTTCCATGAAGCTCCTCTTTATTTTTCTGCATCACGGTTTTCTCTGAATGGAAAGACCACTCTGCCTACTCTTAAGCACAGTGTGCACATGGGTGGGTTAATGACCCTGGGGAAACTCCCAACCCACCCTCAACCACCAATAGGGATTATGAATAAACCCTGAAGCTCCCACCAGAGGGAATCTTTGGAAGCTCATTCTGTGTGGATCCCCAGGGCCCTAGTTGCCCGTAGCAGTAACCAACTAAATAACGCATGTTTTGTTGGCTTTTCCCACTGCCCTGTCTCTTGTTCTTTGCTCCCTCACTTCTGCTTCATGGACTCCTATCCCAAATAAACCTCACCCAAAGCACACTACTTCTGTGGGAACCTAAACCCAGACACCTCTGTCAGCTGTCTCCTTGAGGAGACTCATTTGAGGGCAACTTAAGGAGGGATGGTGATGATAATAATCGATTATAATAGTAATCACAGCTATCATGACAATATTAAATAATAGCTGCCATCACCTGTTTGAGAGCTCCCAGCCTACCAGTTTCTGTCCTAGACCGTGACATGTGTTGCCTTTTTATCCTCGTAGCTACTCTTTGAGGTGAGATTTATCCTCATTTTATGTATAAGGAAACTGAAACACAAAGAGTTTCAGTAACTTGTCCAAGGTCACCCAAGTGTAAGTCACAGAACTGGGATTGAAATGTAGGCAGACAGTCCTAGAATTTGCTACCGTGTACTGACTCTCATTTCAAGACATTACAGGCCCCCAAACTCAAAAGTCTCCATGTATTTTCCAAATAAACAACTGATGTTGTGGTGGTCAAGAACAGGGTCTTCCCCCTTAATGAGGAAAAGGTGTTAGAGCTACACTTTCAAAGATGTCTGTCTAAAAACAAACAACCCAGTTAAAAAATGGGCAAATGGATCATCTCTGAAGATAGCTTACCAGAGACAACAGCTGCCAAACTGGCTCAGAAAGAAGGAAAGGTTTTATATGAAAAAGAAAAAAGAAAAAAACCAATCATAGATCAGGTGTGATTCCAAGGGGAAGGTGCCAGAACCTACAAGAGATTGCACTGGAAGAAGCTGCAGAACAGAATAAGAAGGAGCAAGATATTGGCAGAGATCAACCCCTAAGAGACTTGGAGTCCAGTGAGAAGGGTAGGTGGATGGTTTTTTTCTCACATTTCTGGCAGTCAGTGGGCTCCGGAGCTGCTAGAGAGTCTTTCTACCCTTGTGAGCCCCAAAGCTGCTGCTGCCAGAGACCTGGGAGCTTCTTGATGACAAAGCATCAGGCTGCCAGCACCCTTTGGGCACTTCCCGTCACCAAAGGCCCAATTCGAGATGGTAGGTGCTATATTGCTTCTCCATTCACTATGCACCTTTGTCTTCCCTATGGGGCTTCAGCCCTCAGTTTTCTTGTTCATTCATTACCACAAAAATATTTTGCAACTCCAATCTAGACTGTGGGAGCCATGGGGGCTGATGGGCCCTGGGGAATCTGTGTGGCCCTAGAGACTGGACATTTTGGGTGGGCTGTCTTCTGGAGAGAGGGAAAGAAATAACCAGAGACAGAATTGGCCAACTGAGCTACTCCTAGATTTCTGGCTCACAAAAATTGTGAGAGGTAAGCAATGATTATTATTTTAAGCTGCAAGGTTTTAGAGTATCTTTTTATGTAGCAATGGAGAACAAACACAGAAAGTTTCACAGTCGATAATAATTGCGATCCTTAAGAAACAATTTACTACTCATTTTGGTTGAATGTCTAAGATTTTTGTAATAAAAATTAATAATAGTATCTAACTTTTGTTGTACACTTGGCATGTATCAGGCACTATCCTAAGTGCTTTGCATGAATTAATTTATTTCACTGTTGCAGCAACTTGTAATCTCATTGTGAAATAAGTGTAAAAAGAAGCACAGAGAGGTGAAGTTACTTGCTTGATGTCACACAGCTAGTAAATGGTAGATGAGGAATTAACAAATCACATACATATAGTACTCCATCAAATGTAAAACCACATAGAGTCACACAGAATAGTATTTTGAACTCTGCCAGGACTTTACACCAAAAATGGGATTTGAACATCAGGAGTGTTAGTATTTGGGAAGGAGAAATTGATATCAGCATCCCTGTCAGATTTGCTGATAGAAATAACACTGGGAAAAAGGAAGGGAAGGGAAAGGAAAGGAAGGGAAGGGAAGTAAGTGAAAATAATGAAAATAAAAGTAAAATCATGGAAGAATTTAGACCAGGATCTATTGGTTTTACAAACAATTGTTGGCATGTTTTGAATTAATAAGACTGGCTCTATGTTCACATGCTATTGTAAAGAATAAGACAGTACAATTTGGAAATTATTACCTAACACATTTCATAACTATAGACATTTGTTATTGACACCAAAAATTACTCATTATAAAAGATCAAAAGAAAATTTAAAATATTTGTTGTATTTATTGATCACTTAGTAGATGCTTTTATAGTCATTTCCTCATTTGATTGTCCCAACATTTTTAGGAGAATCCTCTTATTAATGCCTTTTCACAGATGAGGTTAAGCAGCTTGCCCAGGGTCCTGGGGCTGGGACGTGGCTGAGCTGGTATTTAAACCTAGGCCTTGAAGGATGAGAAAGTCCCAGAGCATCCTGATCCCTGCCCTCTCCTTCCAGGTGGTAGAAGACAGCTCATGGCTCCAACATTTCTTGCTTGTAAACTGAGTTTTCTCATCTACCCGGGGATCTTTGAATGGTTTCATAGTCATGGAATGAGGGAAAGAAAGAGGTTTCAGGCAGAGAGCATCATCCTTTTCCTGTTTCTGACAAGTTTGGTATTTGTGGCCCTCAGGAAGGAAACAGGTTGCCTTCCATCTCCTTACTTAGAATTCTCCTCATTGGCCTTACCCCAGCCAACTGCTGGTCCACCTGGCTCCCTTATGCTTTTGTTGAACAGCCAGCATCTCTGGATGCCTTTCCTGACCCCTGCACACAGCAGTGATGTCTCCTTACTGTCAGTTACCTGCATCTATACATCTCACTCCGTACGGTATCAGATTAGCCCACTTTTGCTGAGCCTCTTGGCCACTGGTGTGGGAACTCTCTAAAGGTAGAGACTGTGTCTTGTTCCCTCCTGCTTCCTTGTTTCTAGCACATAATAGGTGCCCAGGATGTAGCTGTGGACTAAATGAATAAATGTGAGTTTTTAAATAACAGAGATTACAGTAGTACCCCCTTATCCATGGTTTTGCTCTCCACTGTTTCAGTTGTCTGCAGTAGAGCACAGTAAGATATTTGAAAGAGAAAGAGGAGAATACATTCACATAACATTTATTACAGTATATTCTTATTATTGTTCTCTTTTATTGTTATTATTGTTAATGTCTTGCTGTGCCTAATTTATAAATTAAACTTTATCATAGGTAAGTATATAAAGGAAAAAAAAACATAGTATATATAGAGTCTGGTGCTATTTCCAAGATCTCCTTGGAATATATCCCCCACAGGGAAGGAGGAGTTACTGTATATATTGTATGGCTTTGTATTCCATTGCTAAACTGTGTCTGGTTTATAGCAAGTGTTCAAAATGTTTGCAAAATGAATTGGTTCAGCAGATCAGGGGTTTTAGCTAGAAGTCCTAGGAAGCAGCAGTTTTACAGAAAGTGGTAAGCTTAAGTATCCTCAAAATAAACATATTTCTCTCAAAGCAGCTTTAAGAAGCCAAATGCCCTTGCATTCTGGAAGAAGCAGAAATATTTTCATTTTATACTTAATGAAGAGTAAAATGTTCTTTTGACTTTTTCCTCTTTCAAAGCCAATATATTCACCTGAAACACTGGTCTATGGTATTTGGAAGTAAAATTAAGCTTAGAGCTATAACCTTGTTCCTTTGGATTCTATTTCATGTTGAAAGAAAAGAATTTAGATTCTCAGTTTCAAACTCCCAGGTTGTTGGAGGCTGGGTATGATGAGGAAGCCGCCACACAGGCGGGGAGAGATATGTCTACTCAATTTCATGACCATGACAGTTGGCCGTGATAAGTTGGCTGGCATCATATCATCAAAAAAAAAAACTCCAAACAAAACAAAACAAAAAATGATGTTTTTCTATAGCCACGAGGCCACAGAGCGACAATTGAAGAAAACAGAGACTCAGGGAGATGAAGTTTCTCGTCAAAGTTTACACAGATAGTAGTAGAACTAGAAACCAGTTCTTTAGAATCTAAGTGTCATTGGCACTATTTCAATGCATTCTGTTGTTGTCTATAAACCACTGAATGAGCCTCCTACAGATTCTTAAGGATAAGCTTTGTGCTTCTCTCCCCTGCTGTTTATCTGATACTAAGGATCAAGTTCTGCTTATCTTCAGCCCAGTCCATCCTGGGTCTACCCAGAACAACAGAAGAGGGGTTCCTATTTATCTCTAAGCATTGCATAATAGGAAGGGAAGGTTTCCTGGCCACCTGCTTTTATACTCATTAAATAACTCTCCCAGGTTCTAAATCTCCAAATTTCCATGCTCATGGCAAAATCATGTGGCCTCACCTAGATATTGTCCTTCCTGAAGGAGGGGCTGATACTGGCAGACAAGGGGCAGAATGGATGGCCTGGAGTCTTTCATTTGAAAAACGTTAAAAGCCATGTTTAGCCAAGCCTTCCGTGTGGCAAATCTGATTGTTTACCCTTCTACTTTCAGGGCACAGTTTCCTTTCTGTTTTTCAAAGAGTGTGCCTCCTCCCTTCACTCCTTCTCCAATTCTCTACCTGTTAAGGTTTCTGTTGCCTGCAAAGCTGGCTACAGGAATCAATTTTGGCCAATTTTTAAGAGGACGTGGTTCATTGGAAGGATCACATAAGGTCGCAGATCCTGAGTCAGGTAGAGACTAGGAGACACCCAATGGGAGCAGTGTGGTCAGGAGGCTGCTACAGCACACCTTGGTTAATGGGCCCTCATCTTGTCTCTTTGTTTAAGTTTCATGTTCCAGCTGGGACTGTCTGGTGGGTCTGGCTTGAGTCATTTAACTCAAGTTCTTTGGCTCTACTATATAGCTCAGGAAAGCAGGGCTCTGATCATAGCCCATCTTAGTTTGAGTTCCCTGAAAAGCAGACGCTGAGACAAGGATTCCAGTGCAAGTAATATATTTGAAAGGTGACCCCAGGAAGCACCTGGAGGGCACAGGAAACTGACACAGGGAGGTGAAGGCAGCTAGTAGGCAAGCTAACCAAGCCAGCTGCCACCCTGAAACTTAATCCCACTGGGGAACTTGGGGAGCCTGTGTGGACCCCACACTGCAAAGTTATTTCACCCCCTAGGCAAGGGAGCTGGGGTTTGTATCCACCAGCTCTCATCGGTCATTGCTTGATAGCTCTTGGGGAGGGGTGGGGACAGATGATCTCCAAACACCTTCAGCATGAAGTGCTCTCAGAAAGAGAAGCAGAGACTGGTGGCTGGAAGCCAGTCTTATACTAACATGGTGGATTAGTTTTCTGTTAATTTATGTTATTTTCCTATTAATTTCCTAATTATCATAACTTAGTGGCCTAAGACAAAACTTTATTTACAGTCTGGTGGTCAGAAATCTAAAATCAAAGTGATGAAGGGCTATATTCTATCCAAAGACTCTAGAGAAGAATCTGTTTCTTTGTTTTTTTTTCAGCTTCGAGAGGCTGCCTACATTCCTTGGCTCAGGGCCCCTTCCTCCATCTTCAAGGCAAGCAGAGTGACACCTTCTCCCTTTGACTCTATGGCCCTCTACTTCCATTGTTACATGGCCTTCTCCTCTTCTGACTCTTACTCCTCCTGCCTCTCTCCTATGAAGACCCCTGTGATGACATTGGGCCCACCCAGATAATCCAGGGGAAACTTCTCAAGATCCTTAACTTCATCACATCTGCAACGTTCCTCTCTAGCTAGGTGAGGCAACATATCCACAGGCTCTAGGGACTAGGGTGTGGACATCTTTGAGGGGCTGTTATTCAGCCTTCCACACACATGGTAAGGCCTGAGGCTGGCTGGCCTTTTCCCTGGGCACTGTTGGGAAGGGGCCATAGACACTGATCAGCCAAGAATTGTCACAACACATCTTCTACAGAAAAACACATTCTCCTTTTGTCACAGAAGAAGTTGTCCTCTCCATTCTCTCTACGTGGTGTAAAAACAAAGTCCGACGAGGAAAAATAAAAGACTTTCAATCTTTAACCCCCAGATCTTTAGAATGGTTGGGGACTCGGGCCCGAGCGTCTTTGGGCCTGTCACTAGAAATGGCACAGGACTCCCACTGCTTCCCACTCAGCTGAGAGCAGTTCAAGTCACCAGCACCCTCTTCTTGTCTGCACGTCAACCAACACCTCTGAACTGGTGATTGACTCACAGACCAACTACCCAGGACGTAACAATAGCTGCCTAATATTTGCTGGGAAAAGAAAGGTGGGAGGAGAATGCAGTTGGAAACGGAGCCCTGGGGTGTGTGTCTGTGTCTGTGTGTACGCGTGCGCATGCGTGTGCGCATGCGCTTCTTGGACAGCGTCAACCCTGCACGTAACTGGAGAGGCCCAGCCTGGCCTGGAGTGAGGAGAGCAGGAAGGGGGAAGCAGAGGGTACCATCCCCTGACCGGTCCTGCTCATCGGTTCAGACCCCGCTCTCAGCCGCAGGCAGGAGCAGAGCCGGCTTGGAGGAGAATGCTGACGCCGTCTTGGTGGCGCGACGGGCCTTTCCCCAAAGGGCATTTTCAGCTGCAAGGCAAAAAACTTACTCCGGGTTACTCTGGGAACAAATTATAGGAATCATTTCCCCAAATGCCCGCTCTGATAGAATTCCCACTCAGGCAGAGGAAATGAAATCTCCCTCAATCAATTCCGCGGGTTCTGGTGTCAGCGCCGCCGAGGCTCCCACCCCGCCCGGCGCCCCGCTCTGCACACACGGCACCATAAATCACTCTCTAACCCTGACCAGGCGATCCCACGCATGCTTAGGGAGCTAAACGAAACATGCCTCAGCCGTGTTAGTTGTAAACAGAAAGCCCTGCTGTCCAAAACTCGAATTTTGGCTAATGATAGTTTCTTCTATTAACAAATTTAACATTCTGGGTGTGTGTGGGGGGAACTGTCACCTTCTTTCTCCCTTCCCTCAGCCCCCTCTCCCCCCAAATCACCATTTTTTGCTGATCTGTTTTTGTGGTCCTGCCTCTAAGCTACTGCATGGAAAAGCCTTCTGAAGAATAACTGATTGAAATTAGAAGATATTTTTCCAGTTACATTTTCAGCGGGAAGTTCATTTTTATTTCATTTTCCTTATTACTACTACAATTCTGATTCCCATGACACTCCATGAATGTCAGCTACGGCCTAGACTTTCAGGTTTGCTTTCTCCTCGTTTAGCTAATGGAAAACTAAAATAGAAATGAAGATTTAAGTCACTCTCCTAACGCCACACAGCCGGCTGGGTGTAGACGCTGCGTGTTAGCCAAGAAGCGCCGTCCTGCATCCTGGGTGATTTTCACAAACCTCCTGGCCTAGCAGGGAAGGCGCTGTTGCATCACAGTGTGAAGATGGTTTTTTTCCCTTTAGTCTTGGAAAAGTAGAGACAGAGGTGTAAGAATTTAAAGAGTCCTGTGTGTGGTCGCTAGGACTACCACCCACCTCAGTGGGATGCCCCTGAGTTCCCTGAAAGCTGTTTCCAATCTCCGTGGGGTGTGGCCAGAGATAATGCAGCCACCCTCAACTTCACCACTTAACTGCATTTGTAAGCATTTAAGTGCATCCAAATGGTCTCCAGCTCAAAACCCCGCAGAGCAGGGGGGAGCTCCCTAAAGGATGTGGAAGCTGGAGCATGTCCTGATCCATGGCAGCTCTTAGGAAGAACACTGCCATCACAGCGGGTGTCTGCATGGTGCTGCCTCTTAAATGGCTCCACCTCCAGCCCTTGGGATCAAGTGTGAGTCTTTACTGCGGCTCATGGGGCACCTGTGCAATTCTGCTGCTTAGCTCCCGTCACACCGGAACTGTTTAGCCAACCTGTACCTTGTTTGCTTGTGTATATGCTCTGGGAAGGAAAGGACCACGTTTCTCTCATTCACAGCTTTATCCCCAGAGCTCAGCAGAGTTCCTGACACAGAGCAGGTGAGCAATCGTTGCTTGTTGGAAGAGTAAATGGGATCAAGTAACTTCTTCAGTGTACTGGAATAGTGGACAAATGCCTAAAGTCAGGAGGATTTGGGGAAGCTGGATCACTTACGTGGGTCAGACCATAATTTTGTGGGAAGGGACTTTGAACCTGGAAGTCTTTGCTAAGCTTCCTTTATGTCCATAGCCTAAGAGAAAATGGCTTAACATGCCTGCAAAGCACATACAGGCTGGGATTTCTGGTTGGCTTATATAAGTATCTGTGGCAGAAATGAACTGATCTCCACTACATGTAGGTGGGTGAAAATTGGCCTTAGATTCTTCCATTTTCTTGAAACAGAATTGTATTTAATCTCCTTCTTAACTGTTTAAGCTAGGGTAGGCTCAAGTTAGATGAGATTCCTCCCAAAATATGATGAACACCTACTAGAAGCCATTAGCCACATCCAGAGACAAAGTCATGCACCTGCTCCTTCCTACCCTCACAGGTGTTCATCTACTGGCTCCTGTGATCAAACTCAAATCACCCAGGTAGGGGCACAATGTTCCTTTGTGTTATGATCTACTTCAGTTGTTCCCAGGAAAGCAGGAGTCCACTCTATGCCATCCCGGATCCATTAGATGGCTGTATTGTATTTCTTTCCACTAACAGATGTTTCTTCTCCCAGAGCAAGTGGGGAGCCCTGCTGCTCCCCAGGGTCGGCCTCCAGGCTGTGTGGGTAACACACAACAGAAAAAGCAGAGTGAGGCTTTCTATTTCAGATCTGTGGGGAACACTGTGGTGTTCTGGTTTCATCCCACTTCTTTGTCAGGGAGTGCCAAGATGTGTTGGAACCTTCCTCTGGGACACAGTTGGGGCCCAACTTGTTGGCTTCCAGACTCCATGGAGACAGCGTGGGCTGATGCAGAGGTCCTGGGCAAATTGTCAGGAGACCTTGTTTTTGTCCCACCACTTATACTAATTGGACACAGTGAGATGGTGTTATGTGTTCTCAGTTCTTCTTTCCTTCTTCAACTTTGCCATGGTTCACTGGGGATGGAGGATCTTTCCTGCTCCAATGGCTTTGGGCTTGGTCAGTTGACTTGCTTTGACCAATGTAAGGTGGACATGACAGGTTGCTAGTTAGAAGCTGAGGCTCTAAGGGATGTCATTGCTCGTTGCTCTTCTGTTTTCACCAGCATCATAAGAACAGCTTGCCCTGGGTGGCTGCTGTAGTTTCTAGATAAAAATACTTTCTCTCTCTCTCTCTCTCTCTCTCTCTGCCTCATACCACAGGACTACTAGTCAACCTGCAGACTTATTAGCAAGAAGCGAATGGTACTTGGCATTATTGCAGGAATATCTGATTAATGTAAAGATTTTCAAGCTCCTTAATTTTACTTGATTTTTTTCCTTTTTCAATATGAGTTATGATTTGCATACAATAAAGCAAAATGAACGGATTTTACTGTTCTTACTCTGTTTGATGAGTTTTGACAATATTCTACACTCATGTAACCATCATCCCCAGCAAATGATTGATTATTTTCTATTACTCCAGAAAATCTTTTGACTTCCTTTTCCAGCAAGTCTATCTCCAGAGACAACCACTTTCTAGTGGTCTGTCATTGTAGTTTAGTTTGCCTGTTCTTGGGTTTTAAATGGAATCACACAGTTTATTCTCTTCATGTCTGGCTTCCTTTGATCAACACAATTTTTTTTGAGATTTATTTATCTTGTGTGTATTAGTAATTTGTTATTTTTATTTCTTAATAGCATTCTATTATATGAATATGCCATAATGTGGCATTACATTTACCTGGTGACATTTGGGTTGTTTCCAGATTTTGGCTATTATGAATAAAGCTAGCTTCTTTGTTTTCAATATATGTTTTCATTTCTCCTTGGTAAATACCTGGCTATGGCATTACTGGGTAATATAGAAAATTGTTTTCCAAATTGGATATAACATCTTACTTCTAATAAACAATGTGTTAGAGTACTAGTTATTTCACATCCTTGTCTTTTTAATTTTAGCTCTTCTAGTAGGTGTATAGTGACATCTTACTGAAGTTTTAATTTTTAATTTCCCTGGTAAATAATAGTGGTGAGAATCTTTTATGCATACTTGTTGGCCATTGGTCATTGCTATTTAGGTTATTAAGTATGAAATGTCTGATTCCCTTGAGTACAAAGTTAGACAGATCATATCTCTGACATTTCACTTTGACACTTGTTTTATTTTTATCGTGAAGGTACATCCTCATTTTTTCACACATATGGTTTGATTTGTGATTATCTTTCAAGTTTTTTTAGAGTAATATTTGTGAAACCATGGATAAGTCAAACATTTGTGTTATTTTCAAATATCAGTTCTGTCATGGAACCAATGCTACAGAGACAGCTTGAAATATCACTGAAGGGGTTGAGAAGGGTGTGGCTAGTGGATGGACAGTACATTGATGGTTTGAGATGTTCCATTCTGGTGATTTTAATCTTGAAAATGAACCATGAGGGCAACCTGAGACCAAGGTGGATAATGATGACTTGAAAGCTGTAGTGGGAGCGAATCCATCTCAACCTACATATGAATTAGAGCAAGGCTTGACGTTACAATTCATCAATACTGGACCATTTGAAACAAATCAACAAGGTAAAGAAGCTGGACAGGTGGGTTCCTCGTGAATTAATGAGCCTCAGAAGAGAAATCATCTCAAAGCTTGCCTTTCTTTGCTGTCACGACATAAAAGTGAACAATTTCTACACCATATAGTTATGTGTGATGAACATGGATTTTATTTGATAATTGTAAGCATTTAGCACAATGGTTAGATAAAGATGAAGTGCTGAAACACAGTGCAAAACTGAATATTCATCAAAAAAAAAGCTAATGGTGTTTGTTTGGTGGTCCAACACTGGTATTATCCACAATAGCTTCATGAAACCTGGTCAATCGATTATGGTGGATGTCTACTGCAACCAATTGGATGAAATCATTAGGATGCTTGCCATTAAGCAGCCAAAATTGGTCAATAGAGACAGGCCAATCCTCTTGCAAGACAATGCTTGACCACATGTTGTGTAAACAATGTTGCTCAAACTACAGAACCTGGACTTGGAAACTGTGTCATCCACCACATTCACCAGATCTTGCACCAACTGACTACAACTTCTTCCAGGCTTTGGACCACTTCTTGCAAGGAAGAATATTCAATTCCCAAAAAACTGAGGAAAATGCCTTTCATGATTTCATCACCACTTGATTTCATCACTACTTGCTCTCCAGGCTTCTTCGCTGCTGGCGTAAACAAGCTACCAGTAAGATGGCGACATTGTGTCGATAGTTTAGGTGCACATTTTGATTAATTGTACTGCTTCTTGTTTGTGATATAATAAACTAAACTTTTGATTTGAAATCAGACATTTCATATTTAATGACCTAATATATCTTCCTTTAGGATGTGCATGCATATTTAAGTCCTCTGCCTGTATTTTAAATTGAACTTTTTCTGTCTTCTTATTGAGTTGTGAGAGTTCTTTATGTGTTTTTGATACAAACCCCTTATCAGATATATGCATTACAAATCTTTTGTCCTAGATTGTTTTATCCATAACTAGGAGCTGAGTGTTGATGTTCTGATTCATATTGTGAATTTGACTACTTCTTCCTTCAGTTGTGTCAATTTTTGCCTCATTTTGAAGGTCTGTTTTTTGGTGCATCACTTATTTAGGATGGTTTATGTCTTCTAGATGAGTTTCTTCTTTTATCCTTATGAAATGTCCCTTTTCATTCTTTGTAGTACTTTCTGTCTTGAAATTTACTTTGCTTAATGTTAACATCAATTAATATTAGTTGATATCAAAGCCACTCCAGCTTTCTTTTGCTTACTGTTTGGATGTTAGGTCCTTTTCCCTCCTTTGACTTTCAACCTGTTTGTGTCTTTATATTTAGAGGATTCCATTTAGACAGAAAATAATGGGATCTTGCTTTTTGTTTTGTCAGACAATCTCTGCTTTTCAACTGTCATTTTTTTCTATTATATTTAAATTTAATATAATTATTATAGTTGGGTTTATGTCTATCATCTTGCTATTCTTTTTCTGTTTGACCCATTTTTTTTTATTTGCTCTTTTGTTTTCCTGCTGTCTATTGAGTGAATAGAGTATTTATTTTTTGTTATTCCATTTTATTTCATCTCTTGATTTTTCTTAGCTATATATCTTTATATTGTTTTTAAATAGTTGTTCTGGGTTATAATAAAAATTTAAATTATCCCACTTGAGTTTTACTTTACCCTTTCACATACATTATAAGGATTTGGGATTTTTAAAAGTATAGCTAAATTTATTTTCCTCCTGCCCTTTATGTGCTTGTTGTTATTTCTTTTACCCCTATGTGCTATATACCCTAGTGTATACTTTTAGTATTTTTGTTTTAGTCAACAAGGCTTTAAAGAAATACAATGCAGATAATTTAAAACAAATTTACTTTTATCCTATCTGGTATTCCTCATTCATTACTATTAATCTGAGTTTTTCTCTAATATTTTCCTTTAGCCTATATATAACATGTCATTTAACATTTCTGGCAGCTCAGGTTTCTATCTATAGAGGATTCCTCCTCTTCTTACCTTTCTGCATGGAATAAAACAGCCTGGAATCTCTTCTCTCCTAGGAAGAGCTTGTTACTTTCTAGATTTTAGTTCATTTAGGTTTCTTAGTGTCCGTAGCTCTCTGATGGATTGTAAAAAATGATTTAGAGCTTATCCTTTTGGCTTTTCAGTTAGGATGGGAGTGACAGTGTCTAGCAACTTCCTTAGTTGGAAACAGAAGTCTGGGATTAATTTCCTCTTTTTGAGGTGAGCAGTTTAGATTCCATTTATTTATTTGACCAATAAATGTTTCTGAGCAGCTCTTCCAGAAGCTCAGCATCCAGACTATAAAGAACCATAAAGCTTGTCTTTCAGTGA
Organism: Microcebus murinus; assembly: GCF_040939455.1. Lineage (NCBI taxonomy): Eukaryota > Metazoa > Chordata > Mammalia > Primates > Cheirogaleidae > Microcebus > Microcebus murinus. The sequence goes on from NC_134119.1 coordinate 18,717,561, forward strand.
CTTCTTAGGCTAAAGTTTACATCTTTAACATGGCCTTGAATATCCATTCCAGTTTTAGATGCTGTTTTACACTTTGCACTTCTCTATCTTGATATTGGCTAACACTGAGGCTCTTTTGCTTATTATTTGTTTTCCTGCTTGGTTTTCAGCTGCGTAGAAGATGGTCTATTCATTTTTAAATGAGTGATCTGTGCTTTCATCTGCATTACTTCGCCGTACCCTCCCTCCTGCCTTGGAAATGACTTTTCCTTCTATATCCAAAGACCATTCTCCCCCTGCCCCACCTCTTGGAGACACCCTAAAACATATCCTTCCTCCATACTCCATCCCCAAATCCAAACAAACCCATCTCTTGGACATACAGTAAAAATGAGGTTTATGCCTCATTATTCAACTATCTTCAGGTTTGAGTTAAGAAAATATATCCCAGGATAACCCCTATAGCTGCGAAGGACTGACATTCATTTTGATTGGTCAGTATCTGTATAATACTAGTTATTAAATATTTTATAAATCACCCAACAGGATTATCAGTACCTTGCATGGTGGCTATCTCATAATATATGCCCAATACATATTTATTGAATATATTAGGTGTTTTCAGATTGATTGCATGGGATGGCACAGATTTTTCAGCTGCCAGGCTCTGCTCTATGTACTGGGATACAAAAATACATAAGGCACTGTCCCTGGCCTTAACTTGGACCCAAACATGTATATTAGACATCTACATTCTCCTTTCCAAACTTAGTGCTCTGGTCATTACTATGGATGGACACACACTGCATTCAAGTGTATCCCAAGTGCACTTGCTACTTACCATATCTCACACTTTTGGCATCATTGTCAATACTCCCTGAGTCTACACTAATCTCTAGAGTACAGAACCTAGTGGATAAATATGCTGCTTTTTTTTTTTCCAGTCAGACAATTCTGGGCACACTTTACACAGTCTCTCAGAGAACTCCGTCCCCATAGAGGGAGTCCAGTTGCCTATGGTGTTGATCAGCTCAATGATTCGCCCTTGGATTTTTTCCCCTCCTCTCATGTTTTATTCTTCCTAGTCTCTCACTCCTCTTCCCCAGGATCACTTCCCAAAATAAAGTCCCTGAGTGCAAGCCTCATGTCTCCTTTTCCAGAAGGTCCTAAGCTAAGAGAGCCTGTAAACAAGTGATCACAGCACAATGTGATCAGTTCATTAATAGTCATCAGGAACAACTGAAGGGGAAAGAGAACACCAATGCATTTTTACAGAAAAATTACATTTGAACTAGTCTTTAAGGATAAGTAGAAGTAAGGCAGACAGACAAAATAGATAAAGCTGTTCTATGCTGAGAGAACAGTGTAGAAAAACAAGGATGTTAGCCAACATCCAAGATGGTCCCCAATGAGCCCCACCTCTTGATACCCATACCCTTATTTAGTCCCCTCCTCCTCCCACATTGAACCAGGATAGATCTGTATGGCCAATAGAATATGACAGAATTGATACTTTGTGTTTTCCAACCGCTTTATGTCCTGCTTCTGGCATGTACTAACTTTGTGATCTTGGGTAATTTTCTTGACTTCTAAACTTTAATTTTCTCATCTGTAATATTGAATTGGAATTCATATCTATCTCAGAGAATTGAGAGAGTTAAATGAGATGGAACATGTAAAGCTTTTATTATGGTTCTTGCATATGATAAGCACTTAATAAATATTAGCTATTATTAGAAAGTGGTCCCAAGACCATAAATACAAAGATAAGTTATAAAATAAGGCTGCAACTTTCCTTTTTCTGCTTTATTTGTAGTCTTTCCCAGGTACTTTCGAGGATAAATCCTACATAAACTTTCCCCTTTTCTTCTTAATCAACTTAGTTCAGGAGTCCAAGAATTTGAAGAAGTATAAAGGTATGTTCAGTACTTTTAATTAGTAACCACTAATACATTTTCCCAATGCACCAACAAAAAGGTTGAAAGTAATCAGCTGGGGGAAGATTAATTAACTCAATCTTTTATAATTCAGAACAGGCTAGGATATGCTTCAAAACACTCCATTTTGGGCAGAGAGCCTTACACCCAAAAAAGAAAGAGAAAGAAAACTCAATTCAAACTAAGCCGAGAACACACAAACAACAAAGCCAAGAAGAGTAATTGACAAACAACTCAGTCTGCATTCCCATTTTCCCAAGACCTTCCCATTCCCTACTCCCAAAGTGGAGGTTGGGGCTGGGATTGTGGCTGAGACGATCCAATGTGAGGAAATGATGAAGTCAGTCTCACCAGGACAAAACTCTGGGCGCACAAAGCAGGCCGTAGAAGTAGTCAGCGCCCTGAGGAAAGTGGAGGGCCGTGCTAGCCATTAGATGGACTTTCTCTGAATACCTCTGGCTTTGCCTTCTGTATCTTTCTCTCATCTTCTGACCTTCTGTGATTCCCCCTTAAAACTCTGTCTGGCAGGTATCTTTTCTCTCTGTCATTTTTACCATATGAATTGAAGTCATTGGACCACTGCTCCTAGGGACATCTGTGTGTAAAATTTCTTTATCCTCCCCAATAAGACTTCAAGTATCAGGGGACAGTGGGCCAGATTTCTGTCTGGGCATCACTGAACTTCTCAGAACCCAGGGAACCAGCCTGAATGGGCTGTTAACAAGAGCAAACTAAAGGGCCTTGCATCCCAGAAGGGCAAGATAGGGCCAGCAGTGCTGTGAGCCCAGAGGAAGAGCACAACCTCTGGGAAGCAGACTGACCTCTGCAGTTATTAGGAATTTCAGCTAACCCCATTAATCTTAGGAGATTCACTTTAAAGAAAGAACTCCCAAACTCCATTTTTTTTTAGCATAACACAGCCTGGGCTTTTTTATGTCGGAATATGACAATTATACAATTCTATCAGATCAGCCTTACCAAAAAATCCTTCATAGCCTCTTTCTCTTTTCTCCCAACCCAGCTGTGACTATGTCTTGGGCTCCCCTGGTTAGCCATTATGCCCAACGCAGGGTACCAGCATGATGCAGGGGGCTTGACAAGTGCACAGCTCTAGAATGCTTGGAAAAGCCTTTCACTTCTCACCTGAACAAGGTGGTGTTCAAGATGGTGAAGAAATGGTACCCAGCCTGTGTCTGGGACTTAGGAGTTGAAAAAACAAATGAAAGAAAAAGAAGGCTCTATTTTTACTTTCCTTCTCACCTTTAAATCTTAATCTGAAATCTTTAGAGAGAGGAGAAGAGTGATGGAAAGGAGGGGAGGAAAGTTGATGGGAGGGTAGAAAAGGAAGGGTGGGGTGCACAGAGGCTTGCTCTGCAGGGTTTGCATCCCGGTGGGGAACAGCATTGTGGCTCACAGCAGACATGCGGCCACTCTCCCCGTTGCCCCTGTGACTCATCCACGCAGGGCTTGTGCTGTGGCAGGAAGTCACCTCTCAGCTTTTCTCTTGTACATGTGAGGGCATGAGTTCTGCGAGGTTGGGGTGGAAGTGTTTTATGTGGGTAATCTTGGAAAGGATGATCCTGGAGTCTGGGGATGTCTTTTTGGACTGATCTAAAGCAATGAGAAATTTGCAATGTCTTATTGGTAACTACAAGGAAAATATGTCATGCCTAAATGTGTTTTAGCATGACCATCAACACACCTAGGGCACTGGCACGGTGGAATGAACACTGTCTCCTGATCCCAGAGATTGGAAGTCCAGACTTAATGATGACATCCTGGACATGTCAGCTCATTCTTTGAGCCAATAAGTCCCTTGTGCCAAATGGCATCATCAGATTAGATGAGCTAATTCTCCTCTTGCTCTGTATCAAAGCTGAGATTTATTTTATATCAGTTCTTTAAAGATCTAAATTACATAGGGATGACTAATGCATTTCTATATTAGACCTCAACCTTTGGAATTAACTTGCTTTCCAGTTCTTACTTTGTAAAACTTAGGTCATGATCTACAATTTTCTCACCAGCTTGGGCTGCTCAAGTCAAACTTAGCTCATCTTCATTTATTATTTCTCTACTATTGGAGAAAAAAAAATCCAAGTAGGATTTATTGAAACTTGAAACACTATCAAATACTCATTTCTCACATACACACAGCTATAGGCCCATGACATAAACCTGCACAATCAGATGTGCTGAAATGAAGGCAAACAACATACGATAAATAGCTTCCACTCATATGATGCTTTCAATGTGCTAGTCACATGCTTCATGTGCATTACATATATGAACTCTTTTAATCCTCATAACAACCTTAGGAAATGGGCTTTATTTTTTTACAGATCGGGAAATACACTGCAGGTGGGAAGTCAGACCATGTTGGAAAGATTTTGAGATGGTGCCTACGGATTCCTCCAGATACCCACCCATCTCCACAGTTCCTGGAATCAGTTTCAGTTCCACACCATACGTCATTCACCAGGGGGACCAGAGCCTACAGGCTTTGGAGTCACTTTTGGGTGTGAGTTCTGGCTCTACATCTGCTTAGCTGTGTTATTTCAGGAATATTTCTGAGGTTCCCTGAAATGCAGTTCCCTTCTTTGCAGAATGAGAGTAATTCCATTACCTGGTAGGATTGCAAAGGGGGCTAAAGGAATTTATGAGTGCAATGAGGGTTTCCAACTAATGCTGTTCTCCCACCACTCGAGCCTTCCTTCTCTTCCAAGTTTTTCTTTCTTCCCCTTCCTCCTGTCTTATCTTGCTCGCTAAGTCATGGGCTGTTTAATTTTTCTGCCCACCCCCCACCCCTCCCCAGAAGAAAGGAGCTATTCTCTTCCTATCTGTGAGCCCCTCTTGTGATTTGTTCTCTCTTCTCTAACCACAAGTATTTCCTTTCTGGATTCACCAACTTTCTTAGGCTGAGCTGCCCCAACCTTCACATTCTTTGCAGAATAGCCCATGGGGCCTCAATTGTGGTGCTTTGAACATTCTGTCCCTCCCTGCTCAATCTCTACTGTCACGTGGCAGCATTCAAGAGCAGCAGTGGAACAGCGGCACTGACACAAGTCAGAGGAGGTTACTGGATTCTAATTATAAACAAAGCAAGCCCGAGTTGTGTAATTAGATTGGAAGGAACAGAGTTACAGCTGTTTTAAGGGTTGTGACCCAAACTGACAAAAGACAGGAAATTCAGGGAGGCAGTGTCTTGTCAACCTTGCCTTTGAATGGCCTTTTTTTTTTTTTTTTGGCTGATATATTATATTACTTCCCTTCAAGGTATTTTGAGCTTCTAATCTCTGAATTTTCATTTTTAAGGCATTCACAAAACGTTATACCTGGGAGACTGATAGACTCCTTTGAAACTTAAATAACCCAAAGGAGCCATCCAAACCTCTGGGTGCAATATGTATCCATGCATTTTTAAAAAGGCATATTATATACATCAGAGACTTGGATGGCTCATTAGGACGAGTTTGGTGGAGTGTGTAATTCAGGATTTAATGTGCTGTCCATGGACTAAGCTTTCTAGGACTGTACTAAAGCTGTTTTATTTTACTTTATTTTCCACATAACATCTAAAGCCTAAAGCATTTACACAAAATGACCGAGTAATCATTTGCATAGTTTCATTTTTGAAATCTAAGCCTTTTTCAAGTTAGATGAAAACCAGACATACCTGAAGCCAAAATGCCTTACATGAAACTTAAATAATCTTTGTAAAACTTCTTTTTTCCTTTCTTCTTCTTCTTTTTAAAAAAATTATAACTAAGCTGAAAATGAGATATTTTAACATTTTTCTCTTAGGGATATTTCTGTGCTTGAATCCTTGCAATGCAACTTTTGATTCCTCATAGAAAAATAAGCTTAATCTGAATTGTGCTCTAAAACCATTTATTAATATTTTTTCTTTGACCTATTAATTCTTCTTCTTTTTTTTTTTTGAGACAGAGTCTCACTGTGTTGTTGCCCAGGCTAGAGTGTCGTGGGGTCGGCCTAGCTCACAGCAACCTCAAACTCCTGGGCTAAAGCAATCCTCCTGCCTCAGCCTCCCAAGTAGCTGGGATTACAGGCATATGCCAGCATGCTCAGCTAATTTTATATATATATTTTTTTAGTTGTCCAGACAATTTCTTCCTATTTTTTTAGTAGAGACAGAGTCTCGCTCTTGCTCAGGCTGGTGTCGAACTCCTGAGCTCAAATGATCTGCCTGCCTCGGCCTCGGCCTCGGCCTCCCAGAGTGCTAGGATTACAGGCATGAGCCACCCTGCCTGCCTAATTATTCTTTTTTTTTTTTTTTTGACAATTATAAAAAAGTAGGGTGGTCATAAGCTGGATTTACAGGAAAGCCAATGTGATGACTAAGATTTACAGAACCATATATTGAAGATATGAAAGGAGCAATCAGGTGGAGAGAGACAAAACTTGACTTTTTATACCTTATGCATATTTCAAGTTCCCTATTTTCCCTGGTCCCTGCCCACTCACCTTTCTTCTCTTCATTCTTTTCTACCAAAATTTATAGATAAAAGACATTTTTCACTTTGTTGCTGTTCTAATTGACAATGTAGAAATAGCCAAGCTACTAGGGGGTCCATGTGGCTACTAATCCTCACTGAACATTCATTCTTCTGGATCTTGGGGAATTGCAGAAAGAAGTAAATTCAATTCTAATCTGGAGAGGAGCAATCTGTCCACTCTTGCCATGGAGACAGCGGGTCACTGAGGGTGTTGCTGAGAGCCTGAAAGCTACAAGTTCTTACCCTATACCTCCTGAGCCTCCTGGGGGATAGCGCAGTTGCAAGAGAAGATTCAGGGAAAGGTGTATGCTAAAAGTAGTATTTAAGAAGCAACATAAATCTATTTAAATAGCCCAAGGTATTAAATAATCTAACTGTGGGTGGAACATAGAAAAACATGCTTCCTTGGAAATAAGAAGTGGACCCTGAAAATTCCTTTCTCTATGTACACTTGAAACTGGAAAAAGGTTTGGGTCTTATTTAATGGTTGTTTCTGATAGCATTAGATAAAGTATCATGTCCTGGGTCTAAGATGGAGTGAAAGAAAGAGGCCGACTTATGGAGCATCGGCTGTGTGTCAATCAAGCCGATCACTGTTCTACGTATTTTACATACATCAGTTATTTTGTCTTTCACCACCCAGCAAAGTAATCATCATTATCTCTACTTACAGATGAAAAAATTGAGGCCCAAGTTGAGAAATTTATCATGGTATCATGCTGGATTAGTAGTTCTTGTCTTAGTTTCGCTAACACAGATACAGGTGCAAGTCACATAATATCTCTTATTTTTCTCCTTTTTAAAATGAGTAAGTTGGACTAGGGCTCCTTGTGTGTTCTGGAAGAAAGGTTCTGAATTATAATACTCTAAGTATTTTCTGTAGATTCTGAGATCTCTTCCAAGGGGGATAAATTAGACCAGCTGTGGTTACCCACAGAGCCTGCAAACCCACCTGGCAGAGTAGGCTCCGATGGTCCCCAGCATCCTGGAAAATCAGTAATATTATCTGGAACTTCTGCTGTTAAGAACTGGGAGAACAGTGGCAAAGGATTGCCCTGTTCTGGTTGAAGAATCTGAGGTCTCAGATTACCATTTTTTGAAAAGTAATGAGTTAAGGAATTGCAAGTTGCTTTGTGCAGAAAACACAAAATGTGAGATTTGTGGTCAGCAACTGAAGGAACTTCTCTGTCACTTCTCTGATGCCCCCCGCCTCCCTTTCCTACTTGCACAGAGTGCCACGTCCTTCTACTTTATTCAAGACTTTTTAAAAATAGCTTAACCTGATCTCTGCTTTTTCTTATTTCTTTCTAGCCTTCTCCCTAAAAATTCCTCTTACCTCTGGACTCGCTTATTTTGCATAAGCCTCTTCTATAAATCCCAAGATTATTTTGCCCTTCTCTCTTAAGACTGTAAACTGGGTAATATGCTCTGAATGAAAGGCCATGGTGAGTTACCCTGTGTGAGATATAAAAGCAATATCATCTGGCATAACCTACTCCTGGGACTCCAGATCCTTGTGTTGTGAGCAAGCATTGAAATTTCAAGCCCTGGAGTAAATTATTTTAAAGTACATTTTCTGCAAACACTATGGCTTTCGTTTCTGGCATGCTCCTCTTATAACCTTCAGTTCAGAAGAAATACTGAGCTCAGCTTTGAGCTTTCCTCTTGCCCAATCCCTAATACATTATCAAATAGCCCTGTCCCTTGTGTAATTAATCCCTTTTATTTTTCTTTAGCTCATGTGAGGATTTTCTCTTAAATTAGAAAAGTAATATATTTATAGATTAAATCATTTGTGATTTTACTAATTTCTGGGTCAGGTTCCTCTATCTTTTATAATACAGTGGTGATGCTAAGAACTTTCCAGCAATGTTTCAAAGGGGGAAAAAAACTCTATGATCTCAATTGGGAACTACAAATTGAAGACTTCTAAGTTAGATACTGTGTTGGGTGCTGCACAGAACGCAGACGAGCATTGTTTATCCCCTCAAGGAATTTATATTCTTGTAGGCAAATCCACAAATTGCTGCTGTGAAAGGCATACTGATGTCATGTTGCTGGAGTTCAGAGTTAAGGGACTGCAGGTGTTTGAGTCCTGTGGAGGTGAGATCATTAGCTGCTTCCTCTCTCTGAGAGCTGCTGCCTGTGGGGACATTATGCTCTGTGGAGACTTGGGGATCTCTAAGGGTATCCACATTTTTCTTGCTTTTGCTATCATAGAGGAAGAGTTCATACTCCTATCAAAGTCTCCTGCATTCAAAAATTCAGCATTCAATCTCTTCATGCATTCAATAGGATTAAAGGAATTAGCAGCTTTATCGAGGTAAGATTGCCTTTATGTTCACCTGTTATTTGGTTTCTCTGTAACACTGATGTGGTTCGCATTCTCTGCTCCTGGGTGAGTCTCCAGTTGTCTTGCCTGCATGCATTACCCCTTGTGTATGGCCCTTCCCCTTGGGATGCTTTTCCTCTGTCCCCATTGAAGTTTCCTTTTCCTTCACCCAACCCCAATTTGGGGATTTCTAAAGACTGAGAACTGGGCCAGTGTCTTTTCTCTCCCTTTTCTTCCTTTCCCTAGGTGATCTAATCAATTTTAATAGTTTTAAATGCCATCGCATAATGATAGCTCCCAATCTTTTCTCTCTAAACTAGATCTTTCCTTTGGGCTTTTTACCATACTTATCCAATTGCCTATTTGCTATTTCCATTTGGATATCTCACAGACACCTGAGACATAATCATCCAAAATAGAATGTTTGGTTTCCACCTCCCCCACCCCATTGTTGCTTATCTCAGTATTGACTCTAACAACCAACCACCCCGTTGCTCAAGCCAGAAGTCAAAGTCTTTACCTGTGATTCATCCCTCTCCACATATGATCATCAGCCATCCTGGGGGTTCTGTGCAGTGAATGTCTTCATCCGGACCGTTTCTCACCATTTCTACCAGCATGATGTTGGCTGTGCCATCATGATCGTCATCTAGATCAATGCAACTGCCCTCCCCACTTGTATCCCAATCCAAGCTCCGCACGGCAGCAGTGATCCTAGCAAGCACATCTCACAGTTCTATTTCACCCTACATAAATCCTTTCAATCACACTCTTTCCCCTATATCCACCCCTCCAAATTAGGCAAAAAAAAGGAAAAAAAAACTCTGTTGTTTGTCTTTTTTTTTTTCCATGTGCAGACACTTAACCATTCCTCTTTTGTATTTGGGATTCTGCTTTTTGATTTTCTTCCTACCTCATGAGGTTGCTAAGTTGTTTTCCAAATCAAAGACAGCGTTCTCTTTGAGAGAGATTTTTGGTGAATTAAAAAAAAATAATAAAGTGTTCATCTCATCAAAAATGGGAAGGAATTGTAAAGGTCCTTTAAAAAGTAGGGAGATTTTTAACAACCTGGGATGCTCAGGGATCATGTCACATGGAGAGAGATTAACTAGGATTGAAATTTGCAAGGACAAGGTTGGTTTGAGGAAGAATGAGAGGCTTTGGCTCAGCTGGGAGAGTAGTGGGTTAATGGGGTACATGGAAGAACCCTGGAAGGGAAAATTGATGCCTTACTGTGGCATCCTCCAATGCCTGATGAGAAATTTGAATCAGGTTCGACACAAAAAGTTGGAAGTCACTGAAAAGGTTTTGAGTTTAGATATGATGCAGCAAATGTTGTGCTTTGGAAATGCCAGGCTGGCATCCGTGGCAGGGATGGATCGGGACGGACTGGATTGGGGAAGTCAGATGGTAGGGAATTCAATAAAGGGGCTAGTCCAACTGTGCAGGTGGGAAATACTGAAAGCCTAAGCTAGAACAGCAGCTGGGGCCACCTTTATTTGCTTTAAATATTATTATGCTGAGCTAAGTATCTGTTTTCATTAATCCACTTCTTCCCTCTGGTTTAATACAGATACCAACAGCCCTTTGGATATTTGCTTTAGATTAAAAATTCCCAGATACTGCGGCCTTTCTTCACATGCCCTCCCATTTTCACCTGTCCCTCTGGAGGCCACCTGTTTATCAATGTCCTATCTAAATTGCAAGGCTCAGAATTAAGCCAATTCTTTACATGTGGTCTACTGAGAATAGACTCTCACAATTACTTTCTCCAAATATATCATTTGATTTCTCTGATCACCTCATCCAGTATGTGATATAGATATGCCTATATGGAAGCAATATTATTGATAAACAAAAGATGCCCAGCAAGAAGGTAAGAATTCTCTGCTTTCCATTCATTTGTCATGACAACTTAGCTAGTTCTTTTCTTCTCTCTGACTGTGCTTGTCTCTTCTACTTTCTGAAAATCATCCTTTTTCTTCTGTCTCTGTTTTATATGTTTCAGTGTTGGGGAGCATTAGCAGTGTTTGCCTTATACAAAATCTAGGGTTTATAATAAATTCATTCAACAAGTATTTGTCAATTGCCTACCACATCAAGGTACTGTTCTTGGTGCCTGAGATACATCAAGAAGCATAATATTAAATGTCCCTACCTTCTGTTCTCCACTGTTTCATAGGTCACTCTATGGATAACAAGTAACAACAGAGGAGCATTTATTCACTACAATAATGATGTCAAAGCCACTGGTTAAAATGGAAGGTGTCTCAAGGGCAGCAGATTTTGTAATATGAGTGAAAATTTTTGCCTTTATTTGGATTCTCCCTAGTACTGGCCTTCTTCCTCATTTAAATTTCATCATTCTTGTGGGGGAGGAAGAAGTGTTAGCCTGGCTATCATATGGAAATTAATTGATGTTCTTCCTCACACTGGGCTAGATAATTTAAAAATTAATATACTGTGCAGACAGCACTACCTAAAGGTTGCAGAGGCTGACTAGTGAGCTGCAGGCATTTGAGTCTGCCAACCAGAATAAGAAATAGATAAAGCTAAATTACAGACCTATTAAAAATAAATTAGTGGTGTCGAAAAAGTAAATTAAGATGCAGATAATCAATCTAATTTCAGGGTCTCTGGTGAGTGGTAAAGCTTAATTCTTCTTGTGTTTGATGAAAGCATCTATTAATTAAAAATATTTATATAAAAACAAGCCTGTACAAGGTCTTTATGACAAGAGGAATCAACTTCAATTGGTTTGACTCTCAGAAGATGGCCTTGATTTTGCAGTGAAAGGCGAGACCTGCCTTCACACATCTAAATTAGAGCCCATTTTCCTAAACTATATATAACTATATATATATATATATATATTTGCTTCCCTTCCTTTCACTTTTGTTTTGCTTCCCTTCCTTTCACTTTTGTTTGCTTCCCTTCCTTTCACTTTTGTTTTCCTTCCCTTCCTTTCACTTTGGTTTTCCTTCACTTTCTCTTCTTGTTTTCTGTGACCAATTCCAAACCATCCATCCTGCTTCCTTTCATTCATGGTTATTCTCAGTGCAGGGGTGGTAGCTGAGCACCAAAGCAAAGAAAAGAGCTGAGGTTTAGAGGGAGAAAGGGGTCAGATGAGCAGAGAGGTCACGAGCTAGGAGAGGGGGAGATGCATTTACAGCAGAAGGCAAAGACACTGAGCAAAAGTATAAGAAGGAATTACGTAAGTATTTAGAGTCCTGTGAGTGTTAGCCAATGAGAAACTTCTGGATCAATAGAAGAATGGGTCATCATATAATAATTGACTATCTGTTATCATTTTGCTTCTTTCTACTCAATATATTGGGTAAGAGGATTACTACACAGGTGATAGAAGCATAGGCCAAAATGGAGTTTAGCCTTTTCATATCTGGCCCTCTTACCTGACCTCTGACGGGGGGGTGGGGGGGGTGTCAGAGAATAACTCAGCAGGGAGGCCACACGGAGCAGCATCCTGTGCACTGGCCCTTCTGGAGTTAAACTCACAGTTTTGCAGTGCTGGAATAAATGGAGCACAGGAGGCCGGTCCTGCTGCTATATCTCTCACTGCCCTACTTTGTAGCAGAAATGGGATTGAGTCAGAGGCTGGAATCAAAGCAAATTTTCCCAGCCGGCTGCAAGTCTTGCTTGAGTCTAGTTCCTGCTAATATTATAATGATGGCAGGAAGAAGGGTCGAAGGCAACATGTAGAGTTTTAGTCTTTCAATATCATTTTTTTTAATTGAAAATGTCATACAACACAATGGAAAAAGTAAAAAAAAAAAGAACAACTTTTAAAAAAAAAAAGAGTAGATATATAATGAAAAGTCAGTCTTCTCTTATTGTCTCAGTCCAGGTTTGATTTCCACAGAGGAAAAATGGTTCACACAGGAGACAGAAAAGGAAATAAATAAGAAAAGTGGCATGTAGCCTTGACAAAGCATTGAGCATCTGTGGTTCAGAGTGATCAGTGTCATAGGATGCAATCAAAGTGGAGAAGGCTTTCATATTCTCCTGGGAACATAGGATTGTCATTATAGCAGGACAGAGTCCTGGCCTGGATGGACCCTGGTCTTATGGCAAAGGCCTGGCACATTTCTGGTCACTCCTGTGGCGATGCTGTTAGGGAAAGGTCACTATTCATCTCTGTCTCATCTCTGGGGACGTGCTGGACGTGCTTTACCAGGGCACCTCCTTCTTGTTCTGTGCCCCGGATTACAGGCAATGGAGGTTTCCTGCTCTGTGACTTTGACACCTGAGAATTTTCAGTTTAGCACTTTATTTTATATTTAGTCTATATAACAACAACTATGAACAAGCCAGCAATTATTTATTGAAAGCCTGTTGCTCCAAACTTATGTATATATATGTTCTAGCCTATTTTATATGTTTATATATATATATACACACACACAGCACCTATTATACACACAGACACACACACACACACACACACATATATATATGTATATATGTTCCTCTTCCTCCAAGGCAGAGTTAGGGGTCCCTGTAACATGCCCCAGAGGACTCAGTACTTTCCCTCTTGACATTTATTATGCTGCATTTTAACACTCTCTCTCTCTCTCTAATATAATATATATATTATATACTATTATATAATATTTTATAATAAATAATATAATAAATGAAACAATTTATAATAAATAATATATATAAATAATATATAATAAATAATATTTAAATAAATATTTAATAATTTAAATATTTAATTAATTTAAATATTTAAATATTTAAAAATTAGTTAAAATAAAATAAAATAAACAAAATAAAATAAAATAAATAAAATATAAATAAAAAATTAATTAATAAAAATTAAATAATTTAAATATTTAATTAATTTAAATAAATATTAAATAAATAATAAATAAATAAATAAAATAATTTATAATAAATAAATAAAATAATTTATAAATAAAATAATATACTAAATAATATAATAAAATTATTATATTATAAATAATATATTATTATTATATTATATTATAATATATTATATAATATAATATATATAATATGTAACTATATGTTAATGTATAATATATATTAGCAGTTCCAAACCTTTTTGGCACCGGAGACTGGTTTCAAGGAGGATAATTTTTCCATGGATTGGGAGTAGGAGGGATGGTTTCAGGATGATGCAAGCATATTACATTTATTGTACACTTTATTTCTATTATTATTACATTGTAATATATAATGAAATAATCACACAAACCTCTCTGCTAGTGATAATCTATATTTGCAGCTGCTCTCCCCCATTAGCATCACTGCCTCAGCTCCACCCCAGATCATCAGGCATTAGATTCCCATAAGGAGCGTGCAACCTAGATCCCTCGAGCGTGCAGTTTTCAGCAGGGTTTGAGCTCCTATGAGAATTTAATGCCACTGCTGATCTGACAGGAGGCGGAGCTCAGGTGGTGATGTGAGCAATGGGGAGAAGTTGTAAATACAGATGATGCTTTGCTAGCCCACCCACCACTCACCTGCTGTACAGCCCAGTTCCTAAGAGGCCACAGATCGGTACCAGTCTACAGCCTAGAGGTTGAGGACTACATATATATATATATATATATAATTAGCACCTCAAGTACTTTTTATTTGTCTTCATGGGTCTGGGAGGATTATTTTATTTCTCTCTCACAGCATTTAATTTACCTGGGAGAAATGGCTTATTCCTGTGCAGATCCCAGCCCTTGTATAGAGTCTGAAGATTTCAAGCTGCTCTGCCCACCTTATGTCTGGATGCTCCCTCTGAAATGGGAGCCAGTGCAGATGAACAGTGTGGGTAGAATAATCCTACAGATGAGCCACACTGCTGATGGACCACAGCACTATTTTTATGTTTGTTTTATTTTTATGCCTCTTTATTTATGCATGTATAAAAATAATGCTATTGCCTTGGGTCAACTCTGAGATGTAAAGGCATCTGCCAGGAGATTGGCAGGTGACTCAAGAACATAAAACTTTTTTTATTCTGCAATTTCCCTGGTGCCTTCTACGGCTTTAGAGCAGAAGAAAAACATGGTTTATATCAATGCACAGCAAACATCCATCCTGAAATGCTATTTAAAATTTAGAGATGGCTGCAGCCTGTTTTCAGCATTGTAAAAAGTATCTTGCACTACTGATGGAGGGGGATTTATGTCACACAACATTCTGCCCTTGCAGCCTGCTCTTTGCTGCTGTGACAATCTCATGTGTTTCTATAGCTCTGCTGCTCAGGCCACCATGTACCATTCAGTCATCTAAGTCTGATGATTCTTAAAGAGAATTAATAAACCTGAGGCAGCCAGTGAGTTTCCTTTGTTCCTCCAGATCCATTCTTTGCCCTGTCTTTATCCTAGGAAGTTGACCGTGACAGATTACACACCCTCTGGACACTCTTGCTCATTGGTTTCCTGTTGAGTCCGTCCACTAGAGGTGTGAGATCTTTGGGTGGGAAGAGAGAAGCTGGGGCCACCACAGCCACAGCAGGGTGGCCTCTCTCCTGTGGTTCTCCCCAGCATCTGGCAATGTTTCCTCTTGCCCGAGCTTCTCCAGTGGCTCCCCACTGCTGCTAAGCCTGGGGTGCTCCACCGACCCTGACTGGCTTCCTTCAACCCGGCCCTACCTCTGTAAATAGTCCTTTGATTAAATATTCTTTGTTGTTACAATGAGTATCCATCTGTGTCCTGCCAGGACCCTGAGCGATCATTACTCCTTAGGAAATTGACTATGTTGTGGCTTCCAGGCAGCAGCCAGCTCCAAAACAGAAGGAATAAAATCCATAAAACAGTAGCAGTTCCTAACCTCCTGAAGAGTCCTGAATTAGGACCTCTGATGCCCTCATATCTGGATTTATGATTGAGATTGTGTGTATATATATGTGTGTGTGTACACACACACACACACACACATTTAATCACCATTGGTGAATCAGTTAGGATTTAAGCAGGAAGAGAAGATCAAGTGGCAGGTGGCAGTGTAGTTATGATCTTGAATATGAGATCAGAGAGATGTGGATTCACATAACAGTTTTGTTAGTAGATGCCTGCACTCTCTGAGACAATTGCTTTGTCAGAGAGATGGGTGTAATCCTACCTCATACATGTAGGATTCTTGTGATGTACAGAGATGATGCTATAAAATGCCACCAAGCCAGGAATGCCTATTTCAAAGTGCCCTCCCTGCAGGGGCCCTATCTACTCACACGCACACACTCCACACATGTATGCAGACACTCTTAGTGTTTTCTTCCTGAATCTGCCCTGGCTTTAGCCTTGGTAAGAGAATTCTTATATCCAGGGCATGCAGTCTGATGGGATACCATGGGGGTGTTGCAATGTGTTAGCTTGGCTAGGCTGAACTATATCTCCCAGAATCCCTTTTCCTGCATGGTTCCCATGAGGATGTGCCACAAGAAGAATCCTTGGGAAGTGAGGCAGCAGCCATTTTGTGGTTTATGTAGCTTGTCACGGACCTGCTGACTCCTCTCATCTGTGTGGGAAAAGGGCCAGGCCTGCAGCAGCCCACCCTCCACCGTCCTGCTGCAGCTTCTCTGACTCAGGGGCCGTGTGTGTGTGTTTAGCTCCATGACAAAGGCCACCATACCACAAAGGTCAGAGGTACCAAGAACTGAGATGGGTTTTCCTTCCATTTTTGTGGCCTCCAGCTCACACTCGTGGGTTCCAGTTTGTCTGTGTTCTTCCCCACCTTACATCCATCTTCCCTCCCCAGCTGCCTGATGTCCTGTGGAATTCAACCTTCAGCGTCAGACTCACAGCTCTAACATACACACTCTTATATACACACACACACACACACACACACACACACACACATTTATATCTGAATGAGGGAGTATCTCAACAGGAAATACAGAGCGAGACTTTACATTCACTTGAACTCTATTTCTGGGCTGAATCCAAGAATAGCCTCTTGACTTCTACCAAAGTTGGAGGCAGCAGCACTCAGACCTTCCTGGTGTCCAGTTCACAGCTGGTGTCATTGCCCTGTCCTCGTTTGCTGGTGGATTGATAGTGTGGCTGAGAGGTCAGGTGCCACTTTGAGATGTGAGATCCCCAGGTCTACAGAAACCTAGAACTGGCATTTATCAGGGATGGAAACTAGATGCATGTGTCCCCTCAGGACCTGCAACACACCACCCCTCAGGGACCAGTGCTGTTAGGTTCATCTGTGTGGATGTTCCTTGATCCCCCAGTTCCCAGTTCCCCCATCAGTTCCTTGATCCCCCAGTTCTCAGTACTGGTACTGAGTCAAGCCGATGACAGAGTGATCACAAACACAGAGCAACTTAATACAGTTTATCACATAAAAGGAAAAATGAAAGTAAAGGAAGCTATGCAAAAGGAAAATACGTTCCAGAGGGAGTGGAACAGGTCAGTCTCTAGGAGCGGAGAAAGATGCTGGAGGCTGAGCACATGTTGCCTTTTATAAGCCCACTAGTTTGTCCCGCCTTTCCCCTGGCAGGATTGGTTGCTGTTTCCCACCTTTGGGGGTGATTGGTAGGCTAGTGTTACATAACAGATCACATGACAGGTTACATAACAGGGTAGGTTATATAACAATTTCCCTTCCCGCACATGCATCTTTTCTAGAATTCTCCACGAAGCTCCATCCGTGTTATACTAATTAGATGGTAATGGGCTCTAGGTCAGTTAAAGATTACCAGGAACTCTTTACCATGTATGTTCCCACCAGGGAATAGTTGCTAGCTGCAATCTGGTTCCCAGCTATAATTCAGTTCCTGCTCTCTGCCCTTAGCCCTTTCCTTGCCACCTGTTTACCCTGAACCAGACCTAACAGTGCGGGATGCAGGATGAAAGCACAGCAATGAAAGCAGGAACACAGAGTTTATGGGTTCTCAGGAAGGAGCAAACAGTGGCAACCTGGCCTTCTTCCGAGTTGCTGGCATTCCAATCATGTATTTAAGAATGCATGATTTTTCATGCTTAAGTAGGGCAAAAAAATGTGTGGAGATATTCCTTTTTCTTTCTTTTTCTTCTTTCACTGGATTTTCACATTTCCCTCTGTCATGTGGGTAGCAGTTGCTTCAGAAGAGGAATGTCTAATGCAAGGCCAGGAAACTAAAAATAGCCTGCAGATCTCCTAGGCTTTTGTGTCCTAAAACCCTATATTCCTAGGGGAAATTAAACATCTGCAGCTAAAGAAAAAAAAGAGGACCAGTGCTTTGCTCTCATCTTTAGTCTAGAAAAGCATTGTCCTTGGTCCAGAACTGAGAGAGGAGAAAAATAGTGGGGAGGGTCTGTAGTTACCTTCCCAGAAATGTTTCTGAAAAGTGGCAAAGCCCTGGAGAGAAAGTGACCATGTTGTACATTTTGGAGACAGGTCCGTGGACAGCCTTGCAGGAATGTTCCCGGATCCCCTGTGTGGTTCATAGGTGATTTGGCTGTTTGGCTTGAAAAGCCTCGTTGACCAAGGGAGAGGCCTTTTCTGCAACACTTGAGAGCAAAAATACCTCACCCCACCCCAGCCCTCCTGGGTCAGGACCTTATATAGCCATATTCTGCCAACATCAAGGGAAAATAATAACAATAATAAGACCTAGCCTTTAGTTGCAGGTACTGTATGCTAGCCACTTTACAAATGGCAACTCATTTAATTATCATGAAAACCCTATGGGGTGACATTTTTAGCCCACTTTACAGATGAGGAAACCAAGACCACATAGACAGGATTCAAACCTAGGCAGTTGGCTCTAAGATCCATGCTTGAGTTGTGGTAGTCAAAAAAAAAAGTATTTTTTAAATATGTATACACGAATTTGCAGGTATAAACTCATACCAGCTAAGTAACCGTGTATGTAATGAATATATTTTATCCTGGCAATTACACAATGAGAATCAGTACACCTCATCCAGAGGTGTCTGGAACATAATAAGCCCCCAATAAATACCAGTTGTTTTAATGATGATGACAACAATTATGGTTATTATCACCCTCAGAGAAGACTGCACAGAGGCAATTTGCTAGCAGAGAATTGCTGCTCCTTCAGATCCAAATCCGCCTTTCGCAGAATTGGACTCATCTGAGCTCATCACAATGATAATTCCAACTCTGCTGTAGGTGTCCATGGTCCTTAATTCATTTCTCCCTCTTAACGAGGAGAAACAAACTCTGATCATCCAATTAAAAATTTGGTGTGCTAACCCTTTCATAAGTATTTGCACTTAAAAGGAGAGGGTAGTGCTTAACAAAAATGAAGTCATATTTAACAATGTAATCACAGGGTTGCCTAGCTATTTACTAATGTAGTAGCAAGATTCAATAGCTGTGGTATACAGGGATGATCAGGTTTACCATGGCCTCTCAGGTCTTACCCTGTGATCAAGTACATGCTACACACATCCTCTTTTCTGTCCTCCTTCTCAGTAGAACACAGCAGTATGGCCCAAGCTTTGAGATGCTGCTACATAAACGTGGGCAACCATGAACATTGAGGACAGAAAAATTTCTTTGCCAATATACAGGATAAAGCGTCAGGACCTCATAAAGCTTGCTAGAAAGTAACTCTGTTTCCATAGAGGAAAAGGGGGCTGGCCTGTTGTGTTTTTGAGAACAGGGGATGCTATCGGAGATAAAGTTTGCTAATAGCAGCTATCCTAGAAGGTACACACGCATGTCATGGAAAGAATGCATATCCAAACATGTTTGTGCATTTAAAGAAGTGTCATCTTTGGAGAGGAATGACATGAATGAATGAATGAATGAATGAATGAATGAAGAGTTTCAGTGATGTTAAATTCCCAGTGGATAACACACTGGTTGCTAAAGACCAGTTGATTTATTTGCTTCAAATAAGGACAGAAAGTGTTAAATAATTCCTGTGGCAGCTAGCACAGTGTCCTAATCACATGTGGTGTTCAATAAAGGTTCAGGGGGTCATTGACTACAATGCATAAGGCCCAGGTGGTGGAAGCATTGCCAGACAGGGACTCAAGGTGCCCTGAGTTCTAGTCATAGCACAGCCCCTACATGGCTATGTGACCTTGGCTTAGTTTCTGTGTCTCAATCTTCAGACGCTTCCTCTGTAAAGTGAAGGGATGAGGCTAGATAACATTTAGGGTCCTTTCTAGCTAGCTAGTGATACAGGAGTACCTTTTGTACTTGGGCATCTTTAAATAAAAGTTGATAGTTAAGGTACTCTTTGGACTGTCATGCTTCCCCCTTGGGTACATCCACCCTCTGATCAATGGCTGCTTGGTGACAGTCTCATTTCATGTCCTGCCCCATCTCCTGCAATGATCCACTGTGCCTGACACTTATCAGCTGCTGAGTCTCAGATGAAACCGTTTCCATGCTTCTAGTTTTGCTTCTGCTTTAGGCTTATGGGTGACAGATGATAAAAAATTAATTCCCTTAGGTTCACTCATGTACCATATGTCTATTCAAACCATGGGTAGAAACATGTAGAAATAACATGTATTTTAGTGACAAGCCTTGGATGCTTTGTTTTGGAGGATCTGTTCCTAGATACTAAGGCTTCTGAGATTTTGATGTTTGTGCTTAGGCATTTTATTCCTCCATTTTAGGTGTTTGGATCTTATTTATTTTACATTTCTTTTTAGATAAAATAATTTATAATTACATCTCTCCTCCCATTCCATCACCCTAGAACCAAATAGTCCAGTAACAGAAACACTTCCCGCTTAATATACTCTTTTCTGTTTGTTAGTGGAAGATAGTTAGTTTTATATTTGATTCTGTATTAAACTTACAGAAATGGCAACTTTCAACTATATCTCTTCCAGAAAGAAAATGTTCAATTGTCAGCTTTTTGTGCACTTTTCCTGACTATTTGGCTTGCGACAGATATATGAGAAATTTGACAATTGTGGTTCTTTAACAGCCCACCTTAGAGGTGATAAATAATATGAGTTGACATGAAATTCATCACCTTAATGTGTGTCTGTGGGTTAATGGGAGACATCAAGCATGAGATGCCAAAGTGTCTTCAGTGTTTGACAAGACCCGGCAGCTGGGTGTCCGTGGCAAAGAGATGAAGCTGTCAGCGAGTTTGTTTTAATGCTGTTGGGCAAATAGCCACACCACCTACCTGTCCGAACACAGCTGCCCCTTACAGAAAATCAATTACCTGAGTCTCAAAAGCCATGGAAATTAGCACAGCTCCACAAGCCAGGGCCAAGGATTGTCTCAGATTGGCTTAGATGGCTATGAGAAGAGAGAAAGAAAGAGCTTTGGTCAGTCTTGGAAGATGACTGATGTTTTTTCATTTGGGGTTTCCTTTAGGTTACAGATGCTTCTCAGATGCCTTCTCATACTTCTTCTGTGTTTCAAAACATGCTGAAATGCATTTGCTGTGGCTGACCTATATGGTGGTCCAGCCAAGAGCCATGGAGCGATTACATGGAATGGTGTTGAAGAATGTCTTTCCTGGGGGTTCCTCAGTGGGGTCTTAAGGAGATAAGGAAGGGGCTTCAACTCTACGCTTTCCTGTCCTGTGCCATGCACTTTGCCAACTCTCAATGGCTGCACAGGTCTGAGAGCTGGGGACAGTCTGCTCTGTGGAAGAATAATGCCTGGCTGGCCATGTGACAGCCTGCTGAGGGACCAAAATGAAATGACTGATGTGAAACTGCTAAGAGATTTAGAAAAGTGCACTAAAAATAAGAGTTCTGTTTGGGATGTTTAGAATCTCACTGTGGTGTTGCCATACAGGAGTATCAGTGATAGCGGGTGCATTCACCTGATCTTTTCCACCCAAACTGTTCATCCTTCTGTGTGCTCTTCTCAGAAAATGGTACAGGCTAAAACCTGGGAGTCATCAAGACCTTGCCGTTTCCCCTACACATAATCAATCATTTACCAAGGCCTGGTGTAAAAACCCTCTTACTAGCCTCCGCTTTTTTCTGTCTCCCTGACTCTTTCTCCTTTAGTTTGGGATTTTTCCAGTAGCTCCCATCTTCCATCCTTAGTACTCCGTTATAGATATGATGATGGTTTTAAATACAAACTTAGTTGTGTTTCTCCCTAATGTTTAAAAACAGCTCTATATTGCTCCAAGGACAAAGTTCAGATTCCCTAACAAGGCTTAAGAGGCTCTTTATCATCTGAACCCTCCCGGCTCCCCCATCTCTTTGCTTCCCTCTCCTCCGTCCAGAGCCCTTATGTCTCACAAGCACATGATAATATGAACATATTCTTATTTTTAGATGACACATTAAATACTGGTTTCCATATAACTTTTTTTTTTACTTAACAGTATGTCTATGTCATTTAGATAAACGAATAGTCCCTGTGTGTTTCTCCAACCCTGTGGGAATTTCTAAGATGAAAATATTTGACAAGCATGAAAAGAATCTTCAAGGATGGCTGCCTTTGTCCCTTGCCATTCTTAATTTTCAGGTTCCATTTGAGAAAATATATAACTTATTAGTCGTTTTGAGTATGGGAAAATTGTTTTTAACATCAGAAAGTCTTCTAGACACCTACCTGATTAAAGTTGATCGTTTAGAACTGATAGATTGACAAAATACTCAGTGACCAAAAGATACTGTGAGTTCATATGAGTTCACTGCTGTTTTCTGATAGTTTTATTTTATGAACCATAATAGCACATATATATGCATACATGTTTGTGTTATATATTGTGCATATATGTATATATGAAAAATATTAGCACATACAAAGGTGAGATGTAGTATTTATTCCGATGGCAATATTTGGTGTCCGTGTGGAACATTAGAGCCCCTCATAGTTTCAGAAACAATGAATGTATCATTTTGACAGCTGACATCAGATATTCTTTCATAATGAAAAATCTTGTTTAGGAAAATGCCTTCACGAGCTTCTTGGCATGGAAAGAGAGACCCTGAAGCATGACACCAGAAAAGACTGAATTATTCCATGTGGGATGAAGCAAGGTATTTGTTTCATTCTGGAGAGAATGGCTGGGGGAGATGGAGTGAAATAGGGCCTGGGGGCTTGGTGCAAGGTCAGGGGTACACATAGGTGATGTGTGCATGAACAGCCCTTGTTGGGTAGATATGAAGGCTTTGTAAGAATAAGAATGTTTCACATTTACTCTGAAGTTTTTCTTTACAGTGTCTCCATATAAACCCTTCCTTTGACTGTCCATAAGTTTTCAGTAAAGTTTATCAAACACACAAGTTGCCTTATATGAAAAGGCTTTTTTGTGGGGCAGAAATGCCATACATAGAACAATGAGATGATTTATAAACCAAGAAAGCAGGCAGCCAGAACTAGAGATTCCCTGGGAACACAAAGCTTTGGGAAATCTCAGCAGTCTTGGGAAGGGTTCTGGAATCCGCAGGGTATGTGTGGGGTAGCAGTGGTAGGGTGGTGGGGCCGCTTAAGAAAACTTTAGCTAACGCTTGAAAGACTGTGAGTCTCCAGCTAATTTTTAGGTTTCATTTATTATTTACTTACCAAATATTTATTGAAGACCTACAACATACCAGGTATTCTTCTAGGTCCTGGAGATAGAGTAATGAACAAACTATGCTACCTGCCTGTGTACAGCTACATTGTAACAGGGAAGACAAAATAAATAAAAGAGTGGAAAATATGTGCAATATGATGTCAGTTAGTAACAGGTGAGGTGCTATAAAAGAACAAAGCAAGGATAGACTCTTGGGAGTTGCCTTTTCACATAGGCTGGTCAGGCAAGGGTTCTCAGAAGATGGAGTATTTAAGGAGAACCTGAAAACACCCAGGAAAGAGCATTCTAGGTGAATATCCAGAGAAATAACAAGAACAAAGGCTGTGAGTCAGGAATTTGCATGAATTGTCTGAGGAACAGCAAGAAGGTCAGGGTGGCTTTAGTGCCATGGGTGAAAATTGTGGGTGAGAACAAGAGTTGTGGCTGTGAGCCAGCTTATTAGGGTCTTGCAAACCTTGGAAAGGACTTTGAGTTTCATTCAAAATGTGGACGAATCTACTGGAATGCTCTAATAAGAGTGTAATAAACATTTCCCTGATTTATATTTTCAACATCTAACTCTGGGGTGCTGAGTTGAGAATAGTCTGCAGCAGGCAAAGGTGGAAGAAAGAGATCAGTGGGTCTACTGTATTTGTCTACAGAACAAACAGAAGGGACAGAAGAGTGTGGCTAGAACTAAGGCAGAAGTTATTGCAGGATACATTGTGAAGGATCATCCAGTGATCCATTTACGGATTCAGTGTGAGTTGTATAGACTCAGTGTGGATTGTGGCAAAAAAAAAAACAGAAGTCAAGGATAGCTCTGCAGCTTCTCAATGGTTACATTCCAAACAGTGAGAATCCCGTGGGGTGGGAGTTTTAATGTTGAGATGGCTCCTATAAATCAGTTTTAAAAAAGTAAACTGGTACTATTTCTGCTTAAAAATTATGCTATTGATAATTATGATGATCATGGGTGTAGTTTATAAGAGCACAGGTACTTTTTATGATATGCATATGATATAGCTACTATTCTTAGTGGCTGAAGACTTTATAAGTAATTTATCATTTAGTGTTCATGATAGTAATAATAAGGCCCTGAATTAAAATATTACATAAATGTTGGCTCATTTTCTATCAACTCCTGATTATCACACATTTTCATATAAAAGAGATGCCTAACAAAGCAGAACAGAAATGATTATAATAATCAGGAATCTGTATAAATGCTATAAGAATATGTATTATTGCTTAGAGCTGATTTTAAGTTGGAGACTTCTCATTTAAAATCTGAGTTTTGCTCTTTTTATCTTTGGGTCTTTGAACAATTCACTTAACTGCAGAATAATTTTAACATTAATAGCATGAAATAACGATATTCACCTGGCAGAGTAGTTAATAAGGATTTAAGGGTGATTAGCCAATACCTACCACAGAAAATGACCTTGTCAAGTTTATTCAGAGGCAAATTATTTATATTGATACAGGAAAATATTTTATTACTGATCTTTTTTATTTGGCAATTGACAATATTTATCCTATTTTGAATACTATTTCTCTAATGTAGTTGTTCTCAAACACTGGCAATTTGGACCCCTGGGGACCATTTGGCAAAGTCTGGAGACATTCTTTTTTTTTTTTTTTTTTTTTTTTTTTGAGACAGAGTCTCGCTTTGTTGCCCAGGCTAGAGTGAGTGCCGTGGCGTCAGCCTACCTCACAGCAACCTCAAACTCCTGGGCTCGAGTGATCCTTCTGCCTCAGCCTCCCGGGTAGTTGGGACTACAGGCATGCGCCACCATGCCCGGCTAACTTTTTATATATATCAGTTGGCCAATTAATTTCTTTCTATTTATAGTAGAGACGGGGTCTCGCTCTTGCTCAGGCTGGTTTTGAACTCCTGACCTTGAGCAATCCGCCCGCCTCGGCCTCCCAAGAGCTAGGATTACAGGCGTGAGCCACAGCGCCCGGCCTGGAGACATTCTTGATTGTCATGACTTCGGGGTACTCCTGGCATCTAGTGGTAGAGGACAGAAATGTGGCTAATTATCCTTCAATGCACCAGACAGTTCCTCCGACCTTTCCCACAGAAAAAAAGAAGTATCCAACCCAAAATGTTAGTAGTGCAAAGGTTAAGAAACTCTGCTTGAAAACATAGTCAAAGCATACAAAATGGTCTCAGCTGTAACTATATTTTTTGATCACTTGCTTTAGTTATTTGAATATGGTGAAATGCATCACTAGAGCCTTAGGAAATACTAGAAAGAAGCTTCTGGTACATGAATATCCTATTAGTACTCTGCAAATACCTACTTTTCTTCCACCCTACTGTGGGCATTGTTGGTCATCTCATTAATGCTGGGTTCAGTCATGTGACTTGCTTCAGCCAATGGAATGCTAGTAGGTGTGATGCAAATAGAAGCTTTAACTAGACTTGTGTGGTGTGGCTTGCCCTTTACCCTCCTGCCACTTACCATTCAAAACTTCTCTAAATATCCTTTGGTCCAATAGACACTTGGATCATACCCAAACCTAAGCCCAATTAAGTCCACCTGATGTGCAGATTGGAGCACAACTACCTGGCTGGGCCCAGCCAGGATCAGCCCCAATGAAGACCTGAAATGCTAGTTGCTGTAAGCTGGTCAGTTTTTAGATGGTTGGTTATGCAGCATTGTTGTGGCAAGAGTTGATTAATACATCATTCATTCTGAAGACCTCATTTACTAAATGTACTACATATTTAGTGGACATGAACAAGTAACAAAGATCAGCAATTTGAATATGGGTAGAGAACAATACAAATACATGGAGATGTTTATAATTCATAACTGTCTCTAAAGATTCTGGGAATGAATCTGGCTATTACAGGCTCAAGGATTTCAGAAATGTCCAGATGACATTTGACATCTGGACATTTGGACATTATCATATCTTGAATAAACATTTCTCTACAACAGTCAAGTCAGAGAAAATGGTTTTACCAGTGATTATATCATTTGACACAAAAATTTATGTATGTATTTTTTTGGGGGGAAAGAGGGTCTCTTAGACTTCCATTAGATTTGCAAAAGTGTTAGGAGTCTCTTCTTATCAAACAAAAGAA
The DNA here is from genome assembly GCF_040939455.1 of Microcebus murinus. NCBI lineage: Eukaryota > Metazoa > Chordata > Mammalia > Primates > Cheirogaleidae > Microcebus > Microcebus murinus. The sequence continues at coordinate 18,743,878 of NC_134119.1, forward strand.
AACAAACAAAAAAAATAAACAAAACAAAGATACCTACTAAGGATCCTTAATCCTTGGATCTGTGTACTGTATATTTGGCCCTCAGCTGGAACTTTTTGGAATGCTATTGCTCCATTCTCTGAGATCTCATTAGCCAACAAAACCTGCTTTCTTTTTCTCCCCATTCCACAATACTTCTTTGTAACATGCTTACTGATAGGTTTACTAGGCAGAAGAACTTTGGGGGTAAAAACCATGACATGTGAGCCATCTGTTGTGGCATATGTGCTGCTATAGTTTCTCAGTGTTTGGCAGTGTCATAATCGTGATTTAAAATTTTATTTGAGCGGAAAATAGGAATTGTGATGACTTAGCACTTGTATGTAAGTATACATGACTTAGTATTTGTATGTATATTTAGGGCGAGTGAATGATCAAAATATGGTGGTGAGTCAGAACCATCTGGGTCTGAAAGGAAGACCAGAGTGTGGGCAGCCTAAAGGATGATCTCTGTACAGATGGCAGAATATCTGCTCTCTGTGCCAAGTAAGCTTACAGGGGAATGGCTTCTCTGACAGCTTGTGGCAGAACCGAGCCATGTACATTTCTAAGTCTGGTTATGACCATCGAACCCATGTTGACTTTTTAAAAAAATTAAACTTTTTACTTTGAGGAAAGTGTAGGTGCATGTGTACTTGTAAGAAATAACAAGATACTGACACTGATACAGTCTATATACAGAATGTTTCCATCATCAAATGCCCCCTCATTTTGCTCCTATACAGCCACGCCCACTTCCCTCCTGCCTCCGCCCCCCTTCTTCAACCTTGGCAAAGATTATTCTGTTTCCCATTTTTATAATTTTGTCATTTTAATTATGTTATATAAGTAGAATCACATAATATGAAACTTTTTGGGATTGGCTGTTTTCACTCAGCATAATTCTTGGGAGATTCATTTAGGTTGTTGTTGTGCCTCAATGGTTTGTTTCCTTTTATTAGAGAATAATAATCATTTTGTAGCTGTACCATAGATTGCCTAACCATTCACCCACTGAAGGACATCTGAGTTGTTTCCACATTTTGGTTACTATGAATACAGCTATTATGAACACTGTTTTTTTGTATAAACATATTTTCATTTCTGTGGGTTAAATACTCAGGAGTATAATTGCTGGGTTGTATGGTAGTTGCATGTTTAGCTTTTTAAAAAATTGACAACTGTTTTCCAGTGTGGCTGAATCATTTTATATTCCCACCAGCAGAGTATGACTAATCCAGTTTCTCCACATTCTGGCCATCATGTGGTGGTGTCGCTTTCTCTTTAACCATTCCCATAGGTATGTGCTAATATCTTCTTGTGACTTTAATTTGAATTTCCCCAGTAGCTAATATATTGAACATCTTTACATGTACTCATTTATCATCTGCATATTTTCTTCAGTGAAATGTCTCTTTATGTCTTTTCCCCATTATCTAATTGGATTGTTTTTGTTGTTGTTGTTGAGTTTTATGAGTTCTCTATGTATTCTAGATTCTGTAGGTATTCTAGTTCTCTATATATCCTTTGTAGGATATGTGAATTATAAATATTTTCTCCTAGTCTATAGCTTGTCTTTTTATCTTCTTAACAGTCTTTTACAGAGCAATAGTTTTTAATTTTGATAGTCCAATTTGTTAAGTTTTCCTTGTATTAAGTGTGCTTTTGATGTCAACTCTAAGAACTCTTTGCCTAGCCCTAGATTCAGAAGACTTTTTTTCTAAAAGTTTCATAGTTTTATGATTTACATTCATAACTCATGGAGAAGTTTGAGTTACTTTTTGTACAGGGTGTGAAATTTATTTCCAAGGCTTTTTATTAATTTTCTTTTTCCTTTTCTTTCTTTATTTTTACATCTATGAATACCCATTTACTCTATTACTGTTTGTTTAAAATGCCATCTTTCCTTCATTGAATTGCTTTTGCATCTTTGTCAAAAAATCAGTTGAACATGATTGTGTGGTTTTATTTCTGGGTTTTCTGTTCTGTTTCACTGACCTATCTCTCTTCCAGTAATGTACAGACTTAATTAGTATGGGGGGATAAGTCTTGAAATCAGGAAAACTGACTCCTTGCACTGTCTTGCAAGGAGAAAGAACTCAGTGTGAGGAGAGCTGGCATCTTTACTATGTTGAGTCATCGAATCCATGAACATGGCATGGATCTCCACTTTTTAATCTCTTTGATTTATTTAATCAGTGTTTTGAAGTTTCCAGCAAAGGAATCCTATACATGTGTGTTAGTTTATACCTAAGTATTTCATTTCTTGAGTAATTAGAATAGTATTGCATATTTTATTTCAATGTCCATATGCTTATTGGTGGTATACAAAAATCAAATAGATTTGAGTGTGTTTATCTTTTGGTATGTGACCTTGCAGAACTCACTTATATGTTTTTCTGAAAGAGATTATATAAAATTTATGTAAATTCTTTTTTAACCATTTGGTTGGATTCTCTAGTGAAAATATCTGGGCCTGGAAATTTAATTTTGGGAGTTCTTAAAAATTATGAATTCAGTTAACTTAATAGTTATAGGGCTGTTCAAATTACCTCTTAAATATTTGGTCATCTGTGATAGTTTATTTTTTCAAAGAACTGGGTTATATCCGCATTTCTTATGTTATTTCTGATATTGATAATTTATGTTTTTGTTAGTCTTGTGATAGTTAATTTTAGGTGTCAATTTTACTGGATTGAGAGATACCTAAGTGGCTGGCAAAACACCACTTCTGGGTGATTCTGGGAGGGTGTTTCCAGAGGCAACTGATGTGTGAATCAGTGGACTGAGAGAGGAAGACTCATCCTTCTGTGAGTGGGCACCATCCAATCAGCTGGGAGCCCTGCTGAGCAAACGGGCAGAAGGAAGAGAATTTGTACTCCCTGCCTTATCTCTTCCTTCTGGAGCAGGACACTATTTCTACTCCTGCCTCTGGACATCAGACTCCAGGTTCTTTGATTTTTGATACTAGGACTTGTGCTAGTGGCTTCCTAGGGGCTTTCAGGCTTGACTGGGGACTGTACTGTGAGCTTCCCTGGTTCTGAGGCTTTGGACTTGGACTGAGCCATGCTGTAGGCTTTGAGCCACACACTATTGCTACTGGCTTCTCTGTTTCTTCAGCTTACAGTCAGCCTATACTGGAATTTCTCTGCCTCTGTGATCCTATGAGCCGATTTCCCCTAACAAATCCCCTTCCATATATCCTACTGGTTCTGTCTCTCTGGAGAACCCTGACTAATACAGTCTTTTTAGAGGTTTGTCAATTTAATTGATCTTTTCAAGGAACAAGCTCTTTGTTTCATTCACTTCCCTCTATTGTTTTTCTGTTGTCAATTCCACTGTTGTTTGCTCTAATCTTTATTAATTCCTTTCTTCTGTTTCTTTCAGTCTTTGTGATGGTTAATTTTAGGCATTATTTTGCACTCCTTTTACTAGGTTCTTGAGGCGTGGCTTAATAATTTGGGACTTTTTCTCTTTTTGAATATATACATTTAGGGTAATACATTTCTCTCTCAGAACTGCCTTAGCAATGTCCCACAAATTTTGATATGTTGCATTTTTATTTTCACTTAGTTAAATGTATTATTTTAAATTTCCCTTCAGACTTTCTTTTAAATTTATGTAATATTTAGAAGTATTTTATTTAGTTTCAAAATATTCAGATATGTTCTTTTTATCTCTCTGTTATTGATATCTAGTTAATTCCATTGAGGTGTGAGAATTTATTCTATATGATTTCAATTCTTCAAACATGCTCAGTTTTTTTTAAATGGTCCAGAATTTGATCTCTGGTGAGTGAGTTGTTCTATAAATGCCAATTAGATCCTATTGTTTAATGGTATTATTGAAGTCCTCTTATCCTTGCTGATATTCTGTCTAGTTGTTCTATCTATTGTTGAGAGAGGGATGTTGACATCTCTAGCTGTAATTGTGGGTCCATATATTCTTCTTTCCAGTTCTATCAGGTTTTGCTTCACATATTTTGCAGTTCTGTTATTTGATGCACACATTTAAGATTGTTATGTATTCTTGATAGGTTGAATCTTCCATCATTATATAATAACCTCTCTGGGTTTTAGTGATTTTCTTTGTTATAAAGTCTACTTTATTTGATATTAATGTAGCCATTCCTGTTTTCTTTTAATTAATCTTTGCATGATATTTTCTCAATGGTTTTACTTTCAATTTACCTATATTATTGTATTTAAAGGTTTTATTTTTTGTAGATACCTTATATTTGGAGGATATTTTTAATCTATCCTTTCCACTTCTGTCTTTTAATTGATGTATTTGGACCATTTAAATTTAATCTACTTGCTACCATGGGAGGCTTTACAGTCCTTTCTTGGTTGTTTGGCTATACCAGTATAGTCATTGTCTATAAAATTTCTTTACTGCTAGTCTTCCTCTTTCCTGGTCCTTTGGCTAGTGAGAACAGGTTTTTTTGGTTTGTATATTTGTTTTATATTTTTCCTATGTCCACTGATGGTTCTGACCTTTTTCAATTGCAAGTCTGGGATATGTGAGGCAAAAAGAAAATTCAGGGGACACACTACCACTTTATTCTGTGGGCCATAAATTCTCTGGCTTATCTTCCTTATTCTCTTTACCTTTCAGACTCCTCTTATGTTTGTTTCACATGTAACATCCAGGATTTTTAGTTTACCAAGCAAAATAAACAGGGAACTGTATGTCTAATCTATCTTTCTGGAAGTGTAAGTTCTTATTTTACTTTTGGAAAGAGTGAACTTGGGCTTTGTATTCAGACAGACTTTGATTTTAATCTTGGCTCCAGCCTTTGCTAATTGTATCTTTAGACAAATGAATCACCTCTGAATCTTATCTTACTTTACTGCAAAATGGGTGAAGCAGAGTTGTGAGGATTGAGTGAATTACCTAAGGTAAGCATGCAATACAGTGAAAGCACATAGTAAGCTCCCAAAATGTAATTTTTCTTATTGCTACTAGTATTATCACCACTGCCATTACTATTGCAACTATTGCTATTATTGCCACTTACAAATACTGTGCTTTTGGTTCTTTCTGTGAGCACAAAAAGTTTTCAGTGACTTACAGCTCAGGACATGGTTTACTGAAGTAGCAATCAACAGAAGGGTTAGGATGATCCACTTTGGGATATGAGAGTGGTTGTAAAGGTATTAAAATCTCTTTGCTGTCTGGCCAAAGACTATGATATGTTCAAGTAGACTCAATCCCCACTTGGTATACATCAGACTCAGTGACTGGACTTTTATAATTGCAAACTTTGCTCTGAAACTTCTCTTATTCCACAGCTGTGTCCTCCCCACCTTCTGCTTCTGCCCTACTTTACACTTGGTCTTCACTGTTTTCTTTCTTTGTCATGATTTGTTTCTTCCTCTGATTTGTTCTCTCTCTCTCTGGCTAGGGTCCCTCTCTCTGAAATGTACATTCAGGGTTGTCCTGCTCAGCATTGATTGGTGTTCTTTCAATCTGTCACTCCCCTTAGTGCTGGAATGGATGGCTGAAGTTTGAATAGTGCCAACAAGTAACAAAATATCATTTCTAAATAATCAGTGAGAACAGTGAAGGAGAGAAAGTAGGAATCCAAGAGGTGCCTCTTACTGTAAAGAAAGGACTTACTGTAGACTCTAGACCTTAAAGGATAAACCCCTGATTTCAGACATAGATATGATTCCTTAAAAAAGATAATACCCTCTTATATTTTTCTTCAGTCTTTCTTTTTTAAATGAAAAAACTTAGGAAAACTGTAGGAAAAAAATCATATACAATCTCAACCCCAGGGATTACTTCTTTTACTTCTTGGATGCATTTTATTCCATACACATCCCTTAATATTTTTTTTCTCTGACTTCTGCATTTATGGTTGTTGTTGAAGTTTTGGGGAACCATTTACTGTTGTTTTCCAAAAACAATTCAAAATGGAGTTAGACAAAGGTAATAGAGAAAGTTATCATTCATTGCTCCACTCCCACCTGACAGACTGGCTAAAATTCAATAAATTTCTAAATACTGAAAAACTCCTAAAAAAAAAAAAAAAAAAAACCTCTGCTTGATACAGAAGAAATCTATATTCCACATTATTCTTATGTTTTATTATGGTAAATTAAATTATTCAAATGTTGGGAAAACAGTAATAAGGAAGTTTTATTTGTTTATTTTTGAGCATTGAATGGCACCCACCATTTCAAGCAAATTTAGGTGTTTTCTTATTTGTGGAGTAGGAATAACAATTGCCCTTACTTCACAGAGTTGCTTTGAGGATTAAAATAGTGACATTTGCCATAAAGAACAGGGTCATTCTCGCAGTGGTTTGCTGTTATTATTGTTGCTTTTGTTATTGTTGTTATATTTCCAATCAATGTCCTTTAACTAACAAACATGACAAGAAAAATGAGGTTAGCAAAATTACTCCTAAGTCAATGATGATTATATTTTTCCTACTGTGTGTGAATTCACAAATCTCTGGTGAATTTGTTCCCGTAAGACAGCAACCATGTGAGATCCAGAGCACTGAAAAGTCTCAATTGTGTCTCGTGATTTATCCCTGACTGGGACAACCTTTCCTACAAAATGGATCGAGAAAACAAGAGGGGTCGGGTGTTTTGCAGGGTTGTTCCTGCTGGTTTTACCATAGGGAGTGCAGGTTGGAGGCTGGAAGCTACTGAGCAATTTCACCCCAGTCAGAGGGCTAAATGGCTTCAGCCAGGGATGAGGGGTTTGATGAACTATCTCAGAGTAAGGAAACAGAGATTAACTATGAACCCAAAAGACTTACAGCATTCTTAAAATTAAGGTAAACTAAAACTTAAAATGCTTTAAATCAGGATATGGATTGATTTTATTTTTAACACTGGACTCTAGGGTGAGTATAACAGAATGGTCATTCCTTTCCAAAGCTAGTCTATGAAAATGACTACAGAGAGCTAATTCCTGTCTGTACAAAGGAAATCCAGTCCCTTCTTGCCCTTGGCAGAAGATATAAACTACAAGCACCTTTTCAGTGTTTTTCCATGGGCTTCTCACATAAAGCTGACATTTCCCCCAGCAACAGTCTCTGTCTCATTCTTTCACTGTGCATCACTCTGGGGTTAGATCTAACAAATCGTCAGTGTTTCTGCTTCATTTCCCAGGAATCTTTTTTTTTCTCCTTGATCGTCTTGGTGGTGACAGATTTCCCTTCCATCTTTCCCTAGCCCCAGATTGTTTTAATTACCACTGCTGTGTTTTGTTACATGGGTAAGCTGTGAAAATGGCCCCTGGTTGTTTAGGTTGCTTAGCTTTTTTTTTTTTTTTTTTTTTTTTAAAATCAAAACAAAACAAAACAAAAACACTTGCTTAGAGTAAAAGGAGGAGGTGCATATGACCTAGGGATCTATTGATTTACTCATTTATTCATTAGGAAGGGAAGTGGAACTAAAGATAAGAGGTAATTCATCTGCTGTGCTCACCCCATTTTGACTGCAGAGATTTTTCTTAGTTCATGCTCTATTGACAGAGTGTCTGTGGGGAGGGGTAGAAGCTGGGACTTTGTCTTTCACTAGGAAGTCTCAGTCTCTAAGTTATACCATTCTCCTGAGCTGTTTTCTTCACACGGTCTTTAGAAAGGGGAGGTAGAAAGAGAAAGTCAGCACCTCCTTTCACGTGGGCTACCCAGCAGGGAGGTGCAAGTACAGATTGGACATTGTGATATCTGCGTTGAGACCTTAAGGCAGAGGGCTCAAGGCAGATCCTCCCTCCTCTAAGTCTTAGTTTCCTTATCTGTGACATAGGGGATAATAGCAAAACCTGTTCGTGTGTGTGTGTGTGTATGTGTGTGTGTGAAAGGGTGTGGGTGTTTGTTAATGTACACGTATACTGTTGGTTGTTGTATTTATAGTAGCTCTTTTCATTTATGACAGGGGATCTTCAAGTTCCTTGATTGGCTTCTTTTAGCAACCCAGTTTAGCATGGTGCCTGGTTCATTAAAAGAGTGTGGTACTTTAAGGAGCTTTTTAAAGTCAAAGGATAGGATGAGCATGATGGCTCATGCCTATAATCCCAGCACTTTGGGAATCCAAGGCAGGAAGATTGCTTGAGGCCAGGAGTTTGAGAGCAGCCTGGGCAACATAGCAAGACCCCATCTCCACAGTCAAAACAAAACAAAAATACCCAGCTGGTTGGCCTATAGTTCCACTACTTAGGAGGCTGAGCTGGGAGGATTACTTGAACCCAGGAGTTTAAGGCTGCAGTGAGCTATGATTGTACCACTATATTCCAGCCTAGGTGACAGAGTGAGACTCTGTTTCTAAAAAAAAAGTGAAAGAATAAATGGATGCATGAACTAAACTGATAAAATTTTAAAAAATGGGAGCAAAGGAAAAATTATTAATAAAACGTTTTTGAAAGAATGGAGCTATTTTGACCGTTACACCTGGGAAACATCTTAGAGAAAGAAACTCTATTCTCTGGAAATAAAAGCACCATTTAACTAACACTGTAAGAAGGGTTCAGCTTAGCATTTAGTTTTGCTTTGGTGACAGTTACACAAATGAATATATTCCACACTTCCTTAACTGCGAAAAATATCTGTCATTAATACTATTACTAATGATGATGACAACAAATGTTTATTGAGAGCTTAGTCCTTTCCTGGTTATTGTCCTAATTATCTTATATATCTTAACACACTTAATATTAACTCAATTCTCACAACAAAGCTGCAAAGTAGACGCACTTCTTATCCCATATTACAGATGAGAAAATGGAGAGACAAAGGTAACAGTGACAAATTGGTAGTGCTAGAACTGGTAAATCTCTAAAAGCAAATCTGACTTTAGAGTTCTACTTTGTACATTTTGTGTTTGTTCCATATGATGATGGAGTTTTTATTGCCTAGCTGCACATACCCTGCCACCTCTACACAAGCAATCTAAATATGTCAGTGTTCATTAGCCATTTGTACTAATGATCATGCTGCATTTTTAGAATGTCATATTTGACAATGTGCTAAATAGCCCTCTGCTATGAATAGTCTTCCGAATGAATCAGCTTGCAGACTGGCAGGCTTGTTCTTGTCAAACCAGTTCTAATCATGACTTGCCTAATCACAGACCTTCTTCATTTTCTTCTTCTGTAGCTCCCCGGCAACTTTGGATAAATAGTGCTTCAGCTAACAAAAGCTCCTGCCTCTATCCGGGTATTGCCACCTCCTTCCCTGGCTGGAAGCTTGATTGCTCTGCTGTTAAACAACTAACAGCAGTTTCAGCACCAGGGACAGCGTATTTTAATGAAGTGGTAATGGAATGTAGAGTCAGACATGCCTTGATTAAAATGGAGTACTCTGATTAAAGATTACAATCCATTCCCATTTCTTCACGCAATTCTGATTTTTCTTCTGGTTACCGAGCTTCAGTCCCAGCCACAGAAGACAGCAACGCAGTTTGTGTATGCTGTGTGTCCACATAACTTTTAATTAGACATTTAAATTAGAGTGGTGCTGGTTCACTGAATCCAGAGTTTTATATTTCAGCAATCCAATTATTAGGTGTTTTAATTCACCAATTCAGGGCTTGTAATTTATTTTAATATTACTTACTGTGACATTAAAACTATAATTCCTAGATTTTCTCATAAAAATAAGATAAAGATGTCTAAAATTAAGAACAAAAATTCCAAGCAGTAAGATTCATAATAAAAAAGTAAATAAAACTGGCTTAAATCATCAAATCTGTAACCAAAAACTAGCCATTCTCTAGACAGGTGCTGATGAGGGAGAATGAATTAAAATACTATAATGTGAAAGGAAAACACATAGGAGATCCTAAAGGATTTCCTTGTACTTTTTGTTAAGATGAGAGTGAATATGGGCCTTCCTGATGAGATGGACACTGCCTAAACCCGTTCCAGTCCTTCTTGGCTAGAATTGTGTCTCAGGTATAGGCTTTAGGACTCCTTCCAAGGTGGGGGAGACTGGGTCATGAGTTAAGAAGTCAAGCGGATAGAAGGGGGGTTGTATGGCCCTTCTGAACATTTGTTGAATACTTGTAACATTTTGGGCATTGTTCTGGGTGCATTTGCTCATTTAATACTCAAAATATCATTATAACAAATGTTCTATGACTATGCATACCAAAAGAAACTGAAGCACAGAGAAGTTAAGTAACTTGTCTAAGGTCACACAGATAGTAAGTGAAAAATTTAGAGGCAATATTTTTTTTTTTTTTGAGACAGAGTCTCACTTTGTTGCCCAGGCTAGAGTGAGTGCCGTGGCGTCAGCCTGGCTCACAGCAACCTCAATCTCCGGGGCTCAGCGATCCCACTGCCTCAGCCTCCCGAGTAGCTGGGACTACAGGCATGCGCCACCATGCCCGGCTAATTTTTTGTATATATATTTTTAGTTGGTCAATTAATTTCTTTCTATTTTTGGTAGAGACGGGGTCTCGCTCAGGCTGGTTTCAAACTCCTAACCTTGAGCAATCCGCCCACCTCGGCCTCCCAAAGTGCTAGGATTACAGGTGTGAGCCACCACGCCCGGCCTAGAGGCAATATTTTAACTCAAGCTGTCTGGCTTCTGAATTCACACTTTCTACCCTCAGTCATACCTCTACAACAAGGCACATAGTGAAAAGCAAGAAAAGACTGGGCTCAGCTGCCGAGCCAAGCAGTCACAAATGGTAGTAGTTCTTGCCTGATGTCATAGTTGTGAGGACTGAACACAATAATTCATATTAAAACACTTAGAGTAGTACCTGGCACAGAATGTTATTCATAGCGAATATTAATTGAGAGAGTGCTATGTGCCTTTAAAAGGGAGAAAATCATTAAGTGACAACAACGAGGAGGATGATCATGCGACAGAGGTACGAAGAAAATGAAGCCTGACGCAAACCCTTACACATGAGTTCAGGCGCTTCCCCTCATTATGGAGTGCTCTTGACCTTGACAGGGTCATGAACAAAGGAGATAAAAGGAGCCTGTTGCAAGGTTAGCAGGGGGGAAATGATTTGTCTTTCACTGATGCTCCAGTGCCCGGGGAAATTGGATGTTAAGTCTAAACAAGCCTTGATCCCAGCCATCAGCTCTGCCCAGAGCTAACCACACCTTTGTCTGGAGAACACCATAAGGGCGCTCTGGCAAAGGTCCCGAAGGACCCACTATTTCACTCACCAGCGATTCAAGGAAAACAGCCACGAGTGAAGCATCTGCTAGGCTCCTTATGAAGATACATGCTCTGCCCCCAAGGCGTTCATTATCTAACAGTGAAAATGAAGCATGTTTATAATCAGTGAAGAATGTGAGGCTGGGAACTAAGGGACAGACATGGCAACATTGGCGTGTATCTTCCAGCAGCAGTGACTGAGGTCTTTTCATGAATTTTTAACTGAGGATTTGAATCAGACAGGAAATGGAGGTTAAGGGAATTTTCAGTGAGATGTGCATAGTCTTGGTAGGAGAGAAATTTCGGGAACCCAGTGCCCGTTGTTGAAGCTGAATATGGCCATATTCTGTCTCTCATCACTTCTTGGCCTTTTGGCTGAGATCAATTATATGCCATCTCTTTGTCTCCTATGTAGGTATATTTTGGGGGAAAGTAGGTTACCTGTGACCCAAGCTTAGCCAATTGGATGATCTCTCATAGGACTTTAAACTTTGAGCCAGTGACCCAAGAACACAGTGACTATAGGTCATACGTAATAAAGGTGGTTCCCCGAGAAGCACTTCACAGACAGGAGACAATTGCTCTCTCACTCTCCTGGAGCCTACCTCTTCCAGAACCCAACTACCTGTGAATTCTTTGGGCCACCAATAATTTTCCAATATATTACCCATGATTTAAATCAGCCAGAGTCAGTGTCTGATACTTGTAACCAACTCACTAATACACAACTTGTAACCTAACTCACGAATACAATTACTGTTAATATTGCCTCAGAAAGAAATTTAGTCCTGCAAATTGCCACAGTCACATGAGGGTCTTTGGGGTGCTGTTATTAACATGCTATATTAGGAGCTGCATGTCTATGCCTCTTAAGGTTCCCTCCTGTATCCCTCCCTTGGGCAAGTATTTGTGACGATCACTACTCTGGCTTGTTGTTCTTCTATTACAGTGCCTCAATAAGGCTTTTTTTTAAAAAAAATTTCAGAATATTATGGTGATAAAAACATTTTGGTTATTACATATAATGCTTTTGCCTCACCCAAGCCAGGGCTACAAGTGTGCCCTTCCCCCATACAATGCGCTCTGCATCCATTAGTTGTGAGTTTACCCCCCTGCCCCACCCCCACCTGACCAGGGCCCGGTGAGTATTACTACCATGTGAGCACTTTAGTGTTGATTGGTTAGTACCAATATGATAACGAGTACATGTGGTACTCGTTTTTCCATTCTTGCCATACCTCATTTCGAAGGATGGGCTCAAGATCTATCCAGGATAATATACAAGGTGCTAGTTCACCATTGTTTTTATAGTTGAGTCATATTCCATGGTATACATATACCACATTTTATTAATCCACTCATGTATTGATGGGCACTTGGGTTGTATCCATATTTTTGCAATTGTGATTTGTGCTGCCATAAACATTAGAGTGCAGATGTCTTTATTATAGAATGTCTTTTTTTTCCTTTGGGTAGATGCCTAGTAGTGGGATTGCTGGATCAAATGGATAAGGCTTTTGAAGCCACGGGGATCTTTAAATTTCTTATGGTGTGAGATAAGGCTCTTTCTCATTACTCTAAGAATAGCCCAGCTCCTGAAGCCATTCAGAAAGCCACAGAGGGAGATCTGGCTTGCAGGCCTTGCAATAAACTCTTATTAACACTATCAAAAATAATCTGCTTTTGTCTTGACCTCACTTTAAATTCTCGGCAGGTATAATGGACAGATTTGTAGGGTTTCCTTTTCCTTTTTAAAAGACTAGATAAATGTACCTTTCCCTCATCAGATTATAAAAGTCCAATGTAAATGGAAAGTTCATTGCCTGCCTTGATAACATGTGTAATCTTCCCAATGGATGCCCCTCTGTCAGCAGACATACGAGATAGTCCTAGAGATGGTTTTTGGTTAAGGCAGGCTCAGGATAAGCTTAATTTCCCAGCCTGTGCACTTTAACCTCTCTCCAACTGATACAATGAAAAATGTTGTGTATCAACTTTCAGTGAAGAAAAGATGTATGCTTTCTACTACTTCTAGTGACATTTGGCTGTGCTGGGCCTATGCAGCTTGGTGACAACTGGGCCCTCAATGTCCAAGTCATCAGTTAGATTAATCTCCTTATTGTTTATCTCTTTGGTGGGTGGATGGGTAGGAGCATAGACAGGAAGAGTGAGAGACTACAAACATCAATGCTGGTTTAGCACTGACTATTAAAATAAGCGCAGGATCAAAGTATAGGTAAAAGCACATTAAAATAGTACGTTGGGGTGCTGTATGTTTAACATTTTATACATTATAACATGTGTTCACTTCTACCATCTCAGGTTCTGTAGCAAGTAGGAAGCTGTCACTCCACCTTTGACACATGGGAAAATCAAGGTGCACACACATGCATTTGGCTCAAGTCACACAGCTAAACAAAACCAGTTATGAGTGAGATTTTGAATGCCAGGCTCTTGGCTCATTTTTCTCTGGTTAAACAATGTGGCATGAGGGAAGCCTCCAAAACAGGGATGGGGTTTGAAACCAGAGGACAAGAGTTGTGGTTCTAGCTGGGTTCCTCCTTGCTTAATTGTGTTGTGGCAAGACTAAGTCTCAGTTTTTTCATCTTTGAAACAGGAATAATAACAATGCTTGTTTTTAATGAAAAACACTTTGTAAAGTGCATAGTACAATGCATATATATATTATTATTAATTATGATAATCATTGATATTTATTGAGCACTTACTAGGGGCTGGACATGCTACACATTATTTTCTTTTTATATTGTGAAATAAAACATATATAGGAAAGTTTCTAAAATATTCATTCTAGTGTGTAAGAATTTGGTGTGAAGGTTACATCTGTGAACTACCACCATGTCAAGAATCAGAATACTGTCAACAACTCAGAAACTTTGCATATACTTTTCACTTCTTCTTCCTTCCCCTAGAGGTAAACACTATTCTAGTATTTAGGCAATCATTTTTATACTTTTCTTTATATTTTAAGAATCCCTAAATAATATAGTCAAGTTTTGCCTGTTTTTGAATTTAATGTCAGTAGAACCAAATAGTATGTATTTCTTTTTCATTTGGTTTCTTTTATCCACATGAAGTTTTGAAGATTCATCTATCTCATTCTGTATCACTGTAGTCATTCATTTTCATTATTTATAATATTCTACTGTATGAGTATCTAATAATTTATCTAAACCTCATACAATTGATCGACAATTAGATCGTTTTTAGCTTTTTACTCTTAAGAATGTTGCACCTATAAATGAGTACACATACCTTGATGTACATATGTGTGCAATTCTGTAGATTATGTATTAGGAGTAGAATTACTGAGTCACAGGTCATATATATTTTTAACTCTTTAAAACACTGAAAAACTGCTTTTTAAAAAATAGATGTATAATTTACACTCCCACTAGCAACATATAAAAATCTACACTGTTCCATACTCTCTCCAACATTTCATATTGTTATATGTTTAAATACTAATGAGTCTGGTGTTTATATAGTGCTATCTCCTTGAGGTGTTTATATGCATTTCCCTGATTACTAATGAAGTTGCACCTCTTTATAAGTTTATTTATCCTCTTTTATTAAAGTGTGTGTTCAAGGCTACTGTCCGTTTTATCTGTCTTTTTCTCATTGGTTTATAGGATTTTAAAAAATATCAACTGGATACAGACTCTTTGTTGGTTATACATATATCAGATATCTTTTCCTGCTCTGTGCCTTGCCTTTTCATTCTTTTATGAAGTCTTTTGATGGACATAAGTTCTTAATTTTACTGTTGTCTAATATATTAATTTCCCCTATGCTTAGGGAATTTTGTATTTTGTTTTATGAAATCATTCATTTCGCTGTAGTTGTGAGGACTTATTAAACACTATTTCTAAAAGCTTCCAGTCAAGATGGGGCCACTAGAGTTCACCATTAAGCAGCTGGAACTAAGCTGCTAGTCAGGAGGAAAAGAAAGGAAATGGAGATTTTAAGTTAGCGGTACCCATTTTACTTCTGTAGACTTAGAAGAATCTGTTCATGGAGGCAAAAGTATATAGAAAGCAGAGTAGATCCAATAGGCCGGTCTAAGGAGAAGGTCTATGGCTGGGTCATAGAAAATAACAAGTGTTTTCTTTTAGCTTCCTTTCTGACATACACATTAAAAAAAACCATTAAGAAGCTTTTATATTTGGGAGGGTGGTTGGTAAAGGGGACTCAATTCTGATCTAGGTACTATTTGCAAAAAAAAAAATTCTGGAGAGGGGAAGGATAACTAGACCCTGCTGATATAACATTTCTCTTCCTTTAACATGGAAAATTCATAATTCAGTTAAAAGTTAAGACAAATGTGGACACTGGTTACACAGGTTTGCCCAATTTGTGAAATTCATCAAGCTAGACATTTGTGATGTGTACAATTTTTTTTCTGCTTGTATATTATGCTTCAATGAGAGGGTCAAAAAATCTTAACTTTCTGTAAAGTTTTGGGGCCACAGTTCTTACGAAAAATAGCAGTCTACCATCCACATGACAACCTGAATTCATTTTCTGTTTGACACAACGTTCCTTCCACTTAGCCTGGCATCTGCTGCACATCTGTGTCCCCCATGGCAGCAGTAAGTTGAACAATCCAGATGCTAAGGAAAAATCATAGCAGGAGGAGATTCAACTTAAGACACATAGGCTAGGGAGGGAAAGATAAATTTTCCATTGACATCAGGAATGAATAGGAGAGTCTATTGGGGAGCAAGGAAGGAGAAAATGATGATTTTTTTTTTTTTTTTTTTTTGGCAGGAGTGAAGACAGATTTTGCAGTGGTGTCTGGCAGATCGTGAATGGGAAGACACAGCCAAAAATGAACAATGGTTAAGAACAATGCAGGGGACAAGGCTTAGGAACTGAGGAGTTCTTTGCCCCTGCTGAAACACATTGTTGTCACTAGCTGTCTCTGCAAAGAAAGGACTGTATTCCTGTCTCATACTTTACTTTGGACAAATGTGTGTGTGTGTGTGTGTGTGAGAGAGAGAGAGAGAGGGAAGCACCCTCAATTTTGAAATGCTCTTTGAAGCACCCTTAATTTTGAAATGCTCTTGTTTTTTTTTTTGTTTTTTTTTTTTGTACTAGAATGAAAGTGGGAACTTGCTTTTATAGCAAGAAAGGAAAATCTACTTTAATTGAATACTCACAACATGCAAGGAGCATTCACAGGTATCAATAACATTTAACCTTTATAGCAGCCTGTGAGATGGTGAGGGTTATTCTCTTCATATATGGGACTTCAGACTAAGAGAGTTTGAGACACTCATTCATTTTCCCATTGGCAGTTTAAGACAAAGCCCAGCTTTGAACACACAGCTGTCTGCCCTTGCTTTTTCCATAAAAACAAACACCCTCTTAGGGAAATTACTCTGGTTCTCCCTCTCTGCCTTGTTTTCCCAGAAGGATGAGAATTCTATAAGGAGACAACCGGCCTGTGATATCTGGGGAATCCACAAAGGAAGGGATGTGATTGTTTTATTACTTGACACGGAAGGGCAAACTGATTAACTGCGGAGCAGCTCTGATACATTCCCAGTTCACTGAGAGCATGCAGGTCTTCATGGTAGCTGGCAGCCTTGGCTCCTTAGGACCAGCCGCTCTTTCTTTAAGGGGGACCCAAGACTAAGCCTGGCTATAGGCGGAGTAGGAGGGCTATGTTTACACGATGTGATTTGGGTTAGATGACAGATCCCGAAAGAACCCTGGATTCTCCTATGCCTATTCTAGTAACAGAAATTTCCACCCCCACTGCCTCTCTAAGTTAAGGCATCATCTGGGAGTAAGTTATGATCTGGAGTGGACTTCTATCCATTGAATTCATGGGCCTTCACTGCTTCACTGGGAGAACCCACTGCCCTTTAGGGGTAGGCAGAAGGACCCCAAAGAAATGTATTTTGATGGGAGAGAAGGGGCAAGCTTCAGAGTTGTTGGTGTGGCAGCTAGTCTCATTGCATGGGGTCAGGTGTACCAGGGTCTGGGATAAGAAATGAGAGATGATTACTAGATTTGGGAGTGAGAATGGGGGTGATGGTGAGGAAAAGCCATACACACACTTGCACACATGCACACATATGTACACCCACACACATGTACATACACATGTGCACACACCCCCCACTGTGCCCCAAAGCACTCTGTGGCTGAAGCATTATATTGGAGTCAGACATTCTGTGTTTGAACCTCACTTCTCTCACTTGTGTCTCTATGATCCAGGCCCAGTTTCTTAACCTTTCTGAGTCTCATTTACCTCATCGGTAAAACACTGCAGACTGAATAAAAAACAAAAACAAAACCCAACTACCCATCACTTATACCATGTTGTGGGAACAGTGTCTGGTCCAAGGCACTTGTAGAGCTAGGCTGGGAATGGAGTCCAGAACAGGCCCAGGGGGGAGGGATGGGTCAGAGAGTAAGAGAGGGCGAGAGTCATATTGTGGTGGGTCACAAACATTCACTAATTCTCCTAGCTGCAGTTCCCATAGTGTGGCTGTGCACAATATATCTTCGAACCTACTGTTTAGGAGCAGTTGGGCCCTTTCTAGTTTGGCGATGGTATGAATAGTGCCTCTGTGAACATTATAGTACGTATGTTTTGGTGCTCTAAGTACGTATGTATTCCCTTGCATATCTACCCAGAATTGGAATTGCTTGGTCATAGGGTATATACATGCTCTGTTTTAGTAGACACTATCTAATGGTTTTCTATTTTTTATACTGTATTTGGTATTTTTTAAAAGTTTGAATTAATTCTAAATATTTAAAAATCAAATATCCTATAGGAGGATCTGGCAAACCAAGGGTCACATGCCAAATGAAACCAAACAGACTGGAGCTAGTCGTAGCTGCCCATTTTAGCCAGGGAGCTCACCACAGTCCCCAGCCAGTTGCTTCTCTCATTGATGATACTTTCTTGAGGGAGACTAGTCCTCATTCATTGGTTGAGAACTGCTGGGAGAGAGAAGTGACCATTCCCTAGGAATTCTGGCCAGTGTACTTGTGTACAAAATGTGCTCTGGAGATCTGAGGATTTCTCAGGCAAATGGATGCAGATTGCTGGCAGCTGGAAGGCAAGCACTGGCATGGTAGGACAGGAATACAAGTGAGGCATCCACAGTGGCTGCTATATCAATATATTCCATGTTTTCTCCCAGGTCTCCAATCCCTAGAATCCTATATTCTAGGATCCTGGTTCCTATAGCTTCAACACATAGAGCTGGAAGTATGTTGTTTTTCATTTATGCATATAAAATTTCTTCTCTCATTTCAGAAGGTCCAGCCACCCTCCTCCTCTACCATCACCTTCCCAAGCAAGTCCAGATCACTACACATTTGCAGGAGTCCTATTCAGATTACAATCCAGCATATCTCGGGTCTTTCCCAAAGGCTTTCCTTATTTTCTTTCCATTCAGGTACACAGCATCTCTGCCGCCTCTGTGCAAACACATTTAAAATATTTTAATGATACATTTGCTTATCCTTGCATGTCCTATGATTTGCAATCAAGTAGAGCAATTAGATTGTTGCACAGCCCTTTAAACTGCAGTAAGAGTTGCCTGGAGATGAGAAATCTATACAGAGGTAAGGTAGAAATTGTATTTCTTTTTATTGCTCTTCAATTTTCAATTTGTATTCCAAAGCAATTTGGTAGCAAAATAATTCTTAGATTCTTAGAAGAGAATAGGATCTATGTGACTAAGAGGAGACCTACTTATTTATCACATATTATGTTAATAACACACATACACACATGGCTATGCACACACACACACAAAGAAGGTTGCAAATGGTCACTATGACAAAGTGCCCTATGGGATTTTTGCAGAAGATGAAAAAAATCCAATTTCTCATCTAGGAAATAACAAATATTTAGCCACCCTCTGAGACTTGATTGTATCTCCCCCAATCACAGTAATTCTTAGAGGGATATAGTCAGTGCCAAATAACTTTTCATTTTCACACACACACACACAAAAACCCCAAGGTCTAAAAATCAATACTCCAAAGACTCAAAAAATGGCTAAAGCAATTAAAACAAGAGTGTTGGTCACAATTCCCATGTTAACTCATTTTCAAAACTCATTTTAAAATGACATAGGATGAAAAGATTAAGAAAAAAAGAAAGGAAACAACTTGGTGAAAATACTACATGGCTAACATGCGCAGTGAGGGACTTTGACCTGGAAGTATTAAATTCCTATCTGGAGAAATTGGGGAAAATTGTGAGTTAGTACTAGATATTTATAGCACCCCCCCCCATGTTCACACACACACACACACACACACACACACACACACACACACACACGCATGTTTACGTACACAGCTGATTATCATTATTCATAATTGTTGTGTTCTATAAAGCCAATGTGGACCCTAAATTAGCTAATACAGAACTATTGCTCCTAGAGGAAATACAGGGTTAGGTTCCTGAAAGGCTCTGGTGACAACATTTTGGTGAACCGAAATGCCATTTTTGTTATATAGGTTCCTTTGACAACGTCCTTATAAGACAAGATAGTCTCATCATCATTGAAAATTTGTCCTTCCACATAATTATTTTCCTGTATAACATCCAGCAAGTATCTTAAAAAAATTCTTTTGCAGCCTCTTGACTTACAGAACCCGCAAATTTAACATTTTTCATGCTATACTGCTTTTTGAAGTATGTAAGCCAGCCAGCACTAGCTGAGAGGGGTCTGACATTTTCCTGGCCCTGGGTAACTTAACCATAAATTTCTTTAGCTTTCATAACAATGCTGTCCACTTTGCATTTTTAATCAGTTGCTATTTTACGAATACACTAATTAAGCTGCTTTTTCATCTTTTCTTACTTCATCACACACTGCAAGATGTTACTTTAGCACTTTCTGAAGCAGCCTCATGTACAGCATGGTGAATTTCCTGTCCTTTTTCCTAGATGTACTATATTGTTGATTCATTAACATTAAACTCACAGTCAATAGCACTATAATTCACGCCTGGATGAAACTTATCTGGCACACGTATGTTCTCCAAAAGGCACATTGAGTCTTCTTGCACTTAGAAAAAACACTAGACAGCACTTCAGCACTATGCTGGGGGCCATTTTATACAGCAAAATCACCAGCAAAAACACAAAGATGTGAAAAATGCAGCACTAAATATACTGTACAAAGCATTCTTGTTATAATATTAAAGCTGAGACAAAAAGACATGGTGTTACCTTATTTGACCTCAGCTGGCAAGACACAAGTGAGGCAACTCACATTTTTTATCACTCTTTTAATGCTCATGAATGACCGACTGTGAAAGTTCCATGAGTATTGATTTTGGGATTACTAATAAGTTTTAGTGCGTAAGTGAATTAGCAAATAAATCCACAAATAATGAGGATCAAGTGTATGTTCTTGTTACTTGATGCTTAATTCATCAGATCTGGGTAATTTAAATATAATTTTTATTAGTATTTTTCATTCTTACAATGAGATAATTCTTGGAACAGGAAGTTTTTGGAGAGTAACTTCCCTTACTGGGTCCCTCTATGCTGGTATTCCCTTTTCTCCTCTGACTTTAGGGTAAGTTTTTGTTCTTATCCTTAAGTGAATTGTCCTAGGTAATATCTTAGGAATATGTCAAGCAGTCTTGGGTCTGAATCCTGTCTCTGGCATATTTTTAGCAGTGTGACCTATGGCAAACTACTTAACCTTAAGGAATTTTTATTTCCTTATTCAAATAAGGGATACAGGAAGTGAATTATCGTGTAATGAACTTTACGCAAAGCATTTTTCATTCCTTACTTAATTTGTACAGTGGTGTTAGGGAATAAGTATTATTATATCCATTTAGCACCACTATTTGAGTGTGTTTGATTGGAGAGCCATATAAAGTAGTGGTTAAAAGAACATATTTGGGAGTCCTTTGTCTGGTTCAAGTCCCAGCTCCACCAGTTACGCGCTGTGAGTGCATGGAAACAAGTGCTGAGATGAAGCCTCCTCCAGCCTGGGTCCCTGAATGACCATGTGGAGCAGAACTCCCACTGACCTATTCTATTACATGAGTGTTAAATGAACCCATGTCGCGCTCTGAAAACAGTCAAATCCTTAAATGTGCAATGGGAGACTCGTATCCCAGAATAGATTCAGAGATTCAGGGATAAATTTGTTTCAGGTTTAAAAAAGCCTAATCTGAAAAATATATTCACAAATCTTCCCTGGGGGCAAACAATTAAGATAGTTACATAGTCAAGTAGGTAGACAGTGAGCTTGTGAGAGCTTAAAGAAAAATATGATGATCTCAAGAAATCCAGGTATGATTGTTGTGCGTGTGCATATGTATTTGGAGAAGGGGTAAAGTGCACGCCAAAGAAGGAGCAGACTAAAAGAGGAATTAAAGCTTTAGTAGAATCTTTAATCATTAGTAAAGTTTGGCCATTTGGATAAGCGATATGGAAATGTTGGGTTGATAGAAGAACTTCTAGGCAGGGTAAACTGCATGTGGAAATGTACAGAAGTATAATAGAGCAGGTACTGGTGAGGGCCAGAGCAGTGTGGGAACACTATCTTGTACTAGGATGTTATTGAAGACTTTGGAGTACAGGACTGATAGCAGCAGAACTAGGCTCTAGAAAGATTACTCAATCATCAGCACTGATCCATGACTGGAACAGATGGATGCTATAAACAGGAGAGCAGTAGGAGGCTCTCTTCTCATTATCTATACACCGAGATAAAATGTCTATTCCAGGGCAAGGAAACAGATGACTTTCAGAGGCATTGGAGAAAGACAGCATTATATATGGTGACTGTATCTGTCAGCAAAGCCATAATAATGTTGTGTAACAACAACAATGAAAAAAATAAATTGACAAAAATTCAGTGGTTGACAGCTGCAATATTTTTCTCACTCATGAGACTTCCAGTTAGTTGGGGTTAGGCTGATCTTGGTTGAATTCAGCAGGACTTGGCTCAAAGCTACAGGTCAAGTTTATATTTGTCTCATTCTGAGCTCAGGCTGGAGAGGCAGTGGATACCCAGAATATTTTCTTTTCACAATAATGGCACAGATGCAAAAGGACCCACCCAACTTCACAAGCATATTGTAAGCCTTTGTTCACATCACAACTACCTCATCTCATTGGATAAACCGATTCACATGGATAAACCCAAAGTTAAGGGGTGGGAAAGTGCACCCTGATCAACATGAGTCCACATGGGGTGAAGCATTGAGATTAGTTATCGAATCTGCCACAGTGAATTTAGGAAAAGGGAAAATCAAACTTATCCCAAGGTTGCAGACCTATTTGATTGAAGACTGTCTGTCTTCTGTTAATTAGTTGCCACAGCAATATCCTCTCCAGATACCAAGGCTCAGGTATGGTACCAGCTAGGGAATGGATCCAAACTTATTTCCCCCAAATGCAAGAAGATATATAGACTTCAGGAAATATCTTCAGATCTCATTCTTCATTTTTTGCTTCCTTTTGAAGACTGTCATTGTCTGAGACTCACTGACTTTACCACTTAAGAATTATGAGGTTATTGGCAAGTTACCTTAACTTCACTGTATCTAAGTTTCTTGACTTGACATACTGATTTAGACATACTGATTTACTACCAGAGAAACAAACCCCTGTCACTGCTGGTGGGAGAATGAACTCATAGAGCCACACTGGAGAGGAGTGTGCTTGTAACTCCCAGAATCATAATCGTGCACACTCTGGCTCAGCCAGATAATAGACATACTGATTTTACCTGCTTTATACTAAATGCAGTAATATAGGTAAAGCACTTAGAGCATTACTGGGCTCTGGGTAAGTGTCGTTTTTTATTATTAACTCATTTAATCATTATAGCAACTCTATAATGCAGACATTTAAAAAAAATCCCCAAATTATGGATAAAGAATCCAAAATGGTAAAGTAAGTAACTTTCCTGGGATGACATACCTCCATACCCAGTTCCATTTCAAAGAATAATTGCTTATTCTTTGAATTGCTTATTCTTTGAATAATTGCTTATTCATTATTATCCAATGGAACTAATTCCAGAGCATTCTCTCTGCATTTATATTTATATTTTCAAAACTATAACATTGTTTTGTATGTGTGTACATGTTCTCTTTTAAAAAATGCTATATCATATCCATATATTTTGCTCCTTGCTTTTATTCAACTCATCACAATATTTTGGAAGTCTTTTGGTGTCACTAATATAAATCCATCTTATATAAAGTGTTGCAAATAATTCAATAACCTAAATATACTCGTACATTATTCAGCCCTCCCACTATTGGTAAACATGTAGGTCCCTCCCAGTTCTTCACTACTGTGACAGTACTACACTGGCCACCCTAAAACAATACTCCTGTTGTACACTGATGTGCAGTTCTTGGGGTAAGTGGTACCAAGCGGTGCACTTGCTGGGCCAGAGTGTGCACGATTATGATTCTGGGAGTTATAAGCACGCTCCTCTCCAGTGTGGCTCTATGAGTTCATTCTCCCACCAGCAGTGACAGGGGTTTGTTTCTCTGGTAGTAAGAAAACAACAGGTTCTGGGAAGAAAGAAAAGATGGGGTAGGAGAGGAAAGGCCCAGAGAACCATGGAAGACTCCAGGCCACTGTCTGCTCCTTCTCAGTATTCACTGGACCTGCATGATTCAGTTTTGGGTTTCAATCACCAACTACTTCTGGGGAAAAACAAAACAAAGGAGAATACTTTCTTTTATAATGGACAGAGCATTATTTCCCATTTCCCTGTACTCAAGAGGCTTCTAAAACCTCATTTCTTTATTAAGAAGTAGTTTGGGTCCTTTTGTTTAGGGCAGAGAGAACAGTATTTTTTTTTTTCCATTGCCCATCTAGCCCTGTAAACCCAGTTGATACTATTATAAAACCCTTCTTAGGAGGCACTCACCCTCTTGATGCTAACATTACATTTAGAGCTGCAACTCAACACAATAAATTTCAGTTCACTAAGGAAGTCTGAGTGGCTCCAAAATTTAAAAACCTGTGGGAAAAGAGTCTTTCTAAATGATTAAAACAGCAAACAAAATTTATCGTGAAGCATTTCCCTTCCAGCAACTGATAGTAGTCTTTGTAACTATGTACAATAGTTAGCCGATAATTAGGAAAATGCTGCTCTTCTGACAATTTATAAAGTTCAGTCTTTGGAAACTGGACAGAAAAGCTCGGTTCTAACCTAGTAACCAAAGCTATATAATTAATTAGTTCTTGCAGGTTTCAGGCAGAAAATGGCGTTGCTGTGTTACAGTAATAATCCCGGTTGTCGTTGACTTATCAGCAAACTGCAGCTCCTCTCTCGGGGGAAGAAACCCTGTAATTTAACAAATCACTGTATTTTGGGTTTTGACATAGCACATGCTTTTCAATTTCCATCTGTTCCTCTGGTTCATTAGTATTTTATTGTTGCTACAGTCAGAAACATTTTAATAATTTTTCTTCCTCTAAAATAACACACCATCAACTATCTTCTGTCATCCCTTTGGACACCTAAAAAATGGCATGTCCATTCCAATTTTAAATAGCTTTTAGGAAGTGTTATTTTGGCCATTTTCCCAAAAGTTCAAGATGGCTGCCTTTGGCTATGCTTGAGAATAATTGCTTTGTGTATGAAAACAAATATTCCAAGCCTACTTCAAACACAGAATTTTTTATATGGAATAGAGCAATGTCTTTTTCATATTCTTAAAATGTCTCTTTATTAGATCAGAACATGATCAAGAAATTCAATGTGTTCATCTGCAAATAAACATATACACAATTTTCACATACACACAATTTTCACATACACACCCACATTTCCCCAAGCACAGTACACACACACATGCATACACACCATACATGCATACTCACCCCCACTCCATACACACATACCCCATAGCCCTCCAATCACAAACACATATACACATACAAACACTATGCATGAATACATATACTTTATTACACACATATACTGCATAGACAAATATGCTACATATATACACATAAACACATGCATACTACATATATACACACAACCTCAAACACACACATCATAATTACACATATCCCGCATTCCCCCAAATACAACATATATGCACGAACGTGAATATACACACCATGCGTACACATGCACCACACAACCACACATCATGCATGCACATATACCAGTCCACATATATACGAACTACAGACACACATTCACACATACATTCAACATTACTAGCTTGTGGTGTAAAGAGAAATGAAAATGTTAACCCACCAAGAATGAGAGTGAAAAAATCTATAAAGAAATACAAGTAAGAATGTACACTAGTAAATATATATTAGGAGATATTTTGGAATGGATTTTAAGATTGTTGCAGTTACTTTAGTAACGTTCCAGAATCAGATTTTTTTGAGCCAAATGGATGGTTTTCTTTTTTGGTCATGTCCTGTCTTTGAACACTCAGACTTATTCTTCCTGAATTGAAATGAAAGATCAAGGCCAAAAGTTCAAGAATGAAATCAGGTCATCATACCAACACACACACAGACACACACACACACACACACACACATATCCATGGACAGATGATGGAAGGTAGTAATGATTCCAGAATGTCTGGGAATATACCAGCTGTTATGGAAAGAACAGGATTTCCCTGAGGATGTGGCTGATTGGGAAGGATGAGACAGTCCTATTTGGAAATGTCCTCTAGAGTGGATAGCTCTATTATTCTTGGGTTCCATTGTTCTACAGTATTTATTTCTAGCTTCCTAAAGACTGATCACTTGGGCGGGCCCAGTGCTGCCTGGAATGCTGCTTATGGGGAGTGGGCAGTGGTTCCCTCGGCAGGACAGAGGCCAGCCTCGTGTCCATAAAATCTCAAAGAAGTGTCAACACACTCAGAGAGGCCCCTCTCCAAAGAACGAGCCACAGCACATACTCTCATACCCTGATAGGGAACTGTCCTTTCCCACTGTCACCTTCAGAAAATGTTTTGGATGTACTGTAGACGGCTGTCAGGAACTATGAGTGTGAAGCTCGGATGCAGAGAAGGTTTGAACTTAGAGTGACATCTGACGTTACAGGTTTAAGGGCTGTCTAAAGTCAGCTGTGACAGGAAATCAATTCACGGAAAATGCTGGGAGCCCTGTTAAACATTTTAAATAACTTTCCCGCTCACCTTGGTTCCTGTCCCTCTTTCTTTTCCTTCCATTCTTACCTACCTGCTTCCTCTTTCTTTCCCCTAGCCTGCCTGCCTGCTTTCCTTCCTTCTTTCCTTCCTTCCTCCCTCCCTCTCTTCCTCCTTCCATCCCTTTTTTTCTTCTTTCTTCTTTTTGTCTTCTTTTCCTCCCTTTATAGCCTTTAGTCTTTTTAAATTGATATCAAAGAAAGTTATTATGTTATGTTCTAGGAGGAAGAGTATACAGAATAACTCTCTGCTCACAAGCTAGATGTCCAATTGTTTGAAGCAGCATTGTGTTTTAAAATTTGTTATAAAATGTATTTAACCAACTAACAGTCATTGAGTATTGACTTTTCATCAACTCTTCTAATTCTTCCCCATTAGAGAATCGTCTTTAACTAGTAACTAATCTATTATTGTTTGTGGCCTCAGATGGCCAGTTGAAATAGGGTTAGATGCATGCATTTAGGCTATAGAATCTTAATTTCTTTATCTGAAGGGTGATTAAAAACATGAAATTCATCCCCCATATGCTGTTGTAATTATCTCACAATTGCTGCCAAACATAACCTTCTCAGAACTCTCTTTGGATGTCATTCCCATCTTTAGCAAGTTCATGTTCACAGACTCCCTTTGCAGGCTAGCTCCAATACACCATCGGCTCATTTCCTAACCTCTAAGATTTGGCCAAATGTCTTCAAATTTCTTGCTTTCTTTGGGCTCCCTGTATTGGATTCCTAAAGCCCACAAAGCCTTTCAATGTGTCTGAAGCAGAATTCATTGTTCCTTCTTCTGAAATCCGTGGCATGTAGCTTCTTTTTCCACTTAGCCTTGCACAATAATTAGGGGTCTATTGTTGGTCTCTTGTGAGGGCTGGCACTATTCATCTTGGAGTAGCCCATATGCAAGGTGGGATTTCAATAAATGATGCTATAAATATTAACTTGAAATGTACCACAGTACTGGCTATCTGCTTGTTGTTGCCTGCCTAACACCTATTCCCTCATGTTCATGTGAGAGCATCTGGATTTTCCAAAGGAAAATCATATCTTTCTAACTCACAGATGGTGGGGGGGGGGGGGCTGACCTTGTCCCATTGATCAAGGTGTGTCCATGTGACCCAATTGGACCAATCAGATTCATAGTGTTTACTCCATAGATGGATACATGGTTTAATCAGCCATGAGTCCCAGATAGTTTTGACTAAATGATTGGAAAAGAAGTTTATTCCCTTGACTCTGTGGTAAACTATCAGGATGCAAGCCTGGACTTGCTGATGACCATATACACAGGTACCTCTTGAGAAAGTCTGCTTTTAAATGATGCTTGTGTAAAGACAAGACCATCATTTTCTTTACATGAACATCACACATCATAATTACACATATCCCACACTCCCCCAAAGACAACATATATACACAAACATGAATATACACACCACAGTACACAGGCACTGCACATATACACCATGTGTGCATATACACACATAATCCACATATATACAAACTACTTATACACACACACACACACACACACACACACACATACACACAAGATAACTAGGGCCAAGGGCCAAATTCCCAATGACTAATTTTGTTTCAGTCATGGACTGAAACAAAATTAGTTATGTGCCCCTGGACATTTTGTCATATAGCCTAATACATTCCTAGTTTTGCTTTAACCAGTTTAATTTTCTCTGTTTATTATTTTTTTTACCTTTCATTCATTTTTTTCATTTTCTTCTTCTTTTTTTTTCCTGTTCTTTACACCTAAAAGATTCTAGAGAGATATAATCATTGAGAGCTATGGTCCCCACCCAGGGTTTTGGTCCAGTACCAGTCGGCTGCCTGTTAGGAACCAGGCCACACATCACTGCCTGAGCTCTGCCTCCTCCCCCCCCCATGCCACATCCATGGAAAAATTGTCTTCCATGAAACCACTTTCTGGTGACAAAATTGCTGGGGACGGCTGTTAAGGGACAACCCAGCCACACAGCAGGAGGTGAGCAGCGGTGAATGAGAAGCTTCATCTGTTCCTACAGCTGCTCCCCATCACTCACATCATCGCCTGAGCTCTACCTCCCCCACCATGAAACTGGTCCCTGTGCCAAACAGGTGGGGACCAGTGATTTA
Organism: Microcebus murinus; assembly: GCF_040939455.1. Taxonomy (NCBI): domain Eukaryota; kingdom Metazoa; phylum Chordata; class Mammalia; order Primates; family Cheirogaleidae; genus Microcebus; species Microcebus murinus. The sequence continues at coordinate 18,772,351 of NC_134119.1, forward strand.
GAGGAATAATAGAAATAAGCAGTTATCTATCTCATAAGGCCAAAAGATGAAGTAGGAAAAATTTGTTTTCTGCAACTTCCAACATCATATTTCTGGAGATACTTTTCTGGATCCCAGTGATCCCACGTAACCTAGAAAACTACTTCTTAGAATTGAATGTACACATAAATCCACTGGTGATCTCGTTAAAGTGAAGGTTTGGACTCAGCAGGTCTGGGTTGCCCCTGAGATCTGTACTTCTAAGAAGCTATGGGGGATGGTGATGATGCTGGCCACTGGACCACGTTTTGTGTGGCAGGGGCCTCAGGTGCCTCACTGTCAAGGGTCATCATTAGTGCCCAGCCCTTCCCGTCCAACTGAAATTACCTTTAAGCAGGTCACTGTTTGCTTAAAGTGGTGATCGTTGAAATATGCTACTCTTTTCCAGATAATAGCTTTACTTTTCAGCTGATTTTATAAAGAAAATTTAATGAAGCCAAAAACAGGATCACACGTGGGAGGATGAGTGAGCAGTTTGCAAAGCCAGTGCAAGGGCAAATGGAGTGACTTGTTTAGAATGCTACGAGCACACAAGGAACATCTTGCGATCCTCTCTTACCCCATTCTTGAATCAGAGGTTTGTCTTATTGGAAGCATTTACTGTAACATAGCTTGTCTCTGCTGGGACTCCACGGAATTATGGCACATGCTTTCTTCTGGGGCCCACCCTGCTGCCCAACAGAATGGCTGTCCCACCTGGGCTGTGATCTAATTTATATCCTCTCCTCTGTGCCAGATTCCTGGGTTCCGGCGCAGGGAACTGAAGCAGCGCCATTGCTCACTCACATCCGAAGCTGGGTGCTTACTGACAATGCCGCGTGGCTCCGGATAAGCTTCCCATGTTATCCTGCCTGATGATGCGCCGCGTTGCTTTCCCTCTAAGAGAAACATATGCCTTGTGCATTTGTTATGTTTGGGGATTATTAATAAGCACACAGAAGTACTTAAAGAGGCATGAGTATCTCATCTCCCTGTAAACATGCCACTTTCAAATCCAGAGTCTGCCCCCACATATTCATAAACTCCTCTCGTCAAAATCACTTTCTTGTTGAGACTGGGCATGTCTCCCAATTTCTAGCACATCCTCTCTGAATCTCTCTGCTTTTCTCTCTCCTAATCAAGAGTTAGTCAAGCAGAGGTGGCACATAATCCTCCCGAAGCCCTTCTCTAGGGTCTTCAGTAAATGAAGGGTGGAAGATACAGAAGGAAGCTTGCTGTTTGTGTTTTAAGAAGCAAATGTGACTTCAGATTTCAGGTGCTTTGGATTCAGTGTCCCATAACTTGAGAAAGACACCATTTGGTTACTTTGTAGCTTCCAGAAAAGAATGTGAGGATAAGGGCATCAGAGCTAAAGACACCAACAGGAAAGAATAATTAGAAAAGTACATTAGATCCAAGTTTGTTTTTCTGTTATCAGTATTGGGAGACAGAGCGCTTGAACTTAGGCTTTGGAATAAATTGTTATATTCAAAATAATATTTGGCAAAGATAGGCCCTACATTAAAGTCACCGTGAAAGCTGAATGAGCAGCCTCCTGGGGTGAACAAAGCTGGCTTGGAGTCAAGACAGACTGGTTCCTGTCTCTCAGCAGGTTTCTGGAGATTTCTCTTCTTAGCTGATGGGTGTAGGTCCAGCGAATGCAAACAGACATTTTTACTAGAATAAAAAAAATCCAATAGAAACTTAGATATGTTGCAAAGACAACCATACACATTACATCCTGTATACAGATATAAATTAAATTTGAAGAATTAGTGCTCCTGTCAATTAAATATGCCTAATAAGAAAGGAGAAGAGACACATCACAGTGCCAGGGAATGAGGGAGAGAAAATGGCCTTTCCTCCAAATTATTTTGGCTTCATTCCAGAGCCAATTCCCTTAATTTAGCTACATATGAGTGGAAAATCACCTTATCAAGTCTTGAAGTATTTGTTATGAGGTTTTGTTTCTAATACATAAATAAAGGTGGTGTTGGCAAAGGGTCCAGATTGAGATCCAATAGGTTGTGAGAACTATGGTAAACCAAGGCTTCTTTTCTTCGGGGTTTTGAGATTACCCAAGGGGGCTTTGCCGCTAACAGCCAAATAGCTTCTCCACACATTATTAGCGAAGCGGAAGGTACATTTGTGAGAAATGTCAAAGCGATAACCAGAGAGAGGGGAACAGAATGCATTATTCATTGTGGTGAGGACTTTCCCATCAATACATGCACCGTTACTGTCACAAGAGGACTCCAAGGTTTTGCTGAGAGTTTATTATTTATCAATAAATTGAAAAGGAAACTGCTGTTCATGTCTTTCATGAGAACATGGCTATGAGCTGGGACTCCTAGATGCTGCTCCCAACAGAGAAGGCACCTTTTGTGGCAGGAGGGGGCCCAACAGAGGTGCATATATCTTTGAGATCCTTACTCATGTCCAGGTCTTTACCTGGCCTAGGGGACTGACTGGCTGTTGTCCTTCATCACTGGACACTTGTCAGCTGGTTTCAGGAGTCACTGAAACTAGAAGTCCTGGCATCTACTTGTAGCTCAACTGTGTGTCCCTGGGCAAGTAACTCTCACTCTCTGAATTTCTGGGCTCAGGTTCCTCAAGTGTAACAGGAGAATTTGGGACTAGGGTACCAGCTCTAAGACCTTATGGTCTGTGACACTCTATGATTCTCTTGCAGCCAGCCCTTGTCTAGGCTTTTGGGAAATCCTGCCTATAGTCTCAATACAGCCAGATTATGTTCACTATCCCCACCCCTGGCTTGGTGCAGTCTTCCTCATCTCTCACTTGGGTCACCACTACAGCCTCTGAACTGAGTTGTCTGCCTTCTCTCCAGCCCTGCACTGTCTGTTCTCAACCCAGCAGAAGATGAGCTCATTAAAATCCTGCCGTGCCACTCCCCCAGTGGATCCTCTTTTCTGCCCATCCTTGTAGTGCCCTACAGCTGAGGACCTGAACCAGGCGTGTCTCTCTGCTCTCCTCTCCTAGCCCCTCGTGTGGCTATTTCCATCCAGCCACAGAGCCTCATCCCTCCTGGCTCCACGACTCACCTCTGGGAGTCCCATGGCTGGAACGCCCCTCGTCCCCTCTCCTAACCTTCCCCAGGTATGGACATGATTGATTCCCTCACCTTCTTCAAATCTTAGTTTGCACATGCCCTCTCACCTCTATGAGTCCCTCCCTGACCATTATATTTAAAAATACATTGACCTCATGGCACTTTCCAATCTCCTTATTCTGCCTTTTATTTCCCACAGCACAGATCTTCCAGCATATAATTCACATATTAATTATGTTTTTTTACTGTTTTCCTCTACCAGGATGCAGGCTGCATGTGGGCAAGGACCTTTGCCTATTTTTTATTTTACATTATTTTTTGCCGTTGTGTCCCCAGTACCTAGAAGACTTCCTGGTGCATAGAGGTGCCCAGTTAAAAATGTTGAATGAATTAATGAAACCTTGAAACTCTTAATTATTACTCATCATGTTCATGGAGGCAAGTGATGCTATTATAGTAACCAGTGGCTGTGACAGCCCAGGAAGACAGAACACCTCCCTAGGGGAGGGCCTACGGTATTTTCGCAGTCGGTAGACCATGTAATCATTGCTAAGTGGATAGGCTGTAGATAATTGGATACCTTCACCTTGAGCTTGGTCACACATGCTGTCAAAGTCTTTCCCCCTGTGCCCTGGTGTTTGCTATCCCTCCTGTTGCAGCTCCTGTGTCCCTGCCTGAAAGGTGTCTCTGCTCACACACAGAAGTACTCATAAGTCTGTGTGCAGACATTGGCCCAAAGTGCCTGGGAGTTAATGACCCTAGGAGTATCCTCAAATGATGAGGAATGAGTGGTGGTGGCTAAAAATCTCAGCTTCCTTGCCCCTTGGGTGGGACCATTCTCACCCATGTCTACCTGTGTCCTAAGGGTCTGCAGTGGGATCCAGCCCCCAATGCCAGAGTGGTGACCTGCTCATTTCCATATGCCGGTTTGACTTCTCTCCTTTCTCTGTCTCACTTCCCCAAACCCCTTCTCTATCTGGGTTTTCTATGGTCATATCATGAATAAATTGAATTCTTGTCTCATGGACTGCTTCTGAGGGAAACCAAATGCTTGTAATCATGTAACAAAGACCCTCCTCATCCCTTATGCCTTGTTCGGGGGCCTCTGCATGCCAGGCAGCTCACAATCCAAGCCGTGGTTGGGGATGTGGACCTCTTCCTTCTCCCATGACACAAGATTCCAGCTTGTGAGAAGTGGCCCCATGTCCAATGGCTAAGAGGCCAGATACTGGAGCCAGACCACTCAGGTTCAAGTCTTGCCTGTTGTCTGTGAGCTATAGGACATTGGGCATTTACTTAAATTTTCTGTTCCATGGTTTTCTCATCTACAAGACAAGTCTGGTCTGATAATAGTGCTGTCTGCTGGTATTAAATAAATTCACATTTGCAAAGCCTTCTGACCAGTGCCCAGAGTAGATGCTACATCATTTTAAATAATTAAATGCCCTGTCTTGGCAACAAAGGAACTGAAGCTCTGGGAGGTTACATTCATTGACGAAGATCATACAGCTAAGACACTCCTGAACTCAAAATCAGCTCTTTGGAATCCAAGTACAGTGTGATTTTTGTTATATTTCATTCAATTAAAAAAATGAATTTATGTGCCCATGTTTTCTTGAAACATATTCCATAATGAAGATTGAAATATTTTTTTGTATAATTACTATCAACTAATTAGTAGAAAGGCATAAGCAGTTAAATATGTGATACAAGTTAATTTGAAACAATATTATTAGATTTATATATTTGGATTGCTCCATATACTTCATAGAAGAACTTCTTGTGGGTAAATATTTCACTTGGATTATAAATCAATCTCTCCCTCCATCCAGTACCATGATCCTCAAATATATGACAAGTTTTGTGTAAAGGGAAGCAGTGTATTTTCCATGGAGTAGTGTAGGAACGGAGTTAGGTTAAATTTTGCTGGAAAGAGTTTCATCTAGATGTAAGGCAGAGATTTTCTTTCTTTTCACTTAATTGAGGTATAATTGACAAAAATGCATATATTTAAGATGTGCAGTGTGATGATTTGGTATATGTATACATTATGAAATGATTGCCATAATGAAGTTAATTAACACATGCATCACCTCACACTATTGTGTGTGTAGGGGGTGAGATCTCTTAAGATCTCTTTTAGCAAATTTCGAGTAAATTGTACAATATTACTAAACTGCAGTCATCACGCTGTGCATTAGATCTCTGTTTGCCCTTTGCCCAACATTTCCTCATTTCCCCCAGTCCCCAGCTACTGGCAACCACCCTTTGGCTCTCTGCTTCTGTGAGTTCAATTCTCTGAGTTCTGCTGAGTTTCACATATAAGTGACATCATGCAGTCTCTGTCTTACTCTGCCTTATTTTACTTAGCATAATGTCCTCCAGGTTTATCCATATTGTCACAAATGGCAGGATTTCCTCCTTTTTTATGGCTGAATAATACCGAATTTTCTTCATCCATTCATCCATCAATGGACACTTAATTTCTTTTCATATCTTGGCCATTGTGAATAATGATGTAATGAACATGGGATGCAGATATCTCTTTGAGATACTGATTTTCTTTCCTTTGGATGTATACCCAGAAGTAAGGATGCTGAATCATATAGTAATTCTATTTTAAGTTTTTTTTTTTTTTTTTTTTTTTTGAGACAGAGTTTCGCTTTGTTGCCTAGGCTAGAGTGAGTGTCATGGCGTCAGCCTAGCTCACAGCAACCTCAATCTCCTGGGCTCAAGGGATCCTTCTGTCTCAGCCTCCCAAGTAGCTGGGACTACAGGCATGAGCCACCATGCCCGGCTAATTTTTTCTATATATATTAGTTGGCCAATTAGTTTCTTTCTATTTATAGTAGAGACGGGGTCTCGCTCTTGCTCAGGCTGGTTTTGAACTCCTGACCTCGAGCAATCCACCCGCCTCGGCCTCCCAGAGAGCTAGGATTACAGGCGTGAGCCACCGCGCCCGGCCTATTTTAAGTTTTTTGGAGGAACATCCACACTGTTTTCCATTATGACTGTACCAATTTACATTCCCATTAACAGTACCCAATGGTCCCCCTTTTCCTACCCCTTTGCCGACACTTATTATCTCTGTCTTTTTGGTAATAGCCATCCTAGTGTGTGAGGTGATATCTCATTGTGGTTTTGATTTGCCTTTCCCTTGTAATTAGTGATGGTGAACACCTTTTCATGTACCGGATACCCACTTGTATTTCTTCTTTGAAGAAATGTCTATTTAGGGTCTTTTGTCCATTCTTTAATGAGCTACTTGTTTTTTCTTGCTACTGAGTGGTAAAGGTTCCTTATATATTTTGGGTGTTAACTTTTTACCAGATACATGGCTTGCAAATAATGTCTCCTGATGAGTAGGTTGACTTTTCATTTTGGTGAATTATTTCCTTTGCTGTGCAGAAGATTTTGAGTTTGATGTAGTCCTGCTTGTTTATGTTTGCCTTTGTTGTCTGTACTTTTGGTGTCATAGCCAAAAAATCATTGCCAACATCAAGGAGCTTTAATTCTTTTTTGCTTCTAGAAGTTTCATAGTTTCAAGTCTTACATTTAAGTTTTTAATCTATTTTGAGTTTACTTTTTGTATATAGTATAAGGGTCCAATTTCATTTTTTTAATTTTGTCTGTGTATATCCAGTTTTCCCAGCACCATTCATTGAAGAGACTATCCTTTTCCCATTTTGTATTCTTGGCACCCTTGTCAAAGATTAGTTAACCCTATATGCATGGATTTATTTCTGGGCTCCCTATTCTGTTCCATTGGTCTACGTGTGTCTATGAGATTTTCTGACAAATGTGGAGAGTCAGAATTAAAGTTAGCTCTAACTCAATTCTGAAGTTGGAGTTACACTTGGACAACTTCCTTGTCCAAGAACATCTTCCATACTCGGCTTGTATTGGTATCTAAATTCCCACCATTAGAGATTAATTCTTTTATCAAGTTTAGTTCAAACATTTTATTTAATATTAGCCATGGACAAGTCAGCGGGCTATGTGCTGGCTAAAATCTGGCTATTTCTAAGACCTCTGCACAATGCAGACACCCCTAAGCAAGAGACTCATCATGCTATGGTCAATAATTAAGCTTTTAGCGAGGACTAGTTTGACAGATCATTTTTCAACTGTGAGAGCTGCCTGAGAACACAGCCCTAAGGGAATAATAGTATATAAACTTCTACTTTTGTACAGGGAGATGGTGGAGAAAAGGGCCAGCGTCCTTGCCATTGCTAAAGAAGAGCCATCAATACTTTTGGGGCAGGTGCTGTATTCCAGGCACAGTGTGGTCCCATGAAGGCACTATTCCAGGCATCGTGTGCCTCTGTTCTGATGGGAGCCTGTTCAGCCATTGTAACGGGTGGTTCTGAGGCCCCTTTCTGAATTACAATGACAGAGAATGGATAGTGACCCTCTTTGTCTCATTTTTGAGATGGGAGAGAATCCCACAATATGGCAAGATAGAAATTCTGTTGCCACACAGAATTCTTAACCAATGTGCGTAGCAATTCTTCATAGAAACGAAGAAGTTGCAATGAGTGTTTGGGGTTGTCCAATTTCTTTCTACCATAAGATGCATGTAGATTTATCCTTATTTGAGGCAGAGACATCCAGTGAGGTTTATAATCCTTATTTATCATACAGAAACAAACCTATTTTGAAATACATATTGTCTTTGTTGAAGTTATATACCAACAAATTTGGCAGAAAAAAGAAATCTGTGATCTTTTTACCCAATACACCTTTATACTCATTTTCCCTCCCATTTTGCGGTCATTCATTCGATAGGTATTAATCACATATATAGTTTGTGCTATTCAGCCCACCCAGACACCTCCTTACTTTGCCTCTTGTGAGTTAAAAGTATAAAATATCTTTAGCATTTGCTTGAGCTACCATTAGATGGAGCATTTGCCTCCGGATCATGCAAAAAAGTGTACAGTCTCTCTTTTGATGAAAAACTGAGATACGAGCTTTTAGCAAATACCTAATAAAACTCATTTCTAATAGATACAGGAAAACATAAATATCAATTCAAAAAATATTTAAGGCATAAGGACTAATGTCAAACCATTATCTCTAATTAGACTTTTAATCTTCTCCTAGTTTATTACACTCTTAACCTCCATTATTGCTATAAAGTCCACGATTTCTGTAACATATTCCTCATCTTGTTCCACTTGCTCATTTTTTTAGCAGGCCATGCCCTGTCAAGATTCAGAGCTGGAGCCTGCCGCTTTAGAGCAATATGACTTTGGCCAAATTGTGTGACCTTTTCAACCTGTTTCTTTCTCTGCAAAATGAGGATAATAATATGTGCTCTGCTAGCTTGCTGTGGGGCTATACGAATTAAATGAAATTGGGTATAGGAAGTCCCCCGCACGTCTGTGGACACAGGCTCTGTCCTGAATACACTGTGATATTAAGGCTATCCCAAATTGTGGAGGCTCCTCAGAGCTCTGCATTCCTATCTGCTGCCTCTCCCAGCCCTGGTCCCTCACTCAGCTAACCCCTCCTCTGAGATCATTTCTTGATGCTTTGCATGAGATTCAAGCGCAACCATTTCACTTGAAGTTTCTTCCTTGGTTTCCTTCTCAGTTCTGCTTTTCTAAATCAGAAGAGAAAGGCTGAAGAAAAGCTCTCTTTACCATGGCAACCAGCTGTTTCTGAAGAGGCCTTATCCTCCTTCCTAGTCTCAAGAGAAAATCTGCAGTTTATAACCTCTTCCCTCTCCCCTACCCCAGATGGGTTAATTTTAACCATTTGGCTGAATCTTCTCTAGTTTTTATAAGAAATAAATAGCTTTAGGTGATAACCCTGTTTATATTTCAATGCATTCCTGATCTCTGCCTCTCCCATTAATTCATAAAAAGAAAAACAAGAAAAAAAGATGGATAAAGGGTTTGAGACTTACCAGTTTGTTTAAGGAAGACTGACGTTGATCTCTTCCCAGAGTGGACAGTTCTCAGCTTCCTGCCTACAGACACTGCACAGAGCCCCAATCTGCACAATGCTGTCCGTCCCTTGCTTGGTCCTGAACTTCCAGGTGGGGCTTTCTTTGAAGGATCCCTTACTTGAGTTAATGCTCTACCATTGCTCTCTTGAAATTCTTAACCATTTTTTTTTAACAAAGGCCCCCTATTTTCATTTTGCTCTGTGCCCCACTGCATAACCAGGCCTGCTTCATGGGCTCCTTTCTTTTGCCTTGGCCACCACTTTTGGCCACCACCTGATCACTTGCTACTGTTGTAAGCACTTCCTGGAGCTGCTGTGACTGCCATACTGGGTACTTCACTAAGACAGTGCTGAAAGCAAACTCAAACTCCCTTTTATTAGAAACTCTAGCAAGAAAACAGGAGGGGCCCCAGTGATTACTAAGTACTCAGCATGTTTACACTGTTTTCATCTCTTCTGAACCTTGTAAAATGAAGATGGGTATGTAGGGGTGAAGGTTTTCTGAAGGTTCATTGAGAAATCAACTTTCAAAAGGCAGATTAATTGGAGAAAAGTCACACAAATTCAATTAACATGTATACATGGAAGTCTTCAGAATGAAGACCCAAAGACAGGGGAAATTGTCCATTTAGGGTCAATAAAGCATAGACAAGTGTGTGGAGATATGATTGGACAAAAAGGGTATGATCCAATGCTAACACGTACTGACAGGGGAAATCCAGATAGACCTGTGTGTCTAGATTTTTCTTGACCTCTTTGAGCAGGCATTTCTTCCTTCTGGGTATTGGGCAGGGTCCTTGCATCTCACAGAGTTTATTTAAGGCATTTTATAGGTTTCTTTTCAGTGGGATCTGTTTCTGGAGAATTACTATGTTCCTTTGGGTAGTGTCATGTTTCTTTGCTTTTTCGTGTTTCCTGTTTCCTTATGTTGATATCTGCACACCTAATGTAATAGTCACCTCTTCTAATTTTATATTTTGGCTTTTATAGGGGAAGACTTTTTCCTATAGATGTATCTATACTATTGATTGGGTAGAGTGCTTTGGCTTTGATTCTGGTGGACACGTAGTGTAGTCTTTATATGCTTTCTTTGGCTATAATCAGTGTCAGTGGTGTCTGTGAGTATCTCAGTGGCTTTGGCTACAGTTGTTAGGAGAAGCTGTGGTGAGACTTTGCAGGGGACAGGGATGTGCACAGTAGGCCAGATTTCAAGCCCCACTGGTGGTAGCAGTGGACTGAGCATGCCAGTCCTTGGGCACCTGGGCAGCATATGCAAGCACTGGTGTTAGTGGGTCCAGGTGAGCCAATTCCGAGGATTCTGTATGATGCATGTAGGTGCTGCTGTTGGAGGCTTTAGGTGCTGCATACCTGTCTTAAGGCCCTCTGATAACACACTCAGGTGCTAGCTCTAGTGGGTAGGACATGTTGGTCTCCAGGACCTTGGACAATGTGCTCAGGTTCCCCAGCTGAAGCTGCAGGCAGAGTGAGCCTATCCTCAGTCTCCCCAGCAGTGCACTCAGGTGAGGGCTGTGGTAGGTGAAGTAGTCTATTTCCAGGACCCTGAACAGCACATAGGAAAACCAGTCCCTCGGCCCCCTGATGGTACATGCAGATGGGTGGCAGACCTGCTGCTGGAGGTGTTGGGGTTGCCGTCAATGGCAGTGGTTCCAGGCAGGTTGGTTCTCAGGTTAAGGAGAGTGTATGCTTCAGTACGCTTTGCCTTGGTGGGAGGACAGCCTTCCTGGTGTGGTGCACTACCTGTTCCTTGGGATATAAGATTCTCCATGGGCTAGAGTGCTGATAACCTTGCCTCAGTTCTGGGTGTAGCTGGTGTTCCAATGCTTCAGCCCTCTAGAAGGACAGAGGGGAATGTCAATGGGGCTCCACAGAAGTGGGGATGCAGGGGCTATTGGTCCTCAAGACAGGATGTAGTCTGGTTGGGTGTTAAGCTCTCAAAGTGGTGCTGTGCTGCAGCTGCTGGGTCATGGGGAGTGTATGAGACCCAGAACAGACTCCCTTTCTGGAAGAACACTGTCACATATACTCCCGGCATCTCAGGGCTTGTGAAGGCCAAGGGCTCTGTTGTGGCTAGCATTGCAAGAGTCTGTGGTGGGGATGTGGACTGCTAGGGATCTCTTACCTTCCTTTACCCCACAATGGAAAGTTTCTCCTGGCTCCAAGCCCATCTCAGAAAACCAGCTGCTTTGCTCACCTCTCCTTCTATGCAGAAAAGGTAAGCAAAGAAGGTTCCTAATCACTTCCATGATGAATTTCAGCATTCTCTCTTAGATGCTCTATTTAAATGTGATTATATACTCAATATTTTGGTCCTTCTTTGTAGAGGAGGCCAGTGCCAGGTGCCTCTAGACTGTCATCTTGAAGCCCTGATTCTAGACTTCCTTATTAAAGGGAATACATGAGATGAACATACATGTTTAGGTAAATAAATAGGACTTAATGGTGGAAGGGCTGCAAATACCTCTAGTTTTACATATGGAATTTCTTATAAAACAAACAGAATATTTCATCTGCCAGCCATCTGATAAAAGGACATTATTTCTGTCTCACTTCGTGAACACACCTGATTAGACGCCTGAAGTGTAATAATTTAGGTATCATGAGCTCAATGTCTTCTGAGATCCTTTATCAGAGCACCCACTCATCTTAAATGGGGAGACTGGCTGAGTTACTGAATTATAAATAAAGATATTTAATATTAAAGCCCAAAGAACCAGAAACTTATGATGAGAAAACATTTGTTGATAAAGATCATAGTAATTTGGTTCATGAACAGAACCCTGTAGACTAGTACCTGCAAGAACATGCAGAACATGGGTTTTACCTATCATCTGAAGCAGAGAAAGATTGAAGGTGAGAATTTGCTAGTTGGGGAGCTTCTGGGTCATAGGAAAGCAATTAGGTATACCCCTACAAATGATAAATCAAAAGCTAAGTTACAATGGAAGCAATATTTTCCTTAAATTATCTTCTAGTTACAAGGGAAAATCTGGGCTGTGCTTCTGCTATGATTCCATGTTAAACCTGCGTGGCAAACTCTGTAACCTGCCTCTTTATGGATAAGAATTGTCCCTTTTTCATTATTTGGTAATTATGAAGGATCACATCATTTCCAGTTGAGTGTTAGTGTTGACTGTGCTTTATTACATTTTAATCCTATGAAGATTGGAAAACCATGTGTGGTTGGCAAATGTTGCTCTCTTCAAAATCCATTTGCCCCAGTGGTTTTGTTTTGTTTTGTTTTTTAAACACAAATCTGATCAGATGTCTCAGCTGTTGGAAACTCATACATAGCTTCACACTGCTCTTTGAGTAGGGTCAGAAGCCTAGATCTGTAAGCAACATCCATACCTCCTTCCCCAAATTGTTAACCTTACTATTCTGCTTGCTTCTGAGAACCCCATGTAAGAATAACTACACATTTTATGTTTCACTTCTAAAATCCCCAACTCTATTAGTGGGGAGTAAGCAGGGGTCAAATTTATTCTGTTCACTCCTTATCTGCATGACCTCGCACCATACCTGATATATAGTACATGCTCATTAAAAATATTTTAAAATAAATCAGTAACTGAATACAACACATAATCTTCCATACTAATACTATGAGCTGCAGTTAAATCATTGTACAGATTATAATAGCAAAGAATATTAGATTAGAAGAGGACGGTGTGCATCCATTGAATGAATTTGATGTTAAAAACAGATATTCATCTTTAAAAAATCAATTTTTCTCTAGTTAACTAGATAGCTTTATAAAAGTAATTTTAATGAAAATTTTAACTTCTGAAATCTTTTTATTTATGAAAGTAATCCATGAACATATATGCTTTCAAATGTTTTCAGATGGCCTTGAAATATTTTTTGTCCACCTCTCCTAAGCTCTGGAGGTAACCACTGGTAACAAGTTTTATGTACATTGTTGTAGTTTAAATGTCCACTCTGAAATTTAAGTTGAAACTTAATTCTCAGTGTGGTAGTATTGAGAGGTGGGGCCTTTAATAAGTGATTGGATCATGAGGGCTCTGCCCCTATAATTTAATGAATTCATTGGTTACGATGGGAGGGAAATTGATGGCTTTTTCAGAAGAGGAAGAGAGACCTGAGCTAGCATGCTCAGCCCCCTTGCCACATGATGCCCTGTGTCGCCTTGGGACTCTGCAGGGAGTCCCCACCAGCAAGAAGGCTCTCCCCAGATGCAGTCCCTTGACCTTGGACTCCTCAGCCACCATGACTATAAGAAATAATTTTTGTAAAAATATAAATTATCTGAAAAAAATTAATTACCAAGTTCCATGTATTGTATTATAAGCAACTACAATGGACTAAAATGTGGCTCTTTCTTGGCCTTTTTCTATTTTTTAGTAGCTCGATATGGTGACCCATGGAAATTTCACCATTGTGTGTAGCTTTCCATTCCTGCCCCTGCTGCAGAGCTGCCCATGTTGGCTGGGGTTGCAGAATGGAGGTGACAAGCGTTGGTGGGGGCACATTTGGTGGGGGCTGAGGTTCTAATTCTTTGGATTTGGAGTGTGTGGGTAATGCCAGTGCTAGCAGTCAAGGTGCACAGTCTGTCTGTGGCTGCAACAAAACTTTAGGCACCAAGGACCTAGTCACTTTGCTTTTTTTTGAGTCAGAATCTTCCTCTGTCATCCCAGGTAGAGTGCAGTGGTGTCATCATAGATCACTGCAACCTCAAACTCTTGGCCTTAAGGAGGAGCTGGGACTACAGGTACTTGCTACCACACCCAGCTAATTTTTCTATTTTTAGAAAATATTTTTCTATTTTATAATTTTCTATTTTTAAATTTTTATACATGGGTTTAGCTTTTGCTCAGGCTGTTCTTGAACTCCTGAGCTCAAGCAGTCCTTCTGTCTTGGCTTCCCAGAGTGTTAGGATTACAGGAGTGAGCCACCATGCCTGGCCAGGCTTTCTCTTCTATGTTTTGATTTATGTAGTACTATGTATTACTGCTCTGTTGTTAAATATTTTTAATGTTGCCCTTTTTTCCTAATATTTTATTATTATATATTATGCTATAATAGATCTGCCACTCACTACTATGCAATTTTACTGCTACCTAATTTCTTTATACCTCAGTTTCCTTGTTTATAAAATAGAATAGATAACAGCACCTACCTCATATGATTATTATATTAAATAAGTTACTATATGTTACTATATGTAAATGGCTATAACATTCTCTGGCACATGATTGAAGATCATTAGATTCAATTATTGTTACTATTCTCATTAATCCTTGTACATGGTTCTTTATATTTTTAAGTAGTTGTCTTGGTAGTTAAAGGACATACTCTCTGGAGCTACAGTGATATTCCCCCTTAGGTTTAAAATTAATAAGGCCTTTCCAGAATTAAATTTGAATTATAATAGATTGGAGTTGAGATACTTAGGCATTGTAATAGCACCCAGAGTCCCAAGATCTGACTAAAACTTGGTGAAATGCTGTAATATATCCAAAGACAGACCTTATCCACCAGAGGGGAGCTGTCTATCTTAAGAGCATTGGAAAAAGAAGGTCCAATTCAACACAATGCACCGAGCACAGGATCCTGGGTGTTGGGAAGGCAACATGTCTCAGCCTCGGCGAATTGCACCCTCTGTTTGGTTTGGGGTGGGCATGGGAGACAGTGGTGTGGGCGGTAACTGATCAGGAACCTTCTGGAGGGGTGACCAGAAGAGGCAGGCGAAATCCTGGGTAGGGGACAGATGCTGTGGTTCTCAGGGCCTTGTTACCAAACTATCTTTGCATCTGACCTTGGACTCACCAGAGAAAACTCCTTCTACCGATTCATCCACCTGTGAACCTTTCCTGGAGGAAGGGAAGGCGGTGGTGATGGATTTGGGTGGTCAGTCTTCCTGGAAGACATGTCCCGGTATATCCTTTCAGCAGATGTTTACTGAGAGCCCAGTCTATATCCTGCACTATTCTGCATGCTGAGGATGAAATAGTGATTAGAATAAACCTAAATCCATGGCCTCCCAGGGCATTTGTCCTGTTGGGGAGTCAGGCAATAAGCCACATACAGTGTGTATGTTTTGGTGCGGCTGCAAGGGGAATGGTTCAGAGGGTGAAATTTTAAATCAGGAGGCTTCTTTGAAAAGAGGACTTTTGATTAACAGTATGAGGGAGAAAGCAGTGAGAAGAGCTGTCAGAGGGATTCCAAGCAAAGGGAAGAGCTAGTCCAGGGAGTGCAAGGAGGCAGAGGGGGCTGGAGCAACATGAGGAAGGGCCAATCTTGGGAACAGGTGGGTGGATCCCATGGGGGTGTGAGCAAAGCAAAAATGATACCTGCAAGCATATACAGAAAAATGCAATAAAAATACAGAAAAACCTAAGTGGTCACATAGGTACTACAGTAATAGGGTATTGGGCAGGTGGGAGGGGGGAGGGGGGCGGGTATATACATACATAATGAGTGAGATGTGCACCATCTGGGGGATGGTCATGATGGAGACTCAGACTTGTGGGGGGAGGGGGGAAAATGGGCATTTATTGAAACCTTAAAATCTGTACCCTCATAATATGCCGAAATAAAAAAAAAAGAAAAAAAATGCAGAAAAGTACAGAAAATATCTGTATTTCTAAAATTGTCATCTTTTTAAAAAATTTCCTGTTACTATTTCACAAGCTTTATTATTATTAATAGGAATCAACATCCAGATTATAATCATTTAGATACACTCACCAGATCATGTAATAGATGCCACTTTCTCAAGCTGAGTTGCTCAGGTGTGCAAGATATAACTTATTCTTTTCTATAACTAGACTTAATTTCTAGTTAGAGAGCCATGAATCCCAGTTAGTTCAGGGTAAATTTAATCATGCAGCTTTTTCTAAGGCAACTCTTGGGATTTCACATTCAATTTTGGGACTTCCCCTGCTTCTTCTCAGAGTGGGTGTTTGTGCCACTTCTTGGTACCTCCCTGCCGCCATTAACACAGGTGCACGTGGTCATCATGGCTGCCCCAGGCTAGTACCACTGAAATAGCTGAGTTTCTAGCTGCTTCTCTGTATTCTGGGGTCCCCAAATCTAAGAGTTTTCCCATGTGCCTCTATTCCACCGTGGCCTTAGCCCTGAGTGGAGAATAACCAATGGTCTAACTCTCTTGATTTTCCTGGACGATTTTAATTCCTATTGGCTATGGAATTTTTGCCCAGGCAGGCTGGAGAAAGGAAGGAAGTTTTGTAAAGCGTTTTTTAATGTCTTCTCCTATGTCAGTTGTTGAAATGGGGGATCTTGGCTCTAAATTCTTCAAGGATTCAGTCTCACATGTCTCAGACCCTTTTCTCTTAAAGTCATTGTCTCTGCCATGGGTTTTAAAGCTGTGTGTGGGCACATGTGTGCCATGTGCTTCTGGCTTACCTATAATGGAATGCTACAATGAAAAGGAATAAATTATGGGTAAATAAAACAACACAGATACATCTCTAATCTTATATGTGCTTTCATACTATTTGACAGCATTTGGATAAAATTCTATATAGCACAAAAAATCTATAGAACAGAAAGTAGATTAGTGTTTAGGAATGGGGCAAGAAGGATAGATTTCAAAAGGTCAAGAGGAAGCTTTTGAGGGTGAAATATATGTTCTTTATTGCAGTTGTGCTGATAGTTTCACAGTGTCTTCATATGCCAAAACATCAAATGGCATATTTTAAATATATTCAGTATATATTTGTCAATTATAACTCAATAAAGCTGTTAAAAGTGGAATGATTTTAAAGACAGGCTCTTAGGGCAGCTGTGTTGTTATAAGCAGTGACACATGAGCAGCTGAAGCCATGTCACTTCACGTCTACTTCCTATAGCTCTAGTCTGTCTGCTATGGACTCTATGGGGGAAAAGCTCTTAATTCTTTTACTCTACATGGAACCATAATACCTATAGAATAGGGACATAAAAGTATATGGTGGTCTGACACTTGCAAGTTGAGCAGTCTGGGTCATGGAGTGGCTCGATCAGCAACGGCTACCCTAGCATGTGTAGCCTTTGTTATTACAGAGTCTTTCCTCTGGGCTTAGACGTAGTCTCCCCAAAGCTGTCCTGCTTGTGGTCCATCACTGGCTCATTTTTCTCCTCTCTGCCATCTGTAGGTTCAGGTTCTGCAGGTTTGGGCTTCAGTAGGGTGGGCATTCTCCACATATTATCCCATCACTGTAGTTTTTGTATTGCAAAGTTGAGGACCAAACCCCAGACCTTTGATAAATTTATCAAGTCCCTGTTGCTGTTGGAAATCTCCAGAACTATCCCCTGAGCACTGTTTTGGCACTGCAGACACTTCTGGGATAGAAACTCTTCTAAATATTGTCAACAGGACAGTTTGTGTTTATAACATTGTAGGGAGGTGGCTGAGATTATAGAACCCCAAAGATGAAGTCAGTCTCCTTTGCCAGTTAGACATTTCCCTTTATATAAGATGCAGGCAACAGGGTGATAAATCTAATCCTTACTGCTTTATTTGTGCAAAATATCTGGTTCAGAATTTTGCTTGGGAACCTCAGGGAGAATCTGGGTTACAAGAGAGAAAGGAAGAAATGTTCTAAACATGATTGTCACCCTCATACTGATTCATCAGGGCTTTGGGGCTTGTGTGACCTCAACGTAATTCCTTCCCTAAAATGTTCAATGAGGTATTTTATTAAACTGAACTTTTAATCACCAGAGGCTATTTTCCTGAACTATGGTCATGGCCAACGGAGACATTAGATTGTTTGAAACTGTTAAGTGGAAGGGTCAGAAATGCATACGGGTGAAGAGTAGGAAGCAGGGGAAAGTTCAAATTTTCCAAATCTACTAGCCCAGACAAACAACTAGTTTGGGGAGAATTCTAGCAATTTTATTCTCTTTTAGTAAAGTCTTCCATTAATGTATAACAACCCATAGGTAAAAGTACATTTATCATAAGCGTAAAGCTGGGTATATTTTAAAAAATAAAATGCACTCATGTAATTCACAGCTAGTCAAGAAACAGAACATTTGTAGTTCCCTAAACACTCCCACCCCATCTGCCCATTTCTAGTCGCTGCCTACTAACCCCTCTTTGAACCATGACCCTGCCTTCTAACATTATAGGTTACTTTTGCCTTTTTCATATAGGTAGACTTATACAAATGTTTATTGTTCCTGGTTTCTCTTGCCCAATTCTCATTGCTTCTCATTTCCATTCTTTAAAGATACCTCAATTATTTTTAATCCACTCAGTCATTAATGGACATCTGGGTTGTTTCCAGGTTTTAGCAATTACACAGAGAGCCTCTGTTAAAATTTGTATACATGGCTTGTGATGTGCACAGACCACCAAATTGTCTACTGGTTGTTTGTATTTCATGAGGTGTCTGTTCAAGTCTTTTGCCCATTTTCCTTTTTATTGGATTATCTGTCATTATGATAGATTAGTAGGAGTTGATACATTCAGGACAGGAGTCCCTTATTCGATATAAGTATTTCAAATAACTTCTCCCATTTTCTGTGTTGGCAATTTTCTTTTGAAGATCAAGAGATTTCTAATCCTTCTCTCATGCTTACAGGCTATGTGATCTTGGGGTATTCACTTATTCTCTCTAAATCAAAGTTTTCTCATTAGTAAAATGAGACTTTGATAACTTCATTTTTTTTTTTAATTTCTCTTGAGTCTGTCTTATAGTACATATATCCATTAGGTTCTCAGGAATCTGAGAATCTGAGGCTGCAGTAAACATGGTCTTGCCATTTTGGGCTCCCATCTGCTGGCAAAAAGTCAAAAAGAAGGTGAACAAAAGAGCTTCTCTAAATGTACAGGGCGGGTGGGTGACACCATGGGGAGGTCTCCAGCCTTTTATTGCCTGCCCACCCTCCCCCACCATCTCTGGCCATTTAGGATGTAGCTTGAAAGTTCTACACTACTGAACAATTCCTGCTAAAGAAAATTTACTTCCTATGAGAGTGATAATGGGCCACTTCCAAGTTCTGCTCTGCTGGAGTCACACCTTATTAAACAGTTCTCGCTGTGGCCTACGACATTTCCCGCTTGGCTTGGAGAAGCAGACTGCCACCATCTTGTCCCCAAGATAAGCATCTGTGACAGTATTGATGCGGAACAGATTGTTTTTAAAAGGGCTAAGAAGATTTTTGGCAAAAAGTAAAATTTATAGAGTGATAGTAGTAAAGTATTTGTGGTGAATGTAGCCTACCAAATTAAGGAATTTTATTTCCTTAATTTCACTGGCCTCATATCAACTTTCTGAGAGAGGTATGCATTATTTCCGTTTTCTCATGAAGAAGCCCAAGGGATCAGTGTAGGTTGAAAAAATCATACAGAGGCTGGAGTGAGACAGAACTGGTTTAAAACATGAATTCCTGACCCAGTCATGGACACCTCTATGCCATGTTTTTCTTTTCTGTAAAACAGAGATGATGTCTTCAATCTTTTGGGGTAGTTTTGAAGAATATAGATCTGCATTATCCAAGGCAGTAACCACCATGTGTGGTCATTGAACACTTGATATATGGTTTCTCCAAACTGAGATGTGCTTAAAGTTTAACATACATATTGAATTTCAAAGACTTGATATAATTGATTTCATACTGATTATATGTTAAAAGGATAACATTTTGGATATATTGAGATACATTAAAATATTTTATTAATTTGATTTTATCTGTTTTTTGTGACTTTTTAAATGTGGCTATTAGAAAAATTTTTAATTATATATGTGGCTTACATTATGTTTGTATTGGATAGCACTGTTATAGGTTGTGGCCTATAGGCCATATAGCCGTATCCATGGCTCTGAATCCACCACTCTCCCATGTATAGTGACGGATTCTGCTTGTTCCATTTTGTTGGAGCACAGGAAAGTGGAGAGAAAAAGAAAGGAGGCATAGCTCTCTCTTGGTGCTACCATATTCTGAAAAAAGATTCCAAGTTTCCTACCTTTTCTTCAGGGGCACTTATGTGAATCAAGGGACGTCCTTCCTCGTTAGCCCTTCTACCTTCTGCTCCTGGTCTTGGGCCTCCTTAGGGAAGATTCTTTTTCTACTTCACATTTTGAGTGCACCTAATCCCTCCAGCCATTTTCCTTCG